>NC_134082.1:69237096-70518763 GCF_000715075.1 Nicotiana tabacum
TTTAGTATTTTGAGCATATCTTGAGTTCTAGAGCTCTGTTTGAGGTGATTTTCACGGCGTTGTTCTCGTCTCAACAAGTGGGGTAAATATCTAACCTTAATTTTGATATTTTTTCATGATTATTTTCGTTGGTTATTATTTTTATCCGTGTTTAGACTGTAAAAATTGGAGTTTTGAGCCCCAAAATTATGAGATGGTGAATCATTGATTTGAGTGTCAATTCATAGATGAAATTGGATGATTTTCGAAATATATACTATATAAGTTATGGGTAATAATTATTTTTGATAATTGTTTAAAATTCGAGCACGTGGGCCTGAGGGGGACTTTATTATTTTTCTTGAGCGGAGTTGGGAATTGTTATAAATTGTTAAATTGTAAGCATTGGAGTATATTTTCATTGGTTTGCACATTGTTTGACCAGTTTTGGAGCGATGAGGGTCGATTTGAGGTTTTAGAGTGGCGTTGGAGCCGATTATGGAACTTCGGAGTGAGGTAAGTCTCTTGTCTAACTCTGTGAGGGGGAAACTACCCCTAGGTGATGTATTTGATATGTGCTACTTGTTGCGGGGGCTACGTACGCACGAGGTGACGAGAGTCCGTACGTAGTTAGATCCATGTTATTGCCGGGGTAGACTTAGGCTCACGCCATGCTAAAGCTGTACAATTTGAGCAGTCCCTTGTCTATTAAATTCCATTATTTTACATTACAACTTGAGAATAGACTTGTGTAGAGCGATAGACACACTATTGTAGAGATTCGACGGGCTTCGTGATTAGCCGCAAAATAATTGTACTCCTCTTATAAATTTCTCCCGCGTTGTGCATTCTCATCGAAAGGTTTTCCCCAAAGCTTCTTATAACTCACCTGTCCCTTCATGAAGTCGTGACATTTAGTGCATTTTGGGTCATGAAAACATGGTTTGTAATATCGTTGGCCCATTATCATGGAGTTAAAATGTGTTTTATAAGGTGTGTGTGCTTGGATTTTGTATACGGTAAAAATCAGCGGTTCAATTTTACGATCGTCAAGGCACATCGTAGAGACTGCTCCCAGAAGGCTCGAGGCTCAGCTCGGGGCTTCGACCCCGAGGGTTCCCAATGATCGGCCTCGAGGAAGTGTAAATCAGCAGCTACGGTGGATCAATGTAAGGTTCCCAAGGCACGTGACTAGAGCTAACAAAGTCTATTAGGCTAGTCCAAACCCGTACCATGGCATTAAATGGTTGTACCAGCCCCATATCTTTGTAATAAATGCATTTGTACTATATTGGGATTCCCCCTCATATATAAAGGGGATCCTTGTCATTTTGTAGAGGATCTAATACACAATATTGAATATACAAGAATATTCTCTCTGCTTTCTAACTTAATTCTCTCGATTCCACTACTTACATTTATTGCTTATATTTATTGTGTTCTACTTATTGTTCATTATTGACCATAAAGAGTCGCCATCAAATTTGTTATAACTGTTAATCCTTCATTGACTGCCCCCGGTCGGGCACTCAACTCGACCTCGAGGCCCCATGTACACAAGCTCGAGGTTCCGATTTCCAACCATTCAGTTCGATTGTTATACTATCTGCAAACTATTATCTCATTGTTTCTAATCTTTCACTTAGCATCTATTGCCTAACAACTAGCATAAAAATAGATCACATATTTTTAGAACCACCAAATCAAATCTAATTGTTATTACCATTTTTACGGTAAACAGTTTGGCGCCCACCGTGGAGCAAAAAATAATAGTGATTGTTTTCTTGCTGGTTTACTATATAACACAAGTTATCTTTCATGTTTTTTCTTGTCCAAGAATCTTTGATTTCAGGTCAAAATGTCTAACTCAGTAAACGCGCATGAAAACAACAATCTTGAGGACCATGGAGAAAATTGTATGGCTGCTCCAGGTGTTGGTGTACCACCACGAAACCCTGAGGATGCACCAGAACTGATTCCCATAGACGTGGTCTCGTGCAATGATCAACACATCGAAATAAGCTCCCATACCAACAAAAGCATACACCAAGGAAATCAACAAGAAGCTCAAAAAACCCCGGCTCAGGAAGAATGAGAGGTTAGACTTCACATTATTTTTGAAATGTTACAGGCATAAGAACTGGCAATTGCTCAGCTACAAAGCCACCAGAAAACTCCCAGTACGGTAGCACCGAAAATGGCTCCCCAAGCCGAGCAGGTAATGGAAAGATCAAGCAACAACGGGTTGGCAATTGACCTCGCCATCATAAAAATGCTCGAGGACCTCACAAAGAAGATCGAGTCAGGTGAGAAGAAGATAGAAGCCAATGACAAGAAGGTAGAGACCTATAATTCCAGGGTCAACCAAATTTTGGGCGCACCCCCGATGCTGGAGGGTGTGGATTCGAAGAAGTTCGTATAGAAGCCGTTCCCGCAGGAAGCGCCTCCAAAACCCATTCAAAAGAAGTTCAGAATGCCAGACCTTCCAAAGTACAACGGAACCTTGGACCCAATGAGCACGTCACTGCTTACACTTGTGTGGTAAAGGGCAACGACCTAAAGGATGACGAGATCGAATCCGTCCTACTAAAAAAGTTCGGGGAAACGATTTCAAAAGGGGCGATGATTCGTTCGCCATGCTGGCAGATTCCTTCATAAGGGCACATGCTGGTGCCATCAAGGTAGCAACAAGGAAATTCGACGTCTTCAAAATCAAGCAAATGGAGAACGAGATGCTGTGAGAGTTCGTATCTCGCTTTCAAATGGATTGAATGGAACTATCACCAGTCTTCAACGACTGGGTAGTGTAGGCCTTCACTCAAGGTTTGAACGAACGAAGCTCGGTGGCTTCGAAACAGCTAAAGCAGAATTTGGTTGAATACCCCACCGTGACTTAGTTGGATGTCCACAACCAATACCAATCAAAGATCAGGGTCGAAGATGACCAACTAGGAGTCCCCTTGGGCTTGGTATATCCTAGAAGGCTTTCGGTAAAGGAGCCAAAACCAAACAAATAAAGATACCAACCATACGCCGAGGATAGAAGGAATGCCCCGAGGCGCAACATACCCCGCAATGACCGAAGAATGGATTGAGGCCAGAATCCTCGAGGACTTGTTAGCAGAGCTTGATTCGATAGGCACAGAGGGCCAACAGAGGCACCCCGCTTGTCGGAATACAACTTCAACGTTGACGATTCAGACATCGTATTCGCCATCGGTAAAATCAGAGACACCAGGTGGACAAGGCCTGTGCAATTAGACCCTTCACAAAGGAACCATAACTTAGTGTGTGAATTTCACAACACACACGGTCACAGGACCGAGGATTTCCAACAACTCCGGGAAGAAGTAGCTCGACTGCTCAGCAAAGGTCACCTCCGAGAATTCCTTAGCAACCAAGCCAAAAATCAGTTCCGAGAAAGAGAGGCGACCAAGAAGAATGAAACAGACGAGACACAACACGTCATCCAAATAATCTTAGGAGGCATCGATGCTCCACAAGAACCCATGGTTAGAAGGACAAAAATATCCATCACTATGGAAAAGCGAACTCGAGGTTACATAACCGAGGACGCTCTCTCATTCAGCGACGAGGACATCGATACCTTGTCTCAGCTCCCACAACGACGTACTGGTAATAGCTTTTCTTCTAAATATATTTCAAATTAAATGTGTACTTGTGGATCCAGGTAGCTCAGCCAATATTATCAGGTCGAGGGTGGTGGAGCAGCTCAGACTGCTTGACTAGATCGTGCCCGCTTCTTGAGTCCTCAACGGGTTCAACATGGCGAGCAAAACAACAAAAGGGGAAATCACCCTCCCGGTCAACGTGGCTGGCACTATCCAAAATGCCAAATTCCATGTCATTGAAGGAGACATGAGGTGCTACGCCTTGCTCGGGAGGCCATGGATACACTGCATGAGAGCAGTACCATCAACCCTGCATTAAATGATAAAGTTTCCTATGAAAGACGTAATAAAAACCGTATATGGGGAACATCATGCAACAAAAGAGATGTTTACGGTGCACGATGTGGCACCGACGCTAATACCTTCACCATCGAGGGAGCCAAAGGATAAATAAACAATGAAATAACGATCATGATATACATTCTCGGCTAAGACCAACGGACCGTACCACGTCCTTATAACAAATGATTGAATCATATCGAGGTCCGAAGCGCCGTCAACACTAAGGTACGATCATCTCCCCTTTGAGTTACATTTTACACTAACCTATGTGCAGGTATCTGATCAAAATAGTTGAAGCGCTTTCCAACTTGAAGGCCTTAGGTTCCAAAAGCATGTGTTGCACTCTTTTCCTTCAACCAGGTTTTTATCACAAGAAGGGTTTTACCGGCAAGGTTTTTAATAAGGCAACATCAATATGCTACCTAAGGAAGACTCAAAAAGTATCCAAGGCTTCTCTTTAGTCAACCTCGAATACTGGGGGAAATCCCCCAGAAGGTCACCTCCTCGGAGAAGCCAAGACATGATAAGTAGGGTCTCGATAGGAAAATGATGTACCGGGCCAAACGGTCAGACGAACCGTGCTCGTATAGAATAACCGAGCCCTTGATAGCAAAAACGTGTATACTTGTACCAAGTAATCAAAGAATACTTTCCCCTCCATCAAAGCATTTCGCGTTTCAAAGGAGTTCAGTATTTTTTACAATAATGGCTCCAAAGCCAAAAACGTCTCGAACACTTGGGGTATACTTGTACCAAGTAATCAAAGAATACTTTCCATCAAAGCATTTCGCGTTTCAAAGGAGTTCAGTATTTTTTACAAAAATGGCTCCAAAGCCAAAAACGTCCCGAACACTCGGGGACTGACATCAAAAACTCAAAGTTGTATGACCCATGGGTCGGAAACTTCAAACTTGTAAGCCCTCAATGAGGCAACATCAAGGTTATAAAAACGGCTCCAGGAGCCAAGAACGTCCCAAACACTCAGGGACTGTCGTCAAAAACTCGAAACTGTATGACCCCCGGGTCAGAGGTATCAAGCTCGTAAGCCCTCAATGATGTAACGTCAAGTCTAAACAGCTCCAGAGCCAAGAAAGCTTTCAATTCTCGGGGAATATCGCCAATCGCTACTTGATCGACTTATCAAAAAACCTAAATCAACAAGACCCTATATGGGCAACCTCGGTCTCGTCAAACCTACATAAGGCAACAACAATATCTATAAGACCTTAAACAAGGCATGAACTATACTTGTACCAAGTAACAAAAACTGTAAGACCTCAAAAGCATGTAAAAATTATAAGACCTTACAAAAAGGCATTATCCCGACCTTAAAGTTAAGGCTATATATTCAAACTTGTAAGACCCCTAAAAAGGTATACCCTCGATATAGACGCCGAAACTACTTCACTCGGGGACTGAAAGGCTCCGGCCAAATACAATGACTACGGTCACAAGGCTATACCAGCCAAGCTAACGCAATTCGGGGACGCCCAACCATCGCTACAAAATCACAGGCCTTCAAATTATTTCTAAAATACTTTGAAAAGAACCGGCTAAACAGGCTACCCTCGACTTAGGCAAAAGAGCTTTGACCATGCCAGCTCCAAATTATAGGTTTCGAAACACTCAGCCACCGAGTAAAACCTCCTGAGGTGCTCGTTCATCGCCACTTAACGACTCACAACCGAGGGTTTTATCGAACCGTCGAAGAGTCGGGCAAACACAATTTCAAAAAGTCCTTAACGCGGGAAACATAAAGCCCATATAAAAGGTCATACTGACCCAATACGTAAGAGCCACTGCCGCCAACCCATGTAAAAGATCATACAGACCTAATGCGTAAGAGCCACTACTGCCAGCCCATATAAAAGGTCGTACCGACCAAACGTATAAGAGCCTAAGGGCCAGCTTTAAATTCAAAAACTTAAGGGTCAATGAGCTCGAGTCGAAACCTGACTCAGAGACTGAACCCAAAATAGTTAACTGAATATGCCTAAGAGCAAAAGCGTAAGAGGTTAAACGTCAACTTATACTAAAAGGTCATACTGACCAAATGCGTAAGAGTCTATGAGCCAGCCCAATGAGCCTCAGGGCCGTACTATAAACCTAAGGTTCCTTTTAACTCAAAGACCAGTTTGTTTGGCTAAAGATTGACAAACATCGAAGCAAAGGGAAGTGCATGAGAAATGAATCCGCACAACTTCCTCTTATACATATATGGGGAAAAAAATACAAAACTCCATTTACAATGTCCCTTAAAAACACTATACACATAATCAGAAAAGAAAGTCCTAATCTGCATCCCCCTCGGGGACTATGGCCCGTCGTCCTCTTTCTCACTATCTTCGGCATCGCACAGAAGGAATTTAGCATCATATTCGTCTGCCTTTGCCTGCTCTATCTCTTCCGAGAAATCGAAGCCCTTAGCATGCATCTCCTCGAGGGTTTCCCTCTAAGATTTACACCTGACATACTCTTTGCTCCTGCTCTCCTGGTCGAGGGCCCCTCTCATCTTAGCTCGAGCGTCAGTAGCATCTTGCAAATAGACGACCACTTTTCTATCGACCTTGGTTCTTATCTCTTCGGCTTCAGCCCAAGCATCTACAACCTCGACTTTCATCTTTAGAAGTTCGGACTCGAGAACCGCAATCATGCTCGTTCAGACCGAGATGTTTGCACGAGCATTCCAGAGTTTCACTTCGAGGGCGGAAGCCTTGGCCAAAACATCCTTCTTGGCCGCAACTTGGGCATCTGCCTGAGCCTTTATCTCGTTACACTCATGTTTAACCCGACCAACTTTGCCCCACAGTCGTTCCAGCTCCTCCGTTTTATTCTATAGCTGGAATATCGGAATATTAATCTCCGAAAGCAGAAGGGGGAGCATATATTGACACGAAATGAAGGTTACCTGTCTTTCGAGATAGCTTTCGTAGTTCCGACTTTAGTCCGCCTTGTACCGCAAGTGGTCCAACTCATCTCCCCTCTTCTTACAAAAAGCCTGAGGGATTTCTCACCATCCAAAGCTTTCCACAACCTAGCTTCACGACTAATCAGCTCGGACTTGAGCTTGTCAAAGGCCTGCGAAAAGGGATCTCAATAAGAAAGGGAAGGCACGAAACTAAAAAAGAAGAAGAAGCCTGTACCAACTACCAAAACTCACCATAGAACTGAGTCGCTAAGCTTCGTCAAATGTCGAGCACACATTTACTGGCTTGGCCTCATTGGTCTCAGTAAAACTACTCCCGATGGTAGTGCGACTGCCCGATGCCCCACTCGATTTGCTCGGCCCTGGACTTGGATGTCCCTCGAAGTACCTTCGATGGGAATGGGAGACGACAACGAGAAAGAAAACGTTTTTCCAAAATAAAGGACTTAGAGGTTGCAGGATCGGCCGACACGTCTCTTTTGACCCCCCCAGAGCTCACCTCGCTACGACCATCCTCGCCCTTCGAAGGTTCCTTCCGTTTGTTATCAGCCCTCGGTCCCGAGGTTGGCAATCTTTCCTCCTCCCCGAGGGGACACAACCTCATCTTGAAAAATCCTACAACACCTGCGGCGGCAGAGTTACTGCGCTAATGAGAAAGTACCTTTCTGAGAAAACAATCCACTAAGCACCTACCATGATGTTTTGCCTCCCATCTCCCCTTGGACATGATTCGCCATTTGCACTTATCATAAGTCGAGCAAGTTGCCAGCTTACAAGACCATTCAGCCAGGTCGGGAACCTCGTTCGGAAACCAAGGAATCGCTAAAGAAAATAAAAAAGAAAACGTCTTTACGGATCCCGCCTCCACTATTATGGACAAAGGCAATAAAAACACAAGTGTACCCCTTACATGTGAACTTCCATTTTGCAAGAAATGGCAGAAACTCTCCAGGGATAATATCAACTGTCCGTGCTCGAACAAATCGGCACATCCACCTCCGGTCCTCATCCTCTTCGTCGTTAGCAGCAAGAGACTAGGTGGATCGACATCTCAGAGTAATCAAGCCCCGGTAATGCAAAGATCGGTGTAACCTAACGAGATGACTAAGGGTGAATTCGAACCCGGCCTTATCTGCAAAGTACCTTATCATCAGCACTATCTTCCAAAAGGATGGGTGAGCCTACGCCAAGGTGACCTGATACCTTCTATACAACTCGAGCACGACCCTGTCGAGAGGGCCCAATGTAAAGGGGTACGTATATACATTTAAAAACCCCTTGACATGGGCCATAATGCCCTCCTCCGGGGAAGGCACCTGCAGCACCACCTCTCTCCCCCATCCGCAGTATTTCCTTATTGCCTCAAGATGCTCCTCCCCTATTGAGGAGATAAACCTCGACGCATGCTCCCGGAGGCCCAGAACATTGGGAGGTTTCCCTAACAAAAAGTCCCTTTTCGAGACAAAGCATATCGATGCTAGCTCACCTGACGCCGGCAGTGTACCACCGATCGAGTACGAAGCTACGGAAGAACCCTCCTCTTCTTGACAAGGGGACGTGGGAGCGACAACCATGGCTTTGGTAAAACAAAGAAAGGGTAATTAAGAAGACTCAGGCGAAAGCTTTGAGGTAAAGGAAAATTGGCACAAGAAAGGAAAACCCTATAAAGGAGATAGTCGCTCAATATAGCAGTATCCTCAAATAAAGGGAAAACAAGCACATATACAGGGCAGGTAGCGACTATTCGCCTGCTCTAAAGACCAACAGAATCTGGCCATGTCAGTACTGTTTTTTGGGAAGCGCGCCGGTGGGGCCACCTCACTCACTTCACAACTATGACACATAAATGACACTGTTGTGCAAGCGCTCGGAAGTCATCATACCCCAATAATTTTTGCTATTGCGGGCATCAACACTATAGAAACTATCGGCCCAATTTTTGAGATGATGCCTGATATCAAAGGCCTCGACTTCTCCAAATATATGCCCCATGGAGCCAACATGAGAATTCAAAGGCAAAAACATTAAAACACAGAATGCAAAATAGTCAAAGCAGAAAATTGTCATACTTCCAAAAAACACATTTACAATAGGGGAGCATTTACAAAGCCTTTCGCCTAAGAAACTCTTGCACAAAAAGGGAAAAAGAGACTATCTAAATCTACTTTTCACCCCCGCTAACCTAGGAATCATCATCAGAGCTCTCATCTAAAGTGGCCGAAAGAGTAGATTTTTCCTCCAAGGTTCAGGCTTTCTCGATCTCAGCCAAAAGATCTATGCCCTTATCACTCACTTCCTCAAGAGACTGCCTCCTCGCTTGCGCACGAGCATAAGTAATGGCCCGAGTCAGCTTCTGCTTGACCATCGCTGAAATCTCTCGAGCTTACTCATTTGTAGTGGCGACATCCTCCTTATACGAGGATGCTTTTTCTTCTGCCACAGCCTTGGCCGATGATAGTACGACAACCTCCTCCTTGGCACTCTACAGAAGCTCTCGGGTCGACGACAACTCCGTCCGCAGATGGTCCCTCTCCGAGGCCACGACCCATTTTGTCTCCTTAAATCAAGGGCCTCCGCGTTCTTGGCGACTGCCTCCTCTCGAAGCTGCTCCACGAGGGCATTCTTTTGCCTAACCTGCAAGGGAAAATAAAGTTGTTAAAATGCCAAGTTACAAGAACAAAGGGCAGGTTCGCGAATATAGTATTACCTGCTCGGCAAAGTTATCTTTTTCTCGGCATACTCCTTCTAACCTCGCCCGGAGCCCACTCAACTCATCCTCCTTTTGGGTAGAAGAAGTCTCCAACTCCTTTAGCCCCGAGGTGAGATCCTCGACCTCCTTCCTACGACATATAAGCTCATCTCGCAGCTTATAGATAGCATGGTCTTACATTTTATTGGCTTACAACAAAACAAAAGAGTCAAAAAAATAAGGAGAAATACTTAAAGCACGAAAGGTATACATAAAAAGGTTATCACCTATTGATGGAACCTCTTCGCCTCCTTGATGGCATTGGGAGTGTCAAGATCAATGTCTTCACCAACACCATCAAGGAAGTTTTCAAGCACACTTTCCCCCTTATGAGGCCCCCCACGTTGGTGACCTTTGGGTCGAGTGCATCCCTAAATTCCTCGGGTGAGAATCGAGGACCAAATTAAGGCCAACAAGGGCATCGATGTCGCCGAGGGGCAAATCCTGTTCCCGAAATGCTCTGGGCCCAGACCCTTTAGAATCAGCAGCAACGGTTTCCTCGACAGGGACTGTACGACGTCCGGTCAGGGATTCTATAACCATATCCGCACCCTCCTCGAGTGCCTCCACAACATGGGCTCGAGACGAGTCGGCCGTTCCCGATTCAGCGGCCTTTGGCCTAGCCACCTGCGGGGCATCCGTGCCCGACCTTATCCTTTGTACCAAACGGTATTCATCATCATCGTCGTCTTCATCCCCAGTACTGGGACTTGCTCCAAAAGCTGAAGCCGAGACCTTGGTAGTTGCTTGAGGCTTGTGTGATTTGGGCTTCTTTGCCACATGATATTCGACAGTTGCTTTTTTCTTCCTCTTGTTGCCCTTTTCGGGCTTCGGGCCCTCTTCCTCACCGTCAGGAGGCGGTCTCATCAGCACTCCATCGCCAAGGCCTGCACAAGCATAATAATCAAATCTTGTCAACAAGAAAGAGATATTAAAAGATGGCAGAGACAACAACAAAATGCCTTATCGTGATTCTTGGCTGGCCACCGCGTTTTAGCCAAGTCGGGCCAAGAATGCCTAAAATAAGGGAACAAAGTATCCAATTGCCTAATCCACCCCGACAAGTCCTGAACCGCTTCAGGGTACCAAACGGTAGCTGCATAAATGAAGGGGAAATCATTTTTTGAGAAGAAGGTAAGGAGACAGTAAATCTTGTTCTAGGAAGAGATACTTACGCCTCATATTCCTCTCCTCCGAGAATGACATCCTCGGGGCCGGCATGATGTCCGAGGTCCTCACTCGGACAAACCTTCTCATCCACCCTCGATCCTTGTTCTCATCAATGCTCGAGAAAAATGGCTTCGCGGATCAAGGGTGAAGCTTAATCAAACCTCGATAAAGACGAGGGCTATACAGTCTAATCAAATGGTCAATGGTAAAAGTCATACCCATGGCCTTGTTGGAGAAATAACGGAGCATATAGACTATCCTTCAGAAAGATGGATAAATTTGGCCAAGCGTCACTCGATACTTATGGCAGAAGTCGGGAATAACCAGATCTATCGCCGGGGAAGAAGGATTTGAAGAATCAACGAGACCCAAAGTGAATGGGTACATATATACATGAAGGAAGCCAACGTTGTGGTCCGTTATGCTCTCATTAGAATGGGGAATCTCAACCAGCACTGTCTTCTCCCATCGATAGTCTTCCCTTTCTTTTTCTATATTAGTCACAACACTAATATACCGGGATACATGTTCACATCGGCTCGGCGTAGACGAGGGTCTCTCGATAGAAAAATCGTTCACAGTATCGAACTCAGTGGGGGTACACTGTTCAACGGTGGGTACCACTTTGGATTTGCCCTTGGATGTTCGAGATGAAGAGGTAGCATCCTCTTTCTGATGCATTGTTTTAGAGGTTCTAGCCATGGTGGTGGAAAGGCCTTTCTGAGAAAGTAAGTGAGGATCCAAGAATGGAAGAAGGAAGAATGTGAAAGGGGGATGGCTTTGGCTCTGAAAGTGTGAAGATGTTGTAAAAGTGTGAATCATTAAACAATTAAGGTATTTATAGAAGCCATATGGGCAGCGGAAAGGACGAACCAATAGCGGTTCGTGTGCTTCTCGATAGTCATATTGACAGCGACCCTTGCGCGGCTTTTGAGTTATGGCATTTAATGCTCTAATAGACTGATGTCATGATGATAATGCCCAAGGAGTAAAAGTTCAAAACTGTTTCCTATCATGTTACTCTAGGAAACACGAGGACTATCTGTATATGGTAGAAATCAGCGGTTCAATTTTACGATCATCAAGGCACCTCGTAGAGACTGCTCCCAGAAGGCTCGAGGCTCAGCTCGGGGCTTCGACCCCGAGGGTTCCCAACGATCGGCCTCGAGGCAGTGTAAATCAGCAGCTACAGTGGATCGATGTGAGGTTCCCAAGGTACGTGACTAACAACGTCTATTAGGCTAGTCAAACCTGTACCATGGCATTAAATGGTTGTACCAGCCCCATATCTTTGTAATAAATGCATTTGTACTATGTTGGGATTCCCCCTCATATATAAAGGGGATCCTTGTCATTTTGTAGAGGATCTGATACACAATATTGAATATACAAGAACATTCTCTCTGCTTTCTAACTTAATTCTCTTGATTCCACTACTTACATTTATTGCTTATATTGATTGTGTTCTACTTATTGTTCTTCAGTTATTGTTCATTATTGACCATAAAGAGCCGCCATCGAATTTGTCATAACTGTTAGTCCTTCATCGATTGCCCCCGGTCGGGCACTCAACTCGACCTCGAGGCCATGTGTACACAAGCTCGAGGCTCCGATTTTCAGCCATTCGGTTCGATTGTTATACTATTTGCAAGCTATTATCTCATTGTTTCTAATCTTTCACTTAGCATCTATTGCCTAACAACTAGTATAAAAATAGATCACATATTTTTTAAACCATAAAATCAAATCTAATTGTTATTACTATTTTTACTGTAAACAGATTTTTCATCTATTCTCTTCTTAAAGGATATCAGAAACAAGTCTATTAAAACTTCTATACATGCGTATGATTACTGTGCATGCCTAGAAGATAGCATTGGTTCATGTTCTTTGTTATAACAGACTGGGCTCTCATGGTGGCCTTCAATTCGTGGTGAGTTTCGATTTTTCTTAGTTTCTTTAGTATATCTGGGGCTTATTATGTCAGTGATTTTTGCCTGATTTGAATTTCTTTTCAAGATGTGGAGTGGGGGACTCGATATCTCGTCATGCTACTTATCCAGTTCCAAATGTGAGGAAGAAATCAACGGAATTGAAGGCAACAGCTCAAGGAAAAGTTTAGCAGTTCATGGCTAATTGCTTTGAGTATTGCAAAATTTCTTTTCATTTGGTTTCTATGTATATTCTTCTATACAATCAAGCTATCATTTGTGACAAACAATAATGTGTTATTCGTACTCAGTCCAGCAATAAATCATGCACTTCTCTGTCTCTACTTGATTTTCAGTTACTTTCTTGCGCGTTATGAAAGTTTGTTATTAACTGATCATGAAAGTAGATATTAGCCCAAAATTTAGACATAGTGGGATATGAGGGGAGATAAAAACAAAAATAGTCATGTGAAATGAATAGTTGTACTTTGTGGTTTTAGTAAAAGAGATGATTTTGGGCTGCTGAGATTGGAATAACAGTATCTGATATAGATGCAAAAAGATGTTATTAGTGTCGACATTTAATACTATTTACCAGAAAATACAAAATTAAGAAAATTGTCTTAGAGAAAAAGGCATTAGAGGAAGAAAAAAAGGGTTCTCAAGTTATATCCCCAGTTTTTATATTAGCATCTTTTTCTCTTCTTAAATTTTTTCTTTCTAATTTTATGTTTTTAAATTCGAGTTCACATATGTGGATTTACGTGAGTAATATCATATTTAACTCGGAATATTTCTTACACATTCTTTTTATCAAAAGTTTTTAACTAGAATGTCTATTGAATCACGAAGAGACCGTGTGACAGTGTGTTTCTTATTCTGTTTTGGTGATAGAAAAAAATACATTAAATAGGAAGAAACAAAGTACAAAAGAAAATGGTAAAAATGTTAAGGAAATATGAAGATGAAACTTTGTTTTCTGAAATACCAAATTTGAAAAGTTAATAGGACATTTATTTCGAACCAGATGGAATAGTTAAAAATTATAAAAGGAGGATCAAAATACCTATGTGTAAATAATTTTTTATTCTGCATCCTATTTTATTTCAGGTTTTTTCTTTTTTTTTTCCCAATATGTTTATATATTTAGAAGATGGATGAAACTAATCAAAAAACTGGTTAATAGGAATCAACATGGTGAATGGTTAATAGGTTTCGCTTCCAAAATTATCACAAAGAATCCAATCCATGCAGAGCTAATGGCACTCTACCAAGGGCTCTGTATAGCAAACAACAGCAAGCTATTTCGTTCGGAGATTGAGTCTGATGCTACACAGGTAATCTCTTTTATTAACGAAGGTTGCAAAGCTTACGAATCTATTATTAATTCATGCAGGTTGCTTCCGGCACAATGGGCACGGTGAAAATGCATCACATCTTCAGGCAAGGGAACAAGTAGCCCATACCCTAGCAAAGCATACGATGGCCAACTCAGTATTAAATAAATTAGAATTTTGGTTGTTTCCCCCAATTTTTGTTCTGGCCAGGATGCTGGCAAACAAGGGTGGTGAGGGTGTTGTTAAAACAATTTCCGTTAACTGTTGTAGAATCCTTGCTACTCTAGGTAATCATCATGCCATGCATGGATTACCATCCATCAATGATCCCCAAGATCATAACTACTACGGTAATGCCTAATGTTTTGGTTTAATGACATAATTATCTTTTCCTTAAAAAAAAAAGAAACTAATCAAAAAAACTAGCGTTCTTTATTAACTTCTCAAATAGAAATAACTTAACAAACTGATTAGTTTTTAATATTAAAGTTTTTATTAATTTTTATATATAAGAGGGAAAAATATTGCTGACTTGGCACCTCTCTTTGCCCAAGAAACGTATTTATCATCTTTTTTTTCTATTTTTTGGATTTTCCTTCCTTTTTCTTCCATTTACGTACTAGATTAAAAAACACAAAAGACATTCTTAAATGCTCTTAAATCTTAATCATGTTTAATATATTGATTGAATCACTAATTCATGGGATCGTTATAATTTTAGATGAGTTACACATTTTTCACCTCCCCATTCACTGTAACATCTCCTTTTATAATAAATTCATTCATATAGATTTCATATGCATGTTGTCAATTCCCATTTTTGTGGCCGGTTATACGATCTAATTGGTTTCACATTTCTGGTGCTAACAGGTGCTTTCAAGAGTATGTTAATAGATTATTATTTAGTTGTTTGACTTCCTGTAATCTTTTAGGTATATAAAGTTTGGTTTGAAATACATTTTGTGTTAACGTAAAGATTTTTGTTCTTGATGTGCTTTTCTTTGTCCATAATTTTTCTCTTTTACGAGTGATGTGATTCAATATTTGTTATGCTCTTTAATTGTTGCTATGCTTTTTGTATAATGTATATGACGGAGGAATTAAATTGGCTTTTGCTTCATGCTTTCACGACATGTATTTTATCTTTTTTACTTTCTTTTCTTTTCAATTTCTCATAGTCAGTTCAGAAAAAAATATGTTAATCTTATGCCTCTTCTGTTTTCTTTAAATCAATCCTCTAAACATTGAAAATTAGCATTCTGTGGGTAACAAAGAAATATAGAGATGGAGAGAAAAAAATGATGAAATTAACAAGAAAGTTATTTTAGATGAATAAAAATTTTTAGTAGGCATTTGTACATAAGAATTGTAAAATTAAAAAAAAGTGAAATTTTATTTCAAGTAAAAATGGTATTTAAAAATTAGAGTTGTGTTTGGATATGAATATAATTTTGGGTTGTTTTTGAAGTTTTGTGAGTGATGTGAATGGAAATTTTGAAAAATAGTTCTTTGGAGTTTTTCAAATTTTCAAAAAAATCCAAAATTAATCTTCTAAGTGAAAATTGAAAATTTTATGGCCAAACACTGATTTCAGAAAAAAATAAAAAATTATTGAAAAAAGTGAAAAATTCTTATGTCCAAACGGGCTCTAAGTGTGAAGATGTGTCATTCCTTTTCATGGTACAAATATATTCTTTGAAAAGATGTGGTAGTTAATAGAGCCGTAAAAATGGGCTTGGCCCGTGAGGCCAGCCCAGCCCAGCCCGCTATTGGGTAGGGTTGGGCTAGGATTTTTAGCCCATTTAAAACTGACGCTTATAAGTCCGGTCCAAGTCAGCCCGCTGGCCCTTGAGGCTTGACTGAGGCTGGTCCGTGGACCAAAAATTAATTAAATTTAAATTAATTAACTATTAAATATTTTATATTTAAAAAAAGTAAAAAATAAAACAATATTAGCTATAATCCCCATTCATTTCATTAAACATCCGGACAAAGTAATTGTATTGGTTTTATTGTTTTACTTATATATATAAAAACAGCCCTAGGCGCTCAGTCTAGTGGATTTACCAAAAAAAAAAAAACTAGATTGCTCATTTACCCATCCATATCAATTAGAACTTAGATTTTTGACATGCATGTAATATGACAAAACTAGTTTTTCTTTTGCTTAATTAATAACGAACTCAAAATTTTTTAGGTGGCCAATAATAATCTTTTTTCAAAAGAAAATATTACTTTAAGTGGCCAATGATCAGTTTGAATTACATTAATATATTATTAATATTTAAACTGCTCTTCAGTATAGAAAAAAGATCAATTTTAAATAAACAAAAATTGACCACTAGAAACTTTTAGCAAGTTAATTTTTTTTTTGTGGACTATAATGATGAAATCAGCAAATGATGTTAATCCTAAATTAAAAAAAATCAGCATATAAAATTATTGAAGCAATCCCCGAATCTGAGGAAAATGAAAGAAAACATTAAGAAAATATTCATGTAACTCTAAAAAAGAAGAGCTAGACATATAAAAGAATTTGCATTTCAATTACGAGATTTCTTATCAAATACCAAGTTTGTTTGTATGCTCTACGCAAACAAAAGTGTCATGACCCCGGTTCGCCCTCCGTGAACCATCATGACAGCACCTAGTCTCTACGACTAGGTAAGCCTAAATTGCGGAAGATAAACCAAAATGCGGAATAAAACAATTTAAAACAAAAATAGAGTAACAAAACAACGTTTAAATGTGTTGCTCAGCATACGCAATATTGACTCTTAAAACCAATACACTTTCCCAAAACCCGGAAACCAATGAATCACAAGTTAAGAGATACATAAGAAGCTCTAACTCCAGAAATGTCTAACGATAGGGGAATACTGAAGGGCTATATTATTACAGAAAGATAGAAAAGGACTCCTCGGTCTGCGGACGCGGCAGATATACCTCGAAGTCTCTACGGAAGCGCCTCGCCTCAAGGATGATAAGACAGAGTGAATGTACCTGGATCTGCACATGAAAAACATGCGCAGAAAGGGCATAAGTACACCACATCGGTACTCAGTAGGTGCCAAGCCTAACCTCGGTCAGGCAGTGACGAGAAAGGTCAGGGCCCTATTGAGATAAAATAAAAATGTAAGGTATGACAGTATAAGATAAGTAGTACAATTGAAAGCTAACGATACGAATTTAATACAGGAAAATGAGGAATTTAATAACTGAAACAAAGGCAAAACAATCACAAGGAAATAACCGGGGATCTCTCAGTATCCCGAGGATCTCTCGGTATCCTCAATGTATGCTAGGGATCTCTTGGTATCCCGAAAATCTCTGGGTATCCTCAATGTATGATACGGATCTCTTGGTATCTCAAGGATCTCTCGGTATCCTCAATATATGCTAGGGATCTCTTAGTATCCCGAGGATCAGTTGGTATCCTCAATGTATGATAGGGATCTCTCGTTATCCTCAATATATGCCAGGGATATCTTGGTATCCCGAGGATCTCTTGGTATCCTCAATGTATGATAGGGATCTCTTGGTATCCTTAATTTACGGGTTGGGGATCTCTCGGTATCCCGCACTTCAGCTCACATCATAAATGCGTGCAGGGGATCTACCGGAATGCCGTCCCTTAGTCCCAAAGTAAAACATACAACAATGGCACAAGGAATACTCAAATAAACTCAACTCCATAACAAGGTATCACAGACAATTCTAACCTATCATGCTTCACGTAATACAAATAAGGCAATTAAAGCAAATAAAGCAAATAAAGCAATTAAGTCAATTAGACATGCTTCTCTAACTAATAGCAGGTTTAAAAGTGCAAGTAGAATAAGTAGAGAGGGAAAGCACAATTAAAGTTACTTAATGAAAATCGGATTTTTAATAATTAGCACAAGTACGTACTCATCACCTCACGTATAAGCCATTTCAATTATCACAATACCAATCCTATGGGGAAAGTCCTCCATACAAGGTTAGGCAAGCCACTTACCTCGAACCGGCTCAATAATCAATCTGAAACCACGCTCTAGCCACAAGTACTCGACTCCAAATGACCCAAATCTATTCAATTCAATTTCATAATATAAATAACACTTCAAGTAACGGATTCTACAAAGAAATTCTAAACTAATATGCGTAATTAAGTAAAATGACCAAAATACCCCTCAAGACTACGTCTCTGAATCGCGTAAAATTTATATTTTCAGAATCCCCAAGCTCTCACGAGTTCATGCATACCATAATTATCCAAATCTAAGGTCAAATTCCCAATCAAAAGGCAAATTCTATGTCTAAGAACTTTCTTCCAACTTTTCTCCAATTTTCATCTCCAATCCGAAATTAAATGATGAATTCATATTTAGATTAATGGGTTACAAGTAAAAAGGAGTTAAGAATCATTACCCAATCGATATCTCTGAAAATACTTCAAAACCTCGCTAAAATCCGAGCTCCCAAGCTTTAGTTTTCACAAAAATAGCTAAACCCTCAACTTTGAAAATTTATATCTGCCCAGGTAAATCCTTCTTCGCGAATGCGGAAGGCCTATCGCATTCGAAAAGCACAACTTAGATTGGCCCAGATTTCCTTCATCGCTAACGCGATGCCCCTGTCGCGAACGCGGTAGCAAACTTCTCCCTCCCACGCGAACGCGGGGCCCTCTTCGCGAACGCGTAGGCATAAGACCTCTCAGCTTCGCAAACGCGGGACCATCATCGCGAACGCGAAGCATTAAGCTTACACCAAACCCAGCTCCTCTTCGCGAATGCGAGACCCCACTCGCGAACGCGAAGAAGTAAACCAGAATTGGAGACCTGCTGCATTTTCTGCAATCCTCTAAGTCCAAAAATGACCCGTTGAGCATCCGAAACATACCCGAGGCCCCCGGGACCTCAACCAAACCTGCCAACCAATCCTAAAACATCATTCAAACTTGTTCCAACCTTTGGAATGCTCAAAACAACATCAAAACACCTATTTTTCATCGGATTCAAGCCTAAGAATGCCAAAAACTCTAAAAATATGCTTTTGATCAAAAAGTCTATCAAACCTCGTCCGAATGACCTGAATTTTGTACACACATCACATTAAACACTACAGAACTACTCCAACTTCCAGAATTACTTTCCGACCCTCAGATCAAAATCTCACTATCGAACCGGAAACTTTAAAATTCGACCTTTCGGTATTTCAAGCCTAAATTAGCTACGGACATCCAAAACACAATCCGAACACGACCCTAAGCCCGAAATCACCCAACGGAGCTAACAGAACCATCATATTTCCATTCCGAGGTCGTCTTTACACTATTCTGACTATGGTCAACTTTTCAACACTTAAGCTATCATTTAGGGACTAAGTGTACCAAAACTCTAATTCAAAACCGAACATCCCGGAAAATCAAAATAGCAGAATTAAACTCGGGGAAAGCAGTTAATAAAGGATCGGAGCATAAATTCTTAAGATGACCGGTCGGGTCCTCACATCCTCCTACACTTAAACATTCGTTCGTACTCGAACGAGCATAGAGACAGACTTGAAGTAGTGAAAAGATGAGGGTAACAGCTGCACATATCCTGCTCGGTCTCCCAGGTCGCCTCCTCGACCGACTGACCCCACCACTGAACCATTACTGATGCAAAGTTCTTTGACCTCAACTTTCTAACCTGCCTGTCCATTATTGCCACTAGCTCCTCAACATAGGATAGATCCTTGTCAAACTGGACTGAACTGAAATCCAACACGTGCGACGGATCACCGTGATACCTCCGGAGCATCGAAACATGAAATACCGGATGAAATCCGGCCAAGCTGGGAGGTAAGACAAGCTCATAAGCAACCTCCCCAATGCGCCTCAATATCTCAAACAGCCCAATAAACCTCAGACTCAACTTTCCCTTCTTTCCAAATCTCATAACGCCCTTCATAGGCGAAACCCGAAGCAGAACCCGCTCTTCAACCATATAGGAAACATCACGAACCTTCCGGTCCACGTAACTCTTCTGTATGGACTGGGCTGTACGGAGTCTATCCTGAATCACCTTAACCTTCTCCAAAGCATCCTGAACTAAGTTTTTGCCTAATAATCTGGCCTCACCCGATAAACCAACCCACCAGGGATCTACACCGTCTACCATATAAAGCCTCATACGGTGCCATATGAATGCTGGACTGATAGCTGTTGTTGTAAGCAAACTCCGCCAATGGCAAGAACTGATCCCAAGACCCTCCAAACTCGATCACACATGCACTGAGCATATCCTCAAGAATCTGAATAGTGCGCTCTGACTGTCCGTCCGTTTGAGGGTAAAATGTTGTACTTAACTCTACCCGAGTACCCAACTCATTCTGAATGGCTCTCCAGAAAAGTGATGTGAATTGAGTAACCTTATCTAAAATGATGGACACTGGAATACCATGCAGACGTACAATCTCCCGGATGTAGATCTCCGCCAACTGCTCCGAGAAATAAGTAGTACACACAGGAATAAAGTGAGCGGACTTGGTCAACCGATCCACAATCACCCAAATAGCATCGAACTTTCTTAAAGTCCGTGAGAGCCCAACTACAAAGTCCATGGTGATCCGTTCCCACTTCCATTCCGGAATCTCTATCTACTGAAGCAATCCACCTGGTCTCTGGTGCTCATACTTCACCTGCTGACTGTTGAGGCACCGAGCTACAAATCCAATTATGTCCTTCTTCATCTGCCTCCACCAGTAGTGCTGCCTCAAATCCTAATACATCTTCGCGGCACCCGGATGAATGGAATACCGCAAGCTATGTGCCTCCTCCAGAATCAACTCCCGAAGCCCATCAACATTGGGTACATAAATTCGACCCTGCATCCTCAATACACCGTCATTGCCGATAGTCACATCTCTAGCAACACCGAGCTGAACCTTGTCCTTGAGGACAAGAAAATGAGGGTCATCATACTGGTGCTCCCTGATACGATCACATAAGGAAGACCGAGAAAACACGCAAGCTAGAACCTGACTGGGCTCCAAAAGATCCAATCTCACAAATGGCTAGCTAAGGCCTGAACATCCATCGCCATAGGTTTTTTCGATGTTGGTAAATAAGCCAAACTCCCCAGACTCTCTGCCTGATGACTCAAAACATCGACCACCACATTGGCCTTGCCCGGGTGATACAAAATAGTGATATCATAGTCCTTCAGCAACTCTAATCACCTTCTCTAGCGCAAATTTAGATCCTTTTGCTTGAACAGGTGCTGTGAACAGGTGCTGCAAGCTTCGATGGTCAGTATAAATCTCACAAGGAACCCCGTATAAGTAATGGTGCCAGATAATCAGGGCGTGAACAATGGCAGCTAACTCAAGGTCATGGACAGGGTAATTCTTCTCATGTACCTTCAACTGTCTAGACGCATAGGCAATCACCCTACCGTCCTACATCAACACTGCTCCGAGGCCAATCATCGAGGCATCACAATAGACCGTATAAGACTCCAAACCTATAGGCAGTATTAGAATTGGGGCTATAGTCAAAGCTATCTTGAGCTTTTGAAAGCTCGCCTCACACTCCACTGTCCACTGGAACGGAGCACCCTTTTGGGTCAGTTTAGTCATAGGGGCTGCAATCAATGAAAACCCCTTAACAAAATGGCGATAGTAACCCGCCAAGCCAAGGAAACTACGAATCTCTATAGCTGAGGATGGTCTAGGCCAACTCTGCATGGCCTCTAGTTTCTTTGGATCCACCTGAATACCCTCACTCGATACCACGTGGCCTAAGAAGGCCACAAAATCCAACCAAAACTCAAATTTCGAGAACTTAGCATATAACTTCTTCTCTCTTAAGGTCTGGAGCATTGTCCTCAGGTGTTGCTCATGATCTTCCCGACTTCGGGAATACACCAGAATATCATCAATAAAGATAATGATGAATGAGTTAAGATACGGCCGGAACACACTGTGCATCAAGTGCATAAAAGCTGCTTGGGCATTAGTTAGCCCAAATGACATAACAAGGAACTCGTAATGACCATACCGAGTCCTAAAAGCAATCTTCGGGATATCTGGCTCCCGAATCTTCAACTGATGGTAACCAGAGCGCAAGTCAATCTTAGAAAACACCGGTGTGCCCTGAAGCTGGTCAAACAGATCATCAATACGAGGCAAAGGATAACGATTCTTCACTGTAACTTTGTTCAACTGGCGATAATCAATACACATACACATAGAACCATCCCTTTTCTTCACAAACAAGACAGGAGCACCATAATGTGATACACTGGGCCAAATAAAACCCTTATCAAGCAATTCCTGTAACTGATCTTTCAACTCCTTCAATTCGAGAGGAGCCATACGATACAGAGGAATAGAAATGGGCTGAGTGCCCTGCAACAGATCAATGCCAAAATCAATATCTCTATCAGGCGGCATGCCCGGAAGATTAGCTGGAAACACATCGGGAAAATCCCGTACTACTAGAACTGAATCAACTGAAGGGGTATCAATACTGGCATCTCTCATATAATCTAAGTACGCGTCACACCCCTTCTCAACCATATACCGATCTTTAAGAAAAGAAATAACTCTATTGGGAGTGTGATCTAAAGTACCCTTCCACTCAACACACATCACAACTAGCATAGCCAGCGTCACAATTTTGGCGTGACAATCAAGAATAGTGTAATGGGGCAATAACAAGTCCATGCCCAAGATAATGTCAAAATATACCATACTGAGCAACAATAAATTGGCTCTGGTCTCAAAACAACTAAGAGCAACCAAACACGACCGATAGATGTGGTCCACAATAAGAGAATCTCCCACGAGAGTAAAAATATAAAGAGGGGAACTCAAAGAATCCCGAGATACACCCAAATGCGGAGCAAAATAAGAAGACACATAAGAATAAGTGGAGCCTGGATGGAATAGAACCAATGCATCTCTGTGACAAACCAGTATAATACCTGTGATGACAGAATCAGAGGCAACAACCTCGGTACGGGAAAGAAGGGCATAGTGTCTCGCCTGGCCCCCCCCTCTAGGGCAACCTCTACCTCCCCGACCTCCACCACTAGCTGGCTGAGCAGGTGGGGTAGCAACTGGAGCTGTAACCATAGCTTGAGACCTCTACGGGGCACGCTGTGGCTGAGAAGTCTGTGGAGGTGCACTCCTCACAAGTCTAGGGTAATCCCTCACCACATGGCATGTGTTACCACACTCAAAACAAGCTCTGAGAGGACGTGACATTGGAAAATGTGCGGTACGGGTACTCCAAGACCCCTGAACACCTGAAGCACTGTGTGAAATCTGAGATGCAAACTGAGCTGGCTGACCCACAAAACCCCTACCATGCCGTACTCTTCCTCCAAAATAAGGACCAGTGGGTCTCTCCAGTCTACGAGGTCTCCTCACTTCCCTATACTCTTTCTCCTGACGTTGTCTATTCTCTCTCTCCTGGACCACCTGTCCTCTACTCGGCGAGAGGTCCTCACCACCCTCTGAACTGGGACCGCAGGCTGCATCGCTATGATACCTAGAACTTGACCAATGAGAACTCGCTGCTCTGGAGTGGGGGTGGAGGAAGTCCGGGTCCCTTCCCTGATTTGTGAATTAGTTGGTACAACATGAATCAACCCCGCCTGAACTAATATACCAAACATGTTTAGGAACTGTGCTAATGTCTCCTGAAGTGCTGGAGCAGTAGTAGCAGTAGGCGCATCCGGTGCCTGGGCTCTGGCTAGAAGTGCTGGTGGCTCCTCGGTGGCAGCTTGCGCGGGTGCTCTAATTGTACCACGTGCGCATCCTCGGCCTCTACCCCGGCCCCGACCTCTAACGGCTCTCGTAGAGGGCGCGGGTGTCTGATCATCTATAAAAGCACGTGTCCTCACCATCTGTGAGAGAATGGAAGACCGAGGTTTAGGATTCGTTATGTCAATATCTCGCATGACAAGGAAATCAAATGAAGTGGAATTTTTACTAACAGTTACATAGCCTCTCGTAGATAAGTACAGGCGTCTCTGTACCGATCAATGAGACTCTAATAAACCGGCTTGTGATTCATGACTCCTATGAATCTAAAGCTCTGATACCAACTTGTCACGACCCCGGTTCGCCCTCCGTGAACCATCGTGATGGCACCTGGTCTCTACAACTAGGTAAGACTAAATTGCGGAAGATAAACTAAAGTACGAAATAAAACAATTTAAAACAAAAATAGAGTAACAAAATAGCGTTTAAAAGTGCTGCTCGACATACACAATATTAACTCTTAAAACCAATACACTTTCCCAAAACCCAGAAACCCATGAATCACAAGCTAAGAGATACATAAGAAGCTCTAACTCCAGAAATGTCTAACGAAAGGGGAATACTGAAGGGCTATACTATTACAGAAAGATAGAAAGGGACTCCTTGGTCTGCGGACGCGACATATATACCTCGAAGTCTCTCTGAAGCACCTCGCCTCAAGGATGATAAGACAGAGTGAAAGTACCTGGATCTGCACATGAAAAACATGCGCACAAAGGGCATGAGTACACCACAGCGATTCTCAGTAAGTGCCAAGCCTAACCTCGTTCGGGTAGTGAGGAAGGTTAGGGCCCTAATGAGATAAAATAAAAATATAAGGTATGACAGTATAAGATACGAAGTACAATTGAAAGCTAAGAATACGAATTTAATACAAGAAAACAAGGAATTTAATAACTTAAATAGAGGCAAAATAATCACAAGGAAATAACCGGGGATCTCTCAGTATCCCGAGGATCTCTCGGTATCCTCAATGTATGTTAGGGATCTCATGGTATCCCGAGGATCTCTCGGTAACCTCAATATATGCTAGGCATCTCTTGGTATCCCGAGGATCTCTTGGTATCCTCAATGTATGATAGGGATCTCTTGGTATCCCGGGGATCTCTCGGTATCCTCAATGTATGTTAGGGATCTCATGGTATCCCGAGGATCTCTCGGTATCCTCAATGTATGTTAGGGATCTCATGGTATCCAAAGGATCTCTCGGTAACCTCAATATATGCTAGGCATCTCTTGGTATCCCGAGGATCTCTTGGTATCCTCAATGTATGATAGGGATCTCTTGGTATCCCGGGGATCTCTCGGTATCCTCAATATATGCTAGGGATCTCTTGGTATCCTGAGGATCTCTTGGTATCCTCAATGTATGATAGGGATCTCTTGGTATCCCGAGGATCTCTCGGTATCCTCAATATATGCTAGGGATCTCTTGGTATCCTCAATGTATGATATGGATCTCTTGGTATCCCGAAGATCTCATGGTATCCTCAATATACATGCTGGGGATCTCTCGGTATCCCCCACTTCAGCTCAAATCATAAATGCGTACAGGAGATCTCCCGAGATGCCGTCTCGTAGTCCCAAAGAAAAAGTAAAACACACAACAATGGCACAAGGAATACTCAAATAAACTCAACTCCATAACAAGGTAACAAAGACAATTCTAACCTAGCATGCTTCACATAATACAAATAAGGCAGTTAAAGCAAATAAAGCAATTAAGTCAATTAGACATGCTTCTCTAACTAACAACAGGTTTAAAAGTGCAAGTAGAATAAATAGAGAGCGAAAGCACAATTAAAGTTGCTTAATGAAAACCAGATTTTCAACAATTATCACAAGTACGCACTCGTCACCTCACGTACAAGGCATTTTAATTATCACAATACCAAACCTAAGGGGAAATTCCTCCCACAAGGTTAGGCAAGCCACTTACCTTGAACCGGCTCAATAATCAATCCGAAACCATGCTCTTGCCATGAGTACTCGACTCCAAATGGTCCAAATCTATTAAATTCAATTTCATAATGTAAATAACACTTCAAGTAACCGATTCTACAAAGAAATTTTAAGCTAATACGCGAAATTAGGTAAAATGACCAAAACGCACCTCGGGCCCACATCTAGTAATCTGGTAAAATTTATATTTTTAGAATCCCCACGCTCTCACGAGTTCATTCATACTAAAATTATCCAAATCTAAGGTCAAATTCCCAATCAAAAGTCGAATTGTAGGTCTAAGAACTTTCTTCCAACTTTTCCCCAATTTTCATCTCCAATCCAAAATTAAATGATGAATTCATGTTTAGATTAATGGGTTACAAGAAAAAAGGAGTTAAGAATCATTACCCAATTGATATCTCTGAAAATCCCTCAAAACCTCGCTCAAATCCAAGTTCCCAAGATTTAGTTTTCACAAAAATGGCTAAACCCTCGACTTTGAAATTTTATATCTGCCCAGGTAAATCCTTCTTCGCGAATGCGACAAATTCCCAATCAAAAGTCGAATTCTAGGTCTAAGAACTTTCTTCCAACTTTTCCCCAATTTTCATCTCCAATCCGAAATTAAATGATGAATTCATATTTAGATTAATGGGTTACAAGAAAAAAGGAGTTAAGAATCATTACCCAATCGATATCTCTGAAAATCCCTCAAAACCTCCCTCAAATCCGAGCTCCCAAGCTTTAGTTTTCACAAAAATAGCTAAACCCTCAACTTTGAAATTTTATATCTGCCCAGGTAAATCCTTCTTCGCGAATGCGACAAATTCCCAATCAAAAGTCGAGTTCTAGGTCTAAGAACTTTCTTCCAACCTTTCCCCAATTTTCATCTCCAATCCGAAATTAAATGATGAATTCATGTTTAGATTAATGGGTTACAAGAAAAAAAGAGTTAAGAATCATTACCCATTCGATATCTCTGAAAATCCCTCAAAACCTCCCTCAAATCCGAGCTCCCAAGCTTTAGTTTTCACAAAAATAGCTAAACCCACGACTTTGAAATTTTATATCTGCCCAGGTAAATCCTTCTTCGCAAATGCGGAAGGACCCTCGCGTTTGCGAAGTGCAAATTTGCTTGGCCAAGATTTCCTTCATCTCGAACGTGATGCCCTTGTCACGAATGCGGTTGCAAACTTTTCCCTCCTACGCGAACGCGGGACCCTCTTCGTGAACACGTAGGCATACGACCTCTAAGCTTCAAGAACGCGGGGCCATCATCGCGAACGCGAAACATTAAGCTTCCACCAGCCCCAGCTCCTCTTCGCGAACATGAGATCCCACTCGCGAACGCGAAGAAGGAAACTAGAACTGGAGACCTACTGCATTTTCTGCATTCAAACTTATTCCAACCTTCGGAACGCTCAAAACAACATCAAAACACCTATTTTTCATCGGATTCAAGCTTAAGAATTTCAAAACTCTAAAAATACGCTTTCGATCAAAAAGTCTATCAAACCTCGTCCGAATGACCTAAAATTTTGCACCCACGTCACATTAAACACTGTGGAGCTACTCCAATTTCTGGAATTCCATTCTGATCCTCGGATCAAAATCTCACTATCGAACCAGAAACTTCAAAATTTGACCTTTCGACATTTCAAGCCTAAATTAGCTACAGGCCTCCAAAACACAATCCGAATACGCCCCTAAGCCCGAAATCACCGAACAGAACTAACAGAACCATCGGATTTCCATTCCGAGGCCGTCTTCAGACTATGGTCAACTTTCCAACGCTTAAGCTCTCATTTAGGGACTAAGTGTCCTAAAACTCTCCGAAATTCAAAACCGAATATCTCGGCAAATCAAAATAGCCGAATTAAACTCGGAAAAAGAAGTTAATAGGGGATCGGGGCGTAAATTCTAAAGGCGACCGGCCGGGTCATCACAAGAAGTTGTTTACGTGATTAATCGACCATGTCACGAAAAAATATTTAAGGATTTAAACAAATTCTTTTTTTCTAAAAAAATTGAAGGGCCTGTCCACTTTAGCCTGCACCCCTCTTAGGGCTGGGTTGGGCTGGCCATTTTAAGGCCCATTCATATAACGAGCCAACCCGTCCTAGCCCACCAAATTTTAAAACTCACGAGGCTTGAATTGAGTTTGGCTGGGCTGGCCCGTTTTGACAACTCTAGTAGTTAATATGTCACTCCGTGTAAATATTACTATTTTGTATAATTTCATCACATATAAAGAATTCTTGCACTAGAAAAATTTAAGTGCTTGAAAATTTTCTCAACTTGAAATATTCATCTTTTCGGCTATTCTTCTTCACTTTTTCATTCACTTTAACTTCTAAAAAGCAATTGAGAGATTTAACAGTTTCTCAGAACAGTCACGACCCCAATTTTCCTCCAAAGGATGTCATGATGGCACCTAGTCTTTACGGCTAGGTAAGCCTAAGAAATAACAACAACTGAATAGATATATAATAACAAGTTACTGAAAATGACTGAATAATAGATAAAACCTCCTAAAAATAGAATATCATAAATACACACCCCAAAACCGGTGGAACTGAGTCATAAACTCTATAGAATGCAACTAAAGTGCTACTACATCACTGTTTGAAAGGAAACACAATCATAATAAATATAAGGGAAGGTGACTCTGAGGTCTGTGGACGTCGAACAGGCATACCTTGAAGTCTCCGGTAAAAGTAGCTAGCATGAAATCTCTATCGACCGACACGAGTGGACGTACCTAGATCTGTATAAAAAGATGTGCAGAAAATAAATAACGGAAAATGAAGAATAACTGATACGGAAAAAGATAAAGAACTAGTACTGGAAGTTAAAAATAGAAATAACATAAAAAGAAGAAACTAAGGTGCTACAACGATCATGTACGGACTACAACTACTAGAATAATAAAGAATGAAGCAACAAGAAATATTCCTTCCGCAACACTTTGCAACATGAAACAAATAACAAGAAACACAACGAGGTATTGCTTCGTGTATAATGAAATCAAATTGAGGTACTGCCTCGTATAATCAAGAATCACAATCGAGGTACCGTCTCGTATTCACATTTCTCAATTTCAATCGGAATCTTTCCTTGTACCGCCGCGTGAGCCTTACATTTGAAAAAAGGTTTTGAAAATAATTTTTCTAAAATAGCTACACACTTTAGCCCACCTTATGAAACCGCATGGCTTCGCGTAGTTCCCCTACAAGCAATCACACACATAAGCCCTACCTTATACCGCTGCATGCACATCAACCCAAACCTTATACCGCTGCATGCACATCATATCATATCACAATAACAACTCAGACCACAAGTACCATATATCACAACTTGCCAGCAACAACAATATCAATGTTTTCACAACAATAGCCCATGGCTCCACCACAACGAATACAAGAATATCAACAACCATAATGGATGGAAAAATGCTCAATACGATAGATATTTTAACTTTTAACAATAACCAACCTCGTCTCAACGTATTAACGACTTCCACAACTTCAACACCAAATAACTCAACAATGAGAGGAATAATATATTACCACAATATTAGATAAAACTAACTTCACAGTGAAAGAGATATTATTTAACAATGAGTCTCAAATAATGAAAATCAACAAGTAAACGGATAACATGAACAATTACTTCAACGATGATAATTAACAATGAGGAAATAACATGTAACAATAAAGGACACAACAAGTTCCACTAAGCATGGGATCAATTTAGCAAGTAGGATGTAGAACAACTACTAAACAAGTCAACTAAGGCAATTAAGGATATTCTAATACACTTAAGGATAATTTGACTATGAGAATTTAGAACATAATAGGGCATTTTAATTTAAGCATGGGAATAATCTAAGTTAGTCTAAACCGGTCAAATACTACGTACAACCCGTATACCCGCTCGTTACCTTGCGTACACAGATTTCACTTAACACAATTTAATCAAACAATACCAATCTTCAGGGGTAGTTCGCTCATACGAAGCTAGGCAAGACACAACTCAACCTGTTATGATGACGCCTATCATGGTACTAGGCAAGCCGACATCTCAGAATTTACTATCTCTTTCAAATTTAAAATATATCAAAATAGATTTTAATAAGTAAAATTCTCATAAAACTAGGTAAAATGTCATAACTCAATACAGAAGTTTTCCCAAAACCAGGGTGTCATTGAGTACATGAGCATCTATACAACACAAGTCTGAAATACTGTATAAGAAAATTGAAACTGAACAAATAAGACTGAGGGATATGGGAGGGGAGTCAAGGCTTGTGGATGCTAGGACAACTACCTTGATAAACTCCAAATGATTGAACTCTGAAAATTAACAACCACCATCGCTGAAAACACCTGGTTTTGCACACAAAGTGCAGGGTGTAGCGTGAGTACAACCAACTCACTAAGTAACAAATCTAACCTTTGGTCTGAAAGTAGTGACGGGTTCGAGTATCACAACCCACATACTACATTAATAGTATGGAAAGTTACAGAAAATATGATAGTGGTATCTCAGAAATTCATAATCTACAAGTAACGGTACAAGAATGTAGACATGCTTTCAGGTTTAGCAATAAAACTCAACAAAATACAGGGCAGATCCAGCCTAAATGCATATAAATCTAGGGTAGATCCAGCCCAAATGTAAATCCAGGACAGATCTAGCCTAATGCAAATAAGCAATAACAACTACGCTCACTGTGGATGTGCAGACTTCGGAGGGGAAAATCCATCCCAAATGCTATAATAAGTCAAATCCTCGCATAAATTAATAAAGCCTACTACGACGTGCAACCCGATCCCATAAATATCACTCACAATAGGCCCTCAGCCTCACTCAGTTATTAATCTCTTCAGACTATCGGGCTCACAAAACTTATGCTAAGAAGCCCTAATCAATGATGCGAGATGTGACAATATAAGATAACAGAGACTAAGATATGATACATAATGATGGATGTGACTGAATACATAACAACAATTAAGCAAATAATTCAATAGCAAAGAATGACATTGTGGGTCCCAATAGTACCAGCATATCACCTAAACACGATTTCTAGCATGAATCACAGCTTAAGTGCTCTAACACATTGAGTACAATAAAATGCTCAGATAAGATGGCTACGCAGTTCCATGGAATCGACTAAATCATAATTTCTACAGTGCACGCCCAAATGCCCATCACCTAACATGCGCGTCACCTCAACATCAATCACATAGCATATAATTCAGGGTTTCTTACCCTCAGAACCAAGTTTAGAAGTGTTACTTACCTCAAACTATGCAAATCTCTACTCCAATATGCTCTTGACTTGCGAATCGCTCTCCAAATGCCTCGAATCTAGCCACAAACAGTTCGATACAATCAGCACGAGCTAAAGGAATTAATTCCATAAGAAAATACTAGGTTTTAAATCAAAAGTCAAAAAGTCAACGCAAAGTCGACCTTTGAGCCCAATTCTCGAAATCCAATAAAAGTGACAAAATCCAGAAGCTTATTCAACCACGAGTCCATTCATACCAAATTTATCAAAATCAGACACCAAATCGTCACTCAAATTCAAAAATTAAACTCTCCAAATTCCTAGACTCAAACTCCCAAAATTACACCTCAAAAACACACAAACTAGGCGGGAAATTCAACAAGGAAACAAAATTATTGACTAAAAATTACCACAAGTGACTTACCTCGAAAAACCCATCGAATCCCTTAAAAATCGCCCTAATTCAAGTTTGCAAAGTCCAAAATGAGAAAAATCACGAAACCCTCCGGATATAACACTGCAAGTGTTTTTTGCACCCACGATCTCCGCTTCTGTGGCCAACCTGAGACCTCTGCCTTCCCTTCTGCGATCCAACACATGCATATGAGAGTCTGCATCTGCGGAACTCCTTCTGCATCTGCACTCCAAAACTTCCTCACTGAGCCCGCTTCTGCGCCCTTACTCTTCATCTGCGACCATGCAGGTGTGGGAATACCCTCAACCTCTCCAGGCCGCATCTGCGCTTCCCTGCTTGCACTTGCGATCAAAACTCTGCAGATGCAATTGCACTAGACCAGGTGAGCTTCAAGAGCCTTTCAAATTCCAAACTTGATCCGTTAACCATCCGAACTCCACCCAAGGCCCCCGGGACCTCAACCAAATATACCAATAAGTCCTAAAACACGATACGAACTTAGACGAACCTTCAAATCACATTAAATAATGCTAAAACCGCAAATCATACATCGATTCAGGCCTAATAAACTTTTGACTTCTACATTCGATGCCGAAACCTATCAAAATCACGTCTAATTGACCACAGATTTTGCACCCAAGTGACAAATGACACAACATGCCTACTCCAACTCCTAGACAAAAATTCGAGCCTAGTAACCAGAAAGTCAACTCTCGGTCAAACTTCTAAATTTTCAACTTTCGTCATTTCAAGCCTAATTTAAATACGGACCTCCAAATCACTATAAAGACACACTCCTAAGTCCAAAATACCAAACGGAGCTATCAGAACCATCAAAACTCCATTCCGAGCCATTTACATACAAGTTAACATTCGGTCAACCTTTTCGACTTAAGCTTCCAACCTTGAGATAAAGTGTCTCAACTCATTCCGAAACCACCCCAGAATAGAACCAACTACCCCAACAAGTCACATAGAAACTATTAAACATAATATGAGCAATAAATGGAGGAACAAGGCTACATTTCTCAAAATAACCGGTGGGTCGTTACATCATCCCCCTCTTAAACAAATATTCATCCTCGAACAGGTCTAGAAACATGCCTGAAGTCTTAAATAGGCATGAATATTTTCTCCACATCTCCTGCTCAGTCTCTCAAGTAGCCTTCTTAATGGATGACCTTTCCATTGTACCTTCACTGAAGCTATGTCCTTTGACCTCAACTTTCAAATTTGCAGACCCAAAATGGCCACTGGCTCCACATCATAAGTCAAATCACTATCCAACTGAATCATGTTGAAATCTAAAACATGAGATGGTCGCTGACATACTTCCGGAGCATAGAAATATGAAATACTGGATGAACACTCGACAAACCAGGTAGCAAGGCAAGCTTGTATGCCTCCTATACAATCCTCTGAAGCACCTCAAATGGCCCAATATACCGAGGGCTTAACTTGCCCTTCTTACCAAACCTTATAACACCCTTTATGGGTGAAACCTTGAGCAATACCTTTTTCCAACCATAAAAGCAACATCACAAACCTTCTAATTGGCGTAGCATTTCATCCTAGATTGTGCCGTGCAAAGCCGATCCTGAATCAATTTAACATTGTCCAAAGCATCCTAGACTAAGTCAATACCCAATAGCCTAGCCTCACCCAACTCAACCATCCCACCGGAGACCGATACGTCTCCCATACAAAGCCTCACACGGAGCCATCTTAATGCTCGATTGGTAGTTGTTATTGTAGGCAAACTCTACGAGCGGTAGAAACAGATCCCAAGAACCCCCAAAATCTATGACACAAGTGCGTAGTATATCCTCTAATATCTGAATAGTGCGATCGGACTACCCATCCGTCTGAGGATGAAATGTTGTACTTAGCTCAACCAGTGTGCCCAACTCTCGCTGCATGGCTCTCCATAACTGCGATGTAAGCTGCGAGCCCCTATCTGAAATGATAGACACTGATACACCGTCAAGGCGAACAATCTCGCGGATGTAAATCTCAGCCAACTGCTCCCAAGAATAAGTAGTCCCAACTGGAATGAAGTGCAGGGACATGGTCAACCGATCTACAATCACCTAAATAACATCAAATTTCCTCGAAGTCCATGGGAGTCCAACTACAAAATTTATGGTGATATGATCCCATTTCCTCTCTCAATCCTCTTAAGCAATCCACCCGATCTCTGATGCTCATTCTTCACCTGCTAATAATTAAGGCACCAAGCTACAACCCCAACTATATCCTTCTTCATCCTCCTCCACCAATAGTGCTGCCTCAAGTCTTGGTACATCTTTCCAGCACCTGGATGAATAGAATACCGTGAACTGTGGGCCTCTTCAAGAATCAACTCACGTAGCCCATCTACATAAGGCACACAAATCGGACCTTGCATCTGTAACACCACATCATCCCTAATAGTAACATCCTTGGCATTGCTATGCTGAACCGTGTCCTTAAGGACAAGCAAATGGGGATCATCATACCGGCGCTCTTTGATGCGATCAAATAAGAAAGACCAAGAAACCACACAAGTTAGAACCCGACTGGACTCCGAAACATCTAATCTCACGAACTGATTGGCCAAGGCCTGAATATCAACTACAAAAGGTCTCTCCTCAACAAGAATGAATATAAGGCTACCCATACTCACTGCCTTTCTACTCAAGGCATCGGCACCACATTGGCCTTTCTGGGATGATACAAAATAATAATATCATATTCCTTTAGCCTGTCCAACCATCTCCGCTGTCTCACATTTAGATTGTTTTGTTTGAACAAGTGCTTGAGGCTTCGATGATTCGTAAATATCTTACAGGAAACACCATAGAGATAGTGCCTCCAAATCTTTAATGCATGAACGATGGTTGCCGACTCCAAATCATAGACATGGTAGTTCTTCTCATGGGGCTTCAACTAGTGCGAAGCATAAGCAATCACTCTACCCTCCTGCATAAAGACACACCCAATACCAATCCGAGAAGCATCAAAATACACCGTATAAGAGCCAGAAGCTAAAGGCACAACTAGAACTAGAGCTTTGGTCAAGGAAGTCTTGAGCATCTGAAAGCTCTCCTCATACTCATCTGACCACTTGAAAGGAGCACCCTTCTGGGTCAATTTGGTTAAAGGCAATGCAATAGACGAGAAACCCTCCACAAAGGGACGATAATAACCGACTAAGCCGAGAAAGCTCCGAATCTCAGTAGCTGAGGACGGTCTGGGCCAACTTTGGACCGCCTCAATCTTCTTTGGATCCACCTTAATCCCCTCACTGGACACTACGTGCCCTAAGAACGCCACCAAACTAAGCCAAAACTTACACTTGGAGAACTCTGCATAAAGCTTCTTCTCTCTCAACCGCTGTAGTACAATCTTCAAATACTAGGTATGATCTTCCTGGCTATGTGAGTACACCAGGATATCATCAATGAATACTATGAAAAATGAGTCGAGATATGGCTGAAATACACTGTTTATTAGATGCATAAATGTTGCTGGGCCATTAGTTAGCTCAAAAGATATCACAAGAAACTTATAGTGACCATAATGGGTCCTAAATGCCGTCTTTAGTATATTCGAGTCCCGAATCTTCAACTGGTGGTGCTCAGACCTCAAATCGATCTTAGAGAACACCCTCGCTCCCTGAAGCTGGTCAAATAGATCGTCAATACGCGGAAAAGGATACATGTTCTTGATTGTAACTCTATTCAACTGCTTATAGTCGATGCATATCCGCATAGTACTATCCTTCTTCTTCACAAACAGAACTGATGCACCCCAAGGCGATACACTAGGCTTAATAAACCCCTTATCAAGAAGTTCCTTAAGATGCTCTTTCAATTCCTTCAACTCAGTTGGTGCCATACGATATGGAGGAATAGAAATGGGTTGAGTGCCCGACGCCAAGTCAATACCCAAGTCGCTATCCCTGTCGAGTGGCATGCCCAACAGGTTTGCAGGAAACACTTTCGGAAAGTCTCGCACCATCGAAATAGGAGTATTAACACCAACATCCCTCACAAAGTCCAAGTAAGACAAAAAACCCTTCCCAACCATCTGTTGGGCCTTCAAATAAGAAATTACCCTATTGGGAACATAATCTAGAGAACCTCTCTACTTGATCCTTGGCAACCCCGGCATCGCAAATGTCACGATCTTAACGTGACAATCCAGAATAGTATGACAAGGAGACAACCAATCCATACCCAAGAAAACATCAAAATCAATCATACTAAGCAATAAGAGATCAACTTTAGTCTCCAATCCCCCAATACTCACTACACATGACCAATATACATGGTCCACAATAATAGTATTGCCCACCAACATAGATACATGAATAGATAAAAAGGAATAACGGGGCATATCTAGATAACGAGAAGATTATGATGATACATACGAATAAGTGGAACTAAGGTCAAATAATATAGAAGCATCCCTTTGGCATACTGAGACAATACATGTGATGACAGTGTCTGAAGAAATGACATTTGGCCTGGTAGGATAGCATAGAATTAGGCCTAACCACCATCTGATCGGCCTCCTCCTCAAGGGCGACCCCTAGCTGCTCGAGCCCTACCTCGAGTTGGCTGGGTGGGTGGTAAAGTAACTAGTGTTGAAGTCGTGGCTTGACTCATCTGCCGAACTGGACCTCCCGTAAAGCGGGGATAAAATTTCTTCACATGACCTAACTCTCTACACTCGAAACATCCACTCTCGAAAAATGGTGGCAAATATTGAGGCGAACCCCGAGAACTAGAATAACTACCAGAGGAACCTGGTGTAGATGAAACCTGAACTGAAGATGCACGAGATGAACTCTGAGCTAGGAGAGCACTGAGAGATGACTGACCTAGTCTAGCACAGTACGAACCATGGCTGGATGATGCACCATAATAAACTGGTCGGGCCATATGAGCAGACCTATAAGGACTACCCCTATTGTGGTAGGACCGTCCCCAGAAGGAACACTACTAAAACCATCCAAACCATGAGGCCTCTCAGACTCCCTGTCCTCATGCTCCTAACTACAAGCCATCTCTAGCCACAAAGCAATATCAACCACCTCGTCGAATTTAGCACCCGATACACTCTCCCGAGTTATAACAAAACAAAACTGATAGTAGAGACCATCAATGAACCTCCTAATCCTCTCCCTCTTAGTGGGAACCAACCAAACTGCATGACGAGCCAACTAAAAACCTCATCTCATACTGGGTCACAAACATGCCATCTTGGCGTAGCTGCTTGAACTACCTGTGCAGCTCCTCCCTGCGGGTCTGTGGCTCAAACTTCTCTAAGAAGATAACAGAGAACTCATTCCATGTAAGTGTTGCTGCACCGACTGGCTTGCACCTCTCATAGGCCTCCCACCATCTGAAGGCAGCCTCAGTAACCTAAAAAGTAGTGACTGAGACCCACTAGTCTCCAGAATACCTACCGTGCAAAGAATCTATTGGCACCTATCCAAGAAGTCCTAGGCATCCCCTGACTTAGCCCCACTGAATAATAGAAGCTGGAGCCTCCCGAATCTCTCAAGTCTTCTCTGCTCATCATCAGTCATAACGGGACCCACCTAGGCCTGAGCAACTATAATCGGCTAGGCTGGTAGTATCCCCAGTGTCTGAAGTTCCCGCATCACCAGCTCTGGAGTACGGACGATGGGAATCTAAGAACCTCCCAAGCCTGAGAAGAGGCTCGCATGGTCTAAACAGAAATTGCCTAAGCAAGGCTAGTGCACATAGTCAAAATCTGAGCCAAAGCCTCTTGAAGACCTGGAATCATAATGGGCACAGCTGGTGCCTGAGCTAGCCTCACTGGCTCAACCACATTCGGTACTGCTCCTGAACTGGAGCAACTAGTAGATCTGCAGGTGTTGCTCTAGGTGTTGTATGAGCTTTACCTCTGCCCCTATCGTGACCCCTACCGCATCCCTGGACTCTCGTGGCCCTAGCCGACGGTACTGGTGGCTGTTTGTCCTGTCTGATAGCACGTGTCCTCACCATCTGTGAGAGAATAGAATAACAAAAATTTAGTTCCCGAAATCAACAAATCCGCATGACAAGAGTACAAGAATGTGAAGATTTCCTAAGGATTCGACAGCCTATCGAAGATAAGTACAAACATCTCTATACCAATCCGCAAGACTCTACAAAATCCGCTCATAACTCATGAGACATATGTAACCTAGGATCTAATAACAACTTGTCACGACCCAAAACTCAACCTATCGTGATGGCGCCTATCATGGTACTAGGCAATCTAAGATTTTGATACCAACTTGATTCACATGATTTTGATGTTAAAGTCTAATATATGTTGATGGAATATGATTAGAAATAGATTAGAATCACTTACCCAAGGTTTGTAGGTAAAAATCCCCTCTCTGAATTGCCTCCTACCGAGTTTAGGGTTCAAAAATAAGAGAATGAACTCAAAAATCCCGTCTCCCAGTTATTTGATCAGTTGTAGATAGCGCAATTGCGACATGAGTTTGCAATTGCGAACCCTCGCAATTGCGGCACTGAAGGCTTGGGGGAACTCTTCGCAAATGTGAAGATGGGATTGCATTTGTGTCACGACCTGAATTTCTCACCATCGGGAGTCGTGATGGCGCCTACTAATGTGAGCAAAGCAAGCCGACTATTGAACAAATTACCTTTTTCCCCTTTTATATTCTTTAACTATTATGAAGCATTAACGTTTGAAAAACGGAATTTAACATACGCGGAAGAAAACGCAATAAACAATCTGAACATGAATCCAATACAAATGTTTGAGCCTCTATTACCCAGAACTGGTGTCACAGTTTCACAGGCGATCTAAGAATACTACATACAAAGTCTGAAAAAAATAAATGGTACATTGTTTCTGAATTAGAGAAATGAAACAGGAATAAAGGGATAGAGGGAGACGCCAGGGCCTGCGGACGCCTGCAGGTCTACCTTGGATCTCCGTGTGGATTGAAGGCAGCCACCCAATCTACGGTCCAAAATCTGCTGCTTTGGGATCTGCACACAGTGCAGAGTGTAGTATCAGCACAACTGACCCCATGTGCTAGTAAGTGCCTAGCCTAACCTCGGCGAAATAGTGACGAGGCTAGGACCAGACTACTAAATAAACCTATGCAATTCAACTTGGCGAAATAGTGACACGGTACCACCCTTCGTGTTTTTACTCTCGTCCTCACCAAAGCAATCAAGTAATGAAAATGTGGACGACATCACCCTTCGTGCTTTTACTCTCGTCCTCACCATATAATCAATGTAATCGGCACGGAATGGTACGTCGTGCGGCACGACATCACCCTTCGTGCTTTACACTCTTTCCTCACAAATCATACACGGCATCACCCTTCGTGCTTTAACACTCTCTCACCAAAACAATACATGGCATCACCCTTCGTGCTTTAACACTCTTCCTCACCTAAACAACAATCACAAACAATAGGGCAAGGGAATACATGAAATTATGATAAGGATCCCATCAAGGGAACAATAGTTCAACAATCATGTCCCGGCAAGGGAATAACATCAAAAGAAACATCAACATCCTGGCAAGGGAGATAACATGAAAAGAAACAATATCCCGGCAAGGGAGATAATATAATGATTATCTTCTCTTTTTCACTTTTACTTCACAACTCACTTCACAACTTTGAGCCAATGCTCTAAAAGGTTCAATTTTTACTTATACTTTCACATTTCATTGTACAACTCGAGCCAACGCTCCTCAATGTTCAAATGTCTCAATTACTTCCACAAACTTTTCCCAACAATAGATATCATCCTCAAAGCATGAATAATACAACGCAGTCATAATAATCACAATATAAGACTCACGAGCATGCTTGACACCAATGTATAGATACTCGTCACCATGCCTATACATAGTACTCGACAAATATCGCATAGCAAATAGGACTCGACTCCTAATCCCTCAAGCTAAGGTTAGACCAAATACTTACCTCGATGCCATGAACACGATTCAAGTCTCTACTATCGCTTTACCTCTTGATTCCACCACCAATTCGCTCGTATCTAGCCACAAGTTACTTAATTACATCAATAAATGCTAAACAAATCAATTCTAATGCATGAAAATAAGTTTTTCAAAGTCAAAAATCGCCCCCAGGCCCATATGGTCAAAACCCGAGGTTCGAACCAAAACCTGATTACCCATTCCCCACGAACTCAAATATATAATTTGTTTTGAAATAGAATCTCAAATTGAGGTCCAAATCCCCAATTTTTGAAAAACCTAGGTTCTACCCAAAACATCCAATTTCCCTATGAAAATCATTGATTTTGAGTTGAAATCATGTGAAAAAATGTTAATGATTGAAGAAAGTGAGTTAAAATTGACTTACAATCGATTTGGAAGAAGAGTTGTCTTTGAAAAATCGCCCAAGAGTGTATTCGTTTTGAAAGAGTGTGAAAAATGAATGATTTTCGGCTAAGTTATAAAATTACAAGTTGCAGATGTCGCAATTGCGAACCCAGACTTCTGCTAAGTTGGGAATTACGAGCAACTTCTCGCATTTGCGAGTTGGGAATTGCGAGAAAATGCGTCGCATTTGCGACGACTGGTTAAAAGGGGAGGCATCACATTTGCGATCAATCCCTCGCATTTGCGAGGTTAGCTGGCTTGGACCATTGTTCGCATTTGCGACAAGGACTTGGCATTTGTGAGCTAGCCTTCGCAAATGCGAAGCCTGCAGGCCTGCAGTGCAACAGCTGAAGTTTGCACTTTGTCTAAGTCCAACAATCCACCCCGTGACCTATCCAAAACTCACCCGAGCCCTCGGGGCTCCAAACCAAACATGCACACCAACCTAAAAACATCATATGGACTTGCTCGTGCATTTAAATCACTAAAATAACATCAACAACTATGAATTTAGCATCAGAGCCATGAAATTTTCTTACGAACTTACAAATTTTCCAATTTTTCTCAAAAATGATCCGATTCACATCGTTTGAAGTTCGTTTCTTACCAAATTTCACAGACTTATCTTAAATCACATATAAGACCTGTACCGGGCGCCGAAACCAAAATACGGGCGTGATACCATCATGTTTTAAACACATTTCATTTCCAAAACTCATAAATAATTTCAGAAAATAATTTTCTTTAAAAATTCATTTCTCGGGCTTGGGACCTCGGAATTCAATTCCGGGCATCCACCCAAGTCTCATATTTTCTTACGGACCCTCCAAGACCATCAAATCATGAGTCCGGGTCTGTTTACCTAAAATGTTGACCGAAGTCAACTTAAATCCATTTTAAAGTCAAAATTCATCATTTTTTCACAAATATTCACAAAATGGCTTTTCGGCTATGTGCTCGGACTGCGCACACAAATTGAGGTGACGCCGAAAAAGGGTTTTAAGGACTTGGAACACATAATTTACTTTTAAAACAAGTGATGACTTTTTGGGTCATCGCATCTGCGACCCCTATTGCCCTCGAAATTGCGACAAAATCATCGCAGTTGCAATCCTAGCCCATCCAGAAGACTTCACAAATGTGGACATTGGGTTCGCAAATGCGAACCGAACAGACTTGGCATGCCTTCACAAATGCAAACCAAAGTCTCGCAAATGTGAGATCAGAGGCCTACATGAAAACCAGCAATTTTGATTTCCAACAACACTCCACTAAGCGTCTGAAACTCACCCCATCCCTCAGGGCTTCAAACCAAACATCTGTACATGTTTAAAAATATCATACAAACTCGCTCCCGCGATCAAAACATAAAAATAACTTCTAAAACTACGAATTGAATTCTAAAACGCAAGAATTTCAAAGACTTTTTCAAGAACTTCTAAATTACAACTAAGAGTCAGATTCCTATCAAATCAACTCTAAACGATACCAAATTTTGCAGACAAGTTATAAATACCATAACATACCTATTTCAAGTCCTAAAATTAAATTTCATGCTCGATAGCTAAAAGTCAACATACGTTAAACTTTTCAACTTAAAATTTCCAAATTTTGACAAATCAATACAAATGAACCTATGGTCTCCCAAAATAGATTCCAGACATACGCCCAAGTTCGAAATTATGGTATGAAACTATCGAAGTCACAAAAATACAGTTCCAGGGTCATTTTCACAAAAGTCAAAGCTTGGTCAATATTTTCAAATATAAACTTCTAAGGCAAGAATCAATGGTCCAAATAAATCCGAAAGCTTCCTAGAATGAAACCATTCAACCCGCAAGTCGTAAAAGAAATAATACGCAAGTGTAAAATAGTAAAAGGAGCATGTGACGACCCGACCAATTGTCTCATGAGTTACCACTCCGTTTCCCCCATTTCTGCTTCTTTATGATTTATTATCCGTGTCATGTGGTATCGGGTTGGTCGGATCGAATCCAGAATGATTTTGGTAAGGTTTGAGACACTTAGTCTCTTTTGAGGAAGCTTAAGTTGGAAAAGTCAACCGGATGTTGACTTATGTGTTAGAGGGCTCAGATGTGAGTTCCGATGGTTTGGATAGCTTCGAGATGTGATTTGGGACTTAGGAGCGTGATCGGAATGAGTTTTGGAGGTTCGGAGTAGATTTAGGCTTGAATTGGCGAAGTTGATATTTTGGCGATTTTCGGTTGGTAGGCGAGATTTTGATCTAGGGGTCGGAATGGAATTCCAAGAGTTTCAGTAGTTGTGTTGTGTTATTTGGGATGTGTGTACAAAATTTCAGGTCATTCGGACGTTGTTCGGTTGGGTTTTTGATCAAAAGCGGAATTCAGAAGATTTTTAGAAACTTAGGCTTGAATCCGATGTGTTTTAGTTGATTTGATGTTGTTTGAGGTGTTTTGAATATTGGAACAAGTTTGAATAAGGTTTTGGGATGTGTTTATGCCTTTGGATGAGGTCCCGGGGGCCTCTAGTGAGTTTCGGGTGGTCAATCGGGCCAATTCATGAAGTTGGAACCTGCAGAAAATTGCTGATTAGTGCTGCAGAAAACTAACCTTCGCGTTCGCGAGAGGGTCCTCGCATTCGCGAAGAGTCAATCGAGGAAGGTAGGAATTAAGCCTTAGCATTCGCGATGATGTCTCCGCGTTCACGAGTGTGTAGTCGCGTTCGTATAGAAGGAAATGAGAGGCTGAGCTTCAGTGGAATTAACTCATCGCGTTCGCGATGGATGGAACATGTTTGCAAAGGTCTGTCTAGGTAAAGCATCATGTTCACGAGGGTATATTCACGATCGCGTAAGAAGAAAATTGGTCAAAGTTAATTTGTGCTTCGCGAACGCGAGGCATTGACCGCGTTTGCGAAGAAGGAATTTAGGCTTGGGCAGAAGGTTTAAAAGGTCGTCTTGTCCGCAAATGTAGGGTTATTTCCTTCCATTGTTGGTCGTTTTTGGAGCTTTTTGAAGGGGATTGAAGAGGGATTCAAGGGGAATCACTTGGAGGTAAGATTCTTGGACTTAAAACTCGATTCTAATGTGAATTCCACCTAAATAATCATGGAGAATAAGCCAAAAATTGAAGAACTAGGGCTTGGAAATTTAGACCTTTGATTGAGGATTTGAAGGACCATTTGAGGTCGGATTTCAGAACTTTTGATATGTATGAACTCGTGGGGAGATAAAGAATCCATTGATGTAAAAATTTTTGAATTCCGAGACGTGAGCCCAGGGGTCGGGATTTGGTAATTTTGGGATTTGTGTTGTATTTTGATTGTTTTCGCTTGGACTTCATTCCCTTAGCATATTTTGACATCCTCGTTCTTATTTTTGATAGATTTGATGAGAGTGGAGGCTGATTCAAGGGGCAAAGGCGTCGCGAGGTAGGTATTTGACCGGTTTGAGGTGAGTAATGATTGTAAATGATGTTCTGATGGTATGAAACCCTAGACTTACACATCATTGTGCTATATTGAGGTGAGACACACGCTTGATGACGAGTGTGGGGTCATGCACTGTTGTGTATTGTGACTTAGTCCGTCCCAAATAGCTATTTTACCGCGTATTTGACTGAAAACTATTTGCTATCATCATAATTTGGGCTGAATGCCATATTTGGGCCTTGTGTCAACTACTTGAACCCTTCGGGGATTTTTACTTGTATTTCCTCACTATTTTGACTTTATATTTTGAACTCAGTCATGCTATATTTCACTGTTTTTGTACTCAACCATGTTTACTCTGTTTTAAACACTTACATGATCTTTTAAATGATATTTTAAGGCTGAGAAACATGTTTTACTACTGTCCGAGTGGCTTGTGAGGATTTTGACTAAGTAAGGTCGAGAGCCTATGTTGTGAGGATTTGATACTTTATGAGGCCGAGGGCCTAAGATATGTACGCCACGAGGTGGCTTGATTGATATGAGACCGAGGGCCTAGTGATGATGCCACGAGGTGGCTTGATATTGTGCTTGGGCCGTAAGGGGCCCCTCCAAGAGTCTGTATACCCCCAGTGAGCGTGGGTACCCATTGTTTTATGTTATCACCCGAGGGGCTGGTATTGTTTTATGTTATCGCCCGAGGGGCTGGTACTATTCTAAGATATTGCTTGAGGGGCGAATTTGTTGATACTGTGCCCGAGGGGCGAACCTTATGTGTTCACTTTTCATAATTGAATGTCAATTACCTGCTTAATTATTGAAAAAGGCTTTTCATGAAACTACGTTTGAGTTAAATAATTTTACCTATCTTTCACTGGTTTACTGTTTTAATAGTTTTACTCCTTTATTATAGAATGCTTTGTGCCTTACATGATTTCTTGCTTTTATCTTTATTTACATTTGTTACTTACCGAGTTGGAGTACTCACTTTACTCCATGCACCCATGTGTGCAGATTCAGGCATTGTGAATCCTGCTAGTGCAAGTTGAGAGATCCCGACAGATATCAGAGTCTACAAGGTAGCTGCTTGACGTTCGCAGTCCCGTGTTTCTCCTCCTTGATCATTTCTATCTCTTTTCAGACATTTGTACTAGCTTATAGACTTAGCAGACTTGTATTATGACTTATAGATGTTCATGACTAGTGAATCCCCGGTATCGGGCTGTGTTTAGGCTGTTTTCCGCACATTATAATACTTTTTGCTTGGACTTTGGTTTATTTACTCAGGCTTAGGCTGTTTATTATTGATTAACTGTTTGAAAAGTGCATTGGGTTTAATTGGCTAGCCTTGTATTCACAAGAGCCGCATCATGACAGGGTTCAGGTTAAGGTTGTGACAAGTTGGTATCAGAGCCTAGGTTACATAGGTCTCACGAGTCATGAGCAGGTTTAGTAGAGTCTCGCAGATCAGCATAGAGACGTCTGTATTTATCCTCGAGAGGCTGCAAAACCTTTAGAAAATATTTCACATTCTTGAATTCATATCATGCGTTCTTGATTCAGCTTGAAAAGTAACTCTTTGAATTCCTTCCACGTGTTCGTATGCGTGCATGAGCGCTCGGTATCGGATATGCATCGATGTCTTGTGATTCCCTGATCGAGAGGCGAGATGTGATCTCTGTGCGTTGATGTTGGGCCAGTCTGGAGGACTCGAGGCCAGATTTTTGCCTATAGCTTGAGCCCTGAAGTATTGATTTCGTGAGCGCGTGTTTCTAGATCCATATGTTCTATGTGTCCCTATTAAGGGAGGTGATGACTGGATAGTTACGTGGTGAGTGTGATGTGACTGTGAGATGTATTCATGTGATTTAGAAGTGATGGGAAAGGTCTGTTGGAGGGTAGGAGGACTATTAGGTGCTCGATTTTCATCTTGATTTGAGGTATAGTCCCGAGTTATGTGTGTGTCTAGAATCTTCCCATGTTTCCTAGTTGGTAGTGGAGTAAATTTCATGTTGCGGTCTGAGTTCAGACTCAGGAAGTTTAAGTGACTGTGTAATGTTTATGACGATGGAAGGTATACAGAAATGTTAGTTTAAGGCAAAACAGGTGGGGTTATCTCCTGCGGATTGTTTTGAAGTTTGCGTAATCCCTTGTGTCATTTATTGAAAGATCTCTGTTACCAGAAAATATATGTTGTACAATTAGAATTTGGGTTGCTCAAGAGAGTAGGCTTGACTACTACGAGAGTGAATGCGGGATCTGCAGAAGATACAAAGTACTAGATGATTTGTGTTCCACGAGCTTATGAAGGATTGATTTTAATCTCACTATGGTATTATGGCAGCAATAAAGTATATGTGTTATGAGTTATTGTGTATGTTTTGGTCTAAGGATTCGAGCCAAGTGGGGGAGTCCACTATTAATTAGTTGATTGCACCGTTATATGCTATGTTGGTTCCATTTCAAGGCGTGTGGGTGAATCAGTCATCGATTCCAATGCCAGTTACTTCACCACCACCCGCCCAGTTAGCTAGGGGTCTCCCTAGAGGGGGAGGTCGATCAGGTGGTGGTCAAGCCCATTTTTATGCACTTCCGGGCAGACCAGATGCTATTGCATCAGATGTTGTTATTACATGTATTGTTTCAGTCTACCACAGAGATGACCCTGTATTATTTGATTCTGGTTCCACTTTTTTATATGTGTCATCATACTTTGCTCGTTATTTGGGTACGCCCCATGAGTTTCTTGCTTCACCTGTTCATGTATCTACCCTAGTGAGCGATAATGTTGTTGTAGACCGTGTATACCGGTCATGTATGGTGATTATTAGGGGTCTGGAAACCCGTGTGGATCTTTTATTATTGTGTATGGTGGATTTCGATATCATTTTGGGCATGGATTGGCTATCTCCGTATTGTGCTATTCTGGATTGTCATGCTAAGACAGTCACATTGGCAATACCGGGTGTGCCATGGATTGAGTGGCGAGGTATGACTGATTATGTTCCCAGTAGAGTGATCTCATTCATGAAAGCCCAGCGTATGGTTGGGAAGGGTTGTCTTTCGTATATAGCCTTCGTGAGGGATGTCGATGCTGAGACTCCAGTATTGATTATGTTCTAGTTGTAAGGGATTTTCCCGATATGTTTCCTACAGACCTGTCGGGCATACCATCAGACAGGGATATTGATTTTGGTATTGACATGGTGCTGGGCACTCAACCCATTTCTATTCCGCCGTATCGTGTGGCACCAGCGTAGTTGAAGGAATTAAAGGAGCAGCTTCGGGAACTCCTTGATAAAGTGTTCATTCGGCCTAGTGTGTCACCTTGGGGTGTGTCGGTTCAATTTGTGAAGAAGAAGGATGGCACTATGAGAATGTGCATTGATTATAGGCAATTGAACAAAGTAACAATTAAGAACAAGTATCCTTTACCTCGTATTGATTATTTGCTTGACCAGCTTCAGGGAGCGAGAGTGTTCTCCAAGATTGATCTCCGTTCAGGTTATTACCAGTTGAAGATTAGGGACTTGGATACTTTTAAGGCAGCTTTCAGGACCCGATATGGTCATTATGAGTTCTTGGTGATGTCTTTTGAGCTGACCAATGCCCCAGCAGCGTTCATGCATTTGATGAATAGTGTGTTCCGGCCTTATCTTGACTCATTTTTCATAGTCTTCATTGATGATATTCTGGTATATTCACATAGTCAGGAGGAGCACGCAGAGCAATTGAGAGTTGTGTTGTAGAGATTGAGAGAGGAGAAGCTTTATGAAAAATTCTCCAAGTGTGAGTTTTGGCTCAGTTTAGTGGCTTTCTTGGGGTACGTGGTGTCCAGCGAGGGTATTCAGGTTGATCTGAAGAAGATAGAGGCGGTTCAGAGTTGTCCTAGACTGTCATCAGCTACAGAGATTCACAGTTTTCTTGGTTTGACGGGTTATTATCGCCGTTTTGTTCAGGGATTCTCATCTATCGCATCGCCCTGGACCAAGTTGACTTAGAAGGGTGCTTCATTTGTATGGTCGGACGAGGGTGAGGAGAGCTTTTAGAAGCTCAAGATAGCTTTGACCACGGCTCTAGTGTTAGTTTTGCCATCAGCTTCAGGTTCATATACCGTGTATTTTGATGCTTCGAGAGTTGGGATTGGTTGTGTATTGATGCAAGAGAGTAGAGTTATTGCTTATGCTTCTTGTCAGTTGAAGCCCCATGAGAAGAACTACCCCGTTCATAATTTGGAGTTGGCTGCCATAGTTCACGCGTTAAAGATTTGGAGACATTACTTGTATGGTGTGTCTTGTGAGGTGTTTGCTGATCATCGTAGCCTCCAGCAATTATTCAAACAGAAGGATATTAATTTGAGGCAGCGGAGATGGTTGGAGTTGCTTAAGGATTATGATATCACTATACTGTACCATCCGGGAAAGGCCAATATGGTGGATGATGCCTTGAGCCGAAAGGTGGTGAGTATGGGGAGTTTGGCATATATTCCAGTTGGGGAGAGACCTCTTGCAGTTGATGTTCAGGCCTTGTCCAATCGGTTCGTGAGGTTGGATATTTCGGAGCCCAGTTGGGTATTGGCTTGTGTGGTTTCTCGGTCTTCCTTATATGATCGCATCAGAGAGCGCCAATATGATGATCCGCATTTGCTTGTCCTTAAGGACAGAGTTCAGCATGATGATGCTAGCGATGTGCCCATGGTGATGATGGGGTGTTGAGGATGCAGGGCCGGATTTGTGTGCCCAATGTGGATGGGCTTCAGGAGTTGATTCTGGAGGAGGCCCATAACTCGCGGTATTCCATTCATCCGGGTGCTGCGAAGATGTATCAGGATTTGAGGCAGCACTATTGGTGGAGAAGAATGAAGAAAGACATTGTTGGATTTGTAGCTCGGTGTCTCAACTGTCAGCACGTGAAATATGAGCATCAGAGACCGGGTGGCTTGCTTCAACAGATGGATATTCCCTAGTGGAAGTGGGAAAGTATCTTTATGGACTTTGTAGTTGGACTTCCACAGACTTCGAGGAAGTTTGATGCTATTTGGGTAATTGTGGATCGGCTGACTAAGTCCACGCACTTCATTCCGGTGTGTACTACCTATTCTTCAGAGCGGTTGGCAGAGATCTATATCTAGGAGATTGTCCGTTTGCATGGTGTCCTAGTTTATATCATTTCAGATAGGGCACTCAGTTTACTTCACAGTTTTGGAGGTCTATGCAGCGAGAGTTGGGTACTCAGGTTGAGTTGGGGACAGGTAGTCCGAGCGCACTATTCAGATATTGGAGGACATGTTACGTGCTTGTGTCATTGATTTCGGAGGGTCATGGGATCAATTTCTATCCCTTGCAGAGTTTGCTTATAACAACAACTACCAGTCAAGTATTCAGATGGCTCCATATGAGGATTTGTATGTGAGGCGGTGTAGATCTCCGGTTGGTTGGTTCGAGCCCGGTGAGGCTAGGCTACCGGGACAGACTTGGTGCAGGATGCCTTAGAGAAGGTGAAGGTGATTCAGGAGAGGCTTCGTACAGCGCAGTCAAGGCAAAAGAACTATGCTGATAGGAAGGTTCATTATGTGTCCTACATGGTTGGTGAAAAGGTTCTGTTGAAGGTTTCGCCCATAAAGGGTGTTATGAGATGCGGGAAGAAAGGGAAGTTGAGTCCTCGGTTCATTGGGCCTTTTAAGGTGCTTTGGAGGATTGGGGAGGTGGCTTATGAGCTTTCTTTGCCACCCAGCTTGTCGAGTGTACATTCGGTATTTTATGTTTCTATGCTCCGAAAGTATATTGGGGATCCGTCTCATGTTTTGGATTTCCGCACGGTTCAATTGGATGATGAGTTGACTTATGATGTGGAGCTAGTAGCTATTATGGGTCGTTAAGTTCGGAAGTTGAGGTCAAGGGATATAGCTTCGGTGAAGGTGCAGTGGAGAGGTCGGCCCATGGAGGAGGCTATCTGGGAGACCGAGCGGGAGAAGCGGAGCAGATATCCTCACCTGTTTGAGGCTTCAAGTATGTTTCTTAACTCGTTCAAGGACGAACGTTGGTTTAAGTTGGGGATGATGTGACGACCCGACCAGTCATCTCATGAGTTACTGCTCTGTTTCCCCCATTTCTGATTCTTTACACTTTGTTATCCGTGTTATGTGGTATCGGGTTGGTCGGATTGAATCCGGAATGATTTTGGTAAGGTTTGAGACACTTAGTCTCTTTTGAGGAAGCTTAAGTTGGAAAAGTCAACCAGATGTTGACTTATGTGTTAGAGGGCTCAGATGAGAGTTTTGATGGTTCGGCAAACCCGCCCCCCAGACCCACGTCTTAGAATCCAATAAGAATCACATTAATAAATTCCTCATTCTTCCACGAGTCCATACATACCCGGAACATCAAAATCGGACCTCAAATGGCCCCTCAAATCCCCAATTTACACTCTCCAATTTCAAACCCTAATTCCCCAATTTTAGGCTTTAAATCCCACTAATTTCATGTTTAAACAAGTAAGAATCAATATACGATCAAGTACTTCCAAAATCTTACCTCCTATTGTTTCTCTTCGATTCCCTCTTCAACCCTTCTAAAAAAACTCCAAAGTTGCTCAAAATGGAGGAAATAGACCAAAAATCACAAAAACCACTTTGAAAACATTCTGCCCTAGGTTTATTTTCATTCTTCGCGAACACGGCCTCACTCTCAGGTTCCCGTAGCACAATTAGCTACTAACCAAAAATCCTTCTACGCAAACGCGAGGACACTCTCGCGAACGCGACGCATAACTGACTCACCTCTTCGCGAACGCGTAGAACAAATGCCTTGGGGTCCTAACTACTCCACTTCCTCTATGCCAACATTGTTACATCTTGCATTTTCATACGTTAAAATTTCATTTTCAATTAACCGATGTACGCTCGGGAATGAGATCATCTTGATGTTAACATACTTATGTTATTTATAGCAAGCAATAAATAAGTGTTATGAAGAATAAGAGGGTACACAGATTAAAGAAAACGAGTTTCGTTGAAAGTGGTCAATTTGGAATAAAGTACGGTACGAGTGATAATACCCGATAATTATGAACTAGTACCATGCAAGGTACCATATGACCATAGTAGTATAACATATAAAGTATATATGAAGTATTTTAAAAATAAATAGAATTTTAAGTAATTTGTGGTAATTTTTAAATTATGTGGGTAATGAATTAATTACCGGGTAACAAAATATTACCCAGTTAACTAATAAGTGGATAAAAATTAACATCCCACCCTACCCCACGTGGCAAGAAGCCACACACCAAGAAAATGACTAAGTAGTCATATATCTAGGTGTTAGAAAGCTAAAGTCTTAGAAAGACTGAAAGTTATCCAATTTGCCTTAGTCATCTTTAAAATTGATTTTCATTGTTTTGGTTTTGAAAACCAAGAACGTGGGGCAAAGATCTTTGTCGTCAACACCCCTAGCCAAAAGAACGTTAATTGAAATTTTAAGAGCAACAACATTTTACAATTGCTTTCTGCTTTGAAACCAAAAACGTGAGAAAGCAGGATCATTTCGTTTCAAAATTTCAAGAAAAAATTCTATTCTGAAAAGCTTCCAATGAGAATATTTTTTGGAATAATAGTAACGTAAAATTTTGCGGTTTTAAAAGAGTACGGTGCAATCTTCACCAAGAATATTATACGGAGTTTTCCCTATTCCAGGTATGTTAAGGCTATCCCTTCTTTCTTTTGGCATGATCCATACGATACCAACAAAACTTGCAAATGCACAAATTTAATGAACGACTCTATTCATAGAAGTATTAGAGATACCTATGTTATTGAATTTCTGTGTGTCATAGTATTTTATCATCTGTTCATGGGTCTCATAAAAAAAATACGAAAGTTGAAAAGAGTTTACTTTATGATATTACTCAAAGGCAAAATGGTCTTATGAAGCTCCGAAAGACTTTATTAACGTACTTTTCATGCATTGCATTTATGTGCATTGACCCATCACCAGATGACGTTATATACGCATATATATGTAAATATATGTATATGGGATATAGAAAAAGGTTACGGCGTTATATACACACGACCACCTGATTAGCTGGTATACGATGATGATGTTGTCCACAGTGGCTGAAATATGATTCAAACGACATTATATACGTGTATATATGTATGTAAATGTATATGGGATATGGGAAGAGGTTATGGCGTTATATACGCACCACCACCTGATCAGCTGATATACGATGATGATTTTGCCCACAGTGGCTGGTATGATATGATGGGATGCCCTCAGAGGCTGATGATGTTATGAAACATGTACCTATGCACGACATGATATTCATACGCATATACATGACTCTAAAAGTAATTTATGATTTACAAAGTTATTCAGACTGATAGGTTGAGTAATGTACTCTATATTTCTTCCATGTCTCATATGTATTTATTTATGTGCCTTATATACTCGGTACAATATTCGTACTGACGTCCCTTTTGACTAGGGACACTGCGTTTCATGCCCGCAGATCCCGATAGGCAGGTCAAGCGCCCTCCAAGTAGGCTATCAGCTCTAAGAAAGATGTTGGTGCACTCCATTTGCTTCAGAGTTGCTTGTTTGGTATGGAGGGACTCTGTGTTGACCTTTACGATATTTATGTATTCTTAGAGGCTTGTAGACATATGTCGTGCACGTGAAAGATTGTACGTCCTTGTCGGCCTATGTTTTGAGTTTATAAATGATTATGTTGGCCTATTAGGATCGTATGTCACGTGTTATGATGATGTAATAAGAAATATACGTTATCTTGGTACTCAGTTGAGTAAGGTACCGAGTGCCTGTCACAACCCATCGGTTTGGGTTGTGACAAAAGTGGTATCAGAGTAGTTCTGTCCTAGGAAGTCTTCAAGCCGTGTCTAGTAGAGTCTTGTTTATGGGTGTGTCATGCACCACACTTATAAGCAGGAGGCTACAAGGTATTTAGGACTGTTACTCTTATTTCTTACTCTAGATCGTGTGGTAGAGCTCACTTATAAGAATTCAAATTTCAAAATTCTATTTTATTCGTAATAAGACGATACCTACATCCAGAAAGAAGGTTAGAAAGAAAGATAATTGTGGAAGAGCTGAGTTAGAGGAATTGGATTTTTGCATGATGCCTATGATAAGTAAATGTTAGGTCTTTGGCAGATCATGAGTGTACTGAAAGGTGTAAGCTTCCTGATAAGAAGCCTTAAGGCAAGAATATTTATCTACTTTTATGGTGAAAAACAGTGCTTTCAAGAAATAAAAGAAGCAAGGTGAAAAAGGGTACGAGCACCCAGTTAATGAAGATTATCAATATTACAGTTTGGGTAGAAAAATATAAGCATTAAGAGTTACCCTCAACAGTAACAGAGGTATGTACAATTGGCCATACCCATCTCAGTTATTCCCTATGGGAGCTAACAGGTGTAGTGTAAGAAAAGGACGAAATATCAAGACCTGGTTGGGGTTAGAGTAAACCAAAATGGATGGATGGTTTGCGTTAGTTGACAATTTCGAAGGACATTGCAAAAAGTGCTAATAGATCTCCTTGTGAAACACCTAGATGGTGCATTTTAAAATAGTACCACTAGATATAGTGCTACAAAGATAGGTGCTGGAAGACTGGAAAGGATAAATATTATCTTAGTATGACTCCTGTCCCTAGTAGAGGGATAATGATAGGCAACCCGAAGGGCAGTGAATGGAACAAAGGGGAGTTAAAAGCCAAAGAATGTTTTGTTCGAGTTTTCAGAGTAAAGCAGTAGACATAGATAATTAGCGAGAGATAAGAAGAGAGTTAATGAAGCATTATGAGTAAGATTTGATACATAGATGATAACAGTAGGTCAAAAAAATGATGACAATATTACAGAATTTACAGTCAAGTGAAGGAAAAGACAAAAGATGATATGCCTTGAGACAATAAAAGAATATAGGCCATAAAGTCATATCCTCATTTCGAGAAATAAGTTTGCAACTCTAGCACGATTACCAAGAGGAAAAGTTAGACCCTAGAGTAATAGAAATTAATATGAACTGGTGAACAAGATAAGCTAAATATGAATTAGGGACTAAGTAATTTGATAATAGTCAGCATCATGAGAATTTCAGGTCGCGTTCCGGCAATAATAGGACGGACAATAGAAGAAGATTCATGAGAAATTCAGAGAATGGTCATTCAGAAAGACGCTTCCCTAAAGCAAGCAATATTAGCAAAGTTATGCTTAAGGGGCTGTATATACTAGTTACATTAGTGTCACCCTCACGAGTAAGGAATTTGTCATCCTTGGTACATAAGGATTACCGCAAGGTGAGTAACGGCCATCGATGATGTGAAAGGATGCCAAAAATGAAGAGTTAAAATATCTATAGGTAGGTCATCGTAGCTCCACTTTTTATTACTCCCCAAAAGGGGAAAATATGGAATAATAAAGGAAGAATGCAAAAAAAATGAATGAAAAGGGATGAGATTGAAATTGCTCGAAGCCTACGTATATGTTACGATTCTAAAACATTATGAAAATATGACGTCAAGGAGAGAAAGTAAAGGTTCCTGCCCAAAATGTTAGTAATAGATAAGGAGCCGGTACAAGCGGTATGTTAAAACAAAGGAAATAACACAAGAAATATTATGTAGAAAATGGAAATGAGAATGGTGTGACGAGTAGTTAGTAGTTGATTCAGGAAGAGCCTAGTCATAACTTGACAAGAGGCTACAGACAAATCAGCAAATCATGCAAGATAAATATAGTAAACCTCAACATGGAGAATTCAGCGTCACAGTAATATCATTATTATACTTGAGATATATTCAAATAGGAGTCGGGGTAGTTAAAGGTACTGTATGAGTATTACGGGGATAAAAGAAAGTGCCACTGGGAAGGCAATCAAAATTTCAGTTCAGAAGCAACCCTACAAGCATAAGGGCACGGAGATAAGCAACTACAGATAATTATAGGCAAGGAAGGACATCAAAAGGTCTGTAATAAGCTCACAGCTTTACGAGGATCAAGGGTTCTCCCTAAGTACTACGACGAAAGACTAGCTGAGTAAATAAGGAAGAAGGCTTCAACTTAAGCACAACGACCTAAATATGAAATGGTCGTGTAACAGCAGTCTCACAACAACATTATAAGCACTCCAAAGGAAAGTGGCACCTACCGCGGCTAATGAACGGGAAGTAAAATAAAAAGTAATATTCGAGATCATATGAATTGCACGAAAATTCTGGCATGTGTGGGAACTAAGATAAGCTATGTATGGACGCAACAAGGGGGCAGAAAAACCATGAAAAGTAATAGCTTACGTTGAAAGAAATCTAAGATGGAACGAAAGAATTATTCGATCAATGATCCAGAGTTAGTACATTATGGATACACTCAAGGTTTTGGAGCATTATCCAGACAGCATATTTGTTGACAATCATATAGCCATAGAAGACTCCGGTATAAGTTAAAAGAATGAATTGAGCCTAGGGCATAGACAAAGGATTGAATTATCAGAAGATTGTGTCATGGATTTTCCATAACGCCCATGAAAGGCTAAGGTAATAACTGATACCATAAGCCACAGATTGGAAGATAGCTTAAGCCTACGTAAAGGCTAATCAGAAGGAAGAGGAAACTAAAGAATTACATCACCCAAGTAAATCAGGAGTCTGATTATTGGGCTTAGAAAAATTGTAGAAGTTGTGCTTCAGAACATAACAGAATCACTCTTAATATCAAATGTTCAATAGAAATAACACAACAACCATAATCTATAATGGCTCTACAAAGAAGCCAGTTAGAAGAAGTACCAGCCTCATAAGAAGTCAGTACGAAGCTCCCACGGGATTGTGTATGTACCAGAGGTGCGAGTATTATAATAGAGCCTCAAGTCAGGAAAGAGATAGAAGATACGATGCGAGATTTTAAGGTAAGCAAGGTAAAGGTGAACAACATATGAGATATTTAAAGGCAGAAGATCGTGAATAGTCCATACTTCGGATAGAAGGCTATAAGCACAGGGATCTAATAACCGAGAATGATAGCAGCATCGTCAGTGGCATGTCTTCCAGCCTATGGTTTCTAAGTACTAAGAGATCTAGTTAAGAGAATAGAGAAAAGTTGGAGACGATGTGATGTCTCGCTTGACATTCCAGAATAACATAAGGAAATCTATGGTGCAAGCAAATTGAAGAAAAGTTTATATATGGATATGTATAGGTTGCAAGCTAAAGTATGGTAGAGCGACAAAGTTTTAAGGAAAAATGAGTAACGATGAGGAAAGGCAAGTGAAAAGGTGACGAGAATAGATAAGTCTTTAAGATTAATCCCATGAGAACAAGAAGAGCAGACAATTTCTCTATGTTATACAAAGCTCACTATAGCCTTAATAAACTCAAATGAGTTTAAGATTAATAGCATTTAGAAGGAATGAAATGCTGATCTGGTAATAAAATGAGGGTATAATTGTGACAGATAAAGGATGACGTTTTTCGTTTAAATAATGATTTGGAAAAAAAAGAGAAGGAGAAAAGATTTTGCTGGCGGCACGATATTAGGATACCCCTATAAGGTGAATCACATTGAGACACTATGAAATACGATTATGAGAATCACTTCGAATATTCCTTGAAGTAACGTAAGCCCTAGGGGAAAAGTATTATGTAAGAAGTTTCAAGTTATCAGTGGTATATTGTAAATCAATATTGAGGTGAATCAATAACGGATGGACAAAAGTCACAAAGTATGAGATGAGATTCTGCTGTCATTCTAAAGATAAGCAGTAATAAGGAAGCATTAAATGACTTAAATTTATACATATGAATAAGCAACGAGAGTAAGCTGGGATTTGGTAGTAGACCTCAGCAACGATAAATTAAAGTAAGATTTATGGCAGTAAATTGCATTGGTGATCCTACCTTAGTAGTGCCCACGAATGATGTACAGAACACAAAGAACTTATCATATGAGGAAGTTCCGATTGCCATCCTAGATCGACAAATCCGCAAGCTGCAGAATAAGGAGGAAGCCCCCGTGAAAGTATTATGGAGGAACAACAATGTGGAAAAAATGACTTGGAAGGCCGAGGAAAACATGAAGTCTAGATATCCCTACCTATTCCCTCCTCCAGAGAAGGGTCCGACTGAGACGTCATAATCATAAGGTATGTGTACAAATTCTTTTATTGGCTATTGTCATTGGCCGTGTGAGGCCATTGTCATTTGTGGTCCGGTGTGGCGTTGGATTATTACGCTTCTACAAGGAGAGTTGGTATTAGCGTTGTTACAAAGGCGACTCTACAAAGATTATATAAATCCCGGATAGTTAAACATTTTAGTACAAATGATTCTAAGGGAGGAAGAATGTTACATCTCACGTTTTCGTACGTTAAAATTTCGCTTTCAATTAACTGATGTAGGCTCGGGAATGAGATCATCTTGACGTTAACGTACTTACGCTATTTATAGCAAGCAATAAATAAGTGTCATGAAGAATAAGAGGGAACACGGATTAAAGAAAAAGAGTTTCATTGAAAGTGGTCAATTTGGAATAAAGTACGGGTCGAGCGATAATACCCGATAATAATAAACTAATACCATGCAAGGTACCATATGACCATGGTAGTATAACATATAATGTATATATCAGTATTTTAAAAATAAATAGAATTTTAATTAATTTGTAGTAATTTTTAAACTATGCGGGTAATTGATTAATTACTGGGTAACGAAACATTACCCGATTAACTAATAAGTGGATAAAAATTAACATCCCACCCCCACCCCACGTGGAAAGAAGCCACACACCTAGAAAATGACTAAGTAGTCATATATCTAGGTGTTAGAAAGCTAAAGTCTTAGAAATACTTAAAGTTATCCAATATTCTTAGTCATCTTTAAAATTGATTTTCATTGTTTTGGTTTTGAAAACCAAGAACGTGGGGCAAAGATCTTTGTCGTCGACACCCCTAGCCAAAAGAACTTTAATTGAAATTTCAAGAGCAACGACATTTTACAATTGCTTTCTGCTTTGAAACCAAAAACGTGAGAAAGCAAGATCATTTCGTTTCAAAATTTCAAGCAAAAATTCGATTCTGAAAAGCTTCCAACGAGAAATATTTTTGGAATAATAGCAACGTAAAATTTTACGGTTCTAAAAGAGTACAGTGCAATCTTCACCAAGAATATGTACTTAGTTATACTGTTCTATTCTATATTGTTGATCTTTACATTTTAGTTAACCTCAGTAGGGCCCTGACCTTCCTCGTCACTACCCGACCGTAGTTAGGCTTGGCAGTTACTGAGTACCGCTGTGGTGTACTCATGGCCCTTATGCGCATGTTTTTCATGTGCAGATCCAGGTATTGCGACTCAGTCCTATCACCCGTGAGGCGAGGCGACTGCTCAAGAGACTTCGAGGTACATCTAACGCATCCTCAAATCGAGGAGTCCCTCTCTATTCTAGCTTTTAAACATTTTCCCTTCTGTATTTCTTTCCCTTATTAGATATTCTGAAGTTAGACAATGTAGACATCCAAAGGCTTGTGGTTCCGTGAGTTTCCGGGTTTTGGGATAGTGTACTTGATTATGAGAATGTTGTGTTGTATATGTCGAGCGACACTTTTAAACACTGTTTTTATTATTTTAATCTTGTTTTAAATTGTTTTACTTCCGCAACTTGGTTTATTTTCCGCAATTTAGTCTTACTTAGTTGTAGGACTAGGTGCCATCATGATGGTTCACGGAGGGCGAACCAGGGTCGTGACAAGTTGGTATCAGAGCTCTAGGTTCATAGGAGTCAGGGATCACAAGCCGGTTTATTAGAGTCTCACTGATTGGTACAAAGACGTCTGTACTTACATATGAGAGGCTATGTAATTCTTAGGAAAATTCTACTTTATTTGATTTCCTTGTCGTGCGATATTTTGACATCATAATTCTAAACTTCTGTTTCCTATTCTCCCACAGATGGTGAGGACACGTGCTACCCGAGATAATCAGGCACCCGCGCCGCCTACTGCAGTCGTTAGAGGCCGGGGCCGGGGTAGAGGCCGAGGACGCGCATATGGTGCATCTAGGGCACCTGCGCGAGCTGCCGCCGAGGTACCACCAGCAGTTCCAGCTGGAGTCCAGGCACCTAACACGTCTATTGCTACTACTACTCCAGCTCTTCAAGAGACTTTGGCACAGTTCATGAGCATGTACACCACTCTGGCTCATGCAGGGTTGCTTCCCCTTGTTGCAGCTACATCTCAGGCCGGGGGAGGAGCACAGACTCCTGCTGCCCGCACTCCTGAGTAGCGAGTGCATGTTGAGCAGATCCCTGAGATTATTACTGTACCGCCAGTAGTGCCAGTTCAGTTTGAGGACAGGGTAGCGGCTTTCGAGGAGGAGCAGCTGAGGCTTGAGAGGTTCTAGAGGTACAAGCCTCATGTATTTAGCGCTCTAGCATTGGAGGATGCTCTAGGATTTCTAGGGGAGAGTTACCGCATTCTCCGTACCATGGGTATATCAGGACCGAGCGGGGTTTCCTTCACTACCTTCCAGCTTTGAGGAGGCGCCTATGAGTGGTGGCATACCTATGAGTTAAACAGTACGGATGAGGCTGCTTCACTGACTTGGACTCAATTTTGAGATCTGTTCCTGAGAGAATATGTTCCTCAGAGCCTCAGGGACGCATGGCGCGCCGAGTTTGAGCATTTGCACCAGGGTTCTATGACTGTCTTAGAGTATATTGTCGGTTACACCACTTTGCCTAGGCATGCACCAACCTTGGTTACTACTGTTCGCGGGAGGGTTCACCGATTTATTGAGGGACTTATTCCCAGTATCAGGTCTAGCATGGCTCATGAGTTGGAGATGGATATTTCTTATCATTAAGGTGGTAAGCATTGCTAGGAGGATTGAGGGTATGCATGCTAGGGAGAGAGAGGAGAGGGAGGCCAAGAGGTCTCGAGAGTCGTGCTCGTGCCCCATCAGCAGGTCATCATGGTAGGGGTTATATGAATCACCTTATTTCTTCAGCTCTTCCAATAGCCAGTGGTATTCCAGCTTATCCTAGACCTCAGGAGCCTTATTATGCACCACCGATATCTAGCGCGCCTCCTATGCGGGGTGCTTTCAGAGGTCAGTCCAGCAGACCTGGTCCGAGCCAGTCATAGCCACCACATCCTCCTAGGGCTTATTTTGAGTGTGGTGACACACGTCATATGCTGAGGGATTTCCCCAGACTTGGGAAGGGTGCACCTCCATAGACTTCTCAGCCACAACGTGCCCCACAGAGTTCTCAGGCTATGGTTACAGCTCCAGTTGCTACCCCACCTGCTCAGCTAGCTATAGGTAGAGGTCGGGGAGGTAGAGGTCTCCCTAGAGGGGGAGACCAGGCCAGATACTATGCCCTTCCTACCCATACCGAGGCTGTTGCCTCCGATTCTGTCATCACAGGTATTATACTGGTTTGTCACAGAGATGCATTGGTTCTATTCGATCCAGGCTCCACTTATTCTTATGTGTCTTCTTATTTTGCTCCCCATTTTGTGTATCTTGGGATTCTTTGATTTTCCCTGTTTATGTTTCTACTCCTGTGGGAGATTCCCTTATTGTGGACCGCATCAATCGGTCGTGTTTGGTTGCTCTTAGTGGTTTTGAGACCAGAGTCAATTTATTGTTGCTCAGCATGGTAGATTTTTATATTATCTTGGGCATGGACTGGTTGTCGCCCCATTATGCTATTATTTATTGTCACGCCAAAACTGTGATGCTGGCTGTGCCAGGTGTACCGTGTGTTGAGTGGAGGGGTACTTTAGAACACACTCCCAGTAGAGTTATTTTTTTTTTCTTAAATCTCAGTTTATAGTTGAGAAGGGGTGTGACACATATTTAGCTTATGTCAGAGATGTCAGTATTGATACCCCTTCAATTGTTTCAGTTCCAGTAGTACGAGATTTTCCCAATGTATTTCCAACTGATCTTCCGGGCATGCCGCCTGATAGAGATATTGATTTTGGCATTGATCTGTTGCCGAACACTCAACCCATTTATATTCCCCCGTATCGTATAGCTCCTCGTGAGTTGAAGGAGTTGTAGGATCAGTTACAGGAATTGCTTGATAAGGGTTTTATTCAGCCTAATGTATCACCTTGGGGTGCTCATATCTTGTTTGTGAAGAAAAAGGATGGTTCTATGCGTATGTGTGTTGATTATCGCCAGTTGAACGAGGTTACAGTAAAGAACCGTTATCCTTTGCCTCCTACTGATGATATGTTTGACCAGCTTTCGGGCGCACATGTGTTATCTAAGATTGATTTGCGCTCAAGTTACCATCACTTGAAGATTCGGGAGCCAGATGTCCAAAAGACTACTTTCGGGACTCGGTATGGTCATTACGAGTTCCTTGTTATGTCATTTGGGCTGACCAATGCCCCAGCAACCCTTATGCACTTGATGCACAGTGTGTTCCGGCCGTATCTTGACTCATTCATCATTGTGTTTATTGATGATATTCTGGTGTATTCCCGGAGTTGGGAAGATCATGAGCAACACTTGAGGACTGTGCATCAGACTCTAAATGAGAAGAAGTTATATGCTAAGTTCTCGAAATGTGAGTTCTGGTTGGGTTCACTAGCATTCTTAGGCCACGTGGTATCAAGTAAGGGTATTCAGGTGGATCCGAAGAAGATAGAGGCCGTGCAGAGTTGGCCCAGACCATCCTCAGCCACAGAGATCCACAGTTTCCTTGGCTTGGTGGGTTACTACCGCCGTTTTGTTGAGGGGTTTTCATCGATTGCAGCCCCTATGACCAGACTAACCTAGAAGGGTGCTCCATTCCAGTGGACAGAGGAGTGTGAGGCGAGCTTTCAAGAAGCTCAAGACAGCTTTGACTACAACCACAACTTTGATATTGCATACAGGGTCGCGGCCTTATACAATCTATTGTGATGCCTCGAGGATTGGCCTCAGAGCGGTGTTGATGCAGGACGGTAGGGTGATTGCCTACGCGTCCAGGCAGTTGAAGATACATAAGAAGAATTACCCTGTTCATGACCTTGAGTTAGCTGCCATTGTTCACGCCCTGAAGATTTGGCACCATTATTTATACGGGGTTCCTTGTTAGATTTATACTGACAATCCGAGCTTGCAGCACCTGTTCAAGCAAAAGGATCTAAATTTGCGCCAGAGAAGGTGGTTAAAGTTGCTGAAGGACTATGACATCACTATTTTGTATCACCCGGCAAGGCCAATGTGGTGGCCGATGCTTTGAGTCGTCGGGCAGAGAGTTTGGGGAGTTTGACTTATTTACCAGCATCAGAGAGGCCTATGGCAATGGATGTTCAGGCCTTAGCCAGCCAGTTTGTGAGATTGGATCTTTCGGAGTCCAGTCGGGTTCTAGCTTGCGTGGTTTCTCGGTCTTCCTTATTTGATCGTATCAGAGAGTGGCAGTATGATGACCCTCATTTGCTTGTCCTTAAGGACAAGGTTCAGCACAATGATGCCAGAGATATGACTATTGATGATGATGGGGGTATTAAGGATGTAGGGTCAGATTTGTGTACCCAATATTGATGGGCTTCGAGAGTTGATTCTAGAGGAGGCCCATAGCTCGCGATATTCTATTCATCTGGGTGCCGCGAAGATGTATCAAGATTTGAGGCAGCACTACTGATGGAGACAAATGAATAAAGATATAGTTGGACTTGTAGCTCGGTGCCTCAATTGTTAGTAGGTGAAGTATGAACGCCAGAGACCGTGTGGGTTGCTTCAGCCGATAGAGATTCCGGAGTGGAAGTGGGAGAGGATCACCATAGACTTTGTAGTTTGGCTCCCATGGACTTTGATAAAGTTCGATGCTATTTGGGTGATTGTGGATCGGCTGACCAAGTCCGCTCACTTTATTCCTATGCGTACTATTTATTCTTCGGAGTAGTTGGCGGAGATTTATATCCGAGAGATTGTTTGTCTGAATGGTATTCCGTTTTCCATCATTTAAGATAGAGGTACTCAGTTCACATCACGGTTTTGAAGAGCCGTTCAACATGAGTTGGGTACACGGGTGGAGTTGAGTATAGCATTTCACCCTCAGATGGACGGACAGTCCGAGTGCACTATTTAGATTCTTGAGGATATGCTTCGTGCGTGTGTGATTGAGTTTGGAGGGTCTTGGTATCAGTTCTTGCCATTGGCGGAGTTTGCTTACAACAAAAGCTATCGGTCCAACATTTAGATGGCACCGTATGAGGCTTTATATGGTAGACGGTGTAGATCCCCGGTTGGTTGGTTTGAGCCAGGCGAGGCCAGATTATTGGGCACAGACTTAGTTCAGGATGCTTTGGAGAAGGTTAAAGTGATTCAGGATAGACTACGTATAGCCTAGTCCAGACAGAAATGTTACGCAGACCGGAAGGTTCGTGATGTTTCCTATATGGTTGGAGAGCAGGTTCTGATTTGAGTTTCACCTATGAAGGGCGTTATGATATTTGGGAAGAAGGGAAAGTTGAGTCCTAGGTTTATTAGCCCTTTTTAGATATTGAGGCGTGTTGGGGAGGTTGCTTATGAGCTTCCCTTACCTCCCAGTTTGGCCAAAGTTCATCCGGTATTTCATGTTTCGATGCTACGGAGGTATCACGGTGATCCGTCGCACGTGTTGGATTTCAGTTTAGTCTAGTTGGACAAGGATCTATCCTATGTTGAGGAGCCAATGGCAATATTGGACAGACAGGTTAGAAAGCTGAGGTCAAAGAACATTGCATCAATAAAGGTTCAGTGGCGGGGCTAGCCAGTCGAGGAGGCGACCTGGGAGACCGAGCAGGATATGTGCAGCCATTACCCTCATCTTTTCACTACTTCAGGTATGTCTTTATGCTCGTTCGAGGACGAACAAATGTTTAATTGTAGGAGGATGTGACGACCCGGCCAGTCGTCTTAAGAATTAACGCCCTGATCCCCTATTAACTTCTTTCCCCAAGTTTATCTCTACTATTTTGATTTGCCGGAATGTTTGGTTTTGAGTTTCGGAGAGTTTTGGAACACTTAGTCCCTAAATGAGAGCTTAAGTGTGGGAAAGTTGATCGTAGTCAGAACAGTGTGAAGACAGCCTTGGAATGGAAATTCAATAGTTTCGTTAACTCCGTGGGTGATTTCGGGCTTAGGGGCATGTTTGGATTGTGTTTTGGAGGTCCGTAGCTAATTTAGGATTGAAATGTCGAAAGTTGAATTTTTGAAGTTTCCGGTTCGACAGTAAGATTTTGATCCGATGGTCGGAATGGAATTCCGGAAGTTGGAGTAGCTCCGTAGTATTTAATGTGACGTGTGTGCAAAATTTCAGGTCATTTGGACTAGGTTTGATAGACTTTTTGATTGAAAGCGTATTTTTAGAGTTTTTGGAATTCTTTGGCTTGAATCCAATAAAAATAGGTGTTTTGATATTGTTTTGAGCATTCCAAGGGTTGGAACAAGTTTTAATGATGTTTTAGGATTGGTTGGCAGGGTTTGTTGAGGTCCTGGAGGCCTCGGGTGTGTTTTGGATGCTCAACGAGTTATTTTGGAACTTAGAGAAATTACAAAAAATTACAGCAGCCCAGTTCTGGTTTTCTTCTCCGCATTCGCGAGTGGGGTCTCGCATTCGCGAAGAGGACCTGGGTCTGGATGAGATTTAATGCTTCGCGTTTGCAAAGTTTCACCCGCGTTCACGAAGCTGAGAGGTCTTATACCTACGCATTCGCCATGGTGCTCCCGCGTTCGCGTAGGAGGAGGAGGAGATTGTGCACCGCGTTCGCGACTAGGGAATCATGTTCGCGATGAAGGAAAGCTGGACCAAGCGAAGTTGTTCTTCGCGAATGCGAGGGTCCTTCCGCGTTCGCGAAGAAGGAAATACCTAGGCAGAATATAAAATTTCAAAATCGAGGGTTTATCCATTTTTATCAAAACTTAAGTTTGGGAGCTCGGATTTGAGCGATATTTTGTGGGATTTTCAGCGGCATCAATTGGGTAACGATTATTAACTTCATTTTGCTTGTAACCCATTGATCCAAACATGAATTCATCATTTAATTTCGGATTGGAGATGAAAATTGGGGAAAAGTTGGAAGAAAGTTCTTAGACTTAGAATTCAACTTTTGATTGGGAATTTCACCTTAGATTTGGATAATTTTGGTATGCATGAACTCGTGAGAGCGTGAAGATTCTAAAAATATAAATTTTACCTGATTCCGAGAAATGGGCCCGAGGGGCGTTTTGATCATTTTACCTAATATCGCATATTAGCTTAGAATTTCTTTGTAGAATCAGTTACTTGAAGTGTTATTTACATTATGCAATTAAATTGAATAGATTTGAGCCATTTGGAGTCGAGAACTCGTGGCAAGAGCGTGGTTTCGGGTTGATTTTTGAGCCGATTCGAGGTAAGTGGCTTGTCTAACCTTGTGTGGGGGACCTTCCCCTTAGGATTGGTATAATTGGTAATTGAAATGCCTTATATGTGAGGTGACGAGTGCGTACTTGTGCTAATTGTTGGAAATCCAGTTTTCTTTAAGTAATTACTAGTATGCTTCCTTTCGTGTTTCTATTACTTGCACTGTTAAGCCTGTTGTTGGCCTAGGAAAGAATGTCTAAGTGATTTAATTGCTATATTTGCTCAACCTGTCTTACCTGAATTCTGTGTAGTATGCTAGGCTAGAATAACTTGTTGCCTTAATATGAAATTTTGCAATTTCTGTCTATTTTCCTATTGTTGCTGTGTATTAATTTTAGGACTACGGATGTGGGATTCCAGTCGCTCCCCCTTGTTTGTTTATTTTGGGACTACGGATGTGGGATTCTGGTAGATCCCCTGCACAATTATATAGAACTACGAGAATGCACCCGGTAGATTCCCCCAGTACTGGGTATTTACATTTGGGACTATGGAACGGGATTCCGGTAGAGCCCCGCGCACTATGAGTTGGACTGCGGGACGAGATCCCATGATATCCATTAGATATGTACATATGGGACTATAGGACGGTATCGTTGGAGATCCCCGATTGTTATGATTGGTGCTGAGTTGTATTCCTTTCCGTGTTTACCTTGCTTTTGTATAGTTGTTGCTGTCTTGTACATCCTGTGTTATTTTACTGTGGTGCTTAGTTATATTGTTCTGTTCTATACTATTGATATTCATATTTTATTTAACTAAGTAGTTGGCTTTGCACTTACTAAGTACCGTTGTGGTGTACTCATGCCCCTTCTGTGCATATTTTTCAAGTGCAGATACAGGTATTGCCACTCAGTCCTATCACCCGTGCGGCGAGGTAACTGCTCTAGAAACTTCGAGGTACATCTGCCATGTCCGTAAAATGAGGAGTCTCTGTCTATTCTAGCTTTTAAACATTTGCCCTTCTGTATTTCTTTCCCTTGTTAGATATTCTGGAGTTAGACATTGTAGACATCCAAAGTCTTGTGGTTCCGTGAGTTTCCGGGTTTTAGGATAGTGTACTTGATTCTGAGAATGTTGTGTTGTATATGCCGAGAGACACTTTTAAACATTATTTTATTATTTTAATCCTATTTTGAATTGTTTTACTTCTGCAACTTTGTTTATTTTCCGCAATTTAGGCTTACCTAGTCGTAGGACTAGGTGCCATCACGATGGTTTACAGAGGGTGAATCGGGGTCGTGACAGAAGTACTGAAAACACTGACTATCTGTAAATGCTGAAAGACTATAAAGTAATGATAATGCCCCGAAAGAACTAGGGATCACCAAATAGCTGGTACGAGAATACAAGCGCTCTGAATCATCAACCTGTAAATCATTGCCTGCATTGTGAGATGCAGGCCCCGGGCAAAAGGGACGTCAGTACATTTGAATTGCACTGGTATATAAAGCAACTGAAAGAAAGAATTATAAATGCTGAAACTGAAACTAAGTTAATAACTAAGAATTGATAACTGAAATGATAAATATTGAAACTGAAACAGAAATGTTAACTGATAACTGAACTGATAACTAATAATTGAACTGAGCAAAGGAAGTAGAGATATGAATACTCCCTCTTCTGAATGATGAACAACCTGTTTATTTGAATATTAAACTGCGGCCTCAGGCCCAATATATATATATGCACAACTGCAGCCTCGGGCCCAAGTATACGTATACATAACTGCGGCCTCAGGCCCAATGATGCATAAAGCATAAACTGCAGCGTCAGGCACAAAGATTCATAAAGTATTAAATGCGGCCTCAGGCCCAAATACAGGTGTTCGACATTCAAGGATTTTTAAATTAGGAACTAAGAATCATACTGCAATACATGATAGTGAAATACTGAATCACACTGAGTTACATGATTCTGGAATACTGGATCACACTGAGTTACATAATACTGAAATATTGAATAGGACTAGACTAAGACATGTATTCTTGAACTTATTATAAACACTGAAACTTCAATTGTTATGGCATACTGAGTAATCTATACTAAGACTCGGGGTCATTAAACCCAAGTCTATATTGAATCCGCACTGAGCTCACAACGTTCAAAATGAAAGTCATGAACGAGTTATGAAGCTAGAGAATAGAAGTTCTACAACTATTCAAGGAACTAGGCTAAACTATATCTCTGAGGCAATTAGTAATATCGTAAAAGAAACGTAGTGTATGGAGAATCGTTAACATTCCCAAACATAGAGAGTTAGCCTCATATACCTCAATTTCACCCCTTAGTAATACTACAATGATCCACAACACTAAGAACCTTCAGTCTACAATAGAACATCCAATGGAACCAATATTAGTAACAAATTCCATAACTTAAGCCATTTAAGCATATTATCAAATACCATGTAGGCATAAATCTGTACATCTCATCACCATATAGTTAGTTCATCTAATTACCACCATTTATCAACAATTTATCCCAACATCATGATTAACCAATTTATAACTTCCAACATCACATATATGACCATCCATCCACACCCTACCAACAAAGTTCCATTAAATAAACATCTTTCAATCTCTATAATAGTTGTGTAATTAAATTAGGAACTTATGGTTTCAATCACCATACCAAGAGTTCCAATACTTATTCATACTCATAATCCCTTAATAAATCCATACATGTAAGTCTAAGGGTGTAGGATTACCTTTTTGGAAGAAATATTGCAAAACCCTCCTTTGAGTTCTGAAGAAATCCTTTGAAGATCTAATTATTTTATGTGTAGATTTTATCAATAGTAGTGTATAAATGATGGAATTCACACCAAGATAATGGGGATTACTTACCTTGAAGATGGGAGGGGTTGGAGGTCTTGAGAGGGTGGAGGAAAACCCTAAAATTCGTCCAAATGAAGAGGGAAAAATAAACCCCGAAGATTTTATATCAAAATAGGGTTGGGTTGAAAAATAATGAACATTTGCACAGCCTCGGTGCATGGGGCGCCGCATAGGGCGGAGTGGTAATGAAATATGTGTCTAGGAACGAAATTTGGAGGTGCTCTAATAATCTACACAGCCGCGGCAAGGCGCGACGCATGGGGGAGGCGCGGTAGTGTAAACTTCTGCTAGTGTTTGGTAATTTGGTCATTACTTCTGGTACGAATGTCCAAATGACGAACGGTTTGAAGAGTTAGAAACTAGACTCGAAGATATTTTATTTGGTAGGTTGTTAATCACATAACACCTTATATAAATGCAGATATGCTCGTCCAACGTATAGTCTTGTGCGTGCTCATTTAGAATTTTAGTTTATCATGTAATTTTCAAACTTGGCTTAGACATAGGTCTTTCCTTGGACCCCAAATCACTTATGATATGCCTCATACACTTATTATCATAACCAATTGATAACCATCACATTATTACTCATTTAATGCATCCACAACTAATTCAAATTTACGGGGTGTTACACCCATGGCCAGATGACGTTATATACGCGTATATATGTAAATATATATATATGGGATATGGGAAAATGTTACGGCATTATATATGTACCACCACCTGATCAGCTGTTATACGATGATGATGTTGCCCACAATGGCTGAAATATAATTCAAACGGCATTATATACGCATATATATGTATGTATATTTATATGAGATATGGGAAGAGGTTATGGCGTTATATACGCACCACCACCTGATCAGCTGGTATACGATGATGACTTTGCCCACAGTGGCCGATATGATATGATGGGATGCCCTCAGAGGTTGATGATGTTATGAAACATGTACCTATGCATGACATGACATTTATATGCATATGCATGATGCTAAAAGTAATTTGTGATTTACAAAGTTATTCAGACTGACAGGTTGAGTCATGTACTCTATAATTCTTCCATGTCTCTTATGTATTTATTTATGTGCCTTACATACTTGGTACATTATCCGTACTGATGTCCCTTTGTTTGGGGACGCTGCGTTTCATGCCCGCAGGTCCCGATAGACGGGTCGAGAGCCCTCCAAGTAGGCTATCAGCTCAGCGGAAGATGTTGGTGCGCTCCATTTGCTTCGGAGTTGCTTGTTTGGTATGGCGGGACTCTGTCTCGACCTTTATGATATTTATGTATTCTTAGAGGCTTGTAGACATATGTCGTGTACGTGAAAGATTGTACGGCCTTGTCGGCCTTTGTTTTGAGTTTGTAAATGATTATATTGTCCTATTAGGCCCGTATGTCACATGTATATGATAATGTAATAAGAAAGATACGTTACGTTGGTACTTGGTTGAGTAAGGTACCGGGTGCCCATCGTGGCCCATCAATTTGGGTTGTGACAAACGCGATACCGCTCATGCGTTCGCGATGCACCACTATACAGATCTTTGTGATGCACCACTATACATTGTAACACTTTCGTATACTGCCAATGATAACTGAAACACATAGAAAGTCATAACCAATCCTCAGATCAACCATTTGTGAAGCCACTTCTCCTTTGGCAAGGACCATAGCAAATTTTTAAGCCAAATATCAATACTATTCTTCCAACATGCTAAAACCGAATCCGTTTGTATTTATTGTAGATCCCAACAATCTCATCTAATCCAACACAGCTACTCTGGTGATATGACACATCAATGCCATCTAAAGCCACAACTTGTGCAATCCGCACACCAATAAGCAACAATCTGAATGTACTCAAATCATGAAAATATGACTCAAATGAGAGAGTTGTACTGCAAGCTCACCAGTACCACCATAACACAATGCTAAGAACCCATCACACGTCGTAGAACCAGAACACATGAATCTATCCCGCAGGATCATACCTCCACATAGCTTCGCTCCAATGTGCAACCTCATCCAAACACTGGTCCACATGAAACACCTCAAGTCACTATGCTCAACTTGACAACCACACGCAATTTGATGTCTAGAACCAAAGCAAATCATCATAACCATGACAAAGCAATTGACATAACATTAAACAAACCTGAAAGGACACAACCGATACGCCATCCGCCAAGCAATACCCAATACTCTTCCCGCTCGAATTCCACTGAGAGATCCCAATTAAACCGCACCACATATGCCCATAACCAACAAATCCTAATCCTTAGCAATACGGAAAGGTAACTCATAGATCTCCCCAAATCACTAATAAGCTCAATAACAATCGAATTAACACATCCCTCAACAATACAACTCGGAGTCAACCAAGCCGACTCGATGTAGATCGCACACCCATATTGGCCTACCAATGAACCCCTTATCAGGGAGTTCCTAAAGCTACTCATTCAACTCCTTTAACTCCGCCGATGCCATACGATACAGTGCCCGACACCAAATCAATATCGAAATCAACAACCCTATCCGGCGACATGCCCGATAGCAGGAAACACATCCAGAAAATCCCTCACCACAGGAATAGAATCAATGATAGGAGTCTCTGCACTGACATCCATCACGAAGGCAAAATAAGAAAGACAACCCTTCCCAATCATCCGCTAGGTCTTCAAAAATGAAACCACCCTATTGGGAACATAATCCGTCGAACCTCGCCACTTAATCTGTGGTATTTCCGTCATAGCCAACGTCGTCGTCCTAGCGCAACAACCCAGAATAACACGACACGGAGGCAACTAGTCCATACCCAATATCACACCAAAATCTAGCATACTAAGTAACAAGGATCCACTCGGGTCTCCAAACCTTCAATAGTTACCACACATGACCGATATACGCGGTCCACTACCACGACCTAACCTGTTTATGAGAACTCCCCGTCTCCCATTCCATACAGCACATGAATCACCATATCCGATCCAAACTCCACCGTCTGAATATACAACACACCTCTAATACCCAATCATTCTACGAGAGGTACTCCTATAATTCTTCTGTGCCACCAAGCAAACTCGAATATCGGCAGTCGATCCAATAAGAGAGTGCCGCAATACTAATGAAGTATCCTCAACTCAAACACATCGCCCTTTCTAAAATGTATACCCTGTTCAAGCCACACCAATTAGTGATCTCATTTATCTAGTCACCTGAAACTACCCATGCTACCTAAGAATTGTGACCTTCCTTTCAAAACTGAATCGTGACCTTACACATGCAAATCTCAATCCTACACAACATACTGCATATACCATATCATCCTAGGATAACCATGAGAACTTCATATACATTTTGAGCCACAAGCAACTACGTACTCAACTAGCCAAGAACTTTCCATTGATCCCATCTAGAAAAAAACACTACACATCCCATGCTCTTCATGCTCGTAGAAAATATACATCTCTAACCGTGATAGAAACCATCAAGAACTCTTCGAATTCCATTTGCACAAAACTAAACTATTAGGACTGAATCCTTCTAACTCAACCAAGCTACGCAAGCCACTAAAACCCAAGAGCATTGCCGCAAAACACCTGTAGAAACTCATTACTTTGTAAGCACCCAAAGAACTACTCATATCATTACCATGCCGATCTGGCCTACTACCAAGCTATCACATCTATCCAAGTTCCTTCTGATTTACCCTCAACCTAATACTTCTTCCCGCTATTACACCACAATCCTCGACCCAGACGAGCCACACGAGACCCAAATATAAAGCCACACCATTCTACGGTTTATAAGCCATTGACTACTCTCTCAAATATCCATAAAAGCACCACATTCGAAATACTTTCCCTGAAGAGAGTTCCTGCGAATCTAAAACCATTACCTTTGCCTTTTTGATGCTGATATGTAGAATCCATAATGATATAGAAATACCACAAGTCTTGACAGCCTCCAATGCAAACCTTAGTTTCTAGCCAAATATACAACCTAGAAATCTCCAATTATTACATGTAAAATCTTGAACCCACTAGAACCAATCTCGAGAGACATCCACTTTACTTAAATCGCAATTAGGGCATTCAACCAGACCGGACGACCTGTGCTCCATTAGCACTCCGACACCGCAGAATGTAACCTCACCTTAATGCAACCAAGCAACTTCCTGTTCTGTGCACCGTACATCCTTTACCAATAACAACTCAAGTCATTCCGTGATTCTCATACACCCATAAATCATAACATAACCTTTATTGAAATTTCCTTTACTCGAGCCATCCTCAGTCTCAACCTCCGTAAGCCATAACTGATTCACCAGTATGCCTCAAACTGGAACCAACATAGCACATAACCGTGCAATCAACTAATCAATAGCAGCCTCCCCCACTTGGCTCAAAGCCATAGATCAAAACATACAATAACTCATAATGCATATACTCTATACTGCCATAATACCGTGGTGAGATTAAATTAAATCCTTCATAAGCTCGTGCAACACAGACCATCTAGTACTTCAAATCTTCAGCAAATATCGCATTCACCCTCGTAACAGTCAAGCCCACTCTCTTAAGCGACCCAAATTCAAATTGCAACACATATATTTTACTAGTAAAAGAGATCTTCCAACGAACAACATAAAGATCACACAAACTTCAGAATACTCCACAGGAAATAACTCACATGCTTCACCTCAAACTAACATCTCTTTATACCCATCCACCGTCATAAACATTACGTAGTCACTTAATCGTCCTGAGTCTGAACTCATATCACAATGTGAAATCTATTTCACTTCCCAACTAGGCAACATGAAAAGATCCTTCAACATACCCACTACTCAGGGCTATACATCAAGTCACGATGGAAATCAAGCACCAAATAGTTCTTTCGTTCCTCAAGCAGACCCTTCTCGTCGCATCCAAATCATATTAATACATCTCGCAGTCACATCATACTCATCACATAGTCATCCAAACCCTCACTTCCACTAATAGGGACACTACCGAACATGTAAATTCAAAAAGCATGTGCTCACATAATCAACACTTCTACGCTCAAGCTACAGGCAAAACCCGGCCTCAAGTCCTCTAGACTGGCACAACGTTAATGTACAAAAATCACATCTCGCCCCTCGATCAAAGAATCACAAGTCATCGACGCACAGCCGATACCGAGTGCTCATGCACGCATACGAACGCGCAGAAGGAATTTCAAGAGTTACATTTCAAATTGAATCAAGGACGCACAATAAGAATTCCAGAATGTGGGATTTCCTAAAGGTTCTGCAGCCTCCCGAGGATAAGTACAGACGTCTCTGTACTGATCCGCGAGATTATACTAAACCCGCTCATGACTCGTGAGACATATGTAATCTAGGCTCTGATACCAACTTGTCATGACCCTGAAATGGACTCGGTCGTGATGATGCCTATCGTGAAACTAGGCCAGCCAACGCAAACCCCCAAACCAACTAAACAGTTATAATAAGTCATTTAACGACATTAATAAGCTAAAAATCCCAAAATGTAGAGTAGAATAGAATAGTGCAGAAACAAAACACAGCCCGATATCAGGGTGTCACAAGTCACGAGCATCTACTAAGGTATGAAAATATACTAAAACAATCTAAGGAATACAAGAGGGAGAAGAGCAGGGCTGCGAACGTCGGACAGCTACCTTGCTAACTCCAATGAATCTGCCACTGAGCAATCAACACCCGCTGTCGGGTTCAGAATACCTGAATCTGCACACAAAGTGCGGGGAGTAATGTGAGTATGCCAACTTAGTAAGTAATAATAGTAAATGAAAGCTGAGCAGTAAGAAAACACGTAAACTACATCATAACGCTACAATAAATGCAGGACATCTCCAACACAGTACGAAAATCATTTACTTCATAAATCATGCTCAGTTTCGGTAAAACCCTTTTAAAACAACATTCAATAGTTTCAAATGAGTGATAAAACAGTGAGTAAAAATGATAGAAAATGTAAACAGCCCTTCGGGAAAAAATATGTACCATAAACTGCCCCTTGGGCATAATATCAATAGAACCAGCCCCTCGGGATAACTCACAATCACTCGTAATTAGCCCTTCAGGCATAACATGAATCAAGAATCGCCCCTCGGGAAAAAACATGGATCAAGAACAGCCCCTCGGGCAATAATATGAAACAACAAAAGCCCCTCTAGCTACATCATATCACTCACACTGGGTACTCGTGCTCACTGGGGGTGTATAGACTCCTAGAGGGGATCCTACAGCCCAAGCTCAATAACAAGCCATCTTGTGGCATAATCAACAGGCCCTCGGCCTCATACCAAGCCACCTCGTGGCATAACAAATTAGGCCTTCGGCCTCAAAATCATGAATCAATACAATACTGCTATGGCGCGTAGCCCAATCCCATAGTATCCTCACAACATAGGCCCTCGGCCTCACTCAGTCAGAAATCTCTCAAGCCATTCGGGCAACAGTAAAACATGATGCTCAGCCCAAAATATCGTTTAAAACATAAAAAATAAAGTAAATATGGCTGAGTTATGAAAATAGTAAAATACAGCATGACTGAGTACAAATATGAAGTCAAAATAGTAGGAAAAATCCCCTAAGGATCCAAAACAGTTGGCACGAGGCCCAAATATGACATTCAGCCCAAAACATGATAATACTTTCCAAAACACAATGATATCAAATAGTTTTCAATCAAATACGCGACTTAACAGTCGTACGGGACGGACTAAGTCACAATCCCCAATAGTGTACGATCCCACACTCGTCATCTAGCGTGTGCGTCACCTCAAAGTAGCACAATGATGTGAAATCTGGGGTTTCATACCCTCAGGACAAACATTTACAATCATTACTTACCTCAATCCGATCCAAACTCTAGCCCGCGATGCCTTTTCCTCTCGAATCGGTCTCCAAATGCCACGAATCTAACCAAAATCAGTTCCACATCATTAATACACGCTAAAGGAACAAAGCCCAAGTGAAAATAATCGAATTAACTCAAAAATCCCGAAATTGGCCAGACCCGACCCCGGGGCCTACATCTTGAAATTCTATAAGAATCACATCAATAGAATCCTTATTCTCCCACGAGTCCATAGATACCCAGAATATCAAAATCGGACTTCAAATGGCCCCTCAAATCCCCAATTTACACTCTCCAATTTCAAGCCCTAATTCCATAATTTTAGGCTTTAAATCCCACTAATTTCATGTTTAAACAAGTAAGAATTAATATAAGATTGAGTATTGAGTTCAAAAATCTTACCTCCAAGTGTTTCCCTTCGATTCCCTCTTCAATCATTCTCAAAAAGCTCCAAAGTCGCTCAAAAATGGAGGAAATAGACCAAAAATCGCGAAAACCACTTTTAAAACATTCTGCACAAGGATTATTTTTCTTCTTCGCGAACGCGGCCTCACTCTCGTGTTCGCGTAGCACAATTAGCTACTGACCAAAAATCCTTCTATGCAAATGCAAGTACACTCTCGCGAACACGATGCATAACTGACTCATCTCTTCATGAACGCGATGCCTACTATGCGAGCGCGTAGAACAAATGCCTTGGGGTCCCAGCTACTCCACTTCCTCTATGCCAACACGATACCGCTCATGCGTTCGAGATGCATCACTATATAGACCTTCGCGATTGCGGTTCCCACTTCGCGAACGCAAAGCAAAAATCCTCTTTTGCCTCCAGTTCCCCTTCGCGAACGCGAAACTTTTCATGAACGCGAAGAAGGAAACCAACAATGAACACCGGATTTTTTTCTGCAATTCCAACAAGTCCAAAACTAGTCCTTTAACCACATAAAACTCACTCGAGACCCTCGGGACCTCAACCAAATATTTCAACATGTTCCATAACATCATACAAACTTATCCCAACCTTCGGAACGCTCAAAATAACATCAAAACATCAAATCATCAACGGATTCATGCCTAAGAATTCCAAAAACTTCCGAATTCCAAATTCGATCAAAAAGTCTATCAAACCTCATTCGAATGACCTGAAATTTTGCACACACATCCCAAATGACACAACAGACCTACTCCAATTTTCGAAATTCCATTCCGAACCCTATATCAAAATCTCACCTATCAACCGGAAAACGCCAAAATTTCAATTTCGCCAATTTAAGCCTAAATCTACCACGGACCTCCAAAATACATTTCGGATGCGCTTGCAATTCTAAAATCACCTAACGGAGCTAATCAAATCATAAAAATCCAAATCCGAGATCGGATACTAAAAAGTCAAAGCTTGGTCAAAGCTTTCAAATTTTAATCTTTAAACTAAGAACTGTTCTTCCAAATCCATTCCGATTATTCTGAAAACAAAAACCGACGATTTATATAAGTCATAATACATAACATGGGGCTAGTCATGCTCGAGAATTGGCGAGCGAAGTGCAAAATCTCAAAACTACCGGTCGGGTCGTTACAACTAGCGAAGAAGAATTTGTACTGTATACCAAAATGATTTACTATATACCATTTTGGTATACAGTTCATTCTAATGATATACTATTATAATACACTATATAATGTAAGGTTATACTCTTATAATTAGGTCCTTTTAAAAAAAAATTTAAATTTTTATTGACAAATGATATTATTTTAGTTTAATAATTAAATTAAAAAATCTTTTTAAATTTGTTGCATACAATTGTATACTCTTTGGTATAGCTGTATACTATACTGGTATCATATGGTAGTTAGAATATTTTTTAGTTGTATTAGCTACATTTAATCGGTACACTATTTGATTTTTCTTTAGTAATAGTAGAATAAAATAGTATCTTGATTTTTTTTAGTTTTCTTTTATGCATGTGTATTATGTAATCATTTTGATTTTTTGTTTATGAGTTTGTTTTATATAATAGTACTATAGCACAATATCTTAAAATATATTATTATATTAATTTGTGGTACACTATTTTTTTATTTTTCTCTTTATGCATGTGTATTATGTGATAGTAGCATAGCCATATATAGTTACCTGGAATTAATTAGCAGAACTGTATACCCTATTGGTATAATTACATGTCATATTAGTATCGTATGGTAGTTGGAATAGTTTTTGGTTGTTATAGCTGCATTTTAAAATGAATTCTATTCTGAAATGATTTATATTGTAACGACCCGATCGGTCATTTTGAGCTGTAGCGCATCGTTCAGCATTTCGAGGCTATGAGTAGCTTCGCTTCAGGTATTATGACTTGTACACATGGTCGGAATTGAATTCCGGAGAATTAGGAGTTGATTTGGAAAGAGAATTCTCATTTCGGAAGCTTTAAGTTGAAAGAATTGACTAAGATTGGATTTTTGGAGTAAACGATCTCGGAATCAGGATTTGAAAGTTCCAGCAGGTTCGTATGATGATTTCGGACTTGGGTGTATGTTCGGATCGAGTTTTGGAAGACTCGGGAATGTTTCAGCACCTATTGTAGAAGTTAGCATTTTTAGTAGAATTTCATAAGTTTGGGTTGAAGTGCATTTCAGTGTTATCGATGTTCGTTTGGGATTCTGAGTCTAGGAGTAGATCCGTATGGTGATTCTGGTATTGGGAGCGCGATCGGAAGTGAATTTGGAGGTTTGTGGGTCGTTTTGGAGTCATTTGGCTAAAGATAGAAATTTGAAGGTTTTTGGAGAGGTTTGACCGGAAGTGGACTTTTTGATATCGGGGTCGGATTCCAATTCTGGAAGTTGGAGTAGGTCCGTAATGTCAAATGTGACTTGTTGTAAAATTTGAGGTCAATCGGACATGATTTGATATGTTTCAGCATCGAATGCAAAAGTTTGAAATTCTAAAGTTCATTAAACTTGGATTGGAGGTCGATTCATGATTATAGCGTTGTTTGATATGATTTGAAGCCTCGAGCAAGTTCGTAATGTGTTCTGGGACTGGTTGGTATGATTGGTTGGGGCCCCGGGGACCTCGAGTGGATTCTGAATGGTTAACTGATCAAAAAAATAGAATTTGGAGAAGGTTTGATGCAGCTTGTATCTGGTGTAACCGCACCTGCAAGGTTTTGCGAGGTTTTGTCCGCAGGTGCGGAGCCACAGAAGAGGCCATGAGGGTCGCAGATGCGACTTTGGTTGGGAATGTTGGGACCGCAGATGTGGTCGCTCCGCCGTAGAAGCGGGACCGCACCTGCTGTGAAGAAGACACATATGCGAAGTGGAGGGGCTGAAAGAGAATCGCAGAAGCGGGCCATGTGCCGCACCTGCGGAACCGCAGAAGCGGTCAAGTGACCGCATGTGCGAAAATACCGGAGGCAGTGACTTGTTTAAAAGTCGGGATTTGGCCATTTTCTTTCATCCTTCTCATGGCTTAGGCGATTCTTGGAGGGTTTCAAGAGGGGGTTTTCATCATCAACGACAAGGTAAGCTATCCCCACCTATCTTGAGTTAAATACATTGATTATGTACAGATTTGAGCATGAAATTTGGTAGAAATTTGGAGTTTTGGTGGAAAGACCTAGAAATTGTATTTTTGGATTTTGACCACGATTTTGGGTATAAAATTGAGAGTAAATTATATATTTGAGTTTGTAAGTCCGTGGGTAAACTTTATCTTCGAAAAATTTCAGAATCCGGACAAGTAGGCCCGAGGGCATTTTTGTCAACTTTTCGATCGGGGCTAGGAATAGTTATAAATTGGATTATAATGAGTACTTGAGCATATATCAATGGGTTTACATGATTAATGGCTAGTTTTGGAACATTTTTGCATCGCATTGAGTCTTCGTAAAGGCATGAAATGCCGATTATGGAACTTTGGAGCGAGGTGAGTCTCCTTTCTAACCTTGTAAGAGGGAATTGTCACCATAGATGAAATAATTGATTATGTGCTCCTATTTATGGAGGGTTAAGTATGCACGAGGTGACGAGAGTTCGCGCGTAGCTACTATTATGTTTAAGTTCGGGTAGTTTAGGACCCAAAAGCATGCTATACTTAGAATATTTGTAATCTTATTGACAGCTGAATTGCTTAAATCCTATCGAATTGGTAAATAAATTTCTAAAAGGATTAAACTTCATTTTTCTTAAATCATTAAATGAGAATTGACTTTTATTTGTATAAACGTTCCCCAATAAATTCTTACTTGGCTGTTTGAAAGTGTGTATCTATGTGTGCCCGCGTCGCATGTATGATTCGCTAGCGGGTTGTTTGTTTATTTATGTTGACCGCGTCGCAGGTATGATTCGCGAGCGGGGTAATAGATGCATCTCTGGTTCACGTTGTTCGACCCGCTGCAGTGCACATTTTACATTTATGTTTGATCGGGTCATTCGTCCTCGGCATGATATGCACATGCTTGTATTGTTTGCTTGAGATTTATAAATGTTGATATTTGTCTTTCCTGGCCGGAGATAAATTGTTAAAGATAATGAAAAGTAAATCTTTAGAAATGCATTATTATTTGGGAAGTTGTTTACCTGCTATCTAGCTTTATGAATTATAACTTCTTGTTTTATAAAATCCATGATCTCCTCACATTTTCACTATATTATCATTTGACAACTAGTAAGTGTCGAAGTCGTCCTCTCGCCTCTACTTCTTCGAGATTAGACGAGATACTTGCTAGGTACACGTTATTTTCGTACTCATATTACACTTCTTGTGCATTTTTATTGCACATGCACATGCATCTCTAGTGGCCTAGTGGGTGTAGTAGCATGGTTGATGCGGAGACTTAGGTGAGCTGCACTTCTCAAGACGACCCGTAACCAGCAGAGTGTCTTTCATATTATTGTACTTATTTTTTGTCCAATATTGTATTCCGAATGGTTGTTGTATTACATTATCTCCTAGAAATTGCTCATGCACTTGTCACACTGGGTTCTGGTATGATTATGGGGTATTCTATATTTACTTCTAAAGATTCTTTTTTTTATTTTCGTAAAGATTATCTTTTACTATCTGAATTCAATGAAAATTTCACTTTTCAAAATTATTAAGATAATAATTAAATTAAACATTTATGGCTGGCTTGCCTGACAGCGATGTTTGGCGCCATCACGACCCTTAGTGGATTTTGGTTTGTGACAACATGGTATCAGAGCACTAGGTTCCCTTAGGTCTCACGAGTCATGAGCGAGTCTAGTAGAGTCTTGCGGATCGGTACGGAGATGTCTGTACTTATCTTCGAGAGGCTACAGGGCTGTTAGGAGCACTTCCCTTCTTGATTCCTCATCGTGCGGTTTGATTCCTTGAGTCTTATGCCTTTATTTCCTTCCTATTCAATCTTATGCGACGTGAAACGCTTATTATAAATTGGGAATTGAGAAAATGTAATGGTACTACCGATATGGTACGTGATATTTCTCCCTGCATAGTTGATTGGACTATTGTCATTGCCTTCCGGAAGGATATCTTGTCATTTTAGCTCAGTAACAGTATTCTTGAGAGCTTTGAGTCTATGCGCAGATTTCTATGATGTCTCATGATCGGTTATCGTACAGTAGGAACATGTTGGTAAGGTTCTTGCCTATGTGTTGGGGTAGTGAATGACCTGAATGGAGGTCTACTTAGTGCACGATTCAGAGATTCGATATTACATATCTGGCGGGGGGAAAAGCAATTGGCCTGTGAATGTCCAGATTTGGATTGCCGGGGTAATGAGACTTAGTATTTTCGAGCGTGGTGAAATTTTCATCTGCGATGTGGTGTCATCGTCCTTGAGTGAATTTGTTAAGTTCGTCGGTGTTATGGTCTTCTGCAATTTGCCTTTAGGGCAGGATATTGCGAAATAATATTGGAGAAGCGGCTGTCAAAGATCACGAGGTGTGGTGGTTCAGTATTGAATCGTTTCTAATGTTGACGACTCATGAAAAATGATCTTCGGAAAGGTTTAAAGTTAGTAGCGGTTTGTGGGTTCAAGTGCTACGAAGATAGATTTTATTTAAGGCAATAGCTGGGTAGCAAAGGATGAGGAAGTACATATGGGAGGTGTTATGCAATAGTTAAATTTTTAAGGAAGCCAGGTGTAAGAAGCGGAAGTCAAATAGTTTCTTAAGGAAGAGGTTTGGCCAAAGTAGGAGAGTGGCAGAGCAGCACGTGGATTCAGTGGAAGGATAACCACACCCTTGAGGAAAGTTTGGAGTGACTTGGGAATTTTAGTGGATGGTGGTTGGGTCTACAAGCTTAATTTGAAATATTGGCTAGCATACGGCAGGAGATTTGATATGACGAAAAGAGCCGCTTGATATGAAGAAGGATACAACATAACTTTGAATTGGAAGATATTGTCGCACATTTGATTGATATCCACGAGGAGTGAATGGAATTATGCAGCGGGTGTATGAGCACGTGCTCAGGTGGGTTATCTCCTATGAACAGGTCAGCGGTCGCGTGATTGGTGAAGCTCCTGCGAAGGATTTTTACTGGCTATTCGGTAAGAGGTATAATATGTGAATATTGCTAGAGATTCAGAGTGTTCATAAAATGCTAACGGAAGGATTCTGAAGAATCTAGTGGTTTAATTGTGCAAAGTCATGTCAATAAGAGATAAAGAATATTGGTGGGTTTCAGAGTTGTGTAATTGTGGCTTCAAGCTAAGTGGGAGAGTCCCACCGCCTACGGTTGGATTGCATGATAGCGTATCTGTGAGATTTCCGGTTATTACCATATTGATGGGTTAGTTTAGCTAAGGGAAAAGGACATATGAGGTAATTTGAAAAGGAATTGTTAAAGGTGTGCCATGGTTGGCCTTATTGACTCATGTGCAAACTTGGGGAAGGATTCAGGATTTATGCCTTGTATAGATGCGGGTTTCAAGGAAAGTGATTCTGCCGGGTGCTTCGTCGAGAGGGTATCATATGCTAGACGATTCATGGAGTTGATCATATTCGGGACCAAGTCAGAGCAGGTGGCTCTCAGCAACGGTCCTGGTGGATTTAAAAGTTAAAGTGTGGTGCCTAATAAATTCGAGCCCATAAGTATGGTTAAGAATCGAGCTTTGGTAAAAGATTATGATTAGAGGCTCAGAGTGTTCTATGATATTTTCGACTTGCAGTGTAGCATTTGGAAGGAAAGTGAGAAAAGACTTCGGATTCGTAGAGGTATTATCAAAATGGGCATACCAGCTGAGGATGTGAATGTGCGCTTAAGGGAGGTATGAAATGGTTCATGGGATTTGAGACAGCATGGTCTCGTGATGCAAGGTCACTCAGGATGAGTGCGGATGGAGTGTGTTATATGTTTAATGGAGTTACTATTATTTCTAAGACAATCAAGGATGAATTGGAAGAAGTTAGATTAGTTAGCCATAGTTGAATTGGCATATTGGTTGTAGTGATCAGTTCTTTCATCGTGATCAAGTTATGCAAGTGATTTATGACGGTACGTGTGAGGCTTGTTGGCCATCGTAGTTGATGTTATTCAGAAGTATTCTACTGTTATGTCCTGTCATGTGTAGGCGAATCCCGGAAGGGCTATGGTGGGTTAGACCACTACTTAGAGATTTGCATATTCTACGGTTATGAGAATTCACTTGTGTGTTGGTATGGTTCTCCTGAAGTGAGTAAAGTAAAAAGTTTTTATATGATGAAGTGTTAATCTATTAGTGGTTCCGGATTTGTGATGACAATCATGTTCTATCGTATATGGGAATGTTGGGAGCAGTGAGTGGTATGGAATTTGAAGTGAGGATCAAGGTAGCGGTTCGGTGTTAACAAGGATGCCACGAGCTCGGATAAGCAGGAAATGGATTTGAATGTTTAAAGTAATCTGACATTGTCTTCAGCAACACCTGGGATCGGTGTTTAAAGGGCTTTGCATCCTGGTCATGGATTCTCGAACGCTTTCTCCACGTTAGTGCGACTGGTAGTATGGATACACAGACTTGTTGTCTGTTATGGAAGGTCGTGTAAGCATACCCCATAGGAAGATTGTATAAGTGTGGCATGCAGACACTTGATTGATTAAAGATTTAAACCAAGTATGAAGATAGTGGTGATATCATTAATTTGAGAATTTATGCCTGGAGGGCACTCGACTTTGGGTTGTGGACTATGGAGGATTGCCCCGGTTATGATAGTTGTTCTTGTCTGTAATGGGAAAAAGGGGGTCATTATGGACCCAGGAAAGATTATTGGCCTAGTTCGGTACAATCAGAATTGGCTTGAGGTCTGTGAATGGGTTTAAGTAGAAATATGGGCTCTATATCAGGCCGAATGTGTTCATTTCAGCATAGCGCTCCTTATGGAGGAGTATTCCGACATTGGATGATACTTCATCGTCGGCTAATTCATGTAATGCTATATTGTGTTGTGTGAGTTGTGAACGGATCAATAGTTTTTTTATGTGTTGAGGTTCCGAGTATCGATGGTGTTATGTAAGCAGGATGGCTTTTAGTTTCAGAACATATATCACACCTTAGTTGTGCTTGAGTTTGTTAGTTTATGGTGCTATATGTCTTCCCATGGATGGTATTATGCACTTAGCGTGCTTGTGACCATATTCGGTACCTTGTTATAACGATCAATTTAGCTCGGTGTGTATCTCCTTATGTGGATCGGGTGGCACGCCGCCATGGGTATGTTATTTGGATCGGGTTGCACGCCGCAACAGTATGATGTTGAGTACAGTTTCTATATTCTATTTTTGTGTGTTTGTTTTTCATTTTCGAGGAAAGTTCATAGCAGTTGCGTGAGTTGAGTAGTCCCTTCCAGAGTTCATATTCCTTATATATCACGTTCGAGTTGGTAACCCATTGGCACATTGCAGCATCATATGAGACTTTTGGTCATGTCTGGGTGACTTATTGCCTGAGTACTTCGTACTAGGTGAGATGAGATTATTGGAACCAAGATCAGTACAATCGGATTATATGAAGAATATTAAAGAGTAAATACCATTATTTAGTTCGGAAAGAGGTAATCATTCTTGTCATGAGTATAGCCCCAATGATTTGTTGATTCGGCAGTTGGTTATGAATTTCTACGCGTATCTTCCGTCATTGTGGTATTGTAAGAGTCAGAGCAATATGTATATAGGTCATGAGATGCATTGGGAGCGTCAGATTCATGGAATTTCGACTAATTTGATCAGAGAATGTTATTGTGGTCCTATGAGTAAAGTGGTGCAAGGTGTGAATTCAGCTAAGGCATGCAGTCATGTTTTGGTGCTGCGTGTAGTGATTGATACGGTGAGCGTATGTTGGAAATAGGCCTGGTAGAGAATTCCGGATGTTGGAATTGGGCTCTAAGGATTATTTGCTTAAGTGAAAAAGGGTATCTTTAGATTGGTCGAGCTAGGGTGCCCAGCTGAGTTGTGGTAGCACGGGTAGGTGCTCGAGGTGTTAAATAGTGATTTTTGGACAACTCCAGCACAATTCTCAACACGTTCGAGGATGAACGTATGCTTAAGTGGGAAAGAATGTAACGACCCGACCGGTTGTTTTGAGCTCTAGCACGTCGTTCAGCAATTTGAGGCCATGAGCAGCTTCGCTTCAGGTATTATGACTTGTACGCATGGTTGGAATTGAATTCTGGGGAATTCAGAGTTGATTTGGAAAGAGAATTCTTATTTCGGAAGCTTTAAGTTGAAAGAATTGACTAAGATTGCATTTTTGGAGTAAATGACCTCGGAATCAGGATTCGAAAGTTTCAAAAGGCTCGTATAATGATTTCGGACTTGGGCGTATGTCCCGATCAAATTTTGGAAGACCCGGAAACGTTTCACCACCTATTGTAGAAGTTAGCATTTTTGAAAAATTTCATAAGTTTGGGTTGAAGTGCATTTCAGTGTTATCGATGTCTGTTTGGGATTCCAAGTCTGGAAGTAGCTCCATATGGTGATTCTGGTGTTGGGAGCGCGATTGGAAGTGAATTCGCAGTTACGTGGGTTGTTTTGGAGTCATTTGGCTAAAGATAGAAATTTGAAGGTTTTTGGAGAAGTTTGACCGGAAGTGGACTTTTTGATATCGGGGTCGGATTTCGATTCTGGAAGTTAGAGTAGGTCCGCAATGTCAAATGTGACTTGTGTGCAAAATTTAAGGTCAATTGGACATGATTTGATATGTTTCGGCATCGAATGCAGAAGTTTGAAATTCTAAAGTTCATTAAGCTTGGATTGGAGGTCGATTCATGATTTTAGCGTTGTTTGATATGATTTGAGGCCTCGAGCAAGTCCGTAATGTGTTTTGGAACTGGTTGGCATGATTGGTTTGAGTCCCGGGGGGCCTCGAGTGGATTCCAGATGGTTAACGGATCAATTTTGGAATTTGAGGAAGGATTGAGGCAGCTGATATCTGGTGTAACCGCACCTGCGAGGTTTTGGCCGCAGGTGCGGAGCCGCAGAAGCGACCATGAGGGTCACAGATGCGACTTTGGCTGGGATTGTTGGGACCGCAGATGCGGTCGCTACGCCGCAGAAGTGGGACCGCACCTGCGGTGAAGTAGACACATATGTAAAGTGGAGGGGCTGGAAAAGTATCGTAGAAGCAGGCCATGTGCTGCACCTGCAGAGCCGCAGAAGCGGTCAAGTGACCGCAGGTGCGGAAAGGCTAGAGGCAGTGAGTTGTTTTAAAGTCGGGATTTGGCCATTTTCTTTCATCTTTCTCTTGGCTTGGGCGATTCTTGGAGGGTCTCAAGAGGGGGTTTTCATCATCAGCGACAAGGTAAGCTATCCCCACCTATCTTGAGTTAAATACATTGATCATGTACAGATTTGAGCAAGAAAATTGGCAGAATTTTGGGGTTTTGATGGAAAGACCTAGAAATTGTATTTTTGGATTTTGACCACGATTTTGGGTATGAAATTGAGAGTAAATTATATATTTCAATTCGTGAGGTTGTGGGTAAACTTTATATTCGAAAAATTTGGGAATCCGGGCATGTGGGCCCGAGGGCTTTTTTGTTAACTTTTCGATCGGGGTTAGGAATTGTTATAAATTGGATTATAATGAGTACTTGAGCATATATTAATGGGTTTTCATGATTAATGGCTAGTTTTGAAGCATTTTTGCATCGAATTGAGTCTTCGGAAGGGCGTGGAATGATGGTTATGGAACTTCGGAGCGAGGTGAGTCTCCTTTCTAACCTTGTAAGAGGGAATTGTCCTCATAGGTGAAATAATTGTTTATGTGCTCCTATTTGTGGGGGGGCTATGTACGCACTAGGTGACGAGAGTCCGTGCGTAGCTACTATTATGTTTAAGTCCGGGTAGTCTAGGACCTAAAAGCATGCCATACTTGGAATATTTTTAATTTTATTGACAGCTGAATTGCTTAAATCCTATCGAATTGGTAGATGACTTTATAAAAGGATTAAACTTCATTTTTCTTAAATCATTAAAAGAGAATTGGATTTTATTAGGATAAACATTCCCCGATAAATTCTTAATTGACTGTTTGAATGTGTGTATCTATGTGTGCCTGCGCTGCATGTATGATTCGTGAGCGGGGTGTTTGTTTATTTATGTTGATCGCATCGCAGGTATGATTCGTGAGCGGGATAATATATGCATCTATGGTTTGCACTGTTTGACCCTTGGCAGTGCGCATTTTACATTTATGTTGGATCGGGCCGTACGACCTCGGCATGATATGCGCATGTTTGTATTGTTTGCTTGAGATTTATAAATGTTGATATTTGCCTTTCATGACCAGAGATAAATTGTTAAAGATAATGAAAAGTAAATCTTTGGAAATCCATTATTATTTGGGAAGTTGTTTACCTGCTATCTATCTTTATGAATTAAAATTGCTTGTTTTATAAAATCCATGATCTCCTCACATTTTCACTTGGACCACTAGTAAGTGTCGAAGTCGACCGCTCGTCTCTACTTCTTCGAGATTAGACGGGATACTCGCTGGGTACACGTTATTTTCATACTCATACTATACTTGTTGTGCATTTTTGTTGCACAGGTACATGCATCTCTAGTAGCCTAGTGGCGTAGCAGCATGGTTGATACGGAGACTTAGGTGAGCTGCACTTCTCGAGACGACCCGCAGCCAGCAGAGTCTCTTTCAGATTACAGTACTTACTTTCTGTCCAATATTGTATTTCGGACGGTTGTTGTATTACATTATCTCCTAGAAATTTCTCATGCACTTGTGACACCGGGTTCTGGGATGATTATGGGGTATTCTGTATTTACTTCTAAAAATTCTTTTATTTATTTTTGTAAAGATTATCTTTTACTATCTGAATTGAAAGAAAATTTTAGTTTTCAAAATTATTAAGATAAGAATTAAATTAAGCATTTATGGTTGGCTTACCTGACAGCGGTGTCCGGCGCCATCACGACCCTTAGTGGATTTTGGGTCGTGACATATATGATCATGTTTTGCTGTGGATTTTTTTGTACCTATGGACATATATTTTGTGTATTATGTAATAGTTTTTATATTTATATGCAGTTGTTGGAACAACCCTGTACAACTATATACCTTATTAGTATAACTATATACTCTATCAGTATCATATGCTAGTTGAATTATTTTTTGGTTGTATTTTCTACATTTAATTGGTATACTATTTGATTTTCTTTTAATAATAGTAATATAGTACAATATCTTGAAATATTTTATTACATTAATATGTGGTACACTATTTTATTTTATTTTTCTCTGTATGCATGTGTGTTATGTAATAGTAGTATAGTCATATAATTGTCGGGAATTAACCAATAAAACTGTATACTATGTTGGTATAGTTATATGCCATATTGGTATCATATGGTAGTTTGAATATTTTTTGGTTGGTTTAGTTGCATTTTTAAGTGAATTCTATTCTGAAATTATTTATATGAACATGATTTGCAGCGCCGGAATTTTTTTGTGCCGATTGTTTACCATGAAAATGGTAACAACAATTAAATTTGTAAATGGGATTCTAAAAATACGTGATCTATTCCCGAGCTAGTTGTTAGAGCAGTTGATGCTAATAATATGTAGTTTAATGATGAAATGCAAGCTAAAACGAGATAGTAATCGAACCGAGGGGCCTGCTGCGAGGATATAGGTCTTGTCGATGGGGGACCTCGGGGTCGAGCTCGAGCTATCGGGGATAGTCGAGAATGGGATAACAGTTAAGGATATAATTATACAAGGCTCTTTATGGCCAACACTAAGCAATATAATGAAGAACAAGTAAGAGAGCGATAGATATTAAGGTGACCTCAGGCCAGTGAGAACGGACAAGTCAGAAAGAAAAGAGAGAGAGATAGAGATATCATTGCACTTGTGGAGAAATGGAGCGACATCAGTCCCCTACAAGGTAGAGTGAGTCCCCTTTATATAGGAGGGGAACTCGGCTACAAGTACATGGGCATTAATTACAAAGTATGGAGATGGGATGGCTTGACGCGACGCCTCAACATAGGCTCTTGTTAGGCCAGCCCTATCAGACTTAGCCATGTGCCTTGGGAGCTTCCCCCTCTGTCCTGGCTTCGATCTCCGTCTTCTATGAGTCGGGCCTCGACGAGCCCCTAGGTCGGGAACTCGGTCGTGGCTTCCCATTTTCGGGGCCTAGAGGTGTTCTTCCAAAATGACTTGACAGCGAAAAATCAAGTCCTCTGATTTCGCCGCGTACATATAATCTCTGCGTTTCCCAGGACGAAGTGATGGGAAATGATTCTGACACTTGGCTCCTCGAGCTTCTTGCGGCGATGTCATACCGATGGTGCAACTCCTGGCGTGAGCTTTGTCGTAACCGGGCATCCACATGCTTGTGTATTTCGACTTCATTCAATGCACTCCCGATTCCTGCTCTCCAAGGTGAAGGTACCGCCGTCGGTTCAGTTTTTCAAGGATGCATTAACTGCACTCGTTGGTCAATCTTCGAAAGCCTCGATGACCTTGTCGTAACCCCTATAAATGGGGGCGTTTTGGTGTTGTTTTTCCTAATCCAGTGCCTTCGTTGGATTGCTTGCCTATTCCTTCTTATCATCTTCTTCTATCCTTGAACATCATGCTTGGGGCTCATGGCCTCAAGGCCGTTTGCCGGAGCTCCCTTAGATCGTGTTGTGGCCCTTTGCCGGGGCTTCCCTTTATCGAGCATAATCATGCTGACCTGTTGTTGTTGTGGTTATTGTTATACTTGTTTTTGCTGCTGCTGTTGGCCCGAGATGATGACATACGAAGTCAAACTTTCCTTGTTCGCAAAAAGCTCTTCGGATTACATACCGCTGCTGAAAAGGGGCTCGGATTATACACCGCTGCTCACCTTCATACCCCGGCTCGACGTGGTGCTCTGCCCCAATTTGGGGGCTTGCATGACTAGACGTTCCAAGAAGTGGATTCTAAGTAGCCGTGTAAGCGAGCCGAGGATTGTTCGATCCGCTGTCTCTCCGAGGTTCCCTTGGCCAGCGAGGGTCCTCGAGCTTCGGAGAGCTATGGCATTTTTTTCATCCCTCCTTGCTACTCGCCAGATCCCCTAGGGATATAAATATGCAAGGCTAGGATGAAACTTCTGAGGATGTGCGTCCGGTCCTCGGGCTTTTACTTTGTGTGTGCATCCCTTTGTTTCTTCCTTTATGCGTAGAGATACTCTGTAGGCTTTTGTAATTGTATGTAATGACCCCTCGAGGGCTGTTGTACATGGATATTTATGAATATGAATATACCCCATTGACTTCTGCTTTCGATTCATGCCTTCTAATTGCATGCTCTCGTGCGCTTCGAGGCCCATTTGAATGTCTTCCTTTACTGTTGTCCGCTGATATCTAACTCGGGTGCGAGCGTTCTTTCCGATCCTCTGTCGATCGACATGGCTTTTTTCCGAGCCTTCTTATCGTACCTCAGACCAAGCCTGAATAGACTTGATAGGTTCGGGCTGTTGGGCACTCCGTGTTGTAAGGAGATAATATGTTGAGTTTCGGAGCTTTTCGAGAATTTTATTCTGAACGGAGGTCAGCTTTGGGCACCTGGGAGTCCCTTTGATCTTGATGTAGATAGCCTTTTAAAGCGTATAGGATAGACTTATCTTGAGGGGTTGCCTGTATCCAGGCGTTGCCTCGAGCCTTCGTGGAGCTTTCGTGATCAGAACTTCCCCTGTTCGTTCCTTTTTTTTTAAAACCATGAGACCGGGTACTACCTTAAGTCCGACTTCTTTTTGGTAGGGATCCTCGAGGTAGAATATTGCCTCGAAATTAGAGATAATACGACCGACTCCTTGATTCCTTGCTTCTCGTCGAAGGATGCTTCCGGGAACGGGTATCACCCCATAGATCTTTATCGAGTCGGCGAGTCGTCGACTTCTTTCCGGGGCTCACTCCGGGTAGGCGAGTCGTCGCAGTTTCTCGCATATATATGGGGCGGCTTTAGCTTCTTTGAAAGACCTCACTAGTTTAGATAGCTGCCCTTCCGCTTTGGCATAGGGTTCTTCATTTCTTCAGGCGCAAAAATTATTGGTATACATACTTACTCTGATCTATTAGTTTTACCATAGTCATAGCAACCACTTCGGGGCCTGCCCGGCTAAGAGTGGGGAGTGCTGCTTCCGGCACTCAGGAACCGTGGGAGTTCACTCTAAACACCGTGTCTTTGATAAGAGAGGAACATCTGGAGATGGTGAGGAGATACTGTGGATGGAGAAAGGGGATAACGTTGTAGGTGCTTTTCCCAAATGAGAGTATTACAGACTTCACTGATGGATTCTTGAGCGTATACCTATATCCTTTCACATTTGGCCCCCCTGATAGGGTTTTGCTTGATTTTTTCTTGAAGTATCAGGTTACTTTGGCGCAGATACATCCGTTGTTTTGGCGAGTTGTGTTGATGATGAGGTTCTTTGCGGAGAAACCTAAGCTTGAATTCACGCTTAACCGCCTTGTTAGGCTATACTAGCCCTTTCATCACCAAGGCTTGCTAACCCTGAGGTGCCATTTGTCCACGCCCTTTGTTGTCTATGACGAAGAAGACGGGGATCGAGATTGGGCCAGTTAGTTTATCCGGGTCCAGATGGCCGACATTATTCCTGTGGAGCTTTTTCTATTTCTCGAAGGGTGGAATTATGCATGTGAGTAGAGCGTCTGGTTCTTTTTTAGATTTTTCCTACAACGAAAATCAGTTGTGTAATCGTGTTTTCTCCCTTTCTGCAGTAACTTCAAGGACGTCGGGCGAGGTTCTCGACCTTCCCGGCTGGGCCTGGAGGCTGGTGACCCATTAGCCCTGCAATGATCGTCGGTGGCGAGCTGTATTTTGTATCAGATGGGGAGCGAAATACCAAGGTGTGTGCGCATGCTACCTTTGCCTTGGCTTTTGTATATTTGAGGTAACATTTCCCTCCTTTCTTTTGTATTGGCTTTGTCATTTGCAGGTATCGGGCGGTTCTTCGGGATGAGGCAGTGCTCTTCCGAAGGGGAGAAGGAGGCGCCGGCTTCCGATCTGAGGGATGATGGCGATAAACGGGATTGGCACCCGCAATGTGATAGAGCTTTTAGTGGAGTCGAACGAGCCCGTGTCTTCGAGGAGAGGGCATCGTCCGAGTTCGCTATTCCTAGAGTATCTGATTCCCGGGCGGTAGTTCCTCCGAGTGAATATGCTTTGCCCGAGGTTGGTTCTCTTGAGGCCAAAGAGGCAGGATCAACAGGATTGTGCTCTTACTTTGAGGAAGTCCGTCGGCTTCACTTCGTGGTGATCTTAGGCGCAGTTTTCCTATATTCCGCGTCCTCCTCCCTTTATTGAGTTTTCTTTATGCAGGCCTGTGATAGGATTATGTCTGATCTGCTCCGTCAAGTGGCCAGGCTTCGGAAAATTCTTGACTAGGGCGAGTCCCTTAGGCTCCTTAGCAAGGAGAAGGAGGTTGAGTTGCTGCATTGGCGATATGAGGCGTACCAGATCTCGAATTACGAGAGCTATTTGATGGAGCAGGTAACTTCTTGTAGCTCGTTCTTTGCTCTATTTGGACCTTAAGGTTAACCCATTTTTGTTATATTAGCTGCAGAAAAACACGGAGACCTTGGAGTACCTCAAGGGCGACATCGACCGCGCCAGAACTACTTGTGGTGAGCTAAGGGCTCAAGTGCAAGCTCGAGCTTTAGAGGAGACATGCGCCTCGGCCAAGTTCCCTGCCTTCGAAGCCCAACTTCGCTTGGCTCGTGACAACGCCAAAGTTCAAGCGGGTATGATCGAGAAACTTGAATCTGATACTTCGAAGACCAGGGCTAAGATAATTGATGCCCGGGCTGAAGCGGCACTAAGCCAATCCAAGGCAGATTAGGACATGGCGATTCGTATGAAGGACACTGTTGATGCCCAAGCCGAGCTGAAGCGAGTCCTCGACTGGGAGAAGAGGATCGAGGAATACATTCATTGCAGATCTCGAAGAGAGGTACTCGAGGAGATCAGTGCAAGGGGCTTCGTTCTCTCGGAGGAATTGGTTGGAGCAAGGGCGGACGAGCGTGACGCTCGGTCACTTCTCACTGACATCGTAGAGGGCGAATTTGGAAAGTTGTAGCCCTTTGGAGCGGAGTGTAGATTTCACCATTTTCCGCTTTCATTTGATACTTGTAAGGCTTATTTGTATATGGAGAGCGCACCATTCGCGCATATATAAAATAAGAGAAATCTCGAAATTTTATCTCCTTTGTATCTCTTCCCATATTGCTTTTGATGAGGCGGGCTGGTTTTCGTGTTCTGGCGGGATCCTCGTAGATCCGGAAATGATCTGGCAGGCCTGGAGGCTTTTAAGAGTGATCCTTGACGCGAGTAGGCGTTGGGCCTCTATGTTTTGCCCAGTTGTTTAGGCTCAGTCTCCGAATCAGGCATGGGCGGACAATGGCAGCCTTTATTTCCCGTCCTCGAGCATTTGTTGTTTCAACTATTTCGGGTCTAGCGTCCGAGTCGCATTGCAATTCGAGCTTTAATTGACCCTTAAGTTCTTTTTTGCCTATATGGGCGTTCGACGATGGCTATTGTATTTCAGGTGAAATTGACTTTACAAGTGAGTGGCTCGGAGGCTCACTCAGCTGGCGACCGTGGCATTTATGTCGTGCCCTTAGGCATAATGAAGTTTACTTATTTCGGGTCCAGTCTTCGAGTCGCGTTGCGATTCGAGCTTTAATTGTCCCTTAAGCACTTTCGATTTTTAGACCGACAATAGCGCCTCTTTAATATGTGGCCCGGAGGCTTGTATAGTTAAATTTTTTGGATCCGGTCTCGAATCAGGTTATGATTCGAGCTAATTTTAATCCTCAAGTTGTCAATTTTCAAGCTGGCGACAATGGCTCTTACGCTGTTTGGTCGTAGAGACATTTTAGTGTGCGGCCCGAAGGCTTGTTTGGCTGACGACAATGGCTCTTACGCTATTTTTCCTATGGTCTATTTAAAGGCTTGTTTTCCTCTCGTTAAGGTCTTTTGAAATAATTTTGCCTGACCCGTCATCGGTTCCGGAGAACCTCAATTTCAAGTCATTATCGACAATGTTTGAGCACCTCGAAAGGTTTTTAGCTCGTAGATCGATGCCTTGTGATTTGGAGCTGACATGATCGAAGCTCATTTTTGCCTGTTGAGGGAAGCCTGTTTTAACCGGTTCTTTCCGAAGTATATTCGAAGTAGTGGCATGCGATCTTTATTTAGCGACAGTCAGCCGTCCCCGAGTCACGTTAATTTGGATGTATCAACCGTTTTGACCGTAGTTATATGTGTTTGGCCGGAGCCATTTTTGATCCTGAGTAATAGTTTAGGCATTTACACCGAGGATATGCCCTTTCGAGATTCTTACAAATGCGACGTATAGCTTAAACTTCAAGATTTTTATGCTTGTTAAGGTTTTACAGTTTGTCATGCCTGTTGAGGTATTACAGTTTGTCATGCCTATTGAGGTCTTACAGTTTTTGCTATAATGTAGAATAGATCTGGTATGTCGAGTCTGCCAACTAGGGGTCTTACAGTTTCGGGTTTTCTAGTGCATGGCGATTGGCAACTATCTCCGAGTTATTGAGTTTTCTTGGGCTCGAATGCTGCTTTTTGTGAGCTCGAAGTTGCCTTATAGGGGCTTTATAAGCCCAGAGTTCCGACCCTGGGGTCGCGCGGGTGCTGAATTGTCGACGCTAAATCTTCGAGTATCTCGTGACGCGTTTAGTGGAGAGGCCTTTTCCGTGAGCATGTTGAAATCCCCCTTTCTGGAGTACGAGATGCCGAAAGATATTCTTTATTGCATGGTGCAGACATACGCTATAAATACATGCCATTTTGTTGTTGCAAACTCGGCCCGCGCGGGCGTGGCTCCTTGGAGCATTCGGTCTGGTGCATTATTCAGTATTGAAACTTAGTATGACGTTTCCCGGTCCTCCCGAGGGGAAGGTGCCCTTAAAAGAAGATCATCGCTCGTCATTTGACTGTAGGAGAAAGCCTGTGATCTTGTCGGATCCTCCTCTGGGGGTACATTTCTCCGCTAATAATCTTGCTAGCGGGACCTTCTTTGGGGCAGAAATCCGATCGAGGGAAGAGAGAGTGGTGGGCCCCGCTAAGGCATTGGGATTTCCGAGCTGAGTTAGAACTTCCGAATATCCTAGCCTGTTGTCTGCATACAAGTTAGTGAAAAAATAACAAAGGAGTGAAGCAGTTCTTCCTCACCGCGGGATGCGTAAGCGACGTTTCGAGGTTTGGTACGTTCCTGTCCTCCCAAGGTGTGAGCCCTAACACAGCCCACCACTGTGTTTATTCAGGCTTGGCCGAAGATTTGATTGGTTTACCCTTTGATCCTTCCGAGGGTAGAGGCATCGAGGCCGGCGATGCACCATATATTAGGGAATTTCCCCTCGTCGCTTACTGCTCCCTATCAACTTATTTTAATTACACTCCTTGCATGGGATTTCATCTTTTTAGCGAAATAGGACTGATGTTGTCTCTGGGCGGTGTGCCCATGGTTATCTGAATAAGACGTCCATACCTTGCACCTTCTTTGATGGTACAGAGACTAGCGTCTCAGCTCGAGCTTAGGTGGGCTTGTATCGAGAGAATGGTCTTCCTGCTTGCTATGGTAATCGTCGTTTGGAATCCGTCAAAGATTCGGGGTGCGGGAGCGATTTGGTTCGTTAGTCCGAACCGCCCTATTGAATTTGGTCTGACATCGTTGATATGCTTGATCGACCCATATGTATTCATGAACACATGTTTTATTTGGAATAGATCAAATGGGGGACAGGGTTACCAATGCGTCAGTGTGAGGCCGAGGCGAAGTCTCAATGTCCTTTTATCTGGATGTAAGGGTGTCCTCTAGGATACATCCCTGGATCTGTTATTCCTTGGCGACGATCATTTTTACTTTACATTTTATGAGTCCTCAGAGGGTGTCGCCGCTCCTCCACTGTCGTGGTAATACGTCGCGGCTTGTTTGCTTCGTTCTTCCTGGTTATCTTCCTCCCTTGGGGATGGATTCGAGCCTGATCGCTCGGCAGTACTCGGTGGCAATTTTTATTGAGTAGCATGGTTGTTGTCCTCCTAAGCTGATGGCCATTTTTAACCCCATGGCCGCACGCACCTTGCGGTTCCTCACGCCAGGTTGTGGTTCATTTGAAGGGGTCTTGGTCGAGTAGGCCTGAGTCGTTTAGCGTCCCTGGTTTCGCTTATGGTGATCACGATGTTTGGTATAGCAATGCTGAAATCGTACTCCGCTGGGCAGGGTCCCCCTGCTGGCCGTGCCTCATCAAATCTGGTTGTACTGAAAGTTCCTCGAGGATGTTGCCCTCGAGCCATTACCCAATAGTTGCGAGGTGAGTTGCATCTTGTGGCGTTTCTCCCATCCACGGCGCATGGATGGTACCCCCATCTATTTGGCATTAGTTTCTTTGTCGGGAGCCTGCTTGGGTATACTGAGGTCGGGGAAGTTCCCGGATGATCGCCCACGACCCTGATTCGTGGCTAGTGTCGGGAACGGGCATCCGACCAGACCTCGGCTGGGTATCTGATCAAGCTTCGTCTGAAATGTCCTGGAGTCGTCGGGCATTGTTCGTTTAGGCTTCGGGCAAAGACCTGTGTTGCCAGTCATCCGAAACTGTGGGCGATCTCATTCGTTCCATCGGGGAATGAGGAGCAACTTCCTGTGGCGCTTCATTCCCCTCTTTGTTTAGCCTCAGATGTGTCAGGCCATCCTGTTGCTGCTTCGATGGTTTTGTCATGTGCCTCTACGGAAGAATCTGCTGGTACGGTAAGCGAGCTTGTAAGGTCAGGCGCTAGGCTGCGGCGTCACATCACGATTCCTTTGGAGAGTGTTTCCTTGGACTTCTTCAACAACACGGTCTCGAACTCATCATCTTGAAGGTCACTGCCTTTTCCCGTGCACGTGTAAGCGGTGGTGCACTCGTCAGGATCTGAGGTCGTGTCGCACTTAAGGAGTTCCGGTGTTCCGGATTTCCGTGAAATGGGTTCCGGGACCACTACCTCGAGGGAAAACTGTTGCGTGAACCTCCACGAACCTGACTCGATCCTCTTGGAGAGATCCCCAAGTATCTTCTCTATGTTAGGATCTGTTATCAATCCGTTGTTGCTTGATCTTTCGGGTACTCGTTCGGTGCGGGGAGCTGTTTCCGGCGCTACTCTGCTAGGAGTCTTCGGATGGCTCTACAACTGAGCGACAGCCAACCGTTGTGCCTGCAAAATTTCAAAAATATCATGAAGACTAACTTCTTGTGTTTCCCGAGTCAGGGTTTGTTGGGCTTCCTGTTGGTCGATGTGTTGTATGCTCCTATCGGTATGCGAGGCTTCGTCGACCTGCTGCGCGCCTTGCGCGCACGTCTACTGGAATCGGCCCAGATGCATTATCGGGGTTCTGCAGCATCGCGCCAACCATTGGAATAACCACACCGTTTTCACCGTGATTTTCGGGGTAGTCGTTCTCGACTCTATTTACCGAGCCAGGCATTTTGACCTTAAATAAAAGGATCTTAGACAAGAAAAAGTGTGAAATATAACGCGTATTTGTGCAATGGAACCAGCAAGAAAATAATCACTATTATTCTTAGCCCCACGTTGGGCGTAAAACTGTTTACCGTGGAAATGGTAACAACAATTAAATTTGTAAATGAGATTTTAAAAATACGTGATCTATTCCCGAGCTAGTTGTTAGAGTAGTTGATGCTAATAATATGAAGTTTAATGATGAAATGCAAGATAAAACGAGATAATAATCGAACCGAGTGGCCTGCTGCCCAGATATAAGTCTGGTCGATGGGGGACCTCGGGGTCGATATCCGGATTGAGCTCGAGCTATCAGGGATAGTCGGGAATGGGATAACAGTTAAGGATATAATTAAACAAGGCTCTTTATAGTGGAAATATTGGTTTTCGCTGGTAGGGTCAAGAAACAAAAAATTTAAGGTGATGAAACAGTTGCATCTGCGAGTGATATTCTGCTTTTCAATCAAATTGTAATGAATTCTGACAGAGATTTTCATATAATTTGCTACTTTCTTCATTAAAAAGATCAAAAAAATCTACTAGTGATACTTTTATATTTTCAGTGTAATAGCATGTTACTATTTGTCTTCTGTCAATTCATTGTTTGTTAATTGTAGTTGGCTTTATATAAAGTTTACAAAGAAAAGGGCAGAAAACGAAGGAAGAGGAGAAGGAGAAATGAAGCTGAAATTGTTTAAAAAGTAGGTACAAATTAAAACTTAAAAAAAAATGAGTATAGGTTAAATGGGGCGACCAAATATCTAGGGCGCCCGTGCAATTTTTACTTTTTAATGTACATCCATGTGTTTTAAAGCCCATACATGTGTTTTGAGTCAACATTTCTTCAAGTTAGGACTTAACCCAATTTTTTTTTACTTTGCGTAATAAATTTTTAAATATCTACATTTATTTATATATATATATATGCATCTCAACTTCTCAAGGACCCAACTGATCTCCGTGACGAGATTCATTTAAGTTTGCAGACATTTTAAGTAGAACTTTGCATGTACCACCGCATAGCCTCGTGAAATGTTCTGGAAAGATGAGGATGGCCCAAATTTTTCTATTCATATAGTAAATTCTTTTTCATAGAAATGTTAAGTCAATCAATCATGTCTAAAGTATGACGGCAAGTCAGTTCGTTCATGTTCTATTATCAAATTAAGTGAAGTACAACTTAGAACTGTAAGCACAATGGAAATGTGCTCACTAGTTCTCTTTCTTTCTATTAGGCGTACAACTTCTTGAGCTCTACAAGGATAATTTAGTGGATACATGCAAATAGTAATGCATCCACAAAACTACACATTATGAGAACCAACGGCAACAATCTGAAATGGAAAATACAATACATATCTCTTCACTTGGGAGCATGCAGAAAATTCCAATTCGTACAGATGATTCGATAATCTTCAGCTTGAAGAATAAAATTTTGGTGCATTTTCAAATTTTCTATGCATTCTTGTATACTGGAGTCACCCTCCTCCTTTTGTTTTTAATAAGCTTATTTTTACCTATTAAGGAATTTTTTTTAACTAGGAGCAAGCTAAGATGTAACTTCTTAGTCACTCGTCATTATAATTACAGGCCAAGACTCTCTTTATTGAGGATTGAACCCTCAAAAATGTTAGTGGAAACTTACTCATAATTTTCACGATATTAAATTTGATGGATACTAGAAATTTGGCAAAAACCGACTGCGGCCGACCAACCGACTTTGATCGGTCAAAAAACCAACCGAAAGCCGACCGAGGTCGGTTGGTTTTTCAAAATTTATTATTTTTAATTTTTTTATGAAACCGACCAACTTCGATCGATTTTTTGGCGTAAAAATGCGGAACTATTTTTGCGTCCCGCGAAATTTATGTTTTAAGAATGTCACGACTAAAAACTCAACATGTTGTGATGGCGCCTATCACAGTACTAGGCAAGTCGACAACCACAAATAACTACGAATGTTTAAATTGAAAACAAGATAAAATAGGTTTAACAGTAATAACTGTCATGAATAGTCGATAAGAAATACTGCGACGCAAATACAAAATTTCCAAAATCCGGGTGTCACTAAGTACATGAACATCTAAATGACAATACAGTCAAGACTTGAAATACAGCTTTCTAGAAAGGTAGAACAATGCTAAATAAAGGAAAAGAAGGAAAGTCGAGGTCTGAGGATATCAAAGCAGCTACCTCAAAAGTCTCCAAGTAGATGAATCTCAAAATCTAGCAACCTTCGTGCTCAGAAACATCTAGATCTGAACACAAAGTGCATAGTGTAATATGAGTACAACCGACCCAATGTACTCAATAAGTAACAGAATAAACCTTGGGCTGAACGCAGTGACGAATTCAGAAAGGTACAGTCTAAATCCAGATAATAATAACACAAATATGACAGGAAAATGACAGTAGTAACTCAGAGAAAATCTCATAATCAACCTGTAGACAGTATAGAAATATAGACATGCTTTCAAGTATTTAACAGTTTGAGCTCAACACGGATAAATATGCCAAGTATGACTAATATGAGGTATGTTACATCTCGATATCTACATGTCAAATAAGCATGTCAACTGTAATGCAACACAATGATAAAGTCATATACTCATACTCTCGAAGTATTCACCTTCACTCAACACGCTCAATCACTCAGTACTCCCAATCACTCTTATTCACTCAGCATTCTCAATCACTCGCCACTCGCACTCATCAGTACATGCGCTCACTGCCGGTATGTCAGACTTCAGAGGAGCGGATCCTACCCAAGCGCTAATACAAGCTAATCATGGCATGCTGCGACGTGCAACCCGATCCCATAAATATAACTTACAATCAGGCCCTCTCCCTCACTCAGTCATTAATCTCTCCAGTCTCTCGGACTCACAAAACTCATGCCAATCAGCTCAAAATAGTGATACATGATGTAATAATAATGATAACAGAGACTGAGATATGATATGCAAATAATGAATGCGATTGAGTACATAACTCAAATTTAAGCAAATAACTCATCAACTAAAACAACCTATGTGAGGCCCAACAGTACCAACATATAGCCTAAATATGATTTGACATGGCTCACAACTCAATTTCTCTAACACATGGAGAATACATGAATAACAAAAAGATTAGGTCTCTACACAGTTCCACAGAATCAACCGAGTCACAATTACTACAGTGCACGCCCACATGCCCGTCACCTAGCATGTGTGTCACCTCAACACCAACCACATAACACGTAGTTCAAGGATTCATACCGTCAGAACCAAGTTTAGAAGTGTTACTTAGCTCAAATCACACAAATCTCTACTCCAACAAGCTCTTGCCTCGCGAATCGGCCTCTGGATGACTCGAATCTAGCCAGAAACAACATAATATTATCAACACAAGCAATAAGAATCAATTCTATATGATAAAGCTAGGTTCTTTAACAAAATTCAAAAAGCCAACCCCGGGCCCACGTCTTAGAATCCGACAAATTTAACAAAATCTGAATACCCATTCAACAATGTGTCCAACCATACCAAAATAACTCAATTCCAATCTCAACTCGACCTTCAAATCCTCAAATTATAGTCTATGAAGTTTCACAAATTTTTCCTAATTTTTCCAATCCATAACACTAATTAAATGGTAAAAAATTGATGGATTCATGTATATTAACTAAATCCGAGTTAGAATCACTTACCCCAGCTAACTCCTTGAAACTCCCTTCAAAAATCACCCGAATCCGAGGTCTCTAGCTAAAAATATGAGAAATGGGTTCAAACCCTCGATTTTGATATTTTAATAGTCTGCCCAGTGATTACACATCGCGATCGCGAAGAACAAAATCCTGAGGGGCCAAAAACCCTTTTATGCGAAAACACTCTCAAGCTCGCGAACATGATGACCCAACTTTCATACCTATACGATTGCGGACCTACTCACGCAACCGCGAAGAACAACACATCTAAATACCAGACCTCACTTACCTTCTTCGTGAACGCATTAACATAGAATCTCAAAACTCCGCGATTGCGTCCACCATATTGCGAACGCATTGAACAAGTTCCCATCTGCCAGAAAACACTCTACGTGATCGCGTCCCTCTTCTCACGATTGCGAAAGAGGAAACGAGAAGCACATATATCAGCAATCCTACAAAGTCCAAAATGAGTTCGAACTTGATCCGAATCACACCCGAGGCCTCCAAGACCCCATCTAAACATACCAACATATCCTAAAACATCATACAAAATTAGTCGAGGAATCAAATCACATCACATAACATCAAAAACAGGAATCGCACCCTAATTTAAGTTTATTAAACCTAATGAATTTTCAACTTCTACAATCGATGTCGAAACCTATCAAACCAACTCCGATTGACCTTATATTTTGCATACAAATCATAAATGACACAGCAAAGCTATTCCAACTTCCGAAACCAAAATCTGAGCCCAGTAATAATAAAGTCAACTCTCGGTAAAACATCTCAACTCTCCAAACTTCTATTTTTTTAACTTTTGCCAATTCAAGCCAAAATGACTTACGAGCCTCCAAATCCATAACCGGACACACTCCTGAGTACAAAATCACCATATGGCCCTATTAAACCCATCAAAACTCCATTTCGGAGTCATCTGCACAGCATTTAACATCTGATCAACATTTTCAACTTAGTCTTCCAACACTGGGATTAAGTGTCCCAAGTCATTCCGAAACATCCCCGAAACCAAACCAACCACCCCGGAAAGTCACATAACAACAAACAAACACAAAATATGTAATAAATGGGGGAATAGGAATACAATACTCAAAATGACTGGCCGAGTCGCTACATTCTTCCCCTCTTAAACAAGTGTTTGCCCTCGAACGAGTCTAGAGTCATACCTGGTGCCTCAAATAGGAGTGGATATCTGCTTCGCATCTCCCGCTTGGTCTCCCAAGTAGCCTCCTTCACTGGCTATCCTCTCCGCTACACCTTTACCAAATCTATATTCTTTGACCTCAACTTTCGAACTCACTGATCAAAAATGGCTACCGGCTCCACATCATAAGTCAAATTTCCATCTAACCGAAAAAGTTCAAAACATGAGACGGATAGCCAAAATACTTCCGGAGTATGAAAACATGAAACACTAAATGAACACTTGATATACTAAGCGGCAACACAAGCTTGTGTGCCACCTCTCCAATCCTCTCAAGTACCTCAAAAGGTCCAATATACCGTGGTCTCAACTTGCCCTTCTTCCTGATCATCACCTTTATAGGCGAAACTCTGAGCAATACCTTCTCCCCTACCTTGTAGGAAACATCACAAACCTTTCGATCGATATGACTCTTCTGTCTAGACTACGCCATGCGAAGCCGATCCTGAATCAACTTAACCTTTTCCAAAGCATCCTGAACCAAGTCAGTACCCAATAGCCTAGCCTTGCCCAGCTCAAACCAACCAACCGGATATCAACACCAGCTCCCATACAAGGCCTCATATGGAGGCATCTGAATACTCGATTGGTAGCTGTTGTTGTAGGCAAACTCTGCAAGGGGCAAAAATTGATCCCAAGAACCCCTGAAATCCATGACACAAGCGCGTAGAATATTCTCCAATATTTGAATGGTACCCTCAGACTGTCTGTCTATTTGAGGGTGGAATGATGTACTCAACTCAACCCGTATGCCTAACTCTCATTGCACTACTCTCTAAAACTGTGATGTGAACTGCGTGCCTCGATCTGAAATGATAGACACTGGCACACCATGAAGGAGAACAATCTCGCGAATATAGATCTCAGCCAACTACTCCGAAGAATAGGTAGTCCCAACTGGAATAAAATGCACGGACTCAGCCAATCGGTGCACAATCACCCAAATAGCATCAAACTTCTTTAAAGTCCATGGGAGCCCAACTACAAAGTCCATGGTGATAAGATCCCATTTCCACTTCGGAATCTCAAGCCTCTGAACAAACCGCCCCACCTCTGATGCTTGCACTTCACCTACTGACAATTCAAGCACTGAGCTACAAACTCCACTATGTCTTTCTTCATCCTCCTCCACCAATAGTGTTGCCTCAAGTCTTGGTACATCTTTGCTGCACCCGGATGAATGGAATACCACTAACTGTAGGCCTCCTTAAGAATCAAATCACGTAACCCATCTACATAGGGCACACAAATCTGACCTTGCATCCGTAACACCCTTTAATCTCCAATAGAAACCTCTTTAGCATTGCCATGATGAACCAGGTCCCTAAGGACAAGCAAATGAGGATTGTCATACTGGCTCTCTCTGATGCGATTATATAAGGAAGACCGAGAAACCATGCAAGCTAGAACCCGACTAGGGTCCAAACCATCTAATCTCACAAACTGATTGGCCAAGGCTTGAACATCTAATGCAAGCAATCTCTCACCAACAGGAATAAATGCAAGGCTACTCATACTCATTGCCTTCCTAACTCAAGGCATCAACCACCACATTAGCCTTCCTAGGATAATACAAAATTATAATATCATAGTCCTTTAGATGCTCCAACCATCTTCGTTACCTCAAATATAGATCTTTTTTCTTGAACAAATGTTCCAGACTTCGATGATATGTAAATACCTCACAAGACATGCCATAGAGATATCCCTCCAAATCTTCAATGCATGAACGATGGCTACCAACTCCAAATTATGAATGGGGTAATTCTTCTCATGAGGCTTCAACTGGCGTGAAGAATAAGCAATCACTACACCCTCCTACATCAAGACACACCCAATACTTATCTGATAAGCATCACAATACACTATATAAGAACCTGATGCTTAAGGCAAAACCAGAACTGGAGCTGTGGTCAAGGCAGTCTTGAGCTTCTAAAAGCTCTCTTCACACTCATCTGACTACCTGAATGGAACACTCTTCTGGGTCAACCTGGTCAAAAGCACTGCAATGGACGATAAACCCTCCATGAAGCGATTATCATATCTGGCCAAGCTGAGAAAACTTCGAATCTCAGTAGCTGAAGATGGTCTTGTCCAACTCCAAACCACCTCAATCTTCTTCATGTCTACCTTGATCCCCTTACTGGACACCACGTTCCCCAAGAACGCCACCGTACTGAGCCAAAACTCACACTTGGAGAACTTGGCAGAAAGCTTCTCCTCCCTCAATCTCTGTAGTACAATCCTCAGATGTTGTGCATTCTCATATTGGCTATGTGAGTACACTAGGATATCATCAATAAATATTATGGCAAATGAATCAAGGTATGGCTAGAACACAATGTTAATCAGATGCATGAATGCTGTTGGGGCATTGGTTAACCCAAAAGACATCACAAGGAAAGCATAGTGACTATAACGGGTCCTGAACGCCGTCTTCAGAATATCCGAGTCCCGAATCTTCAACTGGTGATACCCAAACCTCAAATCAATCTTAGAGAACACCGTAGCTACCTGAAGCTAATCAAATAAGTCATTAATATGCAAAAAATGATACTTGTTCTTAATTATAACTTTTTTCAACTGTCTATAGTCAATGCATATCCGCATAATACCATCTTTCTTCTTCACAAACAGAACCAATGCACCCCAAGGCGACATACAAGGCCTAATGAAACCCTTATCAAGAAGCTCTTGAAGATGCTCTTTCAATTTATTCAACTTTGTAAGTGACATACGGTACAGAGGAATAGAAATGGGCTGAGTGACCGGCACCAAGTCAATACCAAAATTATTGTCCTGTGGAGTGGCATGCCCGACAGGTCTATTGGAAACACATCAGAAAGTCTTGCACTAATGGAATAGAATCAATAATAGGAGTTTCAACACCAACATCCCTCACAAAATCCAAATATGACAAACACCCCTTCCCAACCATCCGTATTGACCCCAACATTGACAACGTCACAACCTTAGCGTGACAATCCAGAATAACATGTCATAGGGAAAACCAATATATACTCATAATCATATCAAAATCAATCATACTAAGAAATAAGAGATCAACTCTAGTCACCAATTCCCCAATGGTCTCCACACATGACCGATACATAAGGTCCACAACAATATAGTCGCCTACCGACATAGATACATGAACAGGTGAAACTAAGGGCTAGCGAGGCATATCCAGATATCGAGGAAAATATGATGATACATATGAATAAGTGGAACCAGGGTCAAATAATAAAGAAGCATCCCTATGGCATACTGAGACAATACATGTGATCACTACGTCAGAAGCAACGACCTTTGGCCTAGCAGAGAAAGCATAACATCGAGCCTGACTTCCACTTGATCGGCCTCCCCCTATAAGTCGACCTCTAGTTGCCTGAGCCCTACCCCAAGCTAGCTCGGCGGGTGGTAAAGTAACCGGTGCAGAAGTCATAACCTGACCTCTCTGCTGAACTGGACCTCCAAAATAATGGGGACACTGCCTCCACACATGCCCAAACTCCCCGCACTCGAGCAACTCCTCGATGGTGGTGAAGGCTGAATCGAACCTCGAGAGCCAGAATAGCTACTAGAAGGACTTAGTACAGATGAACCCTAAACTGAGGGAGCATGAGATAAACTCTGTGCTGGAAGGGCACTAAGAGATGACTGACCTAGATGAGCACTGTATGAAACATCTCTAGCTGATGCATCACGACGAACCAGATGAGTCATCTAAGCGGGCCTATAAGGACGACCTTTGCTATGGTGGAACTGCCCTCCAGAAGAAACACTGCTGAAACCATCCACACCATGAAGCCTCTTGGCCTCCCTCTCCTCACTATCCTGACTATGGACCTGCTTTATTCGCCTAGCAATATCAACCACCTCGTCAAACCTAGCACCTGATGCAATATCCCGAGTCATGACAAAGCGCAGCCCATAGTTGAGGCCATCAATGAACCTCTTAATCCTCTCCTTCTCTGTGGGAACTAGTGCTTTATAAGGCGAGGGCGTGAGGTGAGGTATTTTACTTAATATGGGGCAAGGCAAAAGCCTCGAGACACGCCTCACGGATTTTTAATTTTTTAAATTTATGAATTAATAATATAGTATTATAACACAATAAAATATAACAGATGCATTAAAAGTTCAAGAAAACTAAAAAGAATTTAAGAAACTCATATAAAATAAAATATTTAGCATGTTTTACAAGTATAAATAATACAATACTGTTAAAGTTACTATCAAATATAAATTAACTCCAACCTCTAAACTTTCAAATAATTAAAAATTATAATTTCTTAAAAAATATTATCAAACTGCATATTTTATCTTTTTAAAAGTAAATACACAATAAATTTTTCAATACTATAAATTAAAATATTACTTCTTCATGAGTAAATATAAAATTATTTTTACATAGTACAATAAAAAAATGTATGATAATTTTGATAAACATAGAACTAAGACATGAAGATCTATCAAGTAAAGATATAAATTTTAGTTATCTATTTTTTGAAGAAATATTCAAATGATATTCACCCTCACGATGTTCTCAATTAGTAAATATGCAATAATATGTTTCGTTGTTTGAGTTATTCACAATTTTCATATTTCTATTGATAAAAAGAACTTTAATCAATCACTTGTTAAAGAATTTTGAGAGTTAAAAATGTAAATTAGTGAATTCAATACATGATTTGCATAGGAATTATTGGGCGAGTCCCCTACATTGAGCGTTAGGCATGTTTAGGACGCACTGTCGGGCACTTGGGGGCATAAGCCTCAGAGAACGAAGCCCCACACATGAGTCTCAAAGCATTTTGATAGTGCCCGCCCTAGGGCGAGCCTCGAGCCGAGTCCCAGAAAATCCTTTTAAAATAATGGTGGGAACCAACCAGACGCGGGACAAGTCAATTCTAAAAATCTAATCTCTTACTGGGTCATGGACAAATCCTCCTGGCGTAGCTGCTCAAAATACCTATGCAACTCCTCCTTGTGGACTATGGAACAAACTTCTCCAAGAAGAGAATGGATAACTCGTCCCACGTAAGTGGTGCAACACCGATCGACCTGCTCAACTTATAGGCCTCCCACCATCTGAAGGCTGCCTCTATAGCTGAAAAGTAGTAAATGAGACTCCACTAGTATCTAGAATACCCCCACACGAAGAATCCGCTGGCACCTGTCCAAGAAGTCCTAAGCATCCTCTGACTTAGCCCAACTTAATGATGGAGGCCTGAGCCTCCAAAACCGCTCTAGCCTCTTCTACTACACATCACTTATCGATGGACCCACCTAGGCCTGAAAATTGAAACCAGCTAGGTTCGTAGTGCTCCCAGTGTCTGAAGTTCCTGAACCACCTGCTCTGAAATACGGGAGACGGGAGTCTGAGCACCTCTCCTAGCCTGAGAAGTGGTTGGTGCGGCCTGGACTGAAACCGCATACGCAAGGCTAGTGCATATAGTCAATATCTGGGCCAAAGCCTCCTGAAGGCCTGGAATCACAATGGGCACATGTGGTGACTGAGGTGGTCTCACCAGCTCAACCACATTTGGGATATGCTCCTAAGCTGGAGCAACTGGTGGATCAATAGGTGCTTCTCTAACTGTTGTACGAGCTACTCCTTGGTCTCTACTGCAGCCCTGTCCTCTCGCTGACCTAGCTGGTGGTACTGGTGGCTGTCCGCCGGAATTAACAAATCCGCATGACAAGAATACAAGTAGACGTCACTGTACAGATCTACTAAACTTGTTCATGACTCGTAAGACCTATGTAATCCAGGCTCTGATACCAACTTGTCATGGCCCAAAACTCAACATGTCATGATGGTGTCTATCACAGTACTAGGCGAACCGACAACCACAAATAACTACACATTTTTAAATTAAAAACAAGATGAAATAGGTTTAGCAATAATAAATCTCATGAATAGTTGATAGGAAAACCTGCGACTCAAATATAAAATTCCCAAAATTTGAGTATCACAGAGTACATGAGCATCTAAATGACAATACAGTCAATACTTCAAATACAACTGTCTTGAAAGGAAGAATAATGCTAAATAAAGGAAATCAATGAGAGTCAAGATCTGCGGACGCCAAAGCAACTACCTCAAAAGTCTCCAAGTAGATGAAACTCCAAATAGCAACCGCCATGCCCAGAAGTACCTGGATCTGCACAAGAAGTGTAGAGTGTAGTATGAGTACAACCTGTGAGAATGCACGGGAGAAAAAATATATTATTGATTAATTATGACAATGATACAATGAGCCCTATTTATATATAATACATGTCCTACTCCTAATACATATGGGATTAGAGTTATTTACTACTATTTAACTATCAAACTAACACTCCTCCTCAAGCTGGTGCATATAAATCATATGTACCGAGCTTGTTACATATATAACTAATACGAGGACCAGTGAGGGACTTGGTGAAAATATCAGCAAGCTGATCATTCGACTTCACAAATTTTGTAGCAATATCTCTTGAGAGTATATTTTCTCTACCAAAGTGACAGTCAATCTCGATGTGTTTAGTTCTCTCATGGAACACTAGATTTGACGCAATATGAAGAGCAACTTGATTATCACACACAAGTCCCATCTGACTAATCTCACCAAATTTCAACTCCTTGAGCAACTGTTTGATCCAAATTAGCTCACATGTCGCCATAGCCATTGCTCGATATTTTGCTTCTGCACTAGACCGAGCAACCACATTCTGTTTCTTATTCTTCCAAGACACCAAATTTCCTCCTACTAAGACACAATATCCAAACGTAGACAGTCTATCAGAAGGTGATCCTGCCCAATCAGCATCTGAGTATCCAACGATCTGCTCATGACCTTGATCCTTAAACAATAAGCCTTTGCCTGGAGCTGATTTTATATACCGAAGAATGCGGACAACTGCATCCCAATGACTATCACAGGGAGAATCCATACTGACTCACAACACTCACAGGAAAGGAAATGTCAGGTCTAGTCACTGTGAGGTAATTTTATTTATCAACCAACCGCCTATATCTTGCAAGATCGCTAAGAGGCTCCCCTGTCCTGGGAGAAGTTTAGAATTCAGATCCATCGGAGTGTCAACAGGTCTACAACCTGTCATTCCTGCCTCCTCAAGAATATCTAAGGAATACTTCCGTTGTGAGATCGCAATACCTGAGCTAGGCTGAGCGACCTCAATACCCAGAAAATACTTTAATCTGCCCAGATCCTTAGTCTGAAAGTGCTGAAAAAGATGTTGCTTCAACTTACTAATACCATCCTGATCATTGTCGGTAATAACAATATCATCAACATAATCGACCAGATAAATGCAAAGATTTGAAGCAGAATGTCGATTAAATATAGAGTGATCAGCTTCACTACGAGTCATGCCAAACTCCTGAATAACTGTGCTGAACTTACCAAACCAGGCTCGAGGAGATTGATTTAGACCATAGAGGGACCGACGCAACCGACATACAAGGCCACTAGACTCCCCCATGAGCAACAAACCCAGGTGGTTGCTCCATATAAACCTCATCCTCAAGGTCACCGTGAAGAAAAGCATTCTTAATGTCCAACTGATATAGAGGCCAATGGTGAACAGTAGCCATGCATAGAAAAAGGCAGACTGATGCAATTTTAGCCACGGGAGAGAAAGTATCACTGTAGTCGAGTCCAAATATCTGAGTGTATCATTTGGCAACAAGACGAGCCTTAAGTCTATCAACCTCACCATCTGGACCAACTTTAACTGCATACACCCAACGACAACCAACAGTCGATTTACTTGAAGGAAGAGGAACAAGCTCCAAAGTACCACTTGTATGTAAAGCAGACATCTCGTCAATCATAGCCTATCACCATCCGGGATAAGACAGTGATTCACCTGTAGACTTATGGATGGAAACAAAGGACACGGATGATACAAATACAAAATGAGATGATAAGAGACGATGGTAACTTAAACTGACATAATGAGGATTAGGATTAAGTGTGGATCATATACCTTTCGTAGTGCAATCGGTTGATTAAGAGGAGACAAGTCCGTAGTATTAGCAGGGTCAGGTGTAGGACGTGAATTAGCTGGGCCTGATGATGGGGGCGGACGATGATGATAAGTCAGGAGTGGTGGAGTTGTAGAAGGTTGAACTGGACTAGGTGGTGGCACTGGAGCTATAGTTGGTGGAACTGGACTAGGTGGTGGCACTGGACTCGGTGGTGACACTGGAGCTATAGGTGGTGGAGCTGCAACTGGAACTGTAGGCGGTGGAGCTATGGAGGAAGATGAATGGGAGATAGGGACTGAATCTCCAAAAGAAGGAACAGGTAGCACCTCAGAAATATCTAAGTGATTAACTGGACCTGTGAAGTATGATTGGGTTTCAAAGAAGGTAACATCAACAGACATAAGAAATCGCTGAAGGTCAGGAGAATAACATCGATATCCTTTTTGCTTTCTTGAGTAACCCAGAAATATTCACTTAAGAGCACGAGGAGCTAACTTATCTTTTTCTGGAGTAAGGTCATGAACAAAGCACGTACTCCCAAAGACACGGGGTGGAAGAGAGAACAAAGGTAAGTGGTGAAACAGGATAGAGAATGGAACTTAATTTTGGATAGCTGAAGATGGAATACGACTAATAAGATAACAAGATGTAAGAACTGCATCCCCCCAAAAATGCAGCGGAACATGAGATTGTATGAGTAAAGTACGAGAAGTTTCAATAAGATGTCTATTCTTTCTTTCAGCTGCCCCATTTTGTAGGGATGTGTACGGACAAGATGTTTGATGAATAATCCCATGGGAGTTCATAAACTACTAAAATGGGGAAGACAAATACTCTAGGGCATTATCACTACGAAATGTGCAGATAGAAACCCCAAATTGATTCTGAATTTTAGTGTGGAAGGTCTGAAAAATAGAAAATAACTCGGATCGATTTTTCATCAAAAATATCCAAGTGCACCTAGAATAATCATCAATGAAACTGACAAAGTAGTGGAATCACAAGGTAGAACTGACCCGACTATGACTCCAAACATCTGAATGGACTAAAGTAAAAGGTGACTCTGCTCGATTATCGAGACATCGCGGGAAATGGGAGCGGGTATGCTTACCGAGCTGACATGACTCACACTCTAGAGTGGACAAGTGAGATAAGCCAGGTATCATTTTCTGAAGTTTTGACAAACTGGGATGTCCTAACCGTTTATGTAATAAATCTGGTGAATCAGTAATGGGAGAAGTTATTGGAGGAAGACAAGATGCGTGTCCATGTGATTTTGAAAGGATAAGGTAATAAAGTCCATCTGATTCACATCCGGTACCAATGATCCGCCCTATACTGCGTTCCTATATAAAAACAAGGTCATCAATAAATAAAATAGCAGATTTAAGGGATTTGGCTAAGCGACTAATGACTATGAGATTAAAAGGACTACCAGGAACATAAAGAACGAAGTCTAAAAGTAAGGAAGGAAGTGGACTTGCTTGACCTATGGCAGTTGCCATGGCTTGAGACTCACTGGCCATTGTGACTGTTGGAAGAGATTGAAAATTTGAAATACAAGTGAAAAGAGATTTGTTACCAGAAATATGATCAGATGCATCTGAATCAATGACCCAAGACTCAGAAGGTGAAGATTGGGAGACACAAGTCTTGCCACTATTTATTGGAACAACGGAGGCTAATCCTAAAGATATTTGTTTACGTGCTTTGTACTGAATGAACTCAATATAATCCGGTAAAGAAACCATCTGGATGGGATTCAATGCATTGGATCCAACGGATTGTGAGTTAAAGGCTTCCGATACGGATGCCATTATAATATCGTGTCAGAAAAAGCAGAAATTTTCTGGGGAACATTGTTCACGCCGAAAAAATCACTATAGATGCCGGAAAAATCAGTGTAGTCGTCGAAAAAACTCAAAGTGGTCGGAATCAAAAGAAAACAGGATGGGTAGGTCGGAATTAGTAGCCGACCCAACTGTTCTGAAGAACCATCGTCAAAAAATGGCCGGAAGTGGTCGTACTCGCCGACGCGTGGGTTCACGCACTTGCCGGAAAAAATTTGATTGCCGGCATGTGGAGGCGCATGGCAGCTTTTCTGCCGGAGAAATTTTAGTGGGTTGGTCGTCGAGGAGTGATCTACCTCATGGTGGTGTTGGTTTTTGCACAACACCGACAGAAAGTGACTTAATTACGGGCAGCCTTCTAAGTTGCCGAAAAATTGCACGGCGACAAGGTCTTTCTTCCCGGAAGTCGCTGGAATGATGCACATCGATAGGTTTCTCACTAATACTCTAATACCATGTGAGAATGCACGGGCGAAAAGATATATTATTGATTAATTATGACAATGATACAATGAGCCCTATTTATATATAATACATGTCCTACTCCTAATACATATGGGATTAGAGTTATTTACTACTATTTAACTATCAAACTAACACAACCAACCCAATGTACTCAATAAGTAACATGACTAACCTTGGGCTGAAAGCAACTACGAGCTTAGAAAGGTACAGTCTAAATCTAGATAATAACAACACAAATATGACAGGAAAATGAATGTAATAACTCGGAGAAAATCTCATAAGCAGTTTGTAGACAATATAGAAATGTAGACATGCTTTCAATTATTTAACAGTTTGATCTCAACATGGATAAATATTCCAAGTATGACTAATATGAGGTATGTTACATATCGATATTTATGTGTCAAATATGCATGTCAACTATAATGCAACACAATGCTAAAGGCATATACTCATACTCTCGGAGTATTCAACCTAACTCAGCATGCTCAATCATTTAGCACTTTCAATCACTCCGCACTCGTACTCGGTACTCGCACTCATCGATGCCTGCGCTCACTGTTGGTATGTCAGACTCCGAAGGCGCAGATCGTGCACAAGCACTAATATAAGCCAATTATGGCATGCTTCGGTGTGTAGCCCGATCGCATAAAAATCACTCACTATCAGGCCCTCAGCCTCACTCAGTCATTAATATTTTTAGTCTCTCGGCCTGACAAAACTCATGCCAACCAACCCAAAATAGTGATACATGATGTAACAATAATGATAACAGAGACTGAGATATGATATGTAAATGATGCGACTGAGTACATAACTGTAATTTAAGAAAATAACTCATCAATAAAAATGACATATGTGGGGCCCAACAGTACCAGCATATAGCTTAAACGTGATTTCTAACATGAATCAAAACTCAATTTCTCTAACACATGGAGAATGCATGAATAATAACAAGATTAGGTCTCTACACATTTCCAAAGAATCAAACGAGTCAAATTATTACGGTGCATGTCCACACACCAATAGCCCATCACCTAGCATGTGAGTCACCTCAATACCAACCACATAATACGTAGTTAAGGGATTCATACGCTCAGAACCAAGTTTAGAAGTGTTACTTACCTCAAATCATGCAAATCTCTACTCCAAACAAGCCTTTGCCTCGTGAATCGCCCTACGTGCAACTCCAATATAGCCACAAACAACTTAATACAATCAACAAAAGCTATAGGAATCAATTTCACACGATAAAGCTAGGTTCTTTAACTAAAGTAAAAAAATTCAACCCAAAAAGTCAATCCCAAGCACACATCTCAAAATTCGATAAAATTAATAAAATTCGAACACCCATTCAACAACGAGTTCAACCATACTAAAATTACTCAATTCCGATCTCAACTCAACCTTCAAATCCTCAAATTATAGTCGATGAAGTTTCACAAATTTTCCCCAATTTTTCCAACCCAAAACACTAATTAAATGATGAGAACAATGATAGATTCACTTATATTAACCAAATCCAAGTTAGAATCACTTACCCAATTAACTCCTTAAAAATCCCTTCAAGAATCACCCAAATTCGAGGTCTCTAACTCAAAATACGAGAAATGGATTCAAACCCTGGATTTTGATATTTTCATAGTCTGCCCAGTGATTACACATCGCGATCGCAGACAAATCTATGCAATTACAAAGAACAAAATCCTCATGGGCCAAAAACCTTCTACACGAACGCACCCCCAATCTCGCGAACTTCTCAACTCTCCAAACTTCTATTTTTTCAACTTTCGCCAATTCAATCTAGAATGACCTACGGGCCTCTAAATACGTATCCGAACACACTAAGTCAAAAATTACCATACGAAGCTATCAGAACCATCAAAAATTCATTTCGGAGTCATTTGTATATAAATCAACATCCAATCAACTCTTTCAACTTAAGCTTCCAACCTTGGGACTAAGTGTCCCAACTCATTCCGGAACATCCCCGAAACCAAATCAACTACCCTGGCAAGTCACATAACAACAAACAAACACATAATAAGCAATAAATGGTGGAACGAGGCTACAATACTCAAAATGACTGGCTGAGTCGTTACAAAGAAACTGACCAACTTTGGTCGGTTTTTCATTTAAAACAAATTAAAATTAATATTCATAAAACTGACTGAAATCGGTCGGTTATTTTGATCGGTCATTTTAAAAATCAACCGATTTCGATCAGCCAATTTATTTTTTGAATAAAACTGACTGAAATTTGTGGGCTATTTTTTGCGCGAAAATGCAACTAAAGAGTATAAATAAAATAAAATAACATCTTAATCTAAAATGCAACAATGATCTAGTGGTAGCATAGTATCCTGTCACAGTACCCCGTTTCAATTTTCAGATGGTGTATTTTTAATTGCATAATTAAAAATATCGATCGACTTCGGGTCGATTTTTTTGGCAAATATTTTCTTTTTTGGTCGTTTGTGAAATTTAATTGACCAACTAAAATTGGTCGGAGAATACCAATTGAAGTTGATCGGTTGGCTCTACCGGCCACACGATTGCTGACCGCCATGAATCGGTCGATTTTTATCAATTACTGATCAATATCGATCAATTTTGGTAATCGATTTTCCCTTTTTTTTTAGTAGTGATACCCATTCTGCTTCTACTTGGTTATACATATTAATAGGGTGAATAAAATATTTCAAACATCAAGGCAATAACCAATGGAATTGTCTCCAGTATTAAACTTTGCCAAGTAAGTATCCAACTTAAAAAGTACTTTAACCAGCTCATACTCATAGTTTTAAAATAGTACTCAGAACAATGTGATAACAGAGGCCAAACACAAATTTTGTTAATTTTCTATATATACCCATTGACAACTTACGTTTGGGCTGCATAATTTTACTATCCGCGCTCATAATAGGGACTAAACTTAACTTTCTACCCTGATCATATTAATAAAATTTGTACCATAATCATACCATGATCCACTTGTTCCTGATATTAATTAGTTGCCAATCCTTGAGACTGAGATGAATATCTACGTGGCTTAACAATTGGACAAATATCACTAGATATATTTTAATCAAATTCTTGAAATTGTTTCTTCTTGGAGTTAATTACTAGAATGGTCCACTTCGTCTTGTTGCAAGTGTCTGCCTTCAATGATGCTGCTAATATTGGCACCAAGCAGAAGAAACCTCATACCTTTAGTTTGCTAATTAAGTACGTGTTTTTTTGGGTTTAACCATTTATTATTCGAACTCTATTCGTCATACTAAATTGGATTTGCACCGAGTAGGCCTACTAAGGATGTAGAACGCTCCATGCTAAAAAGTTAAGGATTGAATAACGATCACTACTATCTCATCATACCGCTAATTTGTTTAACTGTCCATTATCTTCCTTCCCCTCGCATTCTGTAACCCCTCCTGTTCGAGTATGCATGTATTTTTCAACTTATAACCACAAGAGTTCAGAAGTGGATATCAACGACCTGGTCTCTTAAGTAAAATGCAGTACCTGTTAATTTTGTTAGAACAAACATGCACGTACATTACATCTAGCATTTCTCAATAGCTTGTACTCCCTCCGTTTTATATTAAATGAGGTAGTTTGACTCGGCACGAAATTTAAGAAAAAAGAAGATGTGATGACCATCACTTGTTTTAAAACGAAATTCTGTGTTTTGAGACCTTAAAAACCTCATTCAAAGTCACCTAGATTTGTGTGCGCAGTCCGGGTGCGTAGCCGGAAAGCTTAAATATGAAATTCTATGAAAAATAATAAATTTTGATTATAAGATGAGTTAATTTGACTTCGGTCAACGTTTTGGGTAAACGAATCCGGACCTATGATCTGACGGTTCCGGAGGGTCCGTAGGAAAATATGAGACTTGGGCGTATGCCCGGAATCGAATTCCGAGGTCCCAAGCCCGAGAAATGAATTTTTAAAAGAAATTGTTTATGAAACTGTTTAAGGAAAATTTAAATGAAATTTTCTTAGAACATGATGGTATCGGGCCCGTATTTTAGTTTCGGCTCCCGGTACAAGTCTTATATATGGTTTAAGTCATTTCTGTAAAGTTTGGTTGAAACCGGACGTCGTTTGACGTGATTCACACCTAAATTGCTAAATTTGATACTTGATAAAGTTTTAGGAAAAAGTTCTTGATTCTGAGGTTTGATTCATTGTTATTGAGGTTATTTTGGTGATTGATTGCACGGATAAGTTCGTATGATGTTGTTGAGTTGGTACGTGTGTTTGGTTAGGATCCCCGAGGGCTCGAGTGTGTTTCGGATGTGTTTTGGCAAGTTTTGAATTTAGGAAAAAGTTGCAGATTCATAGAAGTTGCAGGTCTCTGAAGCCGGGTCTCGCGGTCCGCGATGGAAGCTTCGCGACCGCAGTGGGGACTCAGCGACCGCGGTGGTATTTGTGCGGTCTGCGGTGAGCAAGGCCAAGCCTCGCGGCTGCGCTCGATTTCTTGCGGTCCGCGGTGGAGCTCCGCGGCCGCAGTCCTTTTTATGCGGTCCGCGGTGGAGCTCCGCGGCCGCAGTCCTTTTTGTGCGGTCCGCGGAGAGGGTCTGAGAGAGTATATTTAAACGGACTTTTCAGTCTTTTTTTCACTTTTCAAAATCCCAAAAACATATGAGGCGATTTTTCAAACAACTTTTCTTCTCCAAATCAATTGTAAGTCATTCTTAACTAGTTTTCTTCAATTATTAACATTTTTTAATATGTTTTCAACTTCAAATCAATAATTTTCTGGGGGAAATTGGGTGTTTTGGGTAGAACCTAGGTTTTTCAGAAAATTGGGGATTTAGACCTCGATTTGAGGTCCGATTTCAAAACAAATCATATATTTGGGTTCGTGAGGGAATGGGTAATCAGGCTTTGTTCCGAATTTTGGGTTTGGACCAAGCGGGCCCGGGGTCGATTTTTGACTTTTTGGGGAAATCTTTATAAAAACCTATTTTTATGCAATAAAATTGATTCATTTAGCATTTATTGATATCATTAAGAAAATGTGGCTAGATACAAGCGAGTTGGTGGTGGAAACAAGAGGTAAAGCGGTAACTAAGGCTTGAATTGTGTTCGTTGCATCGAGGCAAGTGTTTGGTCTAACCTTAGCTTGAGGGATTAGGAGTTGTGTCCTATTTGCTATTTGCGTGTTGTCGAGTATGACGTATAGGCACGGTGATGAGTATCTATACGTTGGTGTCAAGCATGACAGTGAGTCTTATATTGTGATTTTCATGATTTCGTTGCATTATTCATGCCTTGGTGAAGATTTCTAATTGTTGTATAAAGTTGGTAAAAGGAATTGTGACCTTTGAATATTTCGGAGCATTGGCTCAAGTTATACTACAAATTGTGAAAGTATATGAGATGATTGAACCCTTTGGAGCATTGGCTCAAGTGGTAAAGTGAGTTATAAAATCAAAGTGAAAGAAAGAGAAAGAATTATTAAATTGTTCCCTTGCTGGGATATTATTGCTTTGTTGATTATCTCCCTTGCCGGGATGCTGAGATTATTGATGTTGTTCCTTTGCCGGGATTTAATTGTTTAATTGTGTTCCCTTGCCGGGATTTCTATTATTATTTTGTTTATTCCCTTGCCCCTTGTTTGTGGTTGTTGTTTGGGTGAGTAAGAGAGTAAAAACACGAAGGGTGATGTCGTGCATAGTTTGATATTGTGAGGAAAGAGTGTAAATCACGGAGGGTGATGCCGTGCCGCACGATGTACCATTCCGTGCCGATTGTATTGATTATATGGTGAGAAAAGAGAGTAAAAGCACAAAGGGTGATGTCTTGCACGTTTTTATTACATGATTGCTTTGGTGAGGACGAGAGTAAAAGCACGAAGGGTGATGTCGTGCATTTGTTGATTTCTGATTCTTTGTTGATATCCGAGTTATGTTGTTTCTTTCATTTCTTGTCGCTATTTGATTTACTTCGAGGTTATAGATCCTTTTACCCTATTTGCCTTGTGATTGTTGTTTGGGTGAGGAAGAGTGTAAAGCACGAAGGGTGATGCCGTGTATTGTTTTGGTGAGAACGAGTGTAAAAGCACGAAGGGTGATGCCGTGCAAATTGTTGATTTCTGCTTCCTTGTTGATATTCTAGTTATGTTGTTTCTTTCCTTACTTGATGTCTTTCTATTCGGAACTATTATCTCCCCCACAGCATGTTCCCCCTCCTACATTGACTGGTCACTTTCTGTATTTCTTTTCTGCTGTATATATACATATGAACTGCATAGGTTTATTTGGTAGTTTGGTTCTAGCCTCGTCACTACTTCCCCGAGGTTATGCTAGACACTTACCAGCACATGGGGTCGGTTGTACTGATACTACACTCTACACTGTGTGCAGATCCAGGAGCAGCTTTCGGACAGTAGTTGGAGGGCTTCCTTCAGTCCACTCGAAGATCCAAGGTAGACCTGCAGGCGTGCGCAGGCCCTGGCGTCTCCCTCTATCTCTATTTCCTTTTTCATTTCCTTGTTCAGAAACAATGTACTGTACTTTCTTCAGACCTTGTATGTAGTAACTCTTAGATAGTTTGTGATACTGTGACACCAGGTTTTGGGGTATTTGAGGTTAAAAAAAAAGTTGTAATAGACGTAGCCTTAAGATATTTCATTGTTATCTTCCGCTTAATTATTTAAAGTTCCGCTGTTTTCATGTTATTGCTTGTAATTGTTAAAAAGAAGTAATTTGGTAATGAATTAGGTAGTTAAGGGTTGGCTTGCCTAGCTCTCATTAGTAGGCGCCATCACGACTCCCGAGGGTGGGAATCTGGGTCGTGACAGAAGAAGTCTTTAGGAACTTGTGGTCTTAAAAGCTTAAGGGGTAAAAAGTTTGTGGGACCATGACATTTGTATGGCTATAAAAGTTTCTCATTAAGGGTAAATGGGTAAAATGAAAGAGTTTAAAGTTGAATTATTTCCAAATTTAGAAATGTGTCATTTATTTTGGAACAGACTAAAAAGGAAAGTACCTCATTTAATATGAAACGGAGGGAGTATATAATAGGTAGATAGTATAAAAGGAAACTAATGGAGTATCTCTTTTCTTTCTTCTAAAGTTTAAGTTCTATGCATTATAATAGTATAAAAAGATATTTGTATAATTAAATAATCAGTAATTACAGGTAACTATTTTAATGACCTTTTTACATTATATGTGCCTATAACTTATTCGAAAGAATACTGTTCATGTCCTATAGCACCGCTCTACATGCACGGTGGCGGAGCTAGAGCATTAGAGACGGCTTCGAACAAACCCAATAGCTTTTGCTTAGATTCTATATTTATATTAAATATATATAAATATTCAATTGTGAACCAATAACGTCTAAGATAAGTTAAGGGTCCGGTGACAAGTTTAGAACCCATAAATCTTAAATTTTAATTCCGCCTCTGTATATGTAATATTTGCCAAACCAAAACATAAGGCCAACTAGTTGTTTTGGCAGCTTGGCCAAACAGGCTCTTAGCCGTGTCACATATTCTTAGCTGGATTTTCGGTACTTTGGTCCTGCCATTGAATCAATCTACGAATCTGATAACTTGGCAACAGCTTGGTGCATTATAATGCGGACCCTATATAACTAGCATTATTAATTTTCTGAGTGCAACACCCTTGGTCTTAATTAGCTAGATCCTTGGCACTACTGTTACACAAATTTGTTTATTTACTTGTATGTACGAACTTGTGTACAGTCGCTCGAACAATTTAAAGTGAATGGAGTTCACAAAAGAGGGTTAATTTGGTTGAGATCTTTTTTTACAATTTAAGTTTATGACCCTAACAGCCATCGCACTGATCTACACGTGTAATAATTTTGGCTATTTTATAATATAAAATTAAGTAATGTGCTGTAGAACTTAATTAGGAGCTTGCGTTTCTCTTGTTTATGTCCTGTAACAAACCGTTCAGTTGAGAAGATTGCCCATAGTGGGTGACCCACTCCAATAGAATTGCTGGAGTGACAATTGTCGAGTTATGTGTTTTGATGATTAACAAGCGGGTGCAGTGAACATATGCTAAGAACCAGATTCTCACCGTAATTGTTGAAGATCCTTATATGGTAGTAACTTTTTCTACAAAAGTTATTGCAGTCCAATATTGGTGGAACGGACTCTTAATGCGATAAGGGATGTTGCCTCAGGATGTTTGCAGATAGGAGTCATGAATCTTGAGGAGTCCTCATGATCTTAGGATTTGTAAGTGGACAAGAGTTTGGCTGTGCTTAGGACTCCCAAAGATCTCGAAGATGTGATGACTTAAATACATTGCCTATGGATTGTTGTTCACATACTTACCAAAGAAAAAGAGCATAACATTTTTAGTTCAAAATACACTTGAAGTTGCTGACTAAGAGTGTTCGGAGAGCTAATTTCTTTTCTACTTGAGTCAGTCTAGTTCATGTATTGCAACGACCCGATCGGCCTTTTTGAGCACTAGCTCGTCTTTCAGCAGTTTGAGGCCTTGAGTATCTTCACTTCATGTTTTATAACTTGTACATGTAGTCGGAATTGAATTTCGGAAAGTTCGGAGTTGATTTAGATGGAAAATTCTCAATTCGGAAACTTTAAGTTAGAAGAGTTAACCAAGGGTTGACTTTTGAGTAAACGACCTCGGAATCGCGATTTGAAGGTTCCAATAGGTTCGTATGATTATTTTTGACTTGTGCGTATGCTCGGGTTGAGTATTTGGGTGGACCAGGAGCGTTTCAGCGCTTAATGTTGAAAGTTGGCATTTTGAAGGTTTTAGAATTTCCTAAATTTGATTTGAAGTGGACTTTAGTATTATCGATGCCCGTTTGGTATTCTGAGCCTTGGAATAGGTTCGTATTGTGACTTATATGTGAAATTTAGAGTCATTTCGGAATGTCTAAGTGGGATTCGAACGCGTTCGGCAAAGCATGAAGGCTAGAAAGTTAAGAGAGTTTAAGAAATTGAGTTTGATCTTTAATTCTTGGTTTCGATGTTGTAATTCGTGTTCCGAGCCATTGCACAAGTTTACATAGGGTGTATAAACTTGTTAGAATGATTAGACGGGGTTCATCAGACCTCGGGTAAGGTTTGGGGTGGTTTAGGACCGTTTTTAGGCCCTTTTATACTGATGATATATGATGCGATCGCGGAGGTCTGGGACGCGATCACGAAGAGCAAAGTACTTTTACAGGTCTTTTGAATCGCGATCGCGAAAGTAAGGTCGCGATCACATTTCATTAGTGTTAGATTGATGGGCAACAGTGTGAGGTGTTAGAGAGGCGTTGGAGCCGGTTATGGAACTTCAGAGCGAGAGAAGTCTCCTATCTAACCTTGTGAGGGAGACACTACCCCTAGGTGATGTAATTGTTATGTGCTACTAGTTGTGAGTGCTACATACGCACGAGGCGATAAGAGTCCATACGTAGCTAATGCATGTTTATGCTCGGGTAGATTTAAGATCTTATCATGTAATATTTGATTTATTTAAACTCAATTAGGCCGAGCTTTATCACCCTGAGTTGTTTGGCGAGAAAAAAATTGATAAACAATAAAAAGTCATGCTTACTTTATGCTCATGTACCTGCGTTGTAAGCACGTAACTCGTAACTCGATATGTTTCTTTCTTTCCTTCTGCTTCTCTACTAACGATATATGGAGGACCCTGGAGGATGATTATGGAAGTGCAAATATTAAGTTGGCACTGATGGAAATTGATGAAAATAACCAAGAAGAGGAAGTGATAAGGATGATGGCCATCTGTAATTCAGAGGTTGAAGATGAACAAAATCAGGTAAGTATCTCTAATCTGAAAGAAAATATTCATGCTATGTCTAAGAAACAACTAATGGCCATAATAGTAACTATGATAAGTGAAATGGACAGGTTAAGTGCTGGAAATGATCAGTTAGTAAGTAATATTTCATGTGTCAAACTTGATTTCAAAAACCATGAAACAAACAAAACTGACCTTGAAAGACAAATTAAGGATCTTAAGGGCCAAGTCCTTCACCTTACTACATTTAATGAGCAACAAGCTTTTAAAAATAGAAAAGGAATAATTAGTGATTTGCAAAGTAACCTTGAAAAGGAACTGAAAGAGCTTAAGGATAGTCTATACGATGCTGATAGCAGGATTGGAACACTATAAGAGTGTTTACCGTGAAATGGTAACAACAATTAAATTTGTAAATGGGATTCTAAAATTACGTGATCTATTTTTATGCTAGTTGTTTGAGAAGATGATGCTAAGAATGTGAAGTTTACCGATGAAATCCGAGTTAAAACACAACAATAATTAAATCGAAAGGTTTACTGTCCGAGCATCGGACCGGTCGATGGAGGACCTCGGGGTCGATACCCGGGCTCGATCTCGAGCTATCGGTGGTAGTCGAGAATGGGATAACAGTTAAGATATGATTAATCAAGGCTCCTTATGGCCAAGGCCAAGCGATAAATAAAGAACAAGTAAGAAAGCGATAAATGATAAAGTGTCCTCGAGCCAGTGAGAACGAGCAACTTAGAAAGAAGAGAGAGAGAGATATTATTGCACTTGAGTAGAATAGTTGGAGCTCTATCAGCCCTTTACAAGGTAGTGTGGTTTCCCTTTATATAGGAGGGGAACCCGACTATAGTACATGGGCATTAATTGTAAAGTATGGAGATGTGACGGCTAGACGCCATGCTTCGGCGTAGGCTCTGGATAGGCCGACCCTGTCAGACATAGCCGTGTGCTTAGGGAACTTCCCCTTCTGTTCTAGCATCGTCCTCCATTTTCTTCAAGTCGGTCTCCAACGAGCCCCGAGGGAGGGAACTCGGTCATGGCTTCACGTCCTCGGGGTCTCGAGGCATTCTTCCAAAGTGGCTTGATAGCGAGAAATCAAGTCATGTGATATCTCCGCATATAGATAGTCTCCGTGTTTCCCAAAATAAAGCGATGGGAAATGATTCTGACACCTGACTCCTCGAGCTTCTTATGGTGACGTCATACCAATGATGCAACCTTTGGCACGAACTTTTGTGGCAACCAGGGTGCCCCGCGGACTTGTGCATTTGACATCATTTAATGTGCTGCCGATTCCCGTTCTCCAAGGTGAGTGTACACCGTCGATTTGGTTCCTCAAGAGCACAGTAATTGCATTCGTCAGTCAATCTCCCAAAGCCTCGATGACAATGTCTTTGATAAAAGAGGAACATCTGGAAATAGTGAGGAGATACTGCGGATGGAGCGAGAAGATAATGCTGCAGGCGCTTTCCCCGGATAAGAGCATTACAGACTTTGATGATGGATTCTTGAGCGTATACCTATATCCTTTTGCATTTGGCCCCCTCGATAGGGTCGTGCTTGATTTTTGCTTGAAGTATCGGGTTACTTTGGCACAGATTCATCCGTCGTTTTGGCGAGTGGTGCTGATGATGAGGTCCTTTGTGGAGAAGGCTGGGATTGAATTCACGCTCCGTCACATCGTCAGGTTGTACCGGCTGTTTCATCACTGAGGCCTGCTAACTCTGCAGTGTCGTTCGTCTACGCCCTTTGTTGTCGATGACGGAGAATATGGGGATCGGGAGTGGTCCAATCGGTTCGTCTGGGTCCGGACGGCTGACATCATCCCCTTGGAGCTTATGCCTTTTCCCGGGGGATGGAATTACGCACGTGAGTGGAGTGTCTTGCGCTTTCTCAGATTTTGCTTATAGCGAAAAATCAATTGAGTAATTGTTCTTCTCTCTTTTTGCAGCAACTTCATCGACGCCGGGCAAAGTTCTCGATCTACCCGGCTGGGTCCGGTGGTTGGTGACCCATTCGACATGCAATGAGCGTAGGTGTCGAGCTGTATTCCGTATCGGATGGGGAGCGAGATACCAAGGTATGCGCGCACGCTGCATTTGCCTTGGCCTTCGTATATTTGAGATGACATTTTCCCCTTTCTTTTGTACCAGCTTTGTCGTTGTAGGTACCGGGCGGTTCCTTGGGATGAGGCAGTGCTCTTCCGAAGAGGTGAAGGAATCGTTGGCCTCCGAGCTGGGGGATGATGGCAATAAATAGGATTTTCACCCACAGTGTGATGGATCTTTTAATGGTTCTCAACGAGCCCGTTTCTTCGAGGAGAGGGAATTGCCCGAGTTTGCTGTTCACGAAGTGTTTGATTCCAGGATGGTGGTTCCTCCGAGTGGATATGCCTTTCCCGATATTGATTCTTCCGGGGCCGAAGAGGCAGGACCAATAGGAGTGTGCTCTGCCTTTGAGGAAGTCTGTCGGCTTCACTTCATGGTGAGTTTCGGCGCAGTTATCCCGGTATTTTGCGTCTTCCGTTCTCTATCGAGTTTTTCTTTTGAAGGCCTTTGATAGGATCTGATATGAACTATTCTATCAAGGGGCCAGGCTTCAGGAAGCTCTGGACGAGGGTGAGTCCTTTAAGCTCCTTAGCGAGGAGAAGGAGGTTGAGTTGGTGCATTGGCGATATGAGGCGTACCGGAGCTCGAATTACGAGAGCTACTTGATGGAGCAGATAACTTTTCGTAGTATGCGCTTTGCTCCTTTTGACCCTTAAGGTTAACCCTTTTCCCATATTAGTTGCAGAAAAAGACGGAGGCTTTAGAATACCTTAAGGGCGAAACCGACCGCGTCAAGAATGCTTGTGGTGAACTAAGGGCTCAGGTGCAAGCTCAAGCTTTAGAGGAGAAAAATGCCTCGGCCAAGGCTCCCGCCTTCGAGGTCCAACTCTGTTTGGCTCTTGACAATGCTTTAGTTCAAGAAGATATGATTGCGAAGCTCGAGACCGATCTCTCAAAGGTCATGGCTAAGATAACCGATGCTCAGGCTGAAGCATCATTGAGTCAAACCAGGCCGGATCAGGAGATGGCAATTCATGTGAAAGATACTGATGACGCCCTGGCTGAGTTTAAGCGGGCCCTCGATCGTGAGAAGAGGATCGAAAAATATGTTCGTTGTAGATCCAGTAGAGAGGTACTCAAGAAGGTCGGTGTTAGGGGCTTTGTTCTCTCGGAGGAATTGGCTCATGGAAGGTCGGACGAGCGCGATGCTCGATTACTTCTTGCTGACATCTCGGAGAGCGAATATGGGGTCGGCAGGCCGTAGCCTTTTGGAGTAGAGCGTAGATTTCGTAGTTTTTCAATTTTGTATTTGATATCTACAGAACATGTTTATAGATGGAGAGCACACCTTTTACGTATATAAAATAAGGGAAAACTTGAAGCTTTATCTCTTTTGTATCCCTTTCTGCATTGCTTTTGACTAGGCGGGCTGGTTTCGGTGTTTGACGGGAACTCGTGGGTCCAGAGCTAATTAGGTAGGCCCGGAGGCTTTTAAGTGCGATTTTTGTCGTAAGTAGGCGTTGTGGCCAATGTGCTTTGCCCAGCTGTTTAGGCTCAATCTTTGAGCCCGGCCTTGACTCGAGCTTACCAGACCTCCAGTCCCATGTGCCTGCATGAGTGGATGATAATCATTTTTATTTCTCTCCCTTGGGCATTTTTGTTTCCATTATTTTGGGTTCAGTCTCTGAGTTGCGTTGCGACTCGAGATTCAATTGACCCTCAAGTTTTTCGTGTCTGCATGGGCAGATGACGATGGTTACTATTTATCTCCCTTGGTCATTTGTTGTTTCAACTATTTTGGGTCCAGTATCCGAGTCGCGTTGCGACTCGAGCTTCAATTGACCCTCAAGTTTTTTCGATTTTCAAGCTGGCGACAGTGGTTCTTACGCTGTTTGGTCATTGGGACCTTTTAATATGCGGCCCGGAGGCTTGTATAGTTAACTATTTTGGATCCGGTCTCCGAATCACATTATGACTCGAGCTCATTTTAATCCTCAAGTTGTCAATTTTCAAACTGGAAACAATGGCTCTTACGCTGTTTGGTCGTTGAGACATTTTGATATGTGGCCTAGAGGCTTGCATAGTTAACTATTTTGGATCCGGTCTCCGAATTGGGTTACGACTCGAGCTCATTTTAATCTTCAAGTTGTTAATTTTTAAGCTGGCGACAATGGTTCTTACACTGTTTGGTCGTTGAGGCCTTTTAGTGTGTGGCCCAGAGTCTTGTTTGGTGGGCGACAATGGCTCTTACGCTTTTTGCCCATGGGCATTTTGTAGGCTTTGTTTTCCTCTCGTTATGGTCTTTTTTAAATGATTTTGCCCGACCCGTCGTCGGTTCTGGAAGAACCTCGATTTCAAGTTTGTTATCGGCGATGTTTGAGACCTTGGAAGGTTCTTTGCTCGTAGGCTGAGTAGGTCGAAGCCTTGTGATTTGGAGCTGACGTGGTTGAAGCTCGTTTGCCTGTTGAGGGAAGCTTGTTTTAACCGGTTCTTTCCGAAGTATATTTGAAGTTGTGGCCTGCAATTTTTTTTAGCGACGGTCGGGCGTCCTTGAGTCGCATTATTTTGGCTGGATCAGCCGTTTTGACCTTAGTCATATGTGTTTGGCCGGAGCCATTTTTGATCCTGAGTGATAGTTCGGTCGTCTACATCGTAGTTCAGGCGTCTACATCGAGGATATGCCCTTTCGGGATTCTTACAAATGCAACGTATAACCTAAACTTCGGGATTTTGAATTTCTTTCCTGTAGTAAGGTCTTACAAAATTGTTCATGCCTGTTGAGGTCTTACAGTTTGCCATGCCTATTGAGGTCTTATAGTTTTGTCATGCTTGTTGAGGTCTTATAGTTTTGTCATGCCTGTTGAGGTCGTACAGTTTGTGTTGCTATGTAAAATAGATCTGGTTATACCGAGTCTACCGGCTCGGGGTCTTACGACCTCGGGTTTCCCAGTGAAATGCGATTGGCAATAGTCTCCGAGTCATCGAGTTTGCTTAGGCTCAAAGGCCGTCATTAATGAGCTCGGAGTTACCTTGCTGGGGCTTTATGAGCCCAGAGTTCTGACCCTGGGGTCATTCAGGTGTCAAATTGTTGACGCTAAGTCTCCGAGTATTTCGGGATGCATTTGATGGAGGGATCCCTGTCAAGAGTATACTGAGAGTTCCTTTGTTGGAGTATAAGATGATAAAAGATATTCTTTTATTGCTTGGCATAAATACATGTTGCTTCATTGTTGTGAGCTCGGCTCGCGCGGGCGCGGCTCCTTGGACTGTTTGATCCGGTACATTGTTTCCTATCAGATCCTCGTTCATCTTTTTCTCGGGGCGGGGCTGATTGCAAAGGAAGTCTTGTAGGCTCTTTGAATCTTTCTTGGGAAGTGCGTGGACGTTGCCTTGTTAAAAATCTTGCCAGCAAAAACCCGTTTTGGGATAAAAAGACCCGGTCGAAGGGAAAGAGTGCGACGTTTGCTCAAGGATATTTGTGGGGTTTTTCAACCATATGCCCTAGCAGTAATACCGCTTAAGCATCGATACATTCCAGTTACTCGGAAGCTGTTCGCCCTCCATGGTTCCATGTTTATAGGATCCTTTGCTAACTATCCCAAGGATATGGTACGACCCTTCCCAATTCAGGCCCAACTTCCCTTAATTAGGGTTTCGGGTGTTGAGAGTAACCTTCCTCAGGAACAAGTCTCTGATCCCGAAGTATCAGAGATTTCTTCTTCTGTTGTAGTATCTTTCGATTTTCTGCTTCTGGGCAGCCATCTGAACAAGCGAGGCTTCACGTCTTTCGTCGAGCAGCTCGAGGGCCGTTGTCATGGCTTCATTGTTCGATCCCTCATTGGTGTGCTGGAAACTGGCGCTTGGTTCCCCCACCTCCACTGGTATCAGTGCTTCGGCGCCATATACTAGAGAGAAGGGTGTCTTCCCGGTGCTTGATTTTAGAGTTGTCCGATATGCCCACAGCACCTCGGGTAGCGCTTCTCTCCATTTTCCCTTGGCGCTCTCCAATTTCTTTTTCAAGTTTTGAATGATTGTTTTATTCGTAGATTTGGCCTGGTCGTTCGCACACGGGTGGTATGGCGTTGACAGGATTCTTTTGATTTTGTTGTCTTGAAAGAACTGTGTTACCTTGCTCCCGATGAATTGCCTCCTGTTGTCGCATGTTATTTCGGACGGGATCCCGAACCGACATATGATTTGTTCCTATATAAAATTGATGACTTCCTACTCTTTTATTTTCTCGAAGGCCTATGCTTCCACCCATTTTGAGAAGTAATCAGTCATAAACAGAATGAATCTAGCCTTACCTGGTACCGTCGGTAGAGGGCCGATGATGTCCATTCCCCATTTCATTAATAGGCATGGTGATAAAATGGAATGCAGTTGTTCGCCGAGCTGGTGGATCATGGGAGCGAACCTATGACACTTGTCGCATTTTCAGACGAATTCCTTGGCGTCTTTTTTCATGTTGTCCCAATAGTAGCCCGCTCTGATCACCTTCTGAACTAAGGAGTTGGCCCTGGAGTGATTTTCGCAGGTGCCCTCGTGGATCTCTCGGAGCACATAATGTGTGTCACCCAGTCCCAAGCATATCGCCAGAGGGCCATCGAAAGTTCTCCTGTATAGTGCCCCATTTTCGTCGAGCGAGAACCGAGCCGCCTTGGTTCGCAGGGTCCTCAATTCTTTTGGATCTGCGGGTAGCTTCCCATCCTTCAAATAAACGATGTATTTGTTTCTCCAATCCCATGTCAGGCTGGTGGAGTTAATTTCCGCGTGACATTTCTCGACCACAGATTTGAATAGTTGGACGACATCTCCGGGGTGCAGGTCTTCTTCTTCTTCTGCGGAGGATCCTAGGTTTGCGAGGGCATCAGCCTCGCTATTTTTCTCTCGGGGTACATGGACTAAGGTCCATTCTTTGAAAAGACGTAATGTTATTTGGATTTTGTCAAAGTACCTTTGCATCCTATCCTCTCGGGCTTCGTAGCTTCCGTTCACTTAGCTTACCATAAGGAGTGAATCGCATTTTGCCCTGACAGTATCGGCTCCCAAACTTTAGCCAACTCTAAACCTGCAATCATAGCCTCATACTCGGCTTCATTATTAGTGAGCTTTGTGGTTTTTATAGATTGCCTGATTATGCCACCGACGGGCGGTTTTAGGACTATACCGAGTCCGAATCCTCTTATGTTTGTGGCACCATCTATGAATAGGGTCCATACCCCAGAGGACATGCCTGATTTAAATAAAAGTTCTTTCTCTACCTCGGGCACGAAGGATGGCGAGAAATCGGCTACGAAATCCGCCAGTATTTGGGACTTAATGGTCGTCCGAGGTTGATACTTGATATAATACTCCCCGAGTTCAATGGCCCATTTGGCCAATCGACCCGACAACTAAGGTTTAAGCAGCACACTCCGGAGGGGATAAGTCGACAGGACGCAGATACGGTGGCACTGAAAGTAAGTCTTCAGCTTGCACGAAGCGCTTATCAATGCGAGGGCCAATTTTTCCAGATAGGGGTACCGGATTTTGGTGTCCCCCAAGGTTCGGCTTACATAATAAACAGTAAATTGCATACCTTGCTATTCTCAAAATAGTACGCCGCTTACCGCTATTTCAGATACGGCCAGGTATAAGCATAACGTTTCATCTTCCTTGGGTGTGTGTAGCAAAGGCGGTCTAGACAGGTACTGTTTCAGTTCTTCTAGGGCGTGTTGTCATTTTGAGTCCATTTGAAGTTGTTTTGTCTTTTGAGTAGGGCAAAGAAATGGTGGCTTTTGTTTGATGATCTCGATATGAATCTGCCAGGACCACGATCTGCCATGTCAGCCGTTGGACGGCTTTTACGTTGTTCACCACTATGATCTCTTCGATGGCCTTTATTTTTTTGGGGTTGATCTCGATCCCCCTATTTGAAATCATGAAGCCCAGGAGCCTACTCCAAAGGCACACATCTCAGGATTGAGCTTCATGTTGTAGCTTCTGAGGATGTTGAAAGTTTCCTGCAAATGGGTCAGATGGTCCTCTGCGCATAGGGAATTGACTAGCATATCATCAATATATACCTCCATTGATTTACCTACTTAATGTTCGAACATTTTATTAACTAGGCGCTGGTATGTTGCTCCCACTTTTTTAGCTAGAAGGGTATTACGTTATAGCAATATGTACCATATTTCATGATGAATGAGGTCTTTTCCCTATCCTCGGGGTTCATCTAGATTTGATTGTACCCCGAGTAGGCATCAAGGAATGTGAGGGTCTCGTGGCCGACCATAGCATCGATCAGACGATCGATATTAGGCAACGGGAAGGAATCTTTGGGCACGCTTTATTCAAATCTTTATAATCTACGCACATCCTCAGCTTGTTCCCCTTTTTTGGCACTACCACTACGTTAGCTAGCCATTCGGGATACTTTACCTCCCTAATGGATCCGATTTTAAGGAGTTTCACTACCTCCTCTTTGATGAAGGCATGTTTTACCTCGGGTCGCGGTCTTCTCTTTTGCTTCACGGGTTTGAATTTGAGATCAACGCTTAGCCTATGAGAGGTTATTTCCGATGGGATACCTGTCATATCTAGGTGGCACCTGGCGAAATAGTCGATATTGTTACTAAGAAATTGAATAAACCCTGTCCTGAGTTTGGGGGTCAGTCCTGTTCCCAGGTATACTTTGCGATCCGAGAGGTGCTCGATCAAAATGGTCTGCTCCAGCTCTTCGACTATTGACTTGGTCGCATCCGATTCCTCGGGGGCGACAAAGGTTCGGGGGGCAAAAAAGTCTTCCTCGTCGTCTTCAACAGTCTGCACGCTTCCCTCCTCATCCGAGACCAGGCATGTGGGGGTTCGCTTCTCGGGGTGGACCGCGGACATTTCCCTCGCTGCCCGCTGTTCTCCATGTATGGTCGTGATGCTATCCCTTGTGGGAAACCTTACCACCTGGTGCAAGGTCGAGGGCACTGCCCTTATGTTGTGTCTCCAAGGCCTGCCAAGTAAGGCGTTGTATCTCATGTCGCCTTCGATGACCTGAAACTCGGTGTTCTAGATTATGCCAGACGTGTTGATCAGGAGGGTGATACCTCCTTTTGTTTCTTCTCCGATCATGTTGAAGCCGTAGAGGATTCGAGGGGTGGGAACAACTTGATTGAGCAGCCCTAGAAGTTCTACTACTTCTGACCTGATTATGTTGGACGAGCTACGGATCCACGAGCACGTGCTTTATCCTGATGTTGCTTAAGAGAAACGAAATTACTAGCGCGTCGTTGTGCGGTTCCATCATAGCCTCGAGATCCTCTTCGCTGAATATGAGGGTTTCTTCGGGTAAGTGTTTTTGGGTTGGTCGCTCTTCCATAGCGAACGTTCTTGTTCGTTTGGACATGGGCCCTCAGGGAATGTTGGTTCCCCCAATAATGATGTGGACATTATCTTGGAGAACCTTCCCTTCCGTCCGTGTTGAACCCGGTGGTGTACTGGCCTCTAGGGCTGTCGTGCCCTTTTCTCTGTCGCTTTTGAGGTTCTGGTTTCCCATTTCACTAGCCGAGCCAGGCGCTCTGTCCTGAAAGCGAAGATCTTGGGCAAGAAAAAGTGTGAAAGATAACTTGCATTTTTGCAATTAAACAAGAAAGAAAATAATATATTATTTTTAGCCCCACGATGGGTGCTAAACTGTTTACCGTGAAAATGGTAACAACAATTAAATTTGTAAATGGGATTCTAAAAATACATGATCTATTTTTATGCTAGTTGTTAGAGCAGATGATGCTAAGAATGTGAAGTTTAACGATGAAATCCGAGCTAAAATGCAGCAATAATTAAACTAAAAGGCTTACTGTCCGGGCTTCGGATCGGTCTATGGAGGACCTTGGGGACGATACCTGGGCTCGATCTCGAGCTATCGGGGTAGTCGGGTATGAGAAAACAGTTAAGATATGATTAATCAAGGCTCCTTATGGCCAAGGCCAAGCGATAAATAAAGAACGAGTAAGAAAGCGATAAATGCTAAAGTGTCCTCGAGCCAGTGAGAACGAGCAAATTGGAAAGAAGAGAGAGAGAGAGAGATATATTATTGCACTTGAGTAGAATAGTTGGAGCTCTATCAGCCCTTTACAAGGTAGTGTGGGTTCCCTTTATATAGGCGGGGAACCCGGCTATAGTACATGGGCATTAATTGTAAAGTATGGAGATGTGATGGCTAGACGCCATGCTTCAACGTAGGCTCTGGATAGGCCGGCCTGTTAGACTTATCCGTGTGCCTAGAGAACTTCCCCTTCTGTTCTAGCCTCGTCCTCCATCTTCTTCGAGTCGGGCCCCGACGAGCCCTGAGGGAGGGAACTCGGTCGTGGCTGCACGTCCTTGTGATCTCGAGATATTCTTCCGAAGTGGCTTGATAGGGAGAAATCAAGTCCTCTGATTTCATCGCATACAAAGAGAATCTTGAAAAGGTAAAGTATGAACTATCTAGATTAAGCAAGTGACATAGATCATCTGATGTTTTGAATGGGATGAATGAAAATTACAACACAAATAAGTCAGGTATTGGCTATAGGAAACGTGTACCAAGATTTTATCCTAAGTATGTAGAAATATCTGATAATAAAACATGCACTCATCATGGAAAAGTTGGACATTTCAGAGGTAGTTGACCTACTTTAATTCATGCTTAGTTTAAGAACACTTTTGGCTTACCAAGGCATGTGGTGGTAAAAGAGAAAATAAAAGTCACTCCCTTTGTTCAAACTAAATAGAGACATTCAATGTCCTGCTCTTCTTAGGCAAAAAGGGACTTGATTTATATTTTTGAACAAAAATGGATCCAAGCTCGTCTGGGTTCCCTAAAGCTAACTTGTGATTTTTGTTGAGGGATAAAGTGAGGGAAAGCAATCAAGATTGGTCTCTAGATAATGGTTCCTCAAGAAATATGACTGGTGAGAAGAAGAATTTCCACTCACTAATAACCTTCCAAGGAGGAGGTGTGTCCTTTATGGATTGAAGGGGAAAATAATTGGAATTGGTAAAGTTGGTATATCACTCTCTCATGCTATAGAAGATGTACACTATGTGGTTGGACTCAAGCATAATCTCCTTAACATTTTACAAATGTATGATAAAGGTAATGAGGTAAAATTCAATTCAACAATCTGCACTATCACAAAATTGGATACAAATGAAACTGTTTTCAAAGGTAAGTGACATAATAATGTCTACAATATATCTATTATGTTTCTCCCTCAAAGTGAAAATGAAGGTTTAAGTGTAGTGAAAGATGATCCACACTGTGCATAGAAGACTGGGCCATGCCAGTCTTTCCCAACACAATAAGTTGCTAGCAATGGACCTAGTCCTTGGGTTACAAACAATTGAGTTCAACTCTGATAAAGTTTGCGATTAAGGTGTCAGAGATAAGCATGTAAGATCCTTTTTTAAATCTAAGAAAGTCGTCATCACCTCAAGGCCTCTTGAACTTCTTCATATGGACCTATGTGGACCCAAGAGAGTAAAGAGCAGGGAAGGAAAGAAGTATCTGTTTGTAATTATTGATGACTTCTCTAGGTACATATGGACCTTGTTTCTAGCTTCTAAGGATGAAACATTTGATGTATTTTATGTTTTTGTCAGAATGGTTTAACAAAAACTAGGAAGTCTTGTGTCAAGTAATAGAACAGAACATGGAACTGAGTTTGAAAAGTTTAAGTTCCCTGAATTTTGCAGCACTCATGGAATTGAGCATAACTTCTCTGCACCTAGAACTCCACAAAAAAATAGTGTTGTGGAGAGAAAGAATATATCTATAGAAGATATGGGCAAGACTATGTTGATTGCTAGTGGATTTCCTAAAAGCTTCTGGGTTGAGGCAGTCAATACTGATTTTTACTTGTTAATTAAATAAATGATTTCTGAGAAATCTCCCTATGAGTTACTTCGAGGAAGAAATCCCAACATCACTCACCTAAGAGCTTTTGGATGTAAATGCTTTGTGCAGAATAATGATAAAAAATCCCTAGGTAAATTTGATGATAGAAGTGATGAGGGAGTGTTCTTGGATTATTCACCGCATAGTAAAACATATAAAGTGTTTATTAAAAGAAATATGTGTGTGAAAGAAAATAATAATGTGTTCTTTCATGAATCTAACAGTATTGCTGAGAAAGGTTTGTAGGATGAAGAGTATGATATAGGGCTCACATAGTAAAAGGCTCCTGAGACTGAAGGAGATTCTGAGCAACATCCTGAAAAATCAGGCAATCATGAAGGAGAGAGAGTGATCAGGAAGTACATGAGAAAGGGGAAACAATTCTGACAGATACTCAGCAGGGTAAATTTGTACCTACTATCCCTAGTCCTTTGGGCAACTCCTATGTTAAATCATCTAAATGTCTACAAGTTAGTCCATGGAAACACCAAAACTCTAATCTTCTTGAATATATCATCATTGATCCAACTGCAGGAATACAAACTAGATCATCTTTGAGAAACTTGTGTGCACTCACGATCTTTTGTCTCAAATAGAGTCAAAGAATATAAAGGAAACTTTAAAGGATCCAGCCTAGATAATTTCCATGAAGGAGGATCTAAACCAATTTGAAAGAAGCAAGGTTTGACACCTGGTACAAATGCCCAAAAATAAAACTGTTATAGAATCTAGATGGGTGTTCAGGAACAAACTGGATGAGCAAGGAAATATCACAAGGAACAAGGCTAGACTAGTGGTTAAGGAATACAATCAAGAAGATGGTATTGACTATGATGAAATATTTGCTCTAGTAGCACGAATGGAAGCCATTAGAATGTTGATAGTATTTGTTGCGTATATGGAGTTTACACTATATCTGATGGATGTAAAAAGTACATATCTGAATGAATATATGAAAGATAAAGTATTTGTCAAACATCTTCCTAGCTTTGAAAGTGACGAATTCCCTAATTATGTTTTCAAATTGGAAAAGTCTCTATATGGACTAAAGCAGGCCCAAGAGCTAGGTATGAGAGATTAACGACCCGACAGGTCATTTTAAGTATCTGCACTTTGCTCGGTATTTTGAGGGCTCGATTATCTCTGCATGATGTATTATGACTTGGGTAAATCGTCGGTATTATTATTCAAGTTATTCGAAATCGCTTTAGAAGAATGAAATTCATGATTTGAGCTCTAAGTTGGAAGAGTTGACCAAGTTTGACATTTTAGCATTTGACCTCGAAATGGAGTTTTGTTAGTTCCATTATCTTTGTCGGGTGATTTTGGACTTAGTAGCGTGTCCGGATTGTAATTTGGAGGTCCGTAGCTGAATTAGTCTTAAAATGGCGAAAGTTTAATTTTTGGAAAGTTTGACCTGGAGTGGACTTTTTGATATAGGGGTCGGATTCTGATTCCGGAAGTTGTAATAAGTCTGTAATGGTAAATGTGACTTGTGTGCAAAATTTGAGGTCAATCGGAGGTGATTTGATAGGATTCGACATCAGTTGTAGAAATTTTTTGATTTCGACTTGAGGTGTGATTCATCATTTCGAGGTTGTTATGCGAGATTTGAAGCTTCAAAGATGTTCGTTTCGGCATATCGAACTTTTCTACAAAATTTGGTGCAATTCAAAATTTATTTGGCATGGTTCGGATGCTCGGTTGCGATTCTAGAAGTTCTTGAAGTTAAAGTTAATCTTCATGCATTTTGGTATCTGATTCGTGATTTTAGAGGTTATTTTGTTATTTTGATCGCGCGAGCGAGTTCATATGATGTTTTTAGACTTGTGTGCATATTTGGGTTGGAGCCCCAAAGGCTCGAGTGGGTTTCAGATTGGTTTCAGAATGTTATTTTTCATAAATTTTGAGTGCTAGTTTTGGTTTCTTCGCATTTGCGATGTTCTTGTCGCAAATGTGGCCATCACATTTGCGAAGAAGCCTCACATTTGCGAAGCCTGGGCGGCTGGGCAGTATTCTCATCTGAGATGACCCTTGCTGCATTTGCAAAGGTTGGACTTCGTATTTGCGAAGTTCTTGTCGCAAATGACACCTTGACAGGAATCCTCCAGGTTCACAATTGCGATATGTTTTTGGCATTTGCGAACCCCCTGTCGCAAATGCAACATCTACAACTTGTTAATTGCTGAGATTTCCGAGTTTTTGCTTCATTTTCATATATTTTGAACCCTAGCTTCGACGTGAAGCGATTTTGTGAAGGGAGTTTCATACCAAATTATTGGGTAAGTGCCTCTAATCAATTTTCAACTATATTCCATGATTTTATACAAGATTTAACATCAGATTCAAGAGAAATCAATGGAAAAATTTGGGGATTTTGTCAAAGTTTTAAAAAATAAAAATTTGGGATTTAAGAGTCGAATAGGACTCAGATTTTAAAACAAAATACATATTTGGACTCGTGAGGCTATGGGTAGTCTAGACCTACCCTTGGACCTGGGACTCGACCGGGGGGGCCCGGAGTTTGACTTTTATTGACTTTTTAGAATTCTAATAAAAATCACAGCTTTATTAATTGAAATTGTTTTCTCTTACACTTTTTGATATACTCAAGTCATCGTTGGCTAGATTGAGCCAGACAGAGGCGAATTTGTAAAGGAAAAATGCTAGATTGAGTGTTGAGTTAGCCAAATTGAGGTAAGTGTTTTGTCCAACTTTGTTGAGGGCATTTTCCTCCTATTTGTCATTGTTTTCTACATGTGGGGGCGATACATATATGAGGTGATGAGCGTATATGTATGTGCCAGGGTTAATCATGCTCGGGGGTGGTGGATTATGTTACATTTATGTTTGTAGAATTTTGTGACTTCCTGCTTCATGCCTTACTTGACATGTAGTTACTAAGGTCATAATATCAAATGATAGAAATCAAGACTTAGCTTATTATAACTTGATCAAACTTGATGGAAATTATGAGAATACATTGATGTCCCCAATTCAGTCATCTCTATGCGAAATCATTACTACATTACTACGACCTATATTCTTGAGATGCAAGACTCTATACTTGTGTTGTGATCATTTATGAGATTCGTGGAAGTATTTGAATAATACGGTTCTTGAGGGTTGTTGAACCATTGTTGACTCGGAAAGTTGTGATTTGGAATTTGTTTGGAATATCAATTTAAACACACTCCTTGATGTTATTTATGCTTCCTGCTTTGTTTGTCATTGATATACATATGATTGGTAAGGAAGAGTGTAAAGTATGAAGGGTGATGTCATGCCATGTTTATACATTATCATATGAGGGAGAGTGTAAAGCACGAAGGGTGATGCCTTGCCACATATTGAGAGTAAAAGCATGAAGGGTGATGTCGTGCCATATCATTTGAGAGTAAAAGCACGAAGGGTAATGTTGTGCCATTCCATTTATATTTTTATGATTGTGTGTTATTGTGAGGTCATGGCACGATGGGTGTTTCCGTGCAGGCGAGGATGAGGGGCTTGCATTGTGTTTGATATCAGTCTTCCATGTATACGTTCATGTCTTTACCTTGAACTGTTATGGTCATAATTATAGATTTGATGTGACTTGTTGCTATCGTTCTGTCATTGATATCTATCTCAATTGTTGTTGTATTGTTCATACCTTCTACTTGCTTAACTTGCAAATACCATGCCTATTTTCTTATTTTATAATTACACTCATGTCATATCTATTCTATTGCACTTTAGTATAAGCCTTCCACCATGATAGTCATTCATGCCCTTACTTGTTAATTGTAAAGATCATGTGTTTCCTTCTTATTTGCTATATTTGTACTTAGGACTCCATTATGTTTGTTAATTGAATTTGATATTCCTAGTTTTCCAATTGTTGTTATCATTCACATGCTTTCCGCTTAGTCTTTTACTGTTGCCCACATGTATATCCTTGTCCATTGTTGCTACTTGCGTATTTCCTACTTTGTAATTCCTGTTATTGGTATTTCTATCATCTGGTTGGTTCTGTTATACGTACATTTGGAAGGATGAGTTGAACGCATGAAGGGTATTACCGTGCTAATTGATTTGACACATAAAATATTTATATATGGTGAGGAAGAGATAGAAGCATGAAGGGTGTTAACGTGCCATTTGACTTGATTTTTTGGATATACTCCTCATACCAGGAAAGATTCTAATTCTTCTAGTGCGTTTCCTTCTAGTAATTGTTGACTGTCTCACAATGTAATATACAATATTTTTATCTATTATGTTTTGAACTGCCTATTTTGTTAGTCTAAAGTACATGTAATAACAATAAGCATCTTTTAACTAAAAGCCTTGTCACTACTTCTTCGAGGTTAGACAAAATACTTACTAGTACATGAGGTTTGTTGTATTGATACTACACTTCTGTACGACGTGTACAGATTTATAGAGAAGAGTTGCTGGTGATGTTTGGAGCTGATTCTGAAGATATTCATGCATTCCGGATATAGCTGCCTCTTGTCCTTGGTAGCTTAGGTTTTACCATTATGTTTATGTATCTTTCAAACAGAACGTGTATTTATTCATACCAACTTTGTAAATTTCAAGTCTTAGAAGCTAATGAGTCGTACTACTGGGTCTTGGGTAAATTTGTAAATGTTCAGTTATGTATTCTCTATTTTCTTATAATCTCAGATGAGTTGTATTTTTTGATAGTTGCTTACCTAGCGGGGTGAGTTAGGTGCCATCATGACTTGTGGCTTTTGGGTCGTGACAAGGTGGTATTAGATCAGTAGGTTCGTAGGTTCTAAGATTCATGAGCAAGTGTCTAGTAGAGTCCCGTCGATTGGTATGATGACGTCCATACCTATCTTTGGGAGGTTACAGGGCATTAAGGAAAAATTTCCCTTTCTTTCTTCCTTATCGCGCGGCCTTGTTTCAGCTTGAAATCTACGACTTTGACTCTTCCCGATTGATCATATGTGATGTTGTGCGCTCAGTATTCGCTATGTGCCGACGATCAACGATGCTGCAGATGAATTACGACGGGCTATGGATGTTTGACTATCATCGCGATGTGTTGTCTAGCCTCAAAAGCAGATGCAATTTTAAATCTTCTAGTAGTTCACTTGTGGTATGAGGTGGGTTCCTATGTCTGGTTAGTAAGCACGAATTTGGGAAGATTGGCTGGTGCCCAAGCTATTGTGATTAAGGTGGGTTCATGTCAAGGTGTCGATTTGAGTATAATCGGTGGGCCACCTCCTTCACGATGAGTTTGGATCGTGTGTCTCGTATGAGATTTCCATTCGGTAGAATGCAAATGTTATCATTTCAGAGCATTTGGGGAAGTTTTTTAACTATTGCAGCGATGGGCGAGCATTTGGCAGGGTCTTCAGGGTGTTCTATGATTAGTATCACATGATTTTTTTTTAAGTATTCAACTAAATAGTCGTGCGGGATCGGGGCATGCTGAGAAGATATGGTACTTTAGGTTTCTGATGAGGTGTTATATGGCTTTGAGCTAAGTGTTGGAATTCGCTAATGAAGATCGGATTGTAGGATCATGGGCTATATTAGTTTGACCGAGGGATTGCTTGGTTATTTCTTTGAATGGGCATATGCTGGTGAAGCACGGGTTGCTCAATGCGTATTAGATGTATAGTGAAGATCATAGTAAGATGACTGGTTATTGAGAAGGTTCTGGTGAGTTCCAGGACTTATGTAGCCTTAAAAAACTTTTGAATTTATCTGCGGGTAGGCTTGAAAACAGTAGCGAATGGTAATCGGATCTGCGGTATTTCCTTGTCAAGAAAGGTCCACATGTCAATGTTGGGGTGATGCAAGAATAACTTTGGGTCCCAAGGAAGTTCCCTCAGGGCGGTCATATCGGATTGAGTCACTTTTGGGTTGGCGGTCTATGTGACTCGGTTGAGTTAGAGGCACTTGGTTTTGAATACTTGATTATGTGTTACTGAGTTTAGAAGAATTTATCATGGTTATGACCACGATCGGAGTTGATGTTTTCTACAGTTATAGAAGCTATATTGTGTGTGGTGGTGTTCTTTTGGATTTAGTTAAATGAAAGATTCTCGATTGATGATATGTTTAATTTGCTTATTGTTCAAAGTTGACTATGAGATTTCCGTAGTGTTGCGAGTGAGCATGTTAGAGGTGATGCGCCGTATGGGGTTGAAACGTTGCATGTACAAGGTTGCGGTTTAGTTTTGGAGGGAAGGATATGAGTTCTTGGTGTCGGGATAATTTCGGGTGTTTAAGGTCTTGCTGGCACTATGTGTTCCCATCGGAATAGAGTTTGGTTGTTGGAAGGTACATTGTGTTTAGACTTATGGGTGTTTCTCCATGAGATGATGGAGTATGAATTACGTGTCAGCTATTTGAGTAGTGGTATTGAGATTGGGTATGAAGATTCTGGTACTCGTGAGGCTTAGAGGCTGAATGTTCTTATTGGCAGACTATTCCTTGATTGCGAGTTATGAATAAATGTAGAGGATCGGATGATTGATGGTAGGTGTTATGGAAAGGTTGCAATTGACTTTTGGAAGGTTTATTATTGTTTGAGGATGATCGGAATTTGGTTTGGGGATTATTTTGAGCCTAATGAGAGTGTGTATTCTGTATCAGATTGGATTTTTTTGCTCTTGCGTAGTTGATGTATCATGACCCCAGTTCGCCCTCCATGAACTATCGTGACGGCACCTAGTCTTTACGAATAGGTAAGCCTACAAATGCGGAAAATTAACAATTTGTGGAAGAAATAATTAAAAACCAAAATAACCGAATGAAAAAGTATTTAAGATGTCGCTCGACATATACAATACAACTCTCAAAACTAATAACATTTCCCAAAACCCAGAATATCATGAAAACCACAAGCCTTTGAATATCTACAAGTATCTAACTCAAGAATGTCTAACAAAAGTAAGTACAGATGGGCTAATACTTAAAGAGATAATAGAACGAGACTCCTCAGTCTGCGAACATGGCAGATATACCTCGAAGTCTCTGGGAAAGTCGCCTCGCCTTAAGTGTGATAGAACTGAGTCGGAAGTACCTGGATCTGCACATGAAAAACATGCGCAGAAAGGGCATGAGTACACCATAGCGGTACTTAGTAAGTGCCAAGCCTAACCTCGGTCGGGTAGTGATGAGGAAAGTTAGGGCCCTACTGAGATTAAATGAAATATAAGGAATGATAGTATAGAATAAGACAGTAAAATTAAATGCAACAATAAGAAATAACATAGAATAGAAAGAACAACAGTAACTACAACAGAAACAGAAAAATCACGGAAGGAAGTACAACTCACCACGGAGATAAAAACCGGGGATCTATTAGTATCCCGAGGATCTCTTAGTATCCTCAATATCTATGCTGGGGATCTATCGGTATCCCAAGGATCTCTTAGTAACCTCAATACATGATGGGAATCTATTAGTATCCCGCTTTACAGTCCAAATAAATAAATATATATATATATATATATATGTGCAGGGGATCTCCCGGGATACCACCCCGTAGTCCCAAAGTAAACAAGCAGCAACAACACGAAGAAACACTCAATTAAATTCAATTTCACACCTAGGTAAACAGGTATTTCTAACCTACCATGCTTCACGTAGTCCAAATAAGATAGTTTGAACAAATAAAGAAGTTAAGTCAATTAGGCATGATTCTCTAAGCTAACAGAAGGTTTAAATTGCAAGTAGTATAAACAGGAAAAGAGACATAATTAAATTTACTTAAAGAAAATCGGATTTTCAACAATTAGGACAAGTACGCACTCGTCACTTCACGTACAAGGCATTCCAAATATCAATAATACCAAATCCTAAGGGGAAGTTCCCCCATACAATGTTAGTCAAGCCACTTACCTCGAACTGGCTCAATAATCAACCTGAAACCACATTCGTGCCACTAGTACTCGACTCCAAATGGCCCAAATCTATTCAATTCAATTGCATAATGTAAATAACACTTTAAGAAACTGATTCTACAAACAAATTCTAAGCTAATAAACAAAATTAGGTAAAATGACCAAAATTCCACTCAGGCCCACGTCTCGGAATCAGGTAAATTTTACATTTTCAGAATCCTCATACTCTCACGAGTCTAACCATACCAAAATTATCCAAATCCAATGTCAAATCCCCAATCAAAACTCGAATTTTTGGTCTAAGAACTTTCCCCCCAATTTTCATACAAATTCCGAAATTAAATGACGAATTCATGTTTAGATTAATGGTTTACAAGAAAAAAGGAGTTAAAAATCGTTACCCAATCGATATCTCTGAATATCCCTCAAAATGTCGCTCAAATCTGAGCTACCAAGCTCTAGTATTCGCAAAAATGGCTAAACCCTCGATTTTGAACTTAAACATTATGCCCAGGTATTTCCTTCTTCGCGAACACGGAAGGACCCTCGCGTTCGCGAAGCACAACTCCATTTGGTCCAGCTTTCCTTCATCACGAACGCGATGCCCTGGTCACGAACGTGATGCAAAATCACCTCCTCCTATACGAACGCAGGAACACCATGACGAATGCGTAGGTATAAGACCTCCCAGCTTCGCGAATGCGGGAGAACCTTCACAAACGCGAAGCATTAAACCTCCCCCATCCCCTGCTTCTCTTCGCGAACGCGAAGAAGGAAACCAGAACTGGGCTGCTGCAATTTTCCTGAGTTCCAAAATGACCTGTTGAGCATCCGAAACACACCCGAGGCCCTCGGGACCTCAACCAAACATGCCAACCAATCCTAAAACATCATTAAAACTTGCTTCAATCTTCATAACGCTCAAAATAACATCAAAAACACCAATTTAACATAGGATTTAAGCCTAGGAACTTCAAAACTCTCAAATTACGCTTTCGATCAAAAATTCTATCAAACCTCGTCTAAATGACTTGAAATTTTGCAAGCACGTCACATTCAATACTACGGAGCTACTCCAACTTTTGGAATCCCATTCCGACCCCGATATCAAAATCTCACTATCGAACCGGAAACTTCAAAAATTTGACTTTCGACATTTCAAGCCTAAATAATCTACGGACCTCTAAAACACAATCTGAACATTCCCCTAAGCCCTAAATCACCCAACAGAGATAACAGAACTATCAGAATTCCATTCCGAGGCCTTCTTCACACTGCTCCATCTACGGTCCAAATTCTAAAGCTTAAACTCTCATTTAGGGACTAAGTGTCCCAAAACACTCCAAAACTCAAAACCAAACATCCCAGCCAATCAAAATAGCAGAAACAAATACGGGGTAAGCAGTTAATAGGGGATCGGGTGTTAATTCTTAAAACAACCAGCCGGGTCGTTACATGATGCCATGTGTATATCATCGGGCGGGGTGGATGTTATTCGCGCCTTATTTTATGTTGTATGTTTATCTCTTATGCTATGACGAGTTGTTGAGGGTTACATGATTCTTTGCACGCATATTGTGATTCAGTTTAGGCCTCGTGGCACTATGGGCGAGGTGGCCCTTGTGATGTTGATTTGCTTATTGCACCATAGTTGTACTTGACTTTCTCAGTATTGTTTGTTCCTAATGAATTTCCCCATAGTTATATTTTTGTGCACTCTGTTGTGCTTGATGTTGATGCACATGTGATCAGTGAGCCTGAGTATTATGTCTTGAAAGATACGCTATGTGGATTGATGTGATGGGATCGGGTTGCACGCCGTAATGGTACAGTGATAAAATGTCTCCTTATTCCTATTTCGTGTCTTTTGATTTCCCTTGTTGAAACTAATTCATAGTAAAATGCTAAAATTTCCCTGCCTACTTAACTTACTTAGTAGTCTTCTTATTTAGTTTTCTTACTGTTAGTTGGCATGTCTGAATTATTACTTGTTAGTATACGGAACTGGGTTACGTGGGACTCCATAAGATTATTGTTGATATTTGTTAGTGTGGCTGCTTGTATTGGCTGAGATGAGGTTCGTAGACCTAAGATTTGCGCTATTGTATTGGGATGAGGAAGGTTTAGAAGAATAACATTATATTTGTTGAGGATTTGGACAATGGCCCTGGTCGGGCGAGTGACTTTCTTGGCTTATTGATCTGATCAGTGGTTAAGCGGTTATATTTGTTTCTTTCATCATCGGTAGGGTATGAAGGTTTTGAATGAGGTTCTAATTGATATGAGGTTTTCTACCAGCACCGGATTTGTTTTGCATTTATTTTGGTCAGTAATGGTGGTTAGTAGTTCCTATTGTTGGTGTCGAAGTGATGGGTTATATCATGTGATTACATCTTGGGTTATGGTTATGACTTGTGCAGCTTGTTCAAATTTATACATTGTGTAGTGTGGGATTTGAGTCTTACAATGAATTCTGCATGATGGAGATTGAGTTTTAAGGTTTCAAGACCAAGGTTGAAATAAGGATCTCTAATTGCGTTGTGTTGGTGGTCTTATGTGGAACAGGGTGACATGGGATCACCCCCGGGATGATGCATAGTATGGTTATACTATGATTTGATAGCCTTGGAACGACTCCTGACACGTTCGAGATGGTTTAAGTGGTGGAGGATGTAACGACCCAACAAGTTGTTTTGAGTATCTGCACTTTGCTCTGTATTTTGAGGGATTGAGTATCTCTGCATGATGTATTATGACTTGCGTAAATCATCGGTATTGGTTTTCAAGTTATCCAGAATCGTTTTAGAAGAATGAACTTCAAGATTTGAGCTCTAAGTTGGAAGAGTTGACCAAGTTTGACTTTTTAACATTTGACCTGTCAGTTCTATTAGCTCAGTTGGGTGATTTGGACATAGGAGCATCCGAACTGTAATTTAGAGGTCCGTAGCTGAATTAATCTTGAAATGGCGAAAGTTGGATTTTTGGGAAGTTTGACCTGGAGTGAACTTTTTAATATCGGGGTTGTATTCCGATTCCAGAAGTTGGAATAGGTCCGTAATGGCAAATGTGACTTGTGTGCAAAATTTGAGGTCAATATGAGGTGATTTGATAGATTCCAGTATCAGTTGTAGACGCTGAAGATTCAAAGCTCTTTGATTTCGACTTGAGGTGTGATTCATCGTTTTGAGGTTGTTATGTGTGGTTTGAAGATTCGCATAGGTCCATATCGGCATATGTAACTTGTCTACAAAATTTGGCACCATTCGGAATTTATATGGTATGGTTGGGACGCTCGTTTGCGATTCTAGAAGTTCTTGAAGTTAAAGTTAATCCTCATGCGTTTTCGCATCCGATTCGTGGGTTTAGAGGTTATTTTGATGTGTTTATAACGTGGGTGGGTTCATATGATGTTCTTAAACTTGTGCACATATTCGGTTTGGAGCCCCGAGGGCTCGGGTGAGTTTCATATTGGTTTCAGAATGTTATTTTTCATAAATTTTGAGTGTTGGTTCTGGTTTCTTCACATTTGCGATGTTCTGGTTGCAAATGCGGCCATCGCATTTGTGAGAAGCCTCGCATTTGCGATGCTTGGACGGCTAGGAAGTATTCGCATTTGCGATGAGCCCTGCCGCGTTTGCAAAGGTTACTTTGCATTTGCGAAGTTCTTGTCGCAAATGCGACCTTGACAGGAATCCTCCAGGTTAGCAATTGCGATATGTTTTTTGCATTTGCGAGGTTCGCATTTGCGAACCCCCTATCACAAATGCGGTATCTGCAACCTGTTAAGTGTTGAGAATTTCGAGTTTTTGCTTCAGTTTCATATGCTTTGAACCCTAGCTTCGACATGAGGCAATTTTGTGAAGGGATTTTCATACCAAATCATTGGGTAAGTGCCTTTAACCAATTTCCAACTATATTTCATGATTTTATACAAGACTTAACTTCAAATTTATGAGAAATCTAAGGAAAAATTTGGGGATTTTGTCAATGTTTTGAAAAATTAAAATTTGGGATTTGAGAGTCAAGTAGGACTCGAATTTGAAAACAAAACACATATTTGGAATCGTGAGGCTATAGGTAGTCAAGACCTACCTTTAGACTTGGGTTTTGACCGGGTGAGCCTAGAGTTTGACTCTTATTGACTTTTTACAAATCTAATAAAAATCATAGTTTTATTAATTGAAATTGTTTTCCTTTGCATTGTGTGATGTACTCAAGTCGTCGTTGGCTAGATTGAGCCGGGCGGAGGCGAATTTGTAAAGGAAAAAGGCTAGACTGAGTGTTGAGTTAGCCGAATTGAGATAAGTATTTTGCCTAACTTTGTTGAGGGAATTTTTCCTCCTATCATTGTTTTCTACATGCGGGGGTGACACATATATGAGGTCACGAGCGTATATGTATATTCCAGGGTTAATCATGCTCGGGGGATGGTGGAGTATGCTACATTTATGTTTGTAGAATTTTGTGACTTCCTGTTTCATGCCTTACTTGACTCGTAGATACTAAGGACATAATATCAAATGATAGAAATCAAGACTTAGCTTGTTATAACTTGATCAAAGTTGATGGAAATTATGAGAATATATTTATGTGTCTAATTCGGTCATCTCTATGCGAAATAATTACTACATTACTACGACCAATATTCTGAGATGCTAGACTCTATACTTGTGTTGTGAATCATTTATGAGATTCATGAAAGTATTTCAATAATACAGGTCTTGAGGGTTGCTAAACCATTGTTGACTTGGAAAGTTTTGATTTGGAACTTGTTAGGAATATCCGTTTAAACACTTTCCTTGTTGTTATTTATGTTTCTTGCTTTCTTTGTCATTGATATACATATGCTTGGTAAGGAAGAGTGTAAAGCATTAAGGGTGATGCCATGCCACTGTTTATACATTATCATGTGACGGAGAGTGTAAAGCACGAAGCGTGATGTCATGCCATTGTTTATACATCATCATGTGAGGGAGAGTGTAAAGCACAAAGGGTGATGTCGTGCCATATCATTTAAGAGTAAAAGCACAAAGGGTGATGCCGTGCCATTTCATTTATATTGTTATGATTGTGTGTTATCATAAGGTCATGGCACGATGGGTGTTTCTGTGCAGGCGAGGATGAGGGACATGCATTATGTTTGACATTAGTCTTATGTGTATACGTTCAAGTCTTTACCTTGAACTGTTATAGTCATGATTATAGATCTGATGTGACTTGTTGCTGTTGTTTTGTCATTGATTTCTATCTTAATTGTTGTTGTGTTTTTCATACATTCTACTTGCTTAACTTTCAAATACCATGCATATTTACTGCTTTTATAATTATACTCATGTCGTATCTATTCTATTGCATTTTAGTATAAGCATTCCACCATGCTAGTCATTCATGTCCTTACTTGTTAACTTGTAAAGATCATGTGTTTCCTTCTTATTTGCTATTTTTGTACTTAGGACTCCATTATGCTAGTTAATTGAAGTTGATATTTCTGGTTTTCCAATTTTTTTTATCACTCACGTGCTTTCCTCTTAGTCTTTTAATGGTGCCCACATGTATATCCTTTTCCATTGTTGCTACTTGTGTATTTCCTGCTTTGTAATTTTTGATATCGGTATCTCTATCATCTGGTTGGTTCTGTTATAGGTATATTTGTAAGGATGAGTTGAACACACGAAGGGTGTTGCCGTGATAATTGATTTGACACATAAATTATTTATATATGGTGAGGAAGAGATAGAAGCACAAAAGGTGTTGTCGTGCCATTTGTAACGACCCGGTCGGTCATTTTAAGAATTTACGCCCCGATCCCCTATTAACTGCATTCCCCATGTTTGTTTATGCTATTTTGAGTTGCCAGGAGGATTTATCTGGAGTTTCGGAGAGTTTTGGGACACTTAGTCCCTAAATGAGAGTTTAAGTTTTAGAATTTGGACCGTAGTTAGAGTAGTCTGAAGACGGCCTCATAATGGAATTTCGTTGGTTCCGCTAGCTCCATTGGGTAATTTCGGGCTTAGGGGAGTGTTGAGATTGTGTTTTGGAGGTCTGTAGCTTGAAATGTCGAAAGTTGAATTTTTGAAGTTTTCAGTTCGATAGTGAGATTTTGATATCAGGGTCGGAATGGAATTCTGAAAGTTGGAGTAGCTCTGTAGTGTTGAATGTGACGTGTATACAAAATTTCAGGTCATTCGGATAAAGGTTGATAGACTTTTTGATCAAAAGCATAAATTGAGAGTTTTTGGATTTCTTAGGCTTGAATCCGTGGTTGATTCGATGTTTCGTTGTTGTTTTAGGTGTTTTAAGGATTGGTATAAGTTTGGATAGTGGTATATGAGTTGTTCGTGCTTCTGGTTGAGGTTCGGGGGGCCTCGGGATGATTTCGGATGGTTAACGAGAAGTTTGGAGTTAGGAATTTGCAGTTGAAGCTGTTGAGTCTGCTGTCATAAACGCACCTATGGCTTGGGGACCGTAAAAGAAAAAGGGAAGCCACAGATGCGACCAAGTTGAAGAACGGCTGAAACTGCAGATGCAGGAGTTTGGACGCACCTGCGAAGCCGCAGGTGCGGGAAGGATGTCGCAGAAGCGGAAAATTTGATTTAATGAAAAGTTGCAGGTGAGACTTGGTCTTCGCAGAAGCGGTACTGCCGGTGCGGTCCCAGAGCCGCAGATGCGGTTTCACTGGTCAGAAAAGGAGCAAAATCGAGGGTTTAGTTTCAAAACTTGAAAAATTGATTTAGGAGCTCAGGATTGGCGATTTTGAGAGAGAGTTTCACCTGGGTGTTTTGGGTAAGTAATTCTTACTTGGTTTTGATCAATTTCCACGAATCTATGCTTAAATTCATCCTTTAAATTCGAATTTGGGGTGGAAAAATTGGAGAAAAGTTGGAAAAGTTTGTAAACTTAATATTTGAGTTTCGATCACGATTTTGATGTCGGATTGGAGTAATTTCTATATATATGAACTCGTGAGAGTATGAGGATTCTGAAATTTATAAATTTTACCTGATTCCGAGACGTGGGCCCAAGGGGCATTTTGGTTATTTTTCTTAATTTCGTGTATTAGCTTAGAATTAATTAGTGGAATCAGTTACATGAAGTTGTATTTACACTATGCAATTGAATTTAATAGATTTGGGCCATTTGGAGTCAAGTACTCATGGCAAGAGCATGGTTCCGGGTTGAGTTTGAGCCGGTTCGAGGTAAGTGGCTTGCCTAACCTTGTGTGGGGAAAACTTCCCTTAAGATTTGGTATTATTGATATTTGAAATGTCTTGTACGTGAGGTGACGAGTGTACTTGTGCTAATTATTGAAAATCCGGTTTTCATTAAGTAATTATAATTGTATTTCTTTTCCTGTTTATACTACTTGTAATTTAAGCATGTTGTTAGCTTAGAAAAACATGTCTAATTAACTTAATTGCTTTAATTGCTCAAACTGCCTTATTTGGATTATGTGTAGCATGCTAGGCTAGAAATACCTGTTTTACCTTGGTATGAAATTTGAATTGAAATGTGTATTCTTCATGTTGTTGTGGTATTCCGGGAGATCCTTTTGCACTTGTATATTGGAACTATGGGACTGCACCCTGTAAATTCTGCCTGCACTGAGTATTTACATTTGGGACTATGGATCGGTATTCCGAGAGATCCCCACACATTATGAGTTGGACTACGGGACGGTATCCCGGGAGATCCATCGAATATTTATATTTGGGACTATATGACGGTATCCTGGGAGATCCCCAGTTGTTATCTATGTGTTGAGTTGTATACCTTCTGTGATTATTTTGTCTTTGTGGTAGTTGTTGTTGCTCTTTCTCTCCAATGTTACTTCTTACTATTGCTCTTAATTATGCCATCTTATTCTACACTATTATACCTTGTATTTCATTTAACCTCAGTAGGGCCCTGACCTTCCTCGTCACTACCCGATCGAGGTTAGGCTTGGCACTTACTGAGTACCGCTGTGGTGTACTCAAGCCCTTTCTGTGCATGTTTTTCATGTGGAGATCAAGGTACTTCCACTCAGTCTTATCATCCTTGAGGCGATCCGCTTTGGTAGAGACTTCGAGGTATATGATACGCTCAAATTACACTTTAATTAAATAGTGTAAGGTGGTTGGTGTCAAATATAATAACCCAACAAGGTTAGGGTCGAACCCCACAGGGAATATGTGTGAAAAGGTTACTCAAATAGTGTGTTACTTGACTAAAGTCATAATTCTACTTGATTAATGGTAATAAGAGTATGAATTGAGTTTGGTTTGAAGAAATAACTACTTGTGATATTGAGAGTGTAAATAATTTGATTAAAGAAACCAAGGTTGTATCCCCTTCAATGAAGTATAATGCTATCAGTGTTAATATGATATATTTCTAATCGAAGGTTCTTTTGATATGCAAATGATTTCTAAATGACTATCCAATATTTTCCAATAGTTGGGTAGTATTTCCTCTTTACGATTTTTCCAAATGTAAAAGTGTTGCAATTAAGAATAATCAATATATGCAAAATAAAACCCACTTATTCCTAAACGATTCTATTAAACAAGGTTTATAGCCTTGAGTCTTTGATATTTACTTCTACCAAATTCCAACCCACTCTCCCAAGCAAAGTAATAATTTAATGGCACTTGTTAATATTTGCAACCACCAACAATAAATGAAGAATGAAAAGTAAATAAATATCAATCAACCATTATACACATATTCAATATTAAATACTCATTACCATAACACTCATTTAGGGTCCACAACCTTAGTATTTAAAGTTAGCTACACATACTAAAATACAAAAGGAAGAGAATATTTAATGCCATAAAGCTTACAAAGTGAAAGATTCTTGACCCAAAAGCTTCCAAAAGAGAGGAATATTAAAGCCTTGTATTGTAGCTCCAAAATTAGACAAGATGCCCCCAGAAAACCCCAATAAATATATTTATAGTGGGTCAAAACTCGGGACAAAAATACCCTTTCCGGTTCAATATGCGACCGCATATCTTTCGCATAACAAACATGCGGTCCGCATTCTTGACATAACCATCGCATCTTCAATCCTAGTTTCCAGGCCTTCATCGCATTGATGTTCCGCGGTTCGCATTGCAGATATGCGATCGCATTTCGCGTCGCATTTTCTACCTTCAGCAATTTTCATGTCAAGGTTGCGGTCCATTATGCGGCTCGCAAATAGGTTATGCGATCGTAGATTGGACCGCATTTCTTGCACTGGACTTTGCCCAGAAATCTGTTGTAGTTTGCGATTCCCTTGCGCATTATGCGGCTCGTATGTTGGATTTGCGATCGCATATCAACATTTGCGATGCCTTTTTGCTCTTTTCATGTCTTTTTATGGCTTTTTGATTTCATTTCCAAGATCTTAAATTCTTAAACCTCATACACTACAAAAACATTAAAATTATATAAGTATAAAAGATAATTGCATCTAAAACAGGCTAAAATCTACGCAATTTCTATCAAATGTGCCGAAATTCTCCGGCACATCAACACCCCAACTTAAACTCTTGCTTGTCCTCAATCAACTAAGACAACACTATCCTATTCTAGACTCCATCTAAAAGATATGAAACAATAGTGACCGTGGACGGTGTTTGTTGTTAGTACTACAAGCATGCATTTTCGATTGTTTTACCCTTCCCTAACCATCAATATTTACAAAGAAACTAATGAACTTGTGAAACTTTGAGCCTCGACCAATTTGACAAAATATTACCCTCAGCTGAGTGCATTTGCATTGGACTCAAAAACTCAACTTCTGTTCAACCTCACAATTCATATGCCCTCACTAGAAATAAAGTCCCAAAATCACAATATTTACAATGACAACAAAAAGGGACGAATTCACAAATACACTCACTCTCAAAAAGAGTTTCAAGTGTTACAACATACCATACCATAGGATTGCCCTTATTTTAATTCATCGCTTTATTCTAAGAACGCTCGGTTGGAGATCCCATAAGGACTTTTTAAGCTTGTAATGTAGGTCTAGGGAAAGGTCGGATAAGCATTTGGGTACAAGTGACTACACCCTCCTTGAACACTAATCACATTTTTCTTTCTTGTTGCTCTTTGCTTCTTTTCAAACCACGTAGCCCTTATTAGCTTCATCTTTTCCACCATTTAGCCACCTCAACTAACTCTTTATCCTCTTCAAGACTCCTTATGTATATATACTCACAACTCTTATATATTTTTATTTCTCTTTTTTTTTTTGCTTTTGGAGCTTGAGTAGTTTCACATTTTGAGGTACACTTTCCTATGCACATTGCACAACCTTGCCAATTTCCGGCTTGACACCACACCCCCAACTTAGGCTTTTAGCCTCATTCTCAATGCTCAAAGAGGGACGGGTTCATAAGAGGGAATTATTTCACAAAAAGGAAAAGGTTTGTAATGAGGTAGCCAAAGAAAAGGTTAACGGCTCAAATGGGGTGACTAGTGATACTATCTGTACAATGGGTGGCTTGAAAGGCTAACTGGTTTTCCAAAAATCACAAAGACTCCCTAAGGTCATTTCTCCAAGCAAATGTAATTATTATAAGCATCGAAAAACCAATCGGGCAAGTTCTAGCTGGCAGACGTAAACACAAGAATTATTTACACAAAGACGCACACACATGGCACATGAACTGCTTGGCTCACATAGTTTGAATCCCTCGAGTCAACACTTGGCAACTCAAAGCTTTCATCATATATACAAATATAACTCTAGGTAGACATAGAGTCACAGAGCGAGCCTCAAGTTCACACAGTTGATATTTTTTTCTTTTTTTTATAAATAGAAGGGTATAGGCTATATATAGAGACACATGCTTGAAACTAGACAATTACACCAAATCGGTCAACATGCTTCATTCTACTATCCTGGTTCTACTATTACTCCCTTGGAAAAGAACACGATGAAGAAAAACCAAAGGGAATTCAGTGCTAATTACTAAAGATGGACATGCAACTATCTACTTGTTTTTGTTTTTAACATAACTTATGTACTAAAACCACAAAACATCATTACATATAGAGTCACAAAATAAAAGTAAATACAGAAGTTTGCTTGTATAGTACCAAAAACATAAACATGTACAACAATTGCCATTTCACAAAAATATATACAATGATACCACTCCAAACTAAAAAGCATGCATTGTCCCCAATGCATAAGAAAGTAAAATAGAGTTTAGGGGATCCCTGAGGAGTACTAAGCGCTATGGGAGTCAGAAGCTGGCTGAATTATGGGGGGTCACCCTATGATGCTGAAGTTGGGACCGATGAGATCTCGGCCGGAGGAGTGACCTCCATTGATGGAGGAGGGATCTCTGGCTGACCCAATAGTGGAACTGGGGCCTGTGAGCTGCCAGCCTCGCCCGCTGATGGCTGAGTGGCTGATGTATCTGCAGGGGCAGCCATGTCTGCTAGCGAATGTTCTATTGCTATCTGAATTTCTGCTTGCTCCTCGTCCTCAACTGTATGGGTAGCAATCTTCTTGCTCATCTCATGAGGGCTATCATCCTCCGTGGACCATGAATCCTCCTCATCCTCTCCCTCGTCTGCCTCCTCACCCTCAGACTCTGTAGAATGTCCGGAATCCTCCCTAGAAGGAATCTCAATATGTGCAGGGGGAGCTAGAGGCTGGGAAGCCTAGGCAGTCGGAGGTGCAATATCCGTCATCAAAGTAGAGAAGTCATGGTCCAAGCCTGGTGCTGCTGTGTCTGCTCCCTATTCACCGTCCTTGGGCAGGAAGGATGATATATTGAACTCCAAAGTCTGCATCTTGTGGAGCTCGATCTTCATAGTGGGAACTTTCTCCCGGATCCTAGGCAAGTCACTAACCTCACCACGCTCTATCTTCCCAACCCTTAGCTCAAGCTGTTGCAGACGATCCCCGTAAGATGTTTGTTGTTGTTTGAGTGCTATCACTAAGGACTGAATAGGAGTTAAAGCCTGTTTGATGAGGGTGGGCAAGTTTTTCAGAAGCTGGTCTACCTTAGCATTGGCACGCTGAGCTATAAGAACAAGCCTCGAAATGGCTAGCAGTGCAGCAGAAGGCTGAGCAGTGGTAGACTGAGAGGCAGGCTGTAAAGTAGAAGTGGATGCAATTGGAACCTGAGGGGACACATGAGCCTGGGAATCTGAAGGCTCTACATCAACTGGACCCTGAGTCTGAACCTCAGGGAGAGCAATATGATCATTAATTCGCGTGATATCAATATCCTTCAGTGCCTTCCCTAACTTGTCGGTGTGTGGTATAGTAGGGACTTTCATAGCCTTACAGAGGGATGTGATCAAATAGGGGAATAGAAATGAAGTGGCTACCTGCTTTGCCCGAATCCCTAACTCCTGGAAGATAAGAGGACCCATATCAATCTTTATTCCTGCCATAATGCATGCAATGGGAAGAGCTTTCTCAATGCTTAAATTAGTATCATTTCTTGACGGTACAATCGAGAGGTGACTAAGCTAAGCCAAAACCAACCCTCTCATGTGAGATCCTCCTTGTATATTTTGTGCACATGGTTGATCTAGGCAGGGGTCCCCTTTTCTATCACAGATGCTATCCAACTCCGCTCATTCTCCTGGTTTGCCCATTTGGCAGCGTATTCTGGTGTACCCGGGCTCCAGTCAGGGATGTAAAACTTATTTATAGTCTCATTGCTGCAGAACACACTCTTCCCCTGAACTAACACAGTATCACAGAAAACCCTATTGCGCTTGTGATGAGCAGTCCTGGAGGCTCCATAGGAGGCATAAAATTCACGGATAATGGTTTCATTATATTCATCAGGCAGCTCCGTGAAGCGTTCCCATTTTCTTGCCTTGATGTTCTCCCAGATGTGGGGGTACTGCTTTTATAGCCCATTCATACTCAGTTGTTTTTCAGCCAGGATTTTTCATTTTTTTATCCCTTCTCTATAAAGCTCCCTAGACCCTTCGACCCTAAACCTGAGCTGAAAGTCATCTCCTTGTTTCCTTCTTGCCTCAGCTTGTAGGTCAACTTCGGGAAAGGTCTCCTCCTCAGCAGACTAGGAGGGACGTGTAGCAGTAGGATCCGATCGCGGACGTTTTGCCTGTTAAGTTTGATGACTGGAGGATGCTCTTTTCTAGGTGGAGGATGTATGTTTCTTGGGAGCCATATCTGCACAAAAGTGAAATATGAGCGACATGGTAGGCAATAGTGAAAAGAAAATAGAAAAACTCAAGAAAAAGTTAAGAATGCGATAGGTTATGCAGTCGCATAACCACTATGCGGACCGCAAACTTATCGTAAACTCTCAAGCTCTTCAAATGATCTAAGTATGCGATTGTATAACCACTATGTGGTTCGTATAACCATCATATATTTGATTGCTCAGAAAACCAAGTCACAAAAATGCAATCGCAAAGTCCACCGCATGGTGGGAAATGCGATCGCAAAATGGCCGCAGAAAGCATGTTATTAAACTGGATGTTCTGTGTCAGTATGCGGTGACTTTGCAGTCCGCATATCAATTATGTGATCACAAAGTCGTTGCATTTGTTCATCTTCCTCAGCCAGCTACGGTTCACTTATGCGATAGAAATGCGGACCGCATTTTGATTATGCGAGCCGCAAACTTCATCGTTCCTAACGATTGAACTCAACCCTCAACAATGGTGGTCCTAATTTTTACTACCCAGCACCCCAAAAAACATTACTTAACCAACATCACATTATGAACAGACATCTAACTACAAAACATAAGCAAGACGAAAGAAAGAAAAAGAGACATGAAACAACGGCAGGAAAAACAAATACACGAACAAATGTACAAACTAAAGCTGGCAATAATGGAATTTGGGACAAAGAAAACATACTAGTGACGGGTTTATGTGCACAGTTGGAAGATTAGTTCATGCACTAGCCATTTTGCCTTCTCCGTTCCTTTTCTTTTTTTTCGTTTTGTTTTGTTTCTAATAAATAAATAAAAAATCTTTTTGTTTGTCTTGAATGAAAAGATACAAGGGGTATACCTGAATGATTTGCGGTGGGTAAGTCACCGCATAACACACTATGTGACCGCATAAGTATTATGAGGTGGAATCAAGAGAGTGTTGGAGGGCCAAAAATACGGTGCACTATACGATCGCATAGTGGAAATGCGGTCCGCAAAGTGCACCAACTTGTCGCATTTTTATCACCAATTTTATCCAAACACACTATGTTGATTTGCGATCAAAATGCGGTACGCATAGTGAAAATGCGACCGCATATGTGTAGCAAACTACCCAAGGTGATTTTTCTTCCCTTTCTCATGCAGTCTTACCCCGTGTTATGATCTCTTGAATTCTCTGCACTCTAACACATACTTTAAATTGTTCAATTAAATCTATCTAACAAAAAATTGAAAATTTAAAGGCCAAAAAAGGGTGTTACCACACATGGGTTGCCTCCCATGAAGAGCTTGATTTAACGTCGTGGCACGACAAAGTTGGCATTCCTTTGGATTCACTCATTAGTCGGGCACATACCATATTTGAGAGCCAACACTTTGAAGGTTCAGAGCCCATCCTCCGATTCTAGTTCCACGGCTCCAAAAGGAGAGACATTGACCACCTTGAACGAACCGGACCATTTCGATTTGAGCTTGCCCGGAAACAATTTGAGCCTTGAGTTAAAGAGTAAAACCAAGTCACCCAACTTGAACTCCCTCTTCAAAATCTTTTTGTCGTGGACAAACTTCATCCTTTCTTTATACACAGCTGCACTTTCATATGCATGGAAATGGATTTCCTTCATTTTATTGAGTTGAGTTAACCTCAAATTTGCAGCTTCAGCCCAGTCCAAGATCCACCTCATCAGAGTTCACATGGCTTTGTGTTCCAATTATATGGGTAGATGACAAGCTTTTTCGAAGACTAACCGATAAGGAGAAGTGCCAATAGGAGTTTTGTACGCCGTGCGGTATGCCCGTAATTCGCCATCTAGATTCCTTGACCAATCCGTCATGTTTGCATTAACAGTTTTTGCTAGAATGCTCTTGATCTGCCGGTTGGAAACCTCAACTTGACCACTTTATTGGGGATGATAAGATGTTGCCACCTTATGCTTGACGCCATATTTCTCTAGTAGCCCGTGAAAGACTTGTTGCATAAATGAGACCCACCATCACTAGGAATGGCTCTAGGAGTGCCAAACCGAGTAAATATGTTTTTCTTTAAGAATGCGGTCACACTTCTTGCCTCGTTGTTTGGTAAGGCAATTACTTCAACCTATTTGGATACATAGTCCACAACCACCAAAATATATTTCATCCCACAAGAGCTTACAAAGGGACCCATAAAATCAATTCCCCACACGTCGAAGATTTCTATCTCCATCACAAAGTACATTGGCAATTCATGCCTCTTGGAGATTGATCCTTTCCTTTGGCATTGGTAAAAAGCCTTGACCATTTGATTGGAATCATGATAGATCGACGGCCAATAATAACCACATTCAAGCACCTTAACCGTTGTTCGATTTCCCCCATGGTGACCCCCAACCGGTGAATTATGGCATGCCTTTAGAATTGGCATAATCTCTTCTTCTGGAACATACCTTCTAATGTTGTTGTCAGCACAAACACGAAACAAGAATGGTTCTTCCCAATAGTATTGCCGACAGTCTCTCAAGAACTTCTTCTTTTGATAGGATTCCAATCCCTTCGGAATAAGGTCACTAACCAAGTAGTTATCAATATCGGCATACCAAGGAGAAAAAGTGCTAGATAGTGCCATTATGTGTTCATCCGAGAATGCATCGTTGATTTCAAGATCTCCCTTTGGCCTTCCTGCCTCTTCAAGACGTGATAATGATCCGCTACTTGATTTTGACTTCCCTTGCGATCCTTGACCTTGAAGTCTAATTCTTGCAACAACAATACCCAACGAATCAACCGACGCTTTGCATCCTTCTTTTCCATGAGATAGCAAAGAGCAGCATGATCTGTGTACACTATCACCTTGGATCCCAACAAATAAGCCCAGAACTTCTCAAAGGCATAGACAATGGCAAGAAGTTCTTGCTCAGTCATCGTGTAATTCATTTGCGCCCCATTGAGTGTCTTGCTTGCATAATAAACCGGGTGGAGAACATTGTTGTGACGTTGGCCATGCATTGATCCAATAGCTACACCACTGGCATCACACATGAGCTCAAAAGGAAGAGACCAATCGGGTGTGAAAATAATAGGTGTCGTGGTGAGCCTTTGCTTCAATCCCTCAAAGGCTATGAGGCATTTCTCGTCAAATACAAATTTGGCATCTTTCTCAATGTATTTGTACATAGGATTTGCAATCTTGGAAAAATCCTTGATGAAACGCCTATAGAACCCGTCATTCCCCAAGAAAATTCGAACACCTTTAATGGAAGTAAGAGGAGGAAGCTTGGAAATAATATCTATCTTTGCCCGGTCAACCTCTATGCCATGTTTTGAAATTTTATGCCCCAATACAATACCTTCATCCACCATGAAATGGCATTTCTCCTAGTTGAGCACAAGGTTGGTCTCTTCACATCTCTTAAGCACTTGTCTAAGATTGTTAAGACAGTGCTCAAAAGAGTCGCCTACCACCGAGAAGTCATCCATGAAAACCTCCAGAAAATCCTCCACCATGTCGGAGAAAATGGACATCATACATCTTTGAAAAGTAGCCGGAACATTTCACAAACCAAATGGCATCCGGCTTAAAGCAAAAGTTCCATAATGGCAAGTGAATGTTGTCTTCTCTTGATCCTCCAATGCGATGTTGATTTGGTTGTAACTGGAATATCCATCAAGAAAGCAATAGAATGACCTTCCCGCTAGCTGATCAAGCATTTGATCAATAAAAGGCATAGGGAAATGGTCTTTGCATGTGGCACTGTTGAGCTTCCGATAATCCATACACATCCTCCAACCGGTCACCTTTCTTGTTGGGATGAGCTCATTTTTATCATTTTCAATCACGGTCATGCCTCCCCCTTTAAGGCACACATTGCACCGGGCTCACCCAAGAACTATCGGTAATAGGGTAAACTACCCCGGCATCCAACTACTTGATGATTTATTTCTTTACTACCTCTTGCATGGATGGGTTCAACCGTCATTGATGTTCCACACTTGGTTTCGTCTCACTCTCCAATTGGATCTTGTGTTCGCAAATTCCGGAGGGAATCTCTCGGATATCCGCAATTGTCCATCCAATAGCTTGCATATGCTCTTTCAATACTTCCAACAATTGTTCTGCCTGCACATCATTCAACAAAGAAGAAACGATTACCGGTAAAGTATCATTTGAGCCAAGAAATTTATACCTCAAGTGTAGTGGAAGTGGTTTGAGCTCTAGTTGTGGTGACTCAAGAATAGAAGGTTTTGCAGGAGGAGTGGCTTTATTCTCCAAGTCGAGAGAGAGCTTTGTTGGAGCATAAGTGTAGGACCCAAGCCCCTCCAATGCATTTACTGATTCTATATATTCCATATCTTCACCATCAAAGTTCACCAAAATAGCCGCCAATGCCTCACCAAGGCATTGTTCTTCCATCTTCAATTCAACCGCATCTTCCACTTCATCAACAACATCAATCACCGAGATGCTCTCATATTCATGTGGTAGTTTCATACCCTTGCTTGCTAGGAATGTGACCTCTTCATCATTCACACGAAATTTGATCTCATTCCGTTCCGAATCCATTAATGCTCTTCCTGTGGCTAGTAATGGTCTCCCCAAAATGATAGGGATCTCTTTGTCAACTGCACAATCAAGGATTGCAAAATTGGCGGGTAAATGAAACTTCCCCACTTTAACAAGCACATCATCAACAATTCCATCGGTATCTTTATGGAGCAATCGTCCATTTGCAATCTCATACTTGTGTGTCGTGGCATACCTAACCCTGCTTGCTTGTAAATTGCAAGAGGCATCAAGTTGATGCTAGCCCCATTATCACAAAGGGCTCTTGCAAAATCATGTGCCCCAATAGTACAACGAATGGTGAAAGCTCCCAGGTCTTCTTTATTTTGAATGGTAGATGTTGCAATAATGGAACTAACCCGGTGAGTCACATTCACCACTTCATTTTTGGTGGTCCTCTTCTTGGTAATCAAATCTTTCAAGTATTTAGCAAAATCCGACATCTTTTGAAATGCTTCCACAAACAGAATATTCACTGATAATTGCTTGACAATGTCATAGAACATTTCGAGTTTGCTATCATCAACCTTCCTAGAAAATCTTTGAGGGAATGGAGAAGGAGGTATAGAATAGGTGGTGGAGTTTTTGGTGTCTCTTTTACCTTTTCCTTTACCTCTTCTAGGTTTTCATGTTGCACTTTCAACTCTTCTGGAACCTTTTCAACTTCAACAACACTTGGCTCTTCAAGCTCAACTTCATGCTTGGACTTTTCAACTTCAACCACTTGTTCACTCCCTCCTTGTAGTACCTTCCCACTCCGAGTAGTAATCACCATGACATGAGAAGTTGGACCACTCCCACTACCCTTGGGGTTCGCAATTGTGTCACTTGGAAGTGTTCCTTTTTGCTTCAGATTTTATTCCCTAGAGAGGTCTCTCATTTGCATCTCCAATTTTTGAATGGATGCAGTATGAGAACCAACATGCTCGGTCATATTCCTCATAGAAGTGTCGGACTTCTCTTGATTTTGCAATACCCGTTCAAGCATGCCTTCCAACTTAAACTCACTTGAGGAACCTTGATTTGAATATTGACCCTTTGGAGGAACATAAGGGTTTGAACTCCAATTTGGGAAGTTGTTGTTGTTGTTCCAATTACCTTGATTTGAGCCGCCTTGGTTATTTCTCCACTGTTGGTTGCCTTGCCCTTGCGGGTGAGGCCTCCATTAATTTTGTTGTCCTTGACGTTGGTATTGTTGCCTTTGATATCCTCCTTGAGAGTTGTTGACACAGTTTGCCTCCTCAAAGTCTTCATTTGATATGGGTTTCACATCTTCCACCACATTTACTTTCTTCGTTTGGCTCTCTTTTAACATATTTGTCAACACATTGACATTTGTGGCAAGCCCTGCAATCACTTGATCCCTCTCTTGGTTTTCCTTGATCATGGTGGTCAAGGAAGGAGACCCATATGCAATTCCACCTGTGGTGTCCTCTGAGTGCCATGCTTGATTATGCTTCGCCATTTTGTCAAGTATTTGTGTGACCCTTGCGAATGATATGTCCATGAAATATCCGTCAGCTGCATTCTTGGCTATAGATTGGTTCATAGGATCCAAGCCTATGTAGAATTTTTCCAACAAGATAGAATCCGGAAAACCATAGTTGGGAGACCTCACTAAATATAACTTGAACCGATCTCATGCCTCATGTAGATGTTCTCCCAGTACTTGCTTGAAAAAGAAAATTTTATCCCAGAGCTTAGACTTCTTACTTTGCGGGAACCATTTAGCTAAGAATGCCCGAACAAGTTCAGGCCAAGAATGAATGGAGTTTGGTGGCATATTCTGAAGCCATTTCCTTGCATCCGCAGCTAGTGAGTACTTGAAGCACCTCAACCTTAGAGCATCATCCGAGACGTTGCTCTGCTTATGGATCGCTCACACACCCAAGAAGTTTCTAAGATGTCGTGTCGGATAATCATCAGTGGAATTCCTGAAAAACCCCTCCGCTTTGAGCATAAGGATTAAACCATGGTCCACCTTGAAAGTTGCAGTGCCAACAGCTGGAGGTACAATAGCATTTGTAACCTCAATATACTCATCTATGTCCGCAAAAGGATTTTCTTCCATTTCTGCCTCCATTTCTTCTTCATATTCGGCCATGTTTTCCTATCAACACCAAGCAAAACAAGCAAAGTGTGATGGAATAGACTAAGACGTAAAGTAAAGCACACACTAATTAGTAATTTCAAAACCGTATTCCCCGGCAACGGCGCTAAAATTTGATACATTCAAATTACACTTTAATTAAATAGTGTAAGGCGGTCGGTGTCAAATATGATAACCCAACAAGGTTGGGGTCGAATCCCATAGGGAATAGGTGTGAAAAGGTTACTCAAATAGTGTGTTACTTGACTAAATTCGTGATTCTATTCGGTTAATGGTAACAAGAATATGAATTGAGTTTGGTTTGAACAAATAACTAATTGTCATATTGAGAGTGTAAATAATTTGATTAAAGAAACCAAGGTTTTGTCCCCTTCAATGAAGTGTAATGCTATTGGTGTTAATATGATATATTTCTAATGGAAGGTTCTTTTGATATGCAAATAATTTCTAAATGACTACCCAATATTTTCCAATAGTTGGGTAGTATTTCTGCTTTACGATTTTTCCAAATGTAAAATTTTTGCAATTAAGAATAATCAATATATGCCAAATAAAATCCACTTATTCCTAAGCGATTCTATTAAACAAGGTTTAATGTCTTGAGTCTTTGATACTTACTTCTACCAAATTCCAACCCACTTTCCCAAGCAAAGTAAGAATTTAATGGCACTTGTTAATGTTTGCAACCACCAACAATAAATGAAGAATGAGAAGTAAATAAATATCAACCAACCATTATACATATATTCAATGTTAAACACCCATTAACATAACACCCATTTAGGGTCCACAACTTTAGTATTTAAAGTTAGCTACACATACTAAAATACAAAAGGAAGAGAATATTTAATGCCATAAGGCTTACAAAGTGAAAGATTCTTGACCCAAAAGCATCCAAAAGAGAGGAATATTAAAGCCTTGTATTGTAGCTCCAAAATCAGACAAGATGCCCCTACAAAATCCCAATAAATCTATTTATAGTGGGTCAAAACTCGGGACAAAATTTGGACAAAAATACCCTTTCCGATTAAATATGACCGCATATCTACCACATAACAAACATGCGGTCCACATTCTTGACATAACCATCGCATCTTCAAACCCTAGTTTCCAGGCCTTCATCGCATTGATGTTTTGCGGTCCGCATTGCAGATATGCGATCTCATTTCGTGTCGCATTTTTACCTTCATCAATCTTCATGTTGAGTTTGCGGTCTATTATACGGCTCGCAAACAGGTTATGCGATCGTACATTGGACCAGAAATCTGTTGTGGTTTGCGATTCCCTTGCATATTTTGTGGCTCGCATGTTGGATTTTCGATCGCATATCCACATTTGCAATGCCTTTTTGCTCTTTTCATGTCTTTTTGTGGCTTTTTTATTTCAGTTCCATGCTCTTAAGTCCTTAAACCTCATACACTACAAAAACATTAAAATTACATAAGTATAAAGGATAATTGCATCTAAAACAAGCTAAAGTCTAAGCAATTTGTTTCAAATATGCCGAAATTCTCTGGCACATCAGTATATCTGCCATGTACCCAGATCGAGGAGTTCCTTTCTATTTTCTGTACTAGTATATCCCTTCTGTATTTTCCTTTTGATAGACATTTCTAGAGTTAGAACTTTTTATGCATCTCTTACCCAGATCGAGGAGTTCCTTTTGATAGCTTGAGATTCTTGTACTGTTATATGACAGGCGGCATCTTAAACATTGTTTCATTTTGTTATCTCGGTTTTTAATTATTTTCTTTCCGAAATTGTTCTTTTTCCACATTTGTTAGGCTTACCTAGTGGTAGAGACTAGTTGTCGTTACGATAGTTCACGGAGGGTGAACTGGGGTCGTGAAAAGTTGGTATCAGAGCATCTAGGTTCATAGGAGTTATGAATCACAAGACAGTTTATTAGAGTCTCGCAGATCGGTACGGAGACGTCTGTACTTATCTACGAGAGGCTATGTAACTTTTAGGAAAATTCTACTTCATTTGATTTCCTTGTCGTACGAGATTTTGATATCACAATTCTAAACTTCTTTCTTCTATTCTCTCATAGATGGTGAAGACACGTGCTACCAGAGATGACCAAGCACCCGCGCCCCCTACTAGAGCCATCAAAGGTCAGGGCCGGGGTAGAGACCGGGGACGCATAAGTGGTGCAGCCAGAGCACCCATGTGAGCTGCCACCGAGGCGCCACCAACAGTTCCAGCCTGAGTCCATGCACCTGATACGCCTACTGCTACTACTACTCCAGCGCTCCAAGAGACCCTTGCACAGTTTATGAGCATGTACACCATTCTGGCTCAAGTAGGGTTGCTTCCCCTTGTTGCAGCTACATCTCATGCCGGGGGAGGAGCACATAATCCCGCCGCCCACAGTCTTGAGTAGCGAGTGCATGTCCACCAGCAATTCTAGAGATTATTCTTGTACAACCTACAGTCCCAGATCAGCCCGAGGACAGGGTTGCGATTTCCAAGGATGAGCATTTGAGCCTTGAGAGGTTCGAGAAGTACAATCCTCCTATATTCAGTGGGCTAGCATCAGATGATGCTCTGGGATTTCTACATGAGTGCCACCATATTCTCTGTACCATTGGTATATCAGGATCGAGCAGGATTTTCCTGATGTGTTTCCAGCTGATCTTCTGGGCATGAAGCCCGATAGAGATATTGATGTTGGCATTGATCTGTTGTCGGGCACTCAACCCATTTTTATTCCTCCGTATCATATGGCCCCTCCTGAGTTGAATGAGTTCAAGGATTAGTTACATGAATTTCTTGATAAGGGTTTCATTCGGCCCAGTGTATCACCTTGGGGTACTCATGTCTTGTTTGTGAAGAAAAAGGATGGTTCTATGCGTATGTGTATTGATTATCGCCAGTTGAACAAAGTTAAAGTGAAGAACCAGTATCCTTTTCCTCGTATTGATAATTTGTTCGACAAGCTTCAGGGTGCACGAGTGTTTTCTAAGATTGACTTGTGTTTAGGTTACCATCAGTTGAAGATTTGGGAGCCGGATATCCCGAAGACTGCTTTCAGGACTCGGTATGGTCATTACAAGTTCTTTGTTATGTCACTTAGGCAGACCAATTCCCCAGTAGCCTTTATGCATTTGATGCACAATTGTCGTGCCCCCTTTTTCCTTCGCGGAATCGGGTTTATGACATTTTGATTGGGACAACTCTTTCCTTTTGGAAAGGGGGTTCGCATTTCTGAAGAGTCGCCACCTAACAATTTAAGGTGCGTTAGGGCACCTATAAGGATCATTTATAACTACGTTTGGTAACCAGAGATAGGGTAAGGGCTTGAAATTATCCCAAGGGAAAGGTGTTACCCACCGCTCAGGATCCACTAGTGTGATTCCCGGCCAAACAGTTTTTTGTGAATTTGTACAATTAGCAAATAAGCAAGTATGACTCAAATAGTAGGGGATTTAAGTTTAAATACACAAGTGTTTGAAAAAACAATCAGTGAAAAGCGAGATTTTGAAAAGAGTTACAATCTAAGCATATTCGGGAATGTAAAGGGGGTGTCCTAGGATTGTTTATAATATGGATTACATCAATGCAATACCCGGTATGACACTCCTCAAAGAGGGGCTACATGTTGTATTAACGCACCGGTCATCATATCCATTTCTACCCTTTCCCGCCCGTGAAGGTAGTTAAACCGAAGGTTGGTCTCGATCCCTATTGCATGTTGTTACCCATCCTTTCCTACCAGTCCTGGAGGAATTTAGGACTCATATCCTGTAAAAGGGGGGTGCTAGGCAGACCCTCAGGTTTAAAGGCAAAATACTAGGCAACAAATAAGAACACATAGGACTGCATTTAGGGGGGAAACACAGAAAATTAGATAGAAGGCTCAGTTATACCTCCACAAGTAATGCACATAGATAGCACGACTCATACACAGATAAGGTCCACATTCAGATCCTATGCATGGTATCTAAGTGACAACAGTAGAATCAAATTTATTACATGACTCAGAAAAGAAGTCTGAATCAGGCTTGCCTACTGATTCTAACAGTTGATAATTAACTAGCATACATAAAGAAGCATGTTTCCAGTTTTGACAAATTCAGCACCTATGGCTTGCCTAGGTGTAAAATAGTGTTCCAGTTGTCAGAGTTACTTAGAGAAGACCGTTTGAATTGTATTACTAAACAAGTTATTCTAAATGTTCAGAATTCCGGAATTATTACCAGCTGGGTTAATATATTTTTTTAATAATTAAACTAGAGATGCCTAAGCGGATGCGAATGCCATTCTAAAGGCATGGTATCTAATGCACAAAAATAAAGAGTTATGTATATACAGGACCTGAGCAGGATTTTTTCTAAATGCATAAGTATCACGTACTTTCAGAATATGCAGAAGATATGGAAATGACCTGTTTATTAGCGTTGTTTTTATCCTAAGGCAGGATCTCTAAGTGTACATGGCAGCGCATAACATAATGGTAAAGTGCTAGTTATTAGCAGATTTTAACACATTATTTTTGTAAGGATACACATGCTGAAACAATAAACATGGGACCTAAGAGTATGATTTCTAATGCATGTATGAATCCTACGCATGGCTTCGATTGCGCAATTAGGAATATAAACCTAATAACATGTTTTCTACCCTTAACAACTATAGCATGCATATTTACCCTATCCCTTTTCACTAGCCAAACCTAATACCTATTTTCAAAAGATTATTACAGACCAATACTAAAATGAATTACATAAAAAAATAAAAGTTACACTATAGAGTGCCTGAAAACAGGCCCAAACCTTCAGCACCTGATTAGGACTTCCTCCCTGAGTTATGTAATAAATCACCTCAAGTGCCAAGATTATTCCATAGCCTTTCTTATATCTGGGTGTGTCAGAGTTCCCTAAGGACCTCAAGGGATCCCGGGCAGTGCTCACACCTAGATTACATAGCCAAAACAGAGTAAGTGCAGTGTAGAAGGGCCAGTTTTTGTGTGTCCAAGTTAGAGGGAGCTCAAGGGTCCTAAGGCAAGGCTCACACAAAAGGGGCAGAACCTAGTGGTCTAAGAGTAAGGTGAAAGTGCTTGACATAAGTTTAAAAGAGTTGAGTTGGAAACAGTTTTGACAATGATTAATTTGAAATAAGTTTTGGAAAAAAAGCAATAGAAGAGTTTACCTTAGTGAAAAAACCCAGTTTGGAGAAGAAAAGAAACAAGGCAATCAGCAACTCAAGACCAAACCAACATACATAGTTCAAACACAAATAGGGAAAGGAGGAATTGGGACAAGTAGTTCATATGTGAAAGCATATTTTCGCATAGGTTAACACTAGAGAAGTACTACAAAACTTAAATAGTCACTGCATTAGTTTATCACAAAGTGTTCATGCCAGGAGCTTAATAGAGTTACTCATTAGGTGTAGGGGGGAGGGTTTAGGATCACATAGTGACTGGGTGTCACAAACACATGCTTAAAATGTGTTGTGGGTTAGGGCAGAATAGTAGTAGAAAAATGTAAGCAAACAGTAGACATGTTAAATTATAGGGAAGGGGTCTATTACACAGAGTTAGTCATGCTACTTAGTGTTAATCAAATACATTAGGAGTCTATGGGCATATTAGTTGAGGGGAATAAACAAAAACTCAAGTAAACATGATGGCCCAGTATCATACAAGACAAGTGATACCCAGACATGCTGATTATACATTTGAATAAAAGAGGGCAAAACTTAAGCATACTGAATAACGCAGTAAACAAAAAGGGCAATTAACATATAAGCCATTAAATCAGTGCAGAAGGAGACATGGATTAATAGACGGGGAGCACATAGTGTTGAGTTTCAGATTGAACTAGGAACATACCAGTTAAGGAATTAAAGTGCAGAAAGTAAAGCAAGTAGAGTTCCACAGTCTAGCCTTGGCTTTCAGCCGGCTAGACAAGTAGTTATCAGAAGTAGCAGAGAAAGAAGAGATAGTTTGTGTGTGTATGTGTGTGTGTGTGTGTGTATTCTCAACTATTGTTCTTGTTTTAAGACTGTAGAAGAGAGTCATTTATATAGTAATTTGAAAACTGGTTAAAATAGGCAAGAATCAATTCTTCAGTAATTATAGAACTCAGTATAAAAAATTGGTTTGAATCTCCCTTTAATTGAGAGAGTCAGTGTAAATGGTAAAGAGTAGGTGACAAGTAAGGAAAGAAATCATACATGGCTGGAGTATAACAAATTAGGAAAGATTTCAAAATAGTACCAATATAGAACAGGTAATTAAGGCTAGGTTCAGAAAGTTTTCAAACTAAGGAAACAATCACTAAGAATTAAGTAGCAATGCAGACAAGGCAAGGGAGAATTAATTAAGGCAAGCAACTAATCAAATTAAGTAGAAAGGTAGGAGTCTGGGGGTCCAAAGGGAAATGTTCAAATTACACCAAGTAATAAGGAATTCAGAATCAATCAACGAGAAAGTCATGCAAAAGAGTCAGCATGTTTAACATATAAATAGAGCAAGACATGGGTAGTCAAGAATTGACACACAACTCCAGCAAAACATGAAGATCAAATGATACAGAATCAGTGAGAAAGATGTTAGTCTTGATGCGAATAGTCAAGACAAACACAAACACATAGAATTGGTTTAAGTCTAGGCTGAGAAACTAAGTAGAAGCATATCAAGGCAAGGCAGTCACAAGAAATCACAAGAACTCAAAAGAAACATGAGAATCAGTAAGTCATGCTAATACACAAAAAACAAACGAAGAACCCTAAAATATTAGGGTTTCGCCATAGGCTCGTTAGGGTCAAGGAAGAACTCAACAAAATCAGTCAATACACATAGACGCAGAGGATTAAGCTCTTAAAACCAGAAAGTGTTTCGAAAAAAGATTTTTCAGAAACCCTAGTTTAGGAATATGACAAGTCATTCAAAAATCAAGAGATTTTCCATGAAAACAGGTAAAAAATAAGCTCGATCCTTCTCAGATCTGTATAGATCTAAGAAGTTTAAGAGACGAAATTAGGGTTTTCAACAGAATAAATCGAATAGAGGAGAAGACTTAAACAAACGCTTTAACCATAGAGATTCGTAGATTAATACAAAAAATCAGAAGAAAGAAGTGTTTCGAAAAGGTGTTTAAGAACCATAGTTTGAAGATGAAGAGTTACTTTAGAAAAATCGGAACAAAAACCTTTGAGGAAAACAACAAAAGCTCATAGTATACACAGATCTAAGATAGATCTAAAAGAAAATTGGAAAATCTTAAGAGTTAGGGTTTCAGAGAACCTAGAGAAAATGAGAAAACCTTAAAGGGTTACCAGTTTTAACCGGAAAAGTCATAGATCTTACTCGAATGACGTGAGGTGGCCAAAATATGGCATGAAGGACTATGGGTAGGAGTTGAACCACTCCAGGTTCACCTGAGGACCTTAGGGTAGTGTCAAACTAGCGTGGGATGAAGCAGGGGCCAGGAGATGATGAGAGGTCATGGTTTCCGGCGATGGAGGTGGCCAGAGAAGATGGACAAGGTCCATAGGAGAGGAGGGGAGAGGAGAAGGTTCCATAGAGAACCAGAGATAGAGAGACCGGTTGAGAGAGAATGAGAGGGGGGAATTGAGAGATTTGGGGGGGGTAGTCATTAGGGTTTAATATGGTATGGGGGAATCTGGACCATTGAATATATTTGATCAACGGTCCAGACTGGACCAGGGATTGGGTCGGGTATGGTTTGGGTTTGGGCTTGGGTCTAGTGGGTTATTTAATTGGGTTAGGGGTCCGATTGGATTTAGGCTAGATATTAAATGGGGAGTGACTAATTGTTAAATACCCAATTAAAATTAGATAAATAATTAATAAAAATAGCTAGTAATTAAATAAAATTAAATTAAAGCTAAATAGGTGAAATTAAGGTAATTAACTAATATTTAAAATATAAAAGGACCGATTATTGAATTAGAATAGCATAAAGTGTACAATTAGGCTATAATTGCAAAATTATTGTAATTATAGCAAAATAATGCCAAATTGGCTAATTTGTGAAATAATTAAATCCTAATAAGATTAAAAATGATATATTGAGCAAAGGGATACTTTGAAATTACTTGTAATGTAATTTATGAATAATTATTGGATATAAAATACTGAATAAATTAGAAAATAAATTGATAATAATATGAAAAGTTATGGAAAATACCAATTATTATAAAAAGTGATTTTGAAGGAATATATGCAAATTTAAAAAATAGTTTGAGGAAAAATTGGGTATCAACATTTGCCCATCTTTACTCGGGAAGGATGAAAGAGTTTTCGGGTAAAGAAATGATGACCAATTTTGACCGAGCGAAATGGTTTGGGAAGATTTATGCCGCAACCTGGCTTCTGAGTTGCCTACATATCCCTGGTTTTATATTAATCAGGTCGTATGTAGTTCAGGATCCATCGGCGGAGTATACCGATGAAGTCATTTCAAGAACGGACGCAACATCTAGGGCCGAGTGAGTGAATAGTTTACGGGAATGGTTAGGTTTGATATGGCTGAGGGAACTGGAGCGGGATCGCTCCTGCTGGGATAGTCGTTGCTCACTGGTTACCTTCCAATAAACAATACAAGCATATATTGCATAATTTAAACATGATGCAAATTCCCGTTGGACCATGAATGTTGTCTTTGGACGATGAGGATGATGTACTTAGACCATGATGTCCTGGGCCATGAAGCGTATGATAAGGGATTCGCAAGCCATGAAATGATGTTCTCGGGCTATGAGGATGGTGCCTCCGAACCATGATGCCTTTGAATAATGATATGCAAAAGATTGAAAGAGATCATCAGGCCATGACATGGTGTTCTCAGGCTTTAAAGATGGTGCCTCTGAATGATGACGCCTTTGGATAAGTTGGCGATATTTCAGCCTATGAAGGATGCAGTAGTATGATGCGGACAAGACAGAGCTTAGTCTTGCGAATTGAAGGGCAGAGCTTAGCCCGTAAGAGAAGCGAGATAAATAGTGCTTTGGATAGTGCTTAGTTTCGAAGAAAATTGGAGGCCGAGCTTACCCTCGGAAGGCAGAATGATAGTCTTATGCAAAGATGTGAATGTAGATGGAGGTAGATCTTAACCTCGGAAGGCAGAATGGTAGCCTTATGCAAATTGGAAGGCATAATAGTAGCCTTATGCGATGCAAATGCATATGGAGACAATGTTTAGTCTCGGAAGGTAGAATGATAGCCTTATGCAAAGATGCGAATGCAGATGGAGGTAGAGCTTAATCTCGTAAGGCAGAATGGTAGACTTATGCAAATTGGAAGGTAGAATGGTAGCCTTATGCAATGCAAATGCAGATGGAAACAACGTTCAGTCTCGGAAGGAATGCAATGCAAATGCAGATAGAGACAACATTTAGTCTCAGAAGGCAGAATGGTAGTCTTATGCAAGAATGTAGATGGAGACAGCTTTTAGTCTCGGAAGGCAGAATGGTAGCCTTATGCAAGAAATAAGATAAAAACTGACAGTAGAGTTTTCTTAGCTGATAGCAAATTGCGGCGTTGTGATTATTGGGAGCATTGTGACATACGGAACATCACTGGTGTGTACTGATATTAAATGTTGGTGAGTGCAACGGTTCTGAGAATTGTATCTTAAATAATGTTTGTCCCGGGGGCGTACAATATGTCTAATCCTAGTGCCTACATCCAAAGAAAAATCGTTAGTTTTGTAAGGGGTTTGTCCCATGGGCGTATAGTATGTCTTCCACAGTTTGATGAGTTGAAGTTTTTGACTGCTACTCGTGTGGCGATCGACTGAAATTACTTCAGAATTTTGAGGGTCCTCCTCAAAATTCTGCCCCAGTTTCCAATTACGGGGGAAATGAGATTTTATTGAATTGTGACCGAACCCATAGGGTTGCCTACGTATCCCCTCTTAAATGGGAATCAGGCCAGGTGTAGTTCAATTTATATCATATAAGGAAAGCATAAAGATTACACATAGTAACGCTTGACTGTATCTGAATTGATCGGCTTTGGCCAGACTTTTCCATCCATTTCTGCAAGTATGAGGGCTCCTACTGTCAAAACCTGGTGAAACATGTATGGACCCTGCCAGTTGGGAGAGAACTTCCCTTTGGCTTCATCTTGATGCGGAAAATTTTTCTTTAATACCAGTTGTCCCGGTGCGAACTGTCTTAGCTTGACTCTTTTGTTGAAGGCTCTAGATATTCTGTTATGATAAAGTTGACCATGGCACACTACATTCTTCCTCTTTCCGTCTATAAGGGCTAGTTGCTCATAATGAATTTTTACCCACTCCGCGTCGTCGAGCTCAGCTTCTTGTATGATCCTTAGGGAAGGAATTCCTACCTCAACGGGAATGACAGTCTCTGTACCTTAAACCGGCATATATGGGGTTGCCCCGGTTGATGTGCGGACTGTGGTGCGATACCCCAGAAGAGAAAATGATAACTTCTCGTGCCATTGTCTGTGATTCTTTATCATTTTCCTTAATATCTTCTTGATATTCTTATTGGCGGCATCTACAAATCCATTCATCTGAGCCCTGTAGGCTGTGGAATTCTTGTGTTTGATCTTGAAAGTTTCTCACATAGCTTTCATCAAGTCGCTGTTGAGGTTAGAGCCATTATCAGTAATGATTGACTCTAGAATTCCGAATCGACAAACAATGCAGTCGCGGACAAAGTCTGCCACGACTTTCTTAGTCACTGCTTTGTAAGATGCTGCTTCGACCCATTTGGTGAAATAGTCTATGGCTACTAGGATAAACCTGTGTCCGTTGGAAGCAGCAGGCTCGATTGGTCCAATAAAATCCATCCCCCAAGCGGCGAACGGCCACGGTGAGCTTGTTGTGTTGAGCTTGCTTGGAGGTACCTTTATCATGTCTGCATGTATCTGACAATGGTGGCATTTCCGGACATACTGGATGCAGTCTGTTTCTATAGTCATCCAAAAGTAACCAGCTCTGAGTATCTTCTTTGCTAAGATAAAATCGTTCATATGTGGACCGCAGGTCCCAGCAAGAATTTCCTCTAGTAGCCTGGATACTTCCTTTGCATCGACACATCTTAATAATCCTAAATCGGGAGTTCTTCAATACAGGATTCCTCTACTATGAAAGATGTTATTGGACAATCTTCGAAGTGTGCATTTCTGAGCAGGATTTGCAAGCTCTGGGTACTCTCCTTTTGCCAAATATTCCTTGATATCATGAAACCAAGACTTTCCGTCTGCTTCTTCTTCAACATGGGCACAGTAAGCTGGCTGATTATGGATTTTCACCGAAATGGGATCAATGCAATTCTTGTCAGGATGTTGTATCATAGATGATAGTGTAGCCAATGCATCGGCTAATTCATTTTGGATTTTGGGAACATGCTGGAATTCTGTCATCGTGAACCTCTTTCCCAATTCCTATACATGATGCATATATGGGAGTATCTTGGAGTTCTTTGTCGTCCATTCTCCCCGTATCTGATATATAAGCAAGTCTGTATCTCCAATCACTAGCAGCTCTTGAACGTTCATGTCAATGGCCATTTTGAGACCTAAGATGTGGGCTTCATATTCTGCCATATTGTTGGTGTAGGGGAACCTGAGTTTGGCAGACACCGGATAACGCTGACTGGTTTCTGATATTAGGACTGCTCCTATGCCAACCTTTAGCTCTGGCTATTTCACTCTTTTCGCTTGATTCCCTATTTTGAATGTCTATATCCTTGAAGCTTTTGTGAATTAACATGTCATTACTCGTATCCTTGCCTGTTTTGATGTTATTCTTGGAGTTCCATACTTCATGGTATGTGAACTTGCCTAATTTTAATTCCGACTCTAGAGAAGTCCGACACTTCTATGAGGAACATGACCGAGCTTGTTGGCTCTCATACTACATCCATTCAAAAATTGGAGATGAAAACGAGAGACCTCTCTAGGGAACAAAATCTGAAGCAAAAAGGGACACTTCCAAGTGACTCAATTGCGAACCCAAAGGGTAGTAGGAATAGTCCAACTTCTCATATCATTGCAATTACTACTCGGAGTGGGAAGGTACTACAAGGAGGAAGTGAACAAGTGGTTGAAGTAGAAGAGTCCGAACATGAGGTTGAGGTTGAAGAGCCAAGTGTTGTTGAAGTTGAAAAGGTTCCGGAAAAGTTAAAAGTGCAAGAAGAAAATCGGGAAGAGGTAAAGGAAAAGGTAAAAGAGACACCAAAAACTCTACCACCTATTCCTAGACCTCCTCCTCCATTCCCTCAAAGACTTGCTAGGAAGGTTGATGATAGCAAACTCGAAAAGTTCTATGACATTCTCAAGCAATTATCGGTGAATATTCCATTTGTGGAAGCATTTCAAGAGATGCCGGGTTTTGCTAAATATTTGAAAAACTTGATTACCAAGAAGAGAACCACCAAGAATGCAGTGGTGAATGTGACTCATCGGGTTAGTTCCGTCATTGCAATATCCACCGTTCAAAAGAAAGAAGACCCGGGAGCTTTCACTATTCCATGTACTATCTGGGCACATGATTTTGCAAGAGCCCTTTGTGATAATGGGGCTAGCATCAACTTAATGACTCTTTCCATTTACAAGCAAGCAGGGTTAAGTATGCCAAGGCCCACAAGTATGAGATTGCAAATGGTCGATCGTTCCATATAGGGAATGGTGGGAATTGTCGATGATCTGCTTGTTAAAGTGGGAAAGTTTCATTTACCCACCGATTTCGTAATCCTTGATTGTGCGGTTGAAAAGAGATCCCTATCATTTTAGGGAGACCATTCCTAGCCACAAGAAGAGCACTAATAGATTTAGAATGGAATGAGATCAAATTCCGCGTGAATGATGAAGAGGTCACATTCCAAGCAAGCAAGGGTATGAAACTACCACATGAATATGAAAGCATTTTGGTGATTGATGTTGTTGATGAAGTGGAAGATACGGTTGAAATGAAGATGGAAGAACAATGCCTCGGTGAGGCGTTGGCGGCTATTTTGGTAAACGTTGATGGCGAAGATATGGATGGGTATATGGAATCAGTTAATGCATTGGAGGGGCTTGGGTCCTACACTTATGCTCCGACAAAGCTCTCTCTCGACTTGGAGAATATAGCCACTCCTCCCGCAAAGCCTTCTATTATTGAGCCACGGCAACTAGAGCTCAAATCATTTCTAGCACACTTGAGGTATCAATTTCTTGGCTCAAATGATACTTTACCGGTAATCATTTCTTCTTTGTTGAATGATGTGCAGGTAGAACAATTGATGGATGTCTTGAAGGAGCATATGAAAGCTATTGGATGGACAATTGCAGACATCCGAGGGATTCCCACCGGAATTTGCGAACACAAGATCCAATTGGAGAATGAGACTAAACTAAGTGTGGAGAACCAACAACGGTTGAACCCGTCCATACAAGAGGTGGTAAAGAAAGAAATCATCAAGTGATTGGATGTCGGGGTAGTCTACCCCATTGCTAATAGTTCTTGGGTGAGCCCGGTGCAATGTGTGCCTAAAAAAGGAGGCATGATCGTGATTGAAAATGATAAAAATGAGCTCATCCCAACAAGAATGGTAACCGGATGGAGGGTGTATATGGATTATCGGAAGCTCTATAGTGCCACGTGCAAAGACCATTTCCCTATGCCTTTTATTGATCAAATGCTTGATCAGCTAGTAGGAAGGTCATTCTATTGCTTTCTTGATGGATATTCTGGTTACAACCAAATCAATATAGCATTGGAGGACTAAGAGAAGACAACATTCACTTGCCCTTATGGAACTTTTGCCTTTAGCCGGAAGCCTTTTGGTTTGTGCAATGCTCCGACTACATTTCAAAGATGCATGATGTCCATCTTCTCCAACATGGTGGAGGATTTTCTAGAGGTTTTCATGGATGACTTTTCGGTGGTAGGTGACTCTTTTAAGTATTGTCTTAATAATCTTAGACAAGTGCTCAAGATATGTGAGGAGACCAACCTTGTGCTTAACTGGGAGAAATGCGATTTCATGGTGGATGAAGGCATTATATTGGAGCATAACATTTCAAAACATGGCATAGAGTTTGATCGGGCAAAGATCGAGATCATTTCCAAGCTTACTCCATCTACTTCAGTTAAAGGTTTCCAAAGTTTCTTGGGGCATGCTAGATTTTATAGGCTTTTCATCAAGGATTTTTCCAAGATTGCAAACCCCATGTGCAAACTCCTTGAGAAATATGCAAAATTTGTGTTTGACGAGAAATGCCTCAAAGCCTTTGAGGAATTGAAACAAAAGCTCACCACGACACCTATTATTGTCACACCCGATTGGTCTCTTCCATTCGAACTCATGTGTGACGCAAGTGGTGTAGCTATTGGAGCAGTGCTTGGCCAATGTTACAACAAGGTTCTTCACCCGGTCTATTATGCAAGCAAGGCAATCAATGGAGCATAAATGAATTATACGGTGACTGAGCAAGAACTTCTTGCCATTTTCTATGCCTTTGAGAAATTCTGGGCCTACTTCTTCGGATCCAAGGTGATAGTGTACACAGATCATGCCGCTCTTCTCTATCTTATAGCAAAGAAGGATGCAAAGCCTAAGTTGATACGGTGGGTCCTATTATTGCAAGAGTTTGACTTCGAAGTCAAAGATAGAAAAGGGACGGAAAATCAAGTGGTGGATCATTTATCAAGGCTTGAAGAGGCACGGAGACCAAAGGGAGATCTTGAAATCAATGATGCTTTCCCGGATGAACACATATTGGCATTATCTAGCACTTTTGCTCCTTTGTATGCCGATATTGCTAACTATTTGGTTAGTGACCTTATTCCGAATGGATTGGAATCCTATCAGAAGAAGAAGTTTTTGAGAGATTGTCGGCAATATTATTGGGAAGAACCATTCTTGTTCCGTGTTTGTATTGATAACATCATCCGAAGGTGTGTTACAGAAGAGGAGATTATGCCAATTCTAAATTCATGCCACGACTCACCGATTGGGGTCACCATAGGGGAAATCGAATCGGTGGAAAAGGTGCTTGAATGTGGTTATTATTGGCTGTCGATTTATCATGATGCCAATCAAATGGTCAAGGCTTGCGACCAATGCCAAAGGCAAGGATCAATCTCCAAGAGGCATGAAATGCCAATACACTTTGTGATGGAGATAGAAATCTTTGATGTGTGGGGAATTGATTTTATGGGCCCCTTTGTAAGCTTTTATGGTATGAAATATATCTTGGTGGCTGTGGACTATGTGTCCAAATGGGTTGAAGCAATTGCCTTACCAAACAACGAGGCAAGGAGTAAGACCACATTCTTAAAGAAAAACATATTCACACGGTTTGGCACTCCTAGAGCCATTCTTGGTGATGGTGGGTCTCATTTCTGTAACAAGGCTTTCATGGGGCTACTAGATAAATATGGAATCAAGCATAAGGTGGCCACACCTTATCATCCCCAACCAAGTGGCCAAGTTTAAGTTTCCAATTGGGAGATAAAGAACATTCTAGCAAAGACTGTTAGTGCAAGCAGGACCGATTGGTCAAGGAAGTTAGATGATGTATTGTGGGCATACCGCACGGACTACAAAACTCCTATTGACACTTCTCCTTATCGGTTAGTCTTTGGCAAAGCTTGTCATCTACCCGTAGAACTGGAGCACAAAGCCAGGTGGGCTTTAAAGAGGTTGAACTTGGACTGGGCAGAAACTGCAAATTTGAGGTTAACACAACTCAATGAAATGGAGGAATTCCATTTCCATGCATATGAAAGTGCAGCTGTGTACAAAGAAAGGATGAAGTTTGTCCACGACAAAAAGATCTTGAAAAGAGAGTTCAAGCTAGGTGACTTGGTTTTGCTCTTCAACTCAAGGCTCAAATTGTTTCCGGCAAGCTCAAATCGAAATGGTCTGGTCCATTCAAGATGGTCAATGTATCCCCATTTGGAGCTATGGAATTAGAATCGGAGGATGGGCTCTGAACCTTCACAGTAAATGGCCAGCGAATCAAGCACTACTTGGGCACAGATGGAGAAAAACATTTGGTGGAACAGTTGGCTCTCAAAGATGGTCTGTGCCCGACCAATTAGTGTATCCAAAAAAGGTCAAACTACGTCGTGCCGCGACGTTAAATCAAACGCTTCATGGGAGGCAACCCATGTATGGTAACATTTTTTTGTCCTTTAAATTTTAACCTTTGTTAGATAGATTTACTTGAGCTATTTAAAGTGTGTGTTAGAGTGCAGGTAATTCAAAATATCATAACACTGGGTAAAATCGCGTGTGAAAGGGAAGAAAAGTCACCATGGGAATTCTGCTACACATATGAGGTCGCATTTTAACTATGCGGGCCGTATTCTGGTCGCAAACCCAGACAGTTTGTTTGGCTAAATTTGATGGCAGGAATGTGGCGAGGAGGTGCACTTTGCAGACCACATTTCAATTATGTGATCGCACAAGTGCACCGCATTGTGTCCTCAAGCAACTCAAGTTTAACCCACCACATAACACTTATGCGGTCGCATAATGTGTTATGCGGTGACTTACCCACAGCGACCTCACAGGTAAGTAACCCTCGCATATCATCAGCATTCAAACACTTTCAAAACAAAAGAAAAGAAATTTTCTTTTTTATCAGAAAGAAAAAAAAATGAAAAAAAAAAGGAGAAGGCAAACCGGCTAGTTGAATCGAAAAAGTAAGACAACACCTGTGAATTCATCTCCCAAGTGTGCTTATTAATCCATCACTGGTATGTTTCTCCTTTCCCGATTTCATCCTTGTAAATTTTAGTTTAAATTTTGTTGTGTTTCTCCTATTTTTGTTTCCTGTAGTTTTTGTTCTTTTTCCTCTTCGTATGTGGGTATCTGTTCATAATGTGAGGGGGTTCTTGGATAGGTAGTTAGGTTTGGGGTGCTAGGTAGTGAAACAAGGTCCTCCATTGTTAAGGGTTGAGTTCAAAATGTTGAGAACAATAATTTCTGCGGACATTGTTGCCGCAAAATGAACCCTAGGTGGCCTGAAGAGATGACAAAATGTGGTGACTTTGCGATCGCATAAGTGATATGCGGATCGCAAAGTCACCGCATACTGAAATAGTTTCATGCCTTTTGTAGCCTGTTGTTTGCGGCAATTCTGCGATCGCAAATCCATCTTTGCGGTGGACTTTGCAATCGCATAGTGTGAATATACTTCCCAAGCATTTGGTTATGCAATAGTTACGTGAACCACATAATGGATATGCGATCGCATAACACATCGCATAATTATATCCCTTTAGTAGGCTGAAAGTTTGCGACATGTTTGCGGTCCGCATAGTGGTTATGTGACTGCATAACCTGTCGCATACTTGTAATTCTTTATACTTTTTTTCCTGTTGTCTGCTATGTTGCTCACACTTCATTTCTTTGTAGATATGGATCCTAGGAAACATGTATCTTCTTCCAGAAAAAGGGCTTCCACCAGATGTCAAGCACAACAAGCCAAACGTTCACGACTAGACCCTACTGCTGCACTTCCCTCCCAGTCTGATAAGGAGGAGACCTTGCCTTCAGTTGACCTACAAGCTGAGGCAAGAAGAAAAAGAGGAGATGACTTCCAACTCAGGCTTGGGGTCGGTGGCTCTAGGGAGTTGTATAGAGAAGGGCTTACAAAACGAAAAATACTTGCCAAAAAACAACTGAGTCTGAACGGGCTACAGGAACAATACCCTCACATACCGGAGAACATAAAATCTAGAAAATGGGAGTTCTTCATTGAGCTGCCGGATGATTACAATGAAACATTAGTTCGTGAATTTTATGCATCATATGGAGCCTTCAGGACCCCTCACCACAATTGCAACAAATTTTTCTGTGATACTGTCTTGGTTCGGGGGAAACAAGTGTCTGCAGCAGTGATACCATAAATAAGTTCTACTTCCTTGACTGGAGACCAAGCACATCTGAGTATAATGCCAAATGGGCAAACCGGGATAATGAGCGTAGTTGGATAGCGTTAGTGATAGCTAAGGGGACCCCTGCTTGGATTGACCCTCTGCGTAAAATATTCAAGAAAGATCTCACACGAGAAGGTCGATTCTGGCTCAGTTTTGTCACCTCTCGATTGATACCATCCCGAAATGAAATTGACATAAGCATTGCAAAAGCTCTTCTCATTGCATGCATTATGACTGGGATAAAGATTGATGTGGGTGATTTCATCTTCCGAGAGTTAGGGATCCGGGCCAACCAGACAGCGATGTCACTTCCATTCCCATGCTTGATCACAACCCTCTATAAGGCTGTGGAAGTCCCTACAATGCCACACACAAACAAAATGGGGAAAGCACTGAAGGATATTAATATCACGTGTATTTATAATGCAGTAGATGTTGCTCCCCCAGAGGTTCAGACCCAGATTCATGCTGATATAGAGCCTCAGATTCCCAGACTCCTAGGTCTCCTCAGGCTACTGTTGCATCTACTTCCACTCCACATCCCACATCTCAGGCCACCATTGCTCATCCTTCTGCCTCACTACCAACTGTTTCGAGGCTTGGTCTCTTAGTTCAACATGCAAATGCTAAGGTAGATCAGCTTCTGAAGAACCTTCCCACCCTCATCAAGCAGGCATTGACTCCTATCCAATCCTCAGTGATGGCCCTCCAATAGCAACAGATATCTTATAGGGATCGCTTAAAGCAGCTTGAGGTGTGGGTTGAAAAGATAAAGCAGGGTCAAGTTGGTGACTTGCCAAAGCTCTATGATGATGTTGCCACAATGAATACTGAGCTCCACAAAATGCAAACTTTGGAGTTCGATCTATCTTCCTTCATTCCCAAGGAAAGTGAGTAGGGAGAGGACACAACAGTGGCTGGATTGGATAATGACTTCCCCATATTGATGACAGAACCTGCACCTCAGACAGTCGAGGCTTCCCAGCCTCCAGCTTCCCCTGCACGTATTGACATTCCTTCTGAGGAGGATTCCGGACACTCTGTAGAGTCCAAAGGTGGGGAGGCAGACAAGGGAGATACTGATGAGGTGTCATGGTCTGAGGAGGATGAGGGCCCTCAGGAGAAGGGTAAGCAGATTGCTACCCCTACAGTTGCAGAGGAGGAACAAGCATATGTTCAGAAGGCAATTGAACATTCGCTAGCAGACAAGGTCGCCCAAGCCATTCCATCGACCACTCAGCTATCAGCAGGCGAGGCCAGCAGCTCACAGGCCTAAGCTCCAGTGTCGGGCTAGCTAGAGATCCCTCCTCCATCAGTGGAGGTCACTCCTCTGGTCGAGACCTCATCGGTCCCAGCTTCAGCATCAGAGGGTGACCCCACCATCATTCAGACGGCTTCCGACTCCTATAGAGCTTAGTGCGCCTTAGGGAGCCCCTAAACTCTGTTTTACATTTTCTTGCATTGGGGAGAATACATGCTTTTTAGTTGGGGGTGGGATAGCATTGTACCAATTTTTGTGAATTAAACTATTGTACATGTTTTTGGGTTATATAAGCAAACTTCCATATATACTTGTGTTGTGATTCTGTATATATTTGTGTTTTGTGGTTTTAGTACATAGGTGATCTTTGTATATAAAAAACAAAAACAAGTAGATAGTTGTATGTTCATATTTAGTAATTAGCAATGAATCCTCCTTGGTTTTTCTTCGCCGGATTCTTTTCCAAGGATGTAATAGTAGAACCAGGGAAGTAAAATGAAATATTTTGACCGGTTTGGTGTAATTGTCTAGTTTCAAGCATGTGTGTCTGTAAATAGCCTATACCCTTCCATTAATACAAAAAAAAAAAATCAATTGTGTGAACTTGAGGCTCGCTCTTTGACTCTATGTATACCTAGAGTTATACATGTAAATATGATGAAAGCTTCAAGTTGCCAAGTGTTGACTCGAGGGCTAAAACTATGTTGAGCCAAACAGTTCGTGTGCCATGTGTGTGAGTCTTTGTAGAAATAATTCTTGTGTCTACTTCTGCCATCTAGAACTTGCCCAGTTGGTCTTTCGATGCTTATGATAATTACATTTGGTTGGAGAAAAGACCTTAGGCAGTCTTTGTGATTTTGGAAAACCAGTTAGCCTTTCAAGCTACCCATTGTACAGATAGTATCACTAGTTACCCCACTTGAGCCTTTAACCTTTTCTTTGCCTACCTCATTACAAACCTTTCCCCTTTTGTAAAACGATACCCTCTTTCGAACTCGTACCTCCTTGAACACTAAGAATGAGGCTAAAAGCCTTAGTTGGGGGTGTGGTGTCAAGCCGGAAATTGGCAAGGTTCTTTACAGTGAGTGTAGGAAAGTATACCTCAAAGTGCGAAACTACTCAAGCTCCAAAAGCAAAATTAAAAAAAACAAATTTTGCAAGGGAAAAGAAGAAAAAGAAAAGAAAAGGAGTTGTATGTATATATAAATATGGAGTCTTGAAGAGAATTAGAGAGGTATTTAAGGTGGCTCAATGTTGGAAAGTAGGAGCTAATGAGGGCTAGATGATTTGAAAAGAAGCAAAGAACAACACGAAAGAAAAATGTGAGTAGTGTTCAAGGAGGGTGTAGTTACTTGTACCCAAATGCTTATCCGAGCCTTCCCTAAACCTACATTACAAGCTTAAAAAGTCCTTATGGGATCTCCAACCGAACGTTTTTAGAATAAAGCGATGAATTGAAATAAGGGCAAGCTTATGGTATGACATGTTGTAAAACTTGAAACTCTTTTTGAGAGTGAGTGTCTTTGTGAATCCCTCCCTTTTGTTGTCATTATAAATATTGTGAGTGTGGGACTTTATTTCTAGTGAGGGCACATGAATTGTGAGGTTGGACAAAAGTTGAGTTCTTGATGTCGAATGCAATTGCACTCAACTGAGAGTAACATTTTGTCAAATTGGTCGAGGCTTAAAGTTTCACAAGTTGATTAGTTTTCCTTGTAAATAACAATGATGGTTTAGGAAGGATAAATAAACGAAAGGGCATGCTCGTAGTACTGACAACTAACACCGTCCGTGATCACTATTGTTTCATATCGTTTAGATGGAGACTAGAATAGGATAGTGTCGTTTAGGTTGCTTAAGGACAAGAAAGAGTTTAAGTTGGGTGTTGATGTGCCGGAGAATTTAGGCATATTTAATACAAATTGCTTAGGTTTTGGCTTGTTTTAAATGCAATTATCTTCTATACTTATGTAATTTTAATGTTTTTGCAGTGTATGAGGTTTAAGGACCTAAGAACATGGAAATGAAATCAAAAAGCCGAAAAAGGTCAAGAAAAGAGCAAAATGTGATCGCATAGGTGAAGATGCGGGCTGCAAATCCAACATGTGGACCGCATAATGCTCAAAGAAATCGCAGGGTCCAACAGTTTGCTGGCCAAAGTCAGGTGCAAGAAATGCGGTCCATTATGAGACCGTATAATAGGTTTGCGGGCCGCATAATGGATTGCAAACTCGTTGTAGAAGTTGCTTAAGGCGGAAAATGTGGTGCAAATTGCGATTGCAAATCAACAATTTGGACCGCATAACCTAAATGCAACGAAGGCCTGGAAACTAGGGTTTGAAGATGCGATGGACTTAAAGAGAATGCGGACTGCATGTCTGTTATGTGACAGATATGCGGTCGCATAATTGACCTGTAAGGGTGTTTTTGTCCGAAATTTTGTCCCGAGTTTTGACCCACTATAAATAGATTTATTGGGGTTTTGTGGGGGCATCTTGTCTGGTTTTTGAGCTACATTCCAAATCTTTAATATTCCTCTCTTTTGGAAGCTTTTGAGTGAAGAATCTTGCACTTTGTAAGCTTTATGGAATTCAATATTCTCATCTTTTTGTATTTTAGCATGTGTAGCTAACTTTAAATACTGAGGTTGTGGACCCTAAATGGGTGTTATGTTAATGGATGTTTAACATTGAATATATGTATATATATTTATTTATCATTCTTCATTTATTGTTAGTGGTTGCAAACATTAACAAGTAACATTTAATTCTTTCTTTACTTGGAAAAGTGGGTTAGAATTTGGTAGAAGTAAATATCAAAGACTCAAGGTTTTAAACCTTGTTTAATAGAATCGCTTAGGAATAAGTGGGTTTTATTTGGCATATATTGATTGTTCTTAATTGCAATTCTTTTATATTTGGAAAAATCATAAAGAGAAAATATTACCCAACTATTGGAAAATATTGGGTAGTCATTTAGAAATCATTTGCATATCTAAAGAACCTTCCATTAGAAATATATCATATTAACACCGATAGCATTACATTCCATTGAAAGGGACCCAACCTTGGTTTTCTTAATCAAATTATTTACATTCTCAACGTTACAATTAGTTATTTATCCAAATCACAATCATATCATACTCTTGTTACAATTAACCGAATAGAATTATGACTTAAGTCAAGTAACACACTACTCGAGTAATCTTTTCATGCCTATTCCCCGTGGGATTCGACCCCAACCTTGTTGGGTTATTATATTTGACACCGACTGCCTTACACTATTTAATTAAAGTGTAATTTGAGCGTATCAGTGTTGTAATTTGATTATTTTCGAGTGAGCATTGTTCCCTTAGCATATTTTGATGATTATATATTGATTTTGGTTAGATTTGGAGCATCCGGAGGCCGAGTCGAGAGGCAATGGCATCGCAGGCTAGAGTTTGGACCGGATAAAGGTAAGTAATGATTGTAAATGTTTTCCTAAGGGTATGAAACCCCGGATTTCACATCGTTGTGCTACTTTGAGGTGACGCACATGCTAGACGACGAGCGTGGGGTCGTGCACCATTGGGGATTGTGACTTAGTCCGTCCCGTATGATTGTTTAACCGCAAATTTGATTGAAAATTGTTTTCTATCATCATGTTTTGGGCTGAATGCCAAATTTGGGCCTCATGCCAATTATTTTGGACCCTTAGGGGATTTTTACTACTATTCCTCACTGTTTTGACTTCATATCTGTACTCAGTCGTGCTGTATTCTACTATTTTCATAACTCAGCCATACTTACTCTATTTTGACATCTTAAATGATATCCATTTTGATGCATAAAATGATATTTTGGGCTGAGCATCATATTTTATTGTGCCCGAGTGGCTTTGAGAGATTTCTAACTGAGTGAGGCCGAGGGCCTGTATTGTGAAGTTATTATGGGATCGGGTTGCGCGTCGTAGCAGTATTGTACTGATTCATCATTATGAGGCCGAGGTCCTGAGTTGTTACGCCACGAGGTGGCTTGATATGAGGTCAAGAGCCTGTTTGATTATGCCACGAGATGGCTTGTTATTGCGCTTAGGCCGTAAGGGGCCCCTCCCGGAGTCTGTACACCCCTAGTGAGCGTGGGTACCCAGTGTGAGAAGTGATAAATCCCGAGGGGATGGTCTTGATTATGTTATTGCCCGAGGGGATGATACGAGTGATTGTGAGATGGCCCGAGGGGCTGATTCTGTTGGTATTTTGCCCGAGGGGCTGATTTTATGTATCTATCTTTTCTCCTTGTTTTTCATTCACTCGTTTAAACTACTAAAAGATGTTTTAAAGAGGTTTTTACTGAACTAAGGTGTTTCTACGAGTCTTTACTATTTTGTTGCATTGTTGTGGTTTTATACTACCTCTTTGTAGCATTTTGTAGTGTTTTATGTGTTTTCTTATCGCTCAACTGCTTTTACTTTTATTACTTACTGAGTTGGTGTACTCACATTACTCTCTACACCTTGTGTGCAGATCCAGGAGTCTCGGGTCATGTTAGCAAGTGCTGATTTGCTTTCCAACAGGCTTGTTCGGAGTTGACTAGGTAGCTGCTCGGCGTTCGCAGCCCAGTGCTTCTCCTTCCTATCTTTACTTTCCTTGTACTAGCTTTGTACTATACTGTGTAGTCTTTCATACTTTTAGACGGATGTTTAAATGCTCATGACTGGTGACACCACGATGTCGGGTTGTGTTGATTTCACTCTTTATTTTGGAATTTATAGTTTATTTATGACTTAAAATCAATTATTATAATTATCTTAAATGGTTTGAGGGTTTGTGTCAGCTGGCCTTGTTTCACGAGAGGCGCCATCACGACCGGGTCTGGTTTGGGATCGTGACAAGTTGGTATCAGAGCCTAGGTTACATAGGTCTCACGAGTCATGAGCAGGTTTAGTAGAGTCTCGCGGATCGGTACGGAGACGTCTGTATTTATCCTCTAGAGGCTGCAGAACCTTTAGGAAAACTTCATATTATTGAAATTCTTGTCGTGCAAATCTGTTGATCCGAGTACTAAACTTCTATTGTTCTATTCTTTAACAGATGGTGAGGACACGCACTACCGGTCAAGATGGACGACCGCAAGTACCACCATCTGGAGCCACTAGAGGCCAAGGACGCGGTTGAGGTCGTGGTAGGGGCAGGGGTGTAGCCTGCATAGCAGCTAGGGCAGCTTCTGCAGATCCACCAGCCGCCCTAGTTCATGAACAGGTCTCAGTTGTGGACGCTCCAGTAGCACCAGCTCAGGCACCAGCTATGCCCATTGTGATTCTAGGTCTTCAGGAGGCCTTGGCTCAGATTCTATTAGTATGCACTGGCTTAGCTCAGGCAGTCTCAGTTACTACAGCCACAACTACTTTTCAGGCTGGGGGAGGCACTCAGACTCCCGTCGCTCGCACACCCGAGCAGGTCGGGCAGGGACTTCAAACAATAGGGGCACCTCCAGCCCACCCGATTGCAGTTGTTTAGGGCTATGTAGCTCCTGCTATGCTAGAGGACGAGCAGCGCAGGTTGGAGAGGTTTGGTAGACTTTAGTCTCCGACTTTCAATGGTACAAAGGGCGAGGATGCCTAGGGTTTCTTAAACAAGTGTCAGAGGATTCTTCGCACATTGGGTATTCTGGAGACCAGCGGGGTTGCTTTCACTACTTTTCAGTTTTTTGGAGCTTCCTTCACTTGGTGGGAGGCTTATGAGAGGTGTAGGCCTATTGGTGCAGCACCCCTTACCTGGCAGCAGTTCTCCATTCTCTTTTTGGAGAAGTATGTGCCATAGTCTCGCAGAGAGGAGCTGTGCAGGCAGTTCGAGTGGTTGCGTCAGGGAGATATGACTGTGACGCAGTATGAGATGAGGTTCTCAGAGTTAGCTCGTCATGTTGTTTGGTTGGTTCCTACGGAGAGAGATAGGATTAGAAGGTTCGTTCATGGCCTCACATATCAGCTTCAGATTCTCATGACCAGGGAGAAGGTGTCTGGTGCTACTTTTGAGGAGGTTGTTGACATTTCTCGTGAGATTGACTCAGTTCGTTGCCAGGAGCGAGATGAGAGAGAGGACAAGAGGCCTCAAGGATCTGGTAGTTATGGTGGTGCTCCTTCGAGAGGTCAATTTTAGCACGGTAGAGGCCGTCCATTCAGACATGCTTAGTCAGCTCGCCCAGGTTATCGTGGGGTGTCATGGTTCTCACAGTTCTTCTCAGGGCCATTCATCACTCAGTGCCCTTCCAGCCCAGAGTTCGTCCTGTGCTCCATCAATTCAGGGTTTTTTTATGCCAGGTGCATCTGCTAGTCATTCTGGTGCTAGGGATTCCCTTCAGTCCCTGTCTCCATCACCAAGGAGTTGTTATGAGTGTGGAGAGTTGGGCCATATATGGAGGCAGTGTCCTCGTCATCTTGGGGGTTCATCTCATCAGAGGAGTCAACCGTCGGCTTCAACGCCAGTTACTTCACCACCACCACCCAGCTAGCTAGCTAGGGGTGGAGGTTAATTAGCTAGGGGTCGCCCTAGAGGGGGAGGTTGATCAGGTGGTGGTCAGACTTATTTCTATGCACTTCCAGCTAGACTCGATGATATTGCTTCAAATGCTGTAATTATAGGTATTGTCTCAGACTGCCACAGAGATGCCTCTGTGTTATTTGATCCCCATTCCACTTTTTCATATGTGTCATCATATTTTGCTCATTATTTGGATAAGCCCTGAGAGTCTCTTGTTTCATTTGTTCGTGTATCTACTTTGGTGCGTGATACTATTATTATGGACCGTGTGTACCGGTCATGTATGGTGACTATTAGGGGTCGGGAGACCCGAGTGGACCTATATTGCTTTGTATGGTGGACTTTGATGTGATATTGGGCATGGATTGGCTATCTCCGTATCATGCTATTTTGGACTGTCATGCTAAGACAGTGACATTGGCTATGCCGGGCATGCCACCGGATAGGGATATTGATTTTGGTATTGATCTGGTACCGAGCACTCTCCCCATTTCTATTCCACTGTATCGTATGGTGCCAGAGGAGTTGAAGGAGTTAAAGGAGTAGCTTCAGGAACTCCTTGATAAGGGGTTTATTTGGCCTAGTGTGTCGCCTTGGGGTGCGCCTGTTCTATTCGTGAAGAAGAAGGATGACACGATGAGGATGTGCATTGATTACAAGTAGTTGAACAAAGCAACAATCAAGAACAAGTATCCTTTGCCTCGTATCAATGATTTGTTTGACCAGGTTCAGGGAGAGAGAGCATTCTCCAAGATTGATCTTCGTTTAGGGTATCACCAGCTAAAGATCAGGGACTCGAATATTCTTAAGACGGCTTTCAGGACCCGATATGGTCATTATGAGTTCCTGGTGATGTCTTTTGGGCTGACCAATGCCCCAGCAGCGTTCATGCATTTGATGAACAACGTGTTTCGGCCTTATCTCGACTCGTTTGTCATAGTTTTCATTGATGATATTCTGGTGTATTCACGTAGTCAGGAGGAGCACGCAGAGCATTTGAGAGTTGTGTTGCAGAGATTGAGGGAGGAGAATCTTTATGCAAAGTTCTTTGTGTGAGTTTTAGCTCAGTTTAGTGGCATTCTTGGGGCACGTGGTGTCTAGCAAGGGTATTCAGGTTGATCCGAAGAAGATAGAGGCGGTTCAGAGTTGGCCCAAACCATCCTTAGCCACAGAGATTCGCAGTTTTCTTGGTTTGGCGGGTTATTACCGTTGGTTTATTCAGGAATTTTCATCTATCGCATCGCCCTTTACCAAGTTAACTCAAAAAGGTGCTCCATTCAGGTGGTCAGATGAGTGTAAGGAGAGCTTTCAGAAGCTCAAGACTGCCTTTACCACAACTCCAGTGTTAGTTTTGCCATCAGCTTCAGGTTCATATACCGTGTATTGTGATGCTTCGAGAGTTGGTATTGGGTGTGTATTGATGTAGGGAGGTAGAGTTATTGCTTATGTTTCTCGTCAGTTGAAGCCCCATGAGAAGAACTACCCCGTTCATGATTTGGAGTTGGCTACCATTGTTCATGCATTGAAGATTTGGAGGCATTATTTGTATGGTGTGTCTTGTGAGGTGTTTACTGATCATTGTAGCCTCCAGCACTTGTTCAAGCAGAAGGATCTCAATTTGAGGAAGCGGAGATGGTTGGAGCTGCTAAAGGACTATGATATCACTATTTTGTACCATCTAGGGAAGGCTAATGTGGTGGCCGATGCCTTGAGTAGGAAGGCGATGAGTATGGGGAGTTTGGCGTATATTCTAGTTGGGGAGAGACCTCTTGCAGTTGATTTTCAGGCCTTGGCCAACCGGTTCGTGAGGTTAGATATTTTGGAGCCCAGTCGGGTATTGGCTTGTGTGATTTCTCGGTCTTCCTTATTTGATCGCCTCAAAGAGCGCCAGTATGATTACCCTTATTTGCTTGTCCTTAAGGACAGAGTTCAGCACGATGATGCCAAATATGTGACTATTGGTGATGATGGGTATTGAGGATGTAGGGTCGGATATGCATGCCCAATATAGATGGGCTTCGAGAGTTGATTCTAGAGGAGGCCCATAGCTCGCGGTATTCCATTCATCCGGGCGCTGCAAAGATGTATCAAAATCTGAGACAGCATTATTGGTGGAGGAGAATGAAGAAAGACATTGTGGTATTCGAAGCACGGTATCTCAATTGTCAGCAGGTGAAATATGAGCATTAGAGGCCGAGTGGTTTGCTTCAGCAGATGGATATTCTAGAGTGGAAGTGGGAACGGATCACCATGGACTTTGTAGTTGGGCTCCCACGGACTATGAAGAAGTTCGATGCTATTTGGGTGATTGTGGATCGCCTGACCAAGTCCGCGCACTTTATTCCTGTGTGTACTACGTATTCTTCAGAGCGGTTGGCAGAGATCTATATCTAGGAGATTGTTCGTTTGCATGGTGTCCCAGTTTCCATCATTTTAGATAGGTACACTCAGTTTACTTCATAGTTTTGGAGGTCTGTGCAGCGAGAGTTGGGTACTCAGTTTGAGTTGAGCACAGCTTTTCACCTCAAATGGACGGGCAGTCTGAGCGCACTATTCAGATAATGGAGGACATTTTGCATGCTTGTGTCATTGATTTTAGAGTGTCATGGGATCGAAAAGATTTGTGAAAGAAATGAATTGAAAGAAAGAATTTTGAAAAGAAATGAGAGGAAGAGGGATTTAAATGGGAATAAAAGTTGGGCTAGTCTTGAATTAATCCACCCAGGCCCAATATTTTCCCCAAAACCCACCCAATTTCCGGCCCAAATTCGGTCCGTCTCCTTACCACCTAAAACGACACAGTTTTGACCTGCTGGTTTAAATCTAATCCTGGTCGTTCTTTTGTTTCATCCAATGGATCAAGAGCTCTCTCCCATATTGCATAAAATTGTCCGAAGTTCTTAGATAGTCTAAGACCAAACGAACTCATCTCCCTCGTCTTCTTCCTTTCCACCCCTCAGAAACATCCCTAATCCACCATTGCTACAGAAGACAAAAGTTCCAATCACTCCCAAATCAACACCCCTAGACCCTCTCACTCCCCTCTGTCTGAATATCAACATGATTCTCCTCGAATCCATCCCCATGTCCTCAAATCTTGAATCAAAAATCTGAGTCCCCAATGGTTTTTTTTGCTTCCGTTGGTCCGTTAAGGTCTGGGTCGATTACCCTTCGAGTTTGAAGAATTTTTGGACTAGGAACAAGTGTTAAATGGGTCGTTCTCACAAGAACAACCCGAGTAACACTTATTTCGGGTCCAAGTTAAACAGCCAATTAGTCCATAATTCACCGATTGTTTGCCTCGCTCGGTATTTGCTTCAATTCGTCGATTCAGGTCCAGTCAAAGTGGTATCCCCCTCTCTTTTCTTTAATTCTGCTTTGGTTGTTCTCATTTTTTGTTGTTTCATTCCCATTCTTTTCTCTTTATTCATTTAGATTAGTTCAGTTTGTTTGGGGTCGATGGGTTCATTTGGCTAAAGACGTAAACTTAGGGCTGATTGTTAAAATCATTTATGCTTGGATTACCTCTGGTTTGACTGTTGTTTGATGAATTGAATTTGCTTGATGTTTTGGGCTTTGTTTGGTCTAGTTTAGGTTTTGCGATTATGGGTTAGGCAGCCCAAACCCAGGTTGTGGCTCAGAGTAAGTATGAGGGTCCAAGAAGGGTAAAAACAGGCACGTTTAGGGGTAGTTTAGGGAAATTGGGTAGGGGAATCTTTTGTAAAAATTAGGAAGCTTCCCAGAAGCTGGATAATGTGCTAGCTTGATAACCAAGTCAAAAATAAAGGACTAAAGTGGCACAAACCAAAATTGAAAGAGGGCTGAAGATGTAAATCTTTTTGTTTATTGTTGCCCTATTGGCTTGCATATAAAAGGGACTCTTTCTTGCCTTAAAAGGTAGAACTTAAGTGATAAAAATTGGAGAAATTCAAACAACTGAGAATCCAGAAAAAATGTGAAAAAATTTCACTGTTTGATAGAATTTGGGTTTTTTTCGTCTCTTTTCCTTTAATTTCTGAAACACAATAGAGGTTCTAAGAGTGATAAAAATCAGGAAAAGAAAGCAGCTAAGAGTTTTGGTACTGTTTCATTGAATCCTCTTTTCATTCCTTAACCAATTTCTGGAGTTTTGAGTTCTGAACACATTTTCTAGTTTTATTCTGAGAATTCATATGGAGTAATTTTGAGTTTTTGAAGAATTTTGGTTCAATTGGTTGAGTATTGTTGCTTTGTTGAGTTTCTCGATTTGGTTTCATCATTTTCCATGGTTGAATCTGGGGGGGTGTTGTTGCTGATCTATCCCTGCTATTACTCTGCTGATCTTTCACTATTTCCTTTTCTGTTTCAATCTCAAGGTACACATCTTTGATTTTAAGCATGTAAGCCATGGTTCATGAAGTGTTTTTTTTAAGGAAATGAAGATTATGATGTTATCTCTGCTTAGCTCCTTTCTCGGCGTGTTTTGAGTTTCATATTGATACTGTAATAGGATTATTATGTAGTGTATGATGATTCGTGTTTGTTTAAATTCCTAGGTTCTATTGTTATTAGAAATGGCCATCACTTTTAAGACCCATAAATGTTGTCTTTAAAATTCAGGTTGTTAGAATGTTTGTTAATCACAATACTACTATAGTAAAGTTTGAGCATGTGTTGAGAAGTTGAAGTCCAGCTTTGTCTTCTTCTGTTGGTCGTGTGAAATGGTAAGGATGATTAGGAGTGGGATCTCTTTGTCACATTTTCTAGTCATATAAAGTTTCCAGACTTAATTTTTTTGTTTAATTAGGTGTGTGTTGATTTAGGATTAATATATCTTGCTCCATTTCTACACTCAAGTTAGCTATGTCGTCTGTTCTGAGCTTTCTCGGTATAATGCAATAGCTAATATGATTCGTTAGTTTTGAATTCCTGTGTAGTGTAGTTGAATGTCATCTTTAATATTTTGTTTAACTTTCCAGTATAATTCATATTGTCTATTTCTGCGTGAGTGTCGTTTTCCGGTAAAGTTCAAGATATAGGCAATCATATCCATGTTTGTCTAATAGAAAGAATCCAAAAAAAGAATTGGTTGTTAATCATGGGGGTGCTTTGAAATAAATTGAATCATACAAGATCGTAGTTATGACGTAGTTACAATTTTGTGCGTTCATGTTTTCTCAGAAAAATAGATTTCTACTGTCCTTAATCATGTCCTCTGTGTTTGTCTATTTGGTGTTATGATTCTTATTTGAAAAAAAAGGAAAAAAGTAACGTTTGTGCAATACGGGCTGGTTACAACTACACTTGAATATGATAGTTGGACTGGATCTCATCTGCTTCCTGCATTTATTTTGAGAAAGGAAAAATTAGGAACATTCGGAGTTCGTTCTAAATTGAGTGCAACCCTTTGAAATAATCTGAGGCGTGCCATACCAAATAAAATCCCAATTGCATGGCCCTCACTTTAATTAAATCTTGTTTATCCTTAGAACTCGAGGCATGTCGTTTAGTAAATTCCATGGCCCTCGCAAATTGCAAACGCGTAGTCATTTTAGGCGTGTTACTTTAATAAATGATCTCCTTAAACTCGGGTGCGCATTTATGTGACTCAAATCCAAATGTCAACGATATTAAAATATGTCAAAGACCACGGGTGCATTTATGTGACGTGGTTCAAGACGTGTTTTAATAACGTTGAAATCTTCCTAAAAATGAATAAAAGCGGTTAAGGATGAAAATGCACATAGGTTTGAACATGTACTAAAATCAGATAATTAAGCCGAATATAATAGTTGAGCGACCGTGCTAGAACCACAAAACTCGGGAGTGCCTAACACCTTCTCCCGGGTTAACAGAATTCCTTACCCGGATTTCTGGTTCGCGGACTGTAATACATAGTCAATCTTGTCCTCGATTCGGGATTTTAACCGGTGACTTGGGACACCAAAAAATTATCCCAAGTGGTGACTCTGAATTTAATAAATAAATAATCCCGTTTTGATTGTCACTTTAAGTTGGAAAAAACTCATTTATACACCCTTCTGGGGGTGTAGGTAAAAAGGAGGTGTGACACTGAGTACTACTGTGGTGTACTCATGCTCTTCTGTTCATGTTTTTCATGTGCAGATCCGGGTACTTCTACTCAGGCCTACCATCCTTGAGGGAGGCGACTACTTAGAGACTTCGAGGTACATCTATCGCATCCGCAGACCGAGGAGTCCCTCTTTATTCCTGTCTTTTAGTATTTAGCCCTTCTGTACTTTCTGTTCTTATTAGACAAATTCTGGAGTTAGAGATATGTAGTATTTCTTTTTTCTTAGCTTGTGATTCGTGGGTTTTCGAGTCTTGGATTTGGATATTGGTTTTGAGATTTATATATGATGTATGTCGAACGGCACATTTAAACATTGTTACTACTTTATTTCTGTTTTAAATTGTTTACTTCCGCAAATTTTGGTTTTTCTTTCACAAATTAGGCTTACCTAGTCGTAGAGACTAGGTGCCGTCACGACGGTTCACAGAGAGCGAACCAGGGTCGTGACAAATTGGTATCAGAGCTCTAGGTTCAAAGGAGTCATGGATCACAATCCAGTTTATTAGAGTCTCACTGATCGATACGGTGATGTCTGTACTTATCTACGAGAGGCTATGTAACCGTTAGGAAAATTCCACTTTATTTGAATTCCTTGTCGTGCGAGATTTTTGATTTCACAATTCTAAACTTCTATCTTCTATTCTCTCACCGATGATGAGGGCACATGCTTCCAGAGATGATCAGGCACCTGTGCCCATGCGAGAGTCGCCAAAAGTCAAGGCCGAGGTAGAGGCTGAGGACGCGCATGCGGTACAGCTAGAGCACCCACACGAGCTGCCACCGAGGAGCCACCAGCAGTTCCAACCAGAGCCCAGGCACTAGATACGCCTACTGCAACTACTACTCCATCACTTCAGGAGACATTAGCATAGTTCCTGAGCATGTTTGCTACATTAGTTCAGGTGGGGTTGATTCAGGTTGTACCAACTACTTCACAGATCGGGGAAGGGACCCAGACTTCCACCACCCCCACTCCAGAGCAGCAAGTTCTCATCGTACTGGTTCCAGGTGTCATGGCGACATATCCTGTGGTCCTAGTTCAGCGAGTGGTGAGGACCTCTCGCCGAGTAGAAGATAGGTGGGTCCAGGAGAGAGAGGATAGACGAGATCAAGAAAGAGTATAGGGAAGTGAGGAGACCTCGTAGACTGGAGAGACCCACTGGTCTTTATTCTGGAGGAAGAGTACGGTATGGTAGAGGTTTTGTAGGGCAGCCAGCTCAGTTTGCATCTCAAATTTTACATAATGTTTTAGGTGTTCAAGGGTCTTGGATTACCCGTACCGCACAGTTTCCACTGCCACGTCCTCCCAAATCTTGTTTTGAGGGTGATGACACCCGTCATATGGTGAGGTATTGCCCCAGACTTGGGAGGGGTGCACCTCCACAAGCTTCTCACCCATAGCATGCCCTGTAAAGTTCTCAGGCTATGGTTACAGCTCCAGTTGCTACCCCACCTGCTCAGCCAGTTAGAGGTGGAGGTCGGAGAGGTAAAGGTCGCCTTAGAGGGGGAGGCCAGGCCAGATACTATGCCCTTCCTACCCGTACCGAGGTTGTTGCCTTTAATTCTGTCATCACATGTATTATACTGGTTTGTCACAAAGATGCATCGGTTCTATTCGATCCAGGCCCCACTTATTCTTATGTGTCTTCTTATTTTGTTCCGCATTTGGGTGTATCTCAGGATTCTTTGAGTTCCCCTATTCATGTTTCTACTCCTGTGGGAGATTCCCTTATTGTGGACCGTGTTTATCGGTCGTGTTTGGTTGCTCTTAGTAGTTTTGAGGCCAGAGCCGATTTATTGTTACTCAGCATGGTAGATTTTGATATTATCTTGGTCATGTACTGGTTGTCTCCCCATTATGCTATCCTTGATTGTCACGCTAAAACTGTGACGCTAGCTATGCCAGGTGTACTGCGTGTTGAGTGGAGGGGTACTTTAGATCACACTCCTAGTAGAGTTATTTCTTTTCTTATAGCTCAGCGTATGGTTGAGAAAGGGTGTGATGCTTATGTGAGAGATGTCAGTATTGATACCCCTTCAGTTGATTCAGTTCCAATAGTACGGGACTTTCTTGATGTGTTTCCAGCTAATCTTCCAAGCATGCTGCTTGATAGATATGTTGATTTTGGCATTGATCTGTTGCCGGGCACTCATCCCATTTCTATCCCTCCGTATCGTATGGTTCCTCCTTAGTTGAAGGAGTTGAAGGATCAGTTACAGGAATTGCTTGATAAGGGTTTTATTCGGCCCAGTGTATTGCCTTGGGGTGCTCCTATCTTGTTTGTGAAGAAAAAGGATGGCTCTATGCGTATGTGTATTGATTACTGCCAGTTGAACAAGGTTACAGTGAAGAACCGTTATTCTTTTCCTCGTATTGATGATCTGTTAGACCAGCTTCAGGGCGCACGGGTGTTTTCTAAGATTTATTTGTGCTCAGGTTACCATCAGCTGAAGATTCGGGAGTCGGATATTCTGAAGACTGCTTTTCGGACTCGGTATGGTCATTACGAGTTCCTCGTCATGTCATTTGGGCTGACTAATGCCCCAGCATCCTTTATACATTTGATACACAGTGTGTCTTGACTCGTTCGCCATTGTCTTTATTGATGATATTCTGGTGTATTCCCGGAGTCGGGAAGATCATGAGAAGCACCTGAGAACTATGCTTCAAACTTTGAGAGAGAAGAAGTTATATGTTAAATTCTCGAAATGTGAGTTTTGGTTGGATTCAGTGGCATTCTTATGCCACGTGGTATCGAATGAGGGTATTCAGGTGGATCCGAAGAAGCTAGAGGCCGTGGAAAGTTGGCCCAGACCATCCTCAGCTATAGAGATCTGCAATTTCCTTGGCTTGGCGGGCTACTACAGTCGTTTTGTGGAGGGGTTTTCATCGATTGCAACCCCTATGACCAGGTTGACCCTGAAGGGTTCTCCATTTTAGTGGACAGAGGAGTGTGAGGCAAGCTTTCAGAAGCTCAAGACAACTTTGACTACAGCCCCAGTTTTTATATTGCCTACAAGTTTGGGGTCTTATACGGTCTATTATGATACCTCAAAGATTGGCCTCGGAGCGGTGTTAATGCAGGATGGTAGGGTGATTGCCTATGCGTCCAGACAGTTGAAGATACATGAGAAGAATTACCCTATTCACAACCTTGAGTTAGCTACCAATGTTCACGCCCTTGAGTTAGCTGACCATCAAAGCTTGCAGCATTTGTTCAAGCAAAAGGATCTAAATTTGCACTAGAGGAGGTGGCTGGAGTTGCTGAAGGACTATGATATCACTATTTTTTATCACCCAGGCAAGGCCAATGTGGTGGCCGATGCTTTGAGTCGTCGGACAGGGAGTTTGGGGAGTTTGGCTTATTTACCAGCATCGGAGAGGCCTCTGGCGATGGATGTTCAGGCCTTAGCCAGCCAGTTTGTGAGATTGGATCTTTCGGAGCCCAATCGGGTTCTAGCTTGCATGGTTTCTTGGTCTTCCTTATTTGATCGTATCAGGGAGTGGCATTATGATGACCCTCATTTGCTTGTCCTCAAGGACAAGATTCAGCACAGGGATGCCAGAGATGTGGCTATTGGTGATGATGCAGGGTCAGATTTGTGTACCCAATGTTGATGGGCTTCGAGAGTTGATTCTAGAGGAGGCCCATAGCTCGCGGTATTCCATTCATCAGGGTGCCGCGAAGATGTTCAAGATTTGAGGTAGCACTACTGGTGGAGGCGGATGAAGAAGGATAAATTTGGATTTGTAGCTAGGTGCCTCAACTGTCAGCAGGTAAAGTATGAGCACCAGAGACCGGGTGGGTTACTCCAACAGATAGAGATTCCGGAATGGAAGTGAGAGCGGATCACCATGGACTTTGTAGTTGGGCTCCCACGGACTTTGAGAAAGTTTGATGCTATTTGGGTGATTGTGGATCGGCTGACCAAGTTCGCTCATTTTATTCCTGTGTGCACTAATTATTCTTTGGAGCGGTTGGCGAAGATTTATATCCGGGGATTGTTCGTTTGCATGGTATTCCAGTGTCCATCATCTCATATAGAGGTACTCAGTTTACATCATGGTTCTGGAGGGCCGTTCAGCATGAGTTGGGTACTCGGGTGGAGTTGAGTACAACATTTCACCCTCAGACGAACGGACAGTTCGAGCGCACTATTCAGATTCTTGAGGATATGCTCTGTGCGTGTGTGATTGAGTTTGGAGGGTCTTGGGATCAGTTCTTTCCATTGGCGGAGTTTGCTTATAACAACAACTATCAGTCCAACATTCAGATGGCACCGTATGAGGATTTATATGGGAGGCAGTGTAGATCCCCGGTGGGTTGGTTTGAGCCGGGTGAGGATAGACTATTAGGCACTGACTTGGTACAGGATACTTTAGAGAAGGTAAAGGTGATTCAGGATAGACTCCGTACATCCTAGTCCAGACAGAAGAGTTACGCGGACCGGAAGGTTTGTGATATTTCCTATAAGGTTGGAGAGCAGGTTCTGCTTCGGGTTTCACCTATGAAGGGCGTTATGAGATACAGGAAGAAAGGGAAGTTGAGTCCGAGGTTTATTGGCCCTTTTGAGATATTGAGGCATGTTGGGGAGGTTGCTTATGAGCTTGCCTTACCTCCCAGCTTGGCAGGAAATCATCCGGGGGTTTTTCATGTTTCGAAGCTCCGGAGGTACCACGGTGATCCGTCACACGTGTTGGATTTCAGTTCAGTCCAGTTGGACAAGGATCTATCCTATGTTGAGGAGCCAATGGCAATATTGGACAGGCAGGTCTGAAAGTTGTGGTCAAAGAACATTGCCTCAGTGAAGGTTCAGTGGCGGGGTCAGCCGGTCGAGGAGGCGACCTGGGAGACCGAGCAGGATATGCGCAGCCGTTACCCTCATCTTTTCACTAATTCAGGTATGTCTTTATGCTCGTTCGAGGATGAATGAATGTTTAAGTGTAGGAGGATGTGATGACCCGGCCGGTCGTCTTAAGAATTAACTCACTGATCCCCTATTAATTGCTTTCTCGAGTTTATTTCTACTATTTTGATTTGATGGGATGTTTGGTTTTGAGTTTTAGGGAGTTTTTGGGACACTTAGTCTCAGAATGAGAGCTTAAGTGTTGGAAAGTTGACCGTAATCGGAACAGTGTGAAAACGGCCTCGGAATGGAAATTCGACAGTTCCGTTAGCTCTGTTGGGTAATTTCGGGCTTAGGGGCATGATCGGATTGTGTTTTGGAGGTCCGTAGCTAATTTAGGCTTGAAATGGCGAGAGTCAATTTTTGAAGTTTCCGGTCCGATAGTGAGATTTTGATCTAAGGGTCGGAATGGAATTCTGAAAATTGGAGTAGCTTCGTAGTGTTGAATGTGACGTGCTTGCAAAATTTCAGGTCATTCGGACGAGATTTGATAGACTTTTTGATTGAAAGCATAAGTTAAGAGTTCTTGGAGTTCTTAGGCTTGAATCCTATGTTAAATTGGTGATTTGATGGTGTTGTGAGCATTCTGAAGTTTTGAACAAGTTTGAATGATGTCATGGGATGTGTTGGTACAATTGGTTTGAAGTCCCGGGGACTCGGGTGAGTTCCGGGTAGGTTCCGGGATGTTTTAGGTCGAAAATCATAGATGTTGCAGGTCCAGAAGAGTTGTAGGCCTCGGAACCCACCAGTGCAATCCGCACAAAATCCAGTGCATCCGCGGTGGGGGCTGTGCGGCCGCACAAAATGCACTGCGGTCCGCGGTGAGGAAAATTTCAATGGTCCTACTTCGGAAGCTCATATCTTTTTATCTACAAGGAAGTTTGGGATGATTCAAAAATGAAAATTGTATCCCTTCGTGTCTAGTTTCCATAAAGGTAAAGAAATCATAATTTGGACATCTGTAGAGAAAAGTATAGCCAAAATACTAAAGCCTATCACTTCAATCAAAACCTGTGCGGACAACACTCATTTTTGTGCGGACTGCACTGGTTTTGTGCGGACAACACTCGTTTTTGTGCGGTCCGCAGTGGTGGAAATCCTGGGGGTGCTCTATAAATATGAGGTTTTGGGTTTTATTTCATATTTTGACCTAGAGAGCTCGGATTTTGGCGATTTTTCAAAGGTTTTTCAAGAAATTCATCGGGGTAAGTGATTCTAACTCAGATTTGGCTAGAGTACATGAATCCATCATTGAATTCATCATTTAATTCGTGATTTGGGATGGAATTTGGGAAGAAAACTTGTGAAATCTTTCAAAAATGTAAAATGATGATTTGAAGGACCAAATGGTATCGGAATTGGATAATTTTGGTATGGTTAGACTCGTGAGGGTATGAGGATTCTGAAAATGTAAATTTTACTCGAATCCTAGACATGGGCCCGAGGGGAGTTTTGGTCATTTTACATAATTTCACGTATTAGCTTAGAATTTAATTGTAGAATCAGTTACTTGAAATGTTATTTACATTATGCAATTGAATTGAATAGATTTGGGCCATATGTAGTCGAGTACTCATGGCAAAGACGTGGTGCTGGGTTGATTTTGAGCCGGTTCGAGGTAAGTGGCTTGTCTAACCTTGTGTGGGGGACCTTCCCCTTAGGATTGGTATATTTGGTAATTGAAATGCCTTGTACGTGAGGTGACGAGTGTGTACTTGTGCTAATTGTTGGAAATCCGATTTTCTTTAAGTACTTACTAGTATGTTTCCTTTCCTGTTTCTATTACTTACACTATTAAGCATGTTGTTAGTTTAGGAAAGCATGTCTAAGTGACTTAATTGCTTCATTTGGTTTAACCTGCCTTACTTGAATTATGTGCAGCATGCTAGGCTAGGATCACTTATTGCCTTAATATGAATTTTGCTATTTCTGTTTATCTTCCTTCTGCTGGTGTATATTTATTTTGGGACTACAGATGTGGGATTCCGGTAGCTCCCCCTTGTCTGGTTAATTTGGGACTACGGGTTAGATTCCTGGTAGATCCCCCTGCACATTTACTTTGGGATTACGGGTTAGATTCCCAGTAGATCCCCCTGCACAGTTATATGAAACTACGGTAATGCACCCGGTAGATTCCCCTAGTACTGGGTATTTACATTTGGGACTACGGATCGGGATTCCGGTAGATTCCCGCGCATTGATAGTTGGACTACGAGATAGGATCCCGGGAGATGCTTCGGACATATATATGATGTACTATGGGACGGTATCCTGGGAGATCCACTGGACAGTTGTAATTGGGACTACATGACGGTATCCTGGAAGGTGCCCTGGTTGTTATCTCTATGTTGAGCTGTATTTCTTTCCGTGGCTTGTTTTGTCTCTGTTCTAGTTGTTGTTGTTCTGTCAATTCTATGTTATTTCTTACTGTTACACTTATTTATACTATTTTATTCCACACTATTAACCCTTATATTGTATTTAACCTTAGTAGGGCCCTAACCTTCCTCGTCACTACCCAACCGAGGTTAGGCTTGGCACTTACTGAGTACCGATGTGGTGTACTCATGCCTTTTCTGCGCATGTTTTTCATGTGCAAATCCAGGTACTTCTACTCAGGCCTACCATCCTTGAGGGAGGCGACTACTTAGAGACTTCGAGGTACATCTGCCGCGTCCGTAGACCGAGGAGTCCCTCTCTATTCCTGTCTTTTAGTATTTAGCCCTTTTGTACTTTCTGTTCTTATTAGACAAATTCCGGAGTTAGAGCTATGTAGTATTTCTTTTTTCTTAGCTTGTGATTCGTGGGTTTCCTGTTCTTAGATTTAGATATTGGTTTTGAGATTTATATATGGTGTATGCCGAGCGGCACATTTAAACACTATTACTACTTTATTTCTGTTTTAAATTGTTTACTTCTGCGAATTTTGGTTTTTCTTTTGCAAATTAGGCTTACCTAGTCGTAGAGACTAGGTGCCGTCATGACAGTTCATGGAGGGTGAACCGGGGTCGTGATAGGGCTCACAAAAGCGCCCAGAGGGTCGCAGATGCGGAAATGGCCATGGGGAGCTGGAACCGTAGAAGCGGCTGATTGAGCGCACCTGCGGTAGCGTAGGTGCGGGTGCTTGATCACAAGTACGGTCCGGGGCGTTTAAGTGATTTGCACAGAAGCGCACCTGGGACTGCATGTGCGGGCATTGTACTGCAGGAGTGGTTTAGTTGGGGTAGAACATATAAATTTCACTTTCGCGCTTTGAGTGGGTTTTCACCATATTTCATTCGGGAAGAAGCTTTGGGAGCTAATTGAAGGGAGAATTCAAAAGGGTTTCTTAGAGGTAAGGTCCTTGGTTCCTAAACTCGTTTTTATGATGATATCTAAGGTTGTAAGCTTGAAATCTATGGGAAAATCAATAGCAAAATTGGGTTTTAGGGCTTGGAAATTGGAGACCTAAAATTAGGGATTTGAGGGGTCATTTGTGGGCGGATTTTGGTACTTTTGATATGAATGAACTCTTGGGGGAATAAGAATTCCATCATCATGTAAATTTTATCGGATTCCGAGACATGGGCCCGAGGGTCGGGTTTGGTAAATTTTGGGATTCGTGTTGTAATTTGAATATTTTCGAGTGGGCATTATTCCCTTAGCATATTTTGATAATTATATATTTATTTTGGTTAGATTTGGAGCATCTGGAGGCCGAATCGAGAGGCAAAGGCATTGCGGGCTAGAGTTTGGACCGGATAGAGGTAAGTAATGATTGTAAATGTTGTCTTGAGGGTATGAAACCCCGGATTTCACACCGTTGTGCTACTTTGAGGTGACGCACATACTAGACGACGAGCGTGGGGTCGTGCACCATTGGGGATTGTGACTTAGTCCGTCCCGTATGACTGTTTAACCGCGTATTTGATTAAAAACTATTTGTTATCATCATGTTTTGGGCTGAATGCCATATTTGGGCCTCGTGTCAACTGTTTTGGAACCCTTAGGGGATTTTTACTACTATTCCTCACTATTTTAACTTCATATCTATACTCAGTCATGATGTATTCTACTGTTTTCAGAACTCAGCCATACTTACTCTATTTTGACATCTTAAATGATATCCGTTTTGATGCATAAAATGATATTTTGGGTTGAGCATCATATTTTACTGTGCCCGAGTGGCTTTCAGAGATTTCTGACTGAGTGAGGCTGAGGGCATGTATTGTGAGGTTATTATGGGATCGGGCTTCGTGCCACAGTGGTATTGTACTAATTCATGATTATGAGGCTGAGGTCCTGAGTTGTTATGCCACAAGGTGGCTTGATATGAGGCCGAGAGCCTGTTTAATTATGCCACGAGATGGCTTGTTATTGCGCTTGGGCCATAATGGGGCCCTCCCGGAGTCTGTACACCCCTAGTGAGCGCGGGTACCCAATATGAGATGTGATATAGCCCGAGGGGCTAGTCTTAATTATGTTATTGCCCGAGGGGCTAATACGAGTGATTGTGAGATGGCCCGAGGGGCTGATTCTATTGGTATTTTGCCCGAGGGGCTGATTTTATGTATCTATCTTTTCTCCCCATTTTTTATTCACTCGTTTAAACTATTAAAAGATGTTTTAAAGAGGTTTTTACTGAACTAAGGTGTTTCTATGAGTCTTTACTATTTTATTGCATTGTTCTAGTTTTATACTGCCTCTTTGTAGCATTTTGCTGTGTTTTACGTATTTTCTTATTGCTCAAATGCCTTTACTTTTATTACTTACTGAGTTGGTGTACTCACATTACTCCCTGCACCTTGTGTGTAGATTCAGGAGTCTCGAGTCACGCGAGCGAGGGCTGATTGCTTTCCAGCAAGCTGTTCGGAGTTGACTAGGTAGCAGCCCAGTGCTTCTCCTTCCTATCTTTAGTTTCCTTGTACTAGCCTTGTACTAGACTGTGTAGTCTTTCATACTCTTAGATGGATTTTTAGATGCTCATGACTAGTGACACCTGTGAGCACGTGATTTTTGCCTCACGAAAACTACTCCAAAATAAATCAAAAATAAAATAAATTTCTTTTAGTGTGCAATTTTAGAATTTGTGTAGCGTTTATTAATTGTTTGTGTTTTGTCCGTAAATGTTAACGTTGTTATAATTAAACGAAAATAAAAATACATGTTGCATGCATATCTAGGATTTAATTATGCATTTAAAAGATAATTGAAATAAAATCACAAAAATATGCATTTATTCGATTTTAAATATGTCACTGTGTGATTAGTGTTTTGTTTATGTGTTAAATAGTTGTTAAAAAAGTAATTAATATTTTTGTAAGGTTAATTTTTGTTTTAATAATTTCAATTAGGATTTTAATAATTAGGATTAAAATAAGGAAATATAAAATAAGTTTTAAAGCTAAAAATTGGACCTGGACTGAAATCCAGGCCCAAACCAAGTTACCCCCCCACAGCCCAATCCAAACAACCCAGGTCCGGTCCAACTCAGGAATAAATCCAAACGACGACGTTTGGTCACATTTCATCAAGGACCGTTGGATTAAATCAATCCAACGGCTGAGATCCCCTACCCTTACCCGGAACCCTCTACCCGACCCATTGCCCCGATTCAGCTCGACCCCAACGTTAAACCCAAACGACATCGTTTGGCTAAGTAAACTGATCCTGACCGTGTATCATGCTTGATCTAACGGAAGATCAATCCACCCTTCCCCTATATAAACCCCAAATCCCTACCCCGGCCCCCTAACTAAACACCCCCCTCCTCTCTATTGTTCATCATCTTCCCCGAACCAAACCCCTAACCCTAGCCGCCCTCATTCCCCACCGCCCGAAACCCGGCGGCAACAACGCCGCCGGTCACCACCTTAACACCCCAGACTCCTCACAACCTCCTCTTCACGGATCTGGCATCAGTTTCCTTCGAATCAGGCCCCAACTCTTCGAATCTTAAATCGAAGGTTGTCCTAAAAATCTTATCTTCTCCAATGGCCTCCAAAATAACACCACAGCTTCCCCTAAATACCCTCACCACGGATCTGTTAGTAGCATGGCTCGAATCCTACTGGAACTGCTCGAATCTTCATTTGAAGATTCGAGTGAAACCTGACCCTATCCCAACCTACCTCAAACTCACACCAGTTACCCACCTGACCTCCCTCGTGCCTAGAATACCATTGGTTTGATTCGAATATACCTATAAATGTTCGGATTTGAAATCAAAAAATCTGAAACCCTAAAAATTTCCAGTCATGGAATTTGTCTAATTCAAGTGAGGGATTGAGGTCTAAGAGACTTTAATCGAGGTATTCTCAGTTGAGAATACTTCGAATAAAGTCTGTTCAGCCTCAAAAGGTCCAAGTCCGAGTCGACCCTGTGTCCGTGTGAATTTAAAGATTCAAAGGTATTTTTCCTATTTCTTTTTATATTCTATGTATATATTGTTGCCTGTTTCAGTAGCTGGTGTAAGTTTTCATATTTGTTTAGTTGATTCCGTGATTCTGTCTCATACCCGTCTATTTGATCAGAATTATACTATTGTTTTTGTTGATTATGATTGTTTATAATATGTGTAATCGACTCGATTAAGTTCGTCGATTAGTTGTTTTGTAAATTCTTATTGCCTTTAATGTTGATTGTAATACTCTGTTGTCTGTTTTGGTTGTTATCATTTTGTTGAAGTCAGTTAATTAGTTCTTCCCAACTAGTTATTTCTTGTTTAATAAGTCAGAAAGATTGTCGATCATTCGTGTATGTTGATTTCTGAACCAGTTGGTTTCAGGGCATTGTCAGTATATTGACAATGCTCCTGTATTTGTTTAATCTTAGTTCAATGTTGAAATTCAGTTTAAATTGTTCTTTTGTTCAGTGTGATATTGTTGTGATGATTAGGTTTAATTTCAATTTTTACAAAGTGTTGGTTAAATACACTTGTATTAGGAGGTTAATTATAGGATTGGTTATAGCTGCTTGAACAGATTTTAAAATCTGTTTTGTATCAGATTCTGAATTTTAGTTTAAAGGCAGTAATAACAGTAATTACAGTAGGATTTCTGGGGTATTTCTGGGATAAAATAGTGAGGGTAATATGATAATAGTAGTGTGCTGAAAGTGGAATGTTAGTGGCTATTAATTAATGGGATAATGGGAAACAAAGGGTAATGGGAATGCTGGAAATCAGGAAAAGTTCACTTAATGGGATTTAAAGTAGTTAAAAGCAGATTTTGGATATGATTTTCTGGTTTTTAAAAAGAAGAAGGGGTCCAGACAGTAGGCTGCAAAAAGAGAGGCAGGCCTGTATAAGATAGGGGGGATTGGGACTGATTTATAGGGAGATTTTGAATACATAGGAGGGCAGACTTTTTTAAGAGAGAGAGACTGAGATTTTAATACACACAGAAATACATATACACAGAGAGAAAAATCTGGATAGAAGTCAAGAAAGGAAAATAGAAACAGTAAAACAGAATTCTACATCGGAAACTAGTATTGAAGCTGATTCTGTGTTTTGAAATTGAAAGCTTTTTCAGTCTGCTTTGTCCTAATTCTCAAAATCAGAAATATTATTCTTTCATTGAATCTGTCCGAATTTATTTGATCCCATTGTTCAGTTAAAAATCTGAAATTTCTTAAAAATACTGTTACTGTGCATCTGGGTTCCTCGGGTCCTATTATTGCTCAAATCTGTGGAAATACTGGTATTCTGCTGATTTTGTTACTGCTGCTACTGCTGAAATTTACTCCTTCTACCTTCATTTCCAGGTACATATCTTTTAAACTCATGTCATGCAAAGCTTTCAACATGACAAATAAATGAAGCTCGAATTGTAATTCTGTCTTTTATTCATTTAAGTTCGTTAGTTTAAATTTCAGCTTTGTTTCATGTTGGTTAACTAGTAGTGAGTTCGACACGATGGCTATAAGTTAATTGTTTTATTTTGAAATTCGTATAAAAGTTTTGTAATAATGTTATCCATTTCGAAATCTCATTAGTATAGTTATATTTGAATTGTCAAAATAGGGAATATGGCATAAAAATGGGCCATTGATTACATCCCGTAATATTTTTAGCTAAATGTAAAGTAGAATGGAAGTATCAAGAAATTACATTATTAGTATATCTTGTAAAAAATATGATTTTGTTTAGATTGATATAAGTTATATGTTCATATATGGCATGATGACGGGTATATATATAATCATATGAGGAAGGTGATTTGATATAGCTCGTTACGATGTTAGAATGTTATGAATGTTTCAGACGTACAATTATGTTGCATGTAAGGCAAATTTTATTGAATCGATTTGTATAATAATTCCCTTTCTTATCAAATTGATGCTTATCTACCATCGTAAACAAATTAACCAAACGATTACAACTTTGGATTAAAAACAAGTAATGTAGAAGGTGATTAGGTTTATAAATTATAACATTTTTTAAAAAAAAAAATATAAAATAGCATTCGCCTCAAATAGAATAATGAAAATTCTTCGAAAATATCACTTCCTTTCTTACATCAATTCTTTCCCAATTTTTATACGTAATTTGCACGTTGTTTATTTGGGTAGGCAAATATTGTATTCACTAAATGGTAGTATTAATCACACGTTGTTTATTTTTACTCCTTAAATTCGAATGGTTTGAGGAATATAATTCATACGCGAAAAAGTATAATTTGCGATCAACAAATTGTAAATTTTTTCAAGGAATTTAGAGACTAGAGGAATATTTATTTCTCATGATGTTCACATAAAAATACGTGGATATAATAAACAATCTGTAAACAAATTTATACTACCATCAAGAATATTTTTATGATTAGGGATACGTTCGCGTAACCTGATTATACTTCTAAAAGCAATTCGGATTATGCGTTCGCGCAACTTCGAGCGAATATTTAATAAAAGGGATTTTTAGGAGAATAGCAAATTAATTTCCTAAAAACCCGAGATGTGCGGTTCACTATTTAAGAAAGACGAACGTTCTTAATTTTATTTTAAGCGCAGTTTCGAATATCAAATAAATTTTTTTTTTATATATAATAAAAATATAAAAATATTATCAACCTTTTTGTGTACACGTATGCGTGGCACGATTCTCTACAATTATAAAAGGTATATAATACGAATATACGTACGCGTAATTCGTTTATATAATTGTAAACAATAAACAGAAGCGGTAACAAAATCATGCAATAAAAATGTAAAATCGAGATAATTAAGCCAAGAATAAAAACAGTTAAGCGACCGTGCTAGAACCACGGAATTCGGAAATGCCTAACACCTTCTTCCGGATTAACAGAATTCCTTACTCAGGATGACTGGTTTGCAGAATAACAAACAGAGTCATATTCTCCTCGATTCAGGGATTAAAACGGGTGACTTGGGACGCCTTAAAATTCCCAGGTGGCGACTCTGAAACAAATAAATAAATTCCGTTTCGACTGTCCTTTAATTGGAGAAAACTCCCTACGCGCCTCCCGCAGGCGCGGTAAAAAAGGATATGTGACAGCTCTGGCGACTCTGCTGGGGACTGAACTGGTATTGAAAACCGTAACCCAGAACCACTGGTTCAGGATTTAAAGAATTAGAGCTTTAGATAACTGTTATATTTGGCTTTATTTATTATCTGATTTTTTTTTACATGATATATGCCCAATGTGCTAAATGACACTTTTACCGCTTTAATATTATTTGAATTATGAATATATACAACTGCTACGAAACCCCCTTTCTTTCTGAGTCTTCTAAATTTATGGTGCACACGTGCGTGTGGCCCACCTTTCTGTTAAAGTCATACCAAATAAGACGAAGTTGGGACAAGTAACTAGGCCGGGTAGACTTTCGTGCTCCTGGTACGTTGCCCCCACTTCGGCTCAAACTGTCCGTTTGGGTGAGCCAGGTTTAGAACAATATGCCTCAGGTTTTTCACCTAGAATAACTCAGCCATGTACCGGATCCCTAGTAGGAACGTCTATTTGCATCATGTACATTTGGCCTTGGAGACTCAACACAGGGGTTGGGTCTGTCTAGGACAGGTGAACCCGAAATAAAAAGACCATCCTGATGCATCCTACTTGCTACCTGTGCATTCATTTGCCTCGGATTTGCTTGTTGACCAGCTTAATTGAAAATATTTTTGAGAGCCGAGGAATAAAATGGGTTATTTTTAGAAAATTCCCAAAAAATAGTTTTAAATCTTGAAATAAAAAGTGTTTAATAAATAAAAATTGAAAATGATTTTTTTTAGTGTATATTTTCAAAATGAGTCTTGACTTTATTAAAATTAAATTTCAGATACAAAATGAGCACCACACAAAACCCCCCATCCACGAATACAGACGAGTTTCTATTTCAGCTTCAAATGTGGTGGTATGAATTAGGCGAAGATGGTCAAAAATGGGTCGTCAAGCATTTGGGAAATCTCACGGATATTATGAAAGTTAAACCCCGTGATGATCTGATTGCGGCGTTAGTAACTTTTTGGGACTCTGTTCACAATGTCTTTCGTTTCTCTGATTTCGAGCTTACTCCTACATTAGAGGAGATAGCTGGATATGTTGGTTTTGACGGAAGTCTAAGAAATCAAAACCTAATATTTACAAAGGCTCCCTCGATACATCGCTTCTTCAGTCTTCTGAACACCAGTAATCAAATCAGGAAAAGCAATGTCATCAACGGATGTTGTTCTTTCAACTTCTTGTATTCAAGGTTCGGAAAGCCAGATGGATTTGAAATTCACGAGAAAGGCCTTACTAACAAGCAAAACAAAGACACCTGGCAGATTCACCGTCGCTTCGCCTTCATAGTGGCTTTTCTAGGAATCATGGTCTTCCCAAACAAAGAGCGAACAATTGATATTCGCACCGCGAAAGTTGTGCAGGTCCTCACCACCAAGGAAAATCACACCCTTGTCCCAATCATTCTCTCAGACATTTATCGGGCATTGACTTTATGTAAATCAGGAGCAAAAGTCTTCGAAGGATGCAAAATTTTGTTGCAAATATAGGTGATTGAACATCTCCAACAACAGCCCAAGATCATACAGTATGGGCCAAGCAATGATAATTGCATCGAGAGTTATGAGGAAAGAACAAAAGATTATAAGCCCCCAGAAGGGATAGAAGCATGAGTATCTCATCTAAGGGCTTTAACGGCAAATCAAATTGAGTGAACTTTGGAATGGCTCCCGATGAGGGAAGTGATACACATGTCAACCTCAAATAGTTATTTGCTACTATTGGGATTGAGAAGCATCCAGCCATATGCGCCACTAAGAGTCCTAAGACAACTAGGGAGATACCAAGTAGTTCCTGATGATGAAGATTTGAGTTTGCAAGTAATCGAATTACACCCTGAAGCCACTATTCCCGAGGCTCTAATTCAGCAGATGTGGAATGGATGTCGATACTTGAAAAGTGATACTCAAGTCCCAGACACTACAAGGGGTGAAATAAATCCTGGGTATGCAAGGTGGTTTGAGAAACGGTCTCGCGTGGATGATGTACCAGAACCCGAACTAAGTAGGCCAACAAAAAGACCCCATGTTCAAAACTTTAATGATAAAATCCAAGAGCGATTGATTTGGGGAGAAAAGGAAAAGGGGTACAAAGCAACTATCTATGCCCTAAAGGAAAATCTGAGGAGCCTCAGTCTGGAGAAAGATTTGCAAGCACAAGAAGCCGAAGGCGAGAAGAAGAGTCTAGCTTGTGAGAAGGAAAATCTTCATGCTCAATTTCAAAAAATGAAAAAGGCTTCTGAAACACCAATGAGGAGTTGGAAGGATCAAAAAACTATCGCCAATCTTTTTGAAAGAATGCAAGATTATGATTCCATTCTTGCTAAAAACGAAAGGGCGTTGAGCAAAGCAAAAGAAAGAATCCAACAATTAAACGAAGAAGCCAGATCTAATAAGGAACGCCAAGTAAGGCAATCCGAAGAAGACAGGGCACAATTCAAGAGGGAAAAAGACCATTGGATACGATCAGAAGACCAACTTCGTGCACAACTAGAAGAGGCAAGAAGATACAACAGAGAGCATCAACAAGCAGACATCGACAGAGAAAGAGCGCAGGCAAGATTAGAGCAGGCCAGACTCCGAGCTCTATTAGAGTCAGCTCTAGATCGTGAAGATCGTGTCAGAGATATAGCCACCACTCGCCAGCAGCAATTGTAGAACCAAGACCAACGTCTCCAAGATTTCAGGGCACAAATCCACGACCTGGCGGTCTACACGTCTCAAAGCTATGTAAACTGCCAAGGAATGGATTATGAAAGGTTTACAGAGCATACACCCATTTTTGCCCGTCATCTAGCAATGGAGTTGGAAAGGATGTATCGTACGCTGGGAGGTCATCCAGGTCAAGCCCCACATTGAGCAGATAATCCAATGATTGACAACAAAAGTGGAAAGTGGGGCATGTTATGAGATGTTAAGAGTTGTATCTTTTATTTTGATTTAAGTGTGTGTGTTTCAAACCATTTTCTTATAAGATTTTCAAATGTAATGTCTGTTCCATCTTTGTATAATAAATAAAAGTGTTTGCCTTACGTCCGAACTACGCAAGGTCTGATTCATGCGGGGGCATGATACGTAGGCAATCTCTATAAGATTCGACCACAATAAAAAATGTATATAAGAAAATAAAATAAGAGTGAACAACAATAAAAGACCAAGAAAAGCTGGGATGACGCAAGCAGCCGAGCAAATGCATAATAGAAATGGGTTATTTGTCTAGGAGCATTGCATCTCAACATGTAATTATATATGTGTTAAACTCTCAAAACTAACAAGTTTGTCCATTTTCCAGAATTCAAGCAGTTAGTTTCTCTAAAGAGTATACTGGCATATTATCATTATCACACGAGATCCAAAGGACCAATACCCGAAAGTATGTCTATCCCAGATGTTGACACAGGTATTGAGCTAGAGGAGATGGATGTCGGGAAAATGAAAGAAGAGATGTTTAAACTCAAGCAGCAAATGGCTGAAATGTACCAGGCCTGGTCTACAGGGCAGTCACCCCCATCTTACCCAACTAACCCTGCTCCATCAATGGCCCAAACTCAGGATAATCTTACCACTGAATTATCCCCAAATTTCCCCATCTACCAACACTACCGAGGCACCACCTCTCTGACACCGCAGTCTCCCCCTCCTAAACCAATTCCATACTTTCCTCCACCTGTAACTCCTGTCTTTGTGACACCTCCCACAGCTACACTCCACAAATCTCCTAGTGATCCTACATTCCAGGCCCAGGACAACCAATATTACCCCCCGGAGCCCACCTTCAAGGCCTCCGAAATCCATTCAACTACTCCTCGTTTTGACCTCCCAACCGAAATTGCCAAATCAGTCAAAAATGCTGAACAAGAAGAGATGTTTAGAAAGGTCAAAAGCCTAGAACAATCGTTCCGAGACATGCAAGGGTTAGGAGGACAGGTCAGTGTGGCCTACAAAGATTTATGCTTATTCCCAAATGTGCAATTGCCAGTTGGCTTCAAGTTGCCCAAATTTGACCTATACAATGGGCACGGCGACCCAGTAGCCCACTTAAGGGGTTTCTGCAGCAAGATGCGAGGAGCTGGGGGAAAAGACGAATTATTGATGGCTTACTTCAGTCAAAGTTTAAGCGGATCAGCTTTGGAGTAGTATACACGCCAGGACCATGGGAGATGGTACACCTGGGATGACCTGGCACAGGCATTCGCATACCATTTCCAATACAATCTGGAAATCATCCCAGATCGACTATCTTTGACAAAATTTGAGAAGAAACACAATGAAAGTTTCAGAGAGTATGGCTTCCGGTGGAGAGAACAGGCAGCAAGAGTGGATCCTCCTATGAAGGAGAGTGAAATGGTAGACTACTTCCTCCAAGCCTTGGAACCAACTTACTATGCCCATTTGGTTTCAGCGGTAGGGAAATCATTCAACGAAGTAGTGAAGATGGGAGGTATGGTGGAAAAAGGCCTCAAGTCAAATAAAATCATGAGCTATTCAGCAATTAAGGCAACTACTCAAGCTATTCAAGGCGGGGTAGGAGGAATCGGAAGAAAGAAGAGGGAGGAAGAAGCGGTAGTTGATTCAGGAATTTGGTCGGGACCCAGAGGTTCACCGCCTTACTATAATCAACAACGACCTCGCCAATCAACTTACCACCACAATTCATCCCAACACTACTATCACCCTTCGAAACCTCATTTTTCCATTAACCATGTGCAAGCATACAATCAGCCACCTATTCACGCTAATTGGCGTGCTCCTGCCATACCAGGTACTTACCCACGAGCCTATCCCGGACCAGGTTTCAGGCCTAGGCCAGCATTCAGGGGAGAAAGGGAACAGAAAAAGAAGACCTACACTCCATTGGGGGAGTCTTACACTAGTCTGTTCCACAGGCTGAGACAGCTGGACATGCTAAGACCAATACAATCCAAGCTACCCAATCCTCCTCCAAAGAATCTGGACTACACCATTAACTGTGAGTATTGTTCCGGTACACCAGGCCATGATACGGAAAAATGCTGGCATTTAAAAAATGCAATACAAGAGTTGATTGATACTAATAAAATCGAGGTTCAAACCCCCGAAGCTCCCAATATCAATAGAAATCCAATGCCAGCCCATCAGGAGGCCAATATGATAGAAATCGTACAAGCTGATGGGGAGACAAAGAAGCCGTCACAAACTGTCATGATGATCAGGTCTCATGAAGCCAAGCCAGATAAGCAGTTAATAGAGGAGAAGCTGGTACCTAAGCAGAACAGAAATGGTGATGAACCATCTGTGGTAGTCGAGAAGGGGTCTTCGAGCAAAGTTGCCACAAAGCAAGAAAGGTTGAAAGTGATAGTACCAGGGGTTGCCAGCAAACCCATTGTAGTCGTGAAAGGAGCCCGTATAGATCGGGTTATTATCAAACCTGTAACCCAGCTACCAGTGATCAACAACAAAGCTTTTCCATGGAACTATGAACGGGTGACTGTAATGTACAAGGGAAAAGAAGTCAAGGAAGAAGTCTGTGAGGTGCAAGGCTTGATTCATTCGGGAAGATGTTTTACTCCCGAAGAGTTAAGAAAAACTAAAAATAATCCAACACCAATAAAGAGAGCTGTGACGGAAGAAGAAGCGGAAGAGTTTTTAAGAAAAATGAAACTCCATGACTATTCTGTTGTGGATCAATTGAAGAAGACACCCGCTCAAATTTCATTGTTGTCATTACTGATCCATTCAGAGGAGCACTGTCTGGCTTTGATGAAAATCCTGAATGAGGCTCATGTTCCTGAAAAAATCTCTGTAAATCATTTGGGAAGAATAGCCAATAGAATCTTTGAGGCAAACAGAATTACATTTTCTGATGATGAATTGCCTGTGGAAGGTACTGAGCACAACAGAGCTCTTTACCTTACCGTGAAATGTGAAAACTCCGTAGTAGCCCGGGTATTGGTTGACAACGGGTCAAGTGCAAACATCTGCCCTCTCTCTACTTTAAGAAAATTGAAAATCAAAGAGGAGAGGATCCAGAAGAATAGTATTTGCGTACGGGGGTTTGACGGTGGAAGCAGAGATTCATTTGGCGACATAGTGTTGGAACTGACAATAGGGCCAGTCGAATTCACGATGGAGTTTCAAGTACTGGACATAACTGTTTCTTATAACTTGTTGTTGGGTCGACCATGGATCCATGCTGCTAAAGCAGTCCCGTCAACACTACACCAGGCGGTCAAGTTTGAATGGGATCATCAAGAAATAGTTGTGCATGGGGAAGAAAGTTTAAATGCTCATAGCAGTGCCATTGTACCGGTCGAGGGAATAGAAAATGACCAGGGACCATGGGTATACCAAGTGTCCGACACAGTGTCGGTAGAGAAAATTCCAGAGGGGAAGTACCTTCCGAATCCAAAGATAACCTCTGCATCAGTCATGGTAGCCTATGAAATGTTAAAAAATGGTTTTGTACCCGGCAAAGGTCTGGGCTCATCTTTGCAAGGAATTATACAACCAGTATCTCTCCTCGAGAACTGGGGAACATTCGGTTTGGGGTTCATACCCACCGTCACCAACGTGAGAAAGGCCAGAAAGCTGAAACAAAAGGTGTGGGTTCTTCCAAAACCAGTCCCACATCTATCAAAATCTTTTTGTCAAGACCGGTGCTAAAAATCGCCCGATAACAACAATTCCTAAATCCCTGGTCAATCCTGAGGAGGAATTAATTAAAAGATTCGAGAAATTGTTTGACGATGTGAATATGGTGGAAAGCGGGGAAGGTTGTAGCAGCGCAGAGGTTCAATTCGTTGGGCCAGAAACAAAGCTTAATAATTGGAAAGCCATTCCTCTCCCCATTTGAAAGGAGTTTTGGTAGTTTATTTTGATTTTCGTTCAGTTTGTTTGGGTTACCTCAGGGTTGTAATCCCAACGCTTATCTTACAGTTTGTTTGAAGTGTGCAAACCCTGTTATCTTTCATCATCCAATAAAATATAGTTTCCTTTTTCATTATCATTCCTGATAGTTTTCTTTTCTTTTTCTTTTTCTGTATAGTTCTTTTTACACTGGCTCTAGTGATATGGCATGCATGAGGAATCCTCAGCTCAGTCTTAAAAATCAATCTGGTTCTGAAATAATAATTGAAGAAATATATTGTGATTATGAATCAGAATATGATGAAGATGAGGCTTTTGAAGATATTAGTAAAGAGTTAATTCACTTTGAGGAAAAAACCAAACCTAACCTGAGTGATACCGAAGACATCAACATAGGGGACACGAATAATATCCGGGAAACTAAAATAAGTGTCCATCTCGAACCAAAGATCCGAGAAGAGTTAATTAAAGCACTTATAGAATTCAAAGATGTTTTTGCATGGTCATATGACGACATGCCGGGCTTGAGCACTGATTTAGTGGTTCACAAATTGCCCACCGATCCAATGGTACCTCCTGTCAAGCAGAGGTTGAGAAAATTCAAGCCTGATATGAGTGTGAGAATTAAGGAAGAAATCACCAAACAGTTGGAAGCAAAGGTCATTCGAGTCACTAGATATCCTGTTTGGTTAGCTAATATCGTTCCCGTACCAAAGAAAGACGGCAAAATTAGAGTATGCGTCGACTACCGCAATCTCAACAAAGCAAGTCCAAAGGATAATTTCCCATTACCCAATATCCATATTTTGATCGATAATTGCGCCAAGCATGAGATAGGATCTTTCATGGATTGTTATGCCGGGTATCATCAAATTCTAATGGATGAAGAAGATGCAGAAAAGACGACATTCATCACACCATGGGGAACTTATTGCTACCGAGTAATGCCTTTTGGTTTGAAGAACGTCGGGGCAACTTATATGAGAGCAATGACCACAGTGTTTCATGATATGATACACAAGGAGATTGAAGTATACGTGGACGATGTGATCATAAAATCAAAGCATCAGGCCGACCACGTTGGGGATTTGAGGAAATTCTTCTTAAGACTTCGCAGGTACAACCTCAAGCTTAACCCTGCCAAATGCGCATTTGGAGTTCCATCTGGAAAGTTGCTGGGATTCATAGTCAGTCGACGAGGCATCGAGCTAGACCCGTCAAAAATCAAAGCCATCCAAGAATTGCCACCTCCAAGGAACAAAACTGAAGTAATGAGTTTGTTAGGGAGGTTGAATTACATCAGCAGGTTTATTGCTCAGCTCACGACAACCTGTAAGCCTATTTTCAAATTGTTGAAAAAGGATGATGCGGTCAAATGGACCGATGAGTGTCAAGAAGCGTTTGATAAGATAAAAGGATACTTGTCAAACCCACCCGTGCTGGTCCCACCGGAGCCAGGAAGACCTCTGATTCTTTACTTGACGGTCTTGGAAAATTCATTTGGTTGTGTATTGGGGCAACATGACCTCACCGGCAGAAAAGAACAGGCTATCTACTACCTTAGCAAGAAATTCACAGCTTATGAGGTTAAGTATACTCATCTGGAAAAGACATGTTGCGCCCTAACGTGGGTAGCTCAGAAGTTGAAACACTATTTGTCGTCCTCCACTACTTACCTCATTTCTCGTCTGGATCCATTGAAATATATTTTTCAAAAGCCTATGTCAACGGGAAGACTTGCAAAGTGGCAGATATTGCTCACAGAATTTGACATCATCTATGTGACTCGAACTGCAATGAAAGCCCAAGCACTAGCTGATCATTTAGCTGAAAACCCGGTCGACGAGGAGTACGAGCCGTTGAAAACCTATTTTCCCGATGAAGAAATAATGCATATCGATGAGATCGAGCAAATTGAAAAACCTGGATGGAAACTTTTTTCGATGGGGCTGCTAACATGAAAGGAGTCGGGATAGGAGCTGTAATCATTTCTGAAATAGGGCATCACTATCCTGTTACGGCTCAACTGCGATTTTATTGCACCAATAATATGGTTGAATATGAAGCTTGTATTTTGGGGTTAAGGCTAGCCGCAGACATGGGTATTCAAGAAATCTTAGTCATGGGAGATTCGGATCTTCTGGTACATCAAATTCAAGGAGAATGGGAAACCCGAGATTTGAAGCTCATACCATACCGACAATGTCTACATGATATTTGTCAGCGTTTTCAATCAGTGGAGTTCCGGCATATTCCAAGGATCCATAATGAGGTTGCCGATGCATTGGCTACCCTGGCATCAATGTTGCACCATCCAGACAAAGCTTATATAGATCCACTACATATTCAAGTCCACGATTAGCACGCTTATTGCAATATGGTTGAAGAGGAATTTGACGGTGAACCGTGGTTCCACGACATCAAGGAGTATATCAGGATGGGGATATATCCCGCACAAGCCACAGGAGATCAAAAGAGGACCATTAGGCGATTGGCAAATGGATTCTTCTTAAGCGGGGGAGTTTTGTATAAAAGAACACCAGATCTTGGATTATTAAGATGCATAGATGCCGGACAAGCTACGGCTGTCATGTCTGAAGTACATTCGGGAGTTTGTGGACCCCACATGAGCGGATATGTGTTGGCAAAGAAAATCCTCCGAGCTGGTTATTATTGGCTTACCATGGAGCGAGATTGTATCAGTTTTGTGCACAAGTGTCATCAATGCCAGATACACAGAGATTTGATTCATTCTCCACCATCCGAGTTGCACACAATGTCGGCACCATGGCCCTTCGTCGCTTGAGGCATGGATGTGATTGGACCAATTGAGCCTGCAGCATCCAATGGGCACAGGTTCATTCTGGTAGCCATTGATTATTTTACCAAATGGGTTGAGGCCAAAACATTCAAATCAGTGACAAAGAAAGCTGTGGTCGATTTTGTCCACTCAAATATCATATGTCGATTCGAAATCCCAAAGGTGATCATCACAGATAACGGTGCTAATCTTAACAGTAACTTAATGAAGGAAGTATGTCAACAGTTTAAGATTACACATCGCAACTCTACCCCATATCGGCCCAAGGCGAATGGAGCAGTCGAGGCAGCCAACAAAAACATAAAGAAGATACTTCGAAAAATGGTAGAAGGTTCAAGACAATGGCATGAAAAATTACCATTTGCGTTATTGGGATATCGCACTACTGTTCGCACTTCAGTAGGAGAAACTCCTTATTTATTGGTATATGGCACTGAAGGAGTGATTCCTGTAGAAGTTGAAATTCCTTCCCTTCGGATCATCGCCGAAGCAAAGATTGATGATGATGAATGGGTCAAAACCCGTCTGGAACAGTTAAACTTGATTGATGAAAAACGATTGGCCGCAGTATGTCATGGCCAATTGTATCAAAGAAGAATAGCAAGAGCATACAACAAAAAGGTGCATCCACGGAAGTTTGAAGTGGGTCAACATGTGCTGAAACGTATTCTTCCACATCAGGTTGAGGAAAAAAGCAAATTTGCCCCGAATTGGCAAGGACCATTCATTGTGACCAGAGTATTATCGAATGGTGCACTATGTTTAACAGATATCGAAGGAAAATGCATAGACATGGCTATCAATTCTGATGCGGTAAAGAGATATTATGCATAACTCTTTAAATGTTTGTATTCGGCATTATTTCAAAGATTGGAATGACAAAGGCAATTTATTCTGTTATCCAAACACTATACCCTTTGCTTCCCCTTTGAGCCACATTGGATTCTTTCCTACCCTCTCTTGGAATCAATGGAAATCAAATATGAAAAAATATAATTTAAAAAAGAAAAGAAAATCACTATTATTTAGTGAACTATGTTTGACCTGATTCCTCAAAGAAGGATACGTAGGCGCCTCACGGCTCGGTCATAGGGTGCACAATATGCATAATGTGCACAAAAAGAAACATTAAGAGACCCCAATCAAGAAACTGGGGCACGAATTGTATTGGAAATAAGGAAAAGATTCCAAGAGTTGTAATTTTAAACCCATATCAAAGCTGTTTAACCTTTTTTTTTGATACCTTTCCATTTCCAACCACATACCAAAAAGACCTTTCGATCAATCTTAGAAAAATGCTAAGTCAAGCAAATAAAGATGGTTCATAACACTTTGGTACAAACAAGAAAAGAAAGAGAAAATGAGAGAGTCTTATAGGTGAAAACCCACACGGGCACCATAAGACGACGGAAGTTGAGAGAAAGTAAAATGAGAGAGTCTTATTGGTGAAAACCTTCGCAGGCACCATAAGGCGAAAAAGGGATTAAGAAATAAACAAATGAGGAAGGTTTGCCGGTGAAAACTCTTTTAGATACAGCAACCCAAATTGGGTTGTGGAAAATTTGGGAAAAACAAAATGAAACAATTAAAAAGAGGTTGGTTAAAAAGACTGGGTTGATTAATCCAAAATGCATACCATGATCATTGGTGCCAGTGACTCCAATCAGATAAGTCCTTTATTTTTTTTCTACCACAGTCATCCAAATTTAGATTTTTCTTTTCATTCTAGATTTTCGAAATCGTCATGTTTTCGTCACTCATAATCTTACTCTTCTAAAGTTTTTGAGATGAGTCTTGTTCCAAACAAATAAGAAGGAATGTCAAGGTATACTACCAAGATTCAAGATTGCATAGGACAAAGATACGGCCATGATGGGTAGGAGGTAATAGGATAAAAAAAATATGGGTGTAAGAAAAGTGGAATCAAAAGTGGATCAGCAATATCAGGAGAGACGTATGATTACGGTTAAAAGGGTTTGAAATGAAAACATACAGTTGGGGATCCTATAGTTAAGGATCAATTACAAGGACAAAACAGTCTTTACAACCATTCCGAGGCAATAAAACAAGACGAAGAGAAGCCCCACCGTCGGCAAGAATGCCCAGTTAACCACCCTGCTTTAAACTAACGAAGTTTTCTGTGATTTGAAACAGGGGCAAAAACAACATTTGTGTCCGGAAACACCTGGTAAAGAATTTAAGAAGAAATCAGGCGTCCACCTGGAGAATGAGGATGAAAAATTTAAGAAGAAATCAGGCGTCCACCTGGAGAATGAGGATGAAAAATTTTAAAAAAGAAGTCAGGCGTCCACCTGGAGAAGGAGGATGAAGAATTTAAGAAGAAGTCAGGCGTCCACCTGGAGAATGAGGATGAAGAATTGAAGAAGTCAGGCGTCCACCTGGAGAATGAGGATAAAGAATTGAAGAAGTCAAGCGTCCACCTGGAGAATGAGGATGACAGATTTAAGAAGAAGTCAGGCGTCCACCTGGAGAATGAGGATGAAGAATTGAAGAAATCAGGCGTCCACCTGGAGAATGAGGATGAAAAATTTGAAGAAGAAGTCAGGCGTCCACCTGGAGAATGGGGATGAAGAATTAAAGAAGAAATCAGGCGTCCACCTGGAGAATGAGGATGAAGAATTTAAGAAGAAGATCAGGCGTTCACCTGGAGAATGAGGATGAAAATTTTTAAAAAAGAAGTCAGGCGTCCACCTGGAGAATGAGGATGAAGAATTAAAGAAGAAATCAGGCGTCCACCTGGAGAATGAGGATGAAAAATTGAAGAAGAAATCAGGCGTCCACCTGGAGAATGAGGATGACAGATTTAAGAAGAAGTCAGGCGTCCACCTGGAGAATGAGGATGAAAAATTTAAGAAGAAATCAGGCGTCCACCTGGAGAATGAGGATGAAAAATTTGAAGAAGAAGTCAGGCGTCCACCTGGAGAATGAGGATGAAGAATTAAAGAAGAAATCAGGCGTCCACCTGGAGAATGAGGATGAAAAATTGAAGAAGAAATCAGGCGTCCACCTGGAGAATGAGGATGACAGATTTAAGAAGAAGTCAGGCGTCCACCTGGAGAATGAGGATGAAAAATTTAAGAAGAAATCAGGCGTCCACCTGGAGAATGAGGATGAAAAATTTGAAGAAGAAGTCAGGCGTCCACCTGGAGAATGAGGATGAAGAATTAAAGAAGAAATCAGGCGTCCACCTGGAGAATGAGGATGAAAAATTAAAGAAGAAATCAGGCGTCCACCTGGAGAATGAGGATGAAGAATTTAAGAAGTCAGGCGCCCACCTGGAGAATAAGGGAATACAATTGAAGTAACAGAAGTCAGGCGCCCACCTGGAGAACAAGAGAATATAATTGAAGTATTGAAATCAAAAGCCCGCTCATATGAGAAAGGAGCACACTTAGAGTCAATAAAGCAGAGAAGTCCAACAAAATCCCCAGCAGGAAACACAAGAGTCCCAAACAGAGAAAGGAAATACGGGACACAATGAAAGGAAATGCAGAATAAGCAAAATGCCCAAGAGTCGTCAAGATATCAAGACAACAAGAAACGCAAGGGCATGATCTAGATAAGATTTTATAATTCATGTACCATAGTCTGATTTAGCTTTTTGTTTTACCTTTGAAGCAAGGTATAATAAGGAGGTCAGCAAGCAGTAAAAGCAGCACGAAACAGCAGTAACTTCACAGTCCCACGGTAGTCCCAGTTACCCAAAACTTCCCGAACTACATTGACCTGATTCCTTTATAGCTAAGGATATGTAGGAAACCTTTGAAGCAGAGGTTCGGTCAAATCTTTCAAAAAATGCTTCCCACGGAGTATTTGAACGGACAAAAATCGCTCGTATCCGCTCACTTTATCTTTGCACGAAAACTCTTCGAGTTTCCGCACAAATAGGGGCAGCTGTGAGCACGTGATTTTTGCCTCACGAAAACTACTCCAAAATAAATCAAAAATAAAATAAATTTCTTTTAGTGTGCAATTTTAGAATTTGTGTAACGTTTATTAATTGTTTGTGTTTTGTCCGTAGATGTTAATGTTGTTATAATTAAACGAAAATAAAAATACATGTTGCATGCATATCTAGGATTTAATTATGCATTTAAAAGATAATTGAAATAAAATCACAAAAATATGCATTTATTCGATTTTAAATATGTCACTGTGTGATTAGTATTTTGTTTATGTGTTAAATAGTTGTTAAAAAAGTAATTAATATTTTTGTAAGGTTAATTTTTGTTTTTATAATTTTAATTAGGATTTTTATAATTAGGATTAAAATAAGGAAATATAAAATAAGTTTTAAAGCTGAAAATCGGACCTGGACTGAAATCCAGGCCCAAACAAAAGTTACCCCCCCACAGCCCAATCCAAACAACCCAGGTCCGGTCCAACTCAGGAATAAATCCAAACGACGACGTTTGGTCACATTTCATCAAGGACCGTTGGATTAAATCAATCCAACGGCTGAGATCCCCTACCCTTACCCGGAACCCTCTACCCGACCCATTGCCCCGATTCAGCCCGACCCCAACGTTAAACCCAAACGACATCGTTTGGCTAAGTAAACTGATCCTGACCGTGTATCATGCTTGATCTAACGGTCAAGATCAATCCACCCTTCCCCTATATAAACCCCAAATCCCTACCCCGGCCCCCTAACTAAACACCCCCCTCCTCTCTACTGTTCATCATCCCCTCCGAAATCACACCCCTAACCCTAGCCGCCCTCATTCCCCACCGCCTGAAACCCGGCGGCAACAATGCCGCCGGTCACCACCTTAACACCCCAGACTCCTCACAACCTCCTCTTCACGGATCTGGCATCAGTTTCCTTCGAATCAGGCCCCAACTCTTCGAATCTTAAATCGAAGGTTGGCCTGAAAACCTTATCTTCTCCAATGGCCTCCAAAATAACACCACAGCTTCCCCTAAATACCCTCACCACGGATCTGTTAGTAGCATGGCTCGAATCCTCCTGGAACTGCTCGAATCTTCATTTGAAGATTCGAGTGAAACCTGACCCTATCCCAACCTACCTCAAACTCACACCAGTTACCCACCTGACCTCCCTCGTGCCTAGAATACCATTGGTTTGATTCGAATATACCTAGAAATGTTCGGATTTGAAATCAAAAAATCTGAAACCCTAAAAATTTCCAGTCATGGAATTTGTCTAATTCAAGTGAGGGATTGAGGTCTAAGAGACTTTAATCGAGGTATTCTCAGTTGAGAATACTTCGAATAAAGTCTGTTCAGCCTCAAAAGGTCCAAGTCCGAGTCGACCCTGTGTCCGTGTGAATTTAAAGATTCAAAGGTATTTTTCCTATTTCTTTTTATATTCTATGTATATATTGTTGCCTGTTTCAGTAGCTGGTGTAAGTTTTCATATTTGTTTAGTTGATTCCGTGATTCTGTCTCATACCCGTCTATTTGATCAGAATTATACTATTGTTTTTGTTGATTATGATTGTTTATAATATGTGTAATCGACTCGATTAAGTTCGTCGATTAGTTGTTTTGTAAATTCTTATTGCCTTTAATGTTGATTGTAATACTCTGTTGTCTGTTTTGGTTGTTATCATTTTGTTGAAGTTAGTTAATTAGTTCTTCCCAACTAGTTATTTCTTGTTTAATAAGTCAGAAAGATTGTCGATCATTCGTGTATGTTGATTTCTGAACCAGTTGGTTTCAGGGCATTGTCAGTATATTGACAATGCTCCTGTATTTGTTTAATCTTAGTTCAATGTTGAAATTCAGTTTAAATTGTTCTTTTGTTCAGTGTGATGTTGTTGTGATGATTAGGTTTAATTTCAATTTTTACAAAGTGTTGGTTAAATACAATTGTATTAGGAGGTTAATTATAGGATTGGTTATAGCTGCTTGAACAGATTTTAAAATCTGTTTTGTATCAGATTCTGAATTTTAGTTTAAAGGCAGTAATAACAGTAATTACAGTAGGATTTCTGGGGTATTTCTGGGATAAAACAGTGAGGGTAATATGATAATAGTAGTGTACTGAAAGTGGAATGTTAGTGGCTATTAATTAATGGGATAATGGGAAACAAAGGGTAATGGGAATGCTGGAAATCAGGAAAAGTTCACTTAATGGGATTTAAAGTAGTTAAAAGCAGATTTTGGATATGATTTTCTGGTTTTTAAAAAGAAGAAGGGGTCCAGACAGTAGGCTGCAAAAAGAGAGGCAGACCTGTATAAGATAGGGGGGATTGGGACTGATTTATAGGGAGATTTTGAATACATAGGAGGGCAGACTTTTTTAAGAGAGAGAGACTGAGATTTTAATACACACAGAAATACATATACACAGAGAGAAAAATCTGGATAGAAGTCAAGAAAGGAAAATAGAAACAGTAAAACAGAATTCTACATCGGAAACTAGTATTGAAGCTGATTCTGTGCTTTGAAATTGAAAGCTTTTTCAGTCTACTTTGTCCTAATTCTCAAAATCAGAAATATTATTCTTTCATTGAATCTGTCCGGATTTATTTGATCCCATTGTTCAGTTAAAAATCTGAAATTTCTTAAAAATACTGTTACTGTGCATCTGGGTTCCTCGGGTCCTATTATTGCTCAAATCTGTGGAAATACTGGTATTCTGCTGATTTTGTTACTGCTGCTACTGCTGAAATTTACTCCTTCTACCTTCATTTCCAGGTACATATCTTTTAAACTCATGTCATGCAAAGCTTTCAACATGACAAATAAATGAAGCTCGAATTGTAATTCTGTCTTTTATTCATTTAAGTTCGTTAGTTTAAATTTCAGCTTTGTTTCATGTTGGTTAACTAGTAGTGAGTTCGACACGATGGCTATAAGTTAATTGTTTTATTTTGAAATTCGTATAAAAGTTTTGTAATAATGTTATCCATTTCGAAATCTCATTAGTATAGTTATATTTGAATTGTCAAAATAGGGAATATGGCATAAAAATGGGCCATTGATTACATCCCGTAATATTTTTAGCTAAATGTAAAGTAGAATGGAAGTATCAAGAAATTACATTATTAGTATATCTTGTAAAAAATATGATTTTGTTTAGATTGATATAAGTTATATGTTCATATATGGCATGATGACGGGTATATATATAATCATATGAGGAAGGTGATTTGATATAGCTCGTTACGATGTTAGAATGTTATGAATGTTTCAGACGTACAATTATGTTGCATGTAAGGCAAATTTTATTGAATCGATTTGTATAATAATTCCCTTTCTTATCAAATTGATGCTTATCTACCATCGTAAACAAATTAACCAAACGATTACAACTTTGGATTAAAAACAAGTAATGTAGAAGGTGATTAGGTTTATAAATTATAACATTTTTTTTAAAAAAAATATATAAAATAGCATTCGCCTCAAATAGAATAATGAAAATTCTTCGAAAATATCACTTCCTTTCTTACTTCAATTCTTTCCCAATTTTTATATGTAATTCGCACGTTGTTTATTTGGGTAGGCAAATATTGTATTCACTAAATGGTAGTATTAATCACACGTTGTTTATTTTTACTCCTTAAATTCGAATGGTTTGAGGAATATAATTCATACGCGAAAAAGTATAATTTGCGATCAACAAATTGTAAATTTTTTCAAGGAATTTAGAGACTAGAGGAATATTTATTTCTCATGATGTTCACATAAAAATACGTGGATATAATAAAAAATCTGTAAACAAATTTATACTACCATCAAGAATATTTTTATGATTAGGGATACGTTCGCGTAACCTGATTATACTTCTAAAAGCAATTCGGATTATGCGTTCGCGCAACTTCGAGCGAATATTTAATAAAAGGGATTTTTAGGAGAATAGCAAATTAATTTCCTAAAAACCCGAGATGTGCGGTTCACTATTTAAGAAAGACGAACGTTCTTAATTTTATTTTAAGCGCAGTTTCGAATATCAAATAAATTTTTTTTATATATAATAAAAATATAAAAATATTATCAACCTTTTTGTGTACACGTATGCGTGGCACGATTATCTACAATTATAAAAGGTATATAATACGAATATACGTACGCGTAATTCGTTTATATAATTGTAAACAATAAACAGAAGCGGTAACAAAATCATGCAATAAAAATGTAAAATCGAGATAATTAAGCCAAGAATAAAAACAGTTAAGCGACCGTGCTAGAACCACGGAATTCGGAAACGCCTAACACCTTCTTCCGGATTAACAGAATTCCTTACTCAGGATGTCTGGTTTGCAGAATAACAAACAGAGTCATATTCTCCTCGATTTAGGGATTAAAACCGGTGACTTGGGACGCCTTAAAATTCCCAGGTGGCGACTTTGAAACAAATAACTAAATCCTGTTTCGACTGTCCTTTAATTGGAGAAAACTCCCTACGTGCCTCCCGCAGGCGCGGTAAAAAAGGAGGTGTGACAACACCTCGATGTCGGGTTGTGTTGTGTCTGCAATTGTTCTATTTCACTCTTTATTTTGGAATTTATAGTTTATTTATGACTTAAAATCAATTACTATAACTATCTTAAATGGTTTGAGGGTTTGTGTTGGATGGCCTTCTTTCACGAGAGGCGCCATCACGACCAGGTCTGGTTTGGTGTCGTGGCATAAACTCCTTATCAACGAGTTTCTAAAGTTGCTCCTTTAATTCCTTTAACTCCAGCGGTGCCATACGATACGATGGAATAGAAATGGGCTGAGTGTATGGCACCAGATCAATATCGAAGTCAATATCCCTGTCTGGTGGCATGCCCGGTAGGTCTGTAGGAAACACATTCGGAAAATCTTGCACCACCGGAACAGAATCAATAGTAGGAGTTTCTGCACTAACATCCCTCACAAAGGCCAAATAAGAAAGACAACCCTTCCCTACCATCCGCTGGGCCTTCAAAAATGAGATCACTCTATTGGGAACATAATCCAATGAACCTCACCACTCAATCTGTGGCAACCCTAGCATAGCCAACGTCACCGTCTTAGTATGACATGGGGACAACCAATCCATGCCCAATATCACATCAAAGTCAACCATACTAAGCAGCAACAGATCAACTCTAGTCTCCAATCCCCCAATAGTCACTACATACGACCAGTATACAAAGTCCACAACAATAGTGTTGCCCACCGGCGTAGATACATGAACATATGAAACTAGAGACTCACGAGGCATGTCCAAATGATGAGCAAACACATATGAATATATGGAACCAGGGTCAAATAATACAGAAGCATCTCGATGGCATATGGAGATAATACATGTGATCACGGTGTCTGAAGCAATGACATCTGGTCTGGCAGGGAGTGCATAGAAATGGCCTGACCGCCACCTGATCAGCCCCCCCCTCTAGGGCAACCCCTAGTTGACTGACCTCCACCCCGATCTGGCTAGGTGGGTGGTGAAGTAACTGGTGTTGAAGTCAAAGGTTGACTCCTCTGCTGAGATGAACCTCCTATAAGGCAGGGACAATACCTCTGATATGACCCAAATCTCCACACTCAAAGCAACCTCTACCGGCCACTAGCGGTGGGGACTGAAGAGAGCCCCGAGCACCGAGATACTCGCTAAAAGGCCCCAACATAGATAAACTCTAAGGTGATGGTGCATGAGACAAATTCTAAGCTGGAAGGGCACTAAGATATGAGTGGCCCTACTGAGAACTATGAGAACTGTGGCTAGATGATGCACCATGGTGCATTTGAGCATGCCTGTAAGGACGACCACTACCGTGGTGAAACTGACCCCCAGAAGGAATACCAAAGCTACCTGATCCATAAGACCTCTTGGCCTCCCTCGCAACCCGCTCCTGATTGCGGACCGACTCTATCTCCCAAGCAATGTCAACAACCTCATCAAAGTAGCACCAGACACCCTCTCTTTGGTCATATGCACTCGCAACTCAAAAGTGAAGCCATCGATGAACCTCATGATCCTCTCCCTGTCTGTGGGAACCAACCAAACAGCATGATAGGCTAACTCAGAAAATCTCATCTCGTACTGCATCACTGTCATGTCATCCTAACGCAAACTTTCGAACTGCATGCGTAGCTCCTCTCTGTAAGACTGCGACATATACTTCTCCAGGAAAAGAATGGAGAACTGCGACGCCTCTCATTAGCCTCCCACAAAGTGAAGGCAGCTCCTCTAACACTTGTCCAAGAAATCCTAGGCATCCTCGCCCTCAGCACCACTGAAAGTCAAAGGATGGAGCCTCCCAAACCTCTCCAACCTATGATGCACATCATCAAGTATGACTGGAACCACATAGTCCTGAGCAGGTGCAACCGGCTGGGCTAGTGGTGCCCCCGGTGTCTGAAGTCCCTGTACCACCTGCTATGGTGTACAGGCAGCGGGAGTTTGAGTACCTCTCCTAGCCTGGGAAGTGGCTGTTGCAATAGAAATAGAGACCGCCTGAGCAAGACTAGTGCACATGGTCAAAATCTAAGGTCTCCTGAAGACCCCTGAGCTGGTCACACTGGTGCATCCACAACTGGGACCTGATCCTGAATTGGGGTAACTGGTGGATCTACAGGTGTTGCCTTAGCTGTTGTGCGGGCTACACCTTTGCCCCTACCACGGCCACTACCGTGACCTTGGCCTATCGCGGCCCTAACTGGTGGCACTAGTGGTTGTCCATCCTACCCAGTAGCACGTGTCCTCACCACCTGTGAGAGAATAGAGTAACATAAGTTTAGTTACCAGTATTAATAGATTCACACAATAAGAATTCAAGAATGTGAAGTTTCCTAAGAGTTCTTCAGCCTCTCGAAGATAAGTACAGACGTCTCCGTTTCGATCCACGAGACTCTACTAAACCCGCTAATGACTCGTGAGACCTACATAACCTAGGCTCTGATACCAACTTGTCACGACCCAAAACTAACCGTCATGATGGCGCCTATCATGGAACTAGGCCAGCCTCAACTCAACAACCCAACACAGTAAAATTAACTTTAAAATTAATGACGGAAGCAGTTAACATTAAAGAAACTCTTTTGAAAACATAAAAAATCCCAAAATGTAATACAATCTAGCCCAAACCAGGGGTGTCACTGAGTACATGAGCATCTATTCGGGATACAATCCACTACGAGGTCTAAAGAAAACAACTGAAAATACATCAAATGATAAAGAAGGAGAGTCAAGGTCCGCGAACGCAGTGCAACTACCTTGATAGTTTCCAAACTCTGGGATCCTCAATCAAAAACCTCCACCATGAATAGAGTCGCCTGGATCTGCACACGAGGGTAGGGAGTAACGTGAGTACACCAACTCAATAAGTAACAAGTCCAAACTTCGGACTAAAAGGTAGTGACGAACTCAACCGCAACAGATATAACAGAAATAAATATGCAGAAATGCAGGCATGCTTTCAAGTTAAATAGACAGCTCAAGGCAATAAAGTAAATACAGATTTGAGAACAGTGTAGGGTATACAGCTCAGCTATCTTTACATGCCAATACACAGACTGTATGAAATGCACTATGTGCTCCCACTCTCAAGTGATCAACCACTCGGTACTGTATATGGCCATCCGGGCCAGGGAAATCCATCCCGGAACATATACAACACCGACTGTAAGTCAGCCAGTACCAAGGAAAAAGGGCAATCCAACCCTGTGGAGAAATCCATCTCCAAGTATCAAGTACTTTGGACAAATCCATGTCCAAGGAAATCCATCCCTCAATAGTTATCATCTGTGCTCACTAAGGGTGTGTTACAGAATCCGGAGGGGATCCTACAGTTCAAGAGCTATCATAATCATCAATATAACTACTGCGGCGTGTAGCCGGATCCCATAACTGTCACTCATAATCAAGCACTCGGCCTCACTCAGTCATCAATCTCTCCAGTCTTACCCACGAGCTCACAATGTCATGAAAACAAACCCGAAATAATGATATGATGAATTAATAACTAACTGAGACTAAGATATGATATAAAAATGTATGAACATGACTATGTATGGAATATTAATGAAAATAGTGAGATGACAACAAGAAACGACCACTGAGGGTCTCAACAATACCGACATAAGGTCTAAACATGATATCTAGTATGATTTATAGCTCAATTACTTTGTCACATGATGAAAACATGGATATCAACAGGACAAAGTCACTAAATGGTGTCATGGAATCACCCAGGGCACAATTCTCATGGTGCACGCCCATCACTTGGCATGTGCGTCACCTCAATACTAATCACATAACACATAGTTCGGGGTTTCGAACCCTCAGAACCAAGTTTGGAAGCATTACTTACCTCAAACCAAGCAAAATCTTACTCTTCAATGCCTTTGCTTCTCAAATCGGTCGCCAAACGTCCCGAATCTATCCACAAGCAATACAATACGATCAATATAGTCTAATGGAATCAATTCCACAATAAAAATACCAAATTATAGCCAAAATCCGAAATCAGCTCAAACCCGGCCTCCAGGCCCACGTCTCGAAATCCGACAAAAGTCACAAAACCCGAAATCCCACTCACGCACAAGTCCAACCATACCAAATTTATCAAAATCCAACCTCATTTGGTCACCCAAATCCCCAAAGTCCACTCTTCAAATTCTCAAGCACTAAATCCCCAAATTTCCAACTCAAATACCTAATTAGGTGATGAATAAAGCCATGGATTCACGAAATTTAGACCATTACGGGTTAGAATTACTTACCCCAATGTTTTCCTTGAAATTCCTCGAAAAATTGCCTCTCTCGCGAGCTTCTCAAGTCCAAAATCGAAAATGAAAGACAAAACCTCGAGCTAGTATTTTTCTGCCCAGCAATACTGCACCTGCAGTCCATTTATCGCTTCTGCGATACCGCACCTACGGAAATTCCATCGAAGATGCAAATTTTAGTTAAAATCCTGACCTCGCTCCTGCGGTCTCAAGACTGCATTTGCGCCTTTCGCGAGTGCGGAAACCATCTCGCTTATGCGGTCCAAACTCGCACCTGCGCCACCTGGGTCCGCTTCTACGACCACCGCAGGTGCGGGAATGCCATCAAACCTACATCATCTGCCCAGGTCTTCCTTAGCTGCACCTGCGACTCCTCCTTCGCTTTTGCGGCCTCGCACCTACGGTTCCCCCTCTAGAGGTGCAGTCACACCAAAAACAGCAGCTTCAGCTGCACTCCTTAAACTCAAAACAATCTGATAACTACCCAAAATCACTCCGAGGCCCTCGAGACCACAACCAAACATACCAACAGATCCTATAACATCATACAAACTTAGTTGAACCTTCTATTCACTCAAAATATCATCAAAACACTGAATTAACCCCTGATTCAAGCCTAATAACTTCTAAACTTCTGAATATCACAACCGATGCCGAAACCTACCAAATCACGTCCGAATGACCTCAAATTTTGCACATAAGTCAAAAGTGATGCCACGAACCTACTCCAACTCCCGGAAATCTAATCCGACCTCGATATCAAAATTTTCACTGCCGGTCAAAATCATCAAAATTCTAACTTTCGCCAATTCAAGCCTAACTCTACTATAGACCTCCAAATCTCTTTCTGGATGTGCTCCTAAATCCGAAACTACCTAACGGAGCTAAAAGAACCATCAAAATTTAAATCAGAAGTCGTTTACACATACTTCAATATTTGGTCAACTTTTCCAACTTAAGCTTTCGATTAAGAGACTATGTGTCTCAATTCACTCTGAAACCACTCTGGACCCGAATTAACTAACCTGGTATATCATAATATAGCTGAAGAACACAAAAGAAGCAGAAAATGGGGGAACAGGGTTATAACTCTCGAAATGACAGGTCGGGTCATTACATGTAGTAAGTCTCAAAGAAACTTATTGAGTTTCTAAAGTATTCGTGAAAGTGATTGGTTATATTGAGATTATAAATAATCAGAAGATTTAATATTTTATATTACTACAACTGTAGTGGGGTAACGTGTATATAAAAACTACCAGCTTTATTGCCTGATTTGTACTACACAAATAAAAAATATGGTGAAACTACATGACGTAGTAAATTGAAAGTTTATTGATATAAAAATTCATATCATAATAAACTTGGAGTTTATTGATAATTGCACACGTCATGGTGTAAACTTGAAGTTTATCAATATTGATAATTTATCCAGTTGGCATAACTAGTTTATCCATATCAAGTTAGGTATGATTTGCAAAAATAAAAGGGAATTCACATGGATAAATATTAAAGAACTAGAAAGTTCTTTACGAATTCTCTTATGTTGCTTGTTCTCATTAATTAATAGACCAACTAAAATTGGGATTGAATCCCATAATGCTGGAAATATCAAAGGTGAATATGGGCGCATTCATCTGCCATGTATATCACACAAGATGCATCTATGAGATGATTACATATGCAATTATTATTAACCCGCAATCTGGTGTTTGCGTGATAACTTTCTCAATAATTCAATTTAGAGCATAATTTCTAGATCTTCTATTCAAGATAGTTCATCTTGATAAGTTGGTTTACATCACAGTTAGTTTAGCAAAATAATTTATTGACTGCCTCCACTTAATAGCTAAACTATTGTTTAAGAGAACAAAGTTATTTATATCAATTTGATATACATTATATACGAAAGTATATTACAATCTTCTCTCACAAGTGGTTCAAGACCAGAAACCAAATAATTTCATCTTATTATTATTGACGTGCAGTGTATATTTTAATTAACATCATAACGCACAAAGGTGAGTTTCCAAGTTGAGGAAGCAAGTTACTTTTTCTAACATGAGGGGAAGAAAGGATAAACAATTGAGAAGAAAAGTTACGTAGAATGAATTATCATTTGTACATCTAGATCCTCAAATAAGATAATGTGAACTTGAAGTTCATAAAAAGATAATTCATCTGCAATATATTGTAAAGCATGCCAAAAGCATTTGTTGATCAAAGAAAGTAACTATATTCTAACCGCAAAAGCTCATATTAGAATAAGTCCTGAAAGGACAAAGTTTATGGTATGTTTAAAGCGTGTAGACTGTCACGACACCAGTTCGCCCTCCGTGAACTATCGTGATGGCACCTAGTCTCTACGACTAGGTAAGCCTAACAAATGCAGAACATAAATGAAACTAGCGAAAGAAATAATCAAAACCAAAATAACTGAATGGAAACAATAGTTATAATGTCGCCCGGCATATACAACGCAACATTCTCAAAACCAAGTACACTATCCCAAAACCCGGAAACTCACGGAAACACAAGCCTTTGGAATATCTAACAGTCTAACTCCAGAATATCTAACAAGAAGGAAAATACAGAAGTGCAATTTTTAACAGCTAGAATAGAAAGAAACTTCTCGGTCTGCGGACGCGGCAGATGTACCTCGAAGTCTCTAGAGTAGTCGCCTACCTCAACGATGGTAGGCCTGAGTAGCGGTACCTGGATCTGCACATGAAAAACATGCGCAGGAGAGGCATGAGTACACCACAGCGGTACTTAGTAAGTGCCAAGCCTAACCTCGGTTGGGTAGTGACGAGGAAGATCAGGGCCCTACTGAGGTTAAATAAAATAATAAGGTCAACAGTATAGAACAGAACAACAGTATAAATAAGTACATCAGTAAAATAACACATGATGTAAATGACAACAACAACTATAGAGAAGCAAGGTAAACACGGAAAAGAAATATAGCTCAGCACCAATAATAACAATCGGGGATCTCCCAGGATACCGTCCTATAGTCACATATGTATATATCCAATGGATCTCTCGGGATCCCATCCCGTAGTCCAACTCATAGTGCGCGGGGATCTACCGGAATCCCGTTCCGTAGTCCCAAATGTAAATACCCAGTACTGGGGGAATCTACCGGGTGCATTCCCGTAGTTCCATATAACTGTGCAGGGGGATCTACCGGAATCCCACATCCGTAGTCCCAAAATAAACATGCAAGGGGGAGCTACCGAAATCCCACATCCGTAGTCCCGAAATAAATAGACAAGGAGGAGCTACCGGAATCCCACATCTGTAGTCCAAAAATAAACACACAGCAGCAACAGGAAAATATACATAAATGACAATATTTCATATTAAGGCAACAAGTGATTCTAGCCTAGCATGCTGCACAGAATTCAAGTAAGGCAGGTTGAACAAATAAATCAATTAATTCACTTAGACATGCTTTCCTAAGCTAACAACAAGCTTAATAGGCAAGTAATAGAAATAAGAAAGGAAACATGCTAGTAATTACTTAAAGAAAATCAGATTTCCAATAATTAGCACAAGTACGCACTCGTCACCTCACGTACAAGGCATTTCAATTACCAAATACCAATCCTAAGGGGAAAGTCCCCCACACAAGGTTAGACAAGCCACTTACCTCGAATCGGCTCAAAATCAACCCGACACCACGTCTTTACCACGAGTACTCGACTCCAAATGACCCAAATCTATTCAATTCAATTGCATAATGTAAATAACACTTCAAGTAACTGATTCTACAATTAAATCCTAAGCTAATACGCGAAATTATGTAAAATAACCAAAACGCCCTTCGGGCCACATCTCGGAAGTGGGTAAAATTTATATTTTCAGAATCCTTACACTCTCACGAGTTCAGGCATACCAAAATTACCAAAATCGGACCTCAAATGGTCCCTCAAATCATTACTCAAAGGTCTTTAATGCTAAGCCCTAGTTTCCCCAAATTTTCACCCTTAATTTCCATGATTTCTAGCTCTAATCCATGAAATAATAGCATAGGAACGAGTTTTAGGTCCAAATTTCTTACCTCAATGAAGTTCCCTTGAAATCCCTTTTTCAAATCGTCCCAAAAGCTCCCAAGCCATGATAAAAATGGTGAAACAAACCCCAAAGTCGCGGAACCCCTTTTAAAATAATCTTCCCAGTAGTTTACGCATCTGCGGTCCCGCATCTGCGGAACAAGGGGTCGCATCTGCGACTTACACTTAAGGTCCAATTTTCGCACCTGCGATTTCCCGTCCGCAGGTGCGGTACTGCTTCTGCGGTTAACTACCTGCATCTGCAAAACCTGCTGCTTCTCCACAACTCTACTCCGGCGATCGCTGAGCCGCACCTACAGAACCCAAACCGCAGGTGCGGTTATGACAGCACCAGCAGCTGAAGCTAGAACTTAAACTCCAAAATTTCCTCCGTCAACCACCCGAATTCATCTCGAGGCCCCCGGGACCTCAACCAAAGGCACCATCAAGTCACAAAACACTACCCAAACTTGTACCAATCCTTAAAACACCTAAAACAACATCGAAACCTCGAATTAACCAAGGATTTAAGCCGAAGAACTCCAAATTTTCTCTAAATATGCTTTCAATCAAAAAGTTTAGCAAACCTCGTCCGAATGACCTGAAATTTTGCACACACGTCACATTCACCACTACAGAGCTACTCCAACTTCCGGAATTCCATTCCGACCCTCAGATCAAAATCTCACTATCAAACCGGAAACTTCAAAAATTCCTTTTTCGGCATTTCAAGCCTAAATTAGCTACGGAGCTCCAAAACACAATCCGAACCGCCTCTAAGCCTGAATTCACCTAACGGAGCTAATAGAACCATTAGATTTCCATTTCGAGGCCATCTTCACACTGTTCTAACTACGGTCAACTTTCCAACAGTTAAGCTCTCATTTAGGGACTAAGTGTCCCAAAACTCCCCGAAACTCAAAACCGAACATCCCGGCAAATCAAAATAGCAGAAATAAACTCGGGTAAAGCAGTTAATAGGGGATCGGGGCGTAAATTCTTAAGATGACCAGCCCAGTCGTCACATAGACAAATCGATTTCAAATAAAATTCTTGATAAAGAAGATGAGCAAATGATCATAATAAGGAGGCAAGTGATCTAGAAGATCACATGACATAACATTTCATAAAATCTCAAGAGAGGTTCATGTACCTAAAATTATGAATAAAGAGATCTCTATGTTATGTCTTTATGAAAAATATTGGAACTGATATAAAATATCCGTCAATGACATCTATGATTGCGCTAAGTATAGATGAGGATCTTAATTGGCAAAATGAAAGAGACACAATTCGAATAGAATTGGTTTCATATGAAAAACTTGTAGTTTTGAACATGCAATTCAAATACTAGAAAGTATAAAGTCAATGGTATATGCAATTAGTTTTCGATATCTTATTCGTCTAGCATGACATGAAAACTTGATATACATCTAATTAAAGTCTATTACATGACTTATACGACTTGATTTATCACAATCCTTGAAGGATTTAAATCGCTTAAAGCATATACAATTCTTGGTCCTAATGTACCATATCCTAAGTGTAATTTGTGCACATATGTATCTTGCTATAACTATAAGCATGATAATTGTTACATCTCGCGTTTTCGTACGTTAAAAGCTTCGTCTTCAGTTAATTGACGTAGACTCGGGGATGAGATCATCTTGACGTTAACATACTTATGCTATTTATAACAAGCGATAAATAAGTGTTATGAAGGATAAAGGGGTACACGAATTAAAGAAAATGAGTTTCGTTGAAAGTGGACAATTTGGAATAAAATACGGGTCGAGCGATAATACCCGATAATTATGAACTAGTACCATGTAAGGTACCATATGACCACGGTAGTATAATGTATGAAGTATATTAAAAATAAGTATAATTTTAAGTAATTTATGATAATTTTTAAATTATGTAGGTAATTGATTAATTACTGGGTAACAAAACATTACCCAGTTAATTAATTAGTGGATAAAAAAATTAATTAAATTATAAATTATGCCCCCCACTTCCCACGTGGCACAAGGCTACCAATCTAGGAGATGAATCGTAACAATTTATGAATAGGTGTCGAGTCTACACCTAAAGATTAAATAAAGCCTAATTTAACCAAGATAAGACTTCTAAGTCTTATCTCTTTTCAGGAATCAGAACACCCCCACAAATCACTTTGATATAACAAATTTTAGCTCAAAAAAACGTGGAAGCAGAAGCATTTCGTTTCAAAAAAACAAAGCTTTATCAGAAGTAATTTTGTTCGAATCTCAAAGAATCAAAACAAAATATCGTTCATTAATTTCAAAACGCAGAAGCTTAATCGAATTTTTGGTTTCTAAGTTCAATCCACGAAGGTTTCCAACGGAATATTATACAGAGTTTTCCCTGCTCCAGGTATGTTAAGGTCATTCCTTCTTTCTTTTTGCATGGTCCAAATTATATTGAAGAAGCGAGCAAACGCACAGTTTCCATAAATTACTCTATTCATAGAAATACTAGGGGTGTCTATATTCTTGATTCCCCATGTGAATTATTATTATCTTCTGTTTATGGGTCTCAGAATAATACGCAGTTGAAAAAGTTTATCCGGAAGGAATATTGAGATTTTTATGTATTTTTCATGCATTTCACCCATTTATACATGTGCATTGACCCATGACCAGATGGCGTTATATACGCGTATATAGGTAAATATATGTATATGGGATATGGGAAATGGTTACGGCGTTATATACGCACCACCACCTGATCAGCTGGTATATGTTGATGATGTTGCCCGCAGTGGCTGAGACGATATGATGGGATGCCCTCAGTAGCTTGATGATATAATGTACACCCATACGTATGCATGGCATGACATTCATACGCACGTGCATGATATTATAAATATTTTAGAATTTACAAAGTTATTCAAATTTAAAGACATGTTTCTATATTCCATGTTTCATCTTTGTCTTTTACGTACTAATTTTCATGCCTTACATACTCAGTACATTTTTCATACTGACGCCCTACTTCACAGGGCCTGCGTTTCATGCCCGCAGGTGTAGGTAGGCAAGCTAACGGTCCCCCTTCTTAGGATCTCTGATCAGCGAGAGTTGGCGTGCTCCACTTGATCCGGAGCTACTTTTGATTTTGGTACGATATGTTTGTATATAAATGGGTATGACGTGGCTCAGTCTATATGGGTATGACGTGGCTCAGTCCCGTCTTTGTACAGTTATGTTTCTATTAGAGGTCTGTAGACAGTATGTCTAGTTGGGTTGTATGTGACCTTGTCGGCTTTCAGTTTTGGATGTATAGTTGTCTATAGCAGCCTTGCCGGCTCGCCCACTATATTCTGCATATATATATGTACATATGCCTTGTTGGCAGGTTTCCTTTATGTATGTTATTCTCGTAATTCAGTAGATGTTAATCAGGTTCATATCTTAGAAACATGCTTAGGGGTGTTTGACAGGTAGGACACAGGCACCTGTTGCGGCCCATCGGTTTGGGTCGTGACAAAAGTGGTTTCAAAGTAGTTCTGTCATATAGTTGTCTACAGACCGTGTCTAGTAGAGTTTTGTTTAAGGGTGTGTTGTGCACCACACTTATAAATAGGAGGCTATGGGACATATAGGATGTTATCCTCTCTTTTTATCTCAAATCGTGCGATACAAAAATTTATGTTCCTAACGATATGTCATATTTTCAGCGATGCCTCCAAAGAGTACGGCCGCCCAGAAGGGAAAGTCTGTGGCTAGTGAGACTACTAGTCGAGCGCTACGAGTTACCAGGGCTCGAGGAGAGTCTCATGGTGAGGTTCCATCTCAAACTTCACATACCCCGCCCTTTCCAGAAAAGCTCCGAGGGGCACTAGCTCTAGCACCCGCCCCTGTGCATTCAGCACCTCAGCTGGATGCACCGGGTCAGGAGATGAGAGATGTTATACAGTTATTGACCCGATTAGCAGCCGCACAGGCTCGGCGTCAGGAAGTAGGTATTGGTCATGCATATAGGTCCGTGAGTGTGAGGGTTCATGACTTTATTAGTTTATACCCTCCGGTATTTACTGGAGCATATCCAAACGAGGACCCTCAGGTATTTATTGATAGAATGCAGAGGACGTTATGGGTAATGAAGGCCACTACGACTGAGTCAGTTGAGCTAGCTTCCTATAGACTTCGAGATGTTGTAGTTAATTGGTACGAGTCTTGGGAATTGTCCGGAGGTGAGGATGCCCCTCCAGCAGTATGGTAGGAGTTTATAGAAGCTTTTCTTCGTCATTATCTGCCATCAGAGCTTAAATGGGCCAGAGTTGATAGGTTCTTGACCCTTCGGCAGGGTAACATGAGTGTTCGGGAGTACAGTCTTCAGTTTGATTCTTTGGCTAAGTTTGCACCCACTATTGTATCTAAGATGGAGGATCGGGTTCACCGGTTCGTGATGGGATTAGAGCCTCACTTGCTTAATGATTTTATGCATTATCACTTCATCTAGACATGGATATTTCTCGTATTCAGGCATACGCTCAGGGTGTAAAAGAGCGTAAATAGAAATAGAGGGCCGATCATGAGCATGATAGGGCCCAGAATAAGAGAGCAAGGTCTTCGGGTCCTTCTGGTGAGTTTCGAGGTGGTCAGAGGCAGCAGTACCTGAGGTATCTAGCCCAGCCATCGGCTAGCACGCCCCCTTAGTTTGGCAATAAGAGATTTGATCGTTCCTCATATTTAGGGTCTGGTTAGAATTTCAGGGCCTTAGGTTCTTAGTATAGGGGTGAGTCAAATCAGATGAGGCCGCCCTTACCACGATGTGCTCAATGTGGTAAGCAGCATACCGGGTAGTGCCGTATGGGATTAGGTGTTTGTTATACTTGTAGTTATTCGGGCCACGTTATGAGGGATTGTCTGATGAGAGGTGATGCAAGCATAGCTCAGCCACCGGGATCTGGAGATGGTTAGTCATCATTAGTATACCCCCTGGACAAGGTCCACAAGCACCAATGAGTCGTGGTAGAGGCAGATGCGGAGCATCTAACTCGAGCAATCCTCAAAACCGCATTTATGCGTTGGCAGGATGACAGGACCAGGAGTCATCGCCTGATGTTGTTACAGGTATATTATCAGTCTCCTCATATGATGTATATGCACTGATTGACCCAGGTTCCACTTATCATACGTTACTCCATTGGTTGCTAGCAAATTTGAAATAAAACCTGAATTGGTTAAACCTTTTGAGGTGTCTACACCTGTTGGGGACTTAGTGATAGCTAAGCAGGTATATAGGGGTTGTATAATAGTAGTTCATGGTCGACCTACCGTAGCAAACTTAATCGAGTTAGATGTGGTAGAATTTGATTTTATAATGGGTATGGATTGGTTGGCTTCCTGTCATACCAACGTTGATTGTAGATCAAAGATAGTCCGATTTCAATTTCTAGGGGAACCTGTTTTGGAGTGGAAAGGTAATACGGCATCGCTGAGAGGAAGATTCATTTCCTATATCAAGGCAAGGAAGATGATCAATAAGGGTTGTATTTATCACTTAGTTCGGGTTCAGGATATGGAAGTGGAGTCACCAACCATTCAGTCCATCCCTATGGTGAATGAGTTTCCCGATGTTTTTCCTGATGATCTCCCGAGTCTCCTGCCAGAGCGAGAAATTGAGTTTGCCATTGACCTACTGCTAGATACTCATCCAATATCTATTCCTCCCTATAGAATGGCTCCCGCAGAGCTGAAAGAGTTAAAAGAACAGCTAAGGAACTTGCTTGAAAAAGGTTTTATCAGACCTAGTATATCACTGTGGGGAGCACCTGTGTTATTTGTGAGGAAGAAAGATGGTTCCTTACGGATGTGTATTGATTATAGACAGTTGAATAAGGTAACGATCAAGAATAAGTACCCGCTCCTAAGGATTGATGATTTATTTGATCAGTTGCAAGGTGCCAAGTGTTTTTCAAAAATAGACTTGAGGTCCGAGTACCATTAGGTAAGGGTTAAGGATGAAGATATTCTGAAGACAGCATTCAGGACCAGATATGGGCACTTTGAGTTTCGTGTTATGTCATTCGGTTTGACTAATGCCCCAGCAGTATTAACCGTATGTTCAGGCCCTTTTTATATCTGTTCGTAATTGTATTTATCGACGATATATTGGTGTATTCTTGTTCAGAGGCTTAACATGCAGATCATTTGCGTACTGTGCTCAAAACTCTACAAAAAGGGAAGTTGTATGCAAAATTCTCTAAATGTCAATTATGCTTAAACTCTATAGCTTTCCTTGGGCATGTCGTTTCGGGTGAAGGCATCCGGGTGGATACGCAAAAGATTGAAGAAATAAAGACTTGGCCTAGACTCACAACACCGACGGAGGTTCGTAGCTTTCTCGGTTTGGCAGGTTATTGCAGGAGATTTATGGAAGGATTTTCTTCCCTTTTGGCACCTTTAACAAAGTTGACTCAGAAGGGAGCAACTTCTTCGGTTTCGGGTGAAGGATTTTCTTCCCTTTCGGCACCTTTAACAAAGTTGACTCAAAAGGGAGCAACTCTATAGCTTTCCTTGGGCATGTCGTTTCGGGTGAAGGCATCCGGGTGGATACACAAAAGATTGAAGAAGTAAAGACTTGGCCTAGACCCATAACACCGATGGAGGTTCGTAGCTTTATTGGTTTGGCAGGTTATTACAGGAGATTTGTGGAAGGATTTTCTTCCCTTTCGACACCTTTGACAAAGTTGACTCAGAAGGGAGCAAAGTTTCAATGGACCGATGCTTGCGAACGGAGTTTCCAGGCCTTAAAGGATAGATTAACTTCAGTACCGGTTCTAACGCTTCCAGAAAGGACTGATGGTTACGTTATTTATTGTAATGCTTCAGGCGTTGGGTTGGGTTCTATGCTGATGTAGCATGGTAAGGTTGTGGCTTATGCTTCTAGACAATTAAGAAAGAACAAGAAGAAATACCCGACCCACGATTTAGAGTTAGCCGCGGTGATTCATGCACTAAAGATGTAGAGGCACTACTTGTATGGCATTCATGTTGATATCTATACGGATCATAAGAGCCTCCAGTACATCTTCAAGCAAAAGGAATTGAATCTATGTCAAAGGAGATGGTTGGAATTACTTAAAGACTATGACGTTGATATTTTATACCACCCGGGGAAGGCGAACGTAGTAGCCGATGCCCTCAGACATAGATCTATGGATAGCATGTTGTATTTACAGTCAGAAAAGAGGGGAATAGCTCATGAGGTTTGTCAGGTGGCTAGTCTTGGAGTTCGGTTACTGGATTCAGGTGATATTGGAATTACTATTCAAGATACGGCAACATCCTCTTTAGTAACTGAAGTAAAGGAACTCCAGTACGAGGATTATGTGCTATTTCATTATAGGCATACCACTCTTCAGAAGAAAAAGACACCGTTTGAAATTACAGAAGATGGAGTCCTCAGATATCAAGGGCGATTATGTGTGCCTAATATTGTAGGGCTACGTCGGCAGGTTATGGGAGAAACTCACTATTCTCGTTATTCTATCCATCCAGGAGCAACAAAGATGTATCATGATATCAGGGAATTATATTGGTGGGACGGAATAAAAAAGGATATAGCAGAATTTGTTGCTCGGTGTCCTAACTGTCAGCAGGTTAAGATTGAGCATCAAAAACCCGGTGGGTTATTGCAAGCTATGGAGATTCCGACTTGGAAATGGGAAGTAATCAATATGGATTTCATCGTAGGCTTACCTCGTACCCAGCATAAGTTCGATTCGATATGGGTGATTGTTTATAGGCTTACAAAGTCATCCCATTTTCTACTGTTAGAACTACATATTCCTCAGAGGATTATGCAAGACTTTATATTAAGGAGATAGTACGGCTGCATGGTGTCCATGTATCTATTATCTCGGATAGAGGAGCTCAATTTACAACTAACTTTTGGAGGTCCTTCCAAAAAGGATTAGGGACTCAAGTAAGTCTTAGTACATCATTTCATCCCTAAACAGACGGATAGACTGAGCATACTATTCAAATACTGGAGGATATGTTACGAGCTTGTGTAATAGACTTCAAATGTAGTTGGGATGATCATCTGCTGCTTATTGAGTTCGCGTATAATAATAGTTGCCATTCCAGCATTCAGATGGCTCCATATGAAACTCTTTACGGACGGAAGTGTAGGTCGCCTATAAGGTGGTTCGATGTTGGAGAATCTGGATTACATGGGCCAAACCTGGTTCAGCAAGCCATATGAAAAGTAAAGCTTATCCGGGATCGATTATTGACAGATCAGAATTGTCAGAAGTCATATTCTGACATGTGGCGTCGAGATTTAGAGTTCGGGGTTGATGACTGGGTATTCTTAAAGATGTCACCTATGAAGGGTGTGATGAGATTTGGCAAGAAAGACAAACTTAGCCCACGGTATATTGGGCCTTATAGGATCATTCGTAGAGTGGGCCAAGTAGCTTATGAGTTAGAATTGCCTTCAGAATTGGAGTCTGTCCATCCGGTTTTTCACGTATCTATGTTATGAAAGTGCATTGGCGATCCTACCCGAGTGGTGCCCACAGATGATGTACAGATTATAGATGACTTGCCATACGAGGAAATTCCGGTTGCCATCCTAGACCGAGAAATCTGCAAGCTGCGGAATAAGGAAGTAGCCTTCGTGAAAGTACTTTGGAGGAACAACAATATGGAAGAAATGACTTAGGAGGCCGAGGAAGATACGAAGTCTAGATATCCCTACTTATTTCCTCCTCCAGAGAAGGGTCCGACTGAGACATCATAACCATAAGGTACGTGTATAAATTCTTGTGTTGGTTATTGTCGTTGGTCGTGTAAGGCCATAGTTGTTATTCATACTTGTGGTCCTGTGTGGCGTTGGGTTATTAAGCTTCTACGGAGAGTTGGTAGTGGTGTTGTTACAAAAGCGACCCTGCCAAAAATATACAGATCACGGGGAGTTGAACATTCGAGGACACTAAGGGGGGAAGGATGTTACATCTCACATTTTCGTACGTTAAAAGCTTCGTCTTCAGTTAATTGACGTCGACTCGGGGATGAGATCATGTTGACGTTAACGTACTTATGCTATTTATAACAAGCGATAAATAAGTGTTATGAAGGATAAAGGGGCACACGAATTAAAGAAAATGAGTTTCGTTGAAAGTGGCCAATTTGGAATAAAATACAGGCGAGCGATAATACCGATAATTATGAACTAGTACCATGCAAGGTACCATATGACCACGGTAGCATAATGTATGAAGTATATTAAAAATAAGTGAAATTTTAAGTAATTTATGGTAATTTTTAAATTGTGCGGGTAATTGATTAATTACAGGGTAACAGGACATTACCCAGTTAACTAATAAGTGGATAAAAAAATTAATTTAATTATAAATTATGCCCCCACTCCCCACGTGGCACAAGGACACCAATCTAGGAGATGAATCATAATAATTTATAAATAGATTTCTAGCCTACACCTAAAGATTAAATAAAGCCTAATTTAACCAAGATAAGACTTCTAAATATTATCTCTTTTCAGGAATCAGAACACCCCCACAAATCATTTTGATATAACAAATTTTAGCTCAAAAAAACGTGGAAGCGGAAGCATTTCGTTTAAAAAAACAAAGCTTCATCAGAAGCAATTTTGTTCGAATCTCAAAGAATCAAAACAAAATTTCGTTCATCAATTTCAAAACGCAGAAGCTTAATCCAATTTTTGGGTTCTAAGTTCAATCCACGAAGGTTTCCAACGGAATATTATACGGAGTTTTCCTTACTCCAGGTATGTTAAGGTCATCCCTTCTTTCTTTTTGTATGGTTCAAATTATACTAAAGAAACGAGCAAACGTATAGTTTCCATAAATTACTCTATTCATAGAAATACTAGGGGTGTCTATATTCTTGATTTCCCATGTGAATTATTATTATCTTCTGTTCATAGGTCTCAGAATAATATGCAGTTGAAAAAGTTTATCCGTAAGAAATATTGAGATTTTTACGTATTTTTCATGCATTTCACCCATTTATACATTTGCATTGACCCATGACCAGATGGCGTTATATACGCGTATATATGTAAATATATGTATATGGGATATGAGAAATGGTTACGGCGTTATATACGCACCACCATCTGATCAGCTAGTATATGTTGATGATGTTGCCCACAGTGGCCGAGGCGATATGATGGGATGCCCTCAGTGGCTTGATGATATAATGTACACCCATACGTATGCATGGCACGACATTCATACGCATGTGCATGACATTATAAATGTTTTAGAATTTACAAAGTTATTCAGATTTAAAGACGTGTTTCTATATTCCATGTTTCATCTGTGTCTTTTACGTACTAATTTTCTTGCCTTACATACTCAGTACATTTTTTGTACTGATGCCCTACTTCACGGGGCCTGCGTTTCATGCCCGCAGGTGCAGGTAGGCAAGCTGACGGTCCCCTTCTTAGGATCCCTAATTAGCGAGAGTTGGCGTGCTCCACTTGATCTGGAGCTGCTTTTGATTTTGGTACGATACGTTTGCATATATATATATATGGGTATGACGTGGCTCAGTCCCATCTTTGTACAGTTATATTTCTATTAGAGGTCTGTAGACAATATATCTAGTTGGGTTATATGTGGCCTTGTCGGCTTTCAGTTTTGGATGTATAGTTGTCTATAGCAGCCTTGCCGGCTCGCCCACTATATTTTGCATATATACATACATACGCCTTGTTGGCATGTTTTCTTCATGTATGTTATTCTCGTAATTCAGCAGATGTTAATCAGGTTCATATCTTAGACACATGCTTAGGGGTGTTTGACAGGTAGGACTCAGGCACCCGTTGCGGCCCATCGGTTTGGGTCGTGACAATAATGTGATAGCGAGAATTTTTACCTCTATGGAGATATTGAAAAGGCCATTCCACTATATTATATGAAGACATTACATATCTATCAAGAATGATGATTTTATGGTGCAACATATTCATTCAGGTTAATATGGTTGATTTGTTTAATCTCCATCAACGATCTTTTGAAAATGGTGCACAAGATTGGAATGTGAAGGCTTAAAGATGTGAATTGATGCTATCATCAGTGGGGAGTTAATATGCGTTGTACTCTTTTTTTCTTACAAGGTTTTGTCCTATAGGTTTTTCCTTGCAAGGTTTTTAACGAGGTGGCGTATTGTTAGATATGCGTACTCTTTTTCCTTCATTAGATTTTTTTTCCACTGGTTTTTATTTTAGTTAAGGTTTTGACGAGGCACATTATCTGTTGAATAGAGATTTAGGGGAGAGGGGGAGGGGGTTACAAATAGAATTGTATTTAAGGTAAATGTCTATATTTTAGAGAGATTTTAAGGTTTTGTTACTTTGTGACTAAGTCATTTTTTTCTATAAATAGAGAAATTTTATTCCATAATAATGCTCCATTCATATTGTCCAAATGGACATTAAATTGTATTTTATACCTATCTTTTTCTTCTATTTGTATTTCCTCGAATCATGATTTCATATGAATTTTTCTATTAATGTTTTCCTTGTATGTCCTTTATAATAAATTTTTGTTATTAGGAATGAGATATCTAATTTATTTTTATGCTTTATTAAGAGGTTTTTCTGTGCACTATTATTTTCATAAAATGCAAAATACTCTAACATGATTTAGAAGGTCTAACTATTTTCTTTTCAATTAGATTTTTATATCTAATTTCTTAAAATATTTTATTAGTTCTTGATTACTTGAATTGGTCTTGTTTTTGTTAGAATGTCTTTTTTATTAAAGTCTTCTATGTAGAGCATACTTACAATATGTCTTTTTTCTTTCTCAAAATATTTTTGGTCGTTCTGAGTAGACTTATTTTTCTATCTAATTTTGTACTTGCTTTACTTTTTCTTTTGACATATAAACATTATTTTTGTCTCATGGTGTGGGCTCTGATACCATTCGGTCACTATTTCAAATATTGATTATTTTTCAACTAAATAATTTTCTTTCACTAAATTTTTAAAAATATATATCCAGTTGTATGTACATATTTATTGTGTATATATCTTAGTTCCAATAAATATTATACATTGCTACCATAACATATATTTGTCATAATATATATATATATATATATATATATATATATATATATATATATATATATATATATATATATATATATATATTAATTTTTTTTAAATGTGCATGTGCAAATAGTTTTATAAGTATATAAAACACTTAACTATTCTTATTAATTATAATAACTATCTAAAATATTATTAGTATGTGTTTCGTTTTATGATAGTGTTTGTCTATCATACTAGACTTTTAATTTTAAAAAGAAATTAAAACTTTGAATATTTATCAAAATTACCCTTAAAATTTATAATTTTAGACAAATAATGATGCTTTCAAGAGCATATTTTTAAAAAATTCCCATGGAATCCCACATTTATTATGGGTAACTTGCTTATTGTGCAATAACTTGCAAATTACTTAGGAGATGTAAATTGCACTAGGCAAGCCCGGTGCGACCAGCTTTGACCGAGGAGACTGCTGGTGAGATTATAATTTTTTTCCCCTTAATTTCTTGGAATCAATTAAAAAAGAAATACTGGTAACATATACTACTTACTATTTAACTTTACTAGTATATGTACCCGCGTGATGCGCGCATCGTATAAAAGGGAAAAAATGATATAGTAATCCATATTGCAAACTAAATTTAGTAATCATATTGAAAAGAATTAAACTAAAAAATAAATATTTGAATTTCATCGGATTGTATCTATGCCATGGACCATCAATTTTATGCATTCACGCAAAGGTGAAGGATAAAACTTGTCTCAAATTCAAAATAAAACAAATATAGATAATCAAGAAAAGAGCAGTCGTACATTTCCCTTTGGAGTGATTGAACTTCACAAAATAAGGACAATAAAAGCTTCTGGGCCAACTTATTCAAAACCCTTCCCATCGTTCAAATCATAATCAATCAGCGCTTCTGCTCCTGCTGAAAAAAAATCTTATTCTCATTGAATTTTGTATAAAATGATGCATCTTGCACAAGGTGTCATACTTGTGCAGCTCCCAGCTAGCAATTACTGGCTTTTTGTTCAATATTTCAGCTACTTTCCCTGCATATCTCATTCCATCTTTTCCTGTTTTCACTATAACATCTTTAACTTTAGCATCTTTTTCCCCAACATAGCTTGTTGTACTCTTGCTTTATTCTGGAATGCTCTATTTTACAATTGTACTGGTCTTCTCCTTAATCTCCCATGTTTTTAGGGCAATAAATAACGGAAGGGAAAAATGTAATGTCTGCTCTGTCCAGAGGAAAAATAATTATTTGAAGTTTGAAAGAAAATATAACTTTTATATAAAATTGATAACATATCTGCCTGAAGGAATGGTGGTATCCTGTACTAGTATCATAATTGTCCTCGAACACAAACCTGAATTCAGTTTTTATTGCTTGCTTCAGTTTGTCAATCCATCTCAAACCAAATCACCACTAAGAATCTATGTTTTCCACTTCCCATTAAACATCTCATCATGAACTTATAATAAGCAAAATGATGAAGATTGCACATTACAGTTAGCTATAGTGACAGATTAGCAACAAAATTCGTAACTAATTTCGGTTATAAATCTATTATGAGAGGCACATGAAAAAGTTCATGAGTCCTCTTATCGTTATGCCTAGCACCAAGAAAATTAAACTAAGGAATTATGAAAGTTGAGCAACTGGTTTAGAGATGTGTGTTGTTATATGCTATGAAAATTTAAATGTTAATTTACATATAGACATGGTATTACTATAAATGCACAAAGATATCTACATCAATGCATAATTTGCTTGATCTGGGGAACCATTTACATACAGTCAGATTTCTCTATAACAGACATTCACTATAAAAGTCAAGTATTTTTTAAATCAATTTTTATGTTATATTATAATATTTGTTCTAAATAACAGCACTTCGCCAAAAAAAATTGGAACAAATGAGGCTGTTATAGAGAGGTTTTACTGTGTATTATATGGTCAATTTGCTTCTCTATAAAGGGTTCACTTTCTCATTTGTTCTTAACAATTTGTTGTTGCACCACCAATCTTGAAACTAGTCTATTTATCTCTGCAGCAGTAAGCATATCACCAACTGGTCCAAGTTCTGGTAAATCATTCCATTCATTAAGTCCTAATAATTGTTGCAGATCGTAGCGATGGCGCCTTCCGACCATTATAAGATCAAAGGCTTCTTCCATAGCACGTGAGAATCTATGTCTTCCACTTCCCGTTAAACATCTCATCATGAACTTATAATAAGCAAAAGTGATGAAGATTGCACATTACAGTAAATTTTATAATGTAGCAAAAGAGGTGTTTGATAATAATTAGGCACTTAAAAGTTAAAATTTAATACATTCAAAGCCTACTAAAAGCGTTATAATACTTTCGTAAGAACAATTTTAGTTTACACAAAAATTGACATTTTCTAATCAGTGGTCTAAATAAAATTGTACATTGCGTTGTAAAAGCTTAAATCTATTCAAAAATTTGACAAACCATGGCAGTTAAACTTATTTTACTTGCTTGTCAATGCTACATTTGGGACTCGACAAAAATAAAAAATGGTGAAACAAAATTTGGCAAAGAGTATACCTTTAATATGAGAATGATACTGGTATTTTCCCCGTTTCAAAGAAGAGGCCGATTAGCCAGCATTCAAGGGCCATGAGGTCATTTACTTCTCATTGTGATAGAAAGAGATTTCTTCATAAAATATATGTAACTAAGAAATATCGCTTATTGATTAAACTATAAATTACCAATATTTTAAGATATCTCATAAGTTGATGAGTACAAAAAATATATATGAAAAGCATGTAACTGAAATACCATGGCTCCACTATGTCTAGTCAAACCATATTAGAGATGCCAGAGTTCATAGTTTCCTATTTGCCATGTGATGTCATGCCAGCCATCATACACCCTCGGCTAAAAACAATGAGGATCTATGTGCAAATATGAAATGTATTTACCTAACCATGGTAAGTCAAGGGATTAAAATCAATATTCTGGGCATAGGGTAAGTATTCATTGACCCAATCATACGTGCTTAGATCAAAATTATGAAATGAATTTTGATAATTTAAAGCCAATGTTCCTCCTATTTGTGCTTAGCTCAAATTAGTTTTTGCCTCCCTTCCATTACACTTTATAACAGTATCATCATACGTTATGGCTAAAAATTAAGTCCTGTCAATTTTGAAAAAGCAAACGATGTAACATAAAAGGGACGGGGAGAGTTAAGTTATGGTTATTAGACCTTGTAGCTTCTATATATCTGTCAATCAATCCAAAATAGATATACATGTTTACCTTGCTCATTAGACCTTGCAGCTACCATGATTATTGTGAGATAAGTGGTTAGTCACTTCTTTCTGAGAAATTGCACTATCTGAGCTTCTCACGTCCACATTTGTGCAGCGTGATTCTCCCGTATTTCGAGCTTCCTCTAGAGAACCCAATGTTTTGATGTCGATGTGTGTATGCAGAAACTCTCCTTTTATGAAATTAGACATCTACTTATCAAGTAAAAGACAATAGTCAGCAAAAATTACTTTTCTGATGTAGAGAAAAAAAGATTTGAAACTTAGGGGGTTCAACAATTTATTATCTACATGCAGTGTATTCCAAAAAGATGCAGTGTATGAAGACTAAACTAACTGGAACAAAAAGATTACCAAGAATATGGTAATCTTTTTGTTCCAATTAGTTTAGTCTTCAAACACTGCATCTTTTTGGAATACACTGCATGTAGATAATAAATTGTTGAATATATATAAGAAAAGAGCATTCTTACATTCTCGTAAAAGGTCTCAATCCAAAAATAGAGGAATACATCAGCGTCACAATAGAATGCCATGTTTCTCAACATAAGCTGTCAAGTCCACCTTCCATAATACGACTAAACATCCGTTCCTCCGAAATATTTAAAGGTCAAATTAGATTTATCCCAAAACAATCGATAAACGTCGAAGGAAGTCACTATGAGGTTATTGATACAATTATCTTCTTAATATTAACATAACTTTTCTCTGTAATTTTGAGCCTTCAGAATTAGACAGTAGTAGTTAAATCAATTAATAGGGATGGATTTTTAATATATACATATATATTTGTCAATATAGATTCTTCTTTTATTATAACAAAAGTGTGCAAAGATATAGTTATGTCGGGATACTCTTCATCATCTTTATATTCTGTGTTATTTTGTAACTGCCATGTCATGTGTAAAATTTATGAGCATATATTGATCTAAGACAATTACTACTGCTGCTTCTATTCCCCAGGTCATCTATAGGCTTTGCTAGAGAAGTTATCTCCTTATTGCACACTCCACTTGTAGTCTATACACACATACTAAGTTGTCTATTCAGTTAAGACTTCAATGGAATACTGCTGGTCTTTTCAATTTATTAAAGGATAACCCGGTGCACTGAGCTCCCGCTATGTGCGAGGTACGAACCGTAAACATTAGAGGACGGGGACGTGCAGCTTGAATCCATAATTCAATTCTTGGGAAAGACCACTCAACAGTCTCAATTATTACATCATGATGGTACAGTTTGTTAAAAGAGCATCCACTCACAGATAGTATTTTGACTTATAGCCCTAAATTTACTACGCAACTATAAATATATTAAATAGATAATATTGTCACTCACATCAGACATAGGAAGAACTCTTTCCTCATTTTCGACATAATAGTTTATATTTTTGGAGGGTTCAAGATGCCATGTTCTCATGTCTACAACATATATTTTATATGCATCATTAGTTGTATAACTAATAATAAACTTAACCAAATATTTTAATAAGAATAAATTATGGTAAAATATAAAAACATAAAATGCAAATTTTTAAAGGGGAAGACTTCAAAAATGTTCTTATATATATAAAATTTTGTTTTAAAGTAGAGCCAATTATGCACAACTTTCCTAATGGTCAGTGAATAGAGAACTTACGGACTATTAGAATAATAAAAAGTATACTTCTCATTATTTGCCATGAGCAATTTTCTATATTACTTGGCACCTTTCCTCAAACAGAATGAAGAATTTGGAAACGACTAAGATAGGCATGTATAACGTTTTACTCATATATTAAAAAAAAAACTCCAATTCCCACTTCCCCTGAACCTCAATTTTGCGATATCCCGATAAACAAATGAACTAAATCGAATAAATATATGCAATTAAAAGGAGAATATCTTCTCTACTTCTCTCACCTCTTCACTATTTCAACATCTAAGTAGAAATATGCATGTTGGTTACTGAACCATGTCACAAGCCCATAGATTAATTCATGGTTACATTTCACTTAACGTTTCTAAAACATTGTACTTCACAAAGGATTTGTTTAAACATATATGTAGATGATCAAGACTTCCTTAAAGATCAACAAAAATTGCTAGTGCATCCAATACACGAGACCAAAGGAATTCATGATTTTAGCTATAAGTTCAAGAATAAATCAATCACCTTAAAAGTTAGTCTCAGTACTTGACTATCGACTGAAAATAATCTACCCTTCTACACTTTTCAACTTTTGAATTGGAACGTAATGCTAAGAACTCGATTACTGTTGAACTTTTCCAAGCAACTTCATTTGATCAAGTCCTTTTAGAAGCTAAATTTATACGATAATTTTTTTTACTCTTTTACAGTAGATATTTCACTATAAAGACTTCATAATTTATACCTGAATTTTATATACCATCATTATCGCCAAAATTATCTTTTTACCCATTTATATACAAAGTAGATCAACGATTATTAAATTTTTTATTCTAATGGTCTTATTACTTATAGCTTGCAACTAAAAAATATATATAAAAGGCATTTCACAGATGTTAGTGTAATCAAAGAACATATCTTTGGTCACAAATTATTTTTTGCAGTGTTTCTGATTCTGTTTGTGATATCAGCTTGATGTGGAAAGTGATTTTTAAATATTTTCCATGGAAAAGGATCCAAAAAGTTAGATTTAATATGCCCTTTGAGAGACATTGGAAGAAAGATGAACTATGTTGATGGTGGTTATTGTCAGATGAAAAGTGAGATTGTGGGAGTTCCAAAAAAAGATGACTTATGTTGAGAATTGAAAACGGTTTCCAAAGTAGCCTCTATCGAGTTATGAATAAAGCAGTTTTAGTTTCCACGGTTTGTATATATATATTTTTTTGAAATTCAAATTCAAATACTAATTTTACCTAACTTAACTAATTTAGCCTAAAATTACCACATGACATTTTCTTAATGCAACACTTGACAAATTCTCATGGCTGACTTCTTTATTTTTAATAATAGATTTAGCCTAATATTACCACATGACATTTTCTTAATACAACACTTGGCAAATTCTCATGGCTGACTTCTTTATTTTTACGGCAAAGGGCTAAATATACCCCTCTACTTTCAAATATTGTTTACCTGTATTCCACGTTATACTATTGAGTTATTTATACCCCTACCGTCATACTATTGGGTTATCTATACCCCTACTATCATACTTTGAAATAAAAATACCCCTATTTTGGATGGAGTGACACGTGGCAACACCAGATTAAAACGACCAAATTTTTTTTTACCCGACTCGTTTTTAAAAAAACCCACAACCCGACCCCTATTTTCATTTTTTTCCATTTTTTTTAAAATTTTAGTTTTTAAAAAATAAAAATATTTTGTTAAAAAACAAAAAATATTTTTTTTTCTATTTTTACACTTTTGTTTTTCCAGTTTTTACAAAACAAAATTCTTTTAAAAAATTTAAAAATAAAAAAAAATATTTTTCAAAAACGAAAATATTTTGTTGAAAATAATTTTTTCAGTTTTTAAAAGACGAAAATATTTTTTTTTCTATTTTTACAAAACAAAATTCAATTTATACAAATTTGTTTTTTCAGTTTTTACAAAAAGAAAATCTTTAAAAAAACTGAAAAAATGAAAAAAAATATTTTTTAAAAACGAAAATATTTGTTGGAAATATTTTTTTTAGTTTTTAAAAATCGAAAATATTTTGTTAAAAACTGGAAAATTGTTTTTCCATTTTTTACAAATATGTTTTTATAGGTTTTACAAAAAAAATATTTTGTTAAAAAAATGATTTTTTTTCCTGTTTTTACAATTTGTTTTGCAAAATCTTTTCAGTATCTACTCAGTTTAAAAAAACGAAAATATTTTGAAATTTTTTTTAATGTTTTACAAAAAAAAATTCTTTAAAAAAACTGAAAAATGAAAATATGGTTCGAGTTGTGTGTTTTTTGTAAAATAGGTTGGGTAAAAAAAAGATATGAGCCATTTTAATCTGGTGCTGTCACGTGGGACTCCATCCAAAATAGGAGTATTTTTGTTCCAATATATAACGGTAGGGGTATGAATAACCCAATAATATAACGAAGTATACATGTAAATAATATTTGAAAGTAGAGGGATATATTTAACCTTTGCCGTTATTTTCAATAATAGATAGATAGATTTTACTAGGTCTTACGTCACCTACTATTATTTAACTCCATTCGCTTACTCAAGTCTGCTTTTTCCTTCCGTCTGCACGTAGGAGCGACAATCAGAAACCACCCGCTGCATAACCCTAGGTACTTTATCGAATCTATTTTCGCTCCCTTCACAAATCGATTATGCTATTGATGATGTTATAATTAGGGGTTTTTCCAGAACTAGATCTGTCGTTTTGTTTAGATATTCCGTTCTTCATATTTGTCTCTTAAGTACAGATCTGAAAACTTTGACCACCCGATTGCTTTGAATCTGAAATGATTTGAGCCGTTTCACGACTAGTGCTTATTGTTGTTGTTAGTCTTTCTATGTTTTACTCCGATTTTTAAGGTATTACACATTTCATATAGTAAGCAAGGAAATTTGAGAAACAGAACTGGTTCCATTTTGAACTCCTGGATTTCATGACTGACCATTTGTTTGAAGTACTATATCAATAAAAGAAAAGAAAAACACGACGAAGACAAACGAAATAGAAGTTGTTGAAAATTTTGTGAAAGTTGAAATTATTTTGGACACGAACTTTACTTGGTAAAAGCTTGTGAAAATTGAAGATTGGTGAGTAGAAGAGGTGTTTAACTTGAAATACACACAGTACACTGATACAGCTTCATATCAGTATTTTAAGCTTTCACTTGCTGTATTAGCAAAATACAAATACCGAAATAGTGATTTATGTCTCTGGGGAAAAAATGTAAAGTAGGTCTGTTTGTATTGTTTGTTTATTTGTAAATCTCTGTGATTTATCTTTATTTTTTATGAATACACGACAGGCTTCAGGCCTCCAGGGCCTAGCTCAAGTGGCAAAGGGTGGTGGATTTGTGTCTTAGGACACAGGTTCAAGCCCCCATACCATGCAAAGCAAAGCCTGGTATTTAAGTGGAGAAGGGTAGAGGGGCGGGCCCATTATCCACCGAGTTTCGAAGGCTGCGGTTGGTCCAAAGGATCGGCCCCAGACGGATTTCTCGGTCATCAAAAAAAAAAAATAGTTACTAGGGAGTTACTTCTCTTGAAGAAGTTTCTTTTGGTATCCAACAGTACCCTTCACGCTCCCTCCTAGGTGCCTCTTGCAACATTTGTTACTCTCCTGTTTCTTTCAGTGTAGCTTTAAATGAATAACACCTGTCCACTTTAGTCTTCAAAGGTTTAGATTTAATTAGTTCGACCACCACTTTAACTATAGTTAAGAGGCAAAAACCTGCCTATTTCCAAACATAGCAAACCTGTTAGCCATTATTCTCTGGTGTCTCTCCCTCAAGTCTTTATTTGCATCAGAGAAAATGAGTTTCTTTATAGTTGCACCTTATAAATCATGGAAACTTAAGCAAAGGTCAAAGGAAATTAATTATCCCAAAAATAGTTCATGGGGTGTTGAGCCCCAATGATAATATTTCAAGGGGCTTTTTGCTGTTCACTTGAGATTATTCATGGAGAGTGGTGATAAGTAGATACAAAAGTTGCAGTTTAGCTGTGTGCGAAGCCATGCTTTCTGACATCCGGCATGTGGTGTTCAATTACATGGATTTGTGTTGAATCAGGTTTTTCACAAACAACAAACATGGCCGATTCATCGCGTGAAGAAAATGTGTACATGGCCAAGCTAGCTGAGCAGGCCGAGCGATATGAGGAAATGATTGAGTTTATGGAGAAGGTTGCAAAGACAGGTGATGTCGAGGAGCTGACTGTTGAGGAAAGGAATCTTCTTTCTGTGGCCTACAAAAATGTGATTGGTGCAAGAAGGGCCTCGTGGAGGATAATCTCTTCAATTGAGCAGAAAGAGGAGAGTCGTGGAAATGAAGATCATGTCAAAACTATTAAAGAATACAGAGCCAAAATTGAGGCTGAACTCAGCAAGATCTGTGATGGGATTTTGGGTCTCCTTGAGTCCCATTTAATACCATCAGCCTCAGCAGCTGAGTCCAAAGTTTTTTACTTGAAGATGAAAGGTGATTACCACAGGTACCTGGCTGAGTTTAAAACAGGGTCAGAGAGGAAAGAAGCTGCTGAGAACACCTTATTGGCATACAAGTCTGCTCAGGTAGGTGATCTATTGTGAGCACTGTCAGTTTCTCTTCTTGTAATTTAGCAGAATCTGATATTTTAGTGTCTACTATTGTAGGATATTGCTTTGACTGAGCTGGCTCCTACTCACCCAATCAGGCTGGGACTTGCCCTTAACTTTTCTGTGTTCTATTATGAAATTCTTAATTCACCTGATCGTGCTTGTAACCTTGCAAAACAGGTAATCTCTCTGCTTTTATTGATTCTTTGACTTGGATTACTCTCTCTCTTTCTCTCGTAATTACATGGATTTTTTTCTTAGTTCTTATAGTTGATATGTCATGTGTGTCCATGGAAAAGCTAGATATTTTTACCATACTAATTAAGCTTGCATGTACCTTTCAAATAGGAATTAACTTTATCATTAGTGGCCTCATAATGACTACAAAGCTTGGTATGTGATGTTTGAATGATAGGAATCATTGTTGATGTGTTGAACGATTTGATTTATGCCTACCATATACTCTGGTTAGTTTACTGAAACAGTTATCAGCCAAAGAGGCCTTTTCGTGGCCGAAGGTTGGAGTAAAGTACTGTCTTACCTAAATTTGTTATAGTTCTCTTTGTTCAAACTGGAAGAAGAGCTTATTTCCTTTGCATTCTTTCCTGCATTTTTTTGTTCACTTCAGGGTCTTGGCCTGGGTTGTGGTAGTTTTACACGCAAAAAATTTCAACTGAAGCTTGTCTAGATTTTGTCCTTGTATATGACCTAGTAGCAATTCTAGTTAGGTGTTGTTAGTTGTAGACATCTTTTTTAGAACTTTTGAACTCGGTGATACATCATCTGGCGTCTCTCTAGATTATGTCTTACATTGTTGGGCTTCCATTAGAATTATAGCTGTCTTTGTCTCCCTATATGGTAGTCACAATGAATTTCTAGTACTCAATGGTTGATGAGACAAAAAAAATAGCATGGACTAGACTGTGGAGAGAGAGTGCTTTCATTCTTTTAGCTTAGAGGTAGGTGTTACAAACCAATATCTAATGCAGCCTGAATAACTTTTTGCTTATGTATGAACATGACCATTTGGTTGGCAGGTTGACTTGTAGGACCCTAGTAACAAATCATTTTGCTCTTGTACTCAAAGTCAAGTCACAATTAAGTTTCATGATAATCTAGAAGACTAGGAAAGCAGCATCTTCTTACAATTATAGTGGTAGGATGAGAATTACAGCCTGACCCTAAGGATATAATTATCTACCTTTTCGGGCCGGTAAAAAAATATTCAATCAATTATGGTGTGGCCGATTTGATAGCTTCGGGCCTTGATTAATGGTTATTGTTATTACATGCCATCTATTTTATGGTTTTTATGATGTTGTACTATTTCTATGGTTTCTATTGACGATTATATATTATCTCTTCTTGTTTTATTTCCGTCTTCCTGAGATGAGGGTCTATCAGAAATAGCCTCTCAGCCTCATTGGGGTAGGGGTAAGGTCTGCGTACACACTACCTTCCCCAGACCCCACTTTTGTGGGATTTTATTGTGTCGTTGTTGTTTGTATGGTGTGGCTGAATATTTCAGAGTGCTCATTATTTAACTTCGTAAACTTAGTATTTGTTTTACAATAACAACCATGTCTACAGTGCATCAAACTAGTTGGGTTTGGCTATATTAAATTAATTTGCAACTTGTTGGTGGCGCTGATATGGATTTTTTTGCTTCTATTGGTTCAATTTTTCACCAAGTTTGTGTGGATTTTGAAGGATAATAGGTCTTCTGAGACATTCTTACCATGTGATTTTAAGTGTGCCTCATCTTCTGTAACACCATATTATGTGTGGAGATATTTTTAAACAATGATTTTAATCGTGCAGGCCTTTGATGAAGCTATCTCAGAGTTGGATACACTTGGCGAGGAATCTTACAAGGACAGTACATTGATCATGCAACTTCTCCGAGACAATCTTACACTTTGGACTTCAGATAATGCGGTCTCTCTCTATATATCTGCCCATCTATCTATTTATTTATCTGTGTGTCTCTCTCTTTCTCACGAACATACACACAGAGTCCCACCCGCACTAACAAAAGATTTGCTTAACCTGTGTACGTCCGGAAAAATGGATCAGCTTGTGCTTGATTGCCAAAGTCTGGAATAGTACTCACATACTTTAACTATTGACTTACTGATTTGAATGGGTTTTGTTGTTAAATATTCTGATTCCAGGAGGATGCTGGGGATGATATCAAGGAAGCTCCAAAACATGAGTCAAGCGAGGGGCAGCAGTGATGAGTTAGTAGCATAGTCTTGTAGTCTTTATTTTATAGGGTGCTGCATGGGGATATAGCAAGATCGTGAATTAGATACTTCAATGGCTGTGTGTGTCACTGTCGAAATGGTTTAATATAAAACATGTAGTGTGATAGAATGTGGTCAAGCTAGTCGCATAGTGCTATGGTGATTAAAATTTGATATGGTGGCAGTATTTGCTTGTGTTGGTGACTTTGCTCGTATTTATAGTCTTATTTGCATGTTGCGTAATCATCTTTGTATTTTCAAATTCTTTGAAATCCTTGAATTAATTGTTAACATCTAGCAAAACTTTTCAACCCTTTCCTGAAATTTCCACCGTCTCCCTTGAATCCCTTGGGGGATTCACATGATTGAGAAAAATAGTTTATGCAGAGTGTTGGCATATGGGCCAAAAAGTTACTGGTTCTACGTGATTGCGTAGAAAGTCATATTTACTATTTCCTTTATTTAAGTTATACAAAAAATAAAGTCAGAACTGTTATAAATATATTATATTATGGATGTTCATTTAGTACTCTGTTGTAAATAAGCTTCCTGAAAAAGCTTATCCATATGGGACTCCACCGTAAATATGTTTATCTATTTAGTACTCTATTGGAAATAAGCTTCCTGAAGAAGCTTATTACTTCGGTACCCGGTTATGGATAAACATTACCCCCAGTAGAAGATTATCCATACCGGGTATAATAAGCTTATCCTTTCAGTACCCAGTTATGAATAAACATTACCCCCGGTAGAAGATTATCCATACCAGGTATAATAAACTTATCCTTTCAGTACCCAGTTATGGATAAACATTATCCCCAGTAGAAGATTATTCATATCGGGTATAATAAGCATCTTTTCAGTACTCCGTTATGGATAAACATTGCTACGGATAAACATTGCTCTCAGTAGAAGATTATTTATATCTGGTATAGTAGCAGCTTACACAGCAGCTTCCTTTCTTCCATAAATAGAAGAGATTTCAGTTCATTATGTACATCAGTTTGAATTCGAATAATATATCAGTTTCTCTCTATAGTTGTCTTTACTTTACAGTCTTTATTTTATAACACGTTATCAACACGAGACTGACATCTCGAGCAAATACTTTGAAAGTATTAGAGATAAGAACTTTCTTTTCCTAAATAATGTCAAATCTTTCTAAACTTGAATTTGTAGCCCTGGATATATCGGGCAAAAGCTACATGTCTTGGGTGCTTGATGCTGAAATTGATCTTGATGCGATGAGTCTGGCAGACACCATCAAGGATAAAAATCAGGCATCAAACTAAGACCGTGCCAAATCAATGATATTCCTACGCCATCACCTTGATGGGGGCCTGAAAATGGAATATCTCACTATTAAAGATCCAGTCATAATGTGGAATAATTTGAAAGATAGATATGACCACCTGAAGATGGTCGTTCTTCCACAGACACATTATGATTGGACTCATCTAAGGCTACAAGATTTTAAATCTATCAGTGAGTATAATTCTGCTATGTTCAGAATTATTTCCCAATTGAAATTATGTGGTGATAATATTACTGATCATGATATGTTGGAGAAAACTTTCACCACTTTTCATGCCTCGAATATGCTCCTGCAGCAGCAATATCGAGAGATGAGATTTAAAAAGTATTCTGAACTTATCTCACATCTTCTTATAGCAGAGCAACATAATGGGCTATTAATGAAAAATTATGAAAGCCGACCTATTGGTTCTTGTCCATTCCCTGAAGTGAATGAGACGAACTTCCACCAAGCTAAACGTGGAAGAGGTCGTGGCCCCAGTCGTGGTCATGGCCGTGGTCGGGGAAGAAACCCCAATCATGGTAATAATAATGCACCAAAGAAGCCTCCTCACCACCAGCAGTGGAAAAGGAAGGAACAAAAGCATGAAGCGGTGCAAGCGCCAAATGCAGAAAATGCATGTTATAGATGTGGAGGAAAAGGGCACTGGTCACGTACCTGTCATACGCCAAAGCACTTGGTTGAGCTTTATCAAGTCTCCCTGAAGAAGACAGAGAAAAATGCTGAAGCAAATTTTATTTCTGAAGATAATTTAGACTTCATGCATTTGGATGTAGCTGATTACTTTGCACTCCCAGAAGGAGAAACAAGTCATGTAATCGGTAGTGAATCTGTAGAAATGTAAATATTTTAATTTTTGTTGTTTGTAATAGATAGTATGGTTATGTAATTGTTGTACATAAATAAATGTTATGCTTTGATAATGATATTTACTATAATATATTTTATTTATGTTATTTTGAAGAATATGGATAATCCTCAAATTATGTTTGGATCAAAGACAAATCATGAAGATATTTGTGTTATTGATAGTGGAACAACTCATGCCATATTCAACGATCAGAAATACTTTTCTTATTTGCATAAGAAAAAAGCAAATGTTTCAACAATTTCTGGTAATATAAGTTTGATTGAAGGCTCCGAAAGAGCCATAATATTTCTGTCTAAGGGAACAAAACTTATTATAGACAATGCATTGTTCTCCTCCAAGTCCCGAAGAAACTTGTTGAGTTTTATAGATATCCGCCGAAATGGGTATCATGTAGAGACAATAGATGAAATGAACAGGGAATATCTTTGTATTACAAAGAATATTTCTGGCCAGAAATGCATTGTAGAAAAATTACCAACTTTATCTTCTGGCTTATACTATTCAAAAATTAGTACAATTGAAGCACACTCTATCGTAAACCAGAAGTTTACGGATTCAAATATTTTTGTGCTTTGGCATGACCGTTTGGGCCATCCCGGATCAATAATGATGAGACGAATTACTGAAAATTCGAGTGGGCATCCATTAAAGAACCTGAAGATTCTTACAAATGACGAATTTTCTTGTGATGCCTGTTATCAAGGAAAAATGATCACTAGACCATCACCAATGAAGGTTGATATTGAATCCCCTGCCTTTTAGAGCGTATACATGGGGATATATGTGGACCTATTCACCCATCAAGTGGGCTGTTTAGATATTTTATGGTCCTAATAGATGCATCTTCAAGATGGTCTCATGTGTGCCTACTATCATCTCGCAACCTGGCGTTTGCAAAGATATTAGCCCAAATAATTCGATTAAGGGCACAATTCCCAGATTATCCTATAAAGGTCATTCGCCTTGATAATGCAGGAGAATTCTCATCTCAAGCTTTTGATGATTATTGTCTATCAGTTGGGATAAAAGTTGAACATCCTGTAGCTTATGTTCATACTCAAAATGGCCTTGCAGAGTCATTTATTAAACGCCTGCAATTGATAGCAAGACCACTACTTATGAAAACAAAATTGCCCACTACTGTTTGGGGCCATGCTATCTTGCATGCAGCATCACTTATCCGTCTCAGACCGACACATTATAATAAATATTCTCCGTCACAATTAGTTTTTAGTCATGAACCAAATATTGCCCATCTACGAATTTTTGAATGTGCTGTATATGTGCCAGTAGCACCACCACAATGTAGTAAGATGAGACCACAGAGAAGGATAGGAATATATGTTGGGTTTGAATCACCCTCTATTATTCGCTATCTTGAACCATTGACAGGAGATTTATTTACTGCTCGATTTGCAGATTGTCGGTTTGATGAAAACAATTTCCCACAATTAGGGGAAGAGAAAAAGGAAATCAAAAGAGAAATTGTGTGAAAAGTTTCATCATTATCTCACTTTGATCCCCGTACCCCTATATGTAATCAGGAGGTCCAGAACATCATCCATTTACAGAATATAGCAAATCAAATGCCAGACGCATTTACTGATTTGAAAAGGATAACTAAGTCACATATCACAACAGAGAATGTGCCTATCCGAATTGATGTCCCAGTAGGACCATCTACTAGCATGAGAGCTAGTGAACCTAAAGCACGCCTGAAGCGTGGTAGGCCTTTGGGTTCTAAGGATCGAAATCCTCGAAAAAGAAAATCGACAAATGATCAAAACTATACTATGAAGGGATCTCATGAAGAGACCCAAAATCTGATTAGTTTTGAGATCCCTGAAGAAATCAATGAACCCGAAGCTCATGTGAGTGAGGAACTTTTAATAAGTTCGATCGGTGATGGGATTAATTTAAATCGATTTGAAATAGTGGTGGATAATATTTTTGCATATAATGTTGCACTTAATATTATGCAAGATAGTGAGGATCTTGAACCTCGATCTGTCGAAGAATGTCGACAAAGATATGATTGGCCAAAATGGCAAGAGGCAATTCAATCGGAATTGAAGTCACTTGCTAAAAGAGAGGTCTTTGGACCAGTAGTCCAAACACGTGCTGGTATAAAACCAGTCGGTCATAAATGGGTTTTTGTGCGAAAAAAGAATGATAAAAATGAAGTTGAAAGATACAAAGCTCGCCTTGTTGCACAAGGATTCTCACAACGACCTAGAGTCGATTTTGATGAAACATATTCACATGTTATGGATGCTATAACATTTCGATATCTCATCAGTTTAGCACTACATGAAAAGCTTGAAATACATCTAATAGATGTAGTTACAACTTATCTGTACGGTTCACTTGATAATGAAATTTATATGAAAATCCCTGAAGGATTTAAAATGCCTGAAGCAAAATCTCAGGAAATGTATTCAATCAGATTACAAAGATCTTTGTACTGTTTAAAGCAATCTGGGCGCATGTGGTATAATCGCCTTAGTGAATATTTGCTGAAAGAAGGTTACATAAATGATGTTATTTGTCTATGTATTTTTATAAAGAAAATGACATCAGAATTTGTTATACTTGCTATTTATGTTGATGACATAAATCTTTTTGGAACTCCAGAGGAGCTCCAAAAGGCAATTGAATATCTTAAGAAAGAATTTGAGATGAAAGATCTTGGAAAGACAAAACTTTGTCTTGGTCTGCAAATTGAACATTTAGCAGACGGGATCTTTATCCATCAATCTGCCTATACAGAAAGGGTCTTAAAATGCTTTTACATGGACAAAGCGCACCCATTGAGTACACCAATGGTTGTTCGATCACTTGAAGTGAATAAGGATTTGTTCCGACCTCCAGAAGAGGACGAGGAACTCCTTGGTCCCGAAGTACCCTATCTTAGTGCAATTGGTGCACTAATGTATCTTGCTAATGCTACAAGGCCTGACATAGCATTTTCTGTTAATTTACTAGCAAAATATAGTTCTTCTCCTACACGGAGACATTGGAACGGGATTAAGCATATATTGCGATATTTAAAGGGAACTCTTGATATGAGTTTGTTTTATGCTAACAAAGATAGTGTAGATCTTGTCGGTTATGCAGATGCAGGTTATTTATCTGATCCCCATAAAGCTCGATCTCAAACCGGCTACGTATTTACATATGGAGGTACTGTCATATCATGGCGCTCCACAAAGCAATCTATTGTTGCTACTTCTTCAAATCACGCTGAGATAATAGCTATTCATGAAGCAAGTAGAGAATGCGTATGGTTGAGATCAATAATTCATTTTATTCGAGAAAAATGTGGTTTGGAATGTGAGAAAAGACCCACAATTTTATACGAAGACAACGCTGCATGTATAGCCCAATTGAAGGGAGGATTTATAAAAGGAGATAGAACGAAGCACATTTCACCAAAATTATTCTACACACACGATCTTCAGAAAAGTGGTGACATTGATGTGCAACAAATCCGTTCAAGTGATAATCTAGCAGATTTATTCACTAAATCTTTGCCAACTTCAACTTTTGAGAAGATGGTATACAAGATTGGAATGCGGAAACTCAAATATTTGAAACAAAGTTTTCATCAGGGGGAGTAAAATATGCGATGCACTCTTTTTCCCTTACTAAGGTTTTTTCCATGGGGTTTTCCTTATAAGGTTTTTAATAAAACACCTAGCAATGCGTCTTACTAAATATGTGTACTCTTTTTCCTTCACTGGGATTTTTTTCCACGTGGTTTTTTCTAGTAAGGTTTTAATGAGGCACGTTATCTTTTAATGAACATCCAAGGGGGAATGATATAAATATATTATATTATGGATGTTCATTTAGTACTCCGTTGTAAATAAGCTTCCTGAAGAAGCTTATCCATATGGGACTCCACTGTAAATATGTTTATCTATTTAGTACTCTATTGGAAATAAGCTTTCTGAAGAAGCTTATCACTTCGGTACCCAGTTATGGATAAACATTACCCCCGGTATAAGATTATCCATATCGGGTATAATAAGCTTATCCTTTCAGTACCCAGTTATGGATAAACATTACCCCCGGTAGAAGATTATCCATATCGGGTATAATAAGCTTATCCTTTCAGTACCCAGTTATGGATAAACATTATTCCCGGTAGAAGATTATCCATACCAGGTATAATAAGCTTATCTTTTCAGTACTCCGTTATGGATAAACATTGCTCTCAGTAGAAGATTATCCATATCTGGTACAGTAACAGCTTACACAGCAGCTTCCTTTCTTCTATAAATAGAAGAGATTTCAGTTCATTATGTACATCAGTTTGAATTCGAATAATATATCAGTTTCTCTCTATAGTTGTCTTTACTTTACAGTCTTTATTTTATAACACGAACAACTTACTTTTACATAGCATAAGCTCTAAGAAACTCCAATCATGCTGTCAAACTATATACTCCCTCCAATTTACAATAAGTGACCAATTTTCTTTTAGCACGCCCATTAAGATAATGTTAAATCTTATACAAAAATACCTAGTATGACTAAACTACCCTTATTAAATATTGGTCATGTAGGTATAGTGAGAAGTGAGATTTGTTTTTAGGGATATGTACATAAGGGTAAAAGAGTAAAAACAAATTGAATATTTTCTTGGTTACCTAACTGGACACTTATTAATTAAAATGAAAAATTAAAGGGGTCACTTATTGTGAACCGGAGGTAGTACCTAACACATGTAAATCGAACCAGTCCGCGATATGCAATGAGCATATTCAAAAGAAAATGTACTTGCCTTCTTTTGAGAAAAATGGCGAAACTCTAATAAAAGAGTGAAAATATTTAAAACTTTCAACTCGAAGTTAACAACAATTTCCTCAATCTTTTCTCTAAAATCAAATATGTATATGAAGTACATTAGAACTATGAAGCATATAGTATATATATATATATATATATGAAGTATATGTATATGAAGCATTTAGTAGCCATATACAACTTTTAGTGTGAATTTTTTTAATCAAATTTTATTTTAATATAATTTTGAACTGATATAAACTTGATAAAGTAACATGAATAGTAATAACATATACAACATACCCTTTTTACTTGGAATTAGTTGTCATCATTGTTAATAATATATTAGAAATGTTACTCATAAGAATTAGTAATAATAATTAACAATATTTGAAATAATCGTAACCAAGGAAATGCAATCACTGCAGGACAAAACTTACCCGCTTTAAGTGTACACTAAATCATTTTAACCTATTATGGTTAAGTAATTTGCTAAAGTGAACATATGTAGTCTTAACTAAGTGAATTTTTTTTATATACAAACACATGTTTTTTAAAACTCAAATAAAGATTTTTATTAGGCTGAATTAGCAACAAACAAGTTTACAATAAAACAAAGAGAATACTCCCAATAGAAATGACTAGCACAATTTCGAGACTCTTTTGCCAAGCAATGATCAATTAGATTTGCTTGCCTCTTAACACAAACCAGAAAAATATTAGTTTCTCTTTAACAATAAACAACAATCCTCTAAAAGTACTAAATCTTCACTTGAGGAGTTATAAAAAAACGTAATTTCTTGGGCATCACATTCAACTATATTCGGGCTATTTAAAATATTGAATCAACCAAATGAGAGCAAAACATAAACCCGTATTTCAGCATGCTTATCATTGATACAATATCGGAAAACTGAAGTACAGCTGCATATTAAACCATGAAGCTTCAGAGGATCTTAGCAGCAGCGCGGTCCGTAAACCAATATGTGTGGTCGCATTTGAAGCTCGCACTGACAAGATTGAGAGATCAGAGAAGATGCAAAAGAACAAGTTTGAAGCCTCCTTAAAGCGCGGTCCTGTCACGACCCCGGTTCGCCCTCCGTGAACCATCGTGACGGCACCTAGTCTCTACGACTAGGTAAGCCTAAAACACGGAAGATAAACCAATTTACGGAAGAATACAATTTAACACAGAAATAATGTAATAAACAATATTTTAAAAGGGCCGCTCGACATACAAAATATAACTCTCAAATCCAATATATATATCTCTCCCAAAACCCGAAAACCCATGAATCACAAGCTAAGGATATTACATAGTGCTCTAACTCCAAAATAGTCTAAAACAAGTAAAAACAGAAGGGCTGTAATTACAAGAGAGAATAGTGAGAGACTCCTCGGTCTGTGGACGCGGCAGATATACCTCAAAGTCTCCGAAAGATCGCCTCGCCTCAAGGATGATAAGTCTGAGTCAAGGTACCTGGATCTGCACATGAAAAACATGCGCAGAAAGGGCATGAGTACACCACAACGGTACTCAGTAAGTGCCAAGCCTAACCTCGGTCGGATAGTGACGAGGAAGGTCAGGGCCCTACTGAGGTTAAATAAAGTATAAAGTTCAACAGTGTAGAACAGAACAATATAAATAAGTACATCAATAAAAGTAACACAAGATATGAAAGGGCAACAATAACTATTATAGAGACAAGGTAAACACAGAAAGAAATACGGTTCAATACCAAAATAACCATTGGGGATCTCCCAGGATACCGTCCTGTAGTCCCAAATATACATAGCCAATGGATCTCCCGGGATCCCGTTCCGTAGTCTAACTCATAGTGCGCAGGAATCTACCAGAATCCCGTTCCGTAGTCCTAAATGTAAATACCTAGTACTAGGGGAATCTATCGGGTGCATTCCCGTAGTTCCATATAACTGTGTAGGGGGATCTACCGGAATTCCACATCTGTAGTCCCAAAATAAATAGACAAGGGGAAGCTACCGAAATCCCACATCCGTAGTCCCAATGTAAATACATGGCAACAACAGGAAAATATTCAAAAATGGCAAATTTCATATTAAGGAAAACAAGTGATTCTAGCCTAGCTTGCTGCATAGAATTTAGGTAAGGCAATTTGAGCAAATAAAGCAATTAAGTCATTTAGACATGCTTTCCTAAGCTAACAACATGCTTAAGTAATAAAAACAAGAAAGGAAACATACTAGTAATTACTTAATAAAAATCGGATTTCCAACAATTAGCACAAGTACGCACTCGTCACCTCACATACAAGGCATTTATTACCAAATATACCACATCCTAAGGGGAAGGTCCCCCACACAAGGTTAGGCAAGCCACTTACCTCGAATCGACTCAATAATCAACCCGAGACCACGTTCTTGCCACGAGTACTCGACTCCAAATGACCCAAATCAATTCAATTCAATTCAATTGCATAATGTAAATAACACTTCAAGTAACTGATTCTACAAAAAAATTCTAAGCTAAAACGCGAAATTAGGTAAAATGACCAAAATGCCCTTCGAGCCCACGTCTCGGAATCGGGTAAAATTTATATTTTTAGAATCCTCACACTCTCAAGAGTTCATACATACCAAAATTATCTAAATATAAGGTCAAATTCCCAATCAAAAGTCGAATTCTAAGTCTAAGAACTTTCTTCCAACTTTTTCCCAATTTTCATCTCTAATCCGAAATTAAATGATAAATTCATGTTTAGATTAATGGGTTACAAGCAAAAAGGAGTAAGGAATCGATACCCAATTGATATCTCTGAAAATCTCGCTCAAATCCGAGCTCCCAAACTCTAGTTTTGATAAAAATGGCTAAACCATCGACTTTGAAATTTTATAATCTACTCAGGAAATTCCTTCTTCGCGAACGCGGAATGACCCTTGCGTTCGCGAAGCACAACTTCGCTTGGCTCAGATTTCCTTCATCGTGAACGCGATGCCCATGTCGCGAATGCGGTAGCAGCTTTCTCCCTCCTACGCGAATGCGGGACCCTCTTCGCGAACGCGTAGGCATAAGACATCACAGCTTCGCGAACGCGGGACCATTATCGCGAACGCGAAGTGTTAAGCTTACACCAGCCCCAGCTCCTTTTCGCAAATGTGAGACCCCACTCGCGAACGCGAAGAAGGAAACCAGAACTGGAGACCTGCTGCATTTTCTGCAATTCTCTAAGTCCAAAAATGACCCTTGAGCATCCGAAACACACCCGAGGCCCTTGGGACCTCAACCAAACATGCCAACCAATCCTAAAACATCATTCAAACTTGTTCCAACCTTAGGAATTCTCAAAACAACATCAAAATCCCTATTTTTTATCGGATTCAAGCCTAAGAATTCCAAAAACTCTAAAAATACACTTTCAATCAAAAAGTCTATCAAACCTCGTCCGAATGACCTGGAATTTTGCACACACGTCACATTAAACACTACAGAGCTACTCCAACTTCCGGAATCCCATTCCGACCCTCAGATCAAAATTTCATTATCTAACCGAAAACTTCAAAAATTCAACTTTCGGCATTTCAAGCCTAAATTGGCTATAGACCTCAAAATACAATCCGAACATGCCCCTAAGCCCGAAATCACCAAACGGAGCTAACGGAACCATCGAATTTCCATTATGAAGCCGTCTTCACACTGTTCTGACTATGGTCAACTTTTTAACACTCAAGCTCTCATTTAGGGACTGTGTCCCAAAACTCTCCGAAACTCGAACCGAACATCCCGGCAAATCAAAATGGCAGAAATAAAACACGGGGAAGGCAGTTAATAGGGGATAAGAGCGTAAATTCTTAAGACGACCCGCCGGGTCGTCACAACCTCCTACACTTAAACATTCGTTCATCCTCGAACGAGCATAAAGACATACCTGAAGTAGTGAAAAGATGAGGGTAACGGCTGCGCATATCCTGCTCGGTCTCCCAGGTCACCTCCTCGACCGGCTGACCCTGCTATTGAACCTTTACTGATGCAATGTTCTTTGACCTCAGCTTTCTAACCTACCTGTCCAATATCGCCACTGGCTCCTCAACATAGGATAGATCCTTGTCCTACTGGACTGAACTGAAATCTAACACGTACGACGGATCACCGTGATACCTCCGAAGCATCGAAATATGAAATACCGGATGAACTCCTGCCAAGCCGGGAGGTAAGGCAAGCTCATAAGCAACCTCTTCAACACGCCTCAATATCTCAAAAGGGTAAATAAATCTCGGACTCAACTTTCCCTTCTTCCCGAATCTCATGACGCCCTTCATAGGCGAAACCCGAAGCAGAACCCACTCTCCAACCATATAGGAAACATCACGAACCTTCCGGTCCGCGTAACTCTTCTGTCTAGACTGGGCTATATGGAGTATATCCTGAATCACCTTAACCTTCTCCAAAGCATCCTGAACCAGTCTGTGCCCAACAATCTAGCCTCACCCGGCTCAAACCAACCCACCGAGGATCTACACCATCTCCCATATAAAGCCTCATATGGTGCCATCTAAATGCTGGACTGATAGTTGTTGTTGTAGGAAAACTCCGCCAATGGCAAAAACTGATCCCAAGACCCTCCAAACTCAATCACACACATACAAAGCATATCCTCAAGAATCTAAATAGTGTGCTCAGATTGTCCGTCTGTCTGAGGGTGAAATGATGTACTCAACTCTACCCGAGTACCCAACTCATGCTGAACGGCTCTCCAGAATCGTGATGTGAACTGAGTACCTCTATCTGAAATGATGGAAACTGGAATATCATGCTGACGAACAATCTCCCGGATATAGATCTTCGCCAACCACTCCGAAAAATAAGTAGTACACACAGGAATAAAATGAGGGGACTTGGTCAGCCGATCCATAATCACCCAAATAGCATCGAACTTTCTCAAAGTCCGTGGGAGCCCAACTACAAAGTCCATAGTGATCCGCTCCCACTTCCACTCTGGAATCTTTATCTGCTAAAGTAACCCACCCGATCTCTGGTGCTCATACTTCACCTGCTGATAGTTGAGGCACCGAGCTACAAATCCAACTATATCTTTCTTCATCCGTCTCCACCAGTAGTGCTGCCTCAAATCATGATACATCTTCGCGACACCCGAATGAATGGAATACCGCAAGCTATGGGCCTCCTCTAGAATCAACTCTTGAAGTCCATCAACACAGGGCACACAAATCCGACCCTGCATCCTTAATACACCACCATCACCAACAGTCACATCTCTAGTATCACAGTGCTGAACCTTGTCCTTGAGGACAAGCAAATGAGGGTCATCATACTGACGCTCCCTGATATGATCAAATAAGGAAGACCGAGAAACCACGCAAGCTAGAACCCGACTAGGCTCCGAAAGATCCAATCTCACAAATTGGCTGGCTAAGGCCTAAACATCCATCGCCATAGGCCTCTCCGATGCTGGTAAATAAGCCAAACTCCCCAAACTCTCTTCCTGGCAACTTAAAGCTTCAGCCACCACATTGGCCTTGCCTGAGAGATACAAAATAGTGATATCATAGTCCTTTAGCAACTCTAACCACCTCCTCTGGCGCAAGTTTAGATCCTTTTGCTTGAACAAGTGTTGCAAGCTCTGATGGTCAGTATAAATCTCATAAGGCACACCGTATAAATAATGGCGTCAGATCTTCAGGGCGTGAACAATGGCAGCTAACTCAAGGTCATGGACCAGATAAGTCTTCTCATGTACCTTCAAATGTCTGGACGCGTAGGCAATCACCCTACCATCCTGCATCAACACCGCTCCGAGGCCAATCCTCTAGGCATCACAATAAACCGTATAAGACCCCGAACCTATAGGTAGTATCAAAATTGGGAATGTACTCAAAGTTGTCTTGAGCTTATGAAAACTTGCCTCACACTCATCCGTCCCCTAGAACGGAGCACCCTTCTGGGTCAACCTGGTTATAGGGGCTGGAATCGATGAAAACCCCTCCACAAAATGACGGTAGTAACCCGCCAAGCCAAGGAAACTACAGATCTCTGTAGCTGAGGATGGTCTGGGCCAACTTTGCACGACCTCTATTTTCTTCGGATCCACCTGAATACTCTCACTCGATACCACGTGGCCTAGGAATGCCACTGAATCAAACCAAAACTCACATTTCGAGAACTTAGCATATAACTTATTCTCTCTCAGAGTCTAAAACACAGTCCTCAGGTGCTGCTCATGATTTTCCCGACTCCGGGAATACACCAGAATATCATCAATAAAGACAATGATGAACGAGTCAAGATACGGCCGAAACACACTGTGCATCAAATGCACAAAGGCTGCTGGGGCATTGGTCAACCCAAATGACATAACAAGGAACTCGTAACGACCATACCGAGTCCTGAAAGCAGTCTTCGGGATATCTGGCTCCCGAATCTTCAACTGATGGTAACTTGAGCCCAAGTCAATCTTAGAAAACACCCATGCACCCTGAAGCTGGTCAAACAGATCATCAATACGAGGCAAATGATAACGACTCTTCATTGTAACCTTGTTCAGCTGGCAATAATCAATACACATACGCATAGAACCATCTTTTTTCTTCACAAACAAGACATGAGCACCCCAAGGTGATACACTAGGCTGAATAAAACCCTTATCAAGCAATTCCTATAACTGATCCTTCAACTCCTTCAACTCAAGAAGAGCCATATGATACGGAGGAATAGAAATGGGCTGAGTGCCCGACAACAGAGCAATGCCAAAATCAATATCTCTATCAGGCGGCATGCCTGGAATATCAACTGGAAACACATCGGGAAAATCCCGTACTACTGGAACTGAATCAACTGAAGGGGTATCAATAGTGACATCTCTCACATAAGCTAAATATGCGTCACACCCCTTCTCAACCATACAATGAGCTTTAAGAAAAGAAATAACTCTATTGGGAGTGTGATCTAAAGTACCCTCCACTCAACACGCGGTACACCTAGCATAGCCAAAGCCACAATTTTGGTGTGACAATCAAGAATAGTATAATGGGGTAACAACCAGTCCATGCCCAAGATAATATCAAAATCTACCATGCTGAGAAACAATAAATCGGCTTTGGTCTCAAAACCACAAAGAGCAACCAAACACGGCTGATAAATGCGGTCCACAACAAGAGAATCTCCCATAAGAGTAGAAACATAAACAGGGGAACTCAAAGAATCCCGAGGTACACCCAAATGCAGAGCAAAATAAGAAGACACATAAGAGTAAGTGGAGCCTGGATCGAATAGAACCTATGCATCTCTGTGACAAACTAATATAATACCTGTGATGACAGAATCGGAGGTAACAACCTTGGTACGGGCAGGAAGGGCATAGTATCTGGCCTGGCCTCCTCCTCTAGGGCGACCTCTACCTCCCTGATCTCCACCTCTAGCTGGCTGAGTAGGTGGGATAGCAACTGGAGCTGTAACCATGGCCTGAGAACTCTGCGGGGTACGTTGTGGCTGAGGAGTCTGTGGAGGTGCACCCCTCCCAAGTCTAGGGAAATCCCTCACCATATGGCGTGTGTCACCATACTCGAAACAAGCTCTGGGGGGACGTGGTGGCTGCAACTTGCTTGGGCCAGGTCTGCTGGACTAACCTCTGAAAGCACCCCGTGCAGGAGGCGCACTAGATACTGGAGGTGCGTAATAAGGCTCCTAAGGTCTAGGAGGAGCTGGAATACCACTGGCTGTTAGAAGAGATGAATGAACAGGGTGACTCATATAACCCCTGCCATGATGACCTGCAGCTGGGGCACGAGCACTAGAATAATGGCCCGACTCTCGAGACCTCTTGGCCTCCCTCTCCTCTCTCTCCCTAGCATGCATACCCTCAATCCTCCTAGCAATGCTCACCGCCTGCTGATAAGAAATATCCATCTCCAACTCACGAGGCATGCTAGATCTGATGTTGGGGATAAGGCCCTTAATAAACCGGCGAACCCTCTCGCGAACAGTAGAAACCAAGGCTGGTGAATGCCTAGCCAAACTAGTGTAATGAACAGCATACTCTAAGACAGTCATAGTACCCTGGCGCAAATGCTCAAACTCTATGCGCTATGTGTCCTTGAGGCTCTGAGGAACAAACTCTCTCAAGAACAGATCTGAAAACCGAGTCCATGTCAGTGAAGCAGCCTCATCCGGACTGTCTAACTCATAGGTGTGCCACCACTCATAGGTGGCTCCTCGAAGCTGGAAAGTAGTGAAGGAAACCTCGCTCGATCCTGATATACCCATGGTACGGAGAATGCGGTAACACTCGTCTAGAAATCTTAGAGCATCATCCGATGCTAGACCACTGAAAATAGGAGGCTTGTACTTCTTGAACCTCTCAAGCCTCAGTTGCTATCCTCGGAAGCCGCTGCCCTGTCCTCGGGCTGATCTCGAACTACAGGCTATACAGGAATAATCTCAGCGACCTGGTCAACATGCACTCGCTGCTCAGGAGTGCGAGCGGCGGGAGTCTATGCTCCTCCCCCGGCCTGAGACATAGTTACAATAAGGGGAAGCAACCCTGCCTGAGCTAAAGTGGTGTACATGATCATGAACTGTGCCAGAGTCTCCTGAAGTGCTGGAGTAGTAGTAGCAGTAGGTGTATCAGGTGCCCGGACTTCGGCTAGAACTGCTGGTGGTACCTCGGCAGCAGTCGCGCAGGTGCTTTGGCTGCATCACGTGCGCATCCTCGGCCTCTACCCCATCCCCGGCCTCTGACGGCTGCAGTAGGGTGTGCAGGTGCCTGATCATCTCGGGTAACGCGTGTCCTCACCATCTGTAAGAGAATGGAAGACAAAAGTTTAGAATTGTGATGTCAAAATCTCGCACGACAAGGAAATCAAATGAAGTGGGATTTTCCTAACAGTTACATAACCTCTCGTAAATAAGTGCAGACGTCTTCGTACCGATCAACGAGACTCTAATAAACTGGCTTGTGATCCATGACTCCTATGAACCTAGGGCTCTGATACCAACTTGTCATGACCCCAGTTCACCCTCTGTGAACCATCATGATGGAACCTACTCTCTACGACTAGGTAAACCTAAAACGCGGAAGATAAACCAATTTGCGGAAGAATACAATTTAAAACAAAAAAATATAATAAAACAATGTTTTAAAAGTGCCGCTCGACATACAAACTATAACTCTCAAATCCAATATATATATCTCTCCCAAAACCCGGAAACCCATGAATCACAAGCTAAGGATATTACATAGTGCTCTAACTCCAGAATAGTCTAAAACAAGTAAAAACAGAAGGGTTGTAACAACAAGAGAGAATAGAGAGAGACTCCTCGGTCTGCGGATGCGACAAATATACCTCGAAGTCTCCGAAGGGTCGCCTCGCCTCAAGGATGGTAAGTCTGAGTCAAGGTACCTGGATCTGCACATGAAAAACATGAGCAAAAAGGGCATGCATACACCACAGCGGTACTCGGTAAGTGCGAAGCCTAACCTCGGTCGGGTAGTGACGAGGAAGGTCAAGGCCCTACTGAGGTTAAATAAAATATAAAGTTCAACAGTGTAGAATAGAACAGTATAAATAAGTACAACAATAAAAGTAACACAAGATATAAAGGGCAACAACAACTATTACAGAGATAAGGTAAACACAGAAAGAAATACGGTTCAGTACCTAAATAACCATCGGGCATCTCCCAAGATACCGTCCTGTAGTCCCAAATATATATAGCCAATGTATCTCCCGGGATTCCGTCCTGTAGTCCAATTCATAGTGTGTGGGAATCTACTGGAATCTCGTTCCATAGTCCCAAATATAAATACCCAGTACTGGGCGAATCTACCGGTGCATTCTCATAGTTCCATATAACTGTGCAGGGGGATCGACCAGAATCCCACATCCGTAGTCCCAAAATAAACAGACAAGGGGAAGCTATCGGAATCCTACATCCATAGTCCCAATTTTAATACACGACAGTAATAGGAAAATATTCAGAAATGACAAATTTTATATTAAGGAAAACAAGTGATTCAAGCCTAGCATGCTGCACAAAATTCAGGTAAGGCATTTTGAGAAAATAAAGCAATTAAGTCACTTAGACATGCTTTCCTAAGCTAACAACAGGCTTAATAGTGCAAGTAATAAAAACAGGAAAGGAAACATACTAGTAATTACTTAATAAAAACCAGATTTCCAACAATTAGCACAAGTACACACTCGTCACCTTACGTACAAGGCATTTCAATTACCAAATATACCACATGCTAAGGGGAAGGTCCCCCACACAAGGTTAGGCAAGCCACTTACCTCAAACCGGCTCAATAATCAACCCGAGACCACGTTCTTGCCATGAGTACTCAACTCCAAATGACCCAAATCTATTCAATTAAATTGCATAATATAAACAACACTTCAAGTAACTGATTCTACAAAGAAATTCTAAGCTAATACGCGAAATAAGGTAAAATGACCAAAACACCCCTCGTGCCCACATCTCGGAATCGGGTAAAATTTATATTTTTAGAATCCTTACACTCTCACGAGTTTATGCATACCAAAATTATCCAAATCTAAGATCAAATTCCCAATCAAAAGTCGAATTCTAGGTCTAAGAAATTTCTTCCAACTTTTCCCAATTTTCATGTCCAATCCGAAAATAAATGATGAATAAATGTTTAGATTAATGGGTTACAAGCAAAAAGTAGTAAGCAATCGTTACCCAATTTATATCTCTGAAAATCCCTCAAAATCTCGCTCAAATTCGAGCTCCCAAACTCTAGTTTTGATAAAAATGGCTAAACCCTCGACTTTTAATCTGCCCTGGTAAATCCTTCTTCGCGAACGCGGAAGGACCCTCGCGTTCGCGAAGCACAACTTTGCTTGGCCCAGATTTCCTTCATCACGAATGCGATGCCCCATGTCGTGAACACGGTAGCAGCTTTCTCCCTCCTACACGAACGCGGAACCCTCTTCGCGAACGTGTAGGCATACGACCTCACAGCTTCGCGAACGCGGGACCATCATCGCGAACTCTAAGCATTAAGCTTCCATCATCCCTAGCCCCTCTTCGCGAATGCAAGATCCCACTCGCTAATGTGAAGAAGGAAACCAGAACTGGAGACCTGTTGCATTTTCTGCAATTCTCTAAGTCCAAAAATGACCCGTTGAGCATCCGAAGCACACCCGAAGCCGCCGGGACCTCAACCAAACATGCCAACCAATCCTAAAACATCATTCAAACTTGTTCCAACCTTCAGAATGTTCAAAACAACATCAAAACCCCTATTTTTCATCGGATTCAAGCCTAAGAATTCCAAAAACTCTAAAAATACGCTTTTGATCCAAAAGTCTATCAAACCTCGTCCGAATGACCTGCAATTTTGCACACACGTCATATTAAACACTACGGAGATACTCCAACTTCCAGAATCCCATTTTCACCCTCGGATCAAAATCTCATTATCGAACCGGAAACTTCAAAAATTCAACTTTCGGCATTTCAAGCCTAAATTGGCTATGGACTCCAAAATACAATCTGAACATGCCCCTAAGCCCGCAATCACCCAACGAAGCTAACAAAACCATCAAATTTCTATTCCGAGGCCGTCTTCTCACTGTTTTGACTATGGTCAACTTTCCAACACTCAAGCTCTCATTTAGGGACTAAGTGTCCCAAAACTTTCTGAAACTCAAACCGAACATCCCGAAAAATCAACATGGCAAAAATAAAACACGGGGAAGGCAGTTAATAGGGGATCATGGCGTAAATTATTAAGACGACCAACCGGGTCATCACAGGTACACAACCAATTTGTGCGGCCACAGAAGCTGAAGTGTGTTCACAGAAGCTTACACACGGCCGCAGAATCTCTCTAACAGATAAGCATTGCAAGAGCAACATACTGAAGCGCGGATCCCAGATGAAATTATGCGGCCGCAAAATCATCCGAAGGGCATTTTTGTCACCAAATTTTAAAGCACTATAAATAGATGAGAAATACTTTTTTACGACAACTTTTGTAGTGTAGTAGCTGCTAGCAGTTATACTTAACCATTTTGGGCAATTTGTGACTACAATTAGAGAAAACCCATTAATTTACTCTTTAATTCTAGTTTTATGTCTTCAATTGCTTCTTCTTTTTATTTTTCTATGTCTATGTCTATGATTATGACTAGCTAGATTTTATAAAATTCCATATATGACTCTATTCATAAAAGTATTAGAAATGCTTATGTTCTTGAATTTCTATATGTCTTATTATTCCATCGTCTGTTCATGGGTCTCAGAAAATACGTAAAATGAGTTTATGATATTAATCATAGGTATAATTGTCTTATGACGTACCGAAAGATTTTATTATTGTATTTCATATGCATTTCATGCATTTATACATGTACATTGACCCATGACTCAGACGGTATTATATACGCGTATATATGTATATGGGATATGGTAAAAGGTTACGGCGTTATATACGCACCACCACCTGATCAACTGGTATACGATGATGATTTTACCCACAGTGGCCGATATGATATGATGGGATGCCCTCAGAGGTTTATAATATTCTGAAACATGTACCTATGCACGACATGACATTCATACACACATGCATGATGCTAAAAGTAATTTATGATTTACAAAGTTATTCAGACTTGCAGGTTGAGTCATGTACTCTATATTTCTTCCATGTCTCTGATGTACTTACTTATGTGCCTTACATACTCGGTACATTATTCGTACTGACATCCCTTTTGCCTGGGGACGCTGCGTTTCATGCTCATAGGTCCCGATAGACAGGTCGAGAGCCCTCCTAGTAGGCCATTAGCTCAACGTAAGATGTTGGTGTGCTCCATTTGCTTCAGAGTTGCTTGGTTGGTTAGTATGATTTAGACGTGTATTGTTTGATATGGCGGGACTCTATCCTGGACTCTATGACATTTATATATTCTTAGAGGCTTGTAGACATATGTCATATACGTAAAAGATTATACGGCCTTGTCGGCCTATGTTTTGAGTTTATAAATGATTATGTTGTCCTATTAGGCCTGTGTGTCACGTGTATATGATGATGTAATAAGAAAGATACCTTACGTTGGTACTCGGTCGAGTAAGGTACCGGGTGCCTGTCGCGGCCCATCGGTTTGGGTCGTGACAGATATGAGGGTCAGAATGGAATTCAGGAAGTTTGAGTAGCTCTATAGTGTTGAATGTGACGTGTGTGCAAAATTTCAAGTCATTCAAATAAGATTTGATAGACTTTTTGATCAAAAGAGTATTTTGAGGAAAATTGGAGTTCTTAGGCTTAAATCCTTGATTAATTCAAGGTTTCGATGTTGTTTTAGGTGTTTTAAGGATTGGTACAAGTTTGAATGAGGTATTAGGTGATGTTGGTGCTTTTGGTTGAGGTCCCGGGGGCCTCGGGGTGATTTCGGATGGTTGACGGGAAGTTTGAGAAATTGTTGCAGCTGCTGTATTTTTGCTACTTCTGGTATTTTTGCATCTGCGGTTTGGGGACCACAGATGCGGCACCACAGAAGTGGCTAAGAGGCTGCATAAGCGAAATTGAGGGAGGTTAGCAGGTTCCGTAGATGCGAGGGATATTTCCGCAGAAGCGAAATCGCACCTGCGAGTTGGGGGCCGTAGGTGCGGAAATTGGCCATTTAATGAAAAGTCGTAGATGCGACTAAGTTTCTGCAGAAGCAGGACCGCAAATGCGGTCGCAGGGTCGCAAATGCAAAAATCGCTGGGCAGAACATATAAATAGTTGCCTTCGCGAATTTGAGGGATTCTTTCACCATTTTTATCCAGGTTTGAAGCTTTTGAAAGAGATTTTTGAGGAAAACAAAGGGGAATCGCTTGGAGGTAACTTCCTTGACTTCATAACTCATTTTTATGTGATTAAAGACCTAATTAGTGGTGAGAAATTTGGGGAAAAAGGGTAATTAGGGCTTGAAGTGTTATTTACATTATGCAATTGAATTGAATAGATTTGGGCCATTTGGAGTCGAGTACTCGTGGTAAAGACGTGGTATTGGGTTAATTTTGAGCCGGTTCGAGGCAAGTGGCTTGTCTAACCTTGTGTGGGGGACCTTACCCTTAGGATTGATATATTTGGTAATTGAAATACTTTGTACATGAGGTGACGAGTGCATACTTGTGTTAATTGTTGGAAATCCGATTTTCTTTAAGTAATTACTAATATGTTTCCTTTCCTGTTTCTATTTCTTGCACTATTAAGCATGTTTTTAGCTTAGGAAAGCATGTCTAAGTGACTTAATTGCCTTATTTGATTCAACCTGCCTTACTTGAATTCTGTGCAACATGCTAGGCTAGAATCATTTATTGCCTAAATATGAAATTCTGACTTTACTGTATATCTTCCTGCTGCTGTTGTGTATTTATTTTGGGACTACGGATGTGGAATTCCGGTAGCTCCCCCTTGTCTGTTTACTTTGGGACTACGGATTAGATTCCCTGTAGATCCGTCTATTTACTTTGGGACTACGGATGTGGGATTCCGGTAGATCCCCCTGCACAGTTATATGGAACTACGGGAATGCACCCGGTAGATTCCCCCAGTACTGGGTATTTACATTTGGGACTACGAAGCGGGATTCTGGTAGATCCCCGCGCACTATGAGTTAGACTACGGGACGGGATCCCGGGAGATCCATTGTATATGTACATATGGGACTAAAGGACGGTATCCTGGGAGATCCCCGATTTGTTATTAGGACTACAGGACGGTATCCTGGAAGGTGCCCCGGTTATTATCTCTGTGTTGAGCTGTATTTCTTTCCGCGACTTGTTTTGTCTCTGTTCTAGTGTCGTTCTATCAATTCTATGTTATTTCTTACTGTTACACTTATTTATATTATTTTATTCCACACTGTTAACCCTTATATTGTATTTAACCTCAGTAGGGCCCTGACCTTCCTCGTCACTACCCGACCGAGGTTAGGCTTGGCACTTACTGAGTACCGCTGTGGTGTACTCATGCCCCTTGTGCGCATGTTTTTCATGTGCAGATCCAGGTACTTCTACTCAGGCCTATCATTCTTGAGGAGGCAACTGCTCTAGATACTTCGAGGTACATCTACCGCATCCACAAACCGAGAAGTCCCTTCTATTCCTACTTTTAGTATTTAGCCCTTCTGTACTTTTCTGTTCTTATTAGACATTCCGGAGTTAGAGCTATGTAGTATTGATCTTAGCTTGTGATTTGTGGGTTTCCGGGTCTTGGATTTAGATATTGGTTTTGAGATCTATATAAATATGGTGTATGCCGAGTGGCACATTTAACACTGTTATTGCCTTATTTCTGTTTTTAAATTGTTTTACTTCCGCAAGTTTTGGTTATCTTCCGCAAGTTTAGGCTTACCTAGTTGTAGAGACTAGGTGCTGTCACGTGGTTCACGGAGGGCGAACCGGGGGTCGTGACAAAATGCTAGAACCTTCTGACTTTATCTTATGTAAAATCAAGTTTTACCCCTTCAATTACTAATTATTTCAGTTTCAACCTGTTCCTATTTTGATTCCAGAAACCCCTTTAGGACCTTCTAGAACTAGCAAAGTGATTCTTCATTAAGTTTCCTTAATTTGTTTCAATTGTATCAACTTACAGCCTTGGGGTATTACCCTTCATTTCTGAAATTAACCTAAAGTCTAAGGTATCTAGGTTTCAATTCTAACCATTTAAACCTAATTGACAAGTTTACCTAACTATCCTTAAATAAACACTTAATTTAAACTTGTAACCAAATGATAACTAAACAAAAATAGAATGCTAATGCAAAGAAACCTAGAAATCAACCTAATTAGTTTGCAATTAAACAGATTAATCAACTAAGGCTAAGGTTTTCTTAATAACTAATAAGAGATCGACCAAGTAAATTGTTTAATTAAACTCCTAAAACTATTCTAATCAACTTCAAACTAAACATTGAATATCAAACAAACAACTATAAGAGAGAAACAAACACACACAAAAAAAAAAACAGAATAGTCAATTTTATCAAAACCCTAAAAAAATTAAACCTAATTAACATAAACTTATGCAAATTGAAATTAAACTTCTGTATACGGTAAAATCGGAGGGACCAATTTTCGGTCATTACGATGCTTCATGAGCATGTTTCCGAAGCCGCGACACTGAGGTCGAGATACATGCCCAGGGGGTTATCGACAACGTTCTCAGGACAGTACGGATCGATAGTCATAGTAAGAAAGTGGGCAGTCCCCAAGGCACGTGACTAGAGTTGACAAAGTCTAGTAGGCTAGTTCAGATCCGAATCAGGGCATTAAATGGTTGTACTAACCCCGTCTTTATAATAAATGCACTTGTACTATGTTGGGATTCCCCCTCATATATAAAGGGGATCCTTGTCATTTTGTAAACATCTGATACTCAATATTCAATACAAGAACATTATCTCTGTTCTCTAACTTAACATATTCTTTTGCTCTTATTGCTTCATTTATTACTTATATTTATTGTGTTCTATTTATTGTTCTTCATTTATTGCTCATTATTGATCATAAAGAGCCACAATCACAACCCCCATAGCTGTTAATCTCCCCTCGATTTCCCTTAGCCAAGTGTCCGACTCGACCTCGAGGACCGCCTACGCCAGCTCGAGGCCTCGATTTCCAGCCCTTCGGTTTGGTCATTATACTATTTGCAAACTTCAATTTCATTTTCCAATCTCTTACTTAGCATCTATTGCCTAAAAAACTAGCATAAAGATAGATCACGTATTTTTAGAACCACAAAATCCAATCTAATTGTAATTACCATTTTCAAGGTAAATAACTTCAAATGATGAAATATTAGCATGCTTTAATTACCCTAATAAATAGATGCAAACAAACAAGCTAAACAGTCATGAAAAAGAAAAGAGAAAACCTAACGTTGCAATTACCTAAAACAGGCGGCTAAATAAGAAATTGTAAAAGAAAGCAGAAGGTAAAAAAGATAATAAAAAAGAAAAACGGGAAAGGAAATTACCTAAGGCTCGTTTGGAATCGCCGAGTTGGAGCTCGACCGATTTAAAGGGGAAAATAGGAACTTAGACAACCATTATGTTAAGGACAGTCGACTAATGGACATTTTGGGTTCATATGGCCCAATACTGACCAAGAATCAAAAAGTGAAAGTTAGGGTTTCTGGGGTCTAAGATCTAAGATTCGAGAGGTTGGGGACTGATTCGAAGGGAACTGTGGTGATATTTGGAAAGATGAGGTAAAGACGGTTATGGGGTGTTAATTTGGTGGAGTTTCTTTGTGAGAGGGTATAGAGACAAAAGTGAGTGGGGTTCTAGGGTTTGGAGGGTGGGTTCAGAGAGTTTTATATTTATGAGTGGGGCAGTTGCGAGCCGTTGGATCAAGATAATCCAACGGCTGGGATAAGGGAAAAGAAACTACGTCATTTGGTTAAGAGGGGGGTTGGACCGGGCATGGGAGGTTTGGGCTTGCGGTGCAATTGGGTAAAAGGGCAATTGGGCCACCAGATTTGGTCTCTGGGTGGCCCAAATTCGAAAATCAGCCTTTTCTTTTTCTTGCTTTTTTCTCTTTAATTAAAAAACCTAACGAAATTAATTAAGTTCTAAATTAAATCCTAAATTAATCTAATCTATATAATTAAACTAATTATCTATTTATAATATTTACCAAAAAATTAGTTAGTTCTAAATTAATAAAGAGGAAATTACTAATCTAATATTAAAAGCTAAAAAAGTAAAATGAATGATATTTTTGTGATTTTTATTTTAATAAAGTAATTAATTAACCAATTAATCCTAAAATATAAACACAAAATCTAATATGCAATGCATGATATTTTTGACATTTTTGAGGCATTTTTCATAGTTTAACAAAATTAAACGTGCACAAAAATACAAACAATTAATAAAAAAAATTCTACAAAAATCCTATAAAATTAAAAATAATTTGGACAAGTCTATTTTCTTTAATTCTGTAGGAGTATTTCGAATAGGGCAAAAATCACATGCTTACAATAATCCAACTTGTACTCATAATCAATTGATTTGATTGCTACTCATTTAGTCTTGAGAAAGCCAATTTGGGCATAATCACTCTTTGACTGAGAGGTATTGAGTGAGTACTTGATCATTAAGAGTCATAACACGCTCCGATCTACCAAACAAACATAGATTTACTCAACCCATTAGGTTTATACCTAAGTGAAGGTTACAACCCTAGGCTCTGCCTTTATTTGATAAACATTAAAAACATTTCAATCATTATTTGCTTATTAGTTAGTTAAATCTCCTAAAAGTTATTTTAGATAACAGTTACCCACTTTTGTTTGAAAGCTAAATATAGTTATTTTGAGTTATTTTATTGAGTGTTTACCTTAGCACCAACATAAACTCCCTGTGGATTCGACCCCGATTCGTGTTGGGATTTAATTGCAAAGACCATTTCATACTCTTTAATTGCGTGTGAATTGGACGTAATCTATTTTTTGCGTAGTTGTTGATATTAGGCCAAGAAATGCATATATTTAACCATTGTTGCCTCATATTCTAGTACTTTTGATCATCTTTTCATTGTTAATTATATTATTTTATGCTTAATAGTATATTTTAACTGTGTAGGAATAAAGCGGTGTAAAGATGAAGAGATTTGAAGCAAAATTAAATAAAATATGGAAGAAAAAGAAAGAAAAATAAAATAATTAAAAAGAGGGAAACAAAGGGGGGACACCCTTTAGGTTTTGTTCCCCCAAATGGAAGACAAAAGAGTAAGATATGGAATCCAGAGCAAAACGTACCTAAAGAATTGGAGACGACAAAACTCACTGGATTTAGCGCTAGAGCCAGCGCCCCACGCTGGCTTGGACCCTGCATAGTGTGATTCTCCTATTTCGTTCGGGATAATAATATTTCAGTCCTACACGGTCTCAACTCGTATAAAAGGCCTTCTAAACCTAATTTGGAGGGGACCAAACATATTTTGGAGGCAGGGAACACACACCACGCTTGGAGAAGGCTTCTAACTAGTTTTTCTTCGCTTCCTTTAATTTCATACCTTATTAGTTCTAGAGTTGTGGGTGCTACATGAATGTTGTAGTTTGAAGCTTGAATTATTCTTATTATTTTATCATATTGGTTTATTTAATCTTGCGCTTAATTATTTGATTGTTTGATCACCAATTGAATAATATTCTACGATTCTAGGCTTGAACTGTGGAGAGGGAATTTTAGACTGCATATAAGATTGAGTAGAGCAAGATCTTGAACTCGATCATCGGGAACGGATTTGCAGTTAGGATAGGAATATACTTAATCGCCTTGCTTGGTTATTATATGGGAATTATTAGTGTGTTCTTGTTAATACTAATTCCATAGGAATATAGGCGTTAGGTTAGCTTGAATAGGCGAGTAGTACTTTGGGAGAAGGCTACGAGCAATATTAACCTTAGCAATAAATAAACCAGATAAATTATTAGACGATTTAAGTGGAAAACTCAACGGGATTGTTTGCTAACCCGTAAGTCTGGAATATTTTCTCCCATTGAATTCATCTATAATATTGCAAACTTGTTTCCTTTAATCTCTTAGTTTGCTATTCTAGATTAGTTTTAGTTAAATACTCAGACTTTAGAAAGTCGCTTGAATAGATTAATTGTCTTAGTTTAATTTAGTAAATAGTTAATCATAAGTCCATGCGGGTACGATATCTGGACTTACAATCCTGTATTACTTGTCGACCACGTATACTTGTGTGTACGTTTGGGAGCAACAGTTGTCAGAGAGTTTATGGTGTTAGCTATATAATTGAGTTTGTTTCTTGAAATATCTTTTTTTAGTTTCATGATTCTAGTATATTGAAGTGATTGTAGGTTTCAAATGGCGTACAACGACCTTAGAAACTTGCCATTGGGAGAGGTGGATGGAGAAGAGGATCAACCTGATGAAATATCTCAAGCTCCACAATAAAATCGCGTAGGTAGTGGGCTACAAGACAATGTGCCTCCACCTCCTCCACCTCCACAACCACAAGCGGTGCAACATCAAAATTTGCCCAATGAAGGTTGTCGCTCCCCGTTTTCTCTCAAAAACGGATTTTAACAAGTGACAACTCTTTTAGATAAGATATTAAAAGAGAAGAGCAGTCACCTAATGATTTTAAGGTGTGTTAGGGTACCTATTTGCAAATAACTCTATTTTAACTAGTCAATGTTACCAAAGATGAGGTAAAATCAAATTACCTTAAAGAGAAGGTGTTAGGTACTCTTCGAGGTCCACAACTGTGGTTCTCGTCCGAATTTACACTATGTGGATTAGATAATTAGGCTAGGAGATCATATAAGTGAACCAAGATGTAGAAGTTGAAAATTTTATTATAACATAGACTAGTGTAAGGAAAAATAACATAAGAATTAACTATATGAATAATCGATACAAGTCTTAAAGATCAAAAGGAGTACAATTGCATAGACCTATGACTAAATGTGAACAACGAGCATATAAAGGAAGTGGTTCCAAAGGTTTTTAGCTTAAAGGATCTACCCGTGCAACATAAATAATACTTTGCAACTCCCTTAAGGTAGGGGTTGCTCATATTATTTAGTGGGTACAAACTATCATCTCATGCTACCTAATTATTATGTTGAAGTTGTTTACTTAAAAGCGCTCTAATTCAATTCTAAGTCGTATCCTATGTATGCATTACCCGTCGTTCTAATTTAGTTCTAAGTCATATCTTATGCATGCATTACTGTGACGACCCGGCCGGTCATTTAAAAAATTTATGCCCCAGTCCCCTATTAACTGCTTTCCCCCAATTTATTTCTACTATTTTGATTTGCCGGGATGTTCGGTTTTGCGTCTCGGAGAGTTTTGGGACACTTAGTCCCTAAATGAGAGCTTAAGTATTGGAAAAATGACCGTAGTTGGAACAGTGTGAAGACGACCTCAGAATGGAAATCCAATGGTTATGTTAGCTCTGTTGGGTGATTTTGGGCTTAGGGGCGTGTTAGGAAAATAGTTCTGTTAATTTTTGAAGTTTCCGATTCGATAGTGAGATTTTGATCTGATGGCCGGAATAGAATTCTGGAAGTTGGAGTAGCTCCGTAGTGTTTAATGTGATGTGTGTGCAAAATTTCAGGTCATTCGGACGAGGTTTGGTAGACCTTTTTATCGAAAGCGTATTTTTAGAGTTTATGGAATTCTTAGGCTTGAATCTGATGAAAATAGGTCTTTTGATGTTGTTTTGAGCATTCTGAAAGTTGGAACAAGTTTGAATGATGTTTTAGGATTGGTTGGCGAGTTTGGTTGAGGTCTCAGGGGCCTTATGTGAGTTTCGGGTGGTGGTCAATCGGACCATTTCATGACGTTTAGGGTTGCAGAAAATTGCAGATCAGTGTTATAGAAAAATGACCTTCGCATTCGCGAGTGGGTCCTCGCATTCATGAACGGTCAGCAAATGAAGTTGGGAATTTAAGCCTCCGCGTTCGCGAGGAAGGCTACGCGTTCGCGAGGAAGGCTACACGTTCTCGAGGAAGGCTACGCGTTCGCGAAGGGCTGGGCGTTTGGTCAACGCGTTCGCGTGAGGTGGATCACTTTCCCTTAGAGGAAAAGTGGTCAGCTGGGTTTGAGGTATTTATTCTTCGCGTTTGCGAGAGGGGGAACACGATCGCGAAGGGTGGTCTGAGTAAAGTATCGCATTCGCGATTGGAAGGTCGCGATCACGAAAGAGGAAATTTGGTCAAAGTTATTTTGTGCTTCGTGAACGCGAGGCTTTGACCGCGTTCGCGAATAAGGATTTCAGGCCTGGGCAGAAGGTTTAAATAGTCGTCTTATCTGAGATTTTGGGGTTTATTTCTTCCGTTGGTGTTCGTTTTTGGAGATTTTTGAAGAGGATTAAAGAGATTCGAGGGGAATAATTTGGAGGTAATATTTTTTGACTTCACAACTCGTTTATATGTGACTAAAGATCTAATTAGTGGTGGAAAATTTGGGAAAAAGGGGTAATTAGGGCTTGAGATTAAGAAACCTTAAAATGGATATTTGAGGGACCATTTGAGGTCCAATTTTGGTACTTTTGGTATGACTGAACTCGTGGCAGTGTGAAGATTCTGGAAATGTAAATTTTATCGATTCCGAGACGTGGGCCTGAGGGGCATTTTTGATATTTTATCTAATTTCGCGTATTAGCTTAGAGTTTCTTTGTAGAATCAGTTACTTGAAGTGTTATTTACATTATGAAATTGAAATTGAATAGATTCGAGCCATTTGGAGTCGAGTACTCATGGCAAGAATGTGGTTTCGAGTTGATTTTGAGCCGGTTCGAGGTAAGTGGCTTGCCTAACCTTGTGTGTGGGACCTTCTCCTTAGGATTTGGTATTATTGTTAATTGAAATGCCTTGTACGTGAGGTGACGAGTGTGTACTTGTGCTAATTGTTGAAAATCCAGTTTTCAGTAAGTAATTACTAGTATGTTTCTTTTCCTGTTCATATTACTTGCATTTAAAACTTGTTGTTAGCTTAGGAAAGCATGTCTAAGTGTTTTAGTTGCCTTATTTTCTCAAACTGCTTTACCTGAATTCCGTGCAGCATGCTAGGCTAGAATTACTTGTTTGCCTCGATATGAAATTGACATTTCTGAATATTTTCCTGATGCTGCTGTGTAATTACATTTGGGACTATGGATGTGGGATTCTAGTAGCTCCCTCTTATATGTTTATTTGGGACTACGGATGTGGGATTCCGGTAGATATCCCTTGTCTATTTATTTGGGACTACAGATGTGGGATTCCGGTAGATCCCCCTGCACAATTATATGGAACTACAAGACTGCACCCGGTAGATTCCCCCAGTACTGGGTATTTATATTTAGGGACTACGGAATGGGATTCTGGTAGATCCTCGGTGCATTATGAGTTGGAGTACGAGATGACACCCGGGAGATCCATTGGACATTTACATTTGGGGGCTACAGGACGGTATCCTAGTAGATCCCCGGTTGATATCTCTTTGTTGAGCTGTGTTCCCTCGGTGATTATTTGCCTCTATTCTAGTTGTTGTCGCTCTTTCTATTCTATATTATTTCTTACTATTGCACTTAATTATACTGTCTTGTTCTACACTATTGTACTTTGTATATTTAACCTCAGCAGGGCCCTGACCTTCCTCGTCACTACCCAACCGAGGTTAGGCTTGGTACTTACTGATTATCGCTATGGTGTACTCATGCCCCTTCTGCGCATGTTTTTCATGTGCAAATCCAGGTACCTTGACTTAGACTTACCATCCTTGAGGCGAGGCGACCGTTCAGAGATATCGAGGTATATCTGCCGCATCCGCAGACCCAGGAGTCTCTCTCCACTCTCTCTTATAGTTACCGCCCTTCTGTATTTATTTTGTTTTGGACTATTTTGGGGTTAGAGCACTATGTAGTGATCCTTAGCTTGTGATTCATGGGTTTTCGAGTTTTGGGAAAATGTATTGGTTTTAAGAGTTAATATTGTGTATGCCGAGAGGCACTTTTAAACGCTGTTTTATTACTCTATTTTTGTTTTAATTTGTTTTCTTCCGCAAATTTGGTTTATCTTCTGCATTTTAGGCTTACCTAGTCGTAGAGACTAGGTGCCGTCACGATGGTTCATGGAGGGTAAACTGGGGTCATGACAAATTGGTATCAGAGCTCTAGGTTCATAGGAGTAATGGATCATAAGCCGGTTTATTAGAGTCTCACTGATAGGTACGGAGACGTCTGTACTTATATACGAGAGGCTATGTAATAGTTAGGAAAATTCCACTTCATTTGATTTCCTTGTCGTGCGATATTTTGACATCACAATTCTAAACTTCTGTCTTCTATTCTCTCACAGATGGTGAGGACACGTGCTACCCGAGATGATCAGGCACCCGCACCCTACTATAGTCGTCAAAGGCCGGGGCTGGGGTAGAGGCCGAGGACACGCACCTGGTGCATCCAGAGCACCTGCGCGAGCTGCCACCGAGGTACAACCAACCATTCCAACCGGAGTCTAGGCACCTGATAGACCTATTTCTACTACTACTCCAGCTCTTCAGGAGACTCTAGCACAGTTCATAAGCATGTACACCACTCTGGCTCAGGCAGGGTTGCTTCCCCTTGCTGCATCTACATCTCAGGCCGGGGGATGAGCACATACTCCCGCCGCCCGCAGTCGTGAGCAGCAAGTGTGTGTTGAGCAGGTCCCTAAGATTATTAATGTACCGCCTGTAGTGCCAGTCCAGCCCGAGGGCAGGGCAATGTCTTCCGATGAGGAGCAGCTGAGGCTTGAGAGGTTCAAGAGGTACAAGCCTCCTGTATTTAGCGGTCTAGAATCGGAGGATGCTCTGGGATTTCTAGATGAGAGTTACCGCATTCTCCATACCATGGGTATATAAGGATCGAGCGGGGTTTCCTTCACTACTTTCCAGCTTCCAGGAGCCACCTATGAGTAGTGGTGCACCTATGAGTTAGACAGTCCGGATGAGGCTGCTTCACTAACTTGGACTCAGTTTTCAGATATGTTCCTGAGAGAGTATGTTCCTCAGAGCCTCAAGGATTCATGGCATGCAGAGTTCGATCATTTTTGCCAAGGTACTATGACTGTCTCAGAGTATGCTGTCCGTTACACCAGTTTGGCTAGGCATGCACCAGCCTTGGTTTTTACTATTCGTGAAAGGGTTCGCCGGTTTATTAAGGGACTTTTCCCCAGCATCAGGTCTAGTATGGCTCATGAGTTGGAGATGGATATTTCTTATCAGCAGGTGGTGAGCATTGCTAGGAGGATTGAGGGTATGCATGCTAGGGAGAGAGAGGATAGGGAGGCCAAGAGGTCTCAAGAGTCGGGCCATTATTCTGGTGCCCGTGCCCCAGCTGCAGGTCGTCATGGCAAGGGTTACATAAGTCACCCTGTTCATTCATCTCTTCTAACAGCCAGTGGTATTCCAGCTCCTCCTAGACCTTAGGAGCCTTATTATGTACCTCCGGTATCTAGCGCGCCTCCTGCGTGGGTGCTTTCAGAGGTCAGTCCAACAGACATGGCCCAAGCCAGTCATAGCCACCACGTCCTCCCAGAGCTTGTTTTGAGTGTGTTGAAACATGTCATATGGTGAGGGATTGTCCCAAACTTGGAAGGGGTGCACCTCCACAGAATTCTCAGCCATAGTGTACCCCGCAGAGTTCTCAGACTATGGTTACAACTCTAGTTGCTACCCCACCTGCTTAGCCAGCTAGAGGTGGAGGTTGGGGAGGTAGAGGTCTCCCTAGAGGGGGAGGCTAGGCCAGACACTATGCCCTTCCTACCCGTACCGAGGCTGTTGCCTACGATTCTATCATCACATGTATTATACTGGTTTGTCACAGAGATGAATCGGTTCTATTCGATCTAGGCTCCACTTACTCTTATGTGTCTTCTTATTTTGCTCCGCATTTGGGTGTACCTTGGGATTTTTTGAGTTCCCCCATTTATGTTTCTACTCCTGTGGGAGATTATCTTGTTATGGACCGCATTTATCGGTCGTGTTTGGTTGCTCTCAGTGGTTTTGAGACCAGAGCCAATTTATTGTTGCTCAACATGGTAGATTTTGATATTATCTTAGGCATGGACTGGTTGTCACCCCATTATGCTATTCTTGATTATCATGCCAAAACTGTGACACTGGCTATGCCAGGTGTACCGCGTGTTGAGTGGAGGGTACTTTAGATCACACTCCCAGTAGAGTTATTTCTTTTCTTAAAGCTCAGTGTATGGTTGAGAAGGGGTATGATACGTATTTAGCTTATGTGAGAGATGTCAATATTGATACCCCTTCAATTGTTTCAGTTCCAATAGTACGGAATTTTCCCGATGTATTTCCAGCTGATCTTTCGGGCATGTCACCTGATAGGGATATTGATTTTGGCATTGATCTATTACCGGGCACTCAACCCATTTCTATTCCTCTATATCGTATGGCTCTTCCTGAATTGAAGGAGTTGGGATCAGTTACAGGAATTTCTTGATAAGGTTTTTTTTGGCCTTGTGTATCACCTTGGGGTGCTCCTGTCTTGTTTGTGAAGAAAAAGGATGGTTCTATGCGTATGTGTATTGATTATCGCCAGTTGAACAAGGTTATAGTGAAGAACTGTTATCCTTTTCCTCATATTGATGATTTGTTTGACCAGCATCAGGGCGCACAAGTGTTTTCTAAGATCGATTTGTGCTCAGGTTACCATCAGCTAAAGATTCGGGAGCCAGATATCCCGAAGACTGCTTTCAGGACTCGGTATGGTCATTATGCGTTCCTTGTCTTGTCATTTGGGCTGACCAATTCCCCAACAACCTTTATACATTTGATCACAGTGTGTTCCGTCCATATCTCGACTCATTCGTCATTGTCTTTATTGATGATATTCTGGTGTATTCCCGGAGTCGGGAAGATCATGAGCAGCACCTGAGGACTGTGCTTCAAACTCTAAGAGAGAAGAAGTTATATGCTAAGTTCTGAAAATGTGAGTTTTGGTTGGATTTAGTGGCATTCTTAGGCCACGTGGTAGTGAGTGAGGGTATTCAGGTGGATCCGAAAAAGATAGAGGCCGTGCAGTTCTCAGCTATCGAGATCCGTAGTTTCCTTGGCTTAGCAGGCTACTACCGTCGTTTTGTGGAGGGATTTTCATCGATTGTAGCCCCTATGACCAGGTTGACCTAGAAGGGTGCTTCGTTCCAATGGATGGAGGAGTGTGAGGCGAGCTTTCAGAAGCTCAAGACAGTTTTGACCACAGCCCCAATTTTGATACTGCCTACAGGTTCGGGGTCTTATACGGTCTATTGTGATGCCTCGAGGATTGTCCTTGGAGCGGTGTTGATGCAGGACAGTAGGGTGATTGCCTACGCGTCCAGACAATTGAAGATACATGAGAAGAATTACTCTGTCCATGACCTTGAGTTAGCTGCCATTGTTCACGCCCTGAAGATCTGGCGCCATTATTTATACGGGGTTCCTTGTGAGATTTATACTGATCATTGGAGCTTGCAGCACCTGTTCAAGCAAAAGGATCTAAATTTGCACCAGAGGAGATGGTTAGAGTTGCTGAAGGATTATGATATCACTATTTTGTATCACCCGGGTAAGGCCAATGTGTTGGATGATGCCTTGAGTCACCGGTAAGAGATTTTAGGGAGTTTGGCTTATTTACCAGCATCGAAGAGACCTATGGCGATAGATGTTCAGGCCCTAGCCAGCCAGTTTGTGAGATTGGATCTTTCGGAGCCTAGTTGGGTTCTAGCTTGCGTGGTTTCTCGCTCTTCCTTATTATGATCATATCAGGGAGCGACAATATGATGACCCTCATTTGCTTGTCCTCAAGGACAAGGTTCAGCACGGTGATGCCATGGATGTAACTATTGGTGATGATGGGGTATTGAGGATGCAAGGTCGGATTTGTGTACCCAATAATGAGGGCTTTGGGAGTTGATTTTGGAGGAGGCCCATAGCTTGCGATATTTTATTCATCCGGGTGAGACGAAGATGTATCAGGATTTGAGGCAGCACTACTGGTGGAGTCGGATGAAGAAAGATATAATTGGATTTGTAGCTCGGTGCCTTAACTATCAGCAGGTGAAGTATGAGCACTAGAGACCGGGTGGGTTTCTTCAGCAGATAGAGAATCCGGAGTGGAAGTGGGAGCGGATCACCATGGACTTTGTAGTTGGGCTCCCACGGACTTTGAGAAAGTTCAATGCTATTTGGGTGATTGTGGATCGGCTGACCAAGTCCGCTTACTTTATTCCTGTGTGTACTACTTATTCCTCAGAGCGGTTGGCAGAGATCTATATCTGGGAGATTGTTCATATTCATGGTATTCTGGTTTCCATCATTTTAGATAAAGGTACTCAGTTCACATCACGGTTCTAGAGAGCCGTTCAGCATGAGTTGGGTACTCAGGTGGAGTTAAGTACAACATTTCACCCGCAGACGGACGGACAGTCCGAGCGCACTATTTAGATTTTTGAGGATATGCTCTGTGCACGTGTGATTGAGTTTGGAGGGTCTTGGGATCAGTTCTTTCCATTGGCGTAGTTTTCTTACAACAACAGCTATCAGTCCAACATTCAGATGGCACCGTATAAGGCTTTATATGGTAGACGGTGTACATCCCCAGTGGGTTGGTTTGAGCTGGGTGAGGCCAGATTATTGGGCACAGACTTAGTTCAGGATGCTTTGGAGAAGGTTAAGGTGATTCAAGATAGACTCCGCACAACCCAGTCCAGACAGAAGAGTTACGCAGACTAGAAGGTTCGTGATGTTTCCTATATGGTTGGAGAGCGGGTTCTGCTTCAGGTTTCGCCTATGAAGGGCGTTATGAGATTTGGGAAGAAAGGGAAGTTGAGTCCGAGGTTTATTGGCCCTTTTGAGAAATTGAAGCGTGTTGGGGAGGTTGCTTATGAGCTTGCCTTACCTCCCAGCTTGGCAGGAGTTCATCCGGTATTTCATGTTTCGACGCTCTGGAGGTATCACGGTGATCCGTCGCACGTGTTGGATTTCAGTTTAGTCCAGTTGGACAAGGATCTATCTTATGTTGAAGAGCCAGTGATAATATTGGACAAGCAGGTTAGAAACTGAGGTCAAAGAACATTACTTCGGTAAAGGTTCAGTGGCGGGGTCAGCCGGTTGAGGAGGCGACCTGGGAGACCGAGCAGGATATGCGCAGTCATTACCTGATCTTTTCACTACTTCAGGTATGTTTCTATGGTCGTTCGAGGACGAAAGAATGTTTAAGTACAGGAGGATGTGACGACCCAGCCGGTCATTTTAAGAATTTACGCCTCGATCCCCTATTAACTGCTTTCCCTGAGTTTATTTCTGCTATTTTGATTTGCTGGGATGTTCGATTTTGAGTTTCGGAGAGTTTTGGGACACTTAGTCCCTAAACGAGAGCTTAAGTGTTGGAACGTTGCCTGTAGTTGGAACAGTATGATGACGACCTCAGAATGGAAATCCGATGGTTCCGTTAGCTCCATTGGGTGATTTTGGGCTTAGGGGCGTGTTCGGATTGTGTTTTGGAGGTGCGTAGCTAATTTAGGCTTGAAATGCCGAAAGTTGAATTTTTGAAGTTTTCGGTTCGATAGTGAGATTTTGATCCGAGGGTCGGAATGGAATTCCGGAAGTTGGAGTAGCTCCGTAGTGTTTAATGTGACACGTGTGCAAAATTTCAGGTCATTCAGACAAGGTTTGATAGACTTTTTATCGAAAGCGTATTTTTAGAGTTCTTGGAATTCTTAGGCTTGAATCCGATGAAACATAGGTGTTTTGATGTTGTTTTGAGCGTTCCGAAGGTTGGAAAAAGTTTGAATGATGTTTTAGGATTGGTTGGTAGGTTTGGTTGAGATCCCGAGGGCCTCGGGTGAGTTTCGGGTGGTCAATCGGACCATTTCATGATGTTTGGAGTTGCAGAAAATTGCAGATCAGTGCTGTAGAGAAATGACCTTCGCGTTCACGAGCGGTCAACTGATGAAGCTGGGAATTTAAGCCTTCATGTTCGCGTGGAAGGCTACACGTTCACGAAGGGCTAGTTATTTGGTCAACGCATTCGCGTGAGGTGGATCGCGTTCGCGTAGAGGAAAAGTGGTCAGCTGGGTGCGAGAGGGGAAACGCCATCGTGAAGGGTGGTCTGAGTAAAGCATCGCGTTCGCAATTGGAAGGTCGCGATCGTGAAAGAGGAAATTTGGTCAAAGTTATTTTGTGCTTCGTGAACGCGAGGCTTTGACCGCGTTCGCGAAGAAAAATTTCAGGCCTGGGCAGAAGGTTTAAATAATCGTCTTGTCCGCAATTTTGGGGTTTATTTCTTCCATTGGTGGTCGTTTTTGAAGCTTTTTGAAGAGGATTGAAGAGGGATTCGAGGCCAATCATTTGGAGGTAATATTTTTTTACTTCATAACTCATTTATATGTGATTAAAGACCTAATTAGTGGTGGAAAATTTGGAAAAAGGGTAATTAGGGCTTGAGATTAAGAGACCTTAAAATGGGTATTTGAGGGACCAATTGAGGTCCGATTTTTGTACTTTTGGTATGACTGAATTCGTGAGAGTGTGAGGATTCTGGAAATATAAATTTTACCGGCTTCCGAGATGTGGGCCCGAGGGGTGTTTTGGTCATTTTACCTAATTTCGCGTATTAGCTTAGAATTTCTTTGTAGAATCAGTTACTTGAAGTGTTATTTACATTATGAAATTGAATTGAATAGATTTGGGCCATTTGGAGTCGAGTACTCGTGGCAAGAACGTGGTTTTCGAGTTAATTTTGAGCTGGTTCGAGGTAAGTGGCTTGCCTAACCTTGTGTGGGGGACCTTCCCCGTAGGATTTGGTATTACTGTTAATTGAAATGCCTTGTATGTGAGGTGACGAGTGTGTATTTGTACTAATTGTTGAAAATCCAATTTTCAGCAAGTAATTACTAGTATGTTTCTTTTCCTATTCATATTACCTGTATTTAAAATATGTTGTTAGCTTAGGAAAGCATGTCTAAGTGTTTTAATTGCCTTATTTGCTCAAACTGCTTTACTTGAATTCCGTGCAGCATGCTAGGCTAGAATTACTTGTTTGCCTCAATATGAAATTGACATTTCTGAATATTTTCTTGATGTTGCTGTGTAATTACATTTGGGACTACGAATGTGGGATTCCGGTAGCTCCCTCTTGTTTGTTTATTTGGGACTACGGATGTGGGATTCCGGTAGATCCCCCTGCACAGTTATATGGAACTACGGGACTGCACCTGGTAGATTCCCCAGTACTGGGTATTTACATTTGGGGACTACGGAACGGGATTCCGGTAGATCCCCAGTCCATTATGAGTTAGACTACGGGACGACACCCGGGAGATCCACTGGACATTTACATTTGGGGGCTACAGGACGGTATCCTGGTAGATACCCGGTTGCTATCTCTGTGTTGAGCCGTGTTCCCTCGGTGATTGTTTTGCCTCTATTCTAGTTGTTGTTGCTCTTTCTATTCTATGTTATTTCTTACTGTTGCACTTAATTATACTGTCTTGTTCTACACTATTATACTTTGTATTTTATTTAACCTCAGTAGGTCCCTGACCTTCCTCATCACTACCCGACCGAGGTTAGGCTTGACACTTACTGAGTACCGCTGTGGTGTACTCATGCCCCTTCTGCCCATGTTTTTCATGTGCAGATCCATGTGCCTTAACTCAGACTTACCATCCTTGAGGCGAGGCGACCGTTCAGAGACTTCGAGGTATATCTGCCGCATCCGCAGACCCAGGAGTCTCTCTCCACTCTCTCTTATAGTTACCGCCCTTCTGTATTTATTTTGTTTTAGACTATTCTGGGGTTAGAGCACTATGTAGTGATCCTTAGCTTGTAATTCATGGGTTTTCGGGTTTTGAGAAAATGTATTGGTTTTAAGAGTTAATATTGTGTATGTCGAGCGTCACTTTTAAACGTTGTTTTATTACTCTATTTTTGTTTTAAATTGTTTTGTTCCGCAAATTTGTTTTTTCTTCTGCATTTTAAGCTTACCTAGTCGTAGAGACTAGGTGCCGTCATGATGGTTCACGGAGAGCGAACCGGGGTCGTGACAATTACCCGTCCCATACCTATGGTCCATGAGGCTTTGGACCTACTATTTGGGTGGTTCTAGACTTTATTTAAGGTGATCAAAATGGTAACATTTGGACATTCAAAACAGGTAGAACTGCATATAATAGCAATGAAAGGCTCAATTTAACCTCCACACATAAGCACAAAAAGCACAAGATTAGAGTTCTAGCTATGTAGTAGACAGTTTCAGACGCATTTGGGTTGCTAAATCCTATAGGCATGGTTCCTATGCAATTCTACTTAATATTATCCAGGCAGTACTGCCGTGTATAGGCAGGTTAAAGCATCGCAAGTCCTATAGATATGATTTCTAATTGTTTATGCAATGAGGCAGTGAAGCAATATGAATTACCAAATTGCTAGTGCTAATTCTATAAGTATGCTTCTTAGGCAGATGACAACGTTCCTTGGATGATTTCTAACAACTGAAATTGATTTTATATAATTTATCCCTACAAGCATGCCGTCTAAGTACGATAATGCTATGAAATAAAAAAAGTAGTTGATTAGCTGATTAAGATCCTTTAGGCATGACATCTAAAGGAGCAGCGTGACAGAAGCAATTAATTAGTTGATTAGTTGAGGTTCTATAGGCATGATATCTAGATTGACATACATCGTAGAATCCTATAAACATATTGTCTAAGTGCACAATAGTAACATAGAAACAAGTTTGGCAAGTACTTTGGACTAACATTCTTGACAGTGTACGAGTGAGGTGTGTGTAATCACTATATGCATGATTTCTGTTAGTATGCAACATGATAAACGAAATAACATATAAGTCATGTTGAACGAGATAGCAAACAAAACACGTAGACCCTATAGGCATATTTTCTACCCTTTTTATGCAAACACTAGAATATCCCAATCCCTTTTCAATAATTTCCCCATTATTTGTTATTACAAGTTGTTACAACTTTAATGAATAATACAAACCAAATATGAACTGTTACAGAAGGAGAAAACCATAGGCCCAACAATAGGCCTAGTACAAAATAACCTAGTCTGTTTCTGGGCCTTCGGCAGCTCCCTTTCATATGACCATTTAGAATCAAAATCCCCAGCTTATAAGACCAATATAGTGAGTCTGAATCCAACAGCCAAACCCAACATCATATAGAACAAAATTCCAAACTCAAACGAATGACTCACTCGAACATGATCACACAAGTAACAGACAGTATGGCGAATTAATTAAACAAAGTAGGAAGTACATACACTAAGTGTAATGACCCGACCGGTTGTTTTGAGCGTTTGCACTTAGCTCGCCAGTTATTGGGCATGAATAGCCTCGTATGATGTATTATGACTTATGTAAATCGTTGTTTTGGTTTTCAGGATAATTGGAATAAATTTGGAAGAAACAATTCTCAGCTTGAAGCTTTAAATTTGAAAGGTTTGACCAAGTTTTGACTTTTTAGTATTCGATCTCAAATTTTGATTTTTATGATTTGGTTAGCTCTGTTAGGTTATTTTGGACTTGGGAGCGCATTCAGAATGTTATTTGGAGGTCCGTGGTAGATTTAGGCTTGAATTGGCAAAATTGGAAATTTAAAGTTTTTGGTCGGCAGTGGAAATCTTGATATCGGGGTCGGAATGGAATCCAAAAGTTGGAGTAGGTTCGTAGTATCATTTGTGATGTGTGCGCAAAATTTCAGGTCATTCGGAGGTGATTTGATAGGTTTCGATGTCGTTTGTGGAATTTGAAAGTTTATAAGTTCTTAGGCTTGAATCCGAGGTTGATTCGGTGTTTTTGTGTTGTTTTAAGTGATTCTAAGTCTCGAATAAGTTTGAATGATGTTATAGGATGCATTGGCATATTTGGTTGAGGTCCTAAGGGCCTCGGGTGAGTTTCGGGTGGTTAGCGGATCATTTCGAACTTTGGAAAGGAAGCAGATTTTTTGGTATTTTTGTTGCAGGAATTTGTTCTTCACGTTCGCGAAGGGGAGCTCGCATTCACGAAGAGTATCTGGAGATTGAGGAAGATTTGTTCTTTGCGTTCATGAATATTGAGCCACGTTCACAAAGGTTGGAGTTGATTTGCATCACGATCGTGACAGGAAACTCGCATTCGCATAGAAGGGTGAAGTAGGCTTGGGCATCAGGCCCTAAGGCATCACGTTCGCGGCCAGATGAATGCATTTGCGTAGGCCAAGCTAGGAAAGGCATCGCGTTCGTGAGGTGGATTTCACGTTCATGAAATAGGAATTTGAGCAGTGAATTTTTGTGCTCCGCGAACGCGAGGTTGTGACCGCGTTCGCGAAGAAGGGCGCACCTTAGCAGAATGTTTAAGTTAAAAATTGAGGGTTTTGGTCCATAATCTCAAAAGTTCATTAAAGAGCTCGGGAGAAGGCGATTTTGGAGGGGATTTTCAGAGAATTGATTGGGTAAGTGTTCTTCACTCAAATTTAGTTAAATCCCATGATTATGTCTTGATTTTTATCATTTAATTTGGGAATTTGGGGTGAAAATTGGGGGGAAATGGAAGAAAATTTGGAGAGATGAATTGGGGATTTGAGGGGCCATTTGAGGTCCAATTTTGATGTTCTTGAATATGTATAGACTCGTGGGAGGATGAGAATTGATGTTCTTTTGATGGCTAGTATCATGGCATTTAGAGCCTCTGTGTGTGAGACTGGAGAGTGATGACTGAGTGAGGCCCAGAGCATGATATTGAGTGACAGTTATGGGATCGGGTTGCACGCCGCATCGAATTATTGATATATGCCTTCGTTGGCTTGTGATAGCGCTTGGGCTGTAGAAGCGCAATTGATTATATTCAGGGATGAATCTTCCCTTGGCATGAAGATGGATCTTCTCCATGAGGTTGGTTGGCTTGTTCCTCGGTACTAGAGATTAATGGTCTGTGATGTGTATATATTCCAGGATGGATCTTCCCTGGGCCTGGTGAGCCATATATAGTACCGAGTGATTGTGAGGTTGCTATCATTGTTATTATCTGGAGATGGATCTTCTCCACATGCTGGAATGGCCTTCCTTAGTACTAAGTGACTGCTGTCAGAGATGTATATATTCCGGGATGGATCTTCCCTAGGCCGTGTGAGCCATATATAGCACTGAATGGAAGAGCATTTGCGATTGTGAGCACATGAGGCACTCAGCATGGTGCATTTCATACAGCATGTGCATTGACATGTAGATGTAGCAGAGTTACATTTCCTTACCCTATATATACCTGCTTTGTATTACTGTTCGAGCTGCTTATTTAACTTAAAACATGCCTACATTTTTGTATATTATTTCTGTTACCTTTGATGAGGTTGAGTTTGTCACTACCTATAATTCCAAAGGTTGGACTTGTTACTTACTGAGTTGGTGTACTCACATTACCCCCTGCACCTCGTATGTAGAATTCAGGCACTTTGGATCCAGTGGCGGTGGTTGATCGAGGCTGCTGACTTAGGAGATTATTGAGGTATCTACACGTCGTTCACAGGCCTTGGCTCTCCACCTTACTTTCCAGTTATATTTCAGTTGTTCCCTTAGACATTATATTAGACTATGTATCTTTCCTTAGACGCTCATGCACTCAGTGACACTCCGGTTTTGGGCTGGATTGTATTTAATCTTGGAATTTCTTATGTTTTAAATAGCTCTCTAACTGTTAAAAGCTTCCGTAAATGTTTTCAAACTTATTATTCTCGTGTTGATTGTTGAGTTGAGGCTGGCCGAGTTTCAAGAAAGGCGCCATCATGATGGGTCGGGTTTTGGGTTGTGACACTTAGTTCTTAGGACTGTAAAACTAATAATCACTAAGCCACCTAGACAATGTTCATGTGGCATGCTGGCAGGGCACACATAAGGCAAGTTCACGTTTGCATTTCAGAGGTTTAGGGGACATGATTGATCATCATAGGATAGCAGACCCTTTCCAAAGAAGTTTCAAACATTAACATGGGCAAAAATAGCTTAAGGCAATTCTCAAGCAGGGGATTTAATTGTAAAATGCTAAAGGATCAACAGAGAATAGCCTTAATAGAGTAGTTTTAACATAAGGACTGACAACATAGGTTCATAGTCGAGTAATTACTTAACAGGAGGAAGTTATCATACTAAACATTAATCAAAGTACAGGAGACAATATGTCACAACCCAAAATCCACTAAGGGTCGTGATAGCGCCGGACACCACTATCAGGCAAGTCAACCATAAATACTTAAATAAATTCTCGTTTAAATAATTGTGAAAACTATGATTTTCCACAATTTGGCTAGTAAAAGATAGTCTTTATAAAATAAATAAAAGAATGTTTAGAAGTTAATACAGAATACCCCATAATCATCCCAGAACCCGGTGTCATAAGTGCATGAGCCTTTACTAGGGATGAAATAAAATACAGTAACTGTCCGAAATACAAAGTAGACAGAAATGAAAATATAGTACAATAATCTGAAGAAGACGCTGCGGGCTGCGGGGCGTCTCGATAAATGCAGCTCACCTAAGTCTATGTATCAATCATGCCGCTATACCACTAAGCCACTAGCCACATATGAACCTGTGCAAAAACAATGCACAACAAGTGTAGTATGAGTACAAAAACAACGTGTACCCAGCAAGTATCCCGTCTAATCTCAAAGAAGTAGAGACAAGAGGTCGACTTCAACACATACTAGTGGTCCAATAATATAGTAAATCGTGGATTTTCATAAAGATGGTTGTAACTCAATAGCATGAAGCAAGTAAGCAATTCTTTCATTAATAAGAGATTTCCAAATTTATTTTTCATCATTTATACATTTATCTCAAGTCAGGGAGAGCAAATATCAACATCCATAAATCTCAAGGCAAGCAATACAAGCATGCGCAAATCATGCCGAGGTCGTACGGCCCGATCCAATAAATATTTAAACTGTGCACTGCTAGAGGGTCGAATGACGCAAACCATAGATGCATCTATTTAATCTACCGAGGCGTTCGACCCGTTCTGAAATTAAACACACACATATAGTCAATCAAGAAGTCAACAGGGAATAATTATCCAAAGAAAAGCCAATTCTCTTTTAACTATTTAAGAAAATGATGTTTAATCTTTTTAGAAATTCATTTACTAATTCGATGTGATTTAAGCAATTCAAACTGTCAATAAGATTACAAATATTCCAAGTAATGCATGCTTTTGGGTCCTAGACTACCCGGACTTAAACATAATAGTAGCTACGCATGGACTCTCGTCACCTCGTGCGTACGTAGCCCCACAAATAGAAGCACAAATCCAATTAAGTCACCTATGGGGACAATTCCCTCTTACAATGTTAGAAAGGAGACTCACCTCGCTCCAAAGCCTATTTCCCAATTCAAGAATGCGCTCAAACCTCCACATCGGAGCCGAACGATCCAAAACTATTAAAATGTGGTAAGAACTAATCAATACATGCTCAAAAGTTCATATCCTAATTATTAAACCAATTTCCCAACCCTAAATGAGAGGATTCCTAAAATTCATCCTCGGGCCCACGTGCCCGGATTCCAAAAATTCTTGAAGAAAGTTGTTACCCATAACCTAAGGATCAAGAATATATGATTTCTGCTAAATTCTATAATAAATTTCGTGGTTAAATCTTGTTTTTATCAAAACCCTAGGTTTTTCATCTAAACCCTTGATTTCCCCTCACATGTTAATCTACCCATAATCTATGTATTTAACTCATGTTGTGTAGAAATTACTTACCTCAAAGTACTAGGTGAGTGCCCACTTCCAAAAGCTCCAAAATCTCCCAAGAGATGAAAGGAAATGAGCTAAGAGGACTAAGTATCGAAATAATAGTTGTGCACATGCCTTAGATGTCGCATTTGCGACACCCAGCTTACAAATGCGACGGTCGCAAATGCGAACATGGGCCTCCCCTGCCAAGGTCGCAAATGTGACCTGTGAGCCGCAAATACGGACTTTGCTGAGGTCGCAAATGCGACCAAAACATCACAAATGCGAACTCTGACTCAGGCCATGCTCCATCGCAAATGCGAAGCCTCACTCGCAAATGCGAGGTTCGCAAATGCAAACAATTTCTCGCATTTGCCAGACCTACAACTGCTGCCAACAACACCAGAAAATCTGGTGTGTTTTCTACCCCTCCCACACGTCTGAAACTCACCCCGAGGCCCTCGAGACCTTAACCAATTATACCAACATGTCCCAAAATATGATACGAGCGAGCTCGAGGCCTCAAATCACATCAAACAACGTCGAGATCATGAATCGCACTCCAATTCAAGCTTAATGAACTTTAAAATTTCAAACTTCTACTTTCATTGCTTAAACCTATCAAATCACGTCCGATTGACCTCAAATTTTGCCCACAAGTCATATTTGACATTAACGTCCTTCTCCAACTTCCGGAATCAAAATCCGACCCCGATATCAAAAAGTCCACTTCCGGTCAAACTTCTCAAAAACCTTCAAATTTCTATCTTTAACCAAATGAATCCAAAATGATCCACGGATATCCGAATTCACTTCCAATCGTGCTCCCAACACCAAAATCACCATAAGGAGCTATTCCCAGACTCGAAATCCCAAACGAACACGATAACACTAAAATGCACTTCAACCTAAACTTATAAAATTCTTCCAAAAATGCTAGCTTCCACAATAGGTGCTGGAACGCTCCGGGGTCATCCAAAACCTGATCCGTACATACGCCCAAATCTGAAATCATCATATGAACCTGTTGGAACCTTCAAATCCCGATTCTGAGGTCGTTTACTCAAAAATCCAATCTTAGTCAGTTCTTCCAACTTAAAGCTTTTGAAATCAGAATTCTCTTTCCAAATCGACTCTGAACTTCCCGAAATTCAATTCCGACCACACATACAAGTCATAATACCTGAAGTGAAGCTACTCATGGCCTCAAACTGCCGAACAATGCGCTAGAGCTCAAAACGACCGATCGGGTCATTATATTCTCTCCCACTTAAACATACGTTCGTCCTCGAACGTGCTGAGAACTGTGCTGGAGTTGTCCGAAATCACTGTTTAACACCTCGAGCACCTACCCATTCTACCACAACTCAGCTGGGCACCTTAGCTTGATCAATCTGAAGATATCCTTTTTCACTTAGGTGAATAAGCCTTAGAGCCCAATTCCAATATCCGGAATTCTATGCCAGGCTTGTTTCCAACATACGAACACCGTATCAATCACCACACGATGTACCAGAACATGACTGGATACCTTTGCTAAATTCACACCTTGCACCGCTTTATTCACAGGACCACAATAACATCTTCTGATAACAATAGCTGGAATTTCCACGATTCTGATACTCCCATTACACTTCATGAAATACATAGGTCTTGCTCTAAATCTTACAATTCCGCCACGACGGAAGAGACGTGTAGAAATTCATAACCAATTGTCGAATCAACAAATCATTGGGTCTATGCTCCTGACAGGAATCATTACCTCATTCTGAACTAAATAATGGTCTTTTCTCTTTAATATACTTCATATAATTCGATCGCACCAATCCTATATCCAATAATCCCGTCTCACCCAGTGTGAACTACTCAGGCAATAAGCCACCCCGAACATGATCAAAAGTCTCGGATGATGCCACAATGCCAATAGGCTACCAACTCGAACATAATACAAAAGGGAAACGAACTCTGGAAGGGACTACTCAACTTACGCACTAATATGAACTTTCCTCAGAAAATGGAAAACAAGACACACAAAAATAGGATATAGAAAACTGTATTCAACATCACACTGTTGCGGCGTGCAACCCGGTCCAAATAACATACCCCTGGCGACGTGCCACCCGATCCACTCATAAAATTCACATAAGAAGATACACACCGAGCTAAATTGCTCATTACTACGAAATACTGAATATCGGCCACAAGCACGCTAAGTGCATAATACCATCCCTGCGGAGTCATATAGCGCCATAAGCTACAAAACCCAAGCACAACTGAAGTGCGATATATGATCTAAATCTCAAGGGCCATCTTGCTCACATAACACCATCGCTATGCGGAACCTCAACACATAAGAATTTATCAAATCGATTCACAACTCACACGGCACCATATAGTACTACATGAAACAACCGATGACGAAATAACATCCAACGTCCGAATACTCCTCCATAAGGAGCGCATTGCTGAATGAACACATCTAGCCTGATACAGAGCCCACATTCATATTTAAATCCATCCACAGATCTCAAGTCGATTCTGATCGTACCGAACTAGGCCAATAATCTCTCTTGGGTACATAATAAACTCCTTTTTCCATAACACACAAGAACAACCATCACAACTGGAGCAATCCTCCAATGTCCACAACCCAATAACTGAGTGCCCTCCAGGCATAAATTCTCAAATTAACAATATCACCACAATCTTCATACTTGGTTTAATTTTTCAATCAATCAAGTGACTACCTGCCACACTTATACAACCTTCCCATGGGGCACGCTCCCACGACCTCCAGTAACAGATAACAGGTCTGCACATCCCCACCACCGGCCATACCATGCTATAAAGCAAATCAAAAATCTGCAAATCAATACACGAAGCCTCTTGTACAAGGCACTGATCTCAAGGGACGCTAAAGACAATACCAACTTACTTTAAACTTCCAAACTCCTTTCCTGATTATCCAAGCTCGCAACATCCTTGCCAACATCGAACCAAAACCTTGATCCTCACTTTCAAATTCCATACCACTCACTGCACCTACCATGACAATATGCGATAGCACCAAAATTTCATCATAACTCCTGGACCACTAATAGATTAATACTTTATCATATAAAAACTTTTCACTTAACTCATTTCAGGAGAACCATAGTATCGCGCGAGTGAATCCTCATAAATGTAGAACATTCAAATACTCAAGTAGTGGTCTAAACCGCTATAACCCTTCTGGGAACCGCCTACATATAACAGGCCATAATACTTGAATACTTCCAAACATAATCAATTACGGCGGCCATCGAGCCTCGCGCGCACCGCCACCACTATGCCAATTCAACCATGGCTGACCAATCTAACTTCCTCTAATTCATTCTTAACTTGCCTTAGAGATAATATTAGCTCCATTCCTTACATCACCAACCTGAATCTGCACTCACCCCGAGTGACCTTGAATCACGAGACCATGGTGTCTCAAATTCCACGAACCATCTCATACCTTCCTTGTGTGCATATCCGCATCCTCAACCAGTATACCCATTCCGAAAATCTCGCTATGGATCCGAAGTCTATTTCCTCCCATTCCTCCAAATGCTACACTGCAAGCCGAAAGTTTCATAGAACATTCCGATTCTCTTATCATGGTCCGTTGTAAAAGCTCGATTCTTAACCATACTTATGGACTCGAAATACTTAAACACCACACTTTAACCTTTGGATCCACTAGGACCGTTATTGAAAGCCACCCAATCTGACTTGGTCCTGAATATAGTCAACTCCAAGAATCTTCTAGCACATGAACACCCTCTCGTCGAAGCACCCGGGTGAATCACTTTCCTTGAAACCCGCATCTATACAAGGCATTAATCCTGAACCATTCCCTAAGTCTGAACGTGGGTCAATAAGGCCAACCATAGCATACCTTTAACAATTTATTTGCTCAAGTTACCACTTATACTCTCTTCACTTAGCTGAAATAACCTACAAAAATGCTAAAATCAAGAAATCTCACCAATAGACAACCATGCAATCCAACCGTAGGCAGTGGGACTCTCCCACTTAGCTTGAAGCCACTATTACACAACTCTAGAACCCACCAAGATTCTTTATCTCTTATTGACATGACCTTGCACAATCAAACTGCCAGATTCCTTGAAATCCTTCCGTTAGCACTTCATGAACACTCTGAATCTCCATCAATATTCACATATTCGACCTCTTACCAGATGGCCAGTAAAATCCTTCGGGGAAGCTTCGCCTACCACGCGACCGCTAACCTGCTCACAGGGGATAACCCACATGTGGAAATTACCTACCGACATCTTCCAACATCGTTGCACGGGGTACAATAACTATGACATCAATAACCCACCCTGAGCTCGTGCTCATTCACTAGCTGCACAAGTCCATTCACTCCTTGTGGACATCAATTAAATGTGCGACAATATCCTTCCATCCCAAGTCATGTTGTATCCTTCTTCATATAAAGCAACTCCCTTCTGTCATATCCAACCTCCCGCCTCATAATATCCAATACTTTAAATTAAATTCGTAGACCCAACCACTATCCACTAACATTCCCAAATCATTCCAAACTTTACTCAAGGGTGCGTAGTCATCCTACCACAAGACCCATATGCTACTCCGCCACTCTCCCACTTTGGCAAGACTCACTTGTTTAATCAGCTACTCGACTTTCGCTTCTTATTCCTGGCCTTCTAGAAATTTAACCACCGCCTGGCACTTCCCACATGTCCTTCCTCATCCTTTGATGCTCAGTTGTTGCTCTAATTCAATCTCTATCTCTGAAACATTTGAACCAACAAATTGTCACTAACTTTAATTTTTTGAAGATCGTCTTCCTAAAGCCGTCAGCATTAGAAATACCGATTCAATCCTGCACCACCGCACCCTGCGATCTCTGACAGTCGCTTCTCCAATACCATTTCTCAATACCCTGCCCCAAAGGCGAATTGAAGAGAACCATATACCAGCGAACTTAACATATTCAATCACGGATGACGACACCACGACGCAGATGAAAATCCCATCACACTTGAAATCACCAAGTCTTGTTACTCCATCACTCCAAATCTGGACATCCCTAGGCAAATTGCTTTTCCTCCACCGGAAATGAAATATCGGATCTCCGAATCGTGCACTAAGTAGACTTCCTTTCAAGTCATTAACTACCCCAACACATAAGCAAGCACCTTACCAACACGTCAATATTGTACGATAACCGATCATGAGCAATCAAAGAAATCCGGGCATAGCCTCAAAGCTCTTAGGTGTGCAACTACGGAGCTGAGATGACATAATATCCTTCCGCAAGGCGATGACAATAGCCCAACCAACTATGCCGGGAGAAACATCTCGCATCACATCTGTAGTACCATTACCACTCTTCAATTCTCGATTTATAATGAGCGTTTTGCGTTGCGTAAGATAGAGTAGGAAGGAAGCAAGGCATAAGCCTCAAAGGAATCAAATCGCACGATGAGGAATCAAGAAGGGAAGTGCTCCTAACAGCCCTGTAGCCTCTCAAAGATAAATACAGATGTCTCCATACCGATCTGCAAGACTCTACTAGACTTACTCATGACTCGTGAGACCTAAGGGAACCTAGTGCTCTGATACCATGTTGTCACGACACAAAATCCACTAAGGGTCGTGATGGCACCGGACACCGATGTCAGGCAAGCCAACCATAAATACTTAATTAAATTCTCGTTTAAATAATTGTAAAAACTATGATTTTCCTTCAATTTGGCTAGTAAAAGATAATCTTTACAAAATAAATAAAAGAACGTTTAGAAATTAATACAGAATACCCCAGAATCATTCCAAAACTTGGTGTCACAAGTGCATGAGCCTTTACTAGGGAATGGAATAAAATACAGTAACTGTACGAAATACAAAGTGGACAGAAATGAAAATACAGTACAATACTCTGAAAGAGACTCTACTGGCTGCGGGGTGTCTCGATAAATGCAGCTCACCTAAGTCTCGACTTAATCCTGAACCATTCCCCAAGTCTGAACGTGGGTCAATAAGGCCAACCATAGCATACCTTTAACAATTCATTTGCTCAAGTTACCACTTATACTCTCTTCACTTAGCTGAAATAACCTACAAAAATGCTAAAATCAAGAAATCTCACCAATAGACAACCATGCAATCCAACCGTAGGCAGTGAGACTCTCCCACTTAGCTTGAAGCCACTATTACACAACTCTAGAACCCACCAAAATTCTTTATCTCTTATTGACATGTCCTTGCACAATCAAACTGCCAGATTCCTTGAAATCCTTCCGTTAGCACTTCATGAACACTCTGAATCTCCATCAATATTCACATATTCGACCTCTTACCAGATGGCCAGTAAAATCCTTCGCGGAAGCTTCGCCTACCACGCGACCGCTAACCTGCTCACAGGGGATAACCCACATGTGGAAATTACCTACCGACATCTTCCAACATCGTTGCACGGGGTACAATAACTATGACATCAATAACCCACCCTGAGCTCGTGCTCATTCACTAGCTGCACAAGTCCATTCACTCCTTGTGGACATCAATTAAATGTGCGACAATATCCTTCCATCCCAAGTCATGTTGTATCCTTCTTCATATCAAGCAACTCCCTTCTGTCATATCCAACCTCCCGCCTCATAATATCCAATACTTTAAATTAAATTCGTAGACCCAACCACTATCCACTAACATTCCCAAATCATTCCAAACTTTACTCAAGGGTGCGTAGTCATCCTACCACAAGACCCATATGCTACTCCGCCACTCTCCCACTTTGGCAAGACTCACTTGTTTAATCAGCTACTCGACTTTCGCTTCTTATTCCTGGCCTTCTAGAAATTTAACCACCGCCTGGCACTTCCCACATGTCCTTCCTCATCCTTTGATGCTCAGTTGTTGCTCTAATTCAATCTCTATCTCTGAAACATTTGAACCAACAAATTGTCACTAACTTTAATTTTTTGAAGATCGTCTTCCTAAAGCCGTCAGCATTAGAAATACCGATTCAATCCTGCACCACCGCACCCTGCGATCTCTGACAGTCGCTTCTCCAATACCATTTCTCAATACCCTGCCCCAAAGGCGAATTGAAGAGAACCATATACCAGCGAACTTAACATATTCAATCACGGATGACGACACCACGACGCAGATGAAAATCCCATCACACTTGAAATCACCAAGTCTTGTTACTCCATCACTCCAAATCTGGACATCCCTAGGCAAATTGCTTTTCCTCCACCGGAAATAAAATATCGGATCTCCGAATCGTGCACTAAGTAGACTTCCTTTCAAGTCATTAACTACCCCAACACATAAGCAAGCACCTTACCAACACGTCAATATTGTACGATAACCGATCATGAGCAATCAAAGAAATCCGGGCATAGCCTCAAAGCTCTTAGGTGTGCAACTACGGAGCTGAGATGACATAATATCCTTCCGCAAGGCGATGACAATAGCCCAACCAACTATGCCGGGAGAAACATCTCGCATCACATCTGTAGTACCATTACCACTCTTCAATTCTCGATTTATAATGAGCGTTTTGCGTTGCGTAAGATAGAGTAGGAAGGAAGCAAGGCATAAGCCTCAAAGGAATCAAATTGCACGATGAGGAATCAAGAAGGGAAGTGCTCCTAACAGCCCTGTAGCCTCTCAAAGATAAATACAGATGTCTCCATACCGATCTGCAAGACTCTACTAGACTTACTCATGACTCGTGAGACCTAAGGGAACCTAGTGCTCTGATACCATGTTGTCACGACACAAAATCCACTAAGGGTCGTGATGGCACCGGACACCGATGTCAGGCAAGCCAACCATAAATACTTAATTAAATTCTCATTTAAATAATTGTAAAAACTATGATTTTCCTTCAATTTGGCTAGTAAAAGATAATCTTTACAAAATAAATAAAAGAACGTTTAGAAATTAATACAGAATACCCCATAATCATTCCAAAACTTGGTGTCACAAGTGCATGAGCCTTTACTAGGGAATGGAATAAAATACAGTAACTGTACGAAATACAAAGTGGACAGAAATGAAAATACAGTACAATACTCTGAAAGAGACTCTACTGGCTACGGGGTGTCTCGATAAATGCAGCTCACCTAAGTCTCGGTATCAACCATGCCGCTATGCCACTAAGCCACTAGCCACACATGAACCTGTGCAAATAAAATGCACAGCAAGTGTAGTATGAGTACGAAAACAATGTGTACCCAACAAATATCCCATCAAATCTCGAAGATGTAGAGACGAGAGGTCGACTTCAACACTTACTAGTGGTCCAATAATAATATGCCAATAATATAGTAAATCTTGGATTTTCATAAAGATGGTTGTAACTCAATTTCATGAAGCAAGTAAGAAATTCTTTCATCAATAGGAGATTTCCAAATTCATTTTTCATCATTTATACATTTATCTCAAGTCAGGGAGAGCAAATATCAACATCCATAAAACTCAAGGCAAGCAATACAAGCATGCGCAAATTATGCCAAGGTTGTACGACCCGATCCAACAAATATTTAAATTGTGCACTGCCAGAGGGTCAAATGGCACGAACCATAGATGCATCTATTTAATCTATCGAGGCGTTCGGCCCATTTCAAAATGAAACACACACAGACAATCAATCAAGAAGTCAACAGGGAACGATTATCCAAAGAAAAGCCAATTCTCTTTTAACAATTTAAGAAAATGAAGTTTAATCTTTTTAGAAATTCATTTACTAATTCGATGTGACTTAAGAAACTCAAACTGTCAATAAGATTACAAATATTCCAAGTATAGCATGCTTTTAGGTCCTAGACTACCCGGACTTAAACATAATAGTAGCTACGTTCGGACTCTCGTCACCTCGTGCGTACGTAGCGCCCACAAATAGAAGCACAAATCCAATTAATTCGCATATGGGGACAATTCCCTCTTACAAGGTTAGAAAGGAGACTCACCTCGCTCCGAAGCCTATTTCCAAATTCAAGAATGCGCTCAAACCTCCACATCAGAGCCAAACGATCTAAAACTATTCAAATGTGGTAAGAACTAATCAATACATGCTCAAAAGTTCATATCCTAATTATTAAACCAATTTTCCAACCCTAAATGCAAGGATTCCTAAAATTCATCCCCAGGCCCACGTGCCCGGATTCCGAAAATTCTTGAAGACATTGTTACCCATACCCTAAAGATCAAGAATATATGATTTCTGCTAAATTCTATAACAAATTTCGTGGTTAAATCTTGTTTTTATCATAACCCTAGGTTTTTCATCTAAACCCTTGATTTTTCCTAATTTTCACATGTTAATCTACTCATAATATATGTATTTAACTCATGTTGTTTAGAAATTACTTACCTCAAAGTGCAAGGTGAGAGACCTTTTCCAAAAGCTCAAAAATCGCCCAAGAGATGAAAGGAAATGAGCTAAAAGTACTAAGTCTCGAAATTAACAGCTGTGCACATGCCTCAGATATCGCATTTGCGACACCTATTTCACAAATGTGACGGTCGTAAATGCGACAAAACTATCGCAAATGCGAACATGGGCCTCCCCTACCAAGGTCGCAAATGAGACCAATGAGTCGCAAATGCGGACTCTGCTGAGGTTGCAAATGCGACCAAAACATCGCAGATGAGAACTCTGCCTTAGGCCAGGCTCCACCGAAAATGCGAAGCCCCACTCACAAATGCGAGGTTCACAAATGCGAACAATTTCTCGCATTTGCGAGACCTGCAACTGCTGCCAAGAACACCAGAAAATCTGGTGTGTTTTCAACCCCTCTCGCACGTCCGAAACTCACCCGAGGCCCTCGGGACCTAAACCAATTATACCAACATGTCCCAAAACATGATACAAACTCAGTCGAGGCCTCAAATCACATCAAACAACGTCGAAATCATGAATCGCACTTCAATTCAAGCTTAATGAACTTTAAAATTTCAAACTTCTACTTTCTTTGCTTAAACCTATCAAATCACGTCCGATTGACCTCAAATTTTGTGCACAAGCCATATTTGACATTACAAACTTACTCCAACTTCCAGAATCAAAATCTGACCCCGATATAAAAAAGTCCACTTCCGGTCAAATTTCTCAAAAACCTTCAAATTTCTATCTTTAGCCAAATGACTCCAAAATGACCCACGGACCTCCGAATTCACTTCCGATCACGCTCCAACACTAGAATCACCATACAGAGATATTTCTAGACTTGGAATCCCAAACAGACATCGATAACACTGAAATGCACTTCAACACGAACTTATGAAATTCTTCCAAAAATGCTAGCTTCCACAATAGGTGCTGAAACGCTCCCGGGTCATCCAAAACCCGATCCAAATATACGCCCAAATCCGAATTCATCATACGAACCTATTGGAACCTTTAAATCCCGATTCTGAGGTCGTTTACTCAAAAATCCAATCTTAGTCAGTTCTTTCAACTTAAAGCTTTTGAAATGAGAATTCTCTTTCCAAATCGACTTTGAACTTCCCGAAATTCAATTCCGACCACACATACAAGTCATAATACCTGAAGTGAAGCTACTCATGGCCTCAAACTATTGAAGGATATGCTAGAACTCAAAATGACCAGTCGGGTCATTACACAATATCAAACTTTAACAATAAGAGAAAAACAATCATTAAATCTAATATTATTAGACCAAGTGTGGTGAAAGAATATCAATCATAAGATTTATTCCTAAGGTCTTAACTGGTACTAAGGAATGCAGGATTGTGCACGTTAGAAAATACACAATAGGTTCATAATAATAGGTCCCTATGAATAGAAGGATCATAAGAGTAAAAATTAAGGGAAGGGAAAGAAAGAAAACAACAAACATTGGCATAATCATAACAGACTAAACAGGTTTAGTAGAGTCAGAACTCTCAATAGTCAAGGGCACATTAAGGACTAGATTGCCACATGAAGCCTGGAAATTGAATTTCACTTAATAGACTATGAGTAACAACATAGGATTGAATTAAGAATGGAACACACAATAAATCTCACAATTGGCTGACATCACAGTTAAGAATCGGTCATTTAAAGTGTTATAACATATAAGTTTATTTGTCGTAAGGGTGCAGAACAAAGTAGGAACAAATTCAAGGAGCTTGATTTTGCAATACCGTTCATGCATGCTTTCCAACTTAGAATCACTTGAGGAACCTTGATTTGAATATTGGCCCTTTGGAGGAACATAAGGGTTTGAACTCCAATTTGAGAAGTTGTTGTTGTTATTCCAATTTCCTTGATTTGAGCCACCTTGGTCAATTCGCCACTGTTGGTTGTCTTGCCCTTGCGGGTTAGGCCTCTATTGATTTTTTGTCCTTGACCTTGGTATTGTTGCCTTTGATAACCTCCTTGAGAGTTGTTGACATAGTTTGCCTCCTCAAAGTCTTCATTTGATATGGGTTGCACATCCTCCACCACATTTACCTTCTTCGTTTTGCTTTTGGTGAACATATTTGTCAACACATTGACATTTGTGGCAAGCCCTGCGATCACTTGATCTCTCTCTTTATTTTCCTTGATGATGGTGGTCAAGGAAGGAGAACCATATGCAAGTCTACCCGTGGTGTCCTCTGAGTGCCAAGCTGGATTATGTTTTGCCATTTTGTCAAGTATTTGTGTGACTCTTGCGAATGATTTGTCAATAAAAGACCCATCAGCTGCATTCTTAGCTATATAATGGTTCATAGGATCCAAACCCATGTAAAATTTCTCCAACAAGATAGAATTCGGAAAACCATGATTGGGAGACCTCACCAAATATAACTTAAATCGATCCCATGCCTCATCTAGATGTTCTCCCGGTACTTTCTTGAAAAATAAAATTTTATCCCAGAGCTCAGACTTCTTACTTTGCGGGAACCATTTAGCTAAGAATGCTCGGACAAGTTCAGGCCAAAAACGAATGGAGTTTGGTGGCATATTTTGAAGCCATTTCCTTGCATCCCCAACTAGTGAGTACTTGAACACCTTCAACCTTAGGGCATCATCAGAGACGTTGTTCTGCTTATGCATCGCACACATACCCAAGAAGTTTCTAAGATGTTGTGTTGGATCATCATCAGTGGAATTCCTGAAAAACCCCTCCGCTTTGAGCATAAGGAGTATCCCACCTTAAAAGTTGTAGCACCAACAACTGGAGGTACAATAGCATTTGTATCCTCAATGTACTCATCTATGTCCGCAAAAGGATTTTCTTCCATTTTTCCCTCCATTTCTTCTTCATATTCGGCCATGTTTTCCTATCAACACCAAGCAAAGTGTGATGGAATAGAATAAGACGTAAAGTAAAGCACACACTAATTAGTAATTTCAAAACCGTATTCCCTGGCAACGACGCCAAAATTTGATACGCTCAAATTGCACTTTAATTAAATAGTGTAATGTGGTCGGTGTCAAATATAATAGCCCAACAAGGTTGGGGTCGAATCCCACAGGGAATAGGCGTGAAAAGATTACTCGAGTAGTGTTTTACTTGACTTAAGTTGTGATTCTATTCGGTTAATTGTAACAAGAGTATGATATGATTGTCATTTGGATAAATAACTAATTTTAATGTTGAGAATGTAAATAATTTGATTAAGGAAACCAAGCTTGTGTTCTCTTTAATGGAATGTAATGCTATCGGTGTTAATATGAGATATTTCTAATGGAAGGTTCTTTAGATATGCAAATAATTTCTAAATGACTACCCAATATTTTTCAATAGTTGGGTAGTATTTCCTCTTTATGATTTTTCCAAATATAAATGAGTTGCAATTAAGAAAAATCAATAAATGCCAAATAAAACCTACTTATTCCTAAGAGATTCTATTAAACAAGGTTTAAAGCCTTGAGTCTTTGATATTTACTTCTACCAAATTCTAACCCACTTTTCCAAGTAAAGAAAGAATTTAATGGTACTTGTTAATGTTTGTAACTACCAACAATAAATGAAGAATGAGAAATAAATATATATCAACCAGCCATTATACATATATTCAATATTAAACACCCATTAACATAACACCCATTTAGGGTCCACAACCTTAGTATTTAAAGTTAGTTGCACATGCTAAAATACAAAAAGATGAGAATATTGAATGCCATAAAGCTTACAAAGTGTAAGATTCTTCATTCAAAAGCTTCCAAAAGAGAGAAATATTAAAGACTTGGAATGTAGCTCAAAAACCAGACAAGAAGCCCTTACAAAACCCCAATAAATCTATTTATAGTGGATCAAAACTCGGGATAAATTTCGGACAAAAACACCCTTACAGGTCAATTATGCGACCGGATATCTATCGCATAACAGACATGCGGTCCGCATTCTCTTCAAGTCCATCGAATCTTCAAACCCTAGTTTCCAGGCCTTTGTCACATTTAGTTACGCGGTCCGCATTGTTGATTTGCGATCGCAATTTGCACCGCATTTTCCGGCTTCAGCAACTTATCCAACGAGTTTGCGATCCATTATGCGGCCCGTAAACCTGTTATGGGGTCGCATAATGGACCGCATTTCTTGCACCTGACTTTGGCCAGCAAATTGTTGGACTCTGCGATTTCTTTGAGTATTATGTGGTCCGCATGTTGGATTTGCGGCCCGCATCTTCACCTATGCGATCGCATTTTGCTCTTTTCTTGACCTTTTTCGGCTTTTTGATTTCATTTCCATGTTCTTAGGTCCTTATACCTCATACACTGCAAAAACATTAAAATTACATAAGTATAGAAGATAATTGCATTTAAAACTAGATAATGCCAAAATTCTTCGGCACATCAAACACAAATCCGAAAATTTACCAAACCCGACCTCGGGCCCATGTATTGAAATCCAAAAAATTTACATCAATGGAATCCTTATTCCCCCACGAGTTCATTCATATCAAAAGTACCAAAATCCGTCCATAAATGACCCCTAAAATCCCTAATTTTAGATCTCCAATTTCCAAGCCCTAAAACCCAATTTTGCTACTGATTTTCCCATAGATTTCAAGCTTATAACCTTAAATATCATCATAAAAATGAGTTTAGGGACCAAGGACCTTACCTATAAGAAACCCTCTTAAATTCTCCCTTCTATTAGCTCCCCAAAGCTTCTTCCCGAATCAAATATGGTGAAAACCCACTCAAAATCGTGAAGGGTAAAATTTATAAGTTTTTCCCCAGCTAAACCGCTCCTGCAGTACAATGCCCGAACCTGCGGTCTTAGGTGCGCTTCTGCGTAAATCACTTAAATGCCCAGTTCCGCACCTGCGATAAAGTACCAGCACCTGCGCTACCACAGGTGCGCTCAATCAGCCGCTTCTGTGGTTCCAGCTCCCCATGGACATTTCCACATTTGCGACCCTCTGGGAACTTCTTCGAGCTTGCACCTGTGGTCCCCAAGCCGCAGGTGCGGTTATGACAAACTTCAGCAGCTTCGGTTACAACTCTCCAACCCTAACTTTCTGTCAACCATCCGAAATCACCCCGAGGCACCCAGCACCTCAAACAAAAGCACAAACAAGTCACATTCCACTATAAAACGTATACCAATCTTCAAAACACCTCAAACAACATCGAATCAACCAAATAACATCGAATTCAAGCCTAAGGTTCCAAAATCTTCCAAATTCCGCTCTTGATCAAAAAGTCTACCAAACCTCGTCTGAATGACCTGAAATTTTGCACACACATCATGAATGACACAATGGACCTAATCCAACTTTCAGAATTCCGTTCCGACCCCTGAATCAAAATCTCACCCATTAACCGGAAAACTCCAAAATTTCAATTTCGCCAATTCAAGTCTAAATCTACTCCGGACCTTTAAAACACATTCCGATCATGCTCCTAAGTCCAAAATCACCTCCCAAAGCTATCCAAACCATCGTAATCCACATCTGAGCCCTTTTCACATAAGTCAACATTCGGTTGACTTTTCCATCTTAAGCTTACTCAAAAGAGACTAAGTATCTCAAACCTTACCAAAACCTCTCTGAACCCAATCCAACCAACCTGATAACATATAATATGGCTGAACAAGACAATAAGAAGTAGAAATAAGGGAAACAAAGCGGCAACTCATGAAACAACCGGTCGGGTTGTTATAGTTTATTAAGCCTAGTGTGTCACCTTGGGGTGCACCAGTTCTATTTGTGAAGAATAGGGATGACACTATGAGAATGTGCATTGATTACAGGTAATTGAATAATGTCACAATCCAGAACAAGTATCTTTTGCCTTGTATTGATGATTTATTTGACCAGTTTTAAGGAGCGAGGGTGTTCTCCAAGATTGATTTGAGGACAGGATATCACCAGTTGAAGATTAGGGACTCGGACATTCTTAAGACAACTTTCAGGGCCCGTTATGGCCATTATGAGTTCCTCGTGATGTCTTTTAGACTGACCAATGCCCCAACAACGTTCATGCATTTGATGAATAGCTTGTTTCGGCCTTATCTTAGCTCGTTCGTTATTGTGTTCATTGATGATATCCTGGTGTATTCTCGTAGCCAGGAAGAGCACGCCGAGCATTTGATTGTTGTATTGCAGCGGCTAATGGAGGAGAAGCTTTATGCCAAGTTCTCAAAGTGTGAGTTTTGGCTCAGTTCAGTAGCATTCTTGGGAAACGTGGTGTCCAGTGAGGGTATTTAGGTTTATCCGAAGAAGATAGAGGCAGTTTATAGTTGGCCCAGACCGTCCTCAGCCATAAAGATTCAGAGTTTTCTTGGTTTGGCTGGTTATTACCGTCGGTTTGTTCAGGGTTTCTCATCTATTGCATCGCCCTTGACCAAATTGACCCTAAGGGTGCTCCTTTCAGGTGGTCGGATGAGTGTGAGGCGAGCTTTTAGAAGCTCAAGACTGCCTTGACCACAGCTCCAGTATTAGTTCTACCATCAACTTCTGGTTCTTATACCGTATATTGTGATGCTTCTCGGATCGACATTAGGTGTGTTTTGATGCAGGAGGGTAGAGTGATTGCTTATGCTTCGCGTCAGTTGAAGCCCCATGAGAAGAACTACCCTGTTCATGATTTGGAGTTGGCTGCCATTGTTCACGCATTGAAGATTTGGAGGTAATATCTCTATGATGTGTGTTGTGAGGTGTTTACTGATCATCGTAGCATTCAACACTTGTTTAAGTAGAAGGATCTCAATTTGAGGCCGCAGAGATGGTTGGAGCTGCTAAAGGACTATGATATTACCATTTTGTACCATCCGGGAAAGGCCAATGTGATGGTCAATGCCTTGAGTAGAAAGACAGTGAGTATGGGTAGTCTTTCATTCTTTCCTGTTGGTGAAAAACCCCTTGTAGTTAATGTTCAGGACTTGGCCAATCTGTTTGTGAGATTGGATATTTCGGAGCCCAGTCGGGTCCTAGCTTGTGTGGTTTCTCGATCTTCCTTATTCAATCGCATCAGAGAGCACCAATATGATGATCCTCATTCGCTTGTCCTCAAGGACAGGGTTAGGCATAGTGATGCTAGGGATGTGACTATTGGTGATGCTGGGCCGGATATGTGCGCCCACAATGTGGATGGGCTACGGGAGTTGATTCTTGAGGAGGCCCACAACTCATAGTATTCCATCCATCTGGGTGCCATGAAGATGTATCAGGATTTGAGATAGCACTATTGGTAGAGGAGGATGAAGAAAGAAATAGTTGGGTTTGTAGCTCGGTGCCTCAACTATCAGCAGGTGAAATATGAGCTTCAGAGACCGGGTGGCTTGCTTCAAAAGATAGAGATTCCAGAGTGGAAATAGATGCGGATCACCGTGAATTTCGTAGTTGGGCTCCCACGGACTTTGAGGAAGTTTGATGCCATTTGGGTGATTGTCGATCAACTACCAAAGTCTGCGCACTTCATTCTTGTGAGTACTACCTATTCTTCAAAGCGGATGGCTAATATTTACATCAAAGAGATTGTTTGCCTTCATGGGGTGCCAGTTTCCATCATTTCAGATAGAGGCACATAGTTTACATCACAGTTTTGGAGAGCCGTGCAGTGAGAGTTAGGCACTCTAGTTGAGTTGAGCACAACATTCCACCCTCAGACGGACGGACAGTCTGAGCACACTATCTAGATGTTGGAGGACATGTTACGCGCTTGTGTCATTAATTTTGGGTGTTCATAGGACCAGTTTCTGCCCTCGTGGAGTTTTTTTACAATAACAGCTATTAGTAGAGTATTCAGATGGCTTTATATGAGACTTTATATAGGAGGCAATGTAGATCTCTAGTGGGTTGGTGTGAGCCTGGTGAGGCTAGGCTTTTGGGTACAGACTTGGTTCAGGATGCATTGGACAAGGTGAAATTGATTCGGGAGCGACTTCGCATGGCGTAATCGAGATAGAAGAGTTATGCTGACAGAAAGGTCCGTGATGTGTCTTACTTGGCTGGGAAATCACTTTAATAGTTAGGGTATGAACTTTGAACATGTATTAACTATTTTATATAACATTTGATTAGTTTCGAGTCGTTTGGCACCAAGTTGGGGGTTTAAAGCACAATTTTGGACCGAAAAGTAAGCTTTGAGACAAGGTAAGTCTCTTTTCTAACCTTGTAAGAACGAATTAACCCCGTAGGTGAATTGATTTAGTATGTGCTTCTATTTGTGGGGACTACGTATGCACGAGGTGATGAGAGTCCGTATATAGCTACTAATTATGCTTATGTCCGAGTAGTCTAGGACCCAGACCATATTATACATGCTATGTTTGCAACCCTACTTGTTAATTTAATTGTTTAAATCATATTGAAACTTGATAAAGGAATTGTAAATGGTTAAATTTTATTTACTTGAGTTTTGGATGAGTCACTTGACTGTTATTGAGAATTGGTGTTTCTTAGAACATTAGCCTCTTAATAAATCTTGAATCGGCTATTTATAAAGTATTTTCTCTTCCCGTGGAGCGAATAGAACACCTCGATAGAAGATAGATGCATCTATGGTTCGTGTCATTCGATCCTCAACAGTGCATACTTTATATACTTGTATGTTGGATCGGGCCATACGACCTTGGCATAATTCATGCGTGATAAATTCTTGGAGCCCAATTTTAATTGATATTGCTTCATTGGCTTGGGAGATTAATTTGTTAAATGATTGAAATTAATTTGGGATTTACTATTAGCGAAAGAATTTTTTATTATTTCATGTTATTGAGTTTTCAACTATATTTATGTAATCCATGCTTAATTATAATTTTAATGTTTTATTGTTAACCCATAGTAAGTGTCAAAGTCGACCCCTCATCACTACTTCTTCGAGGTTAGACTGGATACTTACTGGGTATATGTTGTTTATGTACTCACGCTACACTTCTGCACTAAGAGGTCGTTTGGTAGAGTGTGTTAGAGAAAATAATGCATGCATTAGCTTTGTGTATTAGTAATTCTTTGTTTGGTACACCTTTTCAACCTATGTATAACTAATACAAGCATTAGTTATACACTCTATTTGGTATTATCCTATGTATAGCTAATGCATAGAAAACCATGACATTAGCTATACAGAGGCTATTAATGCATACATTAGCATGGTTAAAGATAAAATTATCCTTAAAGTCCCTTAAGTTAAAGAATATGGACGACATTTTTGTAAACAATTAAATTTCTTAAAAATTATGCAATGCATTTTAATTTTTAATACACCACACCAAACAATGCATAAGAAATAATCTCTGTATAACTAATGCTTGCATTACTAACCCATGCATTACTAACCCCTGCATTACTAATGCTCCTTATTTAACATTATTCTTATACGCCCTACCAAACGACCCCTAAATGTGCAGGATCTGAGGTAGGTGCATCTGGACCTCAGTCCAGCGTGCATCCTTGATTTTTCACGAGACTCTACGGTGAGCTTCCATCAAAGCCCATTCTGCAGTAGCCGAAATCTTTCTTTTGCTTGCATTCTGTCTATTTCACTTCAAATAGTAGTGTAGTATTCTTTTATATATTCTACTAGTAGCTCATACACTTGTGACACCAGGTCCTGAAAATTATGCTAGATGGTCTTGGGTTATTTTTTTATATCATAAAAAAATTGTATTCTCTCACCTTATTAAGTCTTTATCTCTTATCTATGCATTAAATGAAAAACCATCTATTTTGAAAATACTAAAATAGAAAAAAAATTATGTGGTTAGTTCACTGTTGGCTTGCCAAGCGGTAGTGTTGGGAGCCATCACGACCTATAGGAGAAATTGGGCCGTGACACCATTTTTGAAGCCACATTTGCTACCCTTCAATATCAATAACCCGCCTAGTGACCGTTTTAAAGCCATCCTCATTGGTGAAATCCAGGAACACATTATAGGTGTCGTAGACTCCAATTTTGACTCAGCCTTTGATTGAGATCGGTTCTTTGAATTTCGACCTTAAGCAATCAATTTGGGGTCTAGATTTTAAGAATCTGCCGTCTATAGTAAGCATGCACTCTGCTGCCATAATTCTATAGTATTCTGATGCCTTGAATAGGAGACATTCCATTGTGGGTTTTGCATATGGCTCACAGATTCTCGATTGTGCCGATGAACGGGTGAAGTAATACCAGAGGTTATAGCAATTTTGGTGGCATAAATGTGCTTTACTTCGATTGTTTTTCTTTGATTCCCTTAAGGGGTTAGGGGGAGTATTTTGCCATCTAGACGTGCCGGAAGGGCGCCGTCCGACAGGTACATGAGGGTGGAGCGTGGAGAAAAAGCGCTAGACTAAGTATCCGTTGAGTTTTTCAAAGAGAGAAAAAAGCCATTATTTTTTGCTCCCTTCCCTAAATGAAGTTGCAATATAAATTATTTATCCATTTCAATTATAATAGTGTTATATAAAAATTTACTTATTAAGTTCTTTGTGTGCGAATATAAAATAAAAGAAACATGGAATTGCAATTTGCAACTAAATTGCCAATTTCAATAATAAAAAAACAAACCTAACCATTGAAGTGCTTAGGGCTTATGTAGTGACTAATTGGTTGAGTCCTGAAGCTTTAAGACTAAAGTGAGACAAACAACAATATTGCTTAGAAAGAAAGTCTTAGTAATGGGATACGTGCAAGAAGCCCGAGAAAATCACGTCAAAAAGAAGGTCAAAGAAGGTAAATTTCATCGATTCTGTGACCTTTTTCGAAACCCTAAATGTTGTTTGAGAATTTCTTTTTGTAGAGCTTAAAGCACCTCTTGATTATTAAAATTAGGTTGCAGAAATTGTTCGTACTCATATCTCTTTTTATACAGTCCAAATAGAAAGACTAGCTCAAATGTGTTGCTCTTATTTTGTTCCGTGTCATATTTCACAACCCATAATTTGAATAGATTGTATTTAGAAAATTTAAATATATTTGTGACCAAAATTAAATGCTCAAAGTTTTTTCAGAAAAGGAGGGATGGGAGACATGAAGAAAAGGAAAACAAAAAGAAAGGGAAGTATAAAGAGGTAAGAGAAGCACACATATGGAGTATATTTCTACGTTTGGTTTGAGATTAGAGGGAAGCAGGAGAAAACAAATTAAACGTGTTTAATGTAATGACCCATACGGTTATTTTGAATATTATATCCCGGTTTCCCATTTATTGCTTATTCCATGTTTGTTTGTTGTTATATGACTTTCTAGATGGTTGGTTTAGTTCCGGGGATGTTTTAAAATGATATGGAAAACTTAGCCCCAAGGTTGGAAGCCTAAGTTGAAAAAGCTGACTGGATTTTTTGTCACGACCCGGATTTTTCACCCTCGGGAGTAGTGAAAGTGCCTAATAGTGAAAGCTAGGCAAGCCAATCATTCCAAATATTTTACCTTTTCCAATTTTAATCCTTCAATATTTGTGAATTAACAATATATAAACAACGAAAATAATGAAGCAGAAGAATGAAATGTTACAATTTAATAAAAATACCGATACCAATTCATAACATAAGCTACCCAGAACTGGTGTCACAATTTCACAGACTATCTAAGAATACTACAAATAGGGTCCGAACAAAATAGATACATGTCTGTCTCTGAAATAGTAAAGAACAGAAGAAAAACTAGATAGGAAGGGGACGCCAAGGCCAGCAGACACCTGTAGGACTACCTTGGGTTGCCTGATGGACTGAAGGCAGCAACCTCACTATGGTCCAAAAGCTACAGCACCGGAATCTGCACACAGTGCAGAGTGTAGTATCAGCATAACTGACCCCATGTGCTGGTAAATGCCTAGCCTAACCTCCATGAAATAGTGACGAGGCTAGGACAAGACTACCAAATAAACCTGTGTAGTTAAATCATATACAACGGAAAAATAAAGGAAGAAATTTACAGTTAAGGATAAGAAGGGGAAACATGTTGCGGGGAACAACAAGTAACAACAGAAAACCAACAGATAAATGTAAAGAACACCATTATTCAATTATTAGCAAGAATCAGAAATCAAAGACAAGTGCACATCATCAACCTTCGTGCTTTTATTCTCGTCCTCACCATAAGAATCAATATAATCGGCACGACATCACCCTTCGTGCTTGTACCTCACATAATCATGGCACTGAATTATCCTTCGTGCATTATCACTCATATCATGGCACGACATTGTACATCGTGCGACACGGCATCACCTTTCATTCTTTTATCTCACAATATTGGCATGACATCACCCTTCATGCATTAACACTCTCAAAATCATACACGGTATCACCCTTCGTGGTTTACACTCTTCCTCACCCAAGCAACAATCACAAAGTAATTTGGGCAAGGGAATCAATAATATTACAATAAAATCCCGGCAAGGGAACAATAGGATAACAACAATATCTCGTCAAGGGAAACAATATCATGAGTAATGACATCCCGGCAAGGGAGATAATATCAAAAGTATAACATCCCGGCAAGGGAGACAATATCATAAACCTCTTCTCTTATCCACATTTACTTCACAACTCAATTCTCAACTTGAGACAACGCTCTACAATGTTCAATTACCAATAATACTTCCACAAGCCTTGTTCAACAATAGAAATCATCATATAAAGCATGAACAATACGAAACAGAGTCACATTAATCATAGTATAAGACTCACGGGCATGCGAGCTGTCACACCTCCTTTTTGCGCGCCTACCCCGAAGGATAAATGCGTGAGGGAGTTTTTCCAATTTAAGTGACAATATTTGAAATGGGATTATTTATTTAATTCAGAGTCGCCACTTGGGAAAGATTTGGTTTTTGGTGTCCCAAGTCACCGGTTTATCTTGAATCCCGAATCGAGGAAACTTTTGACTTTCCAATGAAGTCTGCGAACCAGAAATTCTAAGTAAGGAATTCTGTTGGCCCGAGGGAAGGTGTTAGGCACCCCCGAATCCCGTGGTTCTAGCACGGTCACTTAAATTGTTATAATGGCTAAATATCTGATTTTAATACATGTTATGACTTGTGTGATTTTATTAAGTTTAAACCGCTTTTATTATTATTTTTATAGAATTGCAACGTCGTGGAATTGGATCTTCGAACCACATCGCAATCAATGCACCCGTGGTTGTTGATACATTCCGACACTGTTGAGATTTGGATTTAGGTCACATAAATGCGCACCCGAATTTAATAATGTAAATTGATTAAAATCGCGCCTAAAAGTCTAACGCGTTATTATCTTTGAGGAAGGCCGTAATAATTCGCTAAACGGCCCATCCCAAATTCTAAGTATTTTATTATGGCCAATTATTGAGGGCCCCGCAATTTGCATTTTTGTTTGACAAGGCATGCCTCATTTTTGTTTTAAAAGGATCGACCTATAGTGACTATGTTTTTCTATTTCGTTTGTCTCTATAATGAAAGAAAAAGAATTCTAATTTATTTACATGCTCACCAGTAGAGACAAGTTGAGCAGAAAGTTATGTGCAGTAGGCCCAGAAAAAGTTTGATTGAACAGTAAACTTTAACACGTCAAAACCAAACTTTCACAAACTCATTTTTTATCTATTTTTACTCCCCGATGAGTTAAATGCTCTTTCAGAGATTAGAAATATCAAAAATGCAAAGGGAGTTATTAAAGTTGAGTTTCGAAAGTGAGTCGTTTAAAGAGTTTACATGGGCAGCGCATAGAATGTTCTAAATACAGACAGTAAAAGAAAGAAAAGACTACATTAAACTACAACTTCAAATCTTTCCCATTTTTTTTGCATTCATGCTTCGAGTAGCTTACAAGATGTACCAGTGTATCAGTTTGTGTACCTGGTATTTGGAAAGCAAGGAAAGAAGATGAAGATCAGTAGAAGCAGCAGTAGTGTAAATACACAGCAACAACAGGTTCAGCAACACAGCAAAACCAGTAACGACCAGTAGAATAACCCAGCAACAGATTGAAAAACCAGCAGTACCGGAATGCAATCGTAGTCAAAGCAGAAGAGAGACAGATACAAGATGCAGTAGTTTACTGATTTTGAATAACACTCAAGGAAAGGCAAACGGAAATTATTCAAGTAAAAGTTCAACTTGTTTTTCTCTTTTGCTCTCAAATTCTGATTTCTCAAAATTCAGTCAACTCTCTCAACTTTTTTTTCTATCTTCTTCAAAGTCTCCCTTTCTATTCTCCAAGTCTCCCACAATGTGTAAAAATGACTCTATTTATAACCAAGACTCTTGTCTTGAACCACTAACCCGAAATATTCCCATGATTGCATACTTTGTTTCCCACTACCTTAAATGCTTTGTTCCCCACTACCTTAAACAAATGAATTATTCCCCACTATTTTGTGTCTTGTCCCCCACTATATTAAACAAATATATCACCTCCACACTAACTTATGTCTTGTCCCACACTATATTAAATAAATGCATTATCCCCACTCCATTATGTCTTGTCCCCCACTAACTTAAACAATTATATTATTCCCCACTACATTATGTCTTGTCCCCCACCATGTACTATTTTAATATTATTTAATCTTAATGGACAGAGCACTCAAAATAAATAATTGTTCAGATTTTTAATTCCAAAAATACCCCTCCAACCTTACTAAAATTACCATTTTACCCCTGAAAATACTGCAATTTACCAATCTACCCCGTCAGCTATAACCAATTCACCTAATCAATTCTAACAAAAATATAGCAAATATAACCAATTCCTAAACAAATTCAATCAACAAATTCAAACTAAATCTAACAATATTACAGTCAAGACGAAGGATTCCAGTCATCAAACTAACATAATTCTATATTAAAAACTAAATCCTTTTAAATTAATAAGAACAAACTGAAGAAATAATTAATTGAACTTCAACTTAAATCTAATCAACATTATAATTAAACTAACAATTTCTACCTAAAAAATAAACAAGAAAAATGAAACAAACTGAAGAAAATAAAAAACGATAAACACGAATTGGATAAACCAACTAACCGGATCGGAACGACGATGAACTCGAATGAAAACAAATCTTCCCGGAAACAATTATCGCACCAAAATATCTTGACGCCGAAGACGACCACGAACGGACGATCGAAGAAGATGGTCGTTTGGTGTCGTTTGAAGATGAAGCAGTGGTGGCGAAGAGGCGGTGAAGCAGTAACAGCTGCTACTGCTGAGCATGCTCGACGGAGGGCAGCTTTGGTGGTCGTCCATGGATGGACGTAGCAGAAGGCAACAGTAGCGACGGACATGGGAGGTCGACGGACATAGCAGGAGCAACCACACACATCCATGGTCATTTGACGGACGTAGCAGGAGCAACAGTGCTGGACGTGACAGTGGTTGAAGACGATGGAGAGGCAGCCATGGTCGTTTGACGTGGATCTAGTCGAGCTGCTGGATGCGACAGTGGTGAAGCAGCCATGGACGTTGGTTGTTTTGGATGTGAGGTCGTCGATGGCTGTCGTGGTTGGTCGACGAGCGACGGGGAGCAGCAGACGCAACAGCCATAGGAACTTGACGAGCTCGTCAATGGCGGATGTTGTTCGTCGATGAAGATGAAGCTTGGGACGAAGAAGCTGAAGACGGGGCAGCCATGCGAGCTCGATGAGCTCGTCAATGGCGGACGGGGAGGTTCGTTGGCGTTGGAAGGGGTGTGAGATGAGGAAGATGAAGATATGAGAGAAAGAGAGGGGGGGATGGTTTTTTGGTTTAGGTTTAGGAAATGAAATGAATATTAGGAGGGGTTAGGTCATTTGGGGTTATGGGGCGGACCGGGTCGAACCGGGTTGAAATGGACTGGGTCATGGGGAACGTTGGGTATCTTTGGGCCTGTGGTTTGAAATTGAAGAAGAGGCCCAATTCCGATTTTCTTTATATTTTTTGCTCTATTTTCTTTTACTTTCTAATTAATAAAACTAAAATTCTAAATTAAGTTATAAACTAAATTAACTTATCAAAAATACTAACTAATTCCACCCTTCTTTAAGGTGACAATAATAGCCTGCCTGAATATACATGGAGAAACATCCTGCACCACGTCTCCAAGATCACTGCAACTCCTTAATGCCCAATTGATAACAAGTGCTCCACGTTGCATAAGATTGAGTATGAAGGAAATGAAGGTATAAGCTTCAAAGGAATCAAATAGCACGATGAGGAAACAAGAAGGGAAGTGCTTTTACACCCCTATAGCTTCTCGAAGATAAGTACATACATCTCTGTACCGATCGCAAGACTCTACTAGACTTGCTCATGACTTGTGAGATCAATCTTAGAAAACACCCGTGCACCTTGAATCTGGTCAAAGAGATCTTCAATACGAGGTAAAGGATAACGGTTCTTCATCGTAACTTTGTTCAACTGGCGATAATCAATACACATACGGATAGAACTATCCTTTTTCTTCACAAACAAGACAGGAGCACCCCAAGGCGATACACTGGGCCGAATAAAACCCTTATCAAGCAATTCCTGTAACTGATCCTTCAACTCCTTCAATTCAGGTGGAGCTATACGATACGGAGGAATAGAAATAGGCTGAGTGCCCGGCAACAGATCAATGCCAAAATCAATATCTCTATCAGGCGGCATGCCTGGAAGATTAGCTAGAAACACATCGGGATAATCCTGTACTATAGGACTGAGTCAATAGAAGGGATATCAACACTAGCATCTCTCACATAAGATAAATACGCGCCATACCCCTTCTCAACTATACACTGAGCTTTAAGAAAAGAAATAACTCTACTGGGGTGTAATTTAAGGTACCCCTCCATTCAACACGCGACACACCTGGCATAGCCAGTGCCACGGTCTTGGCATGACAATCAAGAATAGCATAATGGGGTGACAACCAGTCCATGCCCAAGATAATATCAAAATCAGCCACGCTGAGTAACAATAAATCGGCTCTGGTCTCAAAACCACTAAGAGTAACCAAACATGACCGATAAACGCAATCCATAACAAGAGAATCTCCCACAAGAGTAGAAACATAAATAGGGAAACTCAAAGAATCCCGAGGTACACCCAAATGCGGAGAAAAATAAGAAGACATATAAGAATAAGTGAAGCCTGGATCAAATAGAACTGATGCACCTCTATGACAAACCATGACAATACCTGTGATAACAGAATCGGAGGTAATAACCTCGGTACGGGCAGGAATAGCATAATATCTAGCCTGGACTCCCTCTCTAGGATGACCTCTACCTCCTGGACCTCCACCTCTAGATGGCTGAGCAGGTGGGGTAGCAACTAGATATGTTATCATAGCTTGAGAACTCTGCGGGGTACGCTGTGGTTGAGAAGTCTGTGGAGGTGCAATCCTCCCAAGTCTAGGGCAATCCCTCACCATATGGTGGATGTCACCATACTCAAAACAAACCCTGGGAGGACGTGGTGGCTATGACTAGCTCGGGCCAGGTCTGCTAGACTGACCTCTGAAGGCACCCCGCGCTGGAGGCGCACTAGAAACTGGAGGTGCATAATAAGGCCCGTGAGGCCTAGGAGGAGCTGGAGCACTGCTGGCTGCTGGAAGAGCTGAATGAACGAGGCGACTCACATAACCTTTACCATGACGTCCTGAAGCTAGGGCACAGGCACCAGAGAAATGGCCCGACTCTCGAGACCTCTTGGCCTCCCTCTCCTCCTTCTCCCTAGCATGCATACCCTCAATCCTCCTAGCAATGCTCACTACCTGCTGATAAGAAATATCCATCTCCAACTCACAAGCCATGCTAGATCTGATAGGGGTAATAAGCCCCTCAATACACCCGCGAACCCTCTCGCGAACAGTGTCAACCAAGGTTGGTACATGCCTAGCCAAACTGGTGTAACGAACAACATTCTTTGAAATAGTCATATTACCCTGGCACAAATGCTCAAACTTTGCGCGCCATACGTCTCTGGTGCTCTGAGGAACATACTCTCTCAACAACAGATCCAAAAACTGAGCCCAAGTTAGTGAAGCAGCCACATCTGGACTGTCTAACTCATAGGTGCGCCACCAATCATAGGCGGCCCCTCGAAGCTGGAAAGTAGTGAAAGAAACCCCGCTCGATCCTGAAATACCCATGGTACGGAGAATGTGGTAACACTTATCAAGAAATCCCAGAGCATCCTCCAATGCTAAACCACTAAATACAGGAGGCTTGTACTTTTTGAACCTCTCAACCCTCAACTGCTCATCCTCAGAAGCAGCTGCCCTGTCCTCGGGCTGAGCTGGCACTGCAGGCGGTATAGGAATAATCTTAGGGACCTGCTCGACATGCACTTGCTTCTTAGGAGTGTGGGCGGCGGGAGTCTGTACTCCTCCCCCGGCATGGGATGTAGCTGCAGCAAGGGGAAGCAACCCTGCCTGAGCCAAAGTGGTATACATGCTCATGAACTGTGCCAGAGTCTCCTGAAGGGTTGGAGTAGTAGTGGCAGTAGGCGTGTCAGGTGCCTGGACTGTAGCTGGATCTACTGGTGGTACATTAGCAGCAGCTCACGCATGTGCTCTTGCTGCACCACGTGCATGCCCACAGCCTCTACCCCGGCCCCGGCCTCTAACGGCTGCAGTAGGGGGCGCGGGTGCCTGATCATATCGAGTAGCACATGTCCTCACCATATGTGAGAGAATAGAAGACAGAAGTTTAGAATTGTTATGTCAAAATATCGCACGACAAGGAAATCAAATGAAGTACAAATATTTCCTAACAGTTACATAGCCTATCGTAGATAAGTACAGACGTTTCCGTACCGATCAACAAGACTCTAATAAAACGGCTTGTGCTCCGTGGATCCTATGAACCTAGAGCTCTGATACCAACTTGTCACGACCCCAGTTCGCCCTCAGTGAACTATCGTGATGGTACCTAGTATCTATGACTAGGTAAGCCTAACAAGTGCGGAAATAAAATTGAAACTTGCAGAAATATAACTAAAGGAAAACCAAGAATAACCAAAAAGGGAAACAATATATACAAAGCCGCTCGGTATATATATCACAATATCTCAAACTTCTACGACACTATCCCAAAACCCGAAAACTCACGGGAACACAAGCTAGACGAAATACAATAAAGTGCTCTAATCTCCAGAATGTCTACATCAACAGTAAGATAGAAAAGACTAACACTACAGGATAGAATAAAGATAGAGACTCCTTGGTGTGCGAACGCGGCAGATATACCTCGAAGTCTCCGAAAGATCTCCCTGCCTCAAGGGTGATAAGCCTGGGTAGAGGTACCTAGATCTACACTTGAAAAACATGCGCAGAAAGGGGCATGAGTACACCACAGCGGTACTCAGTAAGTGCCAAGCCTAACCTCGGTCGGGTAGTGACGAGGAAGGTCAGGGCCCTACTAAGATAAATAAATAATAAATGACAGGATAAATAAGTAGTATAAGTGAGAATCTACAATAAGAATATATAAAGTATGATAAGAGCACAATAGCGGAAATAGAATATAAAGGCATAACACTAGGAGAACACCACTCACAAAAAGGATAATAACCGTGGATCTCTTGGTATGCCGAGGATCTTTTGGTATCCTCAATATGAACACTAGGGATCTCTTGGTATCCTCAATAAATACACTAGAGATCTCTTGGTTTCCCGAGGATCTCTTCGTATCCTCAATAAATACACTAGAGATCTCTTGGTATCCCGAGGATCTCTTGGTATCCTCAATATATATGCCTGGGATCTCTTGGTATCCCGCACCTCAGTCAAGATCATAAATACATGTAAGGGATCTTCCGGGATGCCGTCCCGTAGTCCCAAATTAAATCACACAGCAGCAGCTCAAGAATATCAAAATAAATACTAAGTTCGTAACAAGTAAACAGTCAATTCTAGCCTAACATGCTTCACGTAATGCAATTAAGGCAGTTCAAGCAAATAGGCAATTAAGTCAACTAAGCATGCTTTTCTAAACTAACACAGGCTAAGTTTGCAAGTAGAATAAAAACAGGTAAGAAAGGAACTCAGTTTAGATACTTAAAGTAAAACTGGATTTTCAACAATTAGCTCAAGTACGCGCTCGTCAACCCACGTACAAGGCATTTCAACTATCAAATATCATATCCTAAGGGAAAGGTCCCCCATACAAGGTTAGACAAGCCACTTACCTTGAACCGGCTCAAAAATCAATTCGAAACCACACGTTTGCCATGAGTATCCGACTTCAAATGGCCCAAATATATTAAATTCAATCGCATATTGTAAATAACACTTCAAGTAACGGATTCTACAATTAAATTCTAAGCTAATACGTGAAAACATGTAAAATGACCAAAATGTCCCTCAGGCCAACGTCTCGGAATCGGGTGAAATTTATATTTTCAAAAACCTCATACTCTCACGAGTCTATACATAACAAGAGCACTGAAATCGGAGTCCAAATGACCCCTCAAACCCTCAGTCAAAGGTCTCTTAAACTCAAGCCCTAATTACCCCTTTTCCCCAAATTTCTCACCATTAATTAGGTCTTTAATCACATGTAAATGAGTTATGAAGTCAAGGACATTACCTCCAATCGATTTCCCTTTGTTTTCCTAAACAATCCCTCTCAAAAGCTCCAAACCCGGATGAAAATGGTGGAAGAATAGCCAAATTTCGCAAAGACAACTATTTATATGTTCTGCCTAGTGTTTTCTGCATTTGCGGCCCTGGGACCGCATCTGCGATCCCGCTTCTGCGGAACAAGTATCGCATCTGCGACTTTCATTAAATGGCCAATTTTTCTGCACCTGCGGTTTTCCACTCGCAGATGCTGTTTTGCTTCTGCGGAAGATCCACCGCATTTGCGGAACCTGCTGAACAAACCAAAATCTGAATCTGCGGTCTCCTTTGCCGTATCTATGGTTCCTAAGCCGCAGATGCGAAAATACCAGAAACAACAATGCTACAGCTGCTGCAACACTTCTTCAACCTTCCCGTCAACCATCCGAAATCATTTTGAGGCCCCCGGGACCTCAACCAAAACCACCAACATAACCTACTACCTTATTCAAACTTGTACCAATCTTTAAAACACCTAAAACAACATCAGAAACTCGAATTAATCAAGGATTTAATCCTAAGAACTCCAATTTTTTCTCCAGATACGCTTTCGATAAAAAACCTAACCAAATCACATCCGAATGACCTAAAATTTTGCACACACATCCCAAATGACATGACGGAACTACTGCAACTTCCGAAATTCCATTCTGACCCTCGGATCAAAATCTCACTATCGAACCGGAAACTTTAAAAATTCAAACTTCGGAATTTCAAGCCTAAATTAGCTACGGACCTCCAAAACACATTTCGATCACGCTCCTAACCCCAAAATCACCTAACGAAGCTAACAAAACAATCAGATTTCCATTCTGAGGCCGTCTTCACACTGCTCCGACTACGATCAACTTTCCAACACTTAAGCTCTCATTTAGGGACTAAGTGTCCTAAACTCCGAAATTCAGAACCGAACGTCCCGACAAACCAAAATAGCAGAAATAAATACGGGGAAAGCAGTTAATGAGGGATTGGGGCACAAATTCTAAAAATGACCGGCCGGGTCATTACAGGCCTTCGCGTTCGCGAATGGTTAGGATGTGAGGCAGGAAGGTTGGCCTTCGCGTTCGCGACGTGGGTCCCACTTTCATGAAGGGTTAGGTGCAGTGTTCATCATGAACACGATGAGTTTCCCCCATTCGCTTAGAGTAAATGGGAACAGCTAGGTCGAGGTTCATTTGTGCTACGCGTTCGCGAGCTAGAGGTTGCGTTCGCGAAGGGTTAAGGAGCTAAAGCTTCGTGTTCGTGTTCAGGATGTCGCATTCGCGATAAAGGTAAGTGGTCAACGGAATTTTGTGCTTCGCGAATGCGAGGCGTTGACCGTGTTCACGAAGAAGGGATTTAAATTGCTGGGCAGAATGTTTAAAAGACAATTTTTGCAATTTTTGGCCATAGTTAACCATTTTTGAGTCGATTTTGGAGCTTTTCGAGAAGAATTGAAGAGGGAATCAAAGGGAAACACTTGGAGGTAAGATTTATGGACTTAATACTTGATTCTATTGTGATTTCTACCTAATTAAATATGAAATTTATGGAATCTAAAGCCTAAAATTGGGGAGTTAGGGCTTGGAATTTGTTTGATTTGAAGATTTGAGGGGTCGTTTGTGGTCAGATTTTGATCTATTTGATATGTATGAACTCGTGAGAGTGTAAGGATTCCAGTTTTATGAATTTTATCGGAATCCGAGTCGTGGGCCCAGGGGTCAGGTTTGGCCAATTTCGGGATTTGTATAATGTAAATTGGTTATTTTCGAGTGGGCTTTGTCCCCTTAGCATATTTTGATGATATAAATATGTTTTTGGTTAGATTTGGAGCGTCTGGAGGTCGATTCAAGAGGCAAAGGCATCGTGGGCTAGATTTTGGACCGGATAGAGGTAAGTAATGATTGAAAATGCTGTCCTGAGGGTATGAAACACAGATTTCACATCGTTGTGCTACTTTGAGGTGACGCACATGCTAGATGACGAGCGTAGGGGTCATGCACCATTGGGGATTGTGATATAGTCTGTCCCGTATAACTGTTAAATCGCGTATGTGATTGAAAAATGTTTGCTATCATTGTGTTTGGAAAGTATTATCATGTTTTGGGCTGTACGCCATATTTGGGCCTCATGCCAACTGTTTTGGACCCTTAGGGGATTTTTACTACTAATCCTCACTGTTTTGACTTTATATTTAAACTCAGCCATGTCGTATTCTACTATTTTCATAACTCAGCCATATTTACTCGTTTTTGATATTTTAAATGATATTTTGGGCTTAGCATCATGTTTTACTATTGCACGAGTGGGTTGAGAGATTTCTGACTGATTGAGGCCGAGGGCCTGTGTTGTGAGGATACTATGGGATCAGGCTATTTTCCGCAGTAGTGTGGTACTGATTCATGATTTTGAGGTTGAGGGTCTGATTTGTTATGCCACGAGGTGGCTTGATATGAGACCGAGGGCATGTTTGATTATGCCACGAGATGGCTCGTTTTTGTGCTTGGCCTGTAGGAGCCCCTCCAGGAGTCTGTACACTCCCAGTAAGCGCGGGTACCCAGTGTGAGATGTGATATTGCCCAAGGGGCTATTGTTGTTTCATGTTATTGCCCGAGGGGCTGATTCTATTGGTATTTTACCTGAGAGGCGGTTATGGTACTTGCTTTGCCCAAGGGGCTGATTTATGTTTCTATCTTCTTTCCTCACTATTTTGATCACTCATTTGAACTACTGAAAGATGTTTTTTAAAAAGGGTTTTTCTGCTAAACTGAGATGTTTTTACGAGTTTTACTGTTTTACTACAATGTTATGGATTTATACTATTTTATTGTAGCATTAGTCTGTGTTTTACGTGTTTTCTTACTGCTCAACTACCTTTACTTTTATTGCTTACTGAGTTGGCGTACTCACATTACTCCTTGCACCCTGTGTGCGGATCTAGGAGTCTCGGGTCATGCTAGTGAGTGCTGATTTGCCTTCTAGCAGGCTTGCTTGGAGTTGACTAGGTAGCTACACGACGTTCGTAGCCTAGTGCTTCTCCTTCCTATCCTTATTTTGCTTTGTACTAGCTTTGTTTCAGACTATGTCATTTTTTTTGTAATTCTAGAAGTTGTAGTTGCTCATGACTGGTGACACCCTGATATCGAGATGTGTTTTGGTTTCTGCACTATTTTATCCTACTTTATACTATGGGATTTTAGCTTGTTAATGTCTTAAAATGACTTATTATAATTGTTCGGTTGGTTTGGGTTTTGTGTCAGCTGGCCTATTTTCACGATAGGCGCCATCAAGACCAGATCCGTTTTAGGGTCGTGACAAGTTGGTATCTGAGCCTAGGTTACATAGGTCTCATAAGTTATGAGTAGGTTTAGTAGAGTCTCGCGGATCGGTACGGAGACGTCTATATTTATCCTCGGGAGGCTGCAGAACCTTTAGGAAACCTTCATATTCTTGAATTCTTGTCGTGCGAATATGTTGATCTGAGTACTAAACTTCTTCTATTCTATTCTCTCACAGATGGTGAGGACACGTGTGACCAGTCAGGATGGACGACCACCAGTGCCACTAGCTGGGGCCAATAGAGATTGAGGATGCGATCGAGGTCGTGGTAGGGGTAGGGGTGTAGCCCGCATAGCAGCTAGGGCAGCACCTGCAGATACACCAGCCGTCCCAGTTCAAGATCAGGTCCTAGTTGTGGACGCTCCAACAACACCAGCTAAGGCACCAGCTGTGCCTATTGCAATTTCGGGCCTTCAGGAGGCCCTGACCTAGATTCTTTCAGTATGCACTTTCCTAGTTCAAGCGGTCTCAGTTACTATAGCCGTAACTACTTCTCAGGCTGGGGGAGGCACTCAGACTCCCGCTGCTCGCACACCTGAGCAGGTCATGCAGGGACTTCAGATACCGGGGGCACCTCCAGCCTAGCCGGTTACAGCTGCTTAGGACTATGTAGCTCCTGTCATGCTAGAGGACGAGCAACGCATGTTGGAGTGGATTGGTAAACTTCAGCCTCCGACATTCAGTGGTATAGAGGGCGAGGATGCCCAGGGTTTCTTACACAAGTGTCAAAGGATTCTTCGTACAACGGGTATTCTGGAGACCAGCGGGGTAGCATTTACTACTTTTGAGTTTTCTGGAGCTGCCTTCACTTGTTGGGAGGCTTATGAGAGGCTTACGACTATTGGTGCAACACCCTTTACCTGGCAGCAGTTCTCCATTATCTTTTTGGAGAAGTATGTGCCACAGTCTCGGAGAGAGGAGCTGCGTAAGGTAGTTCGAGAAATTGCGTTAGGGAGATATGACTGTGATGCAGTATGACATGAGTTTCTTGGAGTTAACTCGTCATGCTATTTGGTTGGTTCCTACAGATAGAGAGAGAGAGAGAGGATCAAGAGGTTCATTGATGGCCTCACATATCAGCTTTGGATTCTCATGACCAGGGAGAGGGTGTCTGGTGCTACTTTTGAGGAGGTTGTTGACATCGCTCGTGAGATTAAGTCAGTTTGTTGCCAGGAGTGAGATGAGAGGGAGGCCAAAAGGCCTTGGGGATCTGGTAGTTACAGTGGTACTCCTTCGAGAGGTCAGTTTCAGCACGGCAGAGGCCGTCCATTCAGGCATGCTCAGCCAGCTCGCCCAGGTTATCATGGGGCATCATCGGGTCATGGTTCTCACAGTTCTTATCAGGGCCATTCATCACTCAGTGCCCTTCAAGCTCAGAGTTCATCCCGTGCTCCATCAGTTCAGGGCTCTTCTATGCCAGGTGCATATGCTAGTCATTTCGGTGCTAGGGGTTCCCTTCAGTCCCCGTCTCCAGCACCAAGGAGTTGTTATGAGTGTGGAGAGTTGGGTCATATGTGGAGGCAGTGTCCTCGTCATCTTAGGGGCTCATCCCAGCAAAGGAGTCAGCCATCGACTTTAGTGCCAGTTACTTCACTACCCACCACCCAGCCAGCTAGGGGTGGAAGACAGTCAACTAGAGGTTGCCTAGAGGGGGAGGTCGATCAGGTGGTGGTCGGGCCCATTTCTGTGCACTCCCAGCTAGACCAGATGCTATTGCTTCAGATGCTGTGATTACAAGTATTGTCTCAGTCTGCCATAGAGATGCCTTTGTGTTATCTAATCCCGGTTCCACTTTTTCATATGTGTCATTATGTTTTTCTCATTATTTGGATATGCCCCATGAGTCTCTTGTTTTATCTATTCGTGTATCTACTCCGGTGGGCGATACTATTATTGTGGACCGTGTGTACTGATCGTGTGTGGTGACTATTGGGGGTTTGGAGACCCGAGTGGACCTGTTATTACTTTGTATGGTGGACTTTGATGTGATATTGGGCATGGATTGGCTATCTCCGTGTCATGCTATTTTGGACTATTATGCTAAGACAGTGACATTGGCTATGCCGGGCGTGCCACGAATTTAGTGGCGAGGTTTGACTGATTTTGTCCCTAGTAGGGTGATTTCATTCTTGAAGGCCTAACAGATGGTTGTGAAAGGTTATCTTTCATACTTAGCCTTTGTGAGGGTGTCAGTGCAGAGACTCCTAGTATTGATTCTGTTCCTGTTGTGAGGGATTTTCCCGATGTGTTTCCTGTAGACCTGCCGAGCATGCCACCGGATAGGGATAATGATTTTGGTATTGATCTGGTGCCGGGCACTCAGCCCATTTCTATTCCATCGTATCGTATGGCACCAACAGAGTTGAAGGAGCAACTTTAGGAACTCCTTGATAAGGGGATTATTCGGCCTAGTCCTTGGGGTGCACCTATTCTATTTGTGAAGAAGAAGGATGACACGATGAGGATGTGCATTGATTATAGGCAGTTGAACAAAGTAACAATCAAGAACAAATATCCTTTACCTCGTATCGATGATTTGTTTGACCAGCTTCAGGGAGTGAGATTGTTTTCCAAGATTGATCTTCGTTCAGGGTATCACCAGCTGAAGATCAGGTACTAGGATATTCTTAAGACAACTTTCAGGAACTGATATGTTCATTATGAGTTCCTTGTGATGTCTTTTGGGTTGACCAATGCCCCTGCAACATTCATGCATTTGATGAACAACGTGTTTTGGTCTTATTTCGACTCATTTGTCATAGTTCTCATTGATGATATTCTGGTATACTCACGTAGTCAGGGGGAGTACGCGGATCATTTGAGAGTTGTGTTACAGAGGTTGAAGGAAGAGAAACATTATGCAAAGTTCTCCAAGTGTGAGTTTTGGCTCAGTTCAATGGCATTCTTGGGGCACGTGGTGTCCAGTGAGGGTATTCAGGTTGATCCGAAGAAGATAGAGGCGGTTCAGAGTTGGCCCAGACCATCCTCAGCCACAGTGATTCGAATCTTTTTTGGTGTGGCGGGTTATTACCGTCAGTTTGTGCAGGGATTTTCATCTATAGTGTCACCCTTGACCAGGTTGACTTAGAAGGGTGCTCCTTTCATGTGGTCGGATGAGTGTGAGGAGAGCTTTCAGAAGCTCAAGATTGCCTTGACCACAACTCCAGTGTTAGTTTTTCCATTAGCTTCAGGTTCATATACCGTGTATTGTGATGCTTTGAGAATTGGTATTGGGTGTGTGTTGATGTAGGAGGGAAAGTTATTGCTTATGCTTCTCGTCAGTTGAAGACCCATGAGAAGAACTACCCTATTCATGATTTGGAGTTGGCTGCCACTATTCACACGTTGAAGATTTGGAGGCATTATTTTTATGGTGTGTTTTGTGAGGTGTTTACTGATCATCGTAGCCTCCAACACTTGTTCAAGTAGAAGGATCTTAATTTGAGGCAGCGGAGATGGTTGGAGGTACTAAAGGACTATGATATCACTATTTTGTACCATGTGGTGGCCGATGCCTTGAGTAGGAAGGCGATGAGTATGGGGAGTTTGGCCTCTTGCACTTGATGTTCATACTTTGGCCAATCGGTTCGTGAGGTTAGATATTTCGGAGCCCAGTCGGGTATTGGCTTGTGTGATTTCTTGGTCTTCCTTATGTCATCATATTAGAGAGCGCTAGTATGATGATCCCCATTTAATTATCCTTGAGGACAAAGTTCAGCACGACGATGCTAGAGATGTGACTATTGGTGATGATGAGGTATTGAGGATGCAGGGCCGGATATGCATGCCCAATGTAGATGGGCTTCGGGAGTTGATTCTGGAGGAGACCCATAGCTCATGGTATTCCATTCATCCGGGTGCTGCGAAGATGTATCAGGATCTGAGACAATATTATTGGTGAAGGAGAATGAAGAAGGACATTGTAGGATTTGTAGCACGGTGTCTCAATTGTCAGCAAGTGAAATATGAGCATCAGAGACCGGGTGGCTTGCTTCAGCAGATGGATATTCCAGAGTGGAATTGGGAACGGATCACCATGGACTTTGTAGTTGGGCTCCCACGGACTTTGAAGAAGTTCGATGCTATTTGGGTGATTGTGGACCGGCTGACCAAGTCCGCGCACTTCATTCCCGTGTGTACTACCTATTCTTCAGAGCGGTTGGTAGAGATAGATATTCGGGAGATTGTTCGTTTACATGGTGTCCCAATTTCCATCATTTCAGATAGAGGTACTCAGTTTACTTCACAGTTTTGCAGGTCTGTATAGCAAAAGTTGGGTACCCAGGTTGAGTTGAGCACAACTTTTCACCTTCAGACGGACGGATAGTCCGAGCGCACTATTCAGATATTGGAGGGCATGTTTCATGCTTGTGTTGTTGATTTTGGAGGGTCATGGGATCAGTTTCTACCGCTCGCAGAGTTTGCTTATAACAACAGTTATCAATCGAGTATTCAGATGGCTCCATATGAGGCTTTGTATGGGAGACGGTGTAGATCTCCAGTTGGTTGGTTTGAGCCGGGCGAAGCTAGGCTATTGTGTACAGACTTGGTGTAGGATGCTTTAGACAAGGTGAAGGTGTTTTAGGAGAGGCTTCGTACAGTGCAGTCGAGACAAAAGAGTTATGTTGATAGGAAGGTTCGGGATGTGTCCTACATATTTGGTGTGAAGGATCTATTGAAGGTTTCACCCATGAAGGGTGTTATGAGATTTGGGAAAAAGGGTAAATTGAGTCCTCGGTTCATTAGGCCTTTTGAGGTGCTTTAGAGGATTGGAGAGGTGGCTTATGAGCTTGCTTTGCCACCCTTTTTGTCGAGTGTGCATCCGGTATTTCATGTTTCTATGCTCCCGAAGTATATTGGCGATCCGTCTCATGTTTTGGATTTCAGCACGGTTTAGTTAGATGATGATTTGACTTATGATGTAGAGCCAATAGCTATTTTGGAGCATCAGGTTTGAAAGTTGAGGTCAAAGGATATAGTTTCAGTGAAAGTACAGTGGAGAGGTTGGCCCGTGGAGGAGGCTACCTGGGAGACCGAGCGAGAGATACGGAGCAGATATCCTTACCTATTTGAGAGTTCAAGTATATTTCTTGACCCGTTCGAGGATGAACGTTTGTTTAAGAGGGGGAGGATGTAACGACCCGGCCGGTCGTTTCATGAGTTGCTGCTCCATTTTCCCTATTTCTGCTTGTTATTGTCTTGCTTAGCTGTATTATATGATATCGGGTTGGTTGGTTCGGGTTCAGAGAGGTTTTGGAAAGAAATGAGACACTTAGTCTCTTTTGAGTAAGCTTAGGTTGGAAAAGTCAACCGAATGTTGACTTATGTGAAAAAGGGAACGGATGTGAATTCCGATGGTTCAAATAGCTTTGGGAGGTGATTTGGGACATGGGAGTATGATCAGAATGGGTTTTGGGTTCCTGAGTAGAATTAGGCTTGAATTGGCGAAATTGAAATTTTGGCGTTTTCCGGTTGATTGGTGAGATTTTGATATAGGGGTCCGAATAGAATTACATAAGTTGGAGTTCGTCTGTTGTGTCATTTGTGACGTATGTGCAAAATTTCAGGTCATTCAGATGAGGTTTGATAGACTTTTTGATCGAAAGTGGAATTTGGAAGTTTTTGGAATTTTTAGGCTTGAATCCAATGATGATTTGGTGTTTTGATGTTGTTTGGAGTGTTCCGACGGTTGGAACAAGTTTGAATGATGTTATGGGATATGTTGACATGTTTGGTTGAGGTACCGAGGGCCTCGAGTGAGTTTTGGGTGGTTGAACCGATCAAATTCAAGTTGGAGAAGTTGCAGAAAATCTGCTGTTGGTGTTGCAGACATTTGGCCTTCGAATTCGTGAGAGGGCTATCGCGTTCGCAAAGGTTTAGGATGTGAGGCAGTAAGGTTGCTGATAGATCTTAAATACTCTTGCCTGATGTTTTGATGATTTAACAAACTTACTGTTAAGAACCAGATGAGGAACCTGACCTACTTGGATTGCTGCAAACTTTGACGATTTCCAGCTAAAGATGAACTGCTACAGCTTCAGGAGCTAGGAACCAAATAAGGACCTGATGCTCCTGTGGTTTCCTCATAGCAGTACAAAGTCATTTGGACACAGCTGGAAATGAAGTGACTATCGGCACTGTTTCTACCGCACTGCACTACACTGTCAGCCCACTCATTCTCTAACCAAACAAAGTACTCACATCATTTCAAGTGATGTGATCAAGATGTACCCAATGAGCTTTATACAAAATATCACCGAAAGGTTTCTATTTCTTATTAAAGCCTCTTGCAAAAACAGAGAAATCATCATCACAAGCTTGAAGAACAAGGTTGAACGCCACTACAGACCAGTTCCTAAATGATTGATTGTTGTTGTCCTAGTTTTGTTGTAACCTTTCTATTGTACTTACTGTATCTCCTAAATCGCTTACCTAGAAGCATTCTGATTAGGAATCCTCTTGTAAATCCATAAACTCGTTGAGTTTATGTTGTGACTAGATTTATTCATAATGAAAAGTCTTTGTAATCGTAGCTTGTGGTGATAGCATCACAAGTTAGAAAAAGCCTTTGTAACTAGGATAGTCACAAAGTGGCTTGTCGTAAAGGTACCACAAGTTAGTTGAGTAAATCCTTTGCAATAGGAGTTATTGTAAAGTGGCTTGTAATAGGTAAGATTACATGTTAGTGAAGTTAAAAAGCCTACAGGTGTAGGTCGTGGATTTTTGATCCACTTGTGTGAGATTTTTCCACGTAAAAATCCTCTGCCTCATTTACTTACTACTTTATTAAGTGCTCTCAGCAGAACCTTGTAAAGGACTAGGTATTCTACGATTTGGTGGACCCATACAAACTAACAATTGGTATCAGAGCTGGTTCCTCCTATCAGGCTAACACCTAGGAAGGATCCTCATGGCGGCTCCACTAAATTTTGAAGAAGGTAAATCCATATACCACCCCCCAAGTTTGATGGAAAATGCTATTAGTGGTGGAAAGCTAGAATGCACGATTTCATCATGGCTGAGGATTGTGAGCTATAAGATATTATTTGCGATGGTCCGTTCATTCCAGTCAAGGTACTAGATGAATTTCCATTTTAATAAAAAAATCAGCAAAGAATACGCTAAAGCAGATAAGAAAGCGGTGGAAAAGAATTTTCGTGCCCAAAAAATTCTAGTATATGGATTGGGACCTAAAGAGTACGACAAAATCTCTACCTGCGACACTGCCAAGGAAATATGAGAGGCTTTGCAAACTGCTCATGAGGGAACTACACAAGTAAAACAAGATAAACTTAATACTGGTGATAGTTCCATGATGGCAGTTGAAGGCAAGAAGATTGGATATGACTCAACGCTTGCTTTGATGGCTCAATCAGATAATGATGAAGACAATGGCAATGAAGAGGTAAACTTCAGGGACGTTCAGAAAAATCTGAAATCCTATTCTCCAAAAAAACTCATGCGTTTAGCTGATGTTTTAATTACTGCCTTTTGTAGTCTTGCGGAGGATAGGAATTTCTTGTTTTAGAACTAGAAGAATCGGAACATACTATAGAAGACTTAGTGGCTACAGTTACAAATCAAGAGAAAACCATTGAAATTCTTAGAAAAGAAAAGAGTGATTTATTGGTAGAAACTGCAGACCAAAGGGAAAAAATAGTAAAGCCATTGACTAAGTCAAAACCTGAAAGAGGAAAGGAGATAGTTAGTGAGGAATACCTTAGGCTTGAAGATGAGGCGAAAGCTTTGAGATGTAGGATGTGTGCTGAAATTGAGAAAAACGAGCTCCTCCAAGCCAATTTAGAAAAAGTAATGAATGATCTTGAAAGGTCTCTAAAGTGGACCTAGTCCTTAGAAGCTACCGCTGCCTTATTCACTAATGATAGTGAAAAAATGCAGGGAGCATGGTTCCAAAGGGAGAAAACTCCTCACAGCCCTCACGGTAAAAGCGCCACTACATCTAATAACTAGCCTTGTACCCAATATGGGAACACTGGGCACTTCAAGGAAGGTGTCCTGGCCAAGAATCAAGCAGTACAGAAAGACAAAGTGGTTGCTGAAATCGTGACCACAAAAGAGGGACCAGGTTATACTCACAAAAAATGCACACTACCTATTTGAACTAAGAGAGCTCTTATTCATCCTCTTGCTTACTACAAGGGACCCAAACTTGTTTGAGTTCCTTAAAATAACTCCTAATCTCTTGTGCAGGGAACAGTGAAAGGAAGCGGTCAACAATAGTTCATGGATAGTAGATGTTCGAAACACATGACTGGGAACACCACAAACTTTCTTTTACTAAAAGCCCTGCAAGGAGGGAGTGTATCCTTTGGAAATGGTAAAAAGGGGTACATTCTTGGAGTTGGAAAAGTTGGGAAGTCACTCACTCATTCTATTGTAATGTGTACTATGTCAATGGACTTAAGTACAGTCTCCTGAGTGTCTCTCAAATTTGTGATAAAGGAAACAAGGTGGAATTCTTGTCCAAAATATGTACAGTCACTAACCTTGTGACCGGTGAAATAGTTCTGGTGGCCAAAAGATACAAAAACATCTATGTTGCTGATTTCGAATCTTTACAGAGTGGTGATTTAAGTTGTCTAAAGGCGGTTCATGATGATGCTGAACTATGGCACAGAATACTGGGCCATGCAAGCTTTTCCCTTATGAACAAACTAATTCAGAAGGACCTGGTCCATGGTCTGCTTATGTCACAATTCAAAACTCAGAAGGTCTATGATTCCTGTGCTAGAGGAAAACTTGTAAAGTCCTCCTTTAAGTCAAAAAGAGATATGAGCACCTCAAAGCCGCTTGAGCTTTTACATATGGATATGTGTGGACTTATGAGGGTGCAAAGTAGAGGAGGAAAGAGATACATTTTCGTAATCGTGAATGGCAACTCCAGATTCACATGGACTCTATTTCTCAGAACAAAAGATGAAATTGTTGAAGTATTCGTGGCCTTTGTGAAGAAAATCCAGGTGAAGATAGAGTCTAGAGTTGTATGCATTAGATCAGATCATGGGACATAATTTTACAATGTATCTCTCACAACTTCTCAGCTCCCAGAACTCCCCAGCAAAATGGAGTAGAAAGGAAGAACAGAACTCTGGAAGAAATGGCAAGAACAATGCTGATTGACAGTGGACATGCAAAGAACTTCTGGGCTGAAGCTGTCAACACTTCCTGCTACTTAGTGAATAGGTGCGTGATCATATCACTTCTGAACAAGACCCCGTATGAATTGCTGAATGGAAGAAAACCCAAGCTGACTCACCTAAGAACATTTGGATGCAAATGCTATATTCTCAATAATGGAAAGGATCAACTTGGTAAGTTCGATGCCAAAAGTGACGAAGGAATATTTCTTGGCTACTCTTCTCAAAGCAAGGCATACAAGATATATAACAAGCGAACTCAATGTGTTGAAGAAAGTGTCCATGTTATTTTTGATGAATCTCATCGATCATTTGAAAAGAGTGCGGGGGAAGATCAAGATGGAGAACCCTTACTTGTTCCTGGTGAAGTGAGTAACATGACAAACGAAAAGGCAGATATGATGAGTCAAGTGAATGAGCCAAATGAAGACAGTGCTGCCTCATCATCAACAGAACCAAGCACTTCAATTACAACCACTGAAGCTGAAGAAAGAGTGGTTGATGCAGTTCAAGGAACTCCACTGGCACCTGAGAGAAGGATAGAGGAAAATCATCCAAACATACCTTCCTCCTCTCAGAATGAACCTCAAACGTCCAACTGGAGACATCAAAGCTCTCACCCTATAGATAATATAATCACTCCTCTAGATTCTGGAGTTCAAACTAGGTCGAGAGCCAGAAATTCACTTGCCCTCTCTGCCTTTCTTTCCCAGATAGAACCTAAAAATATCAAAGAAGTCTTGAAAGATGCAGATTGGATTACAGCCATGCAAGACGAGCTGCATCAGTTTGAGAGAAAAAATGTGTGGCACCTGGTACCTAGACCCCCAAATCGAACCATTATAGGAACTAGGTGGGTATTTAGAAACAAGATTGATGAACATGGAATTACCACAAAGTACAAGGCCAGGCTAGTGGTCCAAGGCTACAATCACGAGAAAGGGATTGACTATGATGAAACGTTTGCACCAGTGGCTCGCATGGAAGCTATCAAAATTCTAATCGCTTTTGCTTCTCATATGGAATTCACCTTGTTCCAAATGGATGTCAAAAGTGCATTTTTTAATGGACTCCTTAAAGAAGAAGTCTATGTGAATAAACCCCCACGGTTTGAATGTCATGAGCACCCTGAATATGTGTTCAAACTAGACAAAGCTCTGTACGAGCTAAAGCAGGCTCCTCGAGCTTGGTATGAAAGATTGTAAAAATTTCTCTTAGAAAATAGTTTTAAGAGAGGGAAAATTGAAAATACTCTTTTCTTAAAGAATCAAGGAAGGAACCTAATCATTGTTCAGGTTTATGTTGATGATATCATTTTTAGAGCAACAATTGACTCTCTGTGTGAAGAATTTGCAAAACTTATGGGAAGCGAATTTGAAATGAGCATGATGGGGAATTAAATTTCTTCCTGGATCTTCAAGTAAAATAGTCCTCAAAGGGCATTTCCATTTGTCAGCAAAAATACATCAGGGAACTCTTGAAGAGAATTGACATGGAAGCATCAAAGGTGATAGACACTCCCATTGCAACTGCGACTCGACTGGACATGGATGAAATCGGATCTCCTATGAATCAAACAATGTATAGAGGCATTATTGAGTCTCTCCTCTATCTAACTACCAATCGACCTGATATTGTCTTCCGTGTGGGGCTATGTGCAAGGTTTCAATCAAATCCTAATGAATCTCACTTGAAGGCTGCCAAAAGGATACTAAGATATCTCAAGGGAACATAGGACCTAGTGCTGTACTATCCATCAGGTGACAATTTTAATCTAATTGGGTATGTTGATGCAGACTATGCAGGTTATCTTGTGGACAAAAATAGCACTTCTGGAATGGCTCACTTCTTAGGTTCATGTCTTATCTCTTGGGGAGCAAGGAAGCAGAATTCAATGGCTTTGTCAACAGCTGAAGCTGAATATGTAGCCGCAGTATCCTGCTGCGCTCAACTTCTATGGATTAAGCAGCAACTGGAGGATTTTGGGGTACTCACTAAAAGCGTGCCCCTCCTATGTGACAACACCAGTGCACTCAACATGGCAAAGAATCCAGTTCAACATAAAAGGACCAAACATATTAATGTGAGACATCATTTTTTGAGAGATAATGTGGAGAAAGGGTTGATATGCATGAAGTTCTGCAGCACAAAATATCAAATTGCAGACATTTTCACCAAGGCACTAAGTAGGGAACAATTTGAAAGAAATAGAGTAAAGCTGGGACTGTTGAGGCCAAATTAAGAACCTGATTCCTCTTTGGCTGGCTCGTATTCTTAAGAAATAATTGGTTCAAAATGTTTTCTGGCCCTGTCTAACTCACTTCAATACCGTTGTAGGTAAACATGCATGATGAGCATAAAAGCAATAGATGTAGTACTTGACTGATAAAAGAGGATTAATTCTTTTCAAAAGGGGGGGGGGGGATAAAGAAAATGTTTTCTCAAGAACCAGGTTCTTGTACTAAAGGTTAGTAGTTATGTGCATCCTTTTAATACACGTCTTAAAAAAGGGACAAAATACAACTGCCATATCAACTTTTCAGATCCTACTGTCAGGTCTCCTCAATTCAATTGTTCCATCTCCCTCTGAAACATTGCAATTCTCCACGCCCAACCGCCGTTTCAGAACTGGTGCCTATTCCTCTCCCTTCATAATTATCCTCACCTTTTAAAAACCCTCTCTTCTGCTCTCCTTAACCATAAGCCCTACTCTAGATTCACCCAAAAGGGAAGGATCGTCACACTTTTTCTTCCAATGGCTGAAAAAACTTCTGATCTCTCTGCCTCAGCTGTAATTACCTTTGACCCATATATGGAACCTCTCGTTTTCACTGAGCCTTCATCACCCTTTATCACTCTTACTGCTATAGTAACACCTACCCCAGTCTCCAAATCCTTTCCCAACTCAGAAACCCTTGAAATTGTTGTTCCGTTCATCCCATCATCTGTTGTTCCCACCAATCAAACCATAAATGGAGAACACGGTCAAAATACTGAGTTCCCAAAAGGTTCCGCCATCGTTGCCGCTGATTCCATGGTTGTGGAAGAACCGGTTAAAGAAGAAAAGACTGTGTTTGTGGTATCCGCTTATGGGGTATTGCATGAAGTTATTTCCCAGAAACATGAGTCACAAAGCATGGGGGAAGAATGGGCCATTATGTCTATTGAAGAGGATGCAGTAGCATACACTGCTGGGGCATCACATGAGGAACCTGATCCCTCTCCGGAGGACCTAGGTCAGGACTCTCATCCCTAGGACAATGCTATTCCTGCATTTGATGTTGTGCCCCTAGAACTTCAAGCACCAGAAATGCGATCTAGTAATGAAGAAGACCTGGACAACGTGGCCCTTGATGCATTCATAAGTAAGCGAAGGGTTGTCTCCACCCTTGAGTCTGAAACTAAGTGACCCACTACCAGTCTTCAAGTCAAAGTGGCCTACAATTTTGCACTCCAAAAGAGCAAGAAAAGTAGTAAGAAGAAAAGAAGAAAGTTGGTGAAGGATAGTGTACTTGTAAGTGATGAAGGTATCCTTGTAGTTGAGGTGGAAGAAGGAACTCCTGAGGAATTTGGTTCCCTTGTTAGGCGGTCATCGAAAAGGGCTGAGCTTGTTTCCACGAAGAAAGGGTCAATATCTAAGTCCAAGATTAAATAGGTAATGAGTGATGAGGATGTACTAGTGAAGTACAAGGGAAAGTCAATGGAGAAAAGCCTAGGAAACACAAGTGTGAAACTGTTGAAGAACCTAGTTCTGGAAAGAAAGCAAGAAGTGAGGTGTGACTTGGCTCTGAGCGCCTAAGGTATCAAAAAGTTCTGTTGGGTCGTACGTTTGACCCAACAATCTTAGAGATAACTGAAATGTGCCAAATTCTGGAAATGGTGGAGTTTTAACAATGGGTGCATCTATTTTACATTGATGCCCCTAAAGTGTATGAGGAGGAGGTGCAAAATATCTTCGCCAGTCTCTTTCCAGTCGATACTGACCATGTCTGTGCTTTGGTCAATGGGGTAGACATCGTCTTTGACGTGCAATTGTTTGGAGAAATTTTGCAAGTTCCTACAGTTGGGGTGTCGAGTGTACGAGATGTTTGTCAGTATAATTTCAAAAATGCAGTGGTGAAAGACAATGCTAATCAGAAAGGGGACCAGATCCATAAGAAAGCACTACTCCCTGCCTACTAGCTATTGTTTGAGTTGGTCAACAAAGTCCTGTTGCCTCGAGCAGAAAGGAGATCTGTGACTTCAAAATCTAACCTATTCCTAATGGAGAAACTGGATGGTTTCAACCCTGTGAGTCTACCTGCCATAATGATTGAACACATGCAGAAGGTTGCCAATCTCAAGGACAGTAATCATGGGCTTCCCTATGGATTCTCGCTTACTCTGGTGTTCAAGTTCTTTAAGGTTCCACTGGGAACAGGTAAAGTGGGGACCCAAAAGCAGACATTCTCATAGACAACCTTGGAAGAGTGCGAGTGTGTTGAGAAATATGGGGGGTAGGAAGTACATCAACTGTTTCTCAGCTCATCAATTCCTAGAACAGTGCAGCTGAGGAAATTCGTCGGTTGAAGGCCAGGAATGCTATCCTGGAAGGTCAACAAGGTCGACCGATTCCCATGTCGAATGATGAAGTGGTCCGTTGCCACAAGAAAATGTTGATCTCAGGGAACAAGTTGAGAACCTGAAGGTTGAACTGCTCAACGAGCAAAAGTTAGGAAACGCCGGAATAGACCTTGTTCTCCAGACACTTGCTGCAGCTTCCAAGCCTTTTCCTCCTAGTGCCCCCTAAGAACCCCTTTAGTGACCAGTTTTCTGGATATGTTTCTTTTTCTTGTTTCTTTGTTGATGGTTGGTGGATATTTTTTTTTGTGTGTTTTTAATGGTTGGGATGTACTACTACTACTCATATGAACAAGTCCAATGTTGCCTCTTCCTTTTTCAAAGGACGAGGCATATTAAAAATTATTAATATGAATCCTTTTTTATTATGTCTCGTACCTTCTCTCTGTATTGTATTCTTTCTCATGATTGTGTGCACATATATGACATGAGTTAGCTTAGCTGGACTTCTTTGTGTTGCTATTCTTTTTAATGATTCCAAAAGAGGGAAAGACTAATATAGGACTCAGGGGGAAACACATTGGGGAATTGGTTCTTATGCTCTATTACTCTGACCATGTAAGATAAGACATAGTCTCAGGGGAACACTCTTTTAAACTGTTTTGTTTTACTGCCCCAATTCTGATTTATAATTGTTTAAGTTTGTCATCATCACAAAGGGGGAAATTGATAGATCTTAAATACTCTTGCCTGATGTTTTGATGATCTAACAAACTTACTGTTAAGAACCAGATAGGGAACCTGACCTACTTGGATTGCAGTAAACTTTGACGGATTCAAGCGAAAGATGAACTGCTACAGCTTCAAGAGCTAGGAACCCAACAAGGACCTGATGCTTCCGTGGTTTCCTCATAACAGTACAAAGTCATTTGGAGACAGCTGGAAATGAAGTGACTGACGGCACTGTTTCTGCCACACTGCACTACACTGTCAACCCACTCATTCTCTAACCAAACAAAGTACTCACATCATTTTAAGTGATATGATCAAGATGTACCCAATGGGCTTTATACAAAAAGATCACTGAAAAGGTTTCTGTTACTTATTAAATTCTCTTGCAAAAACAAAGAAATCATCCTCAGAAGCTTAAAGAACAAGGTTGACCACCACGACGGACCAGTTCCTAAACAATTGATTGTCGCTGTCCTAGTTGAGTTGTAACCTTGTTATTGTACTTACTGTATGTCCTAAACTGCTTACCTATAATCATTCTGATTAGGAATCCTCTTGTAAACCAGTAAACTCGTTGAGTTTATGTTGTGACTAGATTTAGTCATAAGGAAAGGTCTTTGTAATCGTAGAATTACAAAATGACTTGTGGTGATAGCATCACAAGTTAGAAAAAGCCTTTGTTACTAGGACAGTCACAAAGTGGCTTGTGGTAAAGGTACCACAAGTTAGTTGAGTAAATCCTTTGCAATAGGAATTATTGTAAAGTGGCTTGTAATAGGTAAGATTACAAATTAGTGAAGTTAAAAAGCCTACAAGTGTAGGTCGTGGTTTATTGATCCCCTTGTGTGGGATTTTGCCACGTAAAAATCCTCTGCCTCATTTACTTACTACTTTATTAAGTGCTCTCAGCAGAACCTTGTAGAGGACTAGGTATTCTACGATTTGGTGGACCCATACAAACTAACAATTGGTATCATAGCCGGTTCCTCCTATCAGGCTAACACCTAGGAAAGATCCTTATAGCGGCTCTAATAAATTTTGAATTCCATATACCACTCCCCCCAAGTTTGATGGAAAATGCTATTGGTGGTGGAAAGCTAGAATGCACGATTTCATCATGGCTGAGGATTGTGAGCTATGGGATATCATTTGCGATGGTCCGTTCGTTCCAGTCAAGGTACTAGATGAATTTCCACTTTTAATAAAAAACAACAAAGAATACACTTAAGTAGATAAGAAAGCGGTGAAAAAGAATTTGTGTGCCCAGAAAATTCTATTATATGGATTGGGACCTAAAGAGTACGACAAAATCTCTACCTGCGACACTGCCAACGAAATATGGAAGGCTTTGCAAATAGCTCATGAGGGAACTACACAAGTAAAACAAGATAAACCTAATACTGGTGATAGTTCCATGATGGCAGTTGAAGTCGAGGAGATTGGATATGACTCAAAGCTTGCTTTCATGGCTCAATCAGATGATGATGAAGACAATGGCAATGAAGAGGTAAAGTTTAGGGATGTTCAGAAAAATCTGAAATCCTATTCTCCAAAAAAACCCATATGTTTAGCTGATGTTTAATTACTGCCTTTTGTAGTCTTGCGGAGGATAGGGATTCCTTGTTCTTAGAACTAGAAGAATCAGAACATACTAGAGAAGACTTAGTGACTGCATTTACTGATCAAAAGAAAACCATTAAAATTCTTAGAAAAGAAAAGAGTGATCTGTTGGCAGAAACTGCAGATCAAAGGGAAAAAATAATAAAGCCATTGACTAAGTCAAAACTTGAAAGTTCTGAAAGAGGAAAGGAGATAGTTAGTGAGGAATACCTTAGGCTTGAAGCTGAGGTGGAAGCTTTGAGATATAGGATGTGTGCTGAAATTGAGAAAAAACGAGCTCCTCCATGCCAATCTAGAAAAAGTAATGAATGATCCTGAAAGGTCTCTAAAGTGGACCTAGTCCTTAGAAGCTACCACTGCCTTGCTCACTAATGATAGTGAAAAAGGTAGGGAGAAATGTTCCAAAGGGAGAAAACTCCTCACAACCCTTACGGTAAGAGTGCCACTACATCTGATAACTGGCCTCGTACCCAATGTGGGAACACTGGGCACTTCAAGGAAGGTGTCCAGGCCAAGAATCAATCAGTATAGAAAGACAAAGTGGCTGCTGAAACCGTGACCACAAAAGGGGGACCAGGTTCTACTCACAAAAAACGCACATTACCTGTCTAGACTAAGAGAGCTTTTATTCATCCTCTTGCTTACTACAAGGGACCCAAACTTGTTTGGGTTCCTAAAACTAACTCCTAATATCTTGTGCAGGGAATAGTGAAAGGAAGAGGTCAACAATGGCACATGGATAGTGGATGTTCGAAACATATGACTGGGAACACCACAAACTTTCTTTTACTAAAAGCCTTGCAAGGAGGGAGTGTATCCTTTGACAATGGTAAAAAGGGGTACATTCTTGGAGTTGGAAAATTTGGGAAGTCACTCACTCATTCTATTGAAAATGTGTACTATGTCAATGGACTTAAGTATAGTCTCTTGAGTGTCTCTCAAATTTGTGATAAAGGAAACAAGGTGGAATTCTTGTCCAAAATATGTACAATCACTAACCTTGTGGACCCATACAGACTAACAGTTGGCCTTCACATTTGCGACGTGGGTCCTGTGTTCGTGAAGGGTTAGGAGCAATGTTTATCGCGAACGCGATGAGTTTCCCGCGTTCCGTAGAGTAAATGGGAGTAGCTGGGTCCATGTTCATTTGTGTTTCACGTTCGCGAGCTAGAGGTCGCGTTCGCGAAGGGTTGAGGAGCTGAAGCTTCGCGTTCAGGATGTCATGTTCGCGATGAAGGATTAAGTGGTCAATGGAATTTTTGCTTCACGAATGCAAGGCATTGACTGCGTTCACGAAGAAGGGATTCAAATTGCTGGGCTGAATGTTTAAAAAACCACTTTCGCAATTTTCGGCCATAGTTCACCATTTGTGAGTCGGTTTTGGAGCCTTTTGAGAAGAATTGAAGAGGGAATCAAAGGGAAACACTTGGTAGTAAGATTTATGGACTTAATACTCGATCCTATTGTGATTTCTACCTATTTAAACATGAAATTTATGGAATCTAAAGCCTAAAATTGGGGAGTTATGGCTTGGAATTTGAGACGTTGATTTGAGGATTTGAGAGGTCGTTTGTGGTCGGATTTTGATGTATTTAATATGTATGAACTCGTGAGAGTGTAAAGATTCCAGTTTTGTGATTTTTATAGAAATCCGAGTCGTGGGCCCGGTGGTCGGGTTTGGCCAATTTCGGGATTTTTTATGTAAATTGGTTATTTTTGAGTGGGCTTTGTCCCCTTAGCATATTTGATGGTATAAATCTGTTTTTGGTTAGATTTGGAGCATCCGGAGGCTGATTAGAGAGGCAAAGGCATCGCGAAATAGAGTTTGGAACGGATAGAGGTAAGTAATGATTGTAAATGCTGTCATGAGGGTATGAAACCCCATATTTCACATCGTTGTGCTACTTTGAGGTGACTCATACGCTAGATGACGAGTGTGGGGATCATGCACCATTGGGGATTGTGACTTAGTCCATCCCGTATGACTGTTAAACCATGTATTTGATTGAAAATTGTTTGCTATCATTGTGTTTTGGAAAGTATTATCATGTTTTGGGCTGAATGCCATATTTGGGCCTCGTGCCAACTATTTTGGACCCTTAGGGGATTTTTACTACTATTCCTTACTGTTTTGACTTCATATTTATACTCAGTCATGTTGTATTCTATTGTTTTCATAACTCAACCATATTTACTCGTTTTTGATATTTTAAATGATATTTTGGGCTGAGCATCATGTTTTACTGTTGCCCGAGTGGCTTGAGATATTTCTGACTGAGTGAAGCCAAGGGCCTGTGTTGTGAGGATACTATGCCATCGGGCTGCACGCCGCAGTAGTGTGGTACTGATTCATGATTTTGAGGCCAAGAGCCTGATTTGTTATGCCACGTGGTGGATTGATATGAGGTCGATGGCCTGTTTGATTATGCCACGAGATGTCTTGTTATTACGCTTGGGCTGTAAGAGCCCCTATAGGAGTCTGTACACCCCTAATGAGCGCGAGTACCTAGTGTGAGATATGATATTGTCCGAAGGGCTATTGTTGTTTCATGTTATTGCCCGAGGGGCTAATACGATTGATTGTGAGGTAGCCCGAAGGGCTGGTTCTATTGGTATTTTGCCCGATGGGCAGTTATGGTACTTGCTTTACCCGAGGGGCTAATTTATGTTTCTATCCTCTTTCCTCATTGTTTTCATCACTCATTTGAACTACTGAAAGATGTTTTAAAAAAAGGGGTTTTCTGCTAAACTGAGACATTTTTACAAGTTTTACTATTTACTGCACTATTCTAGATTTATACTATTTTGTTGTAGCATTATGTTATGTTTTACATATTTTCTTACTTCTCAACTGCCTTTACTTTTATTACTTACTGAGTTGGCGTACTCACATTACTCCCTTCACCCTGTGTGTAGATCTAGGAATCTTGGGTCACGCTAGCGAGTGCTGATTTGCCTTCCAGCAGGCTTGATCAGAGTTAACTAGGTAGCTGCATGGTGTTCACAGCCCAGTGCTTCTCCTTCCTATCTTTATTTTCCTTTGTACTAGCTTTGTTTCAGACTATGTCATTTTTTTTGTAATTCTAGAAGTTGTAGTTGCTCATGACTGGTGACACCCCGATGTCGGGCTGTGTTTTGGTTTTCGCAATATTTTATCCTACTTTATACTATGGGATTTTAGCTTGTTAATGTATTAAAATTACTTATTATAATTGTTCGGTTGGTTTGGGATTTGTGTCGGCTGGCCTAGTTTCACGATAGGCGCCATCACGACCGGGTCCATTTTAGGGCCGTGATAGAAACATGATCTTGCAGCATGGGGAGACTCCTCTAGTGAGTCTGAAGATGAAACTGATGTAGGTGACAACTCCATAATGGCAGTTGAAAGTGAGGAAAATGAATATGATTCAATATTTGCTTTGATGGCCCAATCAGATGATGATGAAGACGATGACAACAGTGAGGTAAATTTTAGGGATGTTCAGAGAAATCTGAAATCCTACTCTCCTAAGAAACTCTTGTCTTTAGCTAGTGTACTCATTGATGCCTGTCATAGTATTGTGGAGGATAAGGATGCCTTGACCTTAGAGCTAGGAGAAGCTGAACAAACTAGAGATGATCTGATAGTATGTGTTGTTAATGTGAAGGAAACCATTTGTGAGTTGGAGAAAGAAAAATTTGTTTTAACCAAAAAAATTGCTAACATAGAACATGAAAGAGATGACTTAGTGGTTGTAGTTGTTGACCATAAGAAAACTATTAAAAATTTCAGAAAAGAAAGAGAAGCCTTGATGAATAGAGTGACTGAGATTGAGGAAGAAAGAGATGATCTCTTGGTAGTGATTACAAATCTAAGGGAAACAATAGAGAGACTAGGGACTGAGTCAAAACCTGAAAATTCTGGAAAAGGAAAAGATGTAGTAAGTGAGGAACACATTAGGCTTGAAAACGAGTTGAAGGTTGTGAGAACTAGTCTGTATGTTGAATCTGAGAAAAACAAGGATCTCTAGACTGAACCGGAAAGAATAAAAAATGATCTTGAAAAGTCCCTAAAGTGGGCTTGGTCCTCAGAAGCTATCATTGCCATGCACGTTAATAATGGTGGAAACAAGTAGGGAATAAGGTTCCAAAGGGAGAAAACTCCTTACAACCCCCATAACAAGTATATTACTGTGCCAGGCTGTGTACCCACTATGGTAACAATGGGCATTTCAAGGAAAATTGTCAATCCAGGGTCCAGTCCTTTCAGAAAAGCAAAGTGTTTGCTGAAAATGTAACTACTAAAAAGGGACCAGGTTCCACCCACAAAAAGCTCATATTACCTGCATGGACTAAGAGAGCTCTTATTCATCCTCTTGCCTTCTAAAAGGGACCCAAACTTGCTTGGGTTGCTAAAACTAACTCTTGATCTACTTGTGCAGGGAATAGTGAAAAAAAGCAGTCAACAATGGTTTATGGATTGTGGATGTACAAAGCACATGACTGGGAACGCCATGGACTTTCTTTCACTAAATCCCTGCAAGGAGGGAGTGTATCCTTTGGCAATGGGAAAAAGGGGTACATTCTTAGAGTTGGAAAAGTCGGGAAATCACTCACTCACTCTATTGAGAATGTGTACTATGTCAATGGTCTTAAGTATAGTCTCTTGAGTGTCTCTCAGATTTGTAATAAAGTAAACAATGTGGAGTTCTTGTCCAAGATATGTACAGTTACTAATCTGGTTACTGGTGAAGTCGTATTTGTGGCCAAGAGATACAAGAACATCTATGTTGCTGATTTCGAATCCATACAAAGTGGTGATCTAAGTTGTCTGAAAGCTGTTGATGATGATGCTGAACTCTTGCACAGAAGACTGGGGCACACAAGCTTTTCTCTTCTAAACAAATTAATTCAAAAGGACCTGGTCTGCCCATGTCAAAGTTCAAAGTACAGAAAATATATGATGCCTGTGCTAGAGGAAAGCATGTGAAGTACTCTTTTAAGTCTAAAAAAGATGTAAGTACCTCAAAACCACTCGATCTTCTGCATATGGATTTATGTGGCCCTATGAGAGTGCAAAGCAGGGGAGGAAAAAGATACATATTTGTTATAGTGGATGACTACTCCAGATTCACATGGACTCTATTTCTTAGAACTAAAGATGAAACCTTTGAGGTATTTGTGGATTTTGTGAAGCAAATCCAGGTGAAGATGGAGTCTAGAGTTGCATGTATTAGATCTGGTCATGGAACAGAATTTGACAATGCCAAATTTGATGAGTTCTACAATGAAAATGACATTACTTACAACTTCTCAGTTCTAAGAACCCCCCAGCAAAATGGAGTAGTGGAAAGAAATAATAGAACTCTTGAAGAAATGGCGAGAATAATTTTGATCAATAGTGGGATTGCAAAGAACTTTTGGGCTGGAGCAGTCAACACTGCCTGCTACTTGGTGAACAGGTGCATGATTAGATCTCTCCTGAACAAAACCCTCTATGAGTTGCTGAATGGAAGGAAACCTAAGGTGACTCACCTAAGAACATTTGGGTACAAATTCTATGTTCTCAGCAATGAAAAGGATCAACTTGGTAAATTTGATGCCAAGAGTGATGAAAGAATATTTTTGGGGTATTCTTCTTAAAGCAAAGCTTATAAGATATACAACAAGCGGACTCAATGTGTTAAGGAAAGTGTTCATGTTATCTTTGATGAGTCATATCCTTCCTGTGAGAAAAGTGCTAAAGATTATCAAGATGAAGAGCCCTTACTGGTTCCTGGTGAAGTCATTGACATGACAAATGGAAAGGCAGATATGATAAGCCAAGTGAAAGAGCCTAGTGGAGACAATGCTGCCTCTTCTTCAATAGAACCAGGTACCTCAATTACAACCACTGAAGCTGAAGAAAGAGTGGTTGATTCAGTACAAGGTACTCCACTAGTACCTGAGAGAAGAACACAAGAGAACCAGTTAGATATACCCACCTCCTCTACAAATGAACCTCAAATGTCTAACTGGAAACACAAAAGTTCTCATCCTCTTGACAACATAATCACTGCTCTAGATTCTGGAGTACAAACCAGGTCAAAAAGCTAGAAATTCACTTGTCTTCTCAACCTTTCTCTCCCAAATAGAACCCAAAAATATCAAGGAAGCCCTGAAAGATGCAGATTGGATTACAACCATGCAAGATGAGCTGCATTAGTTTGAAAGGAACAATGTCCGACACCTGGTACCTAGACCCTCAGATCAAACCATTATAGGAACCAAATGGGTATTCAGGAACAAGCTTGATGAACATGGAAACACCACAAGAAACAAGACCAGGCTAGTGGTTCAAGGCTACAATTAGGAGGAAGGGATTGATTATGATGAAACATTTGCTCCGGTCGCTTGCATGGAATCTTTTAGAATCCTAATTGCTTTTGCATCTCATATGGAATTCACCCTGTTCCAAATAGATGTCAAAAGTGCATTTCTGAATGGACTTCTTAATGAAGAAGTCTATGTGAAGCAACCTCCAGGGTTTGAATGTCATGAACACCCTGAATATGTGCTTAAACTGGACAAAGCATTGTATGGGTTGAAGCAGGCTCCTCGAGCTTGGTATGAAAGGCTGTCAAAGTTCCTCTTAGAAAATAGCTTTATAAGAGGGAAAATTGACAACACCTTGTTCCTAAAGAATTGGGGAAGGAACCTGCTCAATGTTCAGGTCTATGTTGATGATATCATTTTTGGGGCAACAACTGATTCTCTATGTGAATAATTTACAAAACTCATCAGAAGCGAGTTTGAAATGAGGGAGCTGAATTTCTTCTTAGGTATTCAAGTGAAGCAGTCCACAAAGGGTACATTTATTTGTCAGTAGAAATACATCAAGGAGCTCTTGAAGAGGTTTGATATGGAAGCATCAAAGGTGATAGACACTCCTATTGCTACGGCTACTCGACTGGACATGGATGAAACTGGATCTCCTGTGAATCAAACTATGTATAGAGGCATTATTGGGTCTCTTCTTTATCTCACTGCCAGCAGACCTGATATTGTCTTTAGTGTGAGGCTATGTCCAAGGTTTCAATCAAATCCCAAGGAATCTCATTTGAAGGCTGACCTGGTCCTGTATTACCCCTCAGGTGACAGTTTTAATCTCATTGGGTATGCTGATGCTGACTATACAGGTTATCTTGTGGACAGAAAAAGCACTTCTGGAATGGCTCACTTTTTAGGATCATGTCTCATCTCTTGGGGAACAAGGAAGCAAAACTCAGTAGCTCTTTCAATAGCTAAAGCAGAATATGTAGTTGTAGCATCCTGCTGTGCTCAACTCCTATGGATTAAGCAGCAACTGGAGGATTTTGGGGTGTTTACTGAGTCTGTGCCTCTTCCATGTGATAACACCAGTGCACTCAACATGGCCAAGAATCCAGTTCAACACAAAAGAACCAAACATATTGATGTGAGACATCATTTTTTGAGGGATAATGTAGAGAAAGGCTGATTTGTATGAAGTTCTGCAGCACAGAAGACCAAATTGTAGATATCTTCACCAAAGCATTGAGTATGGAACATTTAAAAGAAACAGGGTCAAGCTGGGGCTATAGAAGCCCAATTGAGAACCAGATTCCTCATCAATTGGCAATGAAAATCACCTTCAGGTAAAACTAGCTAAAGTGTTTTCTGGCCAAGTCTAACTTGCAGGTAAACACGTATGATGAATATAGAAGCTGTAGATGCATTGCATGGATGATAAAAGAGGAATGATATTTTCAATAACATGTCAAAAACCTAGTTCTTGTCCCAAAGGTTAGTAGTTCTGTGCATACACATCTTGAAAAGGTACAAATATCAACTGCCACGTCATCTACCTTTTCAAACCCTGCTATCACATCCCTTCACCTCAAATCGTTCCATCTCCCTCTGAAACGTTGCATTTCTCCAAGCACAACCGCCATTTCAGAACCGGTTCTTATCTCTCTTTTCATAATTATCCACTCTTTTTAAAACCCTTTTCCTTTCTTCACAAACCACAGTCCTCCATTAGAACTTCTCCAAAGAACTTTCTCTCTATCTCTTCAATGGCTGACACAAACTCCGAAATCCCTACCTTAGTTGTCTCTAATACTGAAAAACCTATTATTCATTCGTCCCCAATGAGTCTTCTGTAACCACTCCTATTCATATCTCTGAAATCACTCCTAACCAGATTCCCCGTCTCCCTCCAGTTCTAAGTTGACTATCCTAGAAGACCCAAAAATTGTTGACCCTTCTTCCCTCTCTTCTGAGTTTCACATTGATCAAAGAAAAAGTGGAGAACAGGGTAAAAGTCTTGAGGTCGTAGAGGTTTGTGCCATTATTGCTTCAGATTCCGTGGTGGCCATGGAGCCTATTGAGGAAGAAAATGTCGCGACCATCTTTCTGGTATCTGCTAATGGCGTATTACATGAGATAATCTCTCCGAGGAACGAGATACAGGGTAGGGGGGAAGAAGGAGCCATGGTGGCTATTGAGATATCTGTACTAGCAGAAACTACTGGTCCCTTTCGTGAGGAACCCGACTCCTCTCCGAGGAGACAGGTTAGGGCTTTCACTCCCAGGCCAGTTCTGCTCCTGCATTTGCTATTGCGCCCTTGGATATTCAAGTCCCTGAGTTGAGGTCTAGTGATGAGCAGGATCTAGATAACATTGCTCCTGATGCTTTCATAGTCAAGCGAAGGGTAGTGTCCACTCCCGAGTCTTCTACTAAGAGACCTACTACTAGGTTTCAAGCAAAGGTAGCCTATGACTCTGCCCTTCAAAAGAGCAGATGTTAGCCCAAGAATAGGTGAAGTTTTGAAGAATGACAAAAAGAACTCAGTCATGGACCAGGTCCACTTGTGAAGCACAGTCATGATCAACCTATACATGTGAGATGCACGTGAAGAAGATAAGTCCTACTGATCAAGCATCAATATCTCCTGATCTGATCGAAAAGGTTGCATATTGGATAAGGGGAGAAAGTCTCCTTATATGAAGAGAACACAATCTAGGATGAAGATAGTGTTAGAATTTGAGATCATCATGAACTCTTCTATGATAGGAGAGCAGCAATTGAGTTCCAATCAAACTCTGATTACTAACTTATTAAATGTCAGTGTTGTTCTCTTTTACAGGTAAGGCACATACGCAGAAATTAACTTAATTGAGAGCAAAGAGCAAGGCGATTTTGCAAGCAATTTATGTGTGATTTGAGTGTGCACTTCTAAAGCTACTTGAACGAGATAGAAGAACTAGTTCCATTGTCTCTATCTTTTATTCTAGTTCAATTGTAGTAGGTGGTTTAAAGTTGTACCTTTCAGCTTTTATAGAAGCAATCGTATTAGGTACCTAGAGTGTTCAAGTTATAGCTAACTTAAAGTTGTCGCAACAGTTGAGGTTGTGTGCCACAACGAGATTAGAGTTAATCCTTAGGTTTACAAAGAGTTTTTGTAAATGTTGTTTTGGCTCAGTGATTTTAGTAGAAGTTTGGGAAAATCTTACTGAGTAGTAGGTCGTGGTTTTTTCACCTTTTGAGCCAGGTGTTTTCCACGTAAAAATCTCTGTGTTCTTTATTTTCTGTATTTATTATTCTGCAAACAATAGTAGTTGGAACACCTAGAAGAACCAGGTTCTTCTATAGTTCAGTTAAGCAAAAATTGGGTACTACACAAATCACCCCCCCTTTTGTGTAGTATTGACGCTTAAAACATCAATTGTTATCAGAGCGGGTTATCCTTGAAGAGGCTAATACCTTAGGAAAAGATCGAAATAAGTGCACCACCTGGGAACTGGGAAGGGCAATCCACTGCTAGGCCTTCACTCTTTAATGGTCAGTACTATTCTTGGTGGAAGAACAATATGAGAGATCACATCATAGGAGAAGACTATGAACTCTGGGACATAGTCACATATGGTCCTCTGGCAACTACAAAGAAGAATGTTGAATGAGTGGATGTGCCAAAGACAAGAGCTGATTGCATTGCTGAAGACTTGAAGAAATGGGAGAAGAATGCCAAGGCCAAGAAATGGCTTGTGTGTGGACTAGGTCTAGACGAGTACAACAGGATTCAAAGCTGTACTACTACAAAAGAAAAATATGGGTACAAGTAGCTCATGAATGAACTCCTCAAGTAAAGAGATCAAGAGGAACACTACTATATTCTCAATATGTGAATTTCAGTATAAAGGAAGGAGAATCTATCCAGGAGATGTATACAAGGTTCACAATACTAACAAATGAACTTAAATCTCTTGGGAGAACTATCATTGAAGAAAACAAGGTTGAGAATTGACAAGGGTTTTACCAGTGACTTGGGAAAGCAGAATCACTACTATTCAGGAATCAAAGAATATTGCTACCCTCAAGCTAGATGAACTGATTGGAAACCTCACTGCCTATAAATTAAGAAGGCAAACCATGAAAATGGATGCACCCAAGAAGGAAAGAAGTCTGGCTCTCAGAATAGCTGAAGGTTCCGATCTGGAAGATGATGAAATGGCCATGATCACAAGAGATTTCAAAAATTACCTAATGAGAGGAAAGAGTTCTTCAAGAGGTACAACCTTCAACAAACCAAGGGTTCTTGAGAAACAGACCAACGAGGGTTGCTACAAATGTGGTAAGACTGACCACATGATCAAGAACTATCGTCAATGGGAAATTGAGTGGAAGAAGGAAGGGCAAAATGAAGGAACAGGAAGAAGGAACAGGTTCAACCAAAAAGGTACAAAGGATCAACAAAGGCTATGGTTGCTTCTTGGGGAGAAACATCAGATGAGGACTCAGAAGATGAAGCTAAAGATGAACAAGCACTTATGGCCATCGGAGAATCAGATGGTGAACAAAAGGTAAGTATCCTTCATCTCAAAGACAAGATTAAATTCCTGTCTAAAGAAAGGTTGTCTAAGCTATTACTAAACTTCATTGATGAGTCCGAGATAATTAACAATAAGAAGGAAGATCTGTCTAGGGAATGTGTTATCCTAAAAGCCAAGTGCAAAAATCTAGAGTCTAGGGCTAATGAGAGTGATAATAAAAATGCTGAGTTGAAGAACTAGGTTCTTGAACTTGACACTAGTGTCTTAGAACTTAAAACTAAAACTAGGAACAGGTAAGAAGAAAGCTGACCACACACATCTCACCCTAGAAGAAAACTTAGGAAAAATTAAGGATGAGTTGTACAAGAAGGATGAGCAGATAAAATCTTAAAACAAGATCTAGGGAAGGTAAAACATGAACTAGACAGAACTTGCAAATGGAACGAGGCTTCTGATGCTCTTTCCTGGCTACAAGAACATCACAGTAGCAATAAAAGAGGACTTGGATATGGGACTCAAGCACCTAAGTGGGATCCCAAAAACAAGTACCTCACTCTCCCTGAGAACAAAATCTGCACACACTGTGGCAAGACTGGCCATTACAAAAATTAATGTAATGCAAAAGAAAAAGCCAGTCAAAAGAAAAAAGCTTTTGTTCAAGAGAAAAATAGGTTGCTTGGGTAGGCTAAAAGGAATTTGATTCATCCCTTTGCCTATAGAAAGGGACCCAAACTAGTTTGGGTTCCTAAGACTAACCCTTGATTTCTTTTTGCAGGTCCAAGTGAAGGGAAGTTGCCAAATATGGTACATGGATAGTGGCTGCTCAAAACATATGACTGGAAGTAAGAACTAGTTCCTTCCACTTGAGGACTTAAAGGGAGGTAATGTCTCCTTTGGAAATGGGAAGAAAGGTGAGATTATTGGGATTGGAAAGGTAGGTAAGACAGAATCTCACTCCATTGAGAATGTCTACTTGATAGATGGCTTGAAATACAGCTTGATCAGTGTGTCACAACTGTGTGACAGAGGTAACCTTGTAGCATTCACCTCTACTAAATGCTTTGTGATTGACAAGATTGTTTTGCAAGGAAAAAGAGTTAACAATATTTACATTGTAGATTTGTCTACTCTTTCATAAAATGAACTCACCTGCCTAAGTGTGTTGGATAATGATCCCTCCTGTGGCACAAAAGATTTGGTCATGCTAGTCTGAATCAGCTAAACAAATTAGTCTTTAAGGACTTGGTGATAGGGTTGCCTAACATTAAGTTTAAGGAAGACAAAGTTTGTGAGGCCTGTGCAAGGGGGAAGCAGGTAAGATCATCCTTCGAAAGTAAGAAAATGGTAAACACAACCAAGACGTTGGAACTGGTCCATATGGATCTCTGTAGTCCAATAAGAACTATGAGCATAAGTGGAAAGAAATATGTAATGGTACTTGTTTATGATTATTCTAGATTTACCTGGGTACTATTTATAACATCTAAAGATGAAGCATTTGACATGTTTATTATTTTTGTTATAAAAACTCAGAAACAACTAGGTAATCAAATTGCATCCACTAGGTTTGATCATGGAACTGAATTTTAAAATGCTAAGTTTGCTGAATTCTGTGATGAGCATGGTATGGATCATAACTTCTCTGCCCCTAGGACTCCTCAACAAAATGGAGTAGTTGAAAGAAAGAACATGACTCTTGAAAACTTGGCTAGGACTATGCTTCTTTCTAGTAAACTACCCACAGCTTCTGGGCAGAGGCTGTAAACACTGCATGTTACATTATTAATAGATGCATGACTAGACTTCTTGTAGAGAAGACTCCCTATGAGTTACTTAAAAGGGAGAAAACCAAATATATCCCATCTTAGGTCATTTGGATGCAAGTGCTTTGTGCACAATAATGGAAAAGACTCTCTAGGTAAGTTTGATCCCAGAAGTGATGAGGAGTATTCTTGGGATATTCTTCACATAGCAAAGCATATAAAGTGTTCAATAAAAGAACATTGTGTGTAGAAGAAAGTGTGCATGTAGTGTTTGATGAGACTAACATTCTTTTTGAGAGACAGGAACATGAAGATGAAGCCATTGGATTGGTAAAGGATTTGACTGAAGTCTCAGCACAAGTTAAAGTGGCACCAAAAGAAGGAACAGGTGATGGAACATGTCCTTCCATTCTGGGCAACCTGACAGGGGGAATTGATCAAAGAGGAATTGAAACAAATCCTCTAAAAGAACCTATTCATAACCCTGTTCCTCATCAATAGAATATGGGATAAACATCTAGCAGACATCAGTTGGTTGTGAAACCTCACAAGTATCAAAGTTCTCATCCTATTGAGAACATAATCACTGATCCAACATCTGGAGTCAAAACTAGATAACAATTAAAGAATATGTGTGCTTTTGATGCTTTCTTATCTCTTATTGAACCTAAAAATGTTGTTGAGGCTTTGCATGATGCATATTGAGTGAATGCAATGCAAGATGAAGTCAATCAATTCGAGAGAAGTCAAGTTTGGCATCTAGTTCCAAGACCCAAGGACAAATCAGTTATTGGTACAAAATGGGTCTTCAGAAATAAACTTGATGAAGATGGAACAGTTACAAGAAATAAGGCAAGACTTGTGGTCCAAGGTTACATCCAAGAGGAGGTTATGGATTATGATGAGAGTTTTGCTCCAGTTGCAAGACTAGAGGCAATAAGACTCCTCATAGCCTTTGCTGCACACATGGAATTCACTCTCCATCAGATGGATGTCAAAAGTGCATTCCTGAATGGCTACCTGAAAGAAGAAGTGTTTGTGAAACAACCTCCAGGGTTTGAGAGAAAGGAATATCTTGAGCATGTGTACAAATTAGACAAGGCTCTCTATGGACTCAAACAGGCTCCTAGAGCATGGTATGAACGACTGTCCAAATTTCTGCTTGAACATGGCTACAAAAGAGGTAAAATTGACAGTACCCTATTCTTAAGGGAAAAAGGTAAGGATCTCCTTGTGATACAAATATATGTTGATGACATAATCTCTGGGGCAACCACTAATAAACTATGTAAGGATTTTGCCAAATTAATGGGGAGTGAGTTTGAAATGAGTATGATGGGTGATCTTAACTTTTTCTTAGGCTTACAGATCAAACAAAGCCCAAATGGAACCATGATCCATCAGCAAAAGTATGCAAAAGAGCCGATCAAAAAGTTTAAAATGGATGAATCAAAGGAAATAGACACCCTCATTGCAATTGCCACAAAATTAGACATAGATGAACCTGGTTCATCAGTTGATCAGAAGTTGTATAGGGGTATGATTGGTTCACTCTTGTATCTTACTGCTAGCAGACCTGACATAGTTTCAGTATAGGGCTTTGTGCTCGCTTTCAGGCCAATCCAAAAGAGTCTCACTTGACTGATGTCAAGAGGATACTAAGATATTTGAAAGGCACCACTGATCTATGTCTTTGGTATCCTAAAGGTAGTAATTTCAATTTAGTAGGATATGTTGATGTTGATTATGCAGGTTTCTTTGTGGATAGGAAAAGCACCTCAGGTATGGCTCACTTTCTTGGCTCATGTCTTGTATCCTGGGCCATTAAAAAGCAAAATTCAGTGGCATTATCCACTGATGAGGCTAAATATGTTGATGTTTCTTCTTGTTGTGCTCAATTGTTATGGATCAAACAACAGCTGGTAGATTTTGGCATTGAAGTTGGTTTCATTCCTATATTCTGTGATAACACTAGTGCTATAAGTATGACAAAGAACCATGTTCATCATAAGAGGACTAAGCACATAGATGTTAGACACCACTTCTTAAGAGATAACTATGAGAAAGGATTGATCTCCATAGAATTTTGTGCTACTGATAAACAAATTGCTGACATCTTCACTAAAACACTGAGTAGAGAAAACTTTGAGAGGAACATGTTGGAATTAGGGATGATTAAGATCACCTAATAAGTCCAGCTCATAATGCAATGAAAAAAAAATTGAAAAATGAAAAAAAAAATTGGCTAGGAATTCTGAACTTGTGCAATTATCTAGATTAATTCTTACTCAGCTTCATGCTTTAATTAGTAGACTCCTGTGACATGTGCTTATATGACTCACTGATCTCTTACAAAATATTCTCTATTATGGCATTTGAGGCATGTTCAAGAGACTTCTAAATGAAGAACCTGGTTCATCAGTATGTGTTCATATGAAAACTAAGGTATGTTTTCTATACTCTGCACAATTAGAAAGATTAGTAATTCAATTATGAACAGAAGTCCTATACTTGTTAAATTCCTAGAAAATTGTATCTGTTAGCATTGAACTAGTTCCGTTTGCCTAGAACTCTAAACCAAAAATTTTGCCTAAAATCTAGGGAAGATAAACTGATCATTCAAAATCTAGAATTTAGGTTGATTAGACCTCTATTTGACTACTGCAAAAGGCTGTCGTTACCTATTAAATATGTATTTCTCTTTAAATACACATTATTATATTCCAAACCGTCAAACTTTTTCTTCACTTTCACTTGTCTTCTTCTCCAAAACTCTAAATTCTCAAATTCTCTAAAGAAACCAACGATCATGACTAACCCACATGACAATCCTGGAACTCCTCCACCACCATCTCCCTCTAATTCATCCACACCTCCTCCACCCAGTACATCGCCAAAACCTAGACTGTGTAGGGTGAAAATGCTTGCTCGAAAGACTGCAGCGTCTGGGGCTCTGAGGAAGAAATTAAATGAAAAGTTGAAGGCAAACTAGGCCCAAAATTCTAGCTCCAGCTCTGATTCTGAATCATATCAATCCGCTATTGAGGGGGAAGGACCTGGGTCTTCTGACTCTGAAAAGACTCAAGAATCTCCATCTTTGAGAATCTAGAAACTAGGTTTATTCTGATTGGGTCTGTTAAGGATGTAGAAGTACTAGGGTCATAAAGAAGTGGAGGTAAAAAGTATTCTGAAAAAGAAAAAGAGAGAGGGTGCATGTTGTGATGAGAGGAGTAATGGGAAGGGAGCAGTTCTTGCTATCTGTGGGGTTGCACAAGAAAGGGTAGAAGAGAGTGGCATGAAGTCAGGAGGAAGTGGTTCTTGGGAAACTGTTGAGGGGTTGGTTCATCTGAGCACACAGAGAGATGAACTTGTTTCATCTACTAAAGAGACCTTAGTAGACCTACTAAAAAAGGTTGGGGCAAGCTATGACCCAAAGAAACACAGAACTCCCACACCAAAAGCCCCCAATGTTCCTAAGCCTTCTAAGAAAAGAAAAGCTTTATCCCCAACACCTACTGCCACTTCAATGTCAAGGGGTAGAGCAACAAGAAGTAGGGTGAAACAAAGTGAAGCTGATCTACAAAGGGCTTTAAAAGAGAGTAAGAAAAAGAAAATGGATAAAGGAAAGGGGAAGATTGCAGAATCCTCAGAGGCTGTTGAGGAAGAGGAGATGGAACTGGTCCATCAAGAAAGGGGTACATCAGTGGACGTTCCTACCCCAAATCCTAAAAAGCCCAAGACCTCCTCCAAGAAGTCTTCCTCTGTGTTTGAGGCTGTTGAACCTACACTAGCCAAGAGGACAAGATCTGAAGTGAAAAACAAACAATCAAAAATTTCTGATGATGATGACTGGAGTGGAGAAGAAGAAGAAAATGATTCTGAGAAGGAACATGATAAGCTTGCCATGTTTGGCAAAAGAAAGATTTTAAAGGGTAGACTGCTGAAAGACCTGGTGGAACCAGGAATGATAAGATTGGTGGATGTTTTAGCTGCTCAGGTATGGAAGGACATGGTCCTTCAGATGGATGGTAGGCTAGCTAGAAATGAGCTAATTGAATTTATGGCCAATGCTGCGGTTAAGGATGGCATTGTTAGTAGCCTGGTGAAAAGAGTCCAAGTGCAGTTTGATGCAAAGAAACAGGGAGAGATCCCGGACATACCCTTTGAAGGGTTTGATGACTATACAAGGCAAAGGTGGCCCTGCCTGGACTCCCTCCTTATTGCTATTGCAATCACCAGGAGGTTTTGTGATTCAGAAGAGATGAATGAAGCCAGGGCTGTGCAGAAAAGTGAAATGAGGCCTGAGCATAAGGTCTTGTTTGAATTTGTCAACAAGTGTTTATTGCCTAGGCAGGAGAGAAGGCACATTGCTAATTACATGGATCTAGTTCTTATGGAGTGCCTGGAGAGAGGAAAGCAAATCAATTGGCATGCCTTCATTATCAAGCTGCTAGACAGGGTCATAAACGCCTCCAAGGCTCATGCTACTCCCTATGGCTTTATTCTAACCACAGTTCTGGACAGACTCAATGTGCCTCTGAAGAAATGGGAAATGGCCTCGAGCAAGGATCATTTTGGCATCAATACTTTTCTCGCTTGTGACTATGCAGTCACTGCCATCCCAAATGAACCTGGTTCATCTCAGAAGGCACCCATCAACAGCAAAGTTAGGACTCTAGTTCAGGAATGTGCAACCAAGGATGCTGAAATAGCTAGGCTCAAGGCTTGTCTGATTGAAGTGGAAACTGAGAGGGATGGTCTTAGAACTGAGCTTGCCAAAGAAAAGGAGAAGAATGATGGAATTCTTCATAACATGCTGAGTCTTCTCCAAATACAAACCCAACCCTCTAGTTCCTCCAAGCCTTAGGACTCCTGAAATTGTTTAGTACCTCACTGACCCAGATTAGGGATGTTTCTATCTTTTGTTTTTTGCTCATGGTTTGAATGTTTTTCTTTCTTTTTGTGGATTGTTGGTGGTAACATATCTTTGTCAATGATAACTACTATTTTGCTCTTGTTCAATGATTAATATGTCCTTGATAGTTTAAATATGTTTGCTTGATTACTGATGATTGCACCATTATTGCACTTGTAGTTGCCCCAGTGACCATGAGTACTTATTAAAATCTGGGTATCACACTTTGTATGCAAATTTTCGATGATGCCAAAAGGGGGAAGAGACATTGTGCTTTACACATTCTGAACATAAGTGATATTTATAACCTAATTAACCTGGTCCTTGATGATAAGTGAATTTTCTAAGTTTAGTATTGATGGTTAAACTGAGTTCTTATAGGTTCAAATTAATAAAAAGCACAGAGTTTGTCATCATCAAAAAGGGGGAATTTGTTGGCCCAAGAACAGGTGAAGTTTTGAAGAATGACAAAAAGAACTCAGTCATGGACCAGGTCCATCTTGTGAAGCACAGTCATGATCAACCTATACATGTGAAATGCACGCGAAAGAGATAAGTCCTATTGATCAAGCAGCAATATCTCCTGATCTGATCGAAAAGGTTGCATATTGGATAAGGGGAGAAAGTCTCCTTATATGAAGAGAACACAATCTTGGATGAAGATAGTGTTAGAATTTGAGATCATCATGAACTCTTCTACGATAGGAGAGCAGCAATTGAGTTCCAATCAAACTCTGATTACTAACCTATTAAATGTTAGTGTTGTTCTCTTTTATAGGTAAGGCGCATACGCAGAAGTTAACTAAATTGAGAGCAAAGAGCAAGGTGATTTTTCAAGAAATTTATGTGTGATTTGAGTGTGCACTCCTGAAGCTACTTGAACGAGATAGAAGAACCAGTTCCATTGTGTCTATATTTTATTCTAGTTCAATTGTAGTAGGTGGTTTAAAGTTGTACCTTTCAGCTTTCATAGAAGCAATTGTATTAGGTACCTAGAGTGTTCAATTTATAGCTAACTTGAAGTTGTCGCAACAGTTGAGGCTGTGTGCCACAATGAATTAGAGTTAATCCTTAGGTTTACAAAGAGTTTTTGTAAATGCTGTTTTGGCACAGTGATTTTAGTGGAAGTTTGGGAAAATCCTACTGAGTAGTAGGTCATGATTTTTTCACCTTTTGAGCCAGGTGTTTTCCACGTAAAAATCTCTGTGTTCTTTATTTTCTGTATTTATTATTCCGCAAACAGTAGTAGTTGGAACACCTTGAAGAACCAGGTTTTTCTATAGTTCAGTTAAGCGAAAATTTGATACTACACAAATCACCCACCCTTGTGTAGTATTGACGCTTAAAACATTAGCAGAAAAAGCAGTAAGACGAAGAGGATGAGATTAGTGAAAAACATTGTTATAATATGTGTTAAGGTTGTTCCAGTGGTGGAGGTTGAGGAGGAAACAACTGAGGAACTTAGTTCCCTAGTGAGAAGGTCCCAGAAGAAGAAGGAATCTACTTCCATAGAGAATTTTACAACCCCCAGTTCAAAGTTGAAGAATGTTGTGAGTGAGCTCTCCGTTTTTGATGAGGATGTGATAGTCAAGTCTAAGGGAAAAGCAAAATCAAGTGGTGTGAAGTCTGGCAAACGAAAGTCTAAGACCGTTAAGGATCCTGGTTCTATGAAAAATCTAAGGAGTTAAACTAGTTCTACTTCAGAACGATTAAGGCACTAAAAGGTCCTACTGGGTCGCACTTTTGACCCAGCAATTTCTGATATGGGTGGCATGCGTCAAGTTCTTGCAATGGTTGAGTTTCAATGATGGGGGCATATGTTTCAAATGGATGCACCCAAAGTGTTTGAGGATGAGGTTCAAAGCTTTTATGCCAGCCTCTTTCCCGCTGATACCGACCATATTTGTGCCTTGGTGAATGAGGTGGACATTGTGTTTGACGTGAGTTTGCTTGGGGATATTCTAAGGTCCCTACGGATGGTGTGTCTAGTGTGAAAGATGCATGTCAGTATAATTTCTAGAATGTTGTGGTAAAGGATAATGTGAACCAAAAGGGGGACCAGATTCACAAGAAGGCAGTACTCCCCGTTTATCAATTGCTCTTCGAGTTGGTGAACAAAGTTCTGTTGCCTCGTGCTGAGAGGAGGTCCATGACTTCTAAGTCTGACCTGTTTCTAATGGACCAACTGGATGGCTTTAACCCTATCAATCTGCCTGTTATCATGATCGAACACATGCAATAGCAACTTTCAAGGATGGCAATCATGGTCTTCAATATGGGTTTCTGCTTACGCAAGTGTTTAAGTTTTTCAAAGTGCCACTGGGGCAAGGCAAGGTAGGAACCAAGAAGTAGACCTTCTCACAAACAACATTGGAAGAATGTGAGTGCATAGAGAAAAATAGGGGGGTTAGGTAGTACATCAACTATTTCACAACTCATTAATGCTCAAAATAGTGCAACTGAGGAGATGCGAAGTTTGAAGGCTAGTAATGTTATCCTGGAAGGTTAGGAGGCCCAAGGGGCTCCAGAGTCAAATGTGGAAGTGGATCGTTTGACATAAGAGAATGTTGATCTCAGGGCACAAGTGGAGAACCTAAAAGAAGAACTGCTCAATGAGAAAAAGTCGGACAATGCCTGAATAGACCTAGTTCTCCAAACTCTTGCTGCAGCTTCCAAGCCCTCTAGTCCTAGTGCCCCCTAAGTACCCCTTTCAGGGACCAGTTTCTGGATTGTCTTTTTATAGTTTTTATGACTTGGCAGATGTTTTTTTTGTTTCTTTTGTTTTGATGTGGTTGGGATGTATCAATACTGCTCCCATTTTCAATAGTTCAATTCTACCTTTGCTTTTTAGGCAAAGGCATATGTTTTATATGTAAAATCTATCCTCTTTTATTATCTCATTGCTTGTATTCTCTGTTTCTCTTCTCTATCATGTTGTGTGCACATATGTGGCATGAGTTAGCTAGGTTAGACTTCTTTATATTGTTTGCCTGCTTGTGTATTTTTAATGATGCAAAAAGGGGGAAGTATAATTGAAAACAGGGATCTGATTAAGAGGGAAACATAAAATTAGGGGGAACTTGTGAAGTTCTTGTTACTTCATCTGGTTATCTTTGCTCTAAATATATGTTATCAATGTCTAAGTTTGTCATCATCAAAAAGGGGGAAATTGATGGGTTTTCAATATCTTTGCCTTATGTTTTGATGATCTAACAAACTTACTGTCAAGAACCAGATAGGGAACCTGCCACACTTGGTACACATTACAAATGAACGAATTCCATCCGGGACTCCAGCTAATGTGAACTGCTGCTAGTGTAGAAAATGGAGAAACAAGACAAGGACCTGATCCCTTGTGTTTCCCGAACAACAGTACGAAAGTCAACAGTGCATAGCTGGAAAGTGACAGCCACAGAAACAGTGCACACAATGCAACAGTTTTGCAGTCACTTGCCTTTGACCTACCAAGTGCTTACATCATTCAAGTGATGTCATCAAGTGTATATTAACAAAAGCATTATAACAAAACATCACTTGAACACTTGAGAATTCACTTCAAGAATTCAATCCTTCTATAAACAGTGAACTCAATTCTCAAGAGCTTGAAGAACAAAGTTAAATGCTACTACGGACCAGTTCCTAAATCTAGTATTTTGTTGTCCTTAGTTGAGTTGTAAATTTGTGATTGTTCTTATTGTAATTCCTAAATTTTTTAGCTAGAAGCGTTGCTTAGGAACCCCTTTGTAAAACCATAAACTTGTTGAGTTTGTGTTGTGACTAGAGTTAGTCATAAGTTAAAGTCTTTGTAACTAGTGAGTGACAAAGTGGCTTGTGATAAGTGTATCACAAGTTAGTTGAGTTGAAGTCTTTGTAATAGAGTCATTACAAAGTGGCTTGTAATATAGTGTTTACAAGTTAGTGAAGTTTAAAACCTACAAGTATCGGTCGTGGTTTTTGTCCCCATGAGTGGGACTTTTCCTCGTAAAAATCCCATGTCTCATTTACTTACTATTTCATTAGTATTCCCAGTGGAAACTCATACAGGATCAGGTACTCTATAGTTTGGTGGACTCATATAAACTAACATAGTCTATGTATTTGTTCCTCCAATCCCAAGTTAAACTTGTTGAGTTTATTTAGGCATGGTGTCGCGCCCCCTTTTCTCACGAAAGTTCGGTTTTCGACACTTTGGGACAACTACTTTCCCTTTGGGAATTGGGTATGAGATTTGAACAGTCGCCACCTAACGGATTAAGGTGCATTAGGGAACCTAGAACAAATAACTTGTGTACTAGTTTATGTTACCAAAGATTGGGTAATGGCTCAAAATTACCTTGAGGGGAAGGTGTTAGGCACCCCTCGAGGTCCATAACGGTGGGTCTCAACCAAACTCAATTTAAGCGAATTAGTCTTATAAGCAGATAAACAAACAGACATTACTTTAAAAACAGGGAGTAAAGGGATCCTAAGTTTTTCTGCCTATAGGATCACTTCTGTGCAATACTCGGTAAACTTTCCTCAAATAGAAGTGTTACGGGTAACATTAGTGCATAGGTCATCATATCCATTACTATCCGATTACCCTCCCCTTAATAATTGTTACCTAAGCGTTCTAATAGCATCCAATACATGCCTTATGTTTGCATTACCCGTCCATTACCTGTGGCCCTGGAGGTGTTTAGGACCTCTATTTAAGGTGGTTCTAGATTCACCTATGGTATTTAAAAGGATAAAACTAAAGTCAAACAAAACAGGTAGGACTATCACATATGAAGCAGTTAAAGGGACTCACATTTTCCTCCACAAATAAGCAAACAATTGCACGCCTCAAACAAATAGTTTTAAACGATTTAAGTCCTATAGCAGGATATCTAGATGAGCATAAAATATGCAGCAGTTTCACTAAGGCTGGGCAATAAATACCTCATTGGTTTGCCTACTGATTTTATTACTTCCTAAATCTAGGCAGTTTATAAGCAGTCAAACAAACATAGTTTTTGGAAACTTTAGGGTTTTAATTATCCTACAGGCTTGCCTAGGCGATAACCGGCAGGATCCTATATGTATGATATCTAAACGTATTATAAACTGGTGACTAATTTAAACAGGCATATGTTATCCGTTTAGACCCTATAGACATGCTGCCTACGTGCTAAAAATGATCACAATCATTACAAAAATGATTTTACATTTTTATCTCTATGAGCATGATATCTAAGTGTTGGAACTGATTTTAAATCATGATTTCATATGGACAAGATATCTAAGTGAGCAGAATGTTATACTAGTTGTAGTTCCAAAAAAAAAGATCCTATATGCATAGGTTCTATTGCACATTGAGACTTGAGGATATGCATGAACATGAATTTTGTCGCAAATTTCATAAACGTCTTATAACAGAATTTCTAAGATGCAAAGTGGAAATTCAGGACAGATATAGAGACAATGCCTATAGGCATGGTATCTAATGCAAATAATCACAACAATCCAATAGGCATGATTTCTAATGCGTATAAATGATCACAACAGTCCTATAGGCATGATCTCTACGCGATCCCAACGAAGATATATGAGAATCCCTCCCATCTTTCACAAATACCCCAATATCTGTTTTTACAAAGATTGTTATTACAGACCAATGTAACAAATTACACAATGAAATAACCATTACACTATAAGGAGCCTTCATAGTCCCAATATCAACCTGGAACTAGGCCTTCAACATAGCACCCTTGAGCATAGTGGTAGCCCATCCACAACACGTAAAACTAGTTCCTGGTGTGTCAAAGTTCCCAAGGGCCTCATAGACCCCGGACAATGCTCACACCAGAATCAGATATTCAACACACAGTTCATAAAGGATTGGAAATCAACCCTAATGTGTCAGAGTTCAGAGGAGTCTCATGGACCCTAAACAGTGCTCACATTGGGGTGGCAAGACCCTAGTTAACTAAGAGTAGGAATTGAAAATAATATATGAAGATATGAGATAGTTTTTTTTATAGAAATATAGTTTGGAATTCAGAAGTGCATAGAAATAGATTACATGAACCACAAGCAACACACTTACCAAAATGAGTTCAGCCATGAGCTCCAATAATAAAACAACAGACATAACATAGTGACAATTAATTTTAACAAGGTTTCACATGGCCTTAATCCATTAGCTATTACTAGGTGAACATATAGGCATATATTAATCAGAGAACAACATGCTGGGATCAAGTTACTGATCAGACAATCATACAGAAAGGTAGCAAAGGTTGAGAGCAGAGAAATCATGAATTAATCAGGAGTTTGTTAAGGTGAAACACTTAAAACAGGACATGAAGCATGTTAGTTGAGAAACAAGTAGACAAGTGTCCTGGATCAACATGAACATGCTAAAGTGGAGTAACCATACTAACTTATTGGTCAGGACAAATTCACAGGAGTTTAAGCATGCAAGTTAACAGAAACATAGGGGCAAACAGAGGCATGTTGATACCTACAGCATATTGACTACATAGCACATTGAGTCGGACATGATAACAGAGATAGACATGTTGTTTAAAGGCAGTAAATAAGAAGCACATATGTCCTATTACATAGAAGTAGACATGCTGATTAAGATCATGAAGCGCATAGGTGTAATTACATAGCATGTTGAATGATAGCAGAAGTGGAGACATACCAGTTAAGAGATAGCAACAAGAAAGTTAAGCAAAAAGGATCCAAAGGTCTAACCATGGCTTTCAGTCGGCTGGACAGTGCCACAAACACAAGTAACAGGAAGATTTGCAATGGAGAGTGTGTATGAATAAGAGCAAGGATTTGTATGTGTTTCTGTGTTTCTTTATGTATGTGTTCATAGGTGTAAATTTCTGGGTGTGTTCATGTTCTAAAAGAAAATCGGAATGGGGTTTATATAGCACTTAGCAATGTAAACAAATAAGGTAAGAGAATTATAGTTCATAAATAAGATAAGCAAATATAATTAATCAGTGAATTGGGGCTAAACCCAAGCTAATTGATACAAACAGAATCCAGAAAAGTCACCTTAAAATAAAGAGAATCAGTTACCAGACCGGATTGAGATTCAGACAAGGTAAATAAATCAATTATTGACCATAATTTAGACCAATTAATCTAAATAAGGCAAGAAATACCAATTAAAAGTAATAAATAAGGAAAATAGGTAAAATCATCGGGAAGTAATGATTTTAACAGGAAAATATAATTCGAACCCTAAATAAAATCAGTCAATCTATTTTGATTGACAGAAATAAAAAATAATAGGAAGAAATTGAAGTAATCAGTGTAATAAGCAGAGAAACCTAGGGTTTAAAGCATATACACAAAAATTAATCAAACTAGTAAATATAATTAGATTCAAACACTTAGGAGTTTTAAAACCTTTTCGGAGAGAGCTTAAAACGAAACCCTAATTTCAGAAGACATTGGAATTGACTAGTAATAAGGAAAAATAGAAGGTTTTTCAAAGAGAAATACCAAATAACACTTAAAACGTTTCAGATCTACAAGGATCTGAATAGACCCAAGTAGCATAAGATTAAGGTTCTTGAAATATGGAACGAGGTGATGAAAAATCTAGTCTAGAGTCAGAGTTTCAAACCATAAGCACAAAGATAACAACACTCACAACCATAGTGATGAACACGAAGCAGGTTCATCGAGAAAGTGAAGAGTCTAGGTCGACTCTGAGTTGGATATCCTTGAGATCCCTTCAAAATACGAAATCGAACAACCAATAGAGGTAGGAGGCTAGATAAGGCAATAAATCACTAGACGACCCCATATCTGGTCAAGAATCGAAGGGGTTTGGGGGAATTTTTGAGTGACGGTGCTCTAGGGTTTGAGGATGTCTGAGAGAGAAGAGAGGAGGAGAGGATTCAGAGGCAGAACAAATAAGAGAGTGAGTAGGGTTTGGGGGGGTCGTTGGGTTAAAAAAGGAAAGGGGTAACGTGGACCGTTGATCTCAGAGATCAACGGCCACGATTAGAGAAGGTTCTGGGTTGGGTTAAAATATTTGGGTTATTGGGTTTGGGTTAGATTAGGGTATTGGACTGAGGTTTAATTGGGTTGAAGTCCGAAATTGATTAAGAAAAAGGGCTATTATTTAAATACCCAATCAACTTAATAAAACATTTTTATAAAATAATTTATAAATGATGAAAATATCATTTGTGCCTAAAAATAATTTAAAATAATTACATAGTATTATAAAAGTATAAAAGATTATTTTCTTGTGAAATAAGGTAATTATACACACATGGGGCCATTATTGCAAAGTTATTACAATTATAACCCTAACATGTACATATGGCCATTCCTAAAATAATTAAAACTCAGTATAAATATAAAATGATAAATTAAGCAATAAAATTATCATCAAACCTATTTGTGATGCAATTAGTAATTATTTATATAATAAAATACTAGAATAAACTAATTAAAAACCTTTTAAAATTACATAAAATTATGGAAAAATGTTGGTTGATGCTCATGCACTATTTTGAAAGTATATATGCATTTTAAAATATATGATGAAAAAATTGGGCATCAACTGCTGCCCCTCTTTACCCGGGAAGGATGAAAGAGTTTTCGGATAAAGGAATGATGACCGATTTTAACCGAATGGGATGTTTTGAAAAATATAGGCCGCAACCCAGTCTTTGAGCTGCCTACATAATCATGGTTTTACAAGAATCAGGCCATATGTAGTTCTGGACCCAACAATGAATGAAGCCGATGGAGTTGTTATAAGAATGATAGTAAGTTTCGGAAAGACTCCTTCTTTGGGGAGGATAGTATCAAATGGGTTTATGCTGAGTTATGAGTACGAGTCTAAAGTGTAACAGATGCATCATAGGGCAGATTTCTGAACGACCATTGAGTAAAGATGGGTAATTGATGGGGGTCAATTACGTTTGGAATAATGGTAAGGCACAAATGGAAATCGGAAGGGTATGAATGGAAATCGGAGCGAAGGTTGCTCCTGTTTGAAGAACGGTTACTTCTTCAATTACCAGCAAAACTTAAAACACAATGCATGCGAGTATATAGAGTATTGTGAGAATTTAAACATGATGCAAGTTCCCTTTGGACCATGAAAGGTTGTCTTTGGACAGTGAAGATGACGTCCTTAGACCATGATGTCCGGGGCCATGAATCATGAGATAAGAAATTCACATGCCATGAAATTATGTTCTTGGGCCATGAGAATGGTGCCTCTGAACCATGACGCCTTTGAATAATGATGCGAAGTATTGAGAGATCCTTAGGCCATGACATGGTGTCTTCAGGCTATGAGTATGATGCCTTCGGACTATGACGCCTTTGGACAAATTGGCTATACATCAGCCCATGAAATGTGGAGACGTGATACCAAAGGTGACAACAAGACAAAGCTTAGTCTTGTGCGGAGTTTTGGGGTAGAGCTTTTAGCTCCGAGGAAAGAAGATAATGTAAAGTTTAGAATAAAGCAACAATTATGTGGAGGGTGGCCAAGCTTAATCCACGAGAAAGCAGTGCTTAGCCTTATGCAAATAGGGAGGCAGAGCTTAGCCTCATGCGAGCTTTAAGACAGGGCTTAGTCTCATGTAGAGGAAAGGCAGTACTTAGCCTTATGCAAATAGGGAGGCAGAGCTTAGCCTCATGCAAGGTTTGAGATAGCCTAGTCTCATGCAAAGAGAAGGCAAGTCTAATATTTGAGACATGGCTTAGTCTCATGCAAAAATAAGGCAATGCTTAGCCTTATGCAGATGCGGAGGCATGGCTTAGCCTCATGCAAGATTGGAGACAGGGTTTAGTCTCATGCAAAGAGAAGACAATGCTTACCCTTATGCAAATAAGGGACGCACGACTTAGCCTCATGCAAGATTTGAGACAGGGCTTAGTCTCATGCAAATAGAAGGCAATTCTTAGCCTTATGCAAATATGGAGCCAGGTCTTAGCCTCATGCAAGGTCTGAGACATGTCTTAGTCTCATGCAAAGAGAAGGCAATGCTTAGCCTTATGCAAATGTGGAGGCAAGTCTTAGCCTCATGCAAGGTTTGAGGCAGGGCTTAGTCTCATGCAAAGAGAAGGCAATGCTTAGCCTTATGCAAATAGCCTCAAGCAGGGTTTGAGATAGGGCTTAGTCTCATGCAAAGAGAAGGCAATGTTTAGCCTTATGCAAATATAGAGGTAGGGCTTAGCCTCATGCAAGGTTTGAGACAAGGGTTAGTCTCATGCAAAGAGAAGGCAATGCTTAGCCTTACGCAAATGCGGAGGCAGGGCTTAGCCTCATGCAAGATTTGAGACAGGGCTTAGGCTCATGCAAAGAGAAAGCAATGCTTAGCCTTACGCAAATGCGGAGGCAGGGCTTAGCCTCATGCAAGATTTGAGACAGGGCTTAGTCTCATGCAAAGAGAAAGCAATGCTTAGCCTTATGCAAAAAAGGGAGGCAGGGCTTAGCCTCATGCAAGATTTGAGACAAGGCTTAGTCTCATGCAAAGAGAAGGCAATGCTTAACCATATATAGATGTGGAGGCAGGGCTTAACCTCATGGAAGATTGGAGACAGGGTTTAGTCTCATGCAAAGAGAAGGCAATGCTTAGCCTTATGCAGTAAACAAGTAACAAATAGGAGTAGAATATTTCTTAGATGGAGGTATATTTACATCTCGTGGCCTGATTGTTATGAGGATAGTTGATATGTATATTTGTGAATACTCTTGTTATGTTCACTGCGCCTGCATCCAAAGAAAAATCATAAGTTTTGTAAGGGGAGGTTGGTTCGTGCTTTTATCTGCTTGCTTTGCTTTGCTCTATTCTGAAGGCCCTGTTCGAGTTACCCTGAGTAACACCTGGCGGCCATAGAAATAAAGTTTTCGAAAATATGCACTTGTTGATGAAATAGAGTTATTTTAGAAGACATAGTTATATGTAATATCAAGTAAATTAGATGAACTAATGACTGTAATACTTTTTAGAGACATTGCAGCTTCCTTGCGATAGAATTTTGAGGGTCCTCCTCAAAATTCTGCCCTAGTTTGATCTTTTGGTCGTTCTGCGTGCAGCAAAGTTTGTTGGATCTGCTCCAAAATTTTGAGAATCCTTCTCATAATTCTGCCCTAGTTACTTAACTGATTTCTGACTTTCCGGCATATGATGGTGTCGGCTGGACTTGCTTCAGAATTTTGTGGGTCCTCCTCAAAATTCTACCTTAGTTTCTGGATCTGAGGGAAAATGAAGATTTTATTATGATATGATCGAACCCGAAGGGCTGCCTACATATCCCCTCTTAAACAAGAATCAGGTCAAGCGTAGTTCAGTTACATCATATGAAGGAATGTAAACCATCTAAATGTAGTATCTCTTGACTGCATCTGAATGGATAGGTTTTGGCCAAACTTCTCCGTCCATTTCTGCAAGTATGAGTGCTCCTTCTATTAGCACCTGGTGAACCATATAAGGGCCTTGCCAGTTGGGTGAAAATTTCCCTTTGGCTTCATCCTGATGCGAGAAGATCCGTTTCAACACCAGCTGCCCCGGTGCGAATTGTCTTGGTCTGACCCTTTTGTTAAAAGTTCTGGACATTCTGTTTTGAAAAGGCTGACCATGACATACTGCGTTCATTCTTTTTCCATATATGAGGGCCAGTTTCTCATATCGGCTCCTTATCTATTCTACATCACTGAGTTCGGCTTCATGTATGATCCTTAAAGAAGGAATTTCTACTTTGGCTGGAATGACAACTTTGGTACCATAAACCAGTAAATAGGGGGTTGCCTCAGTTGATGTGCGGACCATAGTGCGGTATCCCAATAGGGCAAAGGGTAACTTCTCGTGCCATTGTTTGTGATTTTCTACCATCATCCTTAGTATCTTCTTGATGTTCTTGTTGGCAGCTTCCATAGCTCCATTCATTTGAGGCATATATGCTGTAGAGTTCTTGTGCTTAATTTTGAAGGTTTCACACATGGCTTTTCTCAAATCATTGTTGAGGTTGGCGGCATTATCAGTGATAATGGACTCAGGAACCCCAAATAGGCAAATAATACGATCTTTGACAAAATCTATGATGACTTTCTCGGTTACAGCTTTGTAAGACGCAGATTTTACCCATTTTGTGAAATAGTCGATAGCCACTAAAATGAACCGGTTCCAATTAGAAGCGGTGGGCTCGATTGGACCGATGACATCCATCCCCCAAGCAGCAAAAGGCCAAGGTGCACTTGTTGCATTAAGCTCATTCGGTGGTACCTTTATCATATCTTCATGTACCTGGCATTGGTGGCATATCTGGATGTATCAGATGCAATCCGTTTCGATGGTCATCCAAAAATATCCAGCTCTGAGTATCTTCTTGGCTAGAACAAAACCGTTCATATGCAGTCCGCAAGTTCTGGCATGTATCTCCTCAAGCAATTTGGAAGCCTCTTTTGCATCAACACACCTTAACAACCCCAGATCAGGAGTTCTTCTATACAGGGTCCTCCCACTTTGAAAGAAGTGATTGGATAGCCTCCGTAGTGTGCGTTTTTTAGTATGGTTCGCCTGTTTCGGGTATTCATCTTTTGCCAAATGTTTCTTGATGTCGTGGAACCAAGGCTTTCCATCCATTTCTTCTTCAACATGAGCACAGTAAGCCGGTTGATTATGGATCCTCACTAGGATGGGATCGATGAAATTCTTATCTGGATGTTGTATCATTGATGACAGGGTGGCCAGTGCATCTGGGAACTCATTTTGAATTCTGGGTACATGTTTAAATTCTATATTTGTGAATCTTTTCATCAATTCCTGAATATGATACAAGTATGAAAGTATCTTGGTGTTCTTCGTAGCCCACTCTCCTTGAACCTGATGTACCAGAAGATCCGAATCACCAATTACCAACAACTCTTATATATTCATATCGATGGCCAAATTGAGCCCCATGATGCAAGCCTCATATTCTGCCATATTGTTGGTGCACGAAAACTTAAGCTTCGCAGATACTGGGTAATGTTGACCTATTTCTGATACCAAAACTACACAATGCCCACTCCTTTGAAGTTTGCAACCCCATCGAAGAACATTCCCCAACTGTTGTAGGCTTCAACAATGTCCTCTCCTACGAATGATACTTCTTCATTAGGAAAATATGTTTTCAATGGCTCGTATTCTCCTCCCACAGGATTTTTGGCGAGATGGTCTACCAATGCCAGTCCTTTGACTGCCTTCTAAGTTATATAGATGATGTCGAACTTTCTTAGCAATATCTACCATTTAGCTAACTTCCTAGTTGGCATGGGCTTCTGAAAGATGTACTTCAGAGGGTCCATCCTGGATATGAGGTGCATGGTATAAGCAAAGAAGTAATGCCTCAATTTCTGAGTTGTCCATGTCAAAGCACTTCAAGTGCATTCTAGTAGAGAGTATCGTGCTTCATAAGGCGTGAACTTCTTACTCAAGTAGTATATGGCTTGCTACTTTCTCCCAGTTGTGTCATGTTGTCCCAAAACACATCTGAAAGCTCCATCTAATTCGGATAGATAGAGTAGCATATGTCTCCCAGGTTCTGGCGGGACTAGGACTGGTGGTGTAGACAGGTAGTCCTTGATTTTGTCAAAAGCCTTCTGACAATCTTCGGTCCAATTGGTTTCAGCATCTTTCCTCAACATTTTGAAGATGGGTTCACATATTACCCTAGATTGTGCTATGAAGCAGCTAATGTAGTTGAGGCATCCTAGGAAGCTCATCATGTCTTTTTTGCTCTTTCTTGGATTTGATGATGACGTCGTCAACATACATCTCCATTTCCTTGTGTATCATATCATGGAAGATGGTTGTCATAGCTCTAATTTAAGTAGCCCTAGTATTCTTTAGACTGAATGACATCATTTTTATCAGTACACTCCCCACGGGGTAATGAAGGCTATTTTCTCTGCGTCTTCTTCATCCATCCAAATCTGGTGATAACCCGCGAAGAAATCTACAAAGGATTGTATTTCATGCTTGGCATAATTGTCGATCAGGATGTGTATATTTGGCAGTGAGAAATCATCTTTGGGACTTGCTCTATTTAAACCTCGATAGTCAACATATACCCTGACCTTCCCATCTTTCTTCGGAACCGGTACAATGTTGGCTAACTAGGTTGGATACTCATCTACCCTGAAGACTTTGGCTTTGATCTGCTTAGTGACTTCCTCCTTGATTTTCAAACTCATGTCTAGTTTGAACTTTCTGAATTTCTGCTTCACCGGCGGAACATTGGATTGCTAGGGAACTTATGAGCCACTATGGATGTGCTCAGACCAGTCATGTCATCATATGACCATGCAAATATATCCCCATATTCCTTCAAGAAATGAATGTACTCTTCCTTCTCTGATGGTGATAAGTGAATACTTATGCGGGTCTCCATGACGATTTCGGCATCTCCCGAATTGATTGCTTCGGTTTCATCCAGGTTGGACTTAGGTTTGTTCTCAAAGTTCTCAACCTCTCTGACAATTTCCTCAGGTATTTCATCTTCTTCTTCTGAGTCACTATCCTTATGTTGTGTTGTCTCATTACATGTCACAACCATCGATTTATCAAGAAAAGTAATAATAATGTTGTAGAAAGAAAATGTGAAAGAAAATAATTAATAATAAATAGCAATGCATTGATTAAATTTTGAAAATATCCAAAACAAGTACGGCTCAATGAATCGAGCAATTATTTCGAAACAAAATTCTTCTTTAAAACAAATTTACTGGAAATATCTTAAGTGCCTAGCATGGCAATAAAAACAAATCAAGCTAATTGCCAAGCTACCCAGGAACTTGGCGGGCTCGGGATGGTGTGGCGGTCCAATTCGTAATAACAACTCCCTTCTCCATAGTCTGAATGGCGAGGCCTTCTTCCTCCTCCTCAATTGTCACATTGCAATCCATATTTTTATCTTCCAGGAACAAGTTTCTCAACCCAGCCAAAGCTTCTTCCTCTGCAGATCCCCATATCGTATAGGCCTGGTGAAAAGTCTGACTTAGGTGTGGTACTGGCTGCTCAAGAGGGTAATAAGGACCACGCCATGGAGGCAACCAATCATCATACTCTTTCCAGGTGTATTGATATCCCAGCTCGAAAGTTGTGCCATGACATTTCAACTGTATCGGTTTGGTAATGCCCTGTAGATCTTTCCCAAGCCCTTTATCGTGTTCATACTCAGACCATGCCAGTATGCTTTCTATTTTGTTACTCCACCACTTGTCCTTCTCAATTGCATTGACATGTTCAATATGGTGATAAGTTTCTCCACCCAGCCTTCTTCTATTCTCGACAATCGGGATAGTTTGACTGGTGTAAATGGGGTTACTTCCATTTCCGTGAATGATTACTTCTTGATGGTTCCATTCGAAATTTACGACCTGGTGTAGCGTGGAAACCACGGCCCCAGCGGCATATATCCAAGATCGACCCAATAGAAGATTGTACGTAGTTGATATGTCTAGTACTTGGAACTCAACATCGAACAAATTTGGCCCCCTCTGCAAGCAAAGGTTAATCTCCCCAATCATGGTCCTTTGAGACCAATCAAAGGCTTTCACGTTCATACTACCTGCCTATATCTCGTGGAAATCTTTGCCTAATCTTTTTAGAGTAGTCAATGGACAAATGTTGAGGCTTGAACCCCCATCTATTAGGACCCTGGCAATAAATTTGTCTTCAAATTGTACCGTGATATGTAGTGCCCTGTTGTGTCTTAACCCTTCAAGCGGCAGTTCATCCTCATGGAAGGTGATCTTGTGACTCTCCAGTACTTGCCCTACCATGTTGGCCATTTCTCCACTGGTGATATTTTTGGGCATGTAATCTTCATTCATCACCTTCATCAAAGCATTCTTATGCGCTTCTAAATTCTGCAATGTGACAGGATGGATATCTGGGAGGGGGTTTTGTTTAAATGATAGATGACAGAATATTCCCTCGCCTGTACTTTCCTCCGAAGATAATCCAGTCTAGTTTCAATGACAGGTTTCTTGGTAGAAACCTCCTTTCTTGATCCTCCCAAATTTTCCGGTGTATAGATCCTTCCAGTTTTGGTCATTCCCTGTGCGGCGTCAGATTCTTCCATCTTTGCTTTTCCCTTTCGCCTAGCTTCGGCAATGTAATCCCAAGGTATGGCATTAGACTTGAAAGGAGGTGTGGTTTCTACTCTCACTATGAAAGGTGTGGCCACTTCTACCTCAAATGGAGCAGGTGTGGCTGCAGGTGGTACTACCTCTACCTCAAATGGAACCGATAAAGTTACCTCAACTTCAACTGATGGCTGTATTTGTACCACAATAGGACTGTGTGTGACTGCAGGTTTAAACTCATCACCTTCCCAAATAAGCCCAATTGACCCCTCATGATCCCATTCTCCATCCGTCTCTATCACACGTACCCCATCACCCCTGTGATCTAGAAGAGGATTGTTGCGGACGTTGGGTACAGCTTCCTTCGTATCTTATCTTTCAATGTCCGGAACTCATCAATGGTGTGCCCCTTCATACCGGAATGATATGCACATATTTTTGTTGGATTGACCCATTGAGTTGAATTCTCCATTGCCACAGCAGGAATAGGGGCGACACAACCAGCAACCTTCAATCTTTCATATAGCTAGTCGATGGGTTCAGCAATGGCGGTGTATTTTCTGAGTGGTTTGCAATCAAAGTTAAGTTGGGGTTTCTGGTAGTTTGGACAAGTTAGAGGTGAATGATAGTAGGCTGGCTGGGTGTTATAAGTGTGATAGGTAGTGGCGGGTTGGGAATATCTAGGAGGTGAGGGTTGGTATGTAAGTGGAGGTGTTTGGTATGTGAGTGAAGATTTTGGACCTTGGGCCACCATTACTGCCCCTACTTCTTTCTTCTTTGATATGCCCCCTGATTGTAATGCTTTGTTCGTGGCCTGCAGTGCCTCGAAATTTGTCACCATCCCACTTTTGATACCCTCTACAATCCTTTCTTCGAGTTTGATGATATCGGAGAACTTGTGATTCTCAATAACCATCAACCTTTTATAATATTGAGGGTCTTGTGCCCTAACAAAGAACTTGTTCATCTGTTCCTCGTCTAATGTTGGTCTGACCTAGGCTGCTTCCGACCTCCACCGAGTAGCATAATCGCGGAAAGTCTCAGTTGGCTTCTTCTTTAAATTATGGATATAGAATACATCCAGTGCATTTTCCATATTAAACCTGAACCGATCCATAAAGTATGATGCCATGCTTACCCAATTGGCCCATTTCTTAGGATTTTGGCTTATGTACCAGGACAGGGCATCTCTGATAAGACTTTTCATGAAGAGCTTCATTCAGATCCGTTCATCTTTTTCGACCCCTATGAGCTTGTCACAATAAGTCATCAAATGAACCTTGGGATCACTCGTTCCATCAAACATCTCAAACTTGGGAGGTTTGTAACCCTCCGGCAGTTCCACATCTGGTTGTATGCATAAATCCTTGTAGTTCAGACCTTCTATCCATTTACCTCCTTCAACACCCTGAACTCGACTTGTCAACTTCTTGAGCTCCTCGGCCATGTTCTTGATAAGCAGGTCTTTCTCAGCGGATTCGGGTGTATAGGAGATCGATTGAGTGGAATGAGGTACGGTTTCCACATATATGGGGTTGTTTTGGTGGTTGCTAGGGATTTGGGTGTAGTGGTGATCGTTAGTCGAGTTTTGAGGATCGAAAATAGGTTGTGGTGTGTTCTGAGGAGTGTGCTAGGTAGTGGTTTGTAGGTACTAGGTTGGTTGATGATGGTGTTGTGGATGAGTTGGTATCGGTAAAGGAATGGGGTTTTGAGGTGGTGTGGTGTACTGATGGGGTGCGGGAGGATTTGTGGACATTGGTTTGGCGTATTTTGAGGAGGTGCCGGGTTTTGAGCATTTTGTTGGGTAACATCTGGGACATTCAGAGTGAGGGAGAGGTTTGCCAAGTTACGGACCTGCTCAAGTTCTCCTTGTAACTCCAGTATCTTTTGTTCCAATTGCAAAACCAAGACATTTTGTGCCGGAGTACTCCGACCGTCTGATGTTTCTGCATTCTCAACATTTTCCTTTCGTATACCACTCAAGTCATCCATCTTAGCTTTTCTTTTGCTTTTCGGATTACTTAGAGGAGGAGGAGGTGGAGGGCCTCTAGATCTGGTGTGATATGCTGATGATGCCAGTATACGCAAACCAACCTTAGAGGATGGGAATAATAGAAATAAAGAAAAACAAAAGGTAAACAAGTTAGTAATGATTCTGAAATGTTTGTAGTATTTAAACACATATTGCGGGAATGTAAATTCGAATCCTAATTTGGGAGCCTTGTTGTGCCCGAGGTAAGCCTAGCGACATGTTGGTTTGGAGAATTTGAGTTCCAATAATTGCCTCATTTCATTAATGTAAAAATAGATGAACCCAAAATGACACTAAATAAGATAAGTCACTAATGGCACTTGGTCTTATTACATTTGAAAAAGCAAATAAACCTAATCTACTTGGTCCTAGAAGGACGTTCTCCAAGCTGGATGCTCTTGTCGTTCAGATCCCCCAGTTTGCGTAGGTTCAGCAGTAAGTATGCCCTTGCTAAATGTCCTCCTTCGCTTCCTTCAGCGTTCTGGAAATCGATGACTCTCTTCCTCATTTTTCCCTCCAATTCCATCAGATTGTACTCCTGATATTCCAACCGTTCGCTGGATTTAGCAGCCCTCTCTCTCTATTCATTGATTAGTTCCATATCGGTCTTGTGTCGCTCCAAGTTCTTGGCCTCGAACTCGTGAACTCTTTTGTGCAGTTTGTTATATTTCACCTATGCTTATGCAACTTCGTCTATGACCCTGCCTGTTTCCTGGACCAACCCTTGGCTCGAATATTCCCCCTAAGTTATCATCCAACCATGAGGGGTAGAAGTACACGTGACCGGCATGATACCGATCTAGATCGATGATATCCTTTTCCACAATATCTTCAAGTGCCACATCTGTTGTGCTTCACTTTTGTATGGAACGATGTCACCCTAAAAATCGGCTATGAAATGACTCATTTTAGCAACTCGCGGTATAACTTGCTTCCTGCCTGCCTATCTCATAACTTTGATGAGAGCATAAGGGTATATGCCCCTCAACTCGATCAGTACCAAGTATGGAACGTCCCTGGATCTGATGATGAACTCGTCAGTAGGGAACCACTCGAACATCCATTGAACCTGATCCTCGGTCAAATTGCTGAAAAATTGCGCCCATCCTATAGCATTTTCAGGTTGAGCAAACCTGTCTGGGATATAAGTCATCCTCTTAGGATGATGGAAGGCTATGTGGTCATTCTATAGGTTTTGTGGAAGCTCTTGACGGTATTTTCCCTTTTGGAGATGCTCTAACAACCAAACTTGTAACAGCAGATTGCAACCTTCAAAGTATTTGTACCCCTTCTGGCAACGCTCTAAGGCCTGGTATATATCTGCTATGATCATAGGGACAATGGTATATGTTTTCCCCTCGATTTTATCCATCATGGTTTTGGCCACCATGGCCAGTCTGGTGTGGATTCTATCCCCTTGGATCGGGAATACTAACAACAACATACCTAGTAAAATCCCACTAGTGGGTCTGGGGAGAGTAGAGTGTACGCAGACCTTACCCCTACCCCGAAAAGGGTAGAGAGGCTATTTCCAGGAGACTCTCAGCTCAACAAGAGAGACAATAATATCAGAAAAGAAACAAAAAAATGCATGTAACAACAAAAGATGCCAGAAAGAAAATAACAACAACGAATAAGGGAAAGGACAATAACAAAACACTATGCAACCAACCATGTGAACACAGCATAGACTGCTAACAAACCTAAACAAAACTCTATCAGTCTACCCGGTACAAATAAGGAAGAACTCTCGACTACCCCCTAGCCCACCACCCAAATGCTCGACCTCCACATGTTCCTATCAAGAGCCATGTCCTTGGAAATCTAAAGTCGCGCCATGTCCTGCCTGATCACATCGCTCCAATACATCTTTGGCCGCCCTCTTCCTCTTCCTATACCTGCCAAAATCAACGGCTCACACCTCCTAAACGGTGCATCTAGGCTTCTCCTCCGCACATGTCCGAACCATCTAAGTCACACTTCCCGCATCTTGTCGTCCATTGGATCCACGCCCACCCTCTCCCGAATATCTTAATTCCTAATCTTATTCATCCTAGTGCGCCCACATATCCATCTCAACATCCTCATTTCTCCTACTTTCATCTTCTGGATATGTGAATTCTTGACGGGCCAAAACTCAGCCCCATATGACATGTCTGGTCTAATCACCAATCTATAGAATTTACCTTTGAGTTTCGGTGGCACATTCTTGTCACATATGACTCCAGACGCTAACCTCCATTTCATCCACCCCACCCCAATATGGTGCGTAACATCCCCGTCGATCTCCCCATCTCTCTGGATAATTGACCCTAAGTACTTAAAACTTTCTCTCTTAACGATGACATGTGAGTCAAGCCTGACTTCCACATCCGCTTCCCCCCTCACGTCGCTGAACTTACATTCCACATATTCCGTCTTAGTCCTACTTAACTTGAAACCTTTAGACTCCAGGGCCTGCCTCCATACCCCCAGTCTCCCATTAACGCCACCTCAGGTCTCATCAATCAGAACTATATCATCAGTGAACAACATACACCATGGAACCTATCCTTGGATATGGTGTGTCAGTGCGTCCATCGCTAGAGCAAATAATAACGGGCTGAGCGTCGATCCTTGGTGTAACCCTATAACAATCGGGAAAGGCTCTAAGTCACCTCCCACTATCCTAACCCGAGTCATAACTCCATCATACATATCCTTTATCATCCTAGTGTAAGCCACCGACACATCTTTTACCTCCAGACACCTCCAAAGGACGTCTCTAGGGACCTTGTCATACACCTTCTTTAGATCAAGAAACACCATATGTAAATCCCTCTTCCTATCCCTATATAGTTCCACCAACCTCCTGATAAGGTGGATAGCTTCCGTGGTAGAATGACCCAGCATGAACCCAAACTGGTTTTCTGATATAGACACTGCCCTTCTTATCCTCCCTTCCACCACCCTCTCCCAAACTTTCATGGTTTGACTTAGTAACTTGATACCCCTATAGTTGTTACAATTCTGGATATCACTTTGGTTTTTGTACACCGAAACCATTGTACTCCACCGCCACTCATCAGACATCCTTTTTGTCCTGAAGATAACATTAAACAACCCAGTCAGCCACTCCAAGCCATCTCTACCTATATATCTCCAAAACTCTATAGGAATCTCATCTGGTCTGGTTGCTTTGCGCCGACTCATCTTACCCATCGCACCCACGACCTCCTCAACCTTAATGCGCCTACAATACCTAAAGTCTCGGTGACTCTCGAAATGCCCCAAATGCCCTAACATGATGTTTCCATTCCTCTCTTCGTTCATAAGTTTATGAAAATACGATTGCCATCTTTGCCTAATCTGGGTCTCTTCCATCAATACTCGATCGTCTTCATCTTTGATGCACCTCACTTGATCCAGGTCGCGATCCTTCTTCTCCCTCGCTTTGGCCAATCGAAATAATTTCTTTTCCCCACCTTTGCCCCCAAGTTTCTTATAAAGCCGACCAAAAGCACCAGTCTTAGCCTCTGTGACCACTAATTTTGCCTCCTTCCTAGCCTCCTTGTATCTTTCTCTGTTTGCTCTCCTCTGATCCTCGTCGGTGCTCTCTACTAACTTAATGTAAGTTGCTTTCTTGGCTTCCACTTTACCTTGGACCACGTCATTCCACCACCAGTCGCCTCGGTGCCCGCCAGAGTAACCTTTCAAAACTCCCAACACCTCTCTTGCTGCCTCCCTTATACAGTTTGCTGTCACCATCCACATAGTGCTAGCGTTCAGATTGGGAACATTAACATACCCAGAAAACAGACAATGAACAAAAAAACCCTGCAGTGAATCCAACCCAAAGAAGTGATGGAGAATTCGTCATCAAAGATATGATAAGATTTGTTGTGACTGTATCGTTCATAGAGGAAGTCGAATGGTATATAGGAATTTTTCAGGCACTCCAAGTCATCATTCTTCTTTAATACCATCATCTTCAGAAACCCCATAGTAGAGTAATTTTCCGGCACCAATAAACCAGGACTATCCCAAGGTAGCCTAGATCCTCCTATTTCTTCCAAGAGAGGGGTCATTTCTATGTTCCCAAAGCAAAACACAACTCTTTCTTTGTCCCAAAACATTGTGGTGGCTTCGATCAACATGTTGTTCGGCTGGAGGCCTAATAGAGAAGGCAAATTTCCCAAGACCCTTTTCACATGATTTTTATCACTTGGTGGAAGATCTTCCCACCAATATAGCAACAATAGTGATATGTACCATGCCAAACCTAGGGACGTCGTGCCTCATTTTCTGCAAAACAAATATGGTTTGGCCCTCTCCCCCTCTAGATCCGACTATTTATACAACAATGATTAGCATATTGGCACTTATTTCTCCAAAATTAATGCACAAAATTGTGGCTGCGTCCGTTGGGATTATGGAAAATCCGATGGACTTTTGGATGAGGCTTGTCTTAAAGGGTTATTATGTGGACAACATATTAACCCAACTAGGTTTGACCATGATGCATGTACAATTAATCAGAGTAAGGTTTCTAGAGAGGTCTAGACTTGTACCCTCAAGTGGACAACTTGAGGGGAAAGGCACGGAACCGTCGACTGCACCGCTGATCGACTAGTTTTACCACAAATATGCCTTTCCAAATTTAAAGGGTGATATATTGGAAAGGCGCAACACTCACCAAGTGTTGCTATAAGATTGATTATGCACGAGCGGAATATGATGTTGAGCATGATTTATGCAATAATAAATAGCATGTTGTCACGTATTTGCACGTTAAAAATGATAAATGCAGTATTTAATAATTGAAAGACGTTAAGAAAGAAAACAAGAAGACAAGTCAGTTTGTGTAGTAAAGAAAATGCTTGAGAATAGGCAATTAAATCCATATAAAGGGGGAAGGGAAAGGGTGCACATGTATTAACAGAATAAAACATGATTAAGACTAATTTACAAAAACAAGTTCGTTATGGTAAAAGCCTAAAATGTATCCCCAGCAGAGTTGCCATGCAATCGCACCTCCTTTTCTCGCGAAAGCCCGTGTTTCGACACTTTGGGACAACTCCTTTACTTTTGGGAATTGGGTATGAGATTTGAAAAGTTGCCACCTAACGGATTAAGGTGTGTTAGGGAACCTAGAACAAATAACTCATGTATTAGTTTACGTTACCAGAGATTAGGTAAGGGCTCAAAATTACCTTGAGGGGAAGGTGTTAGGCATCCCTCGAGGTCCACAACGGTGGGTCCCGGCCAAACTCAATTTAAGTGAATTAGTCTTATAAGCAAATAAACAAACAGGCATTACTATAAAAATAGGGAGTAAAGGGGTCCTAGGTTTTTAGCCTATAGGATCACTTCTGTACAATACTCGGTAAACTTTCCTCAAATAGAGGTGTTACGCGTAGCATTAGCGCACATGTCATCATATTCTTTATTACCAGATTATCCTCCCCTTAATTACTGTTACCTAAGCGTTCTAATAGCATCCAGTACGTGCCTTATGCGTGCATTACCCGTCCCTTACCTGTGGCCTTGGAGGTGTTTAGGACCTCTATTTAAGGTGGTTTTAGACTCACCTATTAAAAGGATTAAACTAGGCGTCAAACAAAATAGGTAGGACTATCATATAAGGAGAAGTTAAAGGGACTCACATTTTCCTCCACAAATAAGCAAACAATTGCATGCCTCAAACATACAGTTTTAAAAGATTTAAAGTCCTATAGCAGGATATCTAGATGCACACAAAATATGCAGTAGTTTCATTAAGGCGGGGCAGTAAATACCTCATCAGTTTGCCTACTGATTTTTTTACTTCCTGAATCTGGGCAGTTTATAAGCAGTCATACAAACACAGTTTTTGGCAATTTCAGGGTTTTAATTGTCCTACAGGCTTGCCTAGGTGATAACCGGCAGGATCCTATAGGTATGATATCTAAACGTAGTATAAACTAGTGACCAATTTAAACAGGCGGATTTTATCTGTTTAGACTCTATAAGCATGTTGTCTACGTGTTAAAAATGATCACAAGCATTACAGAACTGATTTTACATGTTTATCTCCATGATCATGATATCTAAGTGTTGGAACTGATTTTAAATCATGATTTCCTATGGACAGGATATCTAAGTGAGCAGAATGTTATACTAGTTGATAGTTCCCAAAAAAAGATCATATATGCATGGTTTCTATTGCACATTGAGACTTGAAGATATGCATGAACATGAATTTTGTCGCAAAAATGATAAACGTCTTATAACAGGATTTCTAAGATACAAAGTGGAAATTCAGGACAGATATAGAGACAAGGCCTATATGCATGGTTTCTAATAATCACAACAATCCTATAGGCATGATTTCTAACGCGTATAAATGATCACAATAGTCCTATAGGCATGATCTCTACCCGATCCCAACAAAGATATATGATAATCCCTCCCAGCTTTCACTAATACCCTAATATCTATTTTTACAAAGATTGTTATTATAGACCAATGTAACAAATTGCACAATGAAAGAACCATTATATTATAGGGAGCCTTCATAGGCCCAATATCAACCTGGAACCACGCCTTCAACATAGCACCTCTGAGCATAGTGGTAGCCCATCTACAACACGTAAAATTGGTTCCGGGTGTGTAAAAGTTCCCAAGGGCCTCAGGGACCCCGGGCAGTACTCACACCAGAATCAGATGTTCAACACACAGTTCTTAAAGGATTGAAAACCAGCCCCAATGTGTCAGAGTTCAGAGGAGTCTCATGGAACCTAAACAGTGTTCACATTGGGGTAGCAGGACCCTAGTTAACTAAGAGTAGGAGTTGAAAATAATATATGAAAATAGGAGATACTTTTTTTTAGAAAAATAGTTTGGATTTCAGAAGTGCATAGAATAGATTACAAGAACCACAAGCAGCACACAATTACCAGAAGGAGTTCAGCCATGAGCTCCAGCAATCAAACAACAGACATAATAGAGTGACAATTAATTTGAACAAGGTTTAACATAGCCTTAATCCATTAGATATTACTAGGTGAACATATAGGCATATATTAATCAAAGAACAACATGTTAGGATCAAGTTACTGATCAGATAATCATTCAGAAAGGTAGCAAAAGTTGAGAGCATAGAAATCATGAATTAATCAAGAGTTTGTTAAGGTAAAACACTTAAAACAGGACAGGAAGCATGCTAGTTGAGAAACAAGTAGACAAGTGTCCTAGATCAACAGGAACATGCTAAAGTGGAGTAACCATACTAACTTATTGGTCAGGACAAATTCACAGGAGTTTAAGCATGCTAGTTAACAGAAACATAGGGGCAAACAAAGGCATGTTGATACTTACAGTAGATTGACTACATAGCACATTGAGTAGGACATGATAACAGAAATAGACATGTTGTTTAAAGGAAGTAAATATGAAGCACATAAGTCCCATTACATAGAAACAGACATGCTGATTAAGATCATGAAGCACATAGGTCTAATTACATAGCATGTTGAATGATAGTAGAAGCAGAGATATACCAGTTAAGAGATAGTAACAAGAAAGTGAAGCAAATAGGATCCAAAGGTTTAGCCTTGGCTTTCAGCCTGATGGACAGCGCAAAACACACAAGTAGGAAGATTTGCAATAGAGAGTGTGTAAGAATAAGAGCAAGGATTTGTGTGTGTTTATGTGTTTCTTTATGTATGTGTTCGTAGGTGTAATTTTCTGAGTGCGTTCGTGTTCTAAAAGAAAATAAGAATGGGGTTTATATTACACTTAGCAAGGTAAACAAATAAGGCAAGAGAATTACAGTTCATAAGTAAGGTAAGCAAATATAATTAATCAGTGAATTAGGGCTAAACCCAAGCTAATTGATACAAACAGAATCCGAAAAAAGTCACCTTAAAATAAGGAGAATCAGTTACCAGCCCGGATTGAGATTCATACAAGGTAAATAAATCAATTATTGACCATAAATTAGACCAATTAATCTAAATAAGGCAAGTAATACCAATTAAATTTCATAAATAAGGAAAATACGTAAAATAACGAGGAAGTACTAATTTTAACAGGAAAATATAATCCAAACCCTATATAAAATAAGTCATTCTATTTTGATTGACAGAGATAAATAATAACATGAAGAAATTGAAGTAATCAGTGCAATAACTAGAGAAACCTAGGGTTTAAAGCATACACACAAAAAATAGTCAAACTACTAAAGATAATCAGATTCAAACACTTAGGAGTTTTAAAACCTTTTTGGAGAGAGATTAAAACAAAACCCTAATTTCATAAGACAGGAATCGACTAGTAATAAGGAAAAACAAAAGGTTTTTCAAAGAGAAATACCAAATAACACTTAAAGCGTTTCAGATCTACAAGGATCTGAACAGACCCAAGTAGCATAAGATTAGGGTTTTTGAAAAATGGAATGAGGTGATGAAAAATCTAGTCCAGAATAGGAGTTTCGAACCATAAGCACAAAGATAACAATACTCACAACCATAGTGATGAACACGAAGCAGGTTCATCGAGAAAGCGAAGAGTCTAGGTCGACTCTGAGTTAGATCTCCTTGAGATCCCTTCAAAATACAAAAATATCGAACAACCAGTAGAGGTAGGAGGATAGATAAGGCAATAAATCACCAGATGACCCCATATCTGGTCAAGAATCGAAGGGGTTTGGGGGAATTTTAGAGTGACGATGCTCTAGTGTTTGAGGGTGTCTGAGAGAGAAGAGAGGAGGAGAGGATTCAGAGGTGGCGCAAATGAGAGAGTGAGTAGGGTTTGGGGGAGTCGTTGGGTTAAAAAAAGGAAAGGGGTAATGTGGACCGTTGATCTCAGAGATCATCGACCAAAATTAGAGGAGGTTCTGGGTCGGGTTAAAATAATTGGGTTATTAGATTTGGGTTAGATTAGGGTATTGGGCTGATGTTTAATTGGGTTGGAGTCCAAAATTGATTAAGAAAATGGGCTATTATTTGAATACCCAATTAACTTAACAAAACAATTTTATAAAATAATTTATAAATGATGAAAATATCATTTGTTCCTAAAAATGATTTAAAATAATTACTTGGTATTATAAAAATATAAAAGGTTATTTTTTTGTGAAATAAGGTAATTATACACACATGGGGCTATTATTGCAAAGTTATTGCAATTATAACCCTAACATGTACATATGGTCATTCCTGAAATAATTAAAGCTCAGTATAAATATAAAATGATAAATTAAGCAATAAAAATATCATAAAACCTATTTGTGATGCAATTAGTAATTATTATATAAAATGCTACAATAAACTAATTAAAATCCTTTTAAAATTACAGAAAATTATGAAAAAATACTGGTTGATGCTCATGCACTATTTTGAAAGTATATTTTCATTTTAAAATATATGAGGGAAAAATTGGGTATCAACACATGGCCTTCTTCTACTACCGATTTCATGAGTTGTACGATTGTTCCTGAGCCGAATTCATCGTCATTAACCGATGACCCCAAGTTAGCTAGAGCATCAGCCTCGCTATTTGTCGCGCCCTGTTTTCTCGCAAAAGCGGGTTTCAACGTCGTGACAACTCCTTTTGGAATGGGAGATAGAATACTAAAAGAAGAAGAGTCGCCACCTAACGATTTTAAGGTGCGTTAGAGCACCTATTATGCGGATAACTCTGTTTGCCTAGTCAACGTCTCCAAAGATCGGGTAAGGGCTCAAATTACTTCAAAGAGAAGGTGTTAGGCACTCTTCGAGGTCCACAACTGTGGGTCCCAGGCGAGCTTAAGATTATGTGGATTACAATTAAGCTAGGTGATCAAATAAATAAAGGGAATTAAGAAGTCAAAGAATTTTATTACAATATGATTAGTACAGATGGGGGTACAACTATTTAGATCTAATAACAACATATAAAGAGAAGGGGGGTCCTTAGTTTTTTAACCTAAAGCATCACCCGTGCAACATAAATAATACTTCACAACTCCCTTAAGGTAGGGAGTTACTCATATTATTCAGCTAGCACAGACTATCATCTCCTGCTACCCGATTATTATGTTAAAGTTGTTTGCTTAAAGCAAGCTAATACAATTCTAAGTCGTGCTTTATGCGCGCACTACCCGTCCCATACCTATGGTCCAAGAGGTATTGGACCTCTATTTGGATGGTTCTAGATCTCACTTAGGCTGATCACAAAAGTCAAAACTAGGCGACATACAAAACACATTGGACGTCAAATACGGGCAGTTAAAGGCTCAAGTTTGCCTCCACACTTAGGCAACAAATGCGCGCAAGACAAGTTTTCATGTTTAGGCAATCAGAATTAAATATCTTAAGCCTTATAGATATGATTTCTACGTGACAAAGCATCAAAGCATACAAGCAATTTCAAAGGCCAATCGTTGTTTTTCTCTAAATTATTATACGATTTGCATGCTGATTTGAAATTGCAGATTTCCAGTATTTTAACCTACAGACATTGCGTTTAAGTGATTTACGCTCCAGGTGATAGTGAAATCCATTAGGAGAAACTCATAAACTCATGTATTTTTTTATAGTGGCCTAAGTGAATGATAAACAAAGTTGTGAGGTGTAGTATTAATAGTTATTAAGGCGAACAATGATATCCTATAGACAGGACTCTAACGATTAATACTTGGGACCTATTTTATTGTTATACTTAGTCCTATAGGTATGATTTCTAGTGAACAGTGCGATAGCAAGTGAAGTGATCAAAATCCCATAAGCATGATTTCTAGTAATCAGTACGATACAATAACAAATGAAGTGATCAAAATCCTATAGACATGATTTCTAATGAACATGTTGAGGCAAATTGAAAGATAATTCATTGACATTTGTTCCTGTAGGCAGGTTTTGTAGTAACACATAGCAGTAAGAACAATTGCAACATTTGAATTCATGTTTGCTAGCAAACAATGTGTATGTGTATGCTTCCCCTAATGAAATAATTTTTACAGTGCACATATAGATCAACGACACATATAGTAAGTGACTCAATGAGTCCTATAGGCATATTATCTATCCCTTTTCATGCAAATGTTAAGAATCTACACATTCTCCATTTTTTACTAACACACATTTTTCATTACAAATTATTACAGACCCAATAATAAAGGAACTACAAACGTGGTACAAATAATGATAGTAGACCCACATCAGGCCCAAAAGAAATACCTAGCACTATCTGGGCCTTCAATAATTCTCATGCAGCATACCCAGACTTCCAAAAAGGAGCCATATTCACCAACACAACCCATAATCCATAGAAGAGATCAAAGCCAAATCACACAACCATATTGCCAAGCATTGAAACACATAAACCCACCAGCGTATAATTGGAAGAAAAGGGTTGAGTGGGATAGTTCAAGTTTCAGGGAGTGACTAAAGACCTAAATCCAAGTGTGTCAGAGTTCACAAATGGACCCCGAACAGTGCTCACACTAGGGAGGTCAGTAGTAAGAGCCTTAGTAGCCTTGGCTTTCAGCCGGCCAAGAATGAGAAGTTCAGAATAGCATAAGTAATAGATGAGGGAGAGTGGACAACGGTTGAGGGACAGAAGTTGGGGGGATACACTTATAACCTAAAGTATACATAGCCAAATTGAGCATATAGAGCAGCTAATCAAGCAGGTTACATGACTTAGAAGCAGGTTCAACAGGATTTCAACACTTAGCAAAGTAACACATAACAACTACATATTAAAAGAGTTAGGGGAAAACAAGTTTGCAAGATTGACATAAGTTATCATGCACAGACACACAATACTAAAATAGTTGAAACCTAAGTGGTCCGAATTATGCTAAGTATACATCCTAGTGTCGTAAGATAGACATGTTAACTCTTATCAGGAAGCAAGACTGTATTAAGACATGATAGGGAGCACACATTATGACAAACCAAGTAATCACTAAAGGAACAAGGATTAGGTTAGCCAAAGACATACTGAGGGACATATTAGTAGGGAGACAAGATCATAATTGATAGAAAAGGTCTTAACACAAACTAAAACACATTACATATGCAAGACAAACATTGCAGAGACTCAGAGTAGTGTGAAATACTACGCTCATGCAAAATAGCACAAGTGGGTGTTCTGGCATTGACACGGTAGACTAATTAACTAGAGAAGATTCAAGTTATGTTAGAGATTAACCCTAGTATCATGAAGCAAAATAGTTCAGACATGGTAGGGAAAACAAGTTAAAGCAATTGTTAAGGTCTCAGTCAATCACTAATGAGGTATGTGATCAAGTGAGCATGCTGAGTGGCATGATAGTAGGGGAACAAGTCATAGTTAATAGTGAAGGTCTAACACATGTCATTACAAGTGTGAATCATTCATTATAGAGTTTCAGGACAAAGCAAGATTAATAGAGTCGTGCATAAAGGTAACCTAGAAACACATTAAGCCATGGAATTTAGAGGTGAGAACGTATGTAAATCAGAAACCCATAAGGATGAAATTGCAAAAGTCAAGTGACTTACCAGTTAAAAGAACAAAAATAATGAACAAAAGATCCACAAGAAACCAGAACCTCAATGCGTCAAAGTTCCCAAGAGCTTCAAAAGAACTCCGGGCAATGCTCGCACTAAGAGAAAGTTCAAACAATAAATCTCAGTGGCCTTGGCTTTCAGCCAGCCAAATAAAAATACAAAACAAGATAATGAAGGAACAACAGAACAAAACTCAAATTTTTAGTGAGATTATAGCGATTAAAGTCTGTTTCAAAGGGGAATGGGGAGGGGTTTATATAGTGATAGAAATCGAACAAGTAAACAAGGAAAACTATAAAATTAAACATAAATAATGAAGTATTAACATGCAGAATCAATTAAAATCGGATTAGGAAAAAATATTTAAACCCTAGTTGACAGAAATCGAAAATTAATCGGCAATCCTGGTTAATCGGACCCATATAGCCTTGATATAAATGTATCTAGAAAAAATATTGTCTAAACCCCAAAGATTAGAACCGATTCCCTTTGATGAGGAGATTTGTACTTGCAAAACATAGAGCAAGTACTATGTAATACTACAAAGAGGTAACCAGTGGAAAAGGAACATGGATATGGTAAGTAAATAACAGGTGAATCCCATGGCTAATGAGATTAGAAAGGGGGATTGGTGAAGGGGGGAGATTAGGGTTCTTTAGAGAGAGGTGAGATAGAGAGAGTTGAGAGGCAACGGGTAATGGGATAATGAGGTTAGGGTTTAGGTTGAATGGATTTAAAAGGGGAGGTGGCTTGTGAGCCGTTGATCTCTGAGATCAACAGCCAAGATTGAAGGAAGATGGGGCGGGTTATACAAAATAGGTCCCGATCGGGTCGTTTTAAAAATGGTGGTTTGGTTTTGGGCTTGGGGTAATTGGGCTAATTTTTGTCCGAAAATTGATTTAAAATTAGGCCAACCTTTAAACATACATAATTTAGCAAAAATAATTAGTAAATGAGTAAAAAATATTTTTTTGCACTACAATGATTAAAAATAATTATTTAACATTATAAAAATATAAAATACTATTTTGACACCAATAATGTAATAAAAAAGCGTTTGTATATGAATATAGGCTATTTCTTGTAAAATTGTGCAAATAGCTTAAAAATGCTAATGTAATTATATGAAATGAAGTAATATATTTAAAACATATATTATAGGTGCAAATAATAATTTTAGGTGACTAAGTCATCACAAAAATAATTTGAAGGAGTAATTAATAATTATTCAAGTAATTTAAATATAGGAAATCAATTTTAAAGCTCCACAATTATGAATAATTATAGAGAATGCTTGTATAGATTTGTAAACTAAATAATGATGCAAAAATGATGTTTTTAAAGTATATTTTTTTTTTGAGAAAAACATGAGGGCAAAATTGGGTATCAACAGCTGCCCCTCTTTACCCGGGAATGATGAAAGAGTTGTCGGGTAAAGAAAATAATGACCAATTTTGGCCGAATTGAGTGAGGAACGAGGTGATTTTTCTAAAAAAATGGAGGTCGAACCCTGGTTCTTGAGTTTCCTAAAAATCCCTAGTGTTACGAGAATCAGGTCGTGTGTAGTTCTAGATCCAACGGTGAACGAAATTAATGGAGTTGTTATAAGAATGGTCGTATGTTTTAGAAAGGGTTCTTTTGGGTAGGACAATATCAGATGAATTTTGGCAGGTCCATGAATGTGAATGTGAAACGTCACGGATGTATCACATGGCGAATATCTGAATGGTCATACAGTAAGAGGCAAGTACTTGATGATGGTCGGTTATATTTGAAACAATTGATGGATGTGAGCATTATGAACGGAAACTAGAGCGAAGATTGCTCCCGTTTGAAGAACGGTTACTTCCTGGATTAACTGAAAAACTTAAAACATGATCCATGCAAATATATATATATTATTGCGAGAATTTAAACATGATGCACATTCCCTATGGACCACGAAGGTTGTCTTTGGACGGTGAGGATGACATCCTTAGACCATGACGTCCTGGGCCATGAACCATGTGATAGGGGATTCGCATGCCATGAAATGATGTCCTCGGCCATGAGGATGGTTCCTCTGAACTATGACGCCTTTGAATAATGAAGTGAAATTTTGAGAGATCCTCAGACCATGGAATAGTGTCTTCCGGCTATGAGGATGATGCCTTCGGACTATGACACCTTTGGACAAAATTGCGATGTTTCTGCCCATGAAATGCAAAGATATGATACTTGGTCATGTGTGAAATGAAACAAGACAAGGCTTAGTCTTGTGTAAGATGAGGGCAGTGCTTAGCCCAGGTGAATAGAGAATAGTGCTAAGTCTTAGATAGTGTAATAGAGATAGTATTTAATCTAGAGGAAAAGGAAATGCTTAGCCTTATGCAATTCGGGAGGCATGCTTAGCCTCATGCAAAGAAGCGGAGACAATGATTGGTCTCGATGCAAGGAAAGGCAGTGCTTAGCCTTATGCAATTAGGGAGGCAATGCTTAGCCTCATGTAAAGAGGAGACATGCTTAGTCTTATGCAGGGAAATGCAGAGCATAGCCTTATGCAATTAGGGAGTCAATGCTTAGCCTCATGCAAAGAGGAGATAATGCTTAGTCTCATGCAATTAGGGAGGCAATACTTAGCCTCATGCAAAGAATAGGAGACAATGCTCAGTCTCTATACGAAGAAAGGCATTGCTTAGCCTTATGCAATTAGGGAGGCAATGCTTAGTCTCATGCAAAGAGGAGAAAATGTTTAGTCTCATGCAATTATGGAGGCAATATTTAGCCTCATGCAAAGAGGAGATAGTGCTTAGTCTAATGAAATTAGGGAGGCAGTGCTTAACCTCATGCAAGAAGAGGAGACAGTGCTTAGTCTTATGCAATTAGGGAGGCAATGATTAGCCTCATGCAAAGAGTAGGAGATAATGCTTAGTCCCATATGGGGACTGCTTAGCCTTATGTAATTAGGGAGGCAAAACTTAGCCTCATGCAAGGAAGGAGACAATAGGAAAGTAAAGTATTTCTTAGCTGAAGATATTTGCGCTAGATAATTTGTTGTCTTGAAGGTGTGACTTAATATATCTGCAGGTATCATTGTCTTATTCTGCCTCCATCCATAGAAAAATTGTGAGTTATGTGAGGGAAGGTTGGTTCGTGCTTTTGTCTTCTGTTTTGCACGTGCTCCTGCCTTGATATCTTGTTTGAGTTATCCTGGGTAACATTTGGCTGCCATAGAAATAAAGTTTTCGGCTAACAGGATTAGAAAGGGGATTGGTGAAGGGCGGCTATTAGGTTCTCAGAGAGAGGCGATACAGAGAGAGTTTAGAGGCAGCAGGTAATGGGATAATGGGGTTAGGATTTAGGTTTAATGGATTTAAAAGGGGAGGTGGCTTGTGAGACATTAATCTTTGAGATCGACGACCAAGATTGAAGGACGATGGGGCGGGTTATACAAAACGGGTCCCGACCGGGTCGTTTTAAAAAAGGTGGTTTGGTTTTGGGCTTGGGGTAATTGGGTTAATTTTGGTCCGAAAATTGATTTAAAGTTGGGCCAGCCTTTAAACATACATAATCTAGCAAAATAATTTATGAAAAATAATTAGTAAATGAGTAAAAAATATTTTTATGCATTAAATGATTAAAAATAATGATTTAGCACTATAAAAATTTAAATGCTATTTTTGACACCAATAATGTAAATAAAAAGCGTTTGTGTATGAATATAGGTTATTTCTTGCAAAATTGTGCAAATAGCTTAAGAAATGCTAATGTAATTATATGAAATGAAGTAAAATATTTGAAACATATGTTATAGGTACAAATAATAATTTTTGGTAACTAAGTCATCAAAAAAATAATTTGAATTAATAATTATTCAAGCAATTTAAATACAGGAAAATTAATTTTAAAGCTCTAAAATTATGGAAAATTATTGAGAATGCTTGTATAGATTTGTAAACTAAATAATGATGCAAAAATGATGTTTTGAAAGTATTTATATTTTTTGAGAAAAACACGATGGCAAAATTGGGTATCAACAACTGCAAAAGATAAGGCAAGTCAAAAGAACAAAGAATTTGTTTAAGGGAAGAATAGGCTACCAAGTTGGGCTAAAAAGAATTTGATACATCTTTTTGCCTATAGAAAGGGACCCAAACTAATTTGGGTTCCTAAGACTAACCGCTGCTTTCCTTTTGCTGGTCCAAGTGAAAGGGAGCAGCCAAATATGGTATATGGATAGTGGCTGCTCAAAGCACATGACAGGAAGCAAGAACCAGTTCCTTTCACTTGAGGCTCTTAAAGGAGGTAATGTCTCCTTTGGAAATGGAAAGAAAGGTGAGATCATTGGGGTTGAAAAGGTAGGTAAGACTGATTCTCACTCTAATGAGAACGTCTACTTGATAGATGGACTAAAGTACAATCTAATAAGTGTATCACAATTGCGCAATTGAGGTAACATGGTAGCCTTCACCTCTATAAAATGCTTTGTGATTAATCTTACCACTGACGTTTAAGCAATATCACGAACCTTCCGATCGGTCTAACACTTCTGTCTAGATTGTACTGTGCGAAGCCAATCCTAAATCAACTTAACCTTTTCCAAAGAATCCTGAACCAACTCAGTACCCAATAGTCCAGCCTCACCCGGCTCAAACCAACCAACCGGAGACCAGCACCGCTTCCCATACAAGGCCTCATATGGAAACATTTGAATACTCGACTGGTAGCTGTTGTTGTAGGCAAACTCTTCAAAGCAACAGAAATTGATCCCAAGCAACCCTAGAAATCTATGACACAAGCGCGTAGCATATCCTCCAATATATGAATGGTGCGCTCGGACTGTTCGTTCGTCTAAGGGTGGAATGATGTACTCAACTCAACCCATGTGCCTAACTCTCGCTGCACTGCTCTCCAAAATTGCGATGTGAAGTGCGTGCCCCAATTTGAAATAATGGACACTGGCACATCGTGAAGGCGAACAATCTCGCAGATATAGATCTCAGCCAACCGCTCCGAAGAATAGGTAGTCCCAATTGGAATGAAGTGCACGGACTTAGTCAACCGGTCCACACTCATCCAAATAACATCAAACTTCTTCAAAGTCCGTGGGAGCCCAACTATGAAGTCCATGGTGATATACTCCCATTTTCACTCAGGAATCTCAAGCCTTTAAAGAAGCCGCCCGACCTCTGATGCTCGTACTTCAACTGCTGACAATTCAAGCACTGAGCTACAAACTCCACTATGTCTTTCTTCATCCTCCTCCACCATAGGCCACAAGTCCTGGTACTTCTTTGCGGCATCCGGATGAATGGAATACCGCAAACTGTAGGCCTCTTCAAGAATCAACTCACGTAGCCCATCCACATTGGGCACACAAATCTAACCCTACATCCACAACACCCTATCATCCCCAATAGAAAACCGCCTTGGTATCACCGTGCTGAACCATGTCCTTAAGGACAAGCAAATGGGGATCTTCATGCTGACATTCTCTGATGTGATCATATAAGAAAGACCGAGAAACCATGCAAGCTAGAACCCGATTAGGATCCAAAATATCTAATCTTATAAACTGATTGGCCAAGTCCTGAACATCTGATGCAAGTGTCTCTCACCAATAGGAATGAATGCAAGGCAACGTTACTCATCGTCTTTCCACTCAAGGCATTGGCGACCACATTGGCCTTCACGAGATGATACAAAATGGTAATATCATAGCCTTATAGTAGCTCTAACCATATTCGCTGCCAAACATTTAGATCCTTTTATTTGAAAAAGTGCTAAAGACTTCGATGATCTGTAAATACCTCACAAGACACGCCATAGAGATAATGCCTCCAAATCTTCAATGCATGGATGGTGGTTGAACAGGGTAGTTCTTCTCATGAGGCTTCAACTTGCGTGAAACATAAACAATCACTCTACCCTCCTACATCAAGACACACCTAATACCAATCCGAGAAACATCACAATACATAGGATAAGAACCCAATACTGAAAGCAAAAATAGAACTGGAGTTGTGGTCAAGGCAATCTTGAGCTTCTGAAAGCTCTCTTCACACTCATCTGACCACCTGAATGGCGCACCTTTCTGGGTCAACCTTTTCAAAGGTGCCGTAATGGACGAGAAACCCTTCATGAAGCGACGATAATATCCGACTAAGACGAGAAAAATCCAAATCTCAGTAGTTGAGGTAGAAGGTCTGGGCCAACTCTAAACTGCCTCAATCTTCTTCGGATCCACCTTGATCCCCTCACCAAACATCATGTGCCCCAAGAATTCCACCAAACTAAGCTAAAACTCACACTTGGAGGACTTGGTATAAAGCTTCTCCTCCCTCAACATTTGTAGTGCAATCCTCAAATGTTGTGCATGCTCCTCTTGGCTACGTGAGTACACCAAAATATCATCAATTAATACTATGAAAAACTTCAAGATATGGTTGGGATACACTATTTATCAGATGCATGAATGTTTCTAGGGCATTTCTCAGCCTGAAAGACATCACAAGGAACTTATAGTGACCATAGCGGGTCCTGAATGGTCTCTTCAGAATATCCGAGTTCCGAATCTTCAACTGGTGGTACCTTGAACTCAAATCAACTTAGAGAACACTCTCACTCCCTGAAGCTGGTCAAATAAGTCATCAACGCACGACAAAGGAGACTTGTTCTTAATTGTAACTTTGTTCAACTATCTATAGTCAATGCACGTCCGCATAGTATCATCCTTCTTCCTCACAAATAGAATCGATCACCCCAAGGCAGCACACTAGGCCTAATGAACCCCTTATCAAGAAGCTCTTGAAGTTGCTCTTTCAAATCCTTCAAATCTACTGGTGCCATACGATATAGAAGTATAGAGATGGGCTGAGTTCCTGACACCAAATAAATATCAAAATCCTTGTCGGGTGGCATGCCTGACAGGTTTTCTGGAAACACATCCAGAAAGTCTCACACTACCAGGATAGAATCAATGGTAGAAGTTTTAGCACCAACATTCCTCACAAAGGCCAAATATGATAAACACCCCTTCCAACCCATCTGTTGGGACTTCATATATGAAATCACCCTACTCAGAACATAGTCTAGAGAACCTCTCCACTCGATCCTAGTTAACATCGGCATCGCCAACATCACTGTCTTAGCATGACAATCTAGAATAGCATGACATGGGGACAATCAATCTATGCCTTGAATCACGTCAAAATCAACCATTATAAGCAATAAGAGATCAACTCTAGACTCCAATCCCCCAATGGTCACCACACATGACTGATACACACGGTCCACAATTATATAATCGTCTACCGGCGCAGATATAAAATAGGCAAAACTAAGGACTCACGGAGCATATCCAAGTAACGAGCAAAATATTATAATACATATGAATAAGTGGAACCAGGGTAAAATAATATGGAAGCAGGGAAAGCATAGTATCGAGCCTGACCGCCACCTGATCAGCCTCCCCATCTAGGGCGACCTCTAGTTGCTTGAGACACATCCCGAGCTGGTTGAGCAGGTGGTGAAGTAATTGGTATGGAAATTGTAACTTGACCCCTCTACTGAACTGGACCTCCAAAACGACGGGGAAACTTTCTCCACACATGTCCAAACTACACGCAGTCGAAGCAACTCCGATCGCAGATGGTGGTGGAGACTAAATCGAACCTTGAGAACTAGAATAACTACTAGAAGAACTTGGCACAGATGAACCCTAAATTGATGGAGCACGAGAACTCTAAGCTGGGAGGGCACTAAGAGATGACTGACTCGGACGACCACTATATGAACCATGGCTAGCGGATGCACCACAATAAACCGGATGAGCTATGTGATCGAGCCTATAAGGATGACCCCTACTGTGGTGTAACTGCCCTCCAGAAGAAACACCGTTGAAACCACCTAAACCACGAGGCCTCTTGGTCTCCCTCTCGTAACGCTCCTGACTACGAACCTACTCTACCGCTTAATTCTCAGTCACCTAAACTTGGTCCTTGGTATTCAAAAACGTCCTCGATGTTTAGAGGCAATAACTATAGAGAAACATACACTTTGTACTCATTGGGATGACCGTCCGAGGAAATACAATTAGTACTAGATTTTCCCGAATCAGCATTTCAACTATTACTAGAACAGACATAAAAAATGAGAATGAATGTCCTTATTTTATTTTATTTGCGAGAGTCCTTAATGAATATAAAAAATAAACTGTAGATAAAATTATCAATAAAATGGTCACATCCAATAAAGTAAAATTTAAAAAGCCTTTAAGTGAAGACATCATCTTTTTTAAGCATCCAATAAATAAGGCATGCAAGTTTGATAATAGCCCACTCTAGTAAGAACATTTGTTCTATTTTCTAGCACTTTTTTCTTGCACTATGCTTCCTTGTTTATAAGCTAAACCATATATTTAATGTCTTATCTTGTTAGCAGTTAATCTTTATTTGGCTAAATGAGCTCAGTTTCTTCCTCCTACTAATAAAGTTAACCATTATTAACCAAATTAATGTTTCCACCAAATACCCAAAAATGATTAATACCTCCTTCAGAAATTAAGTGGAGGAACACAAATGAATCAGAAGTCTTAAAAATATCATTTTCCCTTCGATTTCGAGTAGAGAAAAATAAATGAAATAAAATGTAGCATGAGCATTTCCTTTCAAAGTATCACGACCCAAATCTCAACATGTTGTGATGGCACCTATCACAGTACTAGGCAAGCCAACAATCACAAAATAACTACTCATTTTAATTTAAAATCATGACATATTGAGTTTAATAGTAAAAATCTCATAAATAACCAAAAGTCATAACTACGACTCAAATAGAAAATCTCCAAAAATTCGGGTGTCATCGAGTACTTGAGCTACTAAATATCAACATAGTCAACACTTCTAGTACAACTGTCCGGAATGATAAAATAGTGTTAAATACACTGAAAAGGAGAGCCGAGGTCTACGAATACTAAAGTAGCTACCTAACAAAACTCCAAGCAGGAAATGCTCCAAGTCTAGCAACCACCATGCCTAGAAGAAGTTGGATGTACAAATGAAGCGTAGAGTGTAGTATGAGTACAACCTACTGATGTACTCAATAAGTAATAGGATTAACCTTGGGCTAAAAGTAGTGACGAGCTCAGATAGGTACAGTCCAAATCCAGATAATAATGGTACATATATGACAGGAAAATTGGCACAGAGAAAAATCTCATAATCAGTTGTACACAGTACAGAAAAGTAGACATGCTTTCAAGTTCAACAGTTTCGATTTAATACTGATAAAATATGTCAAGTATAGCTAACATGAGGAATATTATATCTCTATGTCTACATATGTTACATGCAATGCAACACAATGATAAACTTATATACTCTTGCTCTCGAAGTATTCAACCTCATTCAGCACTCTCAGTCACTTTGCACTCCCAATCACTAAACACTCTCAATCACTCGACACTCCCACTCGAAACTCGCACTCAACACCCAATGGCACCTGCGCTCACTGCTGGTATGTCAGAATACGGAGGGGAGGATCCTGCCCAAGCGCTAATATAAGCCAATATAGCATGCTACAATGTGAGACCCAATCCTATCATGAATCTGTAAAGCCTATTGCACCGTGCAGCCTGATCCCATAAATATCACTCACAATCATGCCTTCGGCCTCACTCAGTCATCAACCTCTACAGTCTCTCGGGCTCACAAATCTTATGCCAATCAGCCCAAACAATGATGCATGATGTAACAATAAATGATAACTGAGACTGAGATATGATATGCAAATAATGAATGTGACTGAGTACCTAACTACAATTTAAGCAAATAATACAGCAGAAACGACCTCTGTGGGTCCCAACACTATCAACATATAACCTAAACATGATATCTAATATGGATCACAACTCAATTCCTCTAACACATGGAGATTACATGAATAACAACAAGATTGGGTAACTACACAATTCCACAGAATCAACCGAGTCACAATTACTACGGTGCACGCCCACACGCTCGTCACCTAGCATGTGCATCACCTCAACACTAACCACATAATATGTAGTTCAGGGATTCATACCCTTAGTATCAAGTTAGAAGTGTTACTTACCTCAAACCATATAAACCTCTACTCCAACGAGCCCTTGCCTCGAGAGTTGGCCTCCGAACGACTTGAATCTAACCACAAACAACTTAATACAATCAATACAAGCTATAGGAATCGATTACATACAATAAATCTAAGTTTTCTTAACCAAAGTCAAAAATTCAACCTAAAAGGTCGACCTCGGGCCCGCATATCAAAATCCAACAAAAGTAACAAAATTCGATAATCATTCAACAATGATTCCAACCATACAATAATTACTCAAATCCGATCTCAACTCGACCTTTAAATCCTAAAATTATAGTCTATGAAGTTTCATAATGTTTTTCTAATTTTTCCAACCAAAATATTAATTAAATGATAAAAATAATGATAGATTCATGTATAACAACCAAAATCGAGTTAGCATCACTTACCCCAATCAACTCCTTGAAAATTCTTTTAAGAATCGCCTAAATTCGAGGTCTGTAGCTCAAAATATGAAAAGTGCGTTCAAACCCTTGATTTTGAAATTAATAGTTGCTGCCCAGGTGCCCTTCTTCGCGAACGCGGAAAGTGCCTCGCGTCCACGAAGCACAAATCCTATACTTCCAAAAGTTCCTCTTACACGAAAGTGACTGCCCAGTCGCAAATGCAATGACCAAACGACCCCAAGCTCAGCGAACACAATCCTCTAGCATGAATACGCAGGCTAATTCACGAAGTCCCCCCAGCATGCCTCTCTTCTTCGCGAATGCGGCTCCTTGCTCGCGATCGCGATGGATAACCTCACCAAGCCTTCGTGAACACATCCCCCTCTACACGAACGTGAAAGGCAAAAACCTTCTGCCACATACTCTCACTACGCGAATGTGACCCCTACGTCACGAACGCGAATAAGCCCACCAAATATCATATCAGCTACTCAAACATGAAGAACATTGCCCGAATCTCATCTGAAACACCCCCTGGGCCCCCCGAGACGCCATCCAAAAATACCGACACATCCTAAAACATTATACGAACATATTCAAACTCTTAAATCACATTAAATAACATTAAAAATACAAATCGCTCCCCGATTCAAGTCTAATGAACTATTGAATTTTCAAGTTCTAAAACCAATGCCGATACACACAAAATCAACTCCAATTGACTTGAAATTTTGCACACAAGTCACAAATGATACAACTGACCTATTCAAACTTTTAGAACAAAAATCTGATCCCACTAACAACAAAGTCAACTCTCAGTCAAACTTTTCAACTCTCCAAACTTCAACTTTTCAAACTTTCACCAATTCAAGCCGAATTCATCTACAAACCTCAAAATTAATATTCGGACACACTCGTAAGTCCAAAATTACCATACGGAGCTATTAGAACCATTAAAACTCTATTCTGGAGCCATTTACATATAAGTTAAAATGTGATGACCCAAAAGGTCATCACTGGTATTGCAAGTAAATTCTGTGTTCTAAGGCCTTAAAAATCTCTTTTTCTCTCATCTCAATTTGCGTGCATAGTCCAGACACATTTCCGGAAAGCTTTGATGTGAAAACTAAGTGAAATAAGGAAATTGGCTTTTAAAATTGAATAAGGTTGACTTTGGTCAACATTTTTGGTAAACCGACCTGTACCCGTGATCTGACGGTCTCGTAGGGTCCGTAGTAAAATATGGAACTTGGGCGTATGCTCGGAATCGAATTCCAAGGTCCCAAGCCCGAGAAATGAATTTTTAAAGAAAAATATTTAGAAGTGAATTGATGCGTTTTCTTGATGGTATCCGGCCCGTATCTTGGTTATGGAGCCCGGTACAAGTTTGAAATAATAATTAAGAGAATCTATAAAATTTGATAAAGATCAAAGTTGGTTTGGTATAAAAGGGACCTGTAGTTGAGAAGATAGTAATTTTGATGTTCTTGAGTGATTTCATGAATTTGAGGTTTAATTCATAGTTGTTGATGCTATTTTGATGATTTGATTGCACGAGCAAGCCTGTATGATGTTTTTGGACTTGCGTGCATATTTGGTTTGGAACCCCGAGGGATCGGGTGCGTTTTGGATAGGCCACAGAGTGAAATAGGACTTAAGAAAACTGTTGGTGTGTTGCAGGTTTGCAGGCTTCGCAATTGCGAGCTTGCTTTTGCGACTAACCATCGCATTTGCGATGACTGGGCAGGGGGGATGAACTTCACAATTGCGAAGCTGCAGTCGCAAAAGCGACTCCAACAATGTTCGCATTTGCGAATAGTCGTTCGCATTTGCGAGGGTAGCAGGGCATGCCTTCCTTCGCAATTGCGAAGCCTTGGCCGCAATTGCAAGTTCGCATTTGCGAACATATCTTCGCAAACGCGATATCTGCGCCTGTGTAAATCATAACTTAGCCGAAAATTCTTCATTTTTCAAACTCCCTCAAACCCTAAGCTCTCTTGGACGATTTTCCAAAGAAAAGTTCTTCTCCAAATCGATTGTAAGTCATTTCTTACTCATTTTCTTTAATCTATAACATCTTTTCACATGATTTCAACTCAAAATCAAGGGTTTTCATGGGAAAATTGGGTGTTTTGGGTAGAACTTAGGATTTTCAATTTTTTGGGATTTGGACCTCGATTTGAGGTCCGATTTCAAAATAAATTATATATTTGAGTTCTTGGGTGAATGGGTAATCGGGTTTCGGTTCGAACCTCGGGTTTTGACCATGTGGGCCTTGGGTCGATTTTTTTGACTTTTTGGGGAAATATTGGAAAACCTATTTTCATGCATTAGAATTGATTCATTTAGCATTTATTGATATCGCTAAGTATATTATGGCTAGATACAAGCAAATTGGTGGTGGAAACAAGAGGTAAACCGATAGTTGAGGCTTGAATTGTGTTCGTGTCATTAAGGTAAGTGTTTAGTCTAACCTTAGCTTGAGGGATTAGGAGTTGAGTCTTATTTGCTATGTGTTAATTGTTGAATATGACGTATAGGCGTGGTGACGAGTATCTATATGTCGGTGTCAAGCATGCACATAAGTCTTATACTATGATTAATGTGACTCCATTTCGTATTGTCCGTGCTTTATATGAGGATTTCTATTGTTGAACAAGGCTTGTAAAAGTATTATTGGTAATTGAATATTGTAGAGTGTTGGCTCAAGTTGAGAATTGAGTTGTGAAGTAAATGTGGATAAGAGAAGAGGTTTATGATATTGTCTCCCTTGACGGGATGTTATTACTTTTGATATTATCTCCCTTGTCGGGATGTCATTACTCATGATATTGTTTCTCTTACCGGGATATTGTTGTTATCCTATTGTTCCCTTGCCGGGATTTTATTGTGATATTATTGATTCCCTTGCCCAAATTACTTTGTGATTGTTGCTTGGGTGAGGAAGAGTGTAAAGCACGAAGGGTGATGTCGTGTATGATTTTGAGAGTGTTAATGCATGAAGGATGATGTCGTGCCAATATTGTAAGGTAAAAGCACGAAGGGTGATGCCGTGCCACACGATGTACAATGTCATGCCATGATATGAGTGATAACGCACGAAGGATAATTTTGTGCCATGATTATGTGATGTAAAAGCACGAATGGTGATGCCGTGCCGATTATATTGATTTTTATGGTGAGGACGAGAGTAAAAGCACAAAGGGTGATGTCCTGCACCTATCTTCGATTTTCGATTCTTGTTGATAATTGAATGATGGTGTTCTTTACATTTATCTATTGGTTTTTTGTTGTTACTTATTGTTCCCCACAGCATGTTTCCCCCTCCTATCCTTAACTGTAAATTTCTGCCTTTATTTCTCTGTTGTATATGATTTAACTACACAAGTTTATTTGGTACTCTTGTCCTAGCCTCGTCACTACTTCACTGAGGTTAGGCTCGACACTTACCAACACATGAGTTCGGTTGTGCTGATACTACACTCTGCATTGTGTGCAGATCCCGATGTTGGAGCTTTTGGACCACAGTGAATTTGCTGCCTTCAGTCCATCAGGAGACCCGAGATAGTCCTGTAGGCGTCCGCAGGCTTTGGCGTCCCCTTCCTAGCTAGTTTTTCTTCTGTTCTTTACTATTTCAGAGACAGACATGTATCTATTTTGTTCGGACCCTATTTGTAGTATTCTTAGATAGTATGTGAAATTGTGACATCAGTTCTGGGTAGTTTATGTTATGAATTGGTATCGATATTATTATTAAATTGTTACATTTCATTCTTCCGCTTCATTATTTCCGCTGTTTATATACTGTTAATTCACAACTGTTAAAGGATTAAAAATGGAAAATGTAAAATATTTTGAATGACTAGCTTGCCTAGCTTTCACTAGTAGGCGCCATCACGACTCCTGAGGGTGGGAAATCAGGGTCATGACAAGTTGGTATTAGAGCTCTAGGTTACTTAAGTCTCACAACTCATGGACAAGCTTAGTAGAGTCTGAGGGATCAGCACGAAGACGTCTATATTTATCCCCAGAGGCTACAGAGTTTTGAAAAAATTCACCTCTATTCTTCTCTATCATGCGATTTTGTTATTTCATTGCTAAATTGAACCATCTACTCTTGTTCTTTCACGAATGGCGATGTCACGTACCGCTTCTTCAGCCAAGCGGTAGCTCATACTGGTGATGGATCAACTACATCTTCAGATGCCTTGAGGAGGTTGGATGGGTTCACCAAGCTCTTCACTAATACTTTTGGTGGTACATCTTCTGGGGATCCCTAGGATTATTTGGACAGCTGTCATGAGGTTTTTCAGAACATGGGGATAGTAGAGACCAATGGGGTCGACTTTGCTGCTTTTCGTTTGTCTGGATCCGCCAAGACTTGGTGGAGAGATTATTGGTTGGCTAGACCAGTTGGGTCACAAGCTTTGACTTAGGATTAGTTTTCTCAGCTATTTCTGGAGATGTTTCTTCCTATCACTCATAGGTAGAACTATCGGAGGCAGTTTGAGCATCTCCAGTAGGGTTCTAACTGTCACTCAGTACGAGACCAGATTTATTGACTTGGCCCGTCATGCTCTTTTTATACTTTCCACATAGAGAGAGAGAGAGAGTGAGGAGGTTCATTGAGGGACTCGTTCAACCTATTCGATTGCAGATGGCTAAGGATACGGGGAGCGAGATTTCTGTTTAGGATGCGGCCAATGTGGCCAGAAGAGTTGACATGGTTCTATCACAGGGGAGTGGTCAGGGGTTTGACAAGAGGCCTCATCTTTCGGGCACGTTCAATGGTGCCTCATCTGCAGGCAGGGATTCTTTTGGTAGGGGCCATTTTCCAGGACGTTTCATTCAGCACTTCAGGCTTCTCACGGTGCTCCAGGTGGTCGTGGTTCGCATATGCAATATTCAGATCAGTTGCCCTATAGTTCACCTCCAGCACTTATCAGTACACCTCTGCTCCGAAGTTTTCAGAGTGGTCATTCTGGCCGTCAGGGTTAGTAGTCTCAACAGCCGAGGGCTTGTTATACTTGTGGCGATACGAGGCATATTGCTAGATTTTACCCTCGAGCACCGAGCATCTCTCAACACCAGGGTTCCCGTGCCATGGTTCAGGCACCGAGTGTTCCACCGCCCACTTAGCTAGCTAGAGGTGGAGGTAGAGGTATTAGAGATGGAGGTCAGGCCGCTAGAGGTGGAGACTAGCCAGCTAGAGGCCGTCCCAAAGATGTAGTTCAGAGTGGTGGGGCCTAGCCCCGATGTTATGCTCTTCCAGCCAGGCCTGAGGCTGAGACTTTCGATGCAGTTATCACAGGTACTGTTCTGGTTTGTAGTAGAGATGCTTCAGTTCTATTTGATCTAGGATCTACATACTCCTATGTGTCATCTTATTTTGTACCGTATCTGGTCATGCCTAGTGATTCTTTGAGTTCTCCTGTATATGTGTCTACACCGGTGGGTGATTCTATTGTGGTAGATCGTGTCCATCGTTCATGTATAGTTGTGATTGGGGGTCAACTCGAGTAGATTTGTTACTTTTGGATATGGTTGATTTTGATGTCATATTGGGGATGGACTGGTTATCACCTTACCATGCTATCTTGGACTATCATGCGAAGACTATAACCTTAGCCTTCCCGGGTATACCTCGTTTAGAGTGGAGAGGGACTCATGGTCATTCTACCCGTAGTGTTATCTCATATATGAAGGTTCGGCGTGTGGTCGAGAAGGGGTGTTTGGCCTATTTGGCATATGTTCGTTATTCTAGTGTTGAGGTCCCTTCTATGGATTATGTGCCTATTGTTCGTGAGTTTCCTGAGGTATTTCCTTCAGACCTGTCGTGTATGCCACCCGATAGGGATATTAACTTCTGCATTGATTTGACTCCAGGCACTCAGCCCATTTCTATTCCGCCATATCGTATGGCCCCGACTGAGTTGAAAGAATTGAAGGAACAGTTGCAGGACTTGCTTCATAAGGGCTTTATTAGACCTAGTGTCTCGCCCTGGGGTGCGCTAGTGTTGTTTGTTAAGAAGAAGGACGGATCGATGAGGATGTGTATAGATTATCGGCAGTTGAACAAGGTTAAAATCAAGAATAAGTATCCATTGCCGAGGATTGATGATTTGTTTGATCAACTTCAAGGTGCCAAAGTGTTTTTGAATATTGACTTTATATCTGGCTACCATCCGTTGAGGATTAGGGCATCTGATGTCCCTAAGACAGCTTTCCGCACTCGGAAGGGGCATTATGAGTTCTTGGTGATGTCATTTGGGTTGACAAATGCCCCAACAACTTTTATGGATTTGATGAACCGAGTGTTCAAGCCTTACTTGGATTCGTTCGTGATAGTCTTCATTGATGATATTTTGATTTATTCCCGCAGTTGGGAGGAGCATGAGAAGCATTTGAGAGTTGTTCTTCATACTTTGAGAGATAGTCAGTTATATGCTATGTTTTTGAAGTGTGAGTTCTGATTGAGTTCGGTTGCATTCTTGGGTCACGTTGTTTCAGTAGAGGGTATTCAGCTGGATCCGAAGAAGATAGAGGCAGTCAAGAATTTCCTAGACCCGCATTAGCTACAGAGATCCAGAGTTTTTTGGGTTTGGCAGGCTATTACCGTCGGTTTGTGGAGGGGTTTTCATCTATTGCAGCCCCGATGACCAGGTTGACCCAGAAGGGGACCTAGTTTAGGTGGTCGGACGAGTATGAGGCGAGCTTTCAGAAGCTCAAGACAACTTTGACTACGGCACCGGTGTTGGTTTTGCCCACAGGTTCAGAGCCATATACAGTTTATTGTGACGCATCTCATATTGGACTTGGTGCGATGCTGATGCAGGATGGCAAGGTCATTGGTTATGCTTCACGACAATTGAAGATTCATGAGAAGAATTATCCAGTTCATGATTTGGAGATAGCAGCCATTGTTCATGGGTTGAAGATTTGGAGGCAATATCCATGTGGCGTGTCATGTGAGGTGTTCACGGATCACAAGAGTCTACAGTATTTCTTCAAGCATAAGGAGCTAAATTTGAGGCAGAGAAAGTGGTTGGAGCTATTGAAAGACTATGATATCACTATCTTATATCATCCAAGAAAGGCCAATGTGGTGGCTGATACTTTGAGTAGAAAGTCAGCCAGTATGGGCAGTCTTGCGTATATTCCGGTTGGTGAGAGACCGCTTGCTTTGGATGTTCAGGCTTTGGCCAATCAGTTCGTGAGGTTGGATGTTTCTGAGCCCAGCCGTGTGTTAGCTTGCACAGTCACTCGTTCTTCATTATTTGAGAGTATTCGAGATCGGTAGTATGATGATCCTCATTGCTAGTCCTTAGAGATACAGTGCGGCACGGAGGTGCCAAGTAGGTTACAGTTGGAGATGATGGAGTTTTGAGGATACAGGGTCGTATTTGTGTGCCTAATGTGTATGGACTTCGAGAGTTGATTTTAGAAGAGGCCCATAGTTCCCAGTACTCTATTCATCGGGGCGCCACTAAGATGTATCAGGATTTGCGACAGCATTATTGGTGGTGGAGGATGAATAAGGATATTGTTGCATATGTGGCTCGGTATTTGAATTGTCAGCAGGTAAAGTACGAGCATCAAAGACCTGGTGGTTTGTTCCAGAAGATTGAGATTTCTGAGTGGAAGTGGGAGTGTATCACTATGGACTTTGTTGTTTGACTCCCACGGACTCAGGGGAAGTTCGATGTAGTTTGGGTTATTGTTGATAGGCTGACCAAATCAGCACATTTCATTCTGGTGGCAGTTTCCTATTCTTTCGAGAGGTTAGCAGAGATCTATATCCGGGAGATTGTTCGTCTTCATAAGGTTCCCGTGTCTATCATTTCAGACCGAGGTATGCAGTTTACCTCACATTTCTGGAGGGCAGTTCAGCGTGAGTTGGGCACACAGGTTGAGTTGAGCACAACGTTTCATCCTCAGACGGATGGGCAGTCCGAGCGTACTATTCAAATTTTGGAGGATATGCTCCAAGCTAGTGTAATTGACTTTGGAAGCTCGTGGGATCAGTTCTTGCCTTTAGCGGAGTTTTCCTACAGCAATAGCTACTAGTCAAGCATCCATATGGCTCCTTATGAGGCTTTATATGGTAGGCGGTGTCAGTCGTCGGTTGGATGGTTTGAGCTGGGACAGACTCGGTGGTTGGGTACGGATCTAGTACAAGATGCCTTGGACAAGGTCAGGATCATTCAGGACAGGCTTCGTACAGCTCAGTCCAGGTAAAAGACTTATGTCGACCGTAAGGTTTGTGATGCGGAATTCATGGTCGGCGAGCGGGTGTTGCTTCGGGTGTCGCCTATGAAGGGCATGATGAGATTCGGGAAGAGGGGAAAGCTAAGCCCTAGATTCATTGGCCTGTTTGAGATTCTTGATCGAGTGGGAGAGGTGGCTTACATACTTGCATTGCCGCTGTGTTTATCAGCAGTTCATCCAGTGTTTCATGTGTCCATGCTTCAGAAGTATCACGTCGATCCATCCCACGTGTTAGACTTCAGCACTGTCCAGTTGGACAAGGATTTGTCCTATGAGGAGGAGTCGGTAGCTATTCTAGACCGACAAGTTTGTCAGTTGAGATCGAAGAGTTTTCCCTTCTGTTCGTGTTCAGTGGAGAGGTCAGCCTATTGAGTCAGTGACCTGGGAGTCTGAGTCCGAAATGCGGAGCCGATATCCCCATCTTTTCTCCGACTCAGGTACTTTTCTTATGTTCGTTCAAAGACGAATGCTTGTTTTAGAGGTGGAGAATGTGATGACGTTGCAAGTAAATTCTGTGTTCTAAGGTCTAAAAAACCTCTTTTTGTCTCACCTCAATTTACGTGCGTAGTCCAGGCGCATTTCTGGAAAGCTTTGATGTGAAATAAGGAAATTTCCTTTTAAAATTGAACAAAGTTGACTTTGATCAACATTTTTTGTAAACGGACCCAGACCCATGATCCGACGGTCTCGTAGGGTCCGTAGTAAAATATGGGACTTGGGCATATGCCCGGAATCGAATTTCGAGGTCCCAAGCCCGAGAAATAAATTTTTAAAGAAAAGTGCTTTCTGGAAAATATAAAGGTCTTTAGAAGTGAATTGATGCATTTTCTTGATTGTATCGGGCCCGCATCTTGGTTCCGGAGCCCGATACAAGTTTGAAATAATAAGATGATTCTGTAATATTTGGTAAAGATCGGAGTTGGTTTGGTATAAAATGGACCTATAGTTGAGAAAATAGTAATTTTGATGTTTTTGAGTGATTTCATGAATTTGACGTTTAATTCATAGTTGTTGATGCTATTTTGATGATCTGATCGCACGAGCAAGCTCGTATGATATTTTTGGACTTGCGTGCATGTTTGGATTGGAGCCCCGAGGGCTCGGGTGAGTTTTGGATAGGCCACGGAGTGAAATTAAACTTAGGAAAACTGCTGGTGTGTTGCAGGTCTGCAGGCTTCGCAATTGCAAGCTCGCATTTGCGACTAACAATCGCAGTTGCGATGACTGGGCAAGGGGGATGACCTTCGCATTTGCGAAGCTCCAGTCGCAAAAGCGACTCCAATAGTGTTCGCATTTGCGAACAGTCATTCGCATTTGCGAGGGTAGCACGGCATGCCTTCCTTCGCAATTGCGAAACCTTGGCCACAATTGCGAGTTCGCATTTTCGAACATATCATCGCAAATGTGATATCTATGCCTATGTAAATCATAACTTAGCCAAAAATTCTTCATTTTTAAAACTCACTCAAACCCTAAGCTCTCTTGGGAGATTTTCCAAAGAAAATTTCTTCTCCAAATTGATTGTAATTCATTTCTAACTCATTTTCTTTAATCTATAATATCTTTTCACATGATTTCAACTCAAAATCAAGGGTTTTCATGGGGGAAATTGAGTGTTTTGGGTAGAACATAGGATTTTTAATTTTTAGGGATTTGGACCTAGATTTGAGGTCCGATTTAAAAAAAAATTATATATTTGAGTTCTTGGGTGAAAGGGTAATCGGGTTTTGGTTCGAATCTTCTTTTTCTTTTCTGAACTTGTTTGATTGACAAGCTTTGCCTAAATGTATTCCCTGTGATTCAAACTTGTTGTTCTCTCTGTTTGTTTCTCATAAGTCTCTGAAAGAGACTACTGAGCCTGTTCTATTTGTTGTTTTCTCATCTATGCATCTGATTCGAGTCAGAAACCCTAGTATTTGGGGTTTTTTGGCAAGCTTGACTTTGTGTTTGGATTAGGGTTCCATTCAGAACCCTGACTCTCTTTCAGACTCATTCTGAGTCTGTGAACCTAACCTTCTTGGGTACTCTGATTTCTTGCTAGTTTTACACCGACTCTCTCTTGTCTCACATATCTGTATGCTTTTTATATGACAAATTATCTTCTTTCAAAAGTCCTTTTGCCAGCTTGTGATTGATTCCGAGTTCCTTTTTTAAAAGGTTTGATTGTATGTTGTTGATTTTCTTTAAATTAAACCCTTCTCACCTTTTTCTGGTTGGATTCATTCACACTAAGATTCGAATCCTAATTTTACTGGCTGGTTGATTGATTGTCTTTCCTTGTTTGACCTAAACCGTGTACTACTAAATTATTTCCTTAAATAGGTTTCTGTGTATTTTCCCCTGTTATATTGCCTCAGAAAAGATTGTTTAAAACAAATCCTTTCCTTATTTATTTTGCCCGTTTGAATCAAATCCCTTAACCAAAGGGAAACAGCTTGTGATTGATTTCAAAACTATTCTTTTACCTTTTTTTTACTCACCTTCTGCACTATAAAAGGGACTGCTCTTTTGCACTAAAGCAAGGGTTTTCACATGCTTTCATAGAATTTTCTGCTCAAAAACACAGGCTTTTACACATTCGAATTCTGAGTTCTTTCACAAAAAAAAATTCTACTCTCTTCTTCTACTTTGTGCTTTCTGAAACAATTTTGAGCTCTCTCTCTAAAACTCTCAAGTGTTCTGCTGAACTTAAGTATGCTCTTGTTGTGTTTGCTTGCCGTGATTTCTCTATTGTTCTGCTTGTTCTTACTTTGCAACTGGTACGTCATTCTTAGTTGAATAATGCTTCTTCATTATGTGTTTACTTCCTAGTCTGTTATGTTCTTCTTTACTATGTTTCTGCAACTGTGTTGTGCTTTTCTTATCTGAACTCCCTTTCCCTTTTCCCCTTTGTATGTGAGTATAGTTCAAGCCATAACAGCACTTTGATATTGCTATCTATGACTCTAAACTGGGTTCTTTGAACCTCCTAAGTCAATCAATTCCCACTCCCTTCTCCCCTTTATGTGCTTGAGCCTGGACCTGAGTCTGGTGGTGTCCTAATCACCATCCAGACCTAGGTTTGACCCTCAAGGGTCTGCTCCTAACTTGTTTGACCAAACAAATGGTCAGGGGTGTGCCAGTCTGCACCTGTGGCTGGGTATGACCACCATTTGTTATGGCTCCCCAATTCCTTTTCACTTTGCACTTACTCCTAGCTCTAAGTTCTGCCCTCTCTTGCAAGCCATGCTTTGGGACCCTTGAGCTCCCACTGAACTTGGATGCCTGAGGGCTCCTGAGTGCAAGTAATGCCGGGAATCCTTGAGATTCCTTGGAACTTTGAAACACTTTGGATAAAGAGAAGTCTTTGGAAATCCGGAATTGGTTAATCACTTGTTATTGTACATTAAGATTGAATTAGGCTGCTCGGATCTAGCTATTAGTTTTTAATGTATTTATTTTCTTTCTTTTGGTCTGATTTGTATAAAGAATTTGGGGAATATAGTATAAAGAATTTTTGTTTCTACCCTTACTGATTTGTATAAAGAATTTGGGGAATATAGTAAAAGGGTGTGGGAGGGGTTTTACATTCTTGCATCAGTAAGGGTAGAAACCATGCTTTAGGATTTTAATTTTTTTAGAAATCCTGCCTATAGGATTGTTCAATGTTTCTGATTCCACATCACTTAGAGACCATGCCTATAGGGTCAACGCTTCATTGTGCTACAAATCACATAGAAATCATGCCTATAGGACTTAACGTTCATGTAATCAATGCATATAGAGATCATGCCTATAAGGAATGCATATGCATTAGGCAAACTGTAGGGTTAATTAACACATTCATCTTTTACAAGTTCAATAATAGGTTTTAAAAATCAAAATAGATATCATGCCTATAGGATTTGCAGAAAACTCGTCTGATTCGCTTAAAGTAATAATGATCTATTAACTGGTCCTTAACGTCTTAATACAACAACGATTTCAGAAGTTTTAATTTTTTGACAAAAACTCTCTTGACTCAGTATGTTTTTAAATCCCTCAAATCGGCATCTTTTTCTGAAATAGTTTCTTTCTAAACATTCTTCCTAAACGTTTTACTCAGACCCTGTAATTGTCTTTTAAAACAATTGCAACTTACCCTTTCCTTAGATATTTCTATCTCTGAAACTCTTTCACAACCATTTCTGTGTTTTATTTTTACTGCAATCTATACTTTCTTTTCAAAATTCCTCTGCATTAGACTACTTTTTCCTGAAACCAGTACCTTTTAAATCACTCGCTCAAAATACCTTAATTTCTAACAGTTGGATCCAAGTTTCCTAATGCAGACTTTCTATCTAAACATATGGGTTGAACCAGTCCGTTCGCTATTTAAGTTTAATTTAAAGACCAAATCAGTATGTACCAAGACATGCTAAATTAAGTGTTTGTTTGATTAAGGGGTTTACTTGAGCCTTACCTATTTGTTTTGTTCATCCTTATATTTGTTACTTGTTTTGTATGTCGCAATTAGAATTTTAACCTCTGAACTCCATATATGCCTATATCCCTTTCCTTTCCCTTTAGGATTAGAAGTCCTGATACCCCGGGACTGATAGGTTGGGACGGGTACTAGCATGCAATAAGTAAACGAGACTGATCACGTATAAATAGGTTTAGGAAAATAGTAGATGAAACATGCTTAGGGTTCAAACAAAGTCCAGTAAAGGTAAGCAAGGAGCAAAAGCTCAGTAAAAATACAGTAGAGGAACATACGAGATAGATATGTAAAGCATGCTTATAGAACCCAGTAGAGGGAAGAACAGAACACAAAAATAGAAGAACATGCATCGTATGGCAAACATAATAACACAAGAGAAAAACTCATAAGAACGTGGTACAAATAGATTCACGCAAAGAAAAGAAGAAGAAGAAGAGTCAGAAGTTATTTTGAGATTTTTTTGAAAATCCTAAATTGAAAGCGAACTAATTTTGAAAAGAAAATTGGGGAAAAGCTTTAAAACGTTGAATATAGCACGGATTCACCACAGACCTAAGTAAATAAAAGAGGAAGGAACCTCGAATAGCTTTAGGGTTTCTCTGAAACCCTAGAAATGAGAAGGCTTGGAAAAGGTCCGGTCTTGAGTTAGAGATGGCCATGGCTAGGCTTCTAAAGCTCGAATACGTCGGAGCAAGGCCAGAGAGGCCATAGAACCACAGATCTGAGAAGATCTGAACGAACGCCGTTGAGGTCAAACCTCGAAATCTCGAACACCCATGGCTTAGGTGTGAAGGAAGGTGAGCACAGGTCGTCCACGGCCTGAAAAGCCATGGACTCCGGCGAGATAATGGTCGGAGAAGACGAGGGAGGCGATTAGGGTTTCGAGTGCTTGAGAGCATTTTGAGAGAGAAAAGGTTTCAGAGGCGGCTCTCTAAGAGAAATGAGGGTTAGGGTTTGGGGGTTGGTAGAATTAAAAAGGAAAGGGTCGTTTGTGGTCGTTGATCAAAATGATCAACGACCTAGATTAAAAGGATTTCCGGGCGGGTTGGATTAAACGGGTCAAGGGGCTAGGTTTAAATGAATTGGGTTGGTCCAATTGAGTTCGAAATTGGGCTGATTTCAGGCTGAAATTGAAATGGAATTTGGGTTATAATTGAAATGAATTGAGGCTACAATTGAAATAGCCAATTTTTCCTTTTATTATTTTATAAAAATAGTAAAAATGTTTTAAAAGTAAATTAAAGGCACTGAGTCAACTAATAATATATAAATATTAATTCAAAAATATTGGGATCAATTTTGTAATTATAAAATGCTATTAAATCTTAAAGAGGCTAGTATTGCAATTATATGCAATTTGGCTTTAAAAATACCAAACGAATTTGTAAAGAATATGCAAAAATCATGCTGGATATGTTTTGGTGTAAATATGAGAATAAAATAAATGTTTCTCCAAAATGGCAAGCTTTGGGAACAATTATTAGATTTTATGGTGTAAAAATAGGCCATAAATTGGTTTAAAAATCATTAAAATGCCAAAACCTTTTGGTGTGCTTATATATGCACATATATGTTATTTTGGAAGTTTTTTGGGTATAAAAATATATAGGAAAAAATTGGATATCAACAGTTGGTCTATCTCATAATTCAGAGAGGAAGTCAAGAATCAAGCCTCCTCTGGTTGTACTTTTTAACTTTTTCTGATGTGATTTTGTTCATTTTGGCTTGTAATAATTTGTAATAAATACTTGGGGCTGGTTATGATTGCTATATTTCCGCATATTCAAATACAAGTAGAATTTATGCCTATAGGACTGCTATATTTCTGCATATTCAAATACATGTAGAAATTATGCCTATAGGACTGCTATATTTCTGCATATTCAAATACATATAGAAATCATGCCTATAGGATGTTCTAAATTCTGCATATTCAAATACATATAGAAATCATGCCTATAGGTCTAGTCTAATTCTGCATATTCAAACTTCATATAGAAATCATGCCTATAGGGTACTTTCAACTTCTGCATATTCAAACTACATATAGATACCATGTCTATAAGGCTTCTGCATTTCGACACCACGTCTATGAGGTTTTAAAATCAACAATGTATAGAAAGCATGCCTATAGGAGTTTCTAATTGAATCTGATCTGCTTCACTCAATGTCAGATCTAAAAATCAGTAATTATCAGTTGCAAAACTTGTAATCAATTCATTTAAATTCGGCCTCTCTTTTAATAATCTAAGTCCTTAACTAGTTTAACAAGTATGCATATAGGATTGCAAACAGTTCATTTTTGAGTTTCTACTGTCTCATCACCGTCTGAATTCAGTAGATATCATGCCTATAGGATCCCGTCTAAACACTTAGACAAGCCTTAGGGTAATAACTATAAACTAAATCTGCTTCTGTTAATTATTACAACCAACAGGCAGGCCTGATTCAGACTTCTTATCTGAGTTATGCAATAGACTAAAACTGCCTCAACAATCTCACCTCCCTCGTCTTTAATGCTTTAAAATCAGACCTAAGCAGTATGTGTAAGACATGCTACTTTATGTGTTTGTTTGAGGAGGTATAATTGAGCCTATATGCTTATGTGTTTTCCCTTTTTATATGCAATATGTGTTTTTGTATGTCGCCTTTGAATTTTTACCTTTGAAACTACAAATAAGCCTAATATTCCTCCTTTTAGGATTAGTAGTCCTAAGTGCCTCCGGGACTGATAGGCTTGGGATGGGTAATAGCATGTAATAAGTAATCGAGACCATTCCGCAGTTTAAATACCTTAACAGGGTGGGAAGGGTAGATATGGATATGATGACCACGCGATAATGTCACGTGTAGCCCCTTACTGACGAGTGATTACCGGATATTGTGTGGAGTGATCCATATTTTTAATAAACCTAGGAAGGACACCCCCTCCTCCATTTATTCTTTATTTCTTTCTTTTAGCATTTCAACTCCTTCTTTTGAAAATCAACTTTTCTAACCATTCTTTTTTGTTCATTTTCAAACCCTTATGTGAAACCCCCTCCTATTTGAGCATTATTTGTCTATATGTTAATTGCACCTCAATTCACAATAATTGTCTGGCCTGGAACACACTAGTGGATTTTGAGGGGTGCCTAACACCTTCCCCTTAGAATAATTTCAAGCCCTTACCCTATCTCTAGTTATTCAAATCGAACTCTTTTGGTGTCCTAATGCACCTTAAATCATTAGGTGGCGACTCTTCAAATGCAAACCCAGTTCTCAAAAGGAACGAGTTGTCCCTCCAAATGTCATAAACCCGATTCCGCGAGGAAAAAGGGGGCGCGACAGCATGGCAGCTCTGCTGGGGATCTTTAGGCTTTTACCATTTCAGACTACTATTGTAAATTTATGCTTCTTTACGCACAACTATTTGTTTATTTCTTTTAAGCATTCAATTTCCTCTTCGATTACAAAACTGACTTGTCTTTTTATTTCTTTCCTTTACTGCTTTCCTTCATTACCATTTTAAATTATGAAATTGTTATATTTACTGCTTTCTTAAACGTGCAAATATGTGACTACATGCCTTTAATTGTTGCATAATCATGCTCAACATCATATTCCACTCGTGCCAAACAAATACCATAGCAACGCTTATAATGAGTGGTTGCGCTCTTCCGATATTATCACCCCTAAATCCGAAAAAGGCATATTTGCGGTAAAACGAGTCGATTAACGGTGTAGTCAACGGTTCCGCGCCTTTCCCCTTTGCGTTGTCCGCTCAAGGGTACCAGTCTAAAACCCCATAGAAACCTTACTATGTTTAAAACTGTGCATACATCACGGTCAAACCTAGCCGAGTCAGTTATGTTGTTCGCATAATGACTTTTTAAGATAGGCTTGTCCAAAGTCCACTGGGTTTCCCTAAACCCAAACGGACATCACTACGTTCTGTGCATTTATTTGGAGAACTAAATGCTTTTTGCCGATTGTTGTTATTAAATAGTCGAGTCTGCTGGGGGTAATGGTCTTAACCCTTTTGTTTTGCAGAAAATGAAGAACGATGTCCCCAGCTTCGGTATGGTTAACACACCCTCACTCTTGCTAGACTGGTGGAAGAGTCTTCCATTGAATGACCAAATCAATGAGTGGAAGGAGAGGGCCGCCAAAGCCAGCGAAAAGTTGGAATATCTGGAATACAGTATGCTGGAGTTGGAAGGAAAAGTGAGGAAGAGAGTCACCGACTACCAAAACACTGAGGGAAACGAAGGAGAACACCTGGCAAAGGCATTTTTACTGGTGAACCTACGAAAACTGGAGGATTTGATTAACGAGAGCATTCAACCTGAGGAAGGTCCTTCTAGGACCAAATAAATAGAAGTTTTCTTTTGATTTATGAAATGTAATAAGGCCGATGGCCACTACTGACATTTTATTTCCTGTTATTTAGTGTCAATTTGGGATTCATCTACTTTTTATCAATAAAATGAGGTATTTAGCATTTTAAGTTCTCCAAATCAATTTGTCTCTAGGCCTACCTCGGGTACAAAGAGGTCCCCAAATTAGGACACAATTTACATTCTTGCACTATGTGTTTAAATATCGCAACATTTTCTTATAATCCACATTAACTTGTTACCTTTTTGTTTTTTCTTTTGTTTTATTATTCCCCTCCCCAAAGGTTAGTTCGTGCACTCTGGCAAAATCATCTTATTCCACGAGATCCAGGGTCCCTCCACCCACTCCTCCTCTTACTCCTGTCAAAAACAAGAACAAAAGGAAGATGGAAGATTCGAACAATGCCAGAAAGGAGAACTCAAATGAACGGGTAGAAGTCACTCATGGTCATGGTACTCAGGTTTCCAAAGAAAATGCATCCCAACTCAAACAAAAACTGCTGAAATTTCAAGAAGAACTTGGTCAGGTTCGGAATCTGACAAACCTGTCATTTTCCCTCACCGCTCTAGATGTCAATTTCCCCAATGCTCAGAACCCTACACTTCCACAAAATATCCCGAAGCCACAGAACCATTCCGCTCCTCACCACCACTGCAACACCTGTCATACTTCCAACAATACCTCACTATTCATCCCCGAACCCCAAAACTCTACAAATGACCACTTCCACACCCATCATAACACCCCCATCTATGTGGAGTCCATGCCACACTCCACCCAACCCATTTCAAGCACACCTGAGTCTGATGATAAAGACTTGCTCATCAGGAACCTGGCTGAAGAACATAAGAAATTGACTAAATGGATTCAAGGTGTTAAAGGAAGCAAGGGAATTGAGGGGTTGAACTATGAGAATCTTTGCATACAACCCAATGTCGAACTGCCCGAGGGGTACAAACCTCCTAAATTCGAGATGTTAGATGGTACAGGGGATCCAAGAGTACATTTGAGAACATACTGTGACAAACTGGTTAGAGTAGGGAAAGACGAGAGAATCCGCATAAAGCTTTTCATGAGGAGTCTGAAAGGAGATGCTCTATCTTGGTACATTAGACAAGATCCGAAGAAGTGGCCAAGTTGGGTAGGCATGGCGTCCGATTTTATGGATAGGTTCAGGTTCAACACGGAGAATGCGTCGGATGTGTTCTACCTTCAGAATCTAAAGAAGAAACCTACAGAAACATTCCGCGAGTATTATACTTGCTAGAGGTTTAAAGCTACTAAGGTCAGACCTGCCATAGAAGAGGAACAGATGAACAAATTCTTTGTCCAGGCTCAGGACCCGCAATATTATGAAAGGCTGATGATGATTGAGAGCCACAAATTTCTTACATTATCAAGCTAGGTGAAAGGATTGAAGAAGGTATCAAAAGTAGTATGGTTACGAACCTCGAGGCCTTGCAAGCAACAAATAAGGCCTTATAGTCCGACGGTGTGTCCAATAAAAAGGACGTAGGAGCCGTAATGGTGGGACAGAGAACCAAATCTCCCATCAAATACCAGACCTAACCAATGCCTCCACTCACATATCAGCCTACTCCAAACTACCAAACACCCTCACCCTCTTACCAAACTCCACCACCCACTTATCAATCATCTCCACCACCCATATATCAACCTACTTCACCCAGATATTCCCAACCCGCACATGTTTACCAAGCCTACAATGCTCAACCATCCTACCATCAATCACCTCCTACACGCCAAAACTTTCTTAGACCTCGACCAAATTTTGACCGCAGGCCTCCTAAACAGTATACATCCATTGCCGAACCCATTGACCAGCTGTACGAGAGACTAAAAGCTGCTGGTTATATCACCCCCATCCCTACTATAACTCCTGAGAACCCTTCGTAGTGGGTTAATCCAAACAAATCCTGTGCATACCAATCCGACATGAAAGGACACACCATCAACGAATGTCGTTCTCTGAAGGATAAGATCCAGGCTCTGATTGACAACAAAATTATTGTGGCAAAGAAACCTTCTTCGAATGTCCGCAACAACCCTCTGCCAGACCATAAGGGTGGGGGCGTTCACATGATTGAAATTGAGGATGATTGGGATCCCGAGGGGTCTATCGGGTTGATCGTAGAAGGTGATGACCCAAAGAAGCCAGTAGTTACTCTTAATCCAATCATGGTCCAGATTCAGACCTCGGGGAACACCGAGGTAAATATGTCTGTGCCACTTAAGTTTGAAACAACGTCATCTGCAAAGACACAAGCGCCAATTGAGGTCGAATTCGTATCTCTAACAAATGCACCTACACCATTCGAAGTTGCAGTTTTACCACCCAAGGGACATGCTTCGTTCGGGGTAAAGATATCCACGCCAATCCTAGTGGCGATGTCGACCGTGGCACCATTCCACACAAAGGCTATATCATGGGACTATACAGCTGAGGCAAGGAGGAAAGGCAAGGTTAGGTTCGAGGAAACTATTGCTGCACAAGGTATGACAAGAACTGGTACGGTCTATACCCCGGAACACCTAGACGAGTCAAGCAAGCAGGCCTCCAATCGATCGCCCATCATTGAGATGGGTCCAGACGATCTTTGGAGAAAGATACAGGCCAAGGAATACTCGGTCATCAATCAATTGAACAAAACACCGGCGTAGATCTCCATACTTGCTTTGCTACAAAATTTTGAGGCGCACAAGAATGCTCTGTTGAGGGTTCTAAGTGAAGAATACGTGCCAAGCAACATTACTGGTGGAGAAATGGCTAACATGGTCGGACAAATATTGGAAAGTTACAAAATTACTTTTCATGAGGATGAGCTACCACCTGAAGGGTTGGGTCACGACAAGGCACTGTACATCACTGTGCAATGCGAGGACTACTTTATCACCAGGATCTTGGTCGACGGGGGTTCTAGTCTCAACATTTGTCCACTGGTAACACTCAAAAAGTTGGGTAAGGGACTGCACGAGATAAAGGACAGAGCTATCAACGTGAAAGCTTTCGATGGTTCCCAAAGGTCCACCACTGGGGAGAGTAGTCTATGTTTGCAAATGGGGCCAACTTGGTTCGATGTTGATTTCCAAGTGATAGACGTACTAGCATCTTACAATCTACTATTGGGACGACCATGGATTCATGCTGCTGGGGCCTTAGCATCAACACTGCATCAGGCGGTAAAGTTTGAATGGAATCACCAGGAGGTGATCATTCATGGCTATGGTAGCAACCCTATATACAGTCGCCAGACCATTCCATCAATCAAAGGGAGAAAGAAGCTAGGTGGAGAGACTTACCATCACATTGAATGGGTGAATGTTGTTGACAAAGACAAATGGTGGGATAACAAGAGTGAGAGTATATTGAATTGGAGTGGGTACGAACCTGGCAAGGGGCTTGGCAAGAACCTCCAAGGAATCACTAAGCCCATAAAACTAAAGAAACATGGCACCACTTCCCGTCTGGGATATGAGTACACTTGGGAAGAATTTAACAACTGGACGCCACCATGGCATGGTCCTTACTATGTTGGAGCAGCCAATACCACATTTTGAGCAGACTTTCCAATTGGCCGATGTTATCTATGGGTCAGAAGAAGAGGAAGCACTGGCAGCTGTGAAAAACTTGTTCTTAGAGGATAATGACATGGATTGTTATGTTGTTCTTGAGGAGGAGGGGGAGAAAGGCCCTTCTATACAGGCCGTAAGAAGAGGAGCACACCTTAATAACTTGACCATCAGGACAACCAGGGCTCGACGAGCCTCGGGGTAGCAAGGCTAAAACAAGCACCGTTTTGATTTACTAAAAGATTTTTTATTTTTCGCATGTTTTCAATTCCTGCAATAAGATCTCCAATGTTCAAAACAATTATTATGCAATTTATCAAAGCATTTTGACTTTTCTTATAAATCGACACTTATTACTATTATTTTCTCTCATTACTTTACTTGTACAATATTACTATTACTTATCTTGATGAACCAATGACTGTGACATGCAACGAGACAACGCAACAAACGGACATAGATTCAGAGGAAGATGACACACTAGAAAAGATTGTTAAGGAAGTTGAGAATTTTGAGAACAGGTCTAAGTCCAACCTGGATGAAACAGAAGTTGTTAACATGGGAGATGTAGAAAACATCAAAGAAACACGAATCAACGTCTACTTATCACCGTCAGAAAAGAAGGAATACACGGAATTTCCAAGGGAATATGAGGACATATTCGCTTGGTCGTATGATGACATGACTGGCCTGAGTACGTCTATTGTAGCTCATAAGCTTCCAACTGATCCAACATGCCCATCGGTAAAGTAAAAGTTCAGGAAATTTAAGCCTGATATAAGTCTGAAAATCAAGGAAGAAGTCACCAAGCAGGTCAAAGTTAAGGTTCTCAGGGTAGTGGAATATCCAACATGGTTAGCCAATGTCGTGCCAGTACCAAAGAAGGACGGGAAGGTTAGAGTCTGTGTCGACTACCGGGATCTCAACTGGGCCAGTCCGAAAGATGACTTCCCCTTGCTAAACATACACATCCTAATTGACAATTGCGCCAAGCATGAGTTGCAATCATTTGAATTTTTTTTTGTTGGGTATCATTAGATCTGGATGGATGAAGAAGATGCTGAGAGAACAACGTTAATTACGCTGTGGGGAATGTACTGTTACAAGATGATGCCATTTGGGTTAAAGAATGCGGGGGCCACCTACATGAGGGCCATGACTACCATTTTCCATGATATGATACACAAGCATATAAAGGTGTACGTAGATGATGTTATTGTCAAGTCCAAGAAATCCACTGATCACATGGAAGATTTGAGGAAAATTTTCAACAGACTGCAAAGGTACAACCTGAAACTGAATCCCACAAAATGTACATTCGGCGTTCCTACCGGAAAACTACTTGGGTTTATTGTGAGTCGCCGAGGAAGAAAACTAGATCCATCAAAGGTCAAAGCTATTCAAGAATAGCCACCGCCAAAGAACAAGAAGGGCGTGATGAGTTTCTTGGGGAGACTCAATTACATCAATCGGTTCATAGCACAATCTATAGTTATCTGTGAGCCGATCTTTAAGATGTTGAAGAAGGACGCTGCTACCAAATGGACTAATGACTGCCAAAAATCTTTCGACCGAATCAAGGAGTACCTATTAACACCACCGGTTTTGGTCCCGCCCAAGCCAGGTAGACCTCTATTACTCTACCTTGCAGTATTGGATGAAGCGTTTGGTTGTGTTCTGGGACAGCATGATGAAACAGGGAGGAAAGAGTAGGCCATTTAATACCTTAGTAAGAAGTTCACCCCGTACGAGGCCCTATATTCTCTATTAGAGCGCACCTATTGTGCTTTGACTGGGGTAGCTTAGAAGCTGAGGCACTACTTCTGTGCTTACACTACATATCTCATATCAAGGATGGATCCTTTGAAGTATATCTTTTAGAAGCCCATGCCCACTGGCAAGCTAGCCAAGTGGCAAATCCTATTGTGTGAATTTGTCATTGTCTACATGACTCAGAAGGCAATCAAGGGATAGGCACTAGCAGATCACCTTGCTGAAAATCCCGTGGATGGAGAGTACGAACCCCTAAAAACGTACTTTCCCAATGAAGAGGTATCGTTCATAAGAGAAGACATTGCAAAATCCTATGATGGTTGGAGAATGTTTTTCGATGGAGCAGCAAATTTCAAAGGAGTTGGCATAGGAGCAGTCCTAGTATCGGAAATCGGTCAGCATTACCCGGTGTCTGCCAAACTCAGATTCTCGTGCACCAACAACATGGCCGAATACGAAGCTTGCATCTTAGGGCTCAAGATGGCCATCGACATGAACATTCATGAATTGTTAGTGATTGGAGATTCAGACTTGCTTATACATCAGCTCCGAGAAGAGTGGGCAACCAAGAACTCCAAGATACTCCCATATTTGCAACATGTACAGGAATTGAGAAAGAGGTTCACAAAGACGGAATTCCAACATGTTCCTAGAGTCTATAATGAATTCGCTGATGCATTGGCTACCCTATCATCCATGATACAACATCCAGACAAGAACTTCATTGATCCCATTCAAGTAAATATCCATGATCAACCAGCTTATTGTTCCCATGTTGAAGAAGAAGCAGACGGGAAGCCTTGGTTTCATGATATCAAGGAATATTTGGCAAAAGGTGAATACCCAGAACTTGTAAATCCTACTCAGAAACGCACACTTCGGAGGTTGTCCAATAATTTCTTTCATAGTGGAGGAATCCTATATAGGAGGACTCTTGATTTGGGATTACTAAGGTGTGTCAACGCAAAGGAAGCATCGAAGCTACTAGAGGAAATTCACGCTGGGACCTGCGGTCCACATATGAATGGCTTTGTCATAGCAAAGAAGATACTCCGAGCTGGTCACTTTTGGATGACTATGGAGACGGACTGCATCCAGTATGTCCGGAAATGCCACCGCTGCCAGATACATGCAGACATGATAAAGGTACCTCCGAATGAGCTTAATGCAACAAGCTCGCCATGGTCGTTCACCGCCTGGGGAATGGATATTATTGGACCAATGGAGCCTGCCGCTTCCAATGGGCACAAATTCATCCTGGTAGCGATCGACTATTTCACCAAATGGGTCGAAGCGGCATCTTACAGAGCAGTAACTAAGAAAGTCATAGCAGACTTTGTCCGTGACCGCATTGTTTGTCGATTTTGAATTCCAGAGTCAATCATCACTGATAGTGGCTCCAACCTCAATAGTGACTTGATGAAAGCTATGTGTGAAACCTTCAAAATCAGACACAAGAATTCCACAACCTATAGGCCACAGATGAATGGAGATATAGAGGCCACCATCAAGAATATCAAGAAGATACTAAGGAAAATGATATAGAAGCATAAGCAGTGGCACGAAAAGTTATCATTTGCTCTACTGGGGTATCACACCACAATCCGCATATCAATTGGGGCAACCCTCTATATGCTGGTTTATGGTACAGAAGCCGTCATTCCCACCGAGGTGGAAATTCCTTCATTAAGAATCATACAGGAAGCAGAGCTAGACGATGTAGAATGGGTGAAGAATTGTTACGAGCAGCTAGCTCTTATAAATATAAAGAGAATGAATGCAGTTTGCCTTGGTCAGCTTTATCAGAACAGGATGTCCAGAGCCTTCAACAAAAGAGTCAAGCCGAGACAGTTCACATCGGGGCAGTTGGTGTTAAAGAAAATTCTCTCGTATCAAGATGAAGCCAAAGGGAAGTTCTCTCCCAACTGGCAAGGTCCGTACATGGTTCACCGGGTTCTAACAGGAGGAGCCCTCATACTAGTAGAAATGGATGGAGATGTCTGGCCAAAGCCAATCAACTCAGATACGGTCAAGCGTTACTCTATATAGTCTTTATGCTCTCCTATATGATGTATTTGTACTACGCCTGACTTGATTCCCATTTAATAGGGGATACGTAGGCAGCCCTGGGTTCAGTCATAATTCAATAAAATTTTCATTCCCCCCCCCCAATTGGAAACTGGGGCAGAATTTTGAGGAGGACCCTCAAAATTCCGGAGTAATTTCAGCCAATCGTCGCGAACAACAATCAGAAACATCAACCCATTAAACTGGGGCAAAATTTTAAGGAGGACCCTCAAAATTCTGTAGCAAGAAAGATTGCAATGTCTTGAACTACGTCACAGTCGTCGGTTCATCTAAAAACTATCTTAATTATATACCTATGTCATATCTTTTACAAATTCGTGCATGTTTATTACTAAAATTGCTTTATGTAGCAACCTACCCCAATAATACATACAGTATCACCAGATCAAAGCCGAGCAAGTCAAGTAGAGCCAGCGAGAATACGAACTAACCTTCTCCCCTTTGCAAAATTCATGATTTATCTTTGGATGCAGACACTTGGATTACGAAAGCATCAGCCATGCTATACACTCCCGAGACAAACACTATTCAGGAATACAATTCTCAGAACTATTGTACTTACCAACATTTGCTATCCACGCACGCTGGCGATGTTCCGTGTGGCACAATGTCCCCAACAGTCACAATAACGCAATCTGCTATCAGCTAAGAAAGCTTTATTACCATTTGCTATTTTTACTTTTGCATAAGGCTACCATTCTGCCTTTCGAGACTAAGCGCTGTCTCCATCTGCATTTTCTGCATTGCATAAGGCTACCATTCTTCCTTCCGAGACTAAGCTCTGTCTCCATCTACATTCTTGCATTGCATGAGGCTACTATTCTGCCTTTTGAGACTAAGCTCTGTCTCCATCTGCATTCTTGCATTGCATAACGCTACCATTCTACCTTCCGAGATTAAGCTCTACCTCTATCTGCACTTTTGCATTGCATGAGGCTACCATTCTGCCTTCCGAAACTAAGCTCTGTCTCCATCTGCATTTCTATATTGCATAAGGATACCATTCTGCATTCCGAGACTAAGCTCTGTCTCCATCTGCATTCTTTCATTGCATAAGGCTACCATTCTGCCTTCCGAGGTTAAGCTCTACCTCCATATGCATTCTTGCATTGCATAAGGCTACCATTCTGCCTTCCGAGGTTAAGCTCTACCTCCATCTGCACTCTTGCATTTCATAATGCTACCATTATGCCTTCCGAGGTTAAGCTCTACCTCCATACCGCATTTGCATGGCTGAAAGACCACCACCTCTACATTTGCATGGCCGAAAGATCGCCGCCTTATTTACATTTGCATGGCTGAAAGATCGCCGCCTTATTTACACTTGCATGGCTGATAGATCGCCGACTAATGCATTTCATGGGCTGAATGATAGCCACCTACTACTCCAGTTCAACAGCCCCATCAAATTTCAACCATTCACTCCGTCCTAAATACTACATCCGTGCTTGAAAGTCTCCATCGGCATGCTCCGCCGATGGATCTTGAACTACATATGGCCTGATTCCTGTAAAACCAGGGATATGTAGGCAGCTCGAAAGCCAGAGCACGGCCTAAGCCTCCTCGAAACATTTTGTTCGGTCAAAATTGGCCATCATATCTTTACCCGACAACTCTTTCATCCTTCCCGGGTAAAGAGGGGCAGCTGTTGACACCCCATTTTTTCTTGTATATTTTAATATGCAAAATACTTTCAAAATAGAACATGTATGCATATATAAGTATGTCCAAACATTTTATTATTATTCCTTAATTTTTAAATCAATTTATTGCCCTATTTTATCAAGAAAAACCCAATAATTATCTCTAAAATTATCATTTTTGATGATTCATTGGATTCTCATATTTATACTAAAATATAGCTACCATAATTTTTGCATATTTTTACAAATTTATTTAGTATTTTTAAAACTAAATTGCATATAATTGCAATATTGGCCTCTTTTAAGATTTAATTGTAATTATATCTATAAATTTGACTCCATTATTTTTCATTTGATAATTATGTATTTTCAATCATTTTAGTACTTTTAATTTATTTCCAGAAATTATTTTACTATTTGTTATAAAATAAATAAGGAAAAATGACTATTTAAATGTTAGCCCATTTGCATTTCAATTTTAGCCAGATATGAACCTCTAATTAGACCCAACTAAGGCCCAATTACCCTGACCCAAGTCCTAATCTACCCTACCCACGACCTTTTTAAATAACCTGCCCGGATCCCCTTTTTGTCCCAGCCGTTGATCGCTTAGATCAACGGCTCACATTTGCCCCTTCCTTTTTTAACCCGAACTAACCCCTAAACCTAATCATTTCTCATCTATGGCCACCCTTGAATTACCCCTTCTCCCAATTCTCTCTCAAACTCCTCTCAGACCCTAGCCACCTCCCTCCGCTTCCACCCTAAAATCGCCAGAATCCATGGCTTCCAAAGCCATTAAAGGCCCGTACCTTCCTCCTACAACTCCTACATGCTCGACTATTATGGTCTCAAGACCAGACCTTGAAGAAATTTGGTCCAGACCTTGGTTTATTTCAGTGCCATACTATCTCCGGTCATCTTCAACCTTGCTCCGGCCAGCCATGGTTATTCAAGCCTGATCTTGACTTCTCCTGCTTAGATCAATGACTTTCCAAGCCTTTCTCACCTTCTGGGTTCTTCTGGAACCCTAACCTTCGAGGTTAGATCCGTTGTAGATCTGTGTAGATCTGTGTTTTCTATAAGCTTTTAAACGTTTCTCAAAGTTTCTTTTAAAACTCTACTTTTGAAACCTCTTTACCTTTTCCGATTTAGGGTTTTTGTTAAATTATTTTGAAGCATTTCTGATTTTTAACATTTTCTACTGTGTTCTTTATGTTGTTATTCTACTATAGTGCACATGTTAAAAGTCTTAGTGCCATTTAAGGTTTCTGAATATATTTTCATGTTAGTATTTGTTCGATTGCTTGTTTTTCATCTCTATGACTCGATTGATGGTAAAACCCTACAACTTTGGGTTCATTCGAGTCCGGAGACTATTTGCTATGTGATTTGCTGGTTCCTCATCTCTGAACTTGTTTGGTTTCAAAACCCTAATTTTTGGACCTATTCGAGTTTCTGAAGTTGTTTCATCTATTACTCGACTGTGTTTCGAAATCTTTGTTTCAACTTGTATTGCTTTATGTGATCATTGGAACTGGACTACAGTTTTCAGAAAGGCTTTCTACTTGACCTTTTGCATGCTTAAGATACTCTCCCCTTTCTCTATTACTAATGTTGGTGAAATTGACCTATGTGACTGTTATGCGATTATTCTTTTTGCCATGAGTTCAGCCTCGCATGCCTAATGTTTATGCACTCTTTTATATGTTAAATTTCCCTCTCAAAATAACCATTAATTGTGGACTGATTTCAAACCTCTTTGTGTAATTCTGATTGCACTCTTGTAATTGATACTTTCCTTGTTGTATTGATTTCCCTGTCACTTGGCCCTATTTGAATACTTTACTTTGAACTTTCGACCCCTACCTTTTCTACTCAATTTGAGTAATCCCCTTACCTTGATTACATTTGCATTGGATTCTTACAAACCTTTCCTTGATTAGAGTCTAACGAACCTAGCCTCTATTACCTACTGTGTACTTGAGATACTTCCTTATTGGTCATATTCAGCCTTATGTGATTTCTTTCCTTATTTAGCAATTGCATGTTACCGTTTGATTTTAACTCCTTAATTAAAGGAAATCCTTCATACTGATTTAATTTTTAATTGGTACATAGTTCCATAATTACTGCTAAACAATGATTCTTGCCTTATTTTCTACCTATTTTCAAACTATAAATACCTTGCTCTTTCATTAACACAGACACACGGACACTAAGTTTTCTGAACTCACACTCACACTCAAAAAACATTCTCTCTTGTTACTAGTATTATGGCCTGCCTTCAAAGTTCTGCTACCTGCTTTTACTGTATTTTGCTTCTTTGAACTGGTATGTTCTGGTTAAATTTTCAGTCTCACAACAATGTGTTTACTTAATGCTTTTACCCTCTTGTCTGCCTATTGATGGTGTTCAGTTCAATACTTATTTTAGCTTGCTATAGTTTCCTTTATGCCTGTTCTAAATTTATTATGAATCACAAACCCCCAACCCCAATGTGTTTGATGATATGGTTTGTTTGAGGCATGACAGTACTGAATATTATTGTCCATGACTCAAGCTTGATCCCTGGGATCCTAACCTCTATGATTCTCTGCTGCTATATGTTCTGGTAGGCTTGTAGGCATGCCAGCATCTCCATTGCTGTGCATGCCCAAAGCTGACCCCCCTTTGCAACTTCCCAACCCCCTGAACCCTTTTGTGTAAATTTATCAACTTGCTTGTGGCTGTTTCCCTCTCCTTTATCCCCTTAGAACTCTGTTTCTGCACTTTCACACTCTCTTAGACTTTAAGTTTTTCCCCCCTTTTGTGAGCCTTGCTTTGGGACCCATTGAGCTCCCTATAAACTTGGACACTTGAGGGCTGGCCCTTCCACACCGCACTTGTCCCCATTCTGATGATACAATTTGGGTGTGAGCACTGCCCGGAGTCCCATTGAGGCTCTTAGGGAACTCTGACACACTCAAATTGAGAAAGGCTTTGGATCAATGGTCTTTTGAGCTGGTCTAGCTCATAACTCAGAGAGGAAGTCAAGAATCAGGCCTCCTCTGGTTGTGCTTTTTTTACTTTTTCTAATGTGATTTTGTTCATTTTGGCTTGTAATAATTTGTAATAAATACTTGGGGCTGGTTAGTGAAAAGGGTGGGTAACTATGTATGCAAAAGGGGTAGAAATTATGCCTATAGGACCGCTATATGTCTACATATTCAAATACATGTAGAAATTATGCCTATAGGATTGCTATATTTCAGCATATTCAAATACATATAGAAATCTTGCCTATAAGAATGTTCAAAATTCTACATATTCAAATACATATAGAAATCATGCCTATAGGTCTAGTCTAATTCTGCATATTCAAACTTCATATAGAAATCATACCTATAGGGTACTTTTAACTTCTGCATATTCAAATTACATATAGATACCATGTCTATAAGGCTTCTGCATTTCGGCACCACGTCTATGAGGTTTTAAAATCAATAATGTGTAGAAAGCATGCCTATAGGAGTTTCTAATTGAATCTGATCTGCTTCACTTAATGTCAAATCTAAAAATCAGTAATCATCAGTTGCAGAACTTGTAATCAATTCGTTTAAATTTTGCCTCTCTTTTAATAATCTGAGTCCTTAACTAGTTTAACAAGTATGCATATAAGATTGCAAACAGTTCATTTTTGAGTTTCTACTATCTCATCACCTTCTGAATTCAGTAGATATCATGCCTATAGGACCCCGTCTAAACACTTAGGCAAGCCTTAGGGTAATAACTAAAAACTGAATCTGCCTCTGTTAATTATTACAACCAGCAGGAAGGTCTGATTCAGACTTCTTATCTGAGTTATGCAATAGACTAAAACTGCCTCAACAATCTCATCTCCCTCGTCTTTAATGCTTTAAAATCAAACCTAAGCAGTATGTGTAAGACATGCTACTTTATGTGTTTGTTTGAGGAGGTATAATTGAGCCTATATGCTTATGTATTTTCCCTTTTTATATGCAATATGTGTTTTTGTATGTCGCCTTAGAATTTTTACCTTTGAAACTACAAATAAGCCTAATATCCCACTTTTTAGGATTATTAGTCCTAAGTGCCTCCGGGACTGATATGATTGGGACGGGTAATTGTATGCAATAAGTAATCAAGACCATTCTGCACCTTAAATACCTTAACGGGGTGGGAAGGGTAGATATGGATACGATGACCACGCGATAATGTCATGTGTAGCCCCTCACTGAGGAGTGATTACCGGACATTGTGTGGGGTGATCCATATTTTTAATAAACCTAGGACCCCCCTCCATTTATTCTTTATTTCTTTCTTTTAGCATTTCAACTCCTTCTTTTAAAAATCAACTTTTCTAACCGTTCTTTTTTGTTCATTTTTAGACCCTTCTATGAAACCCCTCATATTTGAGCCTTATTTGTCTATATGTTAATTGCACCTCAATTCACAATAATTGTCTGGCCGGGAACCACACAAGTGGATTCTGAGGGGTGCCTAACACCTTCCCCTTAGAATAATTTCAAGCCCTTACCCTATCTCTGGTTATTCAAATCGAACTCTTTTGGTGTCCTAATGCACCTTAAATCATTAGGTGGCGACTTTTCAAATGCAAACCCAGTTCCCAAAAGGAACGAGTTGTCCCTTCAAATGTCATAAACCCAATTCCGCAAGGAAAAAGGGGGCGCGACACCAGGGGCTTTGACCTTTGGAAGAGGTGAAGTAGGCAAAGGCAGACGAACATGATGCTTGGTCCCTTCTGTCCGATGCCGAGGATAGAGAGAAAGAGGTCGACGGGCCATAGTCCCCGAGGGGGACATAGATTAGGCTTTCCCTTTCTGTATAGTGCTTTCAGAGAACTTTGTAAATAAAGCTTGTATTCTCTCGCATACATGTATAAAACGAAGCCTCGTGGTTTTGTTTTTCATGCATTTCCTTTTTCCTTGATATTTGTTAGTCATTAGCCGGATACATTAGTCTTTGGCTTAAAAGGAATCCTTAGATTCGTAGCATGGCCCCGGGGCTCATTGGGCTGGCCCGTAGGCTCTTACATGCTTTGGTCGGTACGACCTTTTAGTATAAGCCGGCGTTTGAGCTCTTACGCTTTTGCCCTTAGGCATATTTAGTTAACTGTTTTGGGTTCAATCTCCGAGTCGGGTTTCGACTCGAGCTCATTTGCCCCTCAAGTTTTTGAATTTAAAACTGGTCCTTAGGCTCTTACGCGTTTTGGTCGGTATGACCTTTTATATGGGCTGGCGGCAGTGGCTCTGACGCATTGGGTCGGTACGACCTTTTATTAGGGTTGGTGACAGTGGCTCTTACGCATTGAGTCGGTATGACCTCTAGCAGGTTTTATTTTTCCCTCGTTAAGGACTTTTGAAGTTGTGTTTGCCCAACTCTTCGAAGGTTTGATAAAAACCTCGATTGTGAGCCGTTATATGGCAATGATTGAGCACTTTGGGAGGTTTGGCTCAGTGGCTGAGTATCTCGAAGGCAATAGTTTGAGCTAACATGGTCGAAGCTCTTTATCCTGATGTCGAGGGTGGCCTGTTTAACCGGTTCTTCTCAAAGTATATTCAAAGTAATTGAAGGCCTGTGATTTTATAGCGACGGTCGGGCATCCTTGAGTCGTATTAGTTTAGCTAGTATAGCCTTGTGACTGTAGTCATTATGTTTGGATGGAGCATTTAAGTTCCCGAGTGAGGTAGTTTCGGCATCTATATCGAGGGTATGCCTTTTTAGGGGTCTTACAAGTTCGATATATAGCCTTAACTTTAAGATCGGGATTATGCCTTTCGTAATGTCTTACAAAATTTACATGCCTTTGAGGTCTTACAGTTTTTTTAACTTGGTACAAGTATGGTTCATGCCTTGCTCGAGGTCTTACAGATATTGTTCACTTGGTAGAAGTGTGGTTCATGCGTTGCTTGAGGTCTTACAGTTATTGTTGTTACCTTAGGTAGGTCTTACGAGACCGAGGCTGCCCACATGTGGTCTTATGGCCTTGGGTTTTGATAAGCCGATGGGGGTGGCGATTGGCGGCAGTCCCCGAGTAATCGAAAGCTTCTTGGCTCGGAAGCCGTTATTTGTAAACTTGGTACTGCCTCACTAAGGCTTACGATTTCAGAGTTTTCGAACCAAAGGTCATGTGGTCTTGAGTTCTTGACGCCAGTCCCCGAGTGTTCGGGACATTTTTGGCTTTAGGCTCGTTTTGTGATCTTTCTGTTACCTCATCGGGGGCTTACGAGTTTGAAGCTCCGACACTGGGGTCACACGGCTTCGAGTTTTGATAAGTCGATGGAGGTGACTATTAGCGGCAGTCCCCGAGTCATCAAAAATTCCCTAGCTCGGGAGCCGTTTCTTGTAAACTTGGTGTTGCCTCATCAAGGGCTTATAAGGTTGGAGTTTCCGACCCGGAGATTATATTAGCGCTAGTCCCGGAGTGTTCTGGACGTTTTTGGCTCTGGAGCCATTTTTGCAAAAATAGCAGACTCTTTTGAAGTGTAAAATGCTTTGATGGAAAGTATTCTTCGATTACTTGGTACAAGTATACATGTTTTCACTGTAAGGGGCCCGGTTGTTCTATACGGGCATAGTTCATTCGACCGTTTGGCTCGGTACATCATTTTCCTATCGAGACCCCATTTAGCGCATCTTGGCTTCTCCGAGTAAGTGACCTTCCAGGGGGATGCCCCCTATTATTGGAGGTTGATTGCAAAAGAAACCTTGAATACTTGTTGAGTCTCCCTTAGGTAGCATATAGATGTTTCCTCGTTAAAAACCTTGCCGGTAAAACGCTTCTTGGGATAAAAACCCGGTCGAAGGAAAAGAGTGCAACATATGCTTTTGGGACCTAAGGCCTTCGAGTTGGAAAGAGCTTCGACTGTTTCGATCGGATACTTGCGTTCAGGTTAGTATAAAATGTAACTGAAAAAGGGGGATGACCATACCCTAGCGCTGACGGCACTTCGGACCTCGATGTGATTCAACCGTTTGTTACGAAGGCTCGATACAGTCCTTCATTTTATTTAGTCGGGCGTAGCCGAGAATGTATCTTGTTATCGCTATCTTACTATTTTCTTATACTTTGGCTCCTTCAATAGTGGAGGTATTGGTATTGGTGCCACATCGTGCACCGCGAACATTTCTCTTACTGCGTGTTGTTCCCCGTAGATGATTTTTATCCCATCCTTTGTCGAGAATTTCATCATTTTATGGAGGGTGGATGGTAATGCTCTCATGTAGTGTATCCATGGACTTCCAAGCAAGGCATTGTATCTCATGTCTTTTTCGATGACATGGAATTTGGCATTTTGGGTTGTGCCGGCCACGTTGACTAGGACGGTGATTTCCCCTTTTGTTGTTTTGCTCGCCATGTTGAATCCATTGAGGAATCGAGAGGCATGCGTGATTTGGTTAAGCAATTCGAGCTGCTCTACCACCCTTGACCTGATAATATTGTCCGAGCTACCTGGATCCACAAGTACACCTTTAATTTAAAATGTAATTAAAAGGAAAGAGATTACCAGTGCGTCGTTGTGTGTCTGCGACAGGGTCTCGATGTCCTCATCTCTGAATGTGAGAGCATCCTTGGGTATGTAACCCCGATTTCACTTTTCTATGGTGATGGATATTTTTGTTCTTCTAATCATGGGTTCTAGTGGAGCATCGATGCCTCCCAAGATCATATGGATGATATGTTGCAGCTCATTTGTTTCATTCTTCTTGGTCGTCTCTCTTTCCCAGAACTGATTTTTGGCTTAGTTGCTGATGAATTCTCGGAGGTGACCTTTGCTGAGTAGTCGTGCTACTTCTTCCCGGAGTTGATGGCAATCCTCGGTCCTATGGCCATGTGTGTTGTGAAATTCACACACCAAGTTATGGTTCCTTTGTGAAGGATCTGATTGTACAGTCCTTGGCCACCTGGTGTCTCTCATTTTACTGACGGCGAATACGATGTCCGAAACATCAACATTGAAGTTGTATTCCAATAAGAGGGGTGCCTCCGTCGGACCTATATGCCTATCGAATCCAGCTCTGTTAGCAAGTCCCTGAGGATTCTAGCCTCGGTCCATCTTTCGGTCATTGCGGGGTATGTTGCGACTTGGGGAGTTTCTTCTATCTTCAATGTATGGTTGGTATATTTCCTTGTTTGTCTTTGGCTACTTTGCTGGAAGCCTTCTAGGATATACCGAGCCCGAGGGGGCTCTTAGTTGGTCGTCTTCGACCCTGATCTTTGACTGGTATCAGTTGTGGACGTCCGACTAGGTCATGATGGGGTACACGACTAGGTTCTGCTTCAGTTGCTTTGAAGCTACCGAGCTTTGCTCGTTCAAACCTTGGGTGAAGGCCTACACCGCCTAGTCGTTGGAGACTGGTGGTAGTTCCATTCATTCCATTTGTAATCGAGATACAAACTCTCACAGTATCTTGTTCTCCCTTTGCTTGATTTTGAAGACGTCGGATTTCTTTATAGCTACCTTGATGGAACCGGCATGTGCCTTTATGAAAGAATCTGCTAGCATGGCAAATGAATCTATAGAGTTAGGAGCTAGGTTGTGATACCATATCATGTCCCCTTTCGATAGTGTTTCCCGGAACTTCTTTAGCAGGACGGACTCGATCTCGTCTTCCCTTAGGTCGTTGCCCTTCACAACACAAGTGTAGGCAGTGACGTGATCGTTAGGGTCTGAAGTTCCGTTGTGCTTCGGAAGCTCAGGCATTCTGAACTTCTTTGGAATGGGTTTTGGGGCCGCTTCCTGCGGGAACGACTTTTGCACAAACTTCTTCTAGTCTATACCTTTTAGAATCGGGGGTGCATTCGGAATTTGATCGACCCTGGAGTTGTTGGTCTCTACCTTCTTGTTGTTGGCTTCTATCTTCTTCTCGCCCGACTCAATCCTCTTTGTGAGGTCCTCGAGCATCTTTACGATGGCGGGGTTGGCTACTGACCCGTTGTTGCTTGATCTCTCTAGTACCTGCTCAGCTAGGGGAGTCGTCCCTGGTGCTACCGTGCTAGGAGTTTTCTAGTGACTTTGCATCTGAGCAATCGCAAGTTGTTGTGCCTGTAACATTTCAAAAATAACATGATGGCTAACCTCCCATTCTTCCCTAGTAGGGGTTTTCTGAGCTTCTTATTGGTCTCCTTGGTGCATGCTCCTATTAGTGCGAGAAGCTTATATCAATGTGCTGGGCATCAGCTAAGACTGCATCCATGGGGATCGGCTCTAGCGCACCTTCAGGTTTAGTGGTGGTGCGACAATACCTAGAACGGCTACACCATTCTCTCCGTGGTTCTCAAGACCTTTCTTTTCACATCCATTTACTGAGTTAGACATTTTGACCTGAAATCGAAGATCTTGGACAAGAAAAAGTGTTAAATATAACTTGCATTATGTAGTAAAACCAACAAGAAAATAATCAGTATTATTTTTAGCCCCATGGTGGGCACCAAACTGTTTACCTTGAAAATGGTAATTACAATTAAATTTATTTGTGGTTCTAAAAATACGTGATCTATTTTATGCTAGTTGTTTTGCAATTGATGCTATGTGAAAGACTTAGAAACAAGATAAGAGCTTGAGAGCAAGGTGATAATCAAACCGAGTGGTTAATAATCGGGGTCTCGGGGTCGGGTCTGATGCTCGGCTTGGAGCTATTGAGGGAGGATTAACAGTTAGGATAGAATCAATGGCGGCTCTTTATGGCCAATAATAAGCGATAAATGAAGAACAATAAATGAACACAATGAATATAAGCAGTAAATGCAAGTAATGAGATCAGGAGAATATGTTAGAGAGCAGAGAGAATGTTCTTGAGTATTTAATATTGAGCAATATATGTCTACAAAATGATAAGGAACCTCTTTATATATGAGGGGAATCCTAGTATGGTACAAATGCATTTATTACAAAGATATGGGGCTGGTACAACTGTTGAATGCTTTGATTCGGGTCTGAACTAGCCCTCTAGACTTTGACAGCTCTAGCTACGCTCCTTGGGAACTTCCCACTTTTCCACCGTAACCATCGATCTATGCCACCCCAAAGTCGGATGTCAATGGCCCCTCGGGTTTGAATCTCGACCAAAACCTCGAGCCTTTGGAGACGTGCTTACGAGTCATCGTAATGATCGAATATTGGACCCTCCAATTTTACCGGATACAGAATTCTTGCTCTTTCGATATTTCCATCACGATGGTAGTCATGCCTTATCAAGCGGTTGACATGACAAAATAAGGTGTCTAAAGGTCGCGTCCACATAGACCTTAAAAGCCTTTGAATTAATTATAGCGGTTGGCTGTCCTTTGGTCCGCCCCAATGTGCATGTTAGACCTCTATAAATACTTCTTCTTTCGCTCCTTATTTTCCACTGCACCACCAAGCCTTCAAAAGAGTTATTCTCACATCTCTCTAGTGCTCTCTTCTGAAACGCAATTTTCATTTCTCCTCTGAAATCTTTTAAGAATGGCAAAAACTTCCACCTCTATCCCTCAGAAAGATGTGGCCTCCTCTTCCTCTCACTCATCTAAAGGCAAAGCAACAATGCCCTCTCGCATTGCAGAATGCATTCCAGGGGCCTTTGAAATGTACTCCGATTTCAAGACCGAAAAACCATATTCAAAGTCCGGACGATGCGATCTTATGTCCCAATATATTAGATCAATAACAGACGTCAAAGGGTGAAGACTGACTGCCGCTGGGGAGAGGCGGTGCTTGTGGAGATTCCTTCTCGGGAGGAGGATATAACAACATACAAGGCCAACTTTCTCAGTGTATATACTTATCCAATTACCCTTGGTCCGGTGGAGCCATCCTTGCCTTCGATGGACCCCGTGATCCTCAACTTCTGCAAACGATATCAAGTAACCCTTGGACAAATTCACCCTTCATTTTGGTGCATTGTTTACATGACCAGGTATTATGTGAACATGATTAAGGGGATGCCCTTCACCCTCGATCACCTAGTCAGAATGTATAGTCCCCGACTCTTCCATGGGGGCCCGATTAAGCTCCACTGTTGGGACTCGAGAGCCCTATTTGCTTGCACCGATAAAGTTAGGAATAAAGGGTGGATGAGCCGTTTTGTCCGAGTTGGGACTTCGGACCTGATTCAAGTGGAGAGGATGCCGTTCCATGAAATGTGGAACATGAAACATAAGTAGATATGTTAATTAAATGTTCCCTTGCTTCTTTTTGGATACATCTCCCTATGCACTGACTTCCTCTACTGATGCAGCCATTGCAGATTACCCCAGTGTGGTTAAGGACCTCTCGGGCTGGGTCAACCAACTGGATTCGATTTGCCCATACGTTGAGCGCGCGTGGCGTGATATGTCCCAGACTTGATGGGAAGCCAAGGACCATGGAGAGCCTTCACTTCTGTTGTAATTGCATTTCACAAAAGAACTATTACTGATAGCACCCTCATTCCCTGCGCGTATATTTTGCATTTGTGTAGGTCTAGCGAAGGTCCCCTTGATAAGGGAAGCACTGCTTGGTGAAGCAGATACCCCGAAACCCGAAGAAGAGAGGAAAAGGCGAAGGGGGTCGCCAACTCATTCTCTGAAACCCAAAAAAGCCAAAGTGGACGAACCTAAGGCTGACTCAGCAACCTTAATTCTAGAAGTTCCAGGGAGTCGCCGAGCTGAAGGAGAGAAGGAAAATGATTCCTCGAAGCACCCGCGGGGGGAGAAAGCCTGACCTCCCCGCATACTATAGATTCGATGGCTTTTAAATCGGAACTTGATTCCGTTGTTGTCCTACCTCGGATTGAAGAGGCCTTCGAGGGTGCATTGGGTGATATCCCCGAGTTACTTGTTGGCAAAAGCTCTCCTCGAGTTGAGGTGCATTCTTTAGGTGGTCCGGGGGAGCTTGGTTCCGAATCTCTCCTGAAACAAGAGACGACCTCGATTGATTCAGTCGTGATCATTGGAGTGAGCGATTCCCCTTCGAGATCGGCTTTTCCCCCAAGGGAGATGCAGGACGCCCAAAATAAAGAGTCTTCCAATACGGGGGCACCTCTTGGAGATAATAATGTGCTTGAAAGGCTTTTTGTTGTGTCCGAGGAAAAGCCTGAGCTTGACGTCTTGCTTATTTTCAATGAGATCGACAAGCTCTGTGAGCAGGTAATCTTTACCTAAAATTCTGCTTGGTGTCCTGAATTTTGTCTTGCTAACCTCGTTTCCTTCATGGTTTCAGGCCAAGGTGCTTTACAATCAGACCTTCGCCAGGTTTCAAACGGAGCTGACTCGCTACGAGGGTGAGCACAAAAAGCTCACTTTGGAAGCTGATGAGCGCAGAGAACTTTCTACTAAGAGGGAGGAGGAGCTCTATAGCCTTCGGGATTGTTTGGAGGTGGCGTACCAAGACAAGACTCATATCACTGAGCAGGTTATATAGTTCTTGCTTGTTTTTTGTCTACACGTTTACCCGACTTCAGTCCTTTAACATCTTTAGGTCGATCTTTGCAGCTTGAGAAGAAAGATGCCCTAATGAAGGAGGAACTCCGAACCAGGGACTCTGAAATTCTTGAACTCAAACGACACGTGAGTGAGATAGTCTCTAAGAGAGATACCCTTCAGAGGGAGGTGGCCTCAGTCGGGCATCAACTTGATGATGCAAGGGCGGAGAGTAACAAGTACAAGGATCTTCATACTAGGTTGATTGTTGTGTTATCCAAGGTTAGAGCTGAAGCCAAGGAGTTCGTATCCTCGTACAAAGATGATGATGCTACTGCAAATGCTCAGGCCAGGAAAGTGTCCGAAAAGGCCGAGCTGCGATTGACCCGAGCTGTAAAACATGCCTGTTTAGAATCTCGGAGACAGGCTCTCAAGGATGTATATGCGGGGGGCATCAATTTGTATGCCGATATAGAGAGGGTGAAGATCCTAGAAGAGGAGGCCTTAGCTCTGTTTTCCTCTGAAGACAAGTCGAGCAAGGACTCGGGAAGCGATGAAGATGGAGGCGAGATCCCCGTAGGGGAAGAGGCCACTGAAAACCAGGGATTTATGGCCAGCACTGTTGTGAGAACAATTTTCAAGGGAGCCGTCGAAGTCATAGCCCCAGTGATAGATTAGGGTTTTACTTGCCTTTTTTGCCCTTGCAAGGGTTTCAGACATAGGCCTTGTAGATGCACCTTTGTGAACCTTCCAACATATATGTAAAGGCTTTTTCATCCTTTTTCGCTTTTCCTTTGCTTTAAATTTTGACGTTCATCAATGATTAGCCAAATGAATTGGGCTTCGAGGAAAAACCCTTAGGTTTAGGACCTGGCCCTGAGGCTTGTTGGTTAACTATTTTGGGCTTAGTCTTCGAGTCGGTTTTTGACTCAAGCTCATTGACCCTTAAGTTTTCAAAATATAAGCGGGCTCTTAGGCTCTTACGCATTAGGTCGGTATGACCTTTAGTTTTAAGCTGGCGACAGTGGCTCTTATGCATTGGGTCGGCACGACCTTTAATTTTCAGTTGGCGGCAGTGGCTCTTACGCATTTGCCCTTAGGCGTTTTTCAGTTAACTGTTTCAGGCTCAGTCTCCGAGTCAGATTTCGACTCGGCCTCATTGACCCTTAAGGTTTTAAGCTGGATCTTAGGCTCTTACGCGTCGGGTCTGTACGACCTCTTAATATAGGCTGGCGACAGTGGGTCTTACGCGTTGGGTTGGTACGACTACTTAATATTGGCTTTATTTTTTCCTCGCTAAAGACTTTTTGAAGTTTTGTGTTCGCCCACCTCTTCGACAGCTCGATAAGAACCTCGATTATGAGCCGTTATGTAGCGATGAATGGGCACCTCAGGAGGTTTTGCTCGATGGCTGAAATTGTTTTGAAGCCTGTTGTTTGGAGTTGATATGATCGAAGCTCTTTTGCTTATGCCTAGGGTAGCCTGATTAACCGGTTCTTTTCGAAGTATTTTCGAAGTAATTTGAAGGCCTGTGATTTTATAGCGATGATCAGGAATCCCCGAGTCGCGTGAGTTTGGCCGGAGCCTTGTGACCGTAGTCATTGCGTTTGGTCGTAGCCTTCTAGTCCCCGAGTGAAGTAGTTTCGGTGTTTATATCGAGGGTATTCCTTTTTAGGGGTCTTACAAGTTCGAATCTATAGACTTAACTTTAAGATCGAGTTTTATGCCTTTTGTAAGGTCTTATAATTTTTAACATGCCTTACTTGAGGTCTTATAGTTTTGGTTACTTGGTACAAGCTTAACTATGCCTTTCTTGAGGTCTTACAGTTTTGGTGTTGCCTTATAAAGGTCTTACACTATTGGTAATGCCTCATGGAGGTCTTACACTTTTTAGTATTGCCACGTGGAGGGATTTCAGGCTCGAGGTTGCCCGCTTAGGGTCTTATAGCCTTGATACTGATTGGTCGATGGGATGACAGTCAATGACAATCCCCGAGACGTCGAAAGTTTTTTTTTGTGCTTTGGAGCCGTTCTTTGTACTCTTGGTGTTGCCTCATAGCGAGCTTACGAGTTAGAAATTTCCGATCTGGAGGTCATGTGACTTCGAGTTTCTGATGTCAGTCCCCGAGTGTTCGGGAGATTTTTTGGCTCTAGAGCCGTCTCTCATAAAGGTAGCATACTTCTTTGATTACTTGCTATAAATATACATGTTTTTTCCATCAAGGGCTCAATTATTCTATGCGGACATGGTTCCTTCAAGCGTTTGTCCCTATACATCATTTTCCTATCGAGACCTCTTTTGGCTTATCTCGACTTCTTCGAGACGGTGATCTTCCAGAGGGATGCTCCCCACTGTTTGAGGTTGATTGAAGAGAAGCCTTGAATACTTGTTAAGTTCTCCTTTGGTCGCATATAGATGTTGCCTCATTAAAAACCTTACCGATAAAACCCTTCCTTGGGATAAAATCCAATCGAAGGAAAAGAGTGCAACGTTTGCTTTAAAACCCGAGGTCTTTGAGCCGGGAGATGTCTCGGTGACTTCCATCAGACATCTTAGCAGTAGTAATGTTTGAGCGTTGATATGTTACAATTGCTTGGAAACTGTTCACCTTTCATGGTACCGAGCTTCTAGGACCCTTTGCCGATTACTCTGAGGACACGGTACGGTCCTTCCTAGTTTTGGCCTAGCTTTCCTTCATTAGGATTTTGAGTGTTTAGGGTGACTTTCCTCAAGACTAAGTCCCCGACTACGAAATGTTGGAGATTTGTTCTCCTGTTATAGTACCTTTCGATCCTTTGTTTTTGGGAAGCAATTCGGACCAGCGAAGCTTCTCGCTTTTCATCCAATAGTTGCCGCAGTCGTGGCCTCGTTGTTTGAGCTCTCGATGGTGTGTCTGAATCTAGCGCTTGGTTCTCCAACCTCCACCGGTATCAAAGCCTCGGTACCATATACCAGAGAGAAAGTTGTTTCTCCTGTGCTTGATTTTGGAGTTGTTCGGTATGCCCATAGCACCTCGGGTAATATTTCTCTCCACTTTCCCTTACCACTTTCCATCTTCTTTTGTAAGTTTTGAATGGTGGCTTGTTTGTAGATTCGGTCTGACCATTTGCACATGGGTGGTAGGGTGTCGACAGGATTCTCTTGATTTTGTGATCCTCGAGGAACTATGTTAATTTGCTTCCGATGAACTACTTCCTGTTATCGCATGTTATCTCGGAAGGAATCCCGAATCGGCACATGATGTGGTCCAAAATGAAGTTAATGACTTCTTTTACTCTTATCTTTTCGAAGGCCTGCGCTTCCACCCATTTTGAGAAGTAGTCAGTCATAAATAAAATAAATCTAGCTTTACCTAGTGTCGTTGGTAGAGATTCGACGTCCATCCCCCACTTCATGAACGGCTATGATGACAAGACTGAATGTAGCTATTTACCGGTTTGGTGAATCATTGGTGCAAATATGTGGAATTTGTTGCATTTATTTACAAACTCTTTGGAGTCCTTTTTCCATGTTGTCCCAATAGTAACTTGTTCTGATCAACTTTCGGACTAAGGAATCGGCACCGGAGTGATTTCCGTAGGTGCCTCCATGGATTTCTCGGAGCACATAATCTGTATCCCCCGGTTCCAGACATACTTCTAAGGGCCCATCAAAGGTTCTTTTGTACAGAGTTCTGTTTTCGTCGAGCGAGAATCGGGCTGCTTTGGTTCGCAGGGCCCTCGACTCTTTTGGGTTCGCGGGTAGTTTCCCACTTTCCAAATAATCGATATATTTAATTCTCCAATCCTATGTTAGGCTAGTGTAGTTGATCTTGGCATGACCTTCCTCGATGATTGATTTGGATAGCTGAACAACAGCCCTGAGGAGTAAGTTATCTTCTTCGGCAGATGACCCAGGTTTACAAGGGCATCGGCCTCTGCTCTCGAGGTACATGGACCAGAGTCCATTCCTTGAAGTGGTGCAATGTGACTTGAATTTTGTCTAAGTATCTTTGCATCCTGTCTTCTAGAACCTCGAAGCTCCTATTTACCTGATTTACCACCAGGAGGGAATCACATATTGCTTCGATGACTTTAGCTCCTAGACCTTTGGCCAATTCCAGACCTGCAATCATAGCCTTATATTCGGCTTCGTTGTTAGTCAACCTAGCAGTTTTTATAGATTTCCTAATTATGCCGCCCGTAGGTGGCCTCAGAACTATGCCGAGCCTGGATCCTCTCACGTTCGAGGCACCGTCAGTAGACAGGGTCCACACCCCGAAAGATGTGCCTGTTTAGGACTTAATAGTCGTTCGAGGTTGATACTCGATATCATATCCCCCGAGTTCGATGGCCCATTCGGCCAATCGGCCTGATAATTCAGGCTTATGCAATATGCTTCGAAGAGGATATGTTGTTAAAACACAAATACAATGGCATTTAAAGTAAGGTTTCAGTTTTCGTGATGCGCTTATTAATGCAAGAGCTAATTTTTCTAGGTGCTGATACCTAGTTTTGGCATCTCCTACGGTCCGACTTACATAATAAACAGGGAATTGTGTACCTTGTTCTTCTCGAACTAGCACACCACTTACCGCTATCTCGGATACGGCCAGGTATAAATATAGTGTCTCATCCTTCTTTGGAGTGTGGAGTAAAGGTGGGTTGTTCAGATATCGCTTCACCTCTTCTAAGGCACATTGGCATTCCAGAGTCCATTTGAAGTTATTTTTCTTTTTGAGCAAGGAGAAGAAATGATGACTCCTGTCTGATGACCTCGATATGAATCGGCCCAAGGCTGCTATCCGCCCGATCATTAGTTGCATGACCTTCACATTGTTCACCACCGTGATTTCTTCGATGGCCTTAATTTTGTCGGGGTTGATCTCGATTCTCCTGTTTGACACCATGAAGCCTAAGAATTTTCCTGAACCTACTCCGAAGGCACATTTCTCAGAATTGAGTTTCATGTTGTAGCTTCTGAGGATGTCGAATGTCTCTTGTAAATGAGTCAAATGGTCCTCTATGCGTAGAGATTTAACTAGCATGTCATCAATATAAACTTCAATGGATTTGCCTATTTGATGTTCGAACATTTTATTAACTAGGCGCTGGTACGTGGCTCTTGTATTTTTCAACCTGAAGGGCATTACATTGTAACAATATACCATACTTCGTGATGAACGAATTCTTTTCCCTATCTCTAGGGTTCATCTGGATTTGATTATACCCCGAGTAGGTGTCGATAAAGGTGAGGGTCTCGTGACTGGTCGTGGCATCGATCAAGCAGTCGATGTTAGGCAATGGGAATGAATCCTTGGGGCATGCTTTATTTAAGTTTTTGTAATCTACGCACATTCTTAACTTATTTCCCTTTTTGGGAATCACCACCACCACATTGGCTAGCCATTAGAGATATTTTACTTCCCTAATAGACCCTATTTTTAGGAGTTTTGTTACCTCGTCCTTGATGAATGCGTGTTTTATTTCGGACTGGGGTCTCCTTTTTTTGTTTCACCGGTTTGAATCTAGGGTCGACACTTAGCCGATGGGTGGTTATTTTTGGTGGGATTCATATCATATCTAAATGGGTCCAGGCAAAGCAACTGATGTTATTAATAAGAAATTGAATGAGTTTTTTCCTGAGTTCGGGGGTTAGTCACGTTCCCAGGTATACCTTCCAATCTATGAGATGGTCGATCAAAACAGATTGCTCTAGTTCTTCAATAGTCGACTTTGTTGCATCCGAATCTTTGGGGGCAACAAAGGTTCGGGCAGCAAGGAAATCGTCTTCATCATCCTCGGGGCTCTGTTTGCCTCGTGGCTCTTCCGAGGTAGAGTGTACAGAATTTGATGCCTCCCAGTGGACCGCAAACATTTCCTTGTTGCATGTTGTTCTCCATATACTATCTTTTTGCCATCCTTTGTCGGAAACTTCATCATCTGATACAGAGTTGACGGTACTTCTCTCATGTTGTGTATCCACAACGTACCAAGCAATGCATTGTACCTCATGTCACCTCCAATGATATGGAATTTGGTGTCCTGAACTGCACAGGACATGTTGACCAGGAGGGTGATCTCCCTCTTTGTTGCTTTGCCTGCCATGTTGAAGCCGTTGAGGACTCAGGAGGTAGGTACGATCTGATCGAGCAACCCAAGTTGTTCTACCACCTTCGATCTGATTACATTGGCCGAGCTACCTGGATCCACGAGTACACGTTTAATTTGAATGTTATTCAAGAGAAATGAAATTATCAATGCGTCGTTTTGTGGTTAATTCAAGGTTTAAAATCTTCATCACTGAATGCAAGGATGTCTTCAGAAATGCAGCTCCGAATTAACCCTTCCATTGCAGCGGACACTTTTACCCGTTTGATCACGGGTCCTTGGGGAATGTCGCCCCCCCCCATGATCATATGAATGATGTGCTGAGGTTTTCCTGCTCCGTTTCTCCTGTCTACCTCTCTTTCTTCCTAGGTGGGATTTTTCTGAGTTTCTTGTTGATTTTCTTGGCGTGTACTCCCATTAATGTGGGAGCTGACATCAATGCATTGGGAGTTACGTAAGACATACCCATAGAGATCGGTTCTGGTGTGCTTTTAGGGTTTTGTGATGGTACACAAATACCTGGAACAGATACACTATTCTCCCCATGGTCCTTAAGACCATTGTTTTCATGTGCGTTTGTTGAGTTAGACATTTTGACCTGAAATCAAAGATTCTTGGACAAGAAAAAGTATGAAGAGTAACTTGCGTTATGCAGTAAACCAGCAAGAAAACAACTACTATTATTTTTAGCCCCATGGTGGGCGCCAAACTGTTTACCTTGAAAATGATAATTACAATTAAATTTGATTTTGTGGTTCTAAATATACGTGATTTATTTTTATGCTAGTTGTTAGGAAATAGATGCTAAGTGTGAGACTAGAAAATGAGATAAGAACTTGAAAGCAGTATGTTTAAGCAAACCGAGTGATCGAGAATCGGGGCCTCGAGCCAGACTATACGTGGCCTCGAGGTCGAGCTAGGTACCAAGCTGTGGATAGCCGATGAAGGGCTAACAGTTTTAAGAGCTTTGATAAAGGCTCTTTATGATCAATAATGAGCAATTAATGAAGAGCAATTAATGAAATACAATAAATGTAAGCAATAGAATAGAAGGAGAATGTGTTTAAGTTAGAGAGCAGAGAATGTTCTCGTATTTGTATTGAATGTTGTATGTGGTGTTGTGTATGTCCGTGCAAAAAATAACAAATGTCCCCTTTATATAGGAGGAAAATCCCAACATAGTACATGTGCATTTATTACAAAGAAATGTAGCTGGTACAACTACCTAGCAATCTAGTACAGACTGGTACTATTCTTGTAGGTGTTGTCAGGTTTGACCACGTCCCTAGGAAACTTCCCATTTATCCATGATGACCATCGATTTATGCTGCCCCGAGGTCGAGCATAAAGAACCCTTGAGGTCGAAACCTCGAACTGTGCCCCTGGGCCTTTGAGCTGAAGCTATGGAGAGAAGTAATGATCGTAAAATCGGGATCTCCAATTTTATCCGTGTACATAGACATACCAACCCAGACTCTCGCTGACTTGTAAAACCCTATGGTAAGTGCATATAAACTTCATCATGTAAGTCACCTTGCAGATATGCATTTATTCATCTAGCTAGTGGACTGACCAATTGTGCATTGCTACCAATAAAAGTACAGTTCTCACAGTGGTGATCTTCACTATAGGGGAGAAGGTCTCATTATAATCAAGACCCTCTCTTTTATTGTAGCCTTTGGCTACCAACCGAGCTTTGAATCCCTCCGCATCACTATTGGCCTTGAGTTTGACTTTGTATACCCATTTGCAACCTATTGATGTCTTCCCTTGTGGAAAGGAACCCGTTCCCAAGTCTTGTTGTCTTGCAAAGCTTGACTTTCTGTGTTCATAGCCTCAACCCATCTTGCATCCTTAGAATCTTCCTGAAAGATTATGGGTTCAACAACAGAAGAGAAAACACCCAAGTATGCCTGGTAAGAAGGAGATAGATTATCATAGGAGACATAATTGTGGATGGAATATAAAACAATGTTAACTAATTTCCTTATAGTGACATAATCTTTCAGCCAGATAGGTTCCTTAGATTCCCTATGTGATCTTCTTAGGGAATTAGGATATGTCTCTACAATATAAGGAGCAGGGAAGAATGTGATAGCCTCTGAATCACTTATTATAGGAGAGGTGCTTCCAGTGGTAGTATAAGGCTGGTTTCAGCAGGTGAATCATTTGCAATGTTGTCCGAATCATGTAAGTGCTCAATACCAGGAATAATGTCATCTGCATTTTCATCTGCCACATACAGCTGCTCAGTTGCAGCAATAGGGACATCTATATATGCACCTTCAAAACCAAAATAATCATCAGTAGTATTGGGAAAATAAGGATTGATTTGTTTCCTAAGTCATCATTTATAGTTTGAAAGGGAAACACAGATTTCCTCAACACTACATCTCTGTTGACAAAGAACTTGTGTCTATCTAAATCATAGAGGATGTATCCCTTAGTGATACCAGAATATCCCATAAAAACTAACCTGGTAGCTTTACTGGCAAACTTATCAATCATGGATAGGGCACTTGCAAAACATAAGCATCCTAGTGTTTTCAGATGAGAAATGGAAGACTTCCTGCTAAAGAACAATTCATATGGTGACTTACCATCAAGAGCCTGCGATGGTAGCCTGTTAATAACATATGTTGCATCCAGGACACAGTGTCCCCAGAATTCCATTCGGATATGGCCTTGAAACTTGAAAGCTCTTACAACTTCAAGTAGGTATTTGTATTTTCTCTCAGCTACACCATTTTGCTATAGTGTATAAACACAAGTTTTTTGAAGAACTATTCCCATAGACTTACATAGGTCTTTCATTGTTGAATTTACAAACTCTCCACCATTGTCAGACCTAATTGTCTGTACTATTCCATTGAATTGTGTTTGGATCACCTTAAGAAATGACTTAAAAATAATCATAACATCACTTTTAAATTGCAAGAGAATGATCCAGGTCACACGAGAGTAATCATCTACAATTTTGTAAGGAGGAATTTATTACCATCAAATGTTGGTGTACTGCAAGGTCCTCATACATCTAAGTGAAACAATTAAAAAATTCTAGTGGTTTTAGTACTGCTTAATGAAAAAGGCTATCTCACATGTCTAGCCATTGGACATACATCATAACTATCTATTACAGATTTGCAATCCTCCAATTTATATCCCAGAAGTTCCTTCAGAGATCCTCTAGATGCGTGTCCTAACCTTTTGTGCCACAGAAATATGTCGTCCTTTGTTTTTTGTACACTTAGTCTTTTGACTATTGGTGGTGTATTATTTCCATCCTTAAGAGAAGCCTTTGGGACTAGCAAGTAATGTCCATCTTTCTCTATACCAATCCCCCTCACCTTCCCATTTGAGAGGTCCTGGAATAGGCAAAATCAGGGTAAAAGGAGATAAAGCAATGTAAATCTCTTGTTATCTTTGATACTAAAAGTAGGTTGTATGCAAACTCAGGAACATACAATACATCTTTTATTTCCCCTGTTTCTATGATTTTTCAATTACCAACATGTGACACAATTGTACAATCTCCATTAGGATAGTGAACTCTTTTGTCTCTAGTAGGGCTAATGTCCTTAACATCTGTTAACATTCCTAAATCAGCTACCATATGGTTGGTTGCTATCGACTATCCAATTTCCCTTTGCTATCTTAGCCATAAAGGAACAAGTTGTACCTGCCATGTTAGCCATTGATTCCTTTGGAGGATCTTTGTTGAGTAGCTTCATGAACTGATCATAATGATCTGCTATGAGTTAAGGTACTCTTTGCCAGTTTCCTTCCTTTATTGCCTATGATATTTCTCCTTTTTTATCATTAACACCTGCAAAATTTGTGTTAAGATTCTCAACCTGAACATTATATGTTGTGTTTGTGTTTCGTTTCTTCTTGTTCTTGAAGTCCTGAGGGTAACAAATTATCTTGTAGCATCCCTCTTTTGCATGGCCTTTCGTGTGACAGAAATCACATTGTACATTCCAGTTTCTCTTTGATTTCTGATAGGTCTGGTAATTTCCTACTTTACCTTTTAGCAAAGCAGCCAAGTCAATCCCTTCACCAACAACAGAGGCATTAGTTATTGACCTCTGACCTTCCCTTTCAATAAGCATTGCATATTCTTTGTTGATGCTTGGTGTTGGATTGGTCATAAGAATTTGGCTACGAAAATGCTCATAGTTGTCATTTAAGCCCATTAGAAACTTTGATACCTTTTGCATTACAGTGTTTTGATGAAGTTCTTTGATCTAGCAAAGTCACATGGAGGAGGAACTATGATGTCAAACTCATCCCACAAATTTTTGAGTTTAGAGAAGTAAACTGAAACACTGTCTATTCCCTGAGTTATTGTTGCTATAGCTTTTTGTAGTTGATACGCTTGTGATGTATTCACTTTATCAAATCGTTCTCTCAGATCCTCCCACACTTTTCTCGCATATCCTGCATATAATATTCTAGCAATCAATTCCTTCGATACTGAGCTCATAATCTACCCTAAGACAATAGCATTGCATCTACCCATTGATGACCTGGTTCCGTATCAAAATCCCCCTTTTTTAGATTATCGTCGACTAACCCTAGCTTGTTCTTTCCTAATAGCTGGATCTCTATCGCACGACTCTAGGTGGAATAGTTTTCTGAACCAATCAATTGAATTGAGATGATCGGAGCTATGGTGGTGTCCGATGGATGAAGAAATAGTGGGTGATTATGGTCAAGATCAGTTTTCTCTACCATTATTAATCCTTATACACAGACTGCAATTCGAAGGTTGACATTGATATGAATTGAACAGGATCAACGAATTCAACTCACAATCGCAATTCTACCGCTCTGATACCATGAAGAAGTTCGAGTGAGTCAACAATGGAATCCCTAATCTGATAATACCATAATAGAGTTGATAGAGAAGAGAAGAAGCAGAGTGCTGTATTGAAATGAAAAAATGAAAAACTAAACTATTACATTGAGCTAACTACCTATATATAGAAAAATCATTTCCACTAACTTCCTAACAAAATCCCACGTGTATACATACATACTACTAACAAGCTGAAGTAATAATATCCTACTGTTGTACACTAATACTTCATGTAATTCCTAATTCATTAGTTTCAACTGATGGATCAAAAGCTGAACCTCATTTTTGAACTATTCTCGACCACCTCGCCACCACCACCGGCGATCAACATGAACCGTATGTCACTTCTCCGCCATAGAAATGCCGCCAACGAGTTCTGTTGTGGTATTATTGCCTACCCATTTAGCTTCTCTGCGTGTTTTTCAATTTCTCAAATAACAATGCACCTATGTGTGTAGATAGAAGGAGATGAAGATATTAGATCAGCAATAGTTGAATTTTACAAGAGCCTTTTTTCTCAAGATATTAACACCATTGATTTAAGCATTTTAGATCCGATTCCTAAACTAATTGATAATGTTGATAATAAGGCTCTTATGGTTGTCCCTACTATTCAGAAAGTTAAAGATGTTGCTTTGGCTCAAGAAATAATCTATGATATCAAAAAACCAAATAGAGAAGGGAATGTGATCATGAAAATTGACATGAATAAAGAATATGATAGAATGTCTTCGCATTTCATGTGTTCTATCATGAAAAAGATGAGATTTAGTGAAGAATGGATTTATATTGTATGGAATTTGATTTCTAACATGTGTTATACTACCACTTTATTTTGAACATGGATGATGAAAAGTCTCACGTTGCCAACCAATGTACTTGGTCATATTCAGGGCTGAATCTACGTGTCGCTGGGGGTAATGGACTTAGCACCATGATTTTATAAATAAAATGATATTTTACCTCAGACAAAAACCCAAAAACAATTTAAACCTTCACCAGAAATATTTGTACTCTTTGTAGTGTCAACTATGTAAGAGCTGCATTTCTCCTAGTATTTGCTGTTTGGTTTGTCTTTTAGGGCATGAGGCAAGCTGACTATTGAACCATTCTTGGCCTCTATCATGTATTTAGCTAAATTCTTCTATTCTTTCTATTAACTTGGCAGTGTTGATAACTTTGGTGCTGTTATATTGCTCGAGTTGACATTATATCAATGTTCCACAAAATTCTAATAGATTTTACAACTTGAAAAGTACAAGAGAATTTAAATGGAATTTCAAAGGACTATTCTACTTCCAATTTCTAACTAGTATCCTAGTTATCTTGATATTGGATCTTGCTCATCCAACTGCCGAGGTCAAACTTAAGAAATTTCCATCCCCAAGCTGAACAAAAAGATAAAATAGATAGTACATGGTCCCTGCCCAGTAGTTTACATCTTACTTTGCTTCATTATTTCATACTAGATGCACGCCAGGTGTATATTTGGAGAGCATCTGCATCACTGCATGTATTCTAATGTCCAGCTATTTGTTTGATTGGCCGATAGCATAATCCTCTACATGTTGCTATAACCTCCATTTTACTCATTTCTAGCATGTTTCTTTCAGCTTAAAACTTGGTGACCAAATTGTCCTGTTTTTTGTGCTCTATCTATTTGTCTCCCTCCATTAGTCTCTTTGCTGATTATTAAACTGTCACCAGAGAAATGATTTAGTATTACCCTCTGAGGAATTGAAGATAGGAAAGTGGAATGTGTACAGGTTAGAACAGTTAGTTAAATCTCTTCTATGTACTCTGACTAAGCTTTAATTCTTTTAACTGCAGATCTGCTCGCTCTTCATTGAAGCTTGTTAGTAGATTTGCAGATCATCCTGAAATTGATACCTTACATGACAATTTTGTGTGAGCAACCAACCTTGACTGATTGACTCCTCATTTTCCTTTTTATCAGTTATTATCAAGAAAATTTCACCAAGTTTTTTATTTTGTTTTGATTTGTTTGCCTGGTTAGGCGCTCGGCTGACATTGGTTCCGCACTAGTTTGTCGTCAGATATATACCATAGGAAGCCTACTTTATCAGCTTTTAAAATCATTTTGGGACTCTTTTAGTTTACTTTTTTGAAGGAAATGAAATTTTTCTGCTCTTATACTGATCATTTAACTTGTTAATTTGCTTTGCTCCTCGACAGGGATCCTGTGTTGGTTTATATTTCATCAACCGACTTGATAAGGTATGTTCACTGAGTTTGACAATGTCAAGTTTGATGAATTCTGTGCTAAAAATGGTATACGTCATGCTGTTTCTGCTCCTAGAACACCTTAACAAAATGGTGTTATAGAAAAGAAAAATATGACTCTTAAAGATATAGCTAGGATAATGTTGATTGATAGTGGTGTACCAAAGAGCTTCTGAGATGAAGTAGTAAACACAACCTGTTATTTGGTTAACAAATGCATGATTAGGTCCCCTGCTTGACAAGACTACTTATGAACTGCTAGATGGGAGAAAACCAAAGCTGACTTATCTAAGAGCGTTTAGATGCAAATTTTTTGTTCTCAATAATCATAAGGACATTGGGAAAATTTGATACTAAAAGAGATGAAGGAATCTTTCTTGGTTACTCTTCTCAAAGCAAAGCATACACCGTCTATAACAAAAGGACTCAATGTCTAGAGGAAAGTATATATGTGATCTTTGATGAATCTCACCACTAAAGTGGGAAAGATTCACATGACAATAATGATCAAAATAGAGACTTCTCAAAGGTCCTTGGAGAGGCTATAGATATGGTAAATAGGAAAGCAGATCTAATAAGTCAAGTCAAGGTGATTAGTGAAGAAGATATATCATAACTTCTAGCTGATTTGTAGGAACCTAGTCCCTGCATCATAGCAACTGAAGCTGGCAATAGAGTTGTTGATGTTGTACTAGGTACTCTTGATGCAGAGCAAGAAAGTGTCATTCATACTTCCATTGATGCCAACGATGGGCCACACATGGAGGAACCTGGTACCTCACGTCCTAAAATCCAGGTGTCTAACTGGAAGCACAAGAGATCACATCCTCTTTAAAATGTGATCACGCCTTTGGACTCCTGTATTCAGACTAGATCCAAGGCAAGAAACATGTTTGCTTTCTCATACTTCTTGTCACAAATTGAGCCAAACAATATCAAGGAAGCATTGAAAGATGTTGATTAGATTGATGCTATGCAAGAAGAGCTCCTTCAATTTGAAAGGAGAAAAGTGTGGCATGTGGTTCCTCAGCCCTCAGATAGAACAATGATTGTAACTAGATGGGTGTTTAGAATCAAGCTTGATTAGTTTGGCAATACAACAAGAAATAAAGTTAGGCTGGTGGTCTAAGGTCATAATCAAGAAGAAGGAATTGACTACGATTAAACTTTCGCTCCTGTTGCCAGAATAGAAGCCATTAGAATTCTTATTGCTTTTGCATCTCATATGAAATTGAAATTGTTCCAAATGGATATTAATAGTGCATTTCTGAATGAATACTTGAAGGAGGAAGTTTTTGTTAAGCAACAACTTGAATTTAAATGTCATGAACATTCTGAACATGTCTTTAAGCTTGACAAAGATTTATATGGATTTAAACAGCCCCCTCGTGCATGGTACTAGAGATTGTCCAGGTTCTTTATGGGGAATGGCTTCACTAGAGGGAAAATTGACAACACCTTGTTTCTGAAGAAACGAGGGAGGCACTTGTTAATTATGCAAGTCTATATTGATTACATCATTTTTGGTGCAACAAATGATTCCCTTTGTGAGGAGTTTGCAAAGCTCATGGGAAGTGAATTTGAGATGAGCATGATGTGGGAACTATACTTCTTCCTTGGGTTACAAGTAAAGCAAATCTCTAAAGGAACTATGATAAGTTAGCAGAAGTACATCAAGGAGCTGCTGAAAATATTTGAAATGGAAAGCTCAAAACCATCGCTACTCCTATTGCTACTACCACTCGTCTAGACATGGACGAACCTAGTTTTCTGGTAAAAGAAACTATGTATAGGGGTATTACTAGATTACTTCTGTACCTGACCGCCAGCAGACCTAACATTGTGTTTAATGTTGGGTTATGTACTAGATTTCAATCAAGTCCAAAAGAATCTCATTAGAAGGCTGCCAAGAGAATTTTGAGATATCTCAAGGGAATGCAGGACCTGGTCCTCTATTATCCCTCAGGAGAAAATTTTGATTTAATTTGGTATGCTGATGTTGATTATGCTGGATATCTAGTCGATAGAAATAGTACATCTGGAATGACACACTTTATGGGGTCATGCTTGATTTCATGGGGTACAAAAAATAAAACTCTATGGCCTCTTTACTGCAGAAGCTGAATATGTGGCAGCTGCTTCCTGTTGTGCCCAACTGCTATGGAACAAGCAACAACTAGAGGATTTTGGTATGTTTTCTTAATCTATGCCATTATTGTGTGATAACAAAAGTTCTCTATGTTAGGTTTTAGTTTTAATGATGAAAAATAATATAAGTGTTTTTAGTGTAGGGACTCAAGGTAATCAACCAAGATCGAAGTGCAACAATCAAAATCAAAGGGAGAAATCAATCAAAGATTGATTGAAGTACTCAAAAGGAAAAGAAGCACTGAGAATCTGGCAAGAAAATCATATCAGAGATTGCTTGAAGAGTTAAAAAGGAAAAGAAGCATTGAAGATGGAAGGACCTAGGTTTAAGGAGAAAATCCAGCGCTACCAAGACTCAAAGATGAAAAGCTGTCAAAGTCCACACATCAAGGAAGAGTAACGGGAATTACCCTTATTCTTGGAAAGAATTAATTTCTTTATAAGGATCAATCTATTAGGTTGGCAAATCTATTCAGTAACGGTCTCCTACAAAGTATTTATATGCAACCTTAGGTCTTAGAGAAATATACTTTGATCGAACCAATTACCCTTTCTTTGTTCTACTGCAAACAAACATTGTAGGTCTTCTAGATCTGTTGTGTAACAAGTTAGAGAAAAAAGAGAGAAAAATGTCAGTGAGGCATTGTATCAAGAAAAAAGAAGTGACATAGAAACTGAGTTATTGGTGTAAACTTCACCATTCACTTTGTACTTAAGAAACTCAATCATTGAAACAGAACTCCCTTGCAACCCAAGGGGACTGGACAGGGATTCACATTGAATTCGAACCAGTATAAAAACTCCGTTGACTTTAATTCCTACACTTTACTTTTGCATTTTAATTATGCGCTTCTTAGTATCTCGCTATTACATCTTGTCGACTATGAAAAACTATTCAACTTATAATAATTAATTTTAAAATAAGCAATTCACCCCCCCTCTTTTGTACTTTCACTATCAACATGGAAAAGAAACCGGTTCAGCATTCGAGGACAAAGTACATTAATGTGCGACATTATTTCTTGAGGGACAATGTTGAAAAAGGACTCATATGTATAATGTTTTGTAAAACAAAGGACCAGGTAATAGATATCTTTACCAAAGCACTGAGCAGAGAGCATTCTGAAAGAAATCGCCTGGAGTTAGGGTTGAACAAGTTGAACTGGGAACCCAGTCCCTCAATGATTGGCTATGAAAGGATGGTAAGGTGAATTGCTAAAAAGTGTTTTCTGACAACTTTTAACTCAATTCTATACCGTTAGAAATAGACACGCATGGAAAATTCAGAACAAAAAAGTGCCAAATGACATTGCAGTTAATTGAAAGTTGATGCTCATAGTTTCAAAAATTATAAAGCAACCTGGTTCTTATGATTGAGGTTAGGAGTTCCTCTTACACTTATATGCATTTTAAACAGCTAGAGTACAACGTCATTTATTACTTCCGCCTCTTTTGATGACTTTTGAAATAAAACGTTGCACTCGTAACAAACCGATCCGACTAGCCATCTCTTCTCTCACACCCAATAGTGACCAATCCCTCTTTTTACTCTAAATATCCCTAAAAATTTATTACTTCTCCCTTTTTTTTTTGCTAAAAGAGAGAAGGTCAAACCAGAACAGACTTCCTCCACTTCTCGCTTTCTTCAAACTACAGAAGAAATCATGGAAAGAGACAAAGGGGTAGAAGTATCTAGTCAGCGTGTTGAGGAAGAGCGACTGGATAGAATGTCTGTTCCTGGTGTGGTTGAGCGTGTCCATGCATCTGGCATTTCTGATACTCCAAGTGTTGAAGGGGTTGATCTGAACATCTCATCAAAATCAGGTAATATTCCATCCTCTCCTACTACAATATCTTTGGGTAATGAGGGTGATACAGACGAAAGTGATGGACTTAAAAAAGGCTCTACTTCTCTTTAAAAGAAGCTTGTTGTTGTTGTGGAGAAGTTGGCTGGGGATTCTTTGGCTGATGGTGTAGGTGTATAGACTTAGGAACCATATTTTAAGCCTAAGACATCCTGGAACCTACCCGAAGCTCACCCGAGCCCTCGGAACTCCAAACCAAGTGTGCATACTAACTCAAAGACATCATATGGACCTACTCATGCGATCACATCATCAAAATAACATGTAAAATCATGAATTAAACCTCAAAACTCAACATTTTCATCAATAACTCTCAAAGTTCATAACTCTTCAACCGGAAGTCCAACCCACGTCAAATAAACTCCATTTTTCGCCAAATTTCACAGTTATCTTTCAAATACTATAACAAGTTTGTATCGGGTTTCGGAACCAAAATACGAGCCCGATAACAATGGTTTCAACATTAATTCTTTTCTTTATTTCTTAGATAATTCAGTAAAATAATTTCTTTCAAAAATTGATTTCTAAGGCTTGGGACCTCGAAATTCATTTCCGGACATACGCCTAAGTCCCATATTTTACTGTGGACCTCCCGGGATGGTCGGGACACAGATCCGGGTCCGTTTGCTCAAAATATTGGCCAAAGTCAACCATAATCAAATTTTAACTCTAGAATTTCTATTTCTCATATTTTCACATAGAAGGCTTTCTGAATATAGGTCCGGACCATGCACGCAAATCAAGGTGAGGTAAAAGGAAGATTTTTAGGCCTCGAAACACTGAATTTACTTGCAACACAAGTGGACCTTTTGGGTCATCACAACGCAAGATTGAATAAATAAATTAATATTAGAAAATAATAAGAATACTTTAAGTTTCAAACTACAACGTTCATGTAACACCTCACAACTGTAGAACTAATAAACTTTTAGATTAAAGGAAGAGAAGAGAAGAAAACTAGTTGGAAGCCTCCTCCAAGTGTGGTCTCCATTCCTTCACGTGAATTCTCCTTTGAAGTGTGTTCGATTTACTCCAAAGGTTTAGGACCCCTTTTATATGAATTGAGACCGTGTAAGACCGAAATAACCTTGTCCCAAAAGGTTAAACCATCGACAACTTTGAATGCCCTAGTCTTAAGTTCCTATCAACCATTTCCTAACAAGGCGAAATAGAAAAAAAAAATCCCGCAATGCAGGGTCGAGGACAGCGCCTCGCGCTGAAACCAGAAACGTTAACTACCTAACTTTGCATTCATCTAGTTGCAGGCCTTTTTATCTGAATTGTATATCTTTTTTTTTATTGTCTTCCAACCCAAGGGTGTCCCCCTTTCTCTCCTTTTTTATTCGTTTGTTTTTCTTCTTTTTTTCTTTTGCGTTTTATTTTAAAAAAAAAAAAAACTCAAATCTCTTTATCTTTACACTGCTTTATTCCTACACAATATAATATTAAACATAAAGTAATATAATTAAAACTCAAAAAATATTAAAAATATTAAAATATGAAATAACAATGGTTAAATATATAATTTTTGGCCAAATATCAATGGTGCAAAGGTTCAAGTTGTGAATAACCCCCCTACAAAAATCAACTTGTGTCAGCACATGCTCTTTCCACATGATTTATCCATGCTGCACGACACACTCCTCGCTCCCACGTTCTCTCTTCTATGGATGTAACTAAAATGAATAAACAAAAAAAAATTATCACTCAATATATTCACATTTAGTTTCACACTTGCACAGCCATTTCAAGACTCACGGATATTTGCAAGCAGAGAAGCTCCAATCACAAGTCCTTCACTGGAGAAGCTTCAGTGAAAATATATTCTTATTAATATTGATTTCTTATCCTTAGTCGTTGTGTTTCTACAGGATATTGATGGCAACAAGATCTGTTCAACTTGTCTGCTTACTTATTTGCTCTCTGGCTATCATCAAAATTGCATCTGCAAAAGTAAATGAATCATTTAAACAAGAGAAAGGCATAGATCATGCATACTTTGTTGAGAAAACAATTGTTCAGAATGCTTTGTCAAAAGGAGCAGGTTAATTACACTACTTATTATATGCAGAAATTAATAACTTAAATTAGACAAATAAATGCATGTAGTAGCATAAGAGTTATATTAATCCTTTTCACTTGCAGTGTGCTTGGACGGATCACCTCCAGCATACCATCTTGACCGAGGATTTGGATATGGAGTCAGAAACTGGATTATTCTACTCTCAGTAAGTTCAACATAGCACAAGTTTGATTCTACCGTTTTATATATAGACATATGGCTGTTATTTTTTTCCCAGAAATTACTTATGACATGGATAGTACAAATAATTTATACTATCAGGATAATTTAAAATGTCATAATAGGTTGTTTGCTTTATTTTCAGGTTACTAAATACTCTTGCTATGAGCAGTTAACTTAAGTTATCCTTTAGGACCTAGTATTGCAAATTTTATAGAAGTTAAAACTCTTTTTCTTCACAATATTGAGAAAAGTTTTGATCTCTAATTATTATAAAGACATGATTTTTGAATCTTTTTAAATATTCGAAATATTTTACTTTGTTTAGAGGGAGGAGCGTGGTGCAGAAACATCACAGACTGCCTGAACTGTGGGGTCCAGCCCACATTTTAAGGAAGTTGTTTTCTTCCTTTCTTCTTCATTTTTCGAAGTTGGCAGAAGCAGCCCACGTTTCTCATTTTTCTGTCAAAAATGACAGGCTGCAGAAGTTGAAAGGTCAAGGTTGGTAGGCATATTCTGCCTATAAAATGAGATCTTCGGCTCTCATTCTTTTATCACAATCTCAGAGGAAAATATATCTGAGAGCTAGAAAGAAAGAGTGAGGTTTCACAGACAGGGTATAAAAAAATAGTCTGTGAAGAAAATAGAGAGTGTGAGCAATATTGTAGTGAGGTGAAATATCAAAAGAGGGTTATTTCTTTTGAGTATTGTAGTATTTTACTCGGGCCTACAAAGTGTAAATTCCTTACTATAGTGATATCAGTTGCTCCTCTCGGGGTCGTGGTTTTCCCCTTATTCAGAAGGGTTTTCTACGTAAAAATCTTGGTGTCATTGTTACTCTTTTATTCTTGTTAATTACCGTATCTCGGTGCTACATTATTATTCCGCTTTTATTACCGTGAATATTATTTTGGTAGGGGGTTTATTCCCAACAACTGGTATCAGAGCACAGGTTTTGCTCGTTCACTAAAACACTATTCACTGTCGGTAGTACTATACTTGGTGAAAAATAAAAATGTTCGGAGTAAAGTACGAGGTAGAAAAATTCAACGGAGATAACGATTTCTCAACATGGCAAAAAAGGATGAGAGATCTGCTCATCCAACAAGGATTACACAAGGTTCTAGATGCTGATTCCAAAAAGCCTGATACTATGAAAGCTGAGGATTGGGCTGATTTGGATGAAAGAGCTGCTAGTGCAATCAGGTTGCACTTATCAGATGATGTGGTAAATAACATCATTGATGAAGACACTGCGCGTGGAATTTGGACAAGGTTGGAAAGCCTATACATGTCCAAAACGCTGACAAATAAATTGTACCTGAAGAAGCAGTTATACGCCCTACACATGAGTGAAGGTACGAATTTTTGTCACATTTAAATGTGTTTAATGGACTAATCACACAGCTTGCCAACCTCCGAGTGAAAATCGAGGAAGAAGATAAAGCCATCTTGCTATTGAACTCGTTGCCATCTTCGTACGATAATTTGGCAACAACCATCTTGCACGGTAAGACTACTATTGAGTTGAAAGATGTCACATCGACTCTTCTACTCAATGAGAAGATGAGAAAGAAGCATGAAAATCAAGGACATGCTCTCATCACAGAAGGTAGAGGCAGGAGTTATCAAAGGAGTTCGAACAACTATGGTAGATCCGGAGCTCGTGGGAAGTCAAAGAGCCGATCCAAATCAAGAGCCAGAAATTGCTACAACTGTGATCAACCAGGTCACTTCAAAAGAGATTGCCCAAATCCAAGGAAGGGCAAAGGTGAAACCAGTGGCCAGAAAAATAACGACAACACAGCTGCCATGGTGCAAAATAATGATAATGTTGTCCTTTTTATAAATGAGGAAGAGGAATGCATGCACCTGTTAGGTCCAGAGTCAGAATGGGTGGTTGACACAGCGGCATCTCACCATGCCACACCGGTAAGAGATCTTTTTTGCAGATATGTAGTAGGTGATTTCGGCACAGTGAAAATGGGTAACACAAGTTACTCAAAGATTGCGGGGATTGGTGACATTTGTATCAAGACAAATGTCGGATGCACATTGGTTCTAAAGGATGTGCGGCATGTACCTGATTTGCGGATGAACTTGATCTCGGGAATTGCTTTAGACCGAGATGGATACGAGAGCTATTTTGCAAATCAAAAGTGGAGACTCACTAAGGGATCATTGGTGATTGCAAAGGGAGTTGCTCGTGGCACGTTGTACAGGACAAATGCAGAAATATGCCAAGGTGAATTGAACGCGGCACAAGATGAGATTTCTGCAGATTTGTGGCACAAAAGAATGGGTCATATGAGCGAGAAGGGATTGCAGATTCTTGCCAAGAAATCACTCATTTCTTGTGCCAAAGGTACAACGGTAAAACCTTGTGACTACTGTTTATTTGGTAAGCAGCATAGAGTCGCATTTCAGACATCGTCTGAAAGAAAATTAAATATACTTGATTTAGTATATTCTGATGTTTGCGGCCCAATGGAAATTGAATCAATGGGCGATAACAAATGTATTGTTACTTTCATTGATGATGCTTCACGAAAATTATGGGTTTATATTTTGAAAACCAAAGATCAGGTGTTTCAAGTTTTCTAGAAGTTTCATGCTCTAGTAGAAAGGAAGACGGGTCGAAAGCTAAAGCGTCTCTGAAGTGACAATGGAGGTGAGTACACTTCAAGGGAATTTGAAGAGTATTGTTCAAGTCATGAGATCAGACATGAAAAGACAGTTCCTAGAACCCCACAACACAATGGCGTAGCCGAGAGGATGAACCGCACCATTGTGGAGAAGGTGAGAAGCATTCTCAGAATGGCTAAACTGCCTAAGTCATTCTGGGGTGAAGCAGTTCAGACAGCCTGTTACCTGATCAATAGGAGCCCATCAGTTTCGTTGGCGTTTGACATCCCAGAGAGAGTTTGGACCAACAAGGAGGTGTCCTACTCGCATCTGAAGGTGTTCGGTTGCAGAGCTTTTGCACATGTACCAAAAGAGCAAAGAACAAAGCTGGATGATAAATTTGTTCCCTGCATATTTATCGGATATGGAGATGAAGAGTTCGGGTACAGACTGTGGGATCCTGTAAAGAAGAAGGTCATCAGAAGCAGAGATGTAGTCTTCCAAGAAAGTAAAGTTGGAACTGCTGCTGATATGTCAGAAAAGGCGAAGAATGGTATAATTCCTAACCTTGTTACTATTCCTTCTACTTCTAACAATCCCACAAGTGCAGAAAGTACGACCGACGAGGTTGCCGAGCAGGGGGAGTAACCTGGTGAGGTTATTGAGCAGGGGGAGCAACTTGATGAAGGTGTCGAGGAAGTGGAGCACCCCACTCAGGGAGAAGAACAACCTAAACCTCTGAGGAGATCAGAGAGGCCAAGGGTAGAGTCATGCAGGTACCCTTCCACAGAATATGTCCTCATCAGTGATGAGGGGGAGCCAGAAAGTCTTAAGGAGGTGCTGTCCCATCCAGAAAAGAACCAGTGGATGAAAGCTATGCAAGAAGAGATGGAATCTCTACAGAAAAATGGCACATACAAGCTGGTTGAACTTCCAAAGGGTAAAAGACCACTCAAATACAAATGGGTCTTTAAACTCAAGAAAGATGGAAATGGCAAGCTGGTCAGATACAAAGCTCGATTGGTGGTTAAAGGCTTCGAACAAAAGAAAGGTATTGATTTTGACGAAATTTTCTCACCTTTTGTCAAAATGACTTCTATTCGAACAATTTTGAGCTTAGCAGCTAGCCTAGATCTTGAAGTGGAGCAGTTGGATGTGAAAACTGCATTTCTTCATGGAGATTTGGAAGATGAGATTTATATGGAGCAGCCAGAAGGATTTGAAGTAGCTGGAAAGAAACACATGGTGTGCAAATTGAATAAGAGTCGTTATGGATTGAAGCAGGCACCAAGGCAGTGGTACATGAAGTTTGACTCATTCATGAAAAGTCAAACATACCTAAAGACCTATTCTGATCCATGTGTATGCTTCAAAAGATTTTCTGAGAATAACTTTATTATATTGTTGTTGTATGTGGATGACATGTTAATTGTAGGAAAAGACAAGGGGCTGATAGCAAAGTTGAAGGGAGATTTGTCCAAGTCATTTTATATGAAGGACTTGAGCCCAATACAACAAATTCTAGGGATGAAGATAGTTCGAGAGAGAACAAGTAGAAAGTTGTGGCTATCTCAGGAGAAGTACATTGAACGTGTACTAGAACGCTTCAACATGAAGAATGCTAAGCCAGTCAGCACACCTCTTGCTGGTTATCTAAAGTTGAATAAGAAGATGTGTCCTACAACAGTGGAGGAGAAAGGGAACATGGCTAAAGTTCCTTATTCTTCAGCAGTCGGAAGCTTAATGTATGCAATGGTATGAACTAGACCTGATATTGCTCACGCAGTTGGTGTTGTCAGCAGATTTCTTGAAAATCCTGGAAAGGAACATTGGGAAGCAGTCAAGTGGATACTCAGGTACCTGAGAGGTACCACGGGAGATTTTTTGTGCTTTGGAGGATCTGATCCAATCTTGAAGGGCGATACAGATGCTGATATGGCAGGTGACATTGATAATAGAAAATCCACTACTGGATATTTGTTTACATTTTCAGGGGGGGCTATATCATGGCAGTCGAGGTTGCAGAAGTGTGTTGCACTCTCTACAACTGAAGCGGAGTATATTGCCGCTACAGAAACTGGCAAGGAGATGATACGACTCAAACGGTTCCTTCAAGAGCATGGATTGCATCAGAAGGAGTATGTCGTCTATTGTGACAGTCAAAGCGCAATAGACCTTAGCAAGAACTCTATGTACTATGCAAGGACCAAACACATAGATGTGAGATATCATTGGATTCGTGAGCAGGTGGAGAACGAATCTTTACAGGTCAAAAAGATTCATACAAGTGAGAATCCTTCCGATATGCTGACCAAAGTGGTACCAAGAGACAAGTTTAAGCTATGCAAAGAACTTGTCCGCATACACTCAAACTAGAAACTGCGAAGTTACCTCCTTCGGGTGAATGGGACTGGAGGGGGAGATCTGTGGGGTCCAGCCCACATTTTAAGGAAGTTGTTTTCTTCCTTTCTTCTTCATTTTTCAAAGTTGGCAAAAGCAGGCAACCCACGTTTCTCATTTTTCTGTCAAAAATGACAGGCTGCAGAAGTTGAAAGGTCAAGGTTGGTAGGCATATTTTGCCTATAAAATGAGAGCTTCGGCTCTCATTCTTTTATCACAATCTCAGAGGAAAATATATTTGAGAGCTAGAAAGAAAGAGTGAGGTTTCACAGACAGGGTATAAGAAAATAGTCTGTGAAGAAAATAGAGAGTGTGAGCAATATTGTAGTGAGGTGAAATATCAAAAGAGGGTTATTTCTTTTGAGTATTGTAGTATTTTACTCGGGCCTACAAAGTGTAAATTCTTTACTATAGTGATATCAGTTGCTCCTCTCGGGGTCGTGGTTTTTCCCTTATTCAGAAGGGTTTTCCACGTAAAAATCTTGGGGTCATTGTTACTTTTTTATTCTTGTTAATTACCGTATCTCGGTGCTACATTATTATTCCGCTTTTATTACCGTGAATATTATTTTGGTAGGGGGTTTATTCCCAACATGAACCGTTCCAAGACCGATTTGGGTTCTTCAAAACTTATGACGCCATTTATATTTCTAGGCATTTTCAGCAAGAGCAAAAGTGAAAATCCAGGTTCTCTTGAATTAGGATACCCAACATCTTGTTTTGAATTATAAACAAAAAATTATTTCTTGACACAACTTGATGAAATGAAAATAATAAAAAGTTTGACTGACAAAGTTGGCTTATTAGATGTTTCAGTGGTGCAAATTGATCTGTCCAATTTTTTGATCATACAGTTATTTATCGTAAAACATGCAGAATTTTACAATTGGAACAAAGTCTTTGTAAGATACTGTGATGGTGGAGGGTTCACTGGAGATATCGAAAGCATTGATCCCCTATATTCTCTTTTAAGTTTCTGTTTTAAAATCTATCTATGTTCATCTATATTAAAAGTGGAAAGCCATTAAGTTAAATTTTAAATTATCTAAATAACCTTCTTATCACCCATATATCCTATTTCATTTGTTTAATTTAAATGACACACTTTCCTTATTAGTCCGTTTAAAAAAATTGATACATTTGTATATTTGGGAATAATTTAACTTTAAATTTTTAATTTTATCTACTTTACCCTTAATAAGAATCTTTTATAGCCACAAAAATATCATGAACTCATAAAGCTTTTGCCCCTTAAGTTTTTAAGACCACATATTTCAAAAGTTTTCTCTTTTTTTTTCTCAATCAAACTATATCATCTAAATTGAAATCGATGAAGTAGTTAATATTAAAAATATTAACGCCCAACTCCTAAGAGAAGACAACGCTTGAGACGCTACAACAGCCCCCAACGTAAATGACTTGACGACGGATTGAAATGGTGGCTTTTTTTCTTGCACTTTCACGTGTAATTCCTATTTTACAGTATGCTAAATTCCTGTTTTACTGAGTATGTTGTGTTCTCTCCGAGTCGGGAATGAATTATCAGCATTAATGGTTGAAGTACACTATAATGAGAAATTTATTACAGATTTTCCTTTTGGTGTCATTGTTTGACCAAAAAAGTGTTAAACTTTTTAGTTAAACTAGTGAATGATGAATTAAAGGGCGAGTCTTAGTTGAGCTTAATAAATTCTAGGCCAAATATAACAAGATACTCGAGAGATGCGGTGCTTAAGGGCATTAAATAACGGATTTAACTCAATGATTGACAATGAATATAATAGCATGAATATGTAATAAATGTGGATAATGGCAATATGTGTAATAAGAAAGGATCCACCACCCAATTATTGTATGATTGAAACGTTCCTTTCCTCTGTCAACGACGTGAAAATGTGAGAAGTGAAGATGAATATGGAATCCTTGGATCTTGTGAACAAAGATTGAACAACGAGTGCTTGAATAAGTTAATCAGTGAACAAGACAACTTTTGTATATTCTCTTTTGTCAACCTTTACAATGTGCTCTTATCAAAAAGTGAAGATCCCTTTTTGTTCTCTATCTCTTCCTATTTATGAGGGATATTTCCCAAAAATCCTAAAAAGTACAACATAAAGAATATCCAAAGAAATATTCTTTATGTCTACCTCTCAACCTATGCTACTATTATTTCTTCATCCCGGCTACCCATTTGTGGCACCAGCCTTTTTGAGAACAACCTTCATCAGTCGTTATACCATGGTCAACCTCGTCCTTTGTCATATTTATTTGTTACCGTCGAGTCACCAAATTTGGACCTATACAGCCACTAATCACTATTTGTATGGGAAGAAGTTATCATGCTTAAAAGTTCTTTCATATAAATTGTTTTTGCCATCGAATTCATCACAAGGCTAAGACAAGGGTTTGGATTACTAAGAAAGGGGAAGAAATGGACAAGTATAATATGCACATGTAGTTTGAAACAGTAGGAGTAATACATGACTATACTAATTATACTATATTATTAGTAGAGTCAAGCTGTCTCATCTAAATGGAAATAGACAGAGTATTATTTTTAAAAAGAGAAAAATAGGCCAGTCCTCTTCTTGCGGTGTCTCCTCCAAATCACTCCCGAATCTTTCCGAAGTCAAACCAATCTACCCCGCAATTCACAAAACAACAGATATCCATACGGAAATATCAAATAGGGAAACGGAGTTCAAATACAAAAAATGATCGGTCGCATCGTTACATCTTCATTGTGCACGATATGGTTCTTAAGCTTGTGTTTCAAGGTGTCAAAACACATTTCACTATGCTTCAGGTATTTACACTTTAGTGACAAAGAAACATTTTTAGGTTCAAACACGACGATTAAAAATCTAACGCCTGCCCCAACGAATACAGACATCTTTGTTATAGTATTAGGTTTTAGCAAGTTGCATGTACTTGCACCTATAGGAGAGAAAATTAAGAATTATTATTGAGTAAGTGGATTGAAAGTTGTGGCTTTTCTCCGAGTCGTAAGTTCCTTGCTGTACGTAATTATTCACTACAATCACTTTGTAAGTTTTTGGTAGTATCGGACAGGCAAAGCAATTTTATCTGTGTTTGGCTTTCTCTCTCTCCTTTTTGTGGTTTTTTTTAGATGAAGGTATCTGGATATTAGAAATTTCATATAATTGATCTGTGGTAATTCGTAATTAGAGCCAAATTTTCAAAACGCACTCTTGGTAAGTGTTTACATTTTCTTTAATTTGACATCGAGTTTCTTAAAGAAAAAATACACTTTTCTCATTCTTTTAATCCAATTTTATATTGTTGGGCTATAGTTTTTAAATATTTTAATTTATGTGTATCTTTTTATGATTCAGTTGTTATGTTATTTGTTAAATTTTGGCATTCCTTTTGTTTTAATACTATTTATATAAGTGGATTCTCTAAAGTGATAATTTAAATATTAAATGAATGTGTTTACGCTTTCTCTTCTTCCATGAATTATTCCTCCATAGTGTTGGCTTATTTCGACTTGAATTGTTGACGTGGTTTGATAACCTTTATGAATCGATCATCTTATGTCGGACTAGAATGAAAATGAAATTGATTTTGAATAGTGCGCTTGTATTTGGAACATGTAGAAGAACTGTCAGGACAAAATAAATGTGTGAAATGTATTGCTACTTCTACAGTTTGAATTTGTGTCACTTTTATATGTAAAATATTTTCTCAAGGTGTGACGTTGCTTAGTACTTCTAATTTATTAAAGTGATATGCGCATTTTGGTGAAGAAAAGCACATTAATGGGAAAATAAAACTTAGAATATGTGAAGTTCAAAATAAAGCCAAAATAACAATTGAATAGATAAAAATATGTATTAAGAAATTACAAAATAGGTAAAATATTCAAATTTTTTTAGTGTTAGTACATAGACTATTGATTGTTTGTCGTATACTATATGACTCGAGATATACGTGAAACACGCGTGTCAAGAAGCTAGTTTACACATATTTATATTGAGTTTGAGACATTTCTTTATTGGTGAAAACAACATGGAACTCTACTCACTTCCTTTATTGTTTAGGCTACCAATCTTCATTTCAGAGGTGCAAGGATATTTGATGCAGTAATTGAGGATTTGTTAGCAAGAGGATTAAAGGATGCAAAGAATGTATGTAAATCTAAATTATAACTAAAATTTTATTTTCAGTATATTAGGTTTCATATTGAGATTATGCAATATTATTTAGTAATCGATTCATCTCACATACTAAGAGAGATTAATAATACAGGTCATTCTTTCCGGTGGTTCTGCTAATGGATATCCAACGGTGTTATACTGTCATCGCTTTCACAATTTATTGCATAAAGCACATAGAGTGAAATGTTTGGTTGATGCCGGTTACTTTATATATATATATAAGGATTTTAAATTTCCCATATAGCAAATGACCGTAAATGCTATATATATAACGTTGAGCATCTTATTTTTAATAGGAAAAATCCATGTCTAGCAAATGTGTTTGAGTCACTCTTTAGAGATGTGGTTAATTTACATGTATATTAATCCTATCTCTTCTTATTTATTTTTGTTTTTACCAATACATATCTGTTGATTTAAGGTTAGATCTGATATTTAAACCTATTTACTTGAGTTGCAGGGATCTATCAAAGTGTTACCAAAATCATGCACTTCAAAAATGAAACCAGAATTGGTACGTCTTGCTTCCTAGCTTGATTCAATTGTTATTTTGCGTCCTCTTTTGCCCTTGGAATAATTATACAAATTACCAATACACTGCAGTGTTTCTTCCCAGAAAACATACAACAAGATATCAAGACGCCTTTTTTTTTACCGTGATGTCAGCATTTGATAGTTATCAGATATGTTAGACAGTCATGCATTTGTTTCCAGTTAGTAGTTACTTTTTCCTCCACCATGTTTGGTTTGAAGGTCACTGCAATGATTTGAAAATGTGCACATACTAGGTGTAAGTTTAATCTTGAATTAAGCTGTTCTCGAATTACTCATAGGCCACCTAATTTAATAGAATATATGGTAAGTTATTTAAACTAGTTTGGATTTACATTATATGCTAATATTTTTTTACACTAGAGTACTTTTTGGAAAAATTGACCAAATACAATTTGTTTATTAGATACAGAAAGAAATACTTCTAAAAAATTGATCAAATCCAACCGCTTCTATCGAAAATTACTTAGGTGAAATACTATTTCTACTTCTCAAAATAAATAGTTTTTAGAAGTTTGACCCAATATGCTCTCAGTATATTTAAGCTGTAGTTTTTCCAGGTTATAATTTATCTCACTTGTAGAAGGTGACTAAGGCTTCTTTTAAAGTATCAATGGATATTAAACTCAACTATTTAGTTATGTGCTACCCTTCCTTTTTCCATTTAAAGTTTCTAAATGAAATGTTTTTCAGGTGGACAGTATTATAGGCTCAAATATAGGCGAATGCATTCGAGCCCGAAACTGCACTGAAAGTCAGAACAATGACTTCAAAGGTCTGTACATGTACTTGGGTAAAATATACAGTTATAATTCTAGTTCTTTTGTTATTCAACGGACCTGCAGGGTCGAAGTTTCACTACTACTGAAACGTAAATATTCGTTTATGAGTTAGTGAATATGACAAACATTTTTCAACGGAAATTTTCATAAAACAACGGAAATTTAAATAGGAAGGGTAAGAGCATTCTTCACGTTTAATTTTATCAAGTAGAAATATATAAAGGGAGATGCAATTGAAACATATATACCCTAAAAATCATAATTTATTTAAGGAAAAAGACATAAGTTCCTCCTAAACTTGTCTTAAAAGCCATTTACATATCTAAAAGTACAAGGGGATGAATTCTAATCCTTTTTGATTTCTGTGTCCTTTAGTCAACTACTTTACCAATATAGTTGACTATGGTACTAATATTAACTATTAGTGTGTTGCAGAATGATAAATTGCAAAAAAGAATTAAAAAAATGTAAAAAAAATTGAACGATAATATTTTATATTAGTTTGGATTCAATATGAATCGTAGTCCAGCCCTTGGGTTGGATGAGGTTCTCTATGATGGCTCCTTATCAAACTTTGTTACAAGAGGGTTTTGTGACTTCTTTGCACGTCACTATCTTGTTCTCTAAGATTTTGATACAATGTTTCCCCTCTCTTTCTATCTCTCTTTACACAGTAAATCAATGAAATTACAATGCTTGCTAAGAGTAGAACAAAGAGCTTGATATTAGTTAGATGAAAGTATATCTTGTCATGGAGTACTTCATCTTTTTAAATACACAGAAGGAGGCCGTTGGAGTTATAAATATTCAGCAGATAATTTCCTTAATCTACTGCTGACAGAGAGATGACAACCAAGAGATTTGGTCTTTGAAAGATATTCCAAAAATAAAGTTGAAGCCTTCCAAGATGCTGCTTAATTTTCACATATATGCTTCCTTTCTGGATTGCTTTGAATTAGGTCATTCTTAGTAAATAAACTCCATCAATTGCTTGATTTGTGCTGGCGGGATTTCTTATTGAATGATTGATTCTTCTTACCATGTAAGCCGCTATCTTTCAGCTCTTGATTGATTCTTCGGATTCTTCTTTCCTTGTTAAGTTGCTAACTTCCAGCTTTTGATTGACTCTCTTTCCTTATGATCCACTGTCTTACTTTTCCTCGTGCGACAGACATTCTTTTTTTTCCTTTTTCTTTTTGCACAAGTGAATTGTCCTTCATCAATATGATCCTGCAATTTTACAAGTGATGTCATTATTAAAACAAGGCTAACAATCTCCCTCCTTTTGATGATAATAATTTGAACATTAATTAAGGATGATCAACTTACGATACTTCCCTGACATGAGCGTGTGGATCTTTTCCCCTTGAGTATGTGCTCCCCCTGAATTGATGTTCCTCCTGATATAATTCCTCACCCTCTTTTGCATCAACAAAAATAAAAGTACAGAAGAGATAATAATATATGCATATAAGTAGCTAACTTAACCATGGAAGCACCCGACTTAAGTAATTATCTAAGATCAGAAAAAACATAAGTCTAAGCACCATGTAGTCGACTAAGCTACTGAGTGTTCAGAACATCCACAAAACATACCAAAAAATATAAATTGTTAAAACAACCATACAAAATCAACAAAGGAAGTAAGTAAGGTGTATTAGATGGCGTCTTTCAGCCTGATGATAGTTTGCTGTCATGATGATTGAGATTCCATCAATCAATACAGTCATGCACTTCCCTGAATGCACCAACTGGCTCCTGTGCCATTCGTTCCAACTTGACTCGAATTTTTGAGGTATCAGATTTGGCTTCCTTTTATATTTCCCTGATGTCTTCCACCATTGTCTGGTAGCAGCAAGAAGTTCCTTGACAGTTTTAAATTTTTTATCTCTCCACCAATCTTGCGGAGAGTTCTGGATCAAATGAGTGAGAGGTTGAAGCTTTTGCCTTGGAGTGGGTTGTTATGGTCTTGCCTTCGGTCTCATGCTTCTTCACCTATATTCCTTCCTGTAGATATGTACCCCATGTTAACAAAGTCTATAGAGTTATAACACTTAGGCACGAGAAGGAACGGAAGGTTTGAGAGAGATTTTGATGTGCTTCCAATAGACGGGTGATGATCATGTTGTATGGGAGACTAGTTGGGTCATCAGCACTTTCGAGCATAACGTAAATCACCTAGGACAAGAGTTTGACCCTGTCTTTAGCGAGTAAGAAGTAGGCTAGGAATATATCTGGCTGAGACAGAGTAGAAAAGGAAGCTCTTTTAGGAAGAATAGTGGTAGCAACAATTCTGGTTTCAAAATTGATATTGTTTGGCCTAGTTGATTTGGGAGAGGGTCAGTGGATGCTTTAGCAATGTATTTCTTTGCTTGTTCAATCGAAACTTCAAGATCATCTAGCTAAGAGTTCTTAAACAGAGTGGCGTATCCGGAGCACTTGCAATTGAAGATGGAATCAAAACTAGAGAAATCAAGAACAATGTATTTACCAAGAACCAGGGATTCAATTTTATCAAGTTTTGGGATCGAATATTGGTATAGAACATTCGAACAAAAGTTTAAAAACTCTGGGAGGGGCTTGAGTAAGTATGTTTTTCCATATTTAAAATTCGAAAAAATCGTTTACCTTGCAATTTTTGCTTTCCATGTCTTCAAGATCGATGATTTTTCCATGTACAATAGGTTTCTCCTTCAACGCAATGTTCTTGTCTCAATTCGGGGTGTCCCAGAAGTTGATGTCAGAATCATACGGGCCATCTAGGTCAAATTTAACCTTTTTTGGAGAGATGGACTCAAGGTCTTCCATTGGTCGTTTCAGGGCTTTTCTTTCTCGACTTCGAACATCGTCGGAGGGTTTAACCGTAGAGGAGACAAATTCCTTAGACTGGAGATAGTCAAGATCAAGAAGTTTGTGGTTTTGAGGGGTTGATTTTGCCTTATTCCGCGAGCTTTTGCACATATATGGGGCAGAGTTCTTGGAATTTTTGGCCATAATTTTTGAGGATTTTATGAGAGACAAAGGAATAGTCATGAGAGAAGTGAGTGTGACGGAGAAAAATAAGAGTAATTATAGATACTGACAGGAGAGCTAAATGAAGGTTAGAAGAGAGACTAATTAGAAGTGTCAATGAAAAGACACGTCCGAACAGACGTGTCTTGAAGAAATGAAAGGGTGCAAAAAGGAGGGAAAGTAATTAATGAAGTGTTGAGGCAAATTTTTTAAGTCAGGAAAGGGAATATATGCAATCATAGAAATAATGCAATAGAATATATTATGCCCCAAATAAGTGAGAAATTAATGAGAATTAGAAATAATACCGAGAGCACTTCTTAGTGTACCAAACCTTTCTTCAAGCAAGGGTTTGGTTAAAATATCTGCCAACTGATCCAACATTCCAATAAATAAAATTTTAATTTCTCCTTTTATCATATGATCTTCAATAAAATAATGCTTAATATCTATATATTTTGTCCAACACTGATGCACAAGATTTTTTGATAAACAGATAGCACTAGAATTATCACAAAAAATTTGATTTGGTTTAAAAAGAATATCATAATCATTAAGTTGATGTGACATCCATAGTAGTTGGGCGCAACATTGTACTATAGAATTATATTTTGCTTCTATTGTAGATAATGCTACAGAACTCTAATTTCGCTATTCCAAGAAATTATAAATTTTTCAATGAGTTGGCATGTTCCACTAGTATTTTTTCTGTCATCCTGGTCACCTCCAAGATCTGCATCTAGAAAACCTTCTAATTTGAAATTGTTTGAACGAGGATACCTTAATTCACATGATGTGGTTCCAACAAGATAACGAGTCTTTTGACTGCAATCAAATGAGATTCTTTGGGAACTAACTGGAACCCAGCACATTTGCATGCGCTAAACATGATATCTAGTCGAGCAGCGGCTAAGTAGAGTAAAGAACCAATCATTCCACGATACTTGGTTTCATCCATGGTTTTTCATCCTTTATCCTTATCTAAGGACCATGATGGACTCATTGGTATTTCGATTGATTTTGCATTTCCATTCCAAATTTCTTGATGAGTTTCTTGGTATATTTTGTTTGGAATATGAATATACCTTCCTCTAATTGATGAATTTGAAGTCCAAGGAAGAAAGCAAGTTCTCCCATCAAACTCAATTTGAATTTGTTTTGCATAAAGTTTGAGAAGTCCTTGCATAAATCAGGGTTAGCGCTTCCAAAAATAATACCATCAACACAAATTTTAATAATAATGTTACTAAATGAGGATCGCTTGATATAATTACATGATATACCACATAACTCAGATACTCATAGTAATACCTTCTGACCAGAATAGCTGCTCATTACTATACCTGATACCAGCAACATACCTCATATCATATAAAACCTTGTTCTAAACCTTCGTACACTGCTAATGATGAAAGAAACATGTAAAAACTCATCTCACCCGTCAGATGAACTAGTTTTGGAGCTCTCTCGCATGTCGAGAACCATAATCAAATTCTAAGCTGACTAGTGACCTTACTTTTCCAAACATACCTTAACCAAATATAATGGCACAAATTTCAAGTCCAAAAATCTCATTTCACCCAATGCAAGCTATTCGACTAACAGGCCACACCAATGATACCTGGAGCCACATACGATGCAATATGCGTGCCCTTAAGCAACGACTCAAATATAACAAATGATGGAAGGAGAACGAAATAAGAGAACTATCCGACAAGTACAACAGGTACAACCCCAATGACACCATACTATGAATCCATCCCACAAGGGAGAAGCAAAACAAATGAAATAACCATAAAGAATCTCATCCTAACATCACCTCGTTGCTGCATACAGTCTGATCCACACTTAACGATCCACATAGAACACCAATCGAGCTATAATGTTTACAATCAACAACTAAATATGTATCAACAGTAAACACACGAAGCGTATGACAATAACCATAAAGAAATAGATAGCACCACATACAACAAACAGGAAAAATACGACAAAGTGCAATAAGCAACTCAACATCTTAAGAGCCAGCTCACTCAAACTTCGCCACAAGGCTCGAGCAACACCACATTATCTAAGTAAATATCAACAACCTCACAACCCATCGTAGCATAAGAGAGTAATACATGAAGCACAGTAGGACATGAATAATATCAACTCTAGTTGATGACATACCCATAACAATAGTTGTGCTGAGTAAATAAACCTAATCCGATGTAGAATACAAATTCTAATTAGGCCTCCAAATGGGCCCCTAAACCAATTCTGATCCTCCCGAAATAGGTAAATAACCTTCCAAATATCCACAGTAAACTATCCATAACACGTACCATCAGCTGTCTAACTCTGGTCATATCTTCGTAGTCCACAACCAAGGAATAGTCTACCTCTGAGAATTCCAGTCTCCAAATCCTAAGAATACAAAGATCTTCGTATCCGATTCTAACTCAACCACTCAGTTGGCTGACATATCCCTCATACACAATTATTTCACAAGAAACACTCCCATGAATCATCCCCACCACGTAACAAAATCTGAATGTTAGCAATGAACAACCAAGCGATTATCGTAATACTAGTCAAGCATCCACAAGTAAAAATATAATGCGCCTTCTGAAATGCGAATCCTTCTTAGGTGATACGAAATAGTGGTAGCATTCTTCTAAACATCTGAAACCGTCCATGTTTTCTAGAACTCATGGCCTTACCTTCGAAATCGAATCGCAACCTTATACATGCAATATCAATCCCACATGGTGCACCGTATCTATTAAGCCATCATAAGAAAAGTACGAGAATTTCATTATCAACTCTGAATCACAAGCATGATAGACACTCCATCAACCATAAACCTTCCACTTGACCCCGTGAAGGAGAAAAATCACAATACACAACAAACTCTCCATGCTTGTAGAAGACATCTATCTCAAGTCATGGTCGAAGCTATTGAAAACTCTTCGAGACCCATTAGCACAAAACCAAGCCATTGGAACTGAATCCCTCTAACTTCAACCGAGTCACGTAAATCGCCTAACCCAACATTATTACTAGAAAACACATGTAAAGCTTGCTTCACCGAAAGAATCAATTACTTTCATTATTACGTTGATCCAAACCACTACTAAGCTGACCTATTTCTTTGAGTTCCTCTCGACTTGCCTTCAAGTTAACACTTCTCCTTTTCAGTACACTACGATCCTTAGCCCAAAGCTCACCCCAAGGGATCCTGGCATGAAATCACGTCATCTTAAGACCCATAAATCCCTATTTCCCTCTAAGTCACCCAATAGTACCGCAACCGAGATACATACTATGGACAGACCTTCTATGAGTTTGAAGTAGTTTCTTTAACCTCTCTAATGCTAAAATGTAGAATTAATAATGATAAAGAAATACCGCAAATCTTGACACCATGCAATGCAAATCTTAGAACATAGCCACTTAAAAATTTTGGAAATCCTCAAATACCACTTATAAATCGTGAACTCATTAGAACCTTCTCGAGAGTCATCCACTCTGCTCAAGTCTTCTATGCACCGCCAATACGAACCGAATGACTTGTGATCCATTAGCACAACATCTAAAGAAGTAACCCCATGTATAAGAAACCGAGTAAATCCCTTCGCCTTTCACACTATATCCGCCACGAATAACAAACACGAATCATTCCAAGATACCCACATGCCCATGAAATATAATACCTCATGCACCTAGCATTTCCCTCCCCCCACTCCCCACATTAACCTCGAAGTCAGCTCCCTTCAAGTCTTAACTAATCCATAAGTATGCCTCAATTCATAACTAATATAACACATGGCCACACGATCTAATCATCGATAGCAGGCTCCCCCACTTTGCTCGAAGCCATAGAACACAACATCTGACAACCCAAAATACCCTTACTCCATATCTACCATGATCTTACACTATAATTCAACTAAATCCTTCATGAGCTCATATAGCCCTAATCATAAGATAACTCAAATCATTTGCTAAGCGCATGTCCAACATCGTGACAATCGTGCGAACTCCTTCAAGAAATCTTAACTCTAAGTGTAGCACATACACATCCCACTAGGTAGAAAGAAAAATCTTCACAGAAACATTGCCAGGATTACACATCCGTAGACCACCCCATAGAAGATAACTCACCTGCTTAGTCTCAAACTGGCACCTCTCGATAACCCTATCATAGTCACAACAACTATGTAGTTACTTAATCCTCCCAAGGCTGAACTCATCAATAAGACACAAGAATTTACTTCATTCCACAAATGAGTAACTAAAAGATCTCTAATAGACTCATAACTCAAGATTGTATAACACTTCAAGATAGAAATCGAGCATCCATAGTCCTTTCGCATCCTAAGTAAAATCTTCTCACACATCTAGACCACCTAAGCATAGTCCTCAGTCACATAACACTTATCATATAGCTATGCAACCACTCACTGAGCCATCAATCCCACTCTTAAGGATACTACCGGACATATAAGTCCAAAAACACATGTTTACATAACAAACCGTTGAGCCTAGGCTGCAAACTGAACCTGGCCTCAAGTCTCTAGTTTGGCCTATCTCCTTAACACAAAGAACACATCTCGCACCACATCTATGACATCACGAGACATCGATGCACAATTGATATTGGGTGCTCAACAAAACATACGAGTGGATGGAAAGAATCAAAGAAATATGCTTCAAGCTGAATCAATACCGCATGATAAGGAAAGAAAGATGGGAAGTTTTTCTTAGATTTCCTATAGCCTTTTGAAGATAAGTATGGACGTCATCGTACCGTTCCGCAAGACTCTATTAGCCACTTGCTCATGACTTGTAGAAACTATGAACCTAAAGATTTGTTACCAACTTGTCACAATCCAAAATCCACCTAGTTGTGCTAGAACCTAACCCAACCCGCTAGGTAAGCCAAACAATAGTCAACACAACACTAATGAAAGTAATAAGAAATCAATACGTGAAATAACTAAATTTATATATAATAACCCAAGGATTGGTAGTACAAGTCATGAACTACTAAGATTTAGATTTACAAAGTTGGTATGAAAGTAATTACAATATCTTTTTGAAATGTACACAAACAGAGTAAGAATCTAAAACTACCAGGTATGGTTGGTAGCTATATCCCAAAAGCAGGTACATCTTCAATGCCAGCCCCATCATCCATAGCATTTCAGCTGCAAGCGTCATCATGCAAGGTGCAGAAGCATAGTGTGAGTACAACTGACCTATTGAAGTGACATGCTAAGGTGTATACATGTGCGAAGTGTGCTACCAAAGCTTCGATTACGCGACGACGCCACAAAATAGCAATTAACATGTTTGAATGGGAGATTTTCCTAAACATGATCTCTAACGTAATTCAAGTAGCACATAAAGGTTTACAAACACATGAAGCATGATATCATGAAGCTTAACACTCAATTCAAGGAATAACATAGCCTAACCACTACCTTGAGCATGGATAAAACTCGGTGCACGCACACATGCTTATCCCTTACATGTGCGTCAGCCTTGGCACGTAGCCATTATCAACAATTCAAGTAACTACTACCTCAAACCAAATTTAGGTAAGATATTTACCTTAAACAAGCTAAATCAATACTTTATAAATGCCTTCCCACGTGTATCGACCTCCGAATGGCCTGAATCTAGCCAAAAAATAACACAAAACTATCAGATAATACCATAGGAAACAACCCCAAATAATAAAGCTTTGTTCATTATATAAATATTCAAAGTCAACCAAAAAGTTAACCTAGTACCGTATCTTGTAACCCGACCAAACTCACAAATCTCGGTTACTCATTCTAATATGGGTCCAAATATACGAGTTTCCTCCTAATTCGACCTCAAATTGACCCCCAAATCTCCAATTTTCATTCTCCAAAACCATAGCAAAATCCTCCAAATTTCTCTTTCAAATCACATAATCTATCTATATAATATCAAAATCGAGCCCTATTGCCTTGTATGAAAACCTCTTCAAATATCGCCTCTCTCCAAGTCTAAGGCTCAAAATATGAAATAATGAGTCAGAATCCCAAAATTGCATCACTTATACTTCTGTCTAGTGGTACTCTTCGCAAAAACTACCACTGCCTCGCGTTTGCGAAGTAAGAAAATCCAACTGCCCAAAATAACTCTTCACGTTCTTGGTCAACCCCTCGCAAATGCGATGTACACATTGCCTCCTCCTTTACAAATGCCAACTTTCCCAATTCCCATCTCTCTTAGAGAACGTGACCCGCAAGGTGCGAATGCGAAAAAGAAAAACTGTAGCTCAAATAACTCTTTGCGAATGCGATAGCCCTGTCTTGAACGTGATAAGGACCTGACACTAGTGAAATTTTCTACAATATAAGAATGCTCTGGGTGGTCCAAAAACCCATTCGAGCCCCCTGAACCCCCTGGAACACTGTCCAATCACACCAATGAGTCCTAATACCTTCCGCAAACCTATCCAAAGGCTCGGAACATTGAAATAAATATAAAAACCACGAATCGATGATCAAAATACAAGTTAAGCTTCTCTTGCGTTCATTAACTTCTAAACTTCGAACCAAGCGTTAAATTCAAGCCTAAACAATCGGAATTAATCCTAAACTTTGCACACGTGTTTCAAATGATAAAATGAATCTATTTCAACTTTCAAAAATAATATCCAAATTCGATGAAATCAAATTCAACCCACGGTGAAACTTACGAACTTTCCAAGCCTTTAAATTGCTAACTTTTGATATTTATGGAAAAATCAACCTAGGATCCTTCAAATCCAAATCCAGACATACGCCTAAGTCCAAAATTACCATACGAACATATTGAAACCATCAATATATAAATCTAAGTTCGTTTACATAAAAGTCAAACCTTGATCAACTCTTGCCATTGAAGCTTCCAATAATAAAACTAAATGTTCCAATTCACTCCAAAACCTTCCCGAAACTAAACCAACCATCCCCACAAGTCACATAACAACAATTACATATAAAGAAAGAATCAATAGGAGACCAGAGCTAAATATACAAAATGACCGATCAGATCGTTACATTATTTTTATATAATTTATTTTCTTCATTTACACAACAACAACAACGGCCCAGTATAATCCCATTAATGGGGTATAGGGAGGGTAATGTGTATGCAGACTTTACCCCTACCCCGAGGGGTAGGAAGGCTGTTCCAGGAGACCTTCGGCTCAAAAAGACGACAAGAGACGATATATTAGTACCATCAATAGAGTAATAATAAAATAACAGCAATATAGAAAATACGAAATAGATGGAAAGTACAATAATAACTAGTAGATAAAGCCATGCATTAGTAGATAACCACTAGCATCCTAAAACTAAATCCTAACTGTCTAGTCCTACTTGGGTGCGCTGTAAAAATATTCGCAACTTCCTCATAACCTACAACCTTAATGCTCGACCTCCACAATACCCTGTCAAGGGTCATATCCTCAGTAATCCTAAGTCGCGTCATGTCCTGCCTGATCACCTCTCCCTAATACTTATTGGGCCGCCCCTACCTCTCCTTGTGCCCACCACAGCCAGTCGATCACACCTCATCACTGGTGCATCAGTGCTCCTCCTCTAAATGTGCTCGAATCACATGAGTCTTGCTTCCCGCATCTTGTCCTCCATGGGGGCCACGCCTACCTTCTCTCGAATATCTTCATTCCTAATCCTATCCATCTTAGTATGCCCGCACATCCACCTTAATATCCTCATCTCTGCTACTTTCATCTTCTGGATGTGTGAGTTCTTAACCGGCTAACACTCAATCCCGTACAACATGGCAGACCTAACCACTGCTCTATAAAACTTACCTTTTCGCAATAGTGGCAGTTTCTTATCACACAAAACTCCTGACGTTAATCTCCACTTCATCCTCCCCACCCCTATACGATATGTGACATCCTCATCGATCTCCCCAATCCCCTGAATAACCGACCCAAGGTACTTGAAACTACCCCTCTTAGGAGTGACTTGAGAGTTAAGCCTCATGTCCACTCCCACTTCTGTCGGCTCGTCGCATAACTTGTGTGAGCACGTGATTTTTGCCCTATATATCAATTACTCCCATAACTCCAAAACAAAATAATTTCTTTCAGTGTTTGCAATTTTGTGGATTTTCGTGGCATTTTCTGTTAATTGTTTGCATTTTTGTTTGTGCATTTTAATTAGTGAAAAATACAAAAATTGCGTTGCATGTGCATTTAGGAGTTAATTTTCATTTTAAGAATTATTTAGTAATTAAATTGTTTTATAAAAAGGGAAAATCACAAAAATAGTTTAATTTGCACCTTTGGATTTTTTACTTTGATTTTGAGTAGTTTTTCTTTTAGTTTGTTTTTAATTAAATGTGATAATTTTTATTAGTATTTTTCAGGTTAATTGGATTTAATTTAGGTTTTAATTTTAATAATGAAAAAAGAAGAAGAAAAAGAAAAGAATTTTGAAGAAAATGAATTAATGAGAAAAGGAAAGAATTGAGAGGAGCTGATTTTGGGCCACTTATGTTAATTCTTTCCAGGCCCAATGTGAAACCCGTCCAAACCACCCGAAACCCGGCACAAACCCGCGCCCTAACCCGGTCCGGTTTCCCCTTCACCAGAAACGACATCGTTTTGCTATCCTTTGATCTCGACCGTCGAGGTTAGTTGATCTAATGGTCCAGAACTAACCTCATCATGATATATAAGTGTCCAAACAGCCCCCTACCCCCTCTCATCTCCTTCACCAGACCTTATTGCCTCCGCCGGAACCGCCTATCGGAAATTGTCTCCGCCGCCGGCGGTACTCCAATCGACCCCAAATTAACGCCATAGACTCCCCTCCTTCTCCTCTTCCCAAATCTCCAAAACCCCTCCCTCGAATCCTAACAGAACTCTTCGAATCTTGAATCGAAGAGGAAGACCAAAACTCCAACTCACCCAATCGTCCCCAAAATAACACCCCTGAACCCTCGTCTCACCCTCATTCCAGAAATCCACCCCGTTGCCCTCGAATATTTGTAAAGCTCCTCGAATCTGGATTTGAATGAACAACCCTAAAGGTCCAGAGGTTAGAATCAGCGAGGTTTAGAAGATTTTAGGCCTAAATCGATGTTACTTGTGTGTTCTTGATATTAAGAACATATGAATAATTTCGGATTGGGCCGGAATCGATGAGTTGAAGGCTGTCCCTTAGGACCTTTTGTCCGGGTCCTCTTTGGTATGTTTCTTTTCTTCTCCTCAGTTCTTTTCCTCCTCTACTTCTTCATTTCTTCTATTATTTGTTGTCCCGATTAGGTCTTTTGTGTTCGTTTATGAGTTGTTTATTATGCATGTTATTTTAAAAATGCTAGGTCACTTAGCTTGATTAGTTAGGGTAATTTTATCTGGTAATCCCTTTAATCTTAGTCTAGTGCTTGATTCCTGTTGTTCAGACTCGTCTCTGTTATGAGCATTTGTTTCAGTCAATTCGAATTGGGTTGGGTTTGGGTTTATGCCTCTAATCTTTTGATTTACTAGTTTGGGTCGAACCTGAATAAATTCAATTCCTTCAGGAAATAACAGGGTCATTAAGGGGTAATTCGGGTAGTCTAGGCTTGGGAATCTTGTATAACAAAACTAGGAAGCTTCCAAAAAGTTGGGGTGGGGGCTATTTTGAAATTCTGAGGTTTACACTAGGGATTTCTAAGCTAAAATGAAAATTTCAGAAAGTTTTAAAGGCAATTTTGAACTCTTTGAGACTGCCCTAGTAGCTTGCCTATAAAGGCATTGTTACTTAGAGCTAAAGTCAGATTTTGAAGGTTGGAAATCTAAAAATACAGAAGCTGCAAAAATTTTACTACTTTAATAGACTTCAAGAGCTAAAATTTCTGAGAGAAAAAGGCAAAGGGCTGAAAATTTTAGAATAACACTGTTTCATTGATTTCTTTGGTGATTTTTGAGGTTTTCTTGGTGCTAAGTCAATTTTCTAATCAGCTGGTTTTAAGATGGGTTAAAGTCGAGTTGTCTTGAGGTCTGTTGGTCCATCGAGTGACTGAAGTTAGTGTTTGGATTATTGTATCTTATCTGCTGGTTCAAACTTGGCTCATAGCTGGTTTTCTTTGGTTATTTCTGGGCTAACTCCATTGATGTTGTTGTTCTGCTGCTGAACCATCAATTTCTATTTTTTTTAAAATCCAGGCACCCCTTGGAACTATATACAACATGTGCAATGCAAACTTGTGTTTGAGTGTGAAATACCATGGATGCAAGTTATCTTTTGAGCTTACTCTTCTATTTCATTCATTTCTGTAATGTCCTGAATACAATCTTATATTCTGCCTAGTAGAGAAGCCCTTCCTCCCCTCTCTTATGTTGTTAATGTCTTGCAAAATCTGTGTGTGTGCTCGTTAATTTAATTAAGGGAAGGTACAAGCATGGGGATGGTTTAAGTTGAGTTGAAGTTCAATCATATAGCTTGCAGGTTATTGAATCTTTGTTTTGACAAGTGAGCCATGGAATTACCATAATAAAAGTTTAGGCTCACGCTAAGCATGTTTGTTTCATATCTGTCAAGGATCAATGTCATTTTGGGGATGGTTTGAATTTATTTGATTAACATGGCTGTGCAAGAAAGCAGAATTGTCTAATGAGGTTCAGCATGATTACAAGATGATTATAGTTTCCGAGTTTTTTTTATGTTATTTGTTCTGTCCTTCTGAAACGATTAAGTTCAGAAGCTAAATGGATGTCATAGTCATTTTGAATCAGATTTAGTCTATTTTATTTTGTTTGGGGTCAATTTGGAACCATCTAGTCCCTTGCTTGTGCGCTAGTTATGTGGCTATAGGGACTCAATCTTGAGTCCCTGTTTGCCGTGCAAAATTGGGCCCAGCTCAAGTCCTTTAGAAATCAGGGAATTGGTAGCCCTTGCATCATGGTATTGGGCTCTCTTTGAGCCCAGATTTAAGATGGGGACTAGACCCACATCAACACTGCAAATAATTCTAATATTCTGCATGTCCAGAGACTCGATCCTTCGCCTATTTTCTTGTGTTCGCGATCTGGGCCTCTACTGGGCCAATTGCTCATGTAGAACCATCATAAGCGATCTGCCTTTTAATAGGGCCCGACACGGATTTAGGCCCCTTCAACGTCAATAATATTTAGTTCGAATTCATTATCAATTCATTGGTTACTAGAACTCAGTTTGAACATTTAATTGAAAGTAGAAAAATAGGAATCCTCTTAGCCTTGTTAAGTAATCAACTAAGCCCATTTATTAGATTGGAGGTGAGCCATTTTAGACAACGCCAATAACTTATGGCCCCCGAGCTTGATTTAAGTTCTTCTTTTTAATTCGGAATTGAGGTGCACCATGCCAAACAAAGACGACAATTGCATGGCCCTCGTTTAATTATTGCTTTAATCCTTAGAATTTGAGGCGTGCCATTTAGTGAATTTCCCATGGCCCTCGCAACGTTCGAAACGTGTAGCTGCTTTAGGTGCGTCATTAAATAATATTACCTTCCTAAATTCAGGTGTGCATTTCATGTGACCAAAATCAAAATCTTACGACATTAAATAAAATGCGTTTCGGACTGCGGGTGCATTTCATGTGGCGCGGTCCAAAGACATGTTTTAGACGACGTTGAAATCTTTCCTCAAAATAATTAAAAGCGGTCAAAGGCTAAAATCTGCACATAGGTTCGTAATTGTTTAAAATCAGATAATTAAGCCGAATATAACAGTTGAGCGACCGTGCTAGAACTACGGAACTCGGGAATGCCTAACACCTTCTCCCGGGTTAACAAAATTCCTTACTCGGATTTCTGGTTCGCGGAATGTTGAACAGAGTTAACCCTTTCCTCGATTCGGGATTCACCCGGTGACTTGGGATACCATAAATTTCCCAAGTGGCTACTCTAAATCTTTTAACAATAAATCCCATTTCGATTGTCACTTAAAGTGGAAAAACTCCCTTATATACCCCTTCCCGGGGGGTGTAGGTAAAAAAGAGGGGCGACAGCTCTAGCGACTCTGCTGGGGACCGAACCTAGAATCTCTGGTTCAGGGTTCAGGAATTCGAGCTTAGAATAATTATTATAGTTGGCTTTATCCATTATCTGAATTTGTTACATGATTTGGGCCTAATGTGCTAATTGATTGCTTTTACCGCTTTGATATTCCGTGAACTGTATATAAACTGTTGCGAATTCCTTCTTCTCTTTGAGTTTTCTAAATCATGAAGAAGTGTGCACTTCGTGTGACTTCTTTTCTGTTAGAGTCATATTCCAAATTTAGAACGAGGTTCGGACAAGTTGCAAAGCCGGTGAAGCTTCTGTATTCCCGGTACGCTGCCCCCCTCGGCTCGAGCTGTCCGCTCGGGTAAGCCAGGTCTAGAACAAATAAACTCAGGTTTTTAAACCTAGTATAACAATACCTCATGCCGGATCCCTAGTAGGAACGTTTGTTTGCATCATGTGCATTTTGACTTTGGAGACTCAACACAGGGGTTGGGTCTGTCTGGGACAGGTGCACCCGAAATAAAAAAGACCATCCTGATGCATCTTACTTGCTACTTGTGCATTTATTTGCTTCAGATTTGCATGCTGACCGGCTTTTGAATAAAAGGGAGAGAATTTGGGAAAAGAAAACAGTAGAGTGAGGTAATTACCTGCGGTGAAAACCAACGTCCCTAAAAGTATACTGAAACTCTGCTGAAATTTTGAAAAAAAGAGAGGAATTTTGTGAAAAATAGGAATTTTTTTTGTGTTTTGGGAAAAGAAAAAAAGAAGTTGGGTTTATTTTCTTAAATTTTTTTTTCCGAACTACGCCAGTTTGATTCTCACAGGGTGTGAGATACGTAGGCAACCCCCATCGGGTCCAACTTTCTTTTTGCAAAAATAAAACAAAAGAACAAAAATTGTACCTTAATTTGAAAATAATTAGGGTGATGCCATTCTTGTCAGAAATAGCCAAATGTCCCTAAAAGGGCGCCGGAAGGCTGTCTTTGCAAGAACATCCACTTTTAGTCACTTTTAAAAGGGTTTGACTGGGTAGCTAACACTTCCTTAAAATCTTCGTTTCGAAGTGCGGAAAGGCCGTATTGGCAAAGCCGGATATTTGTGTGAAAATTTTGGAAAAAAGATGGTCATTTTTCTTGGGTCAAAACGAGTCGTAGTTTCCTTTTAATTAAAATCACCTTAATAAATGTGCAGGAGGAGCACAATTTAAAATGAACCTTTCTCGGTCCGTGAAGAGATCCCTTTGGAGTTACATATGTGGTGGCATGATTTTGGGGAAGATAGCAGAAAGGCCGTGACAAAAGCATTGGGCGGTCTTATCGGGCTCTTGAAGGTTAAGCCAAGAAAAGACGTGATTGATGCCTTGATACCATTCTGGGACCCAACACATAATGTATTTTACTTTGCCGATTTTGAGTTAACTCCTACACTAGAAGAGATAGCAGGTTATGCCGATTTTGAAGGGAATCTTAGAAGTCAATACCCGGTGGCACCAAGAACAATAACCCCTCATAAATTTTTGGACTTGTTAAGCATCAGTCGTGACATTCGAGATAGAAATTTGGCCAAAGGATTCTGTACCTTCTACTTTCTATATCAACGTTACGGGAATCCCCGTGGATTTGAAACACCAGATACCGGTCTTACTCACGCGGGAAACCAAAACAACTGGGAAGCTCGGAGAGGATTAGATTTCATAGCGGCGTTCCTGGGTGTTTTGGTTTGCCCTAGAAAAGACAGAAACATAGAGTTGGGACTTGTAAGGATAACCGACTTTATGATGAAAAAGGAAAATGGGACTATAGTGTCGTTGATCTTGGCAGAAATTTACCGAGCTCTGACCCTCTTTCGGGAAGGGGGAAAGTTCTTTGAAGGGTACAATATGCTGTTACAATTATGGATGGAGGAACACATTTGCCACCGTCCTGGATACTTGAATTGTGGTATGACTGGCCTCGAGTGCATTGAAAAACAAGAAAAACGGGTAGAGGGTTATGAGTTCCCGGACAGTACGGAAGCATGGCATATTCATTTGAGATATTTGACTGCAAATAAGATCGAATGGACATTCGGGTGGCTCTCGGTCGATGAGGTAATCTACATGTCGGCTGAGGAATGCTTTCTGCTGTTAATGGGTCTTCGGAGTATCCAGCCTTATGCTCCGCACAGAGTTCTACGTCAGTTAGGCTGATACCAGACCGTCCCACACGATGAAGATTTGAGTCCGCAGGCCATTGAGTTAGAGCCAAAAGCTTCCTTCCCAGAAGAAAGAGTGCGTCAGATTTGGCATCAGTGCATATTCTTAGGGCCTAATACTCAAGTATGAGATCTATCTAGAGGCGAGGTAGAGCCTAATTATACTGCTTGGTATGGCAAAAGGTATCGGGTTCAACATTAGCCCGAAAGGCCCGCAAAAAGACCCTACGTCCAACAGTTCACTGACGGAGCACAAGTGCAATGGGACTTGTTGGCCAAAGAAAACGAGTACAGGGCTACCATAAGCAAATTGGAGAAACAAGTCAGGGACCTTCAATTTGAAAATAGCTTGCAAGCCGCGGCGGACAAAGGAGAAAAGAAAAAGCTAGCCATAGAAAATGAGGCCCTTTGAGCCCAGATTCAGAAAATGAAAATAGCGGCAGAAAACCCAGCCCGAAGTGCCAAAGATGAGAAACTCATAACTAACTTGAGGCAGAAAGTGAGTGACTATAGTTTTGATTTGAACAAAGCAGAAGGTGAACTAGCCAAGGCTCGAAAACAGTTGGCTAAAAATGCAGATGAACGAGTACGTCTGGTTAAGCAGTTGAAAGAAAAGTACGATGATGAGGTCGCGGGATTAAAGAAAAAGGCCATCGCCACGGAAAACAAAATGATCAAACAGGCGAAAGACTTCAAGGTTGAAAGAGAACATTGTTATACGGCATTGGCACAATTAAAAATAGATCTGCAACAACTTCAGGAGCAAAATCAAGTGGCCGAGCAAACTTTGGGGGCTAGGGCCCAGCATATTGGGCATTTGTTACAATAAAAAGGCGTCATAAGAGAGAGAATTAGAAACATCGCCGATTACATCATTATGAAGTGACAAATCTGTGAGGATATGACTCGCACTACCTTCTTCGCAGAAGTGATGACATTCATTAAGCAGATAATGAATGACTTGGACCGACTTCAAAGGGATCTTCCATATAGGCCAGCGGCGAGACCGAATGATGTCCCGCAAGCACCAGGAGCATTGATGTATTCATGATTTTTCATTTGAGTATGTATTTCCTTTCCGTTAGAGTCTGTCAGTTGTGTTGAGTTTGTATTTTCTTTTGCTAGAATCTGTCAATTGTGTTTGAGTCGGTATTTTCTTTTGTCGGAGTATGATAGTTTGTTTTGGAGTCTGTATTTCATCTTTTCATCAGCGTCTGTTAGTTTCTTTTGGAATTTGTTAGTGTTGAGTCTTTGTAATCAAAGCATTTACTTTTATGAAATTGAAAATCCCAAAAAATTGTTTTTTACTTTCGTACTTATCTCCCAAAACTACGCTCGGTCTGATTCATGCGGGGTCATGATACGTAGGCAATCTCCGTAGGATTCGACCATAACCAAAAGAAAAAAAAAAGAGGAAAAACAAGAGAGAAAAGAAAGAAAAGAGAGGAAAAATAAGAGAAAGAAGCAATGGCAGAACAAGAGGGAAATGAGAGGATAAAAACAAAGAAGAGCAAAGGCCAGAATGAAAAAAAAGAGAGAAAAGAAGAAAAGAAAGAAAAGGCGGGATGATGCAAGCAGCCGATCAAATGCATGATAGAAACGGTTAACTGCTTAGGTGCATTCATTCCCCAAATGTGCGATTACCAATTTGTTAAAGCCCTAACCACTAACAAGGTTGTTGTTGATGTATTGAGTCCAGGCAGGTGGTTAGTTGATTGGCATTCTGGAAACTTACTCATACAACACCCGATCAAAATACAGGCTGAATATGGCCAACCAAGAACCGGAGACAAGTATTGTTGACCCGTCAAAAGAGGTGGAAGAACTGGATGTTAATGCAATGAAGGAAGAGATGTATAAGTTAAAGCAGCAGATGGCTGAAATGTACCAAGCCTGGGAAAAGGGGCATCCACCACCGGTTTATCCCGCCAACCCTGCTTATATCTCACCATCAGCCCAACCTCCAGAGCCTCCCACTGTGAACTCATCTCCAGCATTTCCCCTCTACCAACAATGTTATGGCGCCACTTCCCATACTTCTCAAAATCCACCACCCAAACAAGTCCCATACCCTCCCCCACCAATTACACCTGTTTTTGTGGCACCTCCACCTGCTACATTACACCGATCTTCCAATGAACCTCTGTTCCAAACTCATGACAACTAGTACTATCCCCTTGAACCCACCTTTAAAGTTCCAGAACCATATTCTTACACCCCTCATCTTGATCTCCCAGCAGAGATCGAGACGCCACCCAAAAATCCCGAGCATGAAGAGATGATCAGAAAGGTCAAAAGCTTAGAACAATCATTCAGAGATATGAGGGGGTTGGGTGGTCAAGTAAGTGTGGCCTATAAAGATTTATGTCTGTTCCCAGATGTTCAGTTACCAACAGGGTTCAAAATGCCCAAGTTTGATCTGTATGAGGGGCATGGTGACCTAGTAGCACACTTAAGAGGATTTTGTAGCAAGATGAGAGGAGCAGGTGGAAGAGATGAGTTGCTGATGGCATATTTTAGCCAAAGTTTGAGTGGATCGGCATTAGAATGGTATATCAGACAAGAACACAGCAGGTGGTACACATGGGACGATTTGGCCCAAGCCTTTGCCTGCCATTTTCAGTACAACCTCGAAATTATCCTAGACCGTCTGTCATTGACAAAGATCAAGAAGAAGCCCAATGAGAGCTTCAGGGAATATGAATTCCATTGGAGAGAGCAAGCAGGGAGGGTTGACCCTCCGATGAAAGAAAGTGAGATGGTTGATTATTTCTTGCAGGCTTTGGAACCCACTTATTTTGGTCACTTGGTGTCAGCAGTAGGCAAGTCCTTTAATGAAGTTGTAAAAATGGGAGGCATGCTTGAGGAGGGACTCAAGTCCAACAAGATTATGAGTTATTCAGCAATCAAAGAGACCACCCAGGCCATTCAAAACAGTACTGGGGGTGTACTCGGGAAGAAGAAGAAGGAGAATATTGCTACAATTGAGTCGGGAGCTTGGGTTGGATCCAGGAACATTCCACGTTACTACAACCCGCCTCGACCCTACCACCAAACTTACCCACACACTCCATATAGTCAACCACAACACAATTACCCACCGCCCGATCCCCATTTTTCCATCCATCACGCACAAACCTATACCCAACCTCCCGCTCATGCACAATGGCGTGCGCCGGCTCCACAAAGTCCATACTTAGCTCCACAAAATGCCCATCCACCCCCGAGAGCCTACAGAAATCCCCCTGGAATAGGTTTCTTAACTTTATGTATTGTAATTGATTTTCCTAGAATTATTTGATGTTATTGAGCCAATTTTGGTTAGATTTGATTGGTTTTGAGGCGGATTTTAGAGGAATGTCCCCGGTTGAGCTTTGATTTACTTGTGGAGCGAGGTAAGTGTTGGGTCTAACCTTGATTTGAGGGAATTAGGAAACCTTGAGCTATCTGTTATGTGAATTACATGTGTAGCGGCGTATATGCAAGGTGACGAGTGTATATATGCCGTCAAAATGCCTGTTTCCATGCTTTCCTGCATTTTATAAATTGTTTTATTGTATGTCTTAACTGCTGTATGCTTTAATTGTTTCTTATGGCTTAACTTGCTGCTTGTCACTTATTTCTCTCATATTAAAATGTTCGTTTCTCCCATGCCTCAATGTTATTTGCTACTTGCCTTAATTGTCTTATTTGTACACTTTAACTGTTATATATTTGACTGTCTTTTTTGCTTTGTATTAATTGTAGCATTCCTTGATTTGTACGAGGTTCCATTATAAATTTGCTTTCATATTCTGTAATCGTAGTGATTTTTGTGATTTGTGTTGCTTAGTTGATTTCATTTATTGATTTTCTTTATGGATCAGGTTGCATGCCGCAACAGGTAGAAAAGGGATGATTGATATTGATATGGTGGAATTGAGTTGCACGCCACAATGGATTTTATATGTGATATTGATACGGTAAAATAAGGGAGGATTATGATATTGATAGTGGTACGGTTAGATTGGGTTGCATTCCACAATGGGTGAAATAAGGGAGGATTGTGTTTGTACGGTGGGATCGGGTTGTGCGCCACAACGGATTGTGTGTTTTGTATTCCTTATTACATTGTGTTAGATTTCAGTGTTTTTCGGCGAGTATCTGAGGACTGATGTTTCTGGTTTTACTGAATTTGAGGATTAAGTTTATTTTCATCAGTTAACGGCTTTACTTTTCCTGTATTTCTTTCCTGTTATTATTATTATATTGCGTACAGGATATTGTAAGTGACCCATATTAGCCTCGTCACTACTTCATCGAAGTTAGGCTCGGCACTTATAGAGTACATAGGGTATTGCACTCATAATACACTTTGCACTTTTTATGCAGATTTTGGAGTTGGTCCTAGTAGCAGTCAGTAGATTGCTCGGATCGGACATCTGACAGAGACTTGAGGTACATCTGCTCGGTGTTCGCAGTCCCAAATTCCCTTTTTACCTTATCCTATTTGTTTATTTCATTTCAGATAGTTGTACTTTTATTCAGACCATTATCTATATTATTCTAGCTCATGCACTTGTGACACCAATTTTGGGATTGTATCTAGATATTGCGGTTATTACGATTTTTCTCACTCTATTTCAGTTATTTTGGTTTAATTGGTGTCAGTTAACTTGATTTGTTAAATACGGCTAAAAACTATTCTAACGTTGGCTTGTCTAGGAAGCGACATATTAAGTGCCATCACGGTCCCGAGAGTGGGGATTCCGGGTTGTGACATGCTAGTTGTCGAGATATCATTCTTGTTGGCCTATTCACTATTATTTTGTTATTGTTGGGACTCTTGTACACATTGTGGTTGAGCCATGGTGTAACGAACCGGCCGATCGTTTTGAGAGTTATGTCACCGATCCAACTGCTTCACCCACATCTTTTTATGCTTATGTGACTCGCCGGGAGGTTCTGTGTTTGGTTTCGGAGTGATTTGGGACACTTAGTCCCTCAAATAGAAGCTTAAGCCTTAGGATTTTGACCATAGTCACAACTGTGTGAAGAAGACTCTAGAATGGAGTTTCTTCGGTTTTGTTAGGTTTGTTGGGTGATTTTGGACTTAGGGGCATATCTAGATTGTGCTTCAGAGGTCTGTAGTTAATTTAGTCTTGAAGTGACGAAAGTCGAATTTTTGGATATTTTGACCGGTAGTGGACTTTTTGATATTGTGGTCAGAATCTGATTCCAAAAGTTAGAGTAGGTCCGAAATGTTGAATATGACTTATATGCAAAATTTGGGGTCAATCCGACATGGTTTGATAGGTTTCAGCACCGGTTATAAAAAATTGAAGTTTCAAGTTCTTTAAGTTAGATTGGAGGGTGATTCATGTTTTTAGCTTTGTTTGATGTAATTTGAGGGCTCGACTATGTTCGTATGGTGTTTTAGGACTTGTTGGTGTGTTTGGTTGAGGTCCCAGGGGTGGGGGAGATCGGATTGATTTCGGATGCTTAACGGATTGAAATTTGGACTTAGACAATCCAAGGTAATATTGGGAGCTAAGGGGATGTAGGTTCAAGGTAATATTCCGCATACGCGATGCTCACAAATGCGCCTAAGGAGCGCAGGTGCGACGAGAGACCGCAGAAGCGGACCAGTTTCTGCAGGTGCGCATACGCAGGGGCAACCACCTTATTGCAAATGCCGACCTTGATGAATTAAGTTAAGTCCACACCTACAATGGTTTTTTCATAGGTGGGGAACCGCTGATGCGGCAAACCCCTCGCAGAAGCAAAATCACTGGCAGAAAAAGGGGCCAAGTCAAGGGTCTTATCCCATTTTCAATTTTGGAATTTTAAGGATTAAGGTGATAATTCAAGGATTTTTGAGAATGAACTTTGGGGGGTAATGATTTCTAACTCGTTTATGATTGTATTCCATTAATCTATAATTTATTTTATCATCAAATTAAGGAATTTGGGGAAGAAGGGTGGGGAAGTTCTTCAACTAAGGTTTTGAGATTTGATTGGGATTTTGTTATCGGATTTGGATAATTTTGGTATGAGTGAACTCGTGAGTGAATGAGTGTTCATATTTTGCAGTTTTTACCTGGTTCCAAGGCATGGGTCCGAGGAGACTCTTTGGGACAATTTTCCAATTTCTTGCTTTAGCTTTGATTTCATTAGCTAGATTAGTTTCTTGTAGTTATATTTATGATATGTAATTGATTTTGGCAAGATTTAGGCTATTCGGAGATGGATATTCATGGAAAAAGCATTGTTACAGATTGATTTGAGCTTGGTTTGAGGTAAGTAGCTTTCCTAACCTTGTGTGGGGATCTCCCCTTAGGATTTTGTACTGTTTTGATATGTGAGCGCCGTGTACGTGAACTGACAAGTGCGTACACAGACTATTTGTTGTAAAACTTTATTTTTCACTAAGTAATAACCTGTTTCACTTTATTTGAGCTACACTAGAATATGTAATTATCCTGTTTAGTTTAGAATAACATGTCTACGTGTCTTAGTTGCCTATCTGAACTCTGTGCAGCATGCTTAGTGAATTCCCCGCTTCTTCCTTGACTTGTACTTAGTCTAATCGTAGGATTTCGTGTTGTAGTTGTTATTTCTATTGTTTGAGCTATGTATTTACTTTTGGGACTATGGAATGGTATTCCAGAAGACCCCCCTACATGTTTAATTTGGGACTACGGAACAGTATTCCGGGAGATCCCCTTGCATATTTACTTTGGGACTATGGAACGATATTCTAAAAGATCCCCCTACATATTTATTTTGGAACTATAGAGCGGTATTCCGAGAGATCCCCCTGTCTCGCATATTTACTTTGGGACTACGGGACGGTATTCCGCGAGATCACCCTATACATTTAAGTTTGGGATAACGAGACAGTATCTTAGGAGATCCCCTATTGTTATCTTTGGGTACTGAGTTGTTACCTTTCTATGATTTCATTCTTGTTAAATTTCAGTCTTTATTTTACTGCAATATTTCATTCTGTCTTAATTTATTTTATATATACCAGTAAGTCCCTGACCTAACCTCGTCACTACTCGACCGAGGTTAGGTTTGGCACTTACTGGGTACCGTTGTGGAGTACTCACGCCCTTTCCTGCACATATATTTTCGTGTGCAGTTCCAGGTACCTTTTGCCAGCCTCATTTTTAGTTGCACAATCCCTTCTATTCATGAGACTATAAGGTACATCTGTCGCATCGGCAGACCTCAGAGTCCCCTTTTATCCTTTATGATATTGCTTTCCTTTTATTTATTCTAGTACAGTTTATAGAATAGTTGACAAAGATCTTAGAAGCTTGTGACTTACGATGTTTCGGATTTTGGGAAAGTTGTGTATTCGAGAGTGATTATTGTATATGCTGAACATCATCTCAAAATCTTATTTCAATTATCTGTTATTGTTAGTTGTTAACTTTTAAGTTTTTATTTCATTTCCGCAAATGTTAGGCCTACCTCGTCGTAAAGACAAGGTACCGTCATGATAATTTATGGAGGGAGGAATTGGATCGTGACAGCTTGGTATCAGAGCTCTAGGTTCATACGTGTCGTGAGTCACAAGCCAATTTATTAGAGTCTCGCGGATCAGTACGGAGATGTCTGTACTTATCTACGGGAGGCTATGGAACTGTTAGGAAAATTTCACTTCATTTGATTCCTTGTCGTGCGAAATTGTTGACTTCAAAATTCTAAACTTCTGTATTATATTATCTCACAGATGGTGAGGACACGTGCAGCCAGAGATGATCAAGCATCCGTGCCCCTACTAGAGATGGCAGAGGCAGGGGCCGGGTAGAGGCCGAGGACGACCATATGGTGCAACCAGAGCACCCGAGCGAGTTGGTACAGAGGAGCCACCAATAGCTCCAATTACAGCGCAGGCACCTAAGACGTCTACTATGACTACACCAGCTCTTCAGAACACCATTGAATAGCTCCTGAGCATGTTCAGTACTCTAGCTCAGGCAGGGTCGATTCCCATTGCTCTTTCCACATCTTAGGCCAGGTGAGGAGCACAGACTCCCGCCACCCGCACCTTAGAGCAGTGGGTTAGGTAGATCAGATTCCAGAGGTTATACCGGTACAGCCTGTAGCCCCAGTTCAGCTCGAAGGTAGGGTAGCAGTTTTAGGGGAATTGCAGCGTAGGCTCGAAAGGTACTAGAAGTACAACCCTCCTACCTTCAATGTTTTGGCGATGGAGGATGCTTAGGGATTTCTGGAGGAGTGACACCGTATCCTTCGTACTATAGGCATAGCAGAGTTGAGTGGGGTTTCATTCACTACATTTCAGCACTGAGGAGCAGCCTATTAGTTATGGCATGCTTGTGAGTTGGGCAGTGCAGCTGAGGCAGCTTCTCTTATATGGACTCACTTCTCGGACATGTTTTTGAGAGAGTATGTCCCTTAGAGCCTCAAGGACGCATAGCGCATGGCGTTTGAGTAGTTGTGTCAGGGTGCTATGACTGTTTCAGTGTACGCAGGTCATTTTAGTGACTTGGCTAGACATGCACATGCCTTGGTTTCTACAGTTCGAGAGAGGGTTCATCGGTTTATTAAAGGGCTCCATCCTGGTATCAGGACTAGCATGTTCCAGGAGTTAGAGATGGATATCTCGTACCAGCAGGTGGTGAGTTTTGCTAGAAGAGTAGAGGGCACGCTTGCTTGGGAGAGGGAGGAAAGAGAGGCCAGGAGCTCTCAAGAGTCTGGCCATTATTCTGGTGCCCGTGCCCCAGCTGCAGTTCAACATGTTAGGGGATATGTGAGTTGCCCCGTTCATTCAGCTTTTCCAGCCGCCAATGGTGTTCCCGCTACTTCTAGGCCTCAGGAGCCTTACTATGCACCTCCAGTATCTAGTGTACCTCCTACACGGGTGCTTTTAGAGGCCAGTCCAATAGACCTGGACCGAGTCAGCCACAACAGCCACGCCCTCCCAGAGCTTGTTTTGAGTGTGGAGACACTCACCATATGGTGAGGGATTGCCCCAGACTTAGGAGGGGTGCACCTCCACAGACTTCTCGCCACACCGTGCTCCACTAGGTCCTCGGGTCATAATTCCAACACTAGCTACTACTTCACCTTCTCGGCTAACTTAAAGTGGAGGTCGCCCGAGAAGGGGAGGCCGGGCTAGATACTATGCCCTTCCTGCTCATACAGAGGTAGTTGCTTTTGATTCTATAATTACATGTATTGTTCTGGTCTGTCATAGAGATGCATTGGTTCTATTCGATGCATGCTCCACTTATTACTATGTGTCGTCTTATTTTGCCCCGTATTTGGGCGTAGCCCATGATTCTATGAGTTCCCCTATTCATGTGTCTGCACACGTGGGAGATTCTATTATTGTTGACTGTGTATATCAGTCATGTTTGATTGTTATTAGTTGTTTTGAGACCAGAGACGATTTATTATTGCTCAGTATTGTAGATTTTGATATTATCTTGGGCATGGACTGGGTGTCGTCCCATTATGCTATTCTTGATTTTCACACCAAGATCGTAACGCTGGCTATGCTAGGTTTACTGCGATTAGAGTGGAGGGGTACCTTAGATTACACTCTCAGTAGAGTTATTTCAGTTCTTAAAGCTCAACGAATAGTTGAGACGGGGTGTGGTGTGTATCTAGATTATGCGAGAGATATCAGTATTGATACCCCTACAAGTTAATTAGTCCCGGTAGTGAGGGATTACCCTGATGTCTTCCCAACTGATCTTCTAGGCATGCTGCCCGACAGAGATATCGACTTTGGTATTGATCTGTTGCCGGGCACTCAGCCCATCTCTATTCCTCTATATCACATGGCCCCGTCTTGAGTTGAAGGAGTTGAAAGAACATTTACAGCAATTGCTTGATAAGGGCTTTATTCGGCTCAGTGTGTCATCTTGGGGTGCTCCTATCTTGTTTGTGAAGAAAAAGGATGGTTCTATGCGAATGTCCATTGATTATCGCCAGTTGAACAAAGTTACAGTGAAGAACCGATATCCTTTGCCTCGTATTGGTGACCTATTCGATCAATTACAGGGTGCCGGAGTGTTTTCCAAGGTTGACTTGCATTCAGGCTATCATCAATTGAGGATTTGGGAGCCAGATATCTCGAAGACTGTGTTCAGGACTCAGTATGGTCATTACAAGTTCCTTGTGATGTCATTTGGGCTGACCAACGCCCCAGCAGAATTTATGCATTTGATGCACATTGTATTTCGGCCCTATCTTGACTCATTCATCATTGTTTTTATTAATGACATTCTAGTAAGCTACCGGAGTCTGGAGGATCATGAGCAGCACTTGAGGACTATACTTCAGACCTTGAGAGAAAAGAAATTATATGCAAAGTTCTCAAAAAATCAATCCTGGTTAGATCTGTGGCATTTTTGGTTCATTTAGTGTCGAGTGAAGGGATCAAAGTGGACCCAAAGAAGGTGGAAGCACTGCAGAGTTGGCCCACATCGTCCTTAGCTACAACGATCCAAAGTTTTCTTGGTTAGGTGGGGTATAACCGTCGATTTATTGAGGGATTTTCATCTATTGCAACACCTATGACCACGCTAATCCAGAAGGGTGCTCCATTCAGGTGGATAGAGGAGTGTGAGGAGAGGTTTCAAAATCTCAAGACAGCCTTGACTAAGCCCCAGTGTTGGTATTGCCTAAGGTTTGGGGTTTTATACTGTTTATTGTGATGTGTAGAGGATTGGTCGCAGTGTAGTGTTGATGCATGATAGTAGGGTGATTGCCTACGAATCCAGACAACTGAAGATGCATCAAAAGAACTATCTTGTCCACGACCTCGAGTTAGCAGCTATTATTCATGCCTTGAAGATTTGGAGGCACTATTTGTATGGTGTCCCTTGTGAGATCTACACAGATCACCGGAGTTTGCAGTATCTGTTCAAGCAGAAGGATCTTAACTTGCGTCAACGGAGGTGGTTAGAGCTGCTTAATGATTATGATATCATTATTATGTACCATCCCGAGAAGGCCAATGTGGTTGCCGATGCCTTGACTCGAAGGGCGGAGAGCATAGGGACCTTAGTATATTTACCAGCAACAAAGAGACCCTTGTCATTGGATGTTCAGGCCTTGGCCAATCAGTTTGTCAGATTGGATATTTTTGAGCTGAGTCGAGTTTTGGCTTGGGTGTTCTCCCAATATTCTCTTTATGATCATATTAGGGAGCATCATTATGATGACCCTCATCTTCTTGTCCTTAAGGACACGGTTCAGCACGATGATGCTAAGGAGGCCATTATCGAGGATGATGGTGCATTGAGGATTCAGGGCAGGCTATATGTGCCCAATGTAGATGGATTGCGTGAGTTGATTCTTTAGGAAGCTCACAACACGCGGTACTCCATTCATCCGGGTGCCACGAAGATGTATCAGGAATTGAGGCAACATTATTGGTGGTGTAAAATGAAGAATGACATAGTGGAATATGTAGCCCAGTGTCTAAATTGCCAATAGGTGAAGTATGAGCATTAGCGGTCAGGCGGATGGCTTCAAAAGTTAGAGATTCCGGAATGGAAATAGGAGTGGATCACTATGGATTTCGTTGTTGGACTCCCACGGACTCAGCGGAAGTTTGATGCAATTTGGGTGATTATGGATAGGCTGACCAAGTCAGCTCATTTCATTCCAATGATGACTACTTATTCTTCCGAGCAGCTGACTCGAGTTTATATCCACGAGATTGTCAGGCTTCATCGCGTGCCGGTATCTATCATCTCTGACCAGGGTACACAGTTTATATCCCTATTCTAGAAGGCTGTACACTAGGAATATGGTACTCAGGTGGAGTTTTCTTGGTATGGAGGGGTATTACTATCGATTTGTTGAGGGATTCTCATCTATTGCAGCACCAATGAACAGGTTGACCTAGAAGGGTGCTCCGTTCACGTGGACAGAAGAGTGTGAGGAAAGATTTCAAAAGCTTAAGACAACCATAACTACAGCCCCAGTATTAGTATTGCCTATAGGTTCGACATCTTATACTGTTTATTGTGATGCGTCGTGGATTGGTCTCGATGCAGTGTTGATGTAGGACCATAAGGTGATTGCCTACGTGTCTAGAAAGCTGAAGGTGCATGAAAAGAACTATCTTGTCCACGACCTCGAGTTAGCGGTTGTTGCTGGTTGTGGTTTTGTTTTTCGCGAATGCGAAGGGAGTCACACATTCACAGAGAAGGAAAATTGGTGGATGCCTCTTTGTGCTTCGCGAATGCGAAAGAGGATTAGTGAATGTGAAGGAGGGCTGGGGGTTAGGGGGACCTTACCCTACGCGAATGCGGAAGGACAACCACGAACGCGAAGGAGGAATTCCAACTGGGGGCAATTGGCAATCGCAAACGCATGAGATTGAAAGCGAATGTGATATTGTGCATGGTTAGGCCTTCGCGAACATGACCTTGGTCACACGAATGCAATGAAAGACGGGGCCTGGGCAGATTTTTGAAGTCAGAATTTTTCTCGTTTCACTCATTTATCTATTGGTTTGGGAGATTTTTGGAGAGCTTCAAAGGGAGATTTTCATCATCTATTGCAACGTATGCAATTCCCGCATATTGTTAGCTAACTACAAGGATTCTACAAGGATTTAAACATGAAAATTTATGAAAATTGTGAGATTTTGGCAGGAAAATATAGAATTGGTATTTTTGGATTTTAACTACGAAATTGGACATGGAATTAGGAATGAATAATATATTTGAGTTCGTAGTGTTATGGGTAAAGTTTATCTTCAAAACTTTTTAGAATCCGGGCACGTGGGCTTGGAGGATGAGTTTATTTGCTTTTCGAATTGAGTTGGAAATTATTATAAATTTATTAATTATGGGTATTAAAGTATATTTTTATTGGTTTACACCTTATTTGACTAGTGTCAGATCTTTGGCCTTGAATTGAGGAGTTAAAGAGGCGTTGGAGCCGGTTATGGAACTTTCAAGCGAGGTAAGTCTCCTGTATAACCTTGTGAGGGGAAAATTACCCCTAAGTAATGTATTGTTATGTGCTACTAGTTGTGGGTGCTACGTACGCACGGGGTGACGAGAGTCCGTACGTGCCTAAAGCATTTTTTTGTCCGGGTAGACTTAGGACTTTACCATGTAATATTTGAATTGTTTGAACTCATTTTGTTGGCTTAATTAATTGAAATTATAATTGAACTTGATTTATAAATTACATATATATTAGGCCGAGCCTTATCACCTTGAGTTGTTGGCAAGTTATTTGAGAATCGGTAAAGATTATACTCACTTTGTGTTCATATATTATATCACAAGCACGTGCCTCGTAATTTAAAAATTCCTTTCCTTTCTTGTGGAGCGGGCCGAACGCCTCAGCAAGATCATAAACCACACTCTTTTGGGAGCAGGCAGTTCACCTTGGCAGTATAATAGATGCATCTATGGTTCGTGTCGTTCGACCTCAGTAGTGTAAACGTTATGATGGGATCGAGTCATTCGCCTCAGTAGTATCATATTCCTTCTGGGATCGTCCAATACGACCTCGACATAATCGGGCATTATATTGCTAGCACTCCGAATATGCACGAGATTTTCCTTCCATGGATGCCTTGCATTTTATATGGCATTTCTTATTCATCTGATATTGCCATTGGATATTTTTTGAGTTGTTGAGATAGGATATGATATTGAGAAGTTTATATCATTAAAAGAATTTTGAAAGGTTATGTTGGTTACCATTTCATCCTACTATTACTGTTGTGCTGCATATATGTTTAGTATTTAGCATACTGCTTTATTAGACCTCTAGTAAGTGTTGTCGTCGATCCCTCGTCACTAGTTCTCCGAGATTAGGCTAGATACTTAGTGGGCGTGCGTTGATTTACGTACCCATGCTACACTAGTTGCACTTCTTTTGCAGATGTGTATATATATGTCCAGTGGTTTTTTGGGCGCAAGGGCATGGCTGTTGCTAGGACTTTACAGTGAGCTTCATTTCCATGTTATGATCCGCAGCATGCGGAGCTTGATACAGAGTCTCCATCAGAGTTATTTATATTCTCCTACATAACTTGTGTTTCAAATAGATGTTGTATTATTATTGTACTCCTTAGTAGATTCTCATACACTCGTGACATAGGATATTTGGTGTTACCACTGGATGTTCATTATTGTAGTTTACATAATTATTACCATTTCACCTTGTAATTTATATTTTGTACATAAGTTGGAAATAAAATAAATTACGGGTATTCTATGAGTACAGACCTTACTCTACTTATTTAATAGGATTCTTGATTTCAAAAAACAATAAAATGAGTAACTAAGCTGATTAAATACTGTTGGCTTGCTTCACGGCGGTGTTAAGTGATATTATGACATATAGTAGATTTTGGGTCGTGACAGTTTGGTATTAGAGCTCGAGACAACGTAATAAACGGACATAGATTTAGAGGAAGATGAAATATCAGAAGAGGTTGTTAGGGAAGTTGAGAATTTTGAGAACAGATCTACGTCCAACCTGGACGAGACCGAGATTGTTAACCTGGGAGATGTAGAGAACGTCAAATAAAGGAGAATCAGTGTCAACTTATCACCATCAGAAAAGAAGGAATACATAGAATTTCTAAGGGAATATGAAGACATATTTGCTTGGTCGTATGATGACTTGATTGATCTGAGTACATCTATTGTGGCTCACAAACTGTCAACCGATCCAACATGTCCGCCGGTAAAGCAAAAGCTCAAAAAGTTTAAGCCTGACATGAGTCTGAAAATCAAGGAAGAAGTCACTAAGCAAGTCAAAGCCAATGTTCTCAGGGTAGTAGAATACCCAACAAGGTTAGCCAACATTATGTCAGTACCAAAGAAGGACGGGAAGGTCAAAGTCTGTGTCGACTACCAGGATCTCAATCGGGCCAGTCCGAAAGATGACTTCCCCTTGCCAAACATACACATCCTGATCAACAATTGCGCCAAGCATGAATTGCAGTCATTTGTGAATTGTTTCGCTGGGTATCATTAGATCTGGATGGATGAAGAAGATGTTGAGAAAACGGCTTTCATTACGCCGTGGGGAATGTACTGTTACAATATGATGTCATTAGGCCTGAAGAATGCAGGGGCCACCTACATGAGGGCCAGGACTACCATCTTCCATGATATGATAAACAAGGAGATAGAGGTGTACGTAGATGATGTTATTATCGAGTCCAAGAAAGCCACTGACCACATGGAAGATTTGAGGAAGTTCTTCAACAGATTACGGAGGTACAACCTGAAACTGAATCCCACGAAGTGTGTATTTGGGGTTCCTGCCGGAAAACTACTTGGGTTTATTTTGAGTCGCCGAGGAATAGAACTGGATCCATTAAAGGTCAAAGCTATTCAAGAATTGCCCCCTCCAAAGAACAAGAAGGACGTGATGAGTTTCTTGGGGAGACTTAACTACATCAGCCGATTCATAGCATAGTTTACAGTTATCTGTGAGTCAATCTTTATGATGTTGAAGAAGGACGCCGCTGCCAAATGGACTGATGATTGCCAAAAAGTTTTCGACAGAATCAAGGAATACCTATCAACACCACTAGTCTTAGTTCCGCCTGAGCCAGGTAGACCCTTATTATTCTACCTTGCAGTATTGGATGAAGTATTTGGTTGTGTTCTGGGGCAGCATGATGAAACGGGAAGGAAGGAGCAAGCCATTTATTACCTCAGTAAGAAGTTCACCCTGTACGAGGCCCGATATTCTCTGTTAGAGCGCACCTACTGTGCTTTGACTTAGGTAGCTCAGAAATTGAGGTACTACTTCTGTGCTTATACTATATATCTCATATCAAGGATAGATCTCTTGAAGTACATCTTTCAGAAGCCCATGCCTACTAGCAAGCTAGCCAAGTGGCAAATCCTGTTAAGTGAGTTCGACATTGTTTAAGTAACTAAGAAAGCGATCAAGGGACAGGCATTGGTAGATCACCTAGCTGAAAATCCCTTGGATGGAAAGTACGAACCCCTAAAAACATATTTTCCTGACAAAGTGGTATCATTCATAGGAGAGGACATTGCAAAATCCTATGATGTTTGGAGAATGTTTTTCGATGGAGCAGCAAATTTCAAAGGAGTTGGTATAGGAGTAGTCCTAGTATCAGAAACTTGTCAGCATTATCCAGTGTCTGCCAAACTCAGGTTCTCGTGCACCAACAAAATGGCCGAGTATGAAGCCTGCATCTTAGGTCTCAAGATCGCCATTGACATGAACATTCAAGAGTTGCTAATGATCGGAGATTCGAACCTACTTATACATCAGGTCCGAGAAGAATGGGCAATGAAAAACTCCAAGATACTCCTGTATCTGCATCATGTATAGGAATTAAGAAATAGGTTCACAAAGACAGAATTCCAACATGTTCCTAGAGTCTAGAATGAGTTCACCGATGCATTAGCTACCCTATCATCTATGATACAGCATCCAGACAAGAACTTCATTGACCCCATTCCAGTAAAGATCCATGATCAGCCAGCTTATTGTGCTCATGTTGAAGAAGAAGCAGACGGAAAGCCTTGGTTTCATGATATCAAGGAATATTTGGCAAAAGGCGAATACCCGGAGCTCGCAAATCCTACTCAGAAGCGCACACTTCAGAGGTTGTCTAACAATTTCTTTCACAGTAGAGAAATCCTGTATAGGAGGACTCCTGATTTGGGATTACTAAGGTGTGTCGACGCAAAGGAAGCATCCAGGCTACTAGAGGAAATTCATATTGGGACCTGCGGCCCGCATGAATGGCTTTGTTTTAGCAAAGAAGATACTCCGAGCTGGTTACTTTTGGATGACTATGGAGACGGACTGCATCCAGTATGTTCGAAAATGCCACTGCTGCTAGATACATGCAGACATGATAAAGGTACGTCCAAATGAGCTTAATGTAACGAGCTCACCATGGCCGTTTGTCGCTTGGGGAATGGATGTTATTGGACCAATCGAGCCTGCCGCTTCCAACGGGCATAGATTATCCTGGTAGCAATCGAATATTTCACCAAATGGGTTGAAGCAACATCTTACAGAGCACTAACCAAGAAAGTCGTGGCAGACTTTGTCTGCGACCGCATTGTCTGTCGATTCGGGATTCCGGAGTCAATCATTACTGATAATGGCTCCAACCTCAACAGTGACTTGATGAAAGCCATGTGTGAAACTTTCAATATCAAACACAAAAACTCTACAGCCTACAGACCTCAAATGAACGGAGTTGTAAAAGCCACCAATATGAATATAAAAAGATACTAAGGAAAATGATAGAGAGGCATAAATAGTGGCACAAGAAACTATCATTTTCTTTATTGGGGTACCGCACCGCGGTCCGCAGATCAACTGGGGCAACCCTCTATATACTGGTTTATGGTACAGAAGCAGTCATTCTCGCTGAGGTAGAAATTCCCTCCATAAGGATCATACAAAAAGCAGAGCTCGACGATGTAGAGTGGGTGAAAAGTTGTTACAAGCAGCTGGCTCTCATCGATGGAAAGAGAATGAACATCGTTTGCCATGGTCAGCTTTATCAGAATAGAATGTCCAGAGCCTTCAACAAAAGAGTCAAGCCGAGACAGTTCACGCCGGGGTAGCTGGTGTTAGAGAAAAATTTTCCGCATCAAGGTGAAGCCAAGGGAAAATTTTCTCCCAACTAGCAGGGTTCGTACATGGTTCACCGAGTTCTAACAGGAGGATCCCTCATACTTGCAGAAATGGACGGAGAAGTCTGGCCGAAGCCGATCAATTTAGATGCAGTCAAGCGTTACTATGTGTAATCTTTATGCTTTCCTCATATGATGTAAATTGAACTACGCCTGACCTGATTCCCGTTTAAGGGGGGATACATAGGCAGCCATATGGGTTCAGTGACAATTCAATAAATTTTTCATTTCCCCCTGCGATTGGAAGCTGGGGCAGATTTTTGAGGAGGACACTCAAAATTTCAAAGTGGATTTCGGCTAATTATCGCTAGCAGCAATCAGAAGCAGCAAACAGTAAACTGGGGCAGAATTTTGAGGAGGACCCTCAAAATTCCGTAACAAGGAAGGTTGTAATGTCTTGGACCACGTCGCAGTCGTCGGTTCATCTAAAGAAAATTATTCTTATTTATGTATGCCTTTACTAAATCATGCATGTTTATAGCCAAAATTGCCTTGTTTAGCAACGCTACCCCCAATGATACGTACATCGTCACCAGATCAAAGCCGATCAGGTCAAGCAGAGCCAGCGGGGATACGAATTGACCTCCCCCTTTTACAAAACTCACGATTTTTCTTTGGATACAGGCACTTGAGTTGCAAAATCATCAAATATACTATACCCTCACGAGACTCACATTGCTCAGAAATACATTTCTCAAAACCATTGCACTCTCTCACAGCTACTATCCGCACGCAGCATCCCCAGCAGACACAGTATCCCCAGCAGTCGCAATATTGCAATCCGCTATCAGCTAAGAAATTCTATTGTCATTTTTGCCCTTTTACTTATTTCATAAGGCTACCATTCTGCCTTCCAAGATTAAGCTCTGTCTCCATTTGCATTCTTGCATTGCATAAGGCTACCATTCTACATTCCGAGACTAAGCTCTGTCTCCATATGCATTTCTGCATTGCATAAGGCTACCATTCTGCCTTCCGAGACTAAGCTCTATCTCTATCTGCATTTTTGCATTGCATAAGGCTACCATTCTGCCTTCCAAGGTTAAGCTCTACTTTCATCTGCATGGCTGAAAGATCGCCACCTTATTTACATTAGCATGGCTGAAAGATCGCCACCTACTACATCTCATGGGCTGAAAGATTGCTACCTTATTTACATTTGCATTGGCTGAAAGATCGCCACCTCTACATTTGCATGGCTGAAAGATCGCCACCCATTGCATCTCATCGGCTAAAAGATCGCCACCTTATTTACATTTGCATGGCTGAAAGATCGCCACCTTATTTATATCTGCATTGGCTAAAAGATCGCCACCTCTACATTTGCATGGCTGAAAGATCGCCACCCATTGCATCTCATCGGCTGAAAGATCTCCACCTTATTTTCATTTGCAAGCTTGAAAGATCGCCACCTTATTTACATTTGCATGGTTGAAAGATCGCCACCTTATTTACATTTGCATGGCTGAAAGATCGCCACCTTATTTACATTTGCATTGGCTGAAAGATCGCCACCTTATTTACGTTTGCATCGGCTGAAAGATCACCGCAAAATATACATTTGCATTGGCTGTAAGATCGCCACCTTATTTACATTTGCATGGATGAAAGATCGCCACCTACTGCATCTCATGGGCTGAAAGATTGCCACCTTTCATAGCCCGAGAGCATCATTTCATTTCATGTGAATCATTTATTATACGCTTCATGTACCAGGACATCATGGTTAAGGACGTCACCCTAATCGTCCGTGGACAAACATTCATAGTCCGATGGAAATTTGCATCATGTTTAAATTTACGCACAATATATGCTTTTGTTGCTTATTTGTAGGTAAACCGGTGTGCAACGGCCATCTCAGCAGGAGTGATCCCGCTCCAATTCCCGCAGCCCTGTTAGACTTTGACCATTCACCCCGTCCTTAATATCGCGTCGGTTCTTGAAATGTCTCCATCGACATACTCTGCCGGCGGATCTTGAACTACATATGGACTGATTCCTATAAGACCAGGGATATGTAGATAGCTCAGAAGCCGGAGCACGGCCTAAGCCTCTTCGAACCATTTTGTTCGGTCAAAATTGGCCATCATATCTTTACCCGACAACTCTTTCATCCTTCCCGGGTAAAGAGGGGCAGCTGTTGATACCCAAATTTTCCCTGTATATTTTTAATATGCAAAATACTTTTAAAATAGCATGCATATGCATGTAAGTATGTCCCAAGGTTTTAATATTTTTCTTTTAATTTTTAAGGATTTGTAAATCAATTTATTGCCTTATTTTATCAAGAAAAACCCAATAATTATTTCCAAAATTACCTTTTTGGTAATTTATTTATTGGATTCTCATATTTGTGCTAAAATATATCTAACATAATCTTTGCGTATTTTTACAAATTTATTTGGCATTTTTAAAGCTAAATTGCATATAATTGCAATATTGGCCTCTTTTAAAACATAAATCATATTTATATTTATAAAATTGACTCCAGTATTTTTCATTTGATATATATGTATTATTAATCAGCTAGTGCTTTTAATTTATGTACAGAAATTATTTTACTATTTTTTATAAAGAAAATAAGGGGAAATGGCTATTTAAATGTTAGCCCACTTGCATTTAAATTTTAGCCAGATTTGGCACCCAATTAAATCCAACCTAATAACCCAATTACCTAGCCCAAATCGTAAATCTACCTGACCCACAACCCGTTTAAATAAATCGCCCGGATCCCCATTCAATCCAGGCCGTTGATCGAAATGTTCAACAACCACCATTTGCCCTTCGTTTTTTTAACATAAACCTACCCCCAAACCCTAGCCATTTGCACCTGTAGCCGCCTTTGAATTCCACCCTAACCGCCACCTTCAATCACCACCCTGAAATCGCCTAAATCCATGGCTTCCAAAGTTATTAGAGGCCTGTATCTGCCTCATATGACTCCTACATGCTCGATTATCATAGTTTCAAGGCCGGACCTTGAAGAAGCTTGGCCCAGACTTCGGTTGATCTCAGTTCTCCAGTCATCTTCGACCTTGCTCTGGCTAGCCATGGTTATTCAAGCCCGATCTTGACTTCTCCTACATAGATCAATGACTTTCCAAGCCTTTCTCGCCATCTGGGTTCTTCTGAATCCCTAACCTTTGAGGTTCTTCTGATTCTTTTAGATTCGTTGTAGATCTGTGTTCTCTCTAAGCTTTTAAACGTTTTCTCAAAGTCTCTTTCAAAACTTTACCTTCAAAACCTTTATCTTTTCCGATTTAGGGTTTTGTTAAGATAGTTCGAAGCCTTCTCTGATTTTTAGCGTGTTCTACTATGTTTCTTATGTTGATTCTTCTACTATGTTATTATGTTGTTCTTCTACTGTGCTTCTTTATGTTCAAGTCTTAGTTCTTTCTTAAGGTTTCTGATTTTATTTTCTTTGTTGATATTTTTGCATGATTCTCTTATCTTTCGTCTCTATACTTGAGTGATGGTGAAAACCCTAAAGTTTGGGGGTTTATTTGAGTTTTGAGACTATTTTCTATGTGATTTGTTCGTTCCTCATCTCTGAACTTGTTTGGTTTCAAAACCCTAATTTTTTTAGACCTATTCTAGTTCCTGAAGTCGTTTTTTCTCCTGCTCGACTGAGTTTCGAAATCTTTGTTTCAACTTTTGTTTCTTTATATGATTCTGACTTCCTGCTAAACTCTAAAAGATCTTTTACTGGACCCTTTGCATGCTATTTGATACTCTTTCCCTTCTCCATTGCTAAGTTACTGAAACTGACCTATGTGACTACGATGTTCTTATAGTCCACTACTTACTGATTTTGCAATTGCATGACACTTTTCTTTGTCCTAAACTCAACCTCGCATGCCTAATACTTGTGTGCTCTTTATATATGTTGAGCTTCTCCTCTAAAATGACTTTCAATATTCGACTGATTTTGGACCTCCTTGTGTAAGTCTGATTGATTCTTTCCTTGTTTTACTAATTTCTCTGTTTCTTGGTTTGATTTGAAAACTTTCCTTAGCTTTCTGACTTGTTTTATCCATGAACCAGTAATTTCGAATCTCTGAATCCTTGATTTACTATGTACTGATTGATTCCTGCCTTACTTATTTAACCGTGCATTTCAAAGATCCTTCCCTTAATTAAATTCCTATGTTTTACCCCTAATTGTCTACTTTGCACAAGATGCTTGTTTGATCTCTTTCCTTAAATGATTTATATTCATTACCATTTAAGTTTGAACTCCTTAATTAAAGGAAGTTCTTCTACTAATTGATTTTAATTGGTACATGGTTATTTTCTTGCCTTATTCTCTGCCTGTTTTCGAACTATAAATACCATGATCTTTCATTGACACAAAGACACACGAACACTCTTAGTTTTCTGAACTTACACTCACATTCAAAAAACACACTCTCTCTTGTTACTTGTACAATGGCCTGTTTTCTTTCAAGTACAGCTATTGCTGTATTTTGTTTCTTTGAACTGGTATGTTCTGATTAAAATTTCCAGCATTACAACAATGTGTTTACTTAATACTTTTACCTTCTTGTATGTCTACTGCTTGTGTTTAGTTCAGTACTTATTTTAGCATGCTATAATTTCCTTCTGCCTGCTCTGAATCTATTATGAATCCCAAACCCCCACCCCAATGTGTTTGATGCTATGGTTTGCTTGAGGCATGACAGTACTGAATATTACTTCCCATGACTCAAGCTTGATCCCCTACCTCTATGTTTCTCTGATATTGTATGTTCTGGTACGCTTATAGGCATGCCAGCATTGTCTATTGTTGTGCATGCCCAAAGCTTACCCTTGCCTAAGCACATAGGCTCTTTGTAACTCCCCTATTCCCTTGAACCCCTTTTGTGTACTTGTTTGTAGTTGTTTCCCTCTCATTCACCCTTTAGAATTCTGTTCCTCACTTTCACTCTCTCTTAGAGTTTAAGTTCTGCCCCCCTCTTGTGAGCCTTGCCTTGGGACCCCTTGAGTTCCTTATGAACTTGGACACTTAAGGGCTGACACTTCTACACTGCACTTGCCCCTATTTTGATAATACAATTTGGGTGTGAGCACTACCCGGAGCCCCATTGAGGCTCTTATGGAACTTTGACAAACTCAAATTGGAGAAAGGCTTTGGATCAATGGTCTTTGAGTTGGGTTTATCTTGTAACTCAGAGAGAAATTCAGAATCAGGCTTCCTCTAGTTGTACTTTTTTACTTTTCCTAATGTAATTTTATTTATTCTGCTTTGTAATAATTTGTAATAAACGTTTGGGGCTGGGTAGTGAAAAAGGGTGGGTAACTATGTATGCAAAGGGTAGAAATCACGACTATAGGACTATTATTCCTGCATATTCAATCTCATATAGAAACCATGTCTATAGGATTTTGCATGTTCAATTACATCTAGAAATCATGTCTATAGGGTTCTGCCTATTTAACTTCATATAGAAACCATGTCTATAGGATTCTACATATTCAATTACATCTAGAAATCATGTCTATTGGGTTCTGCTTATTTAACTTCATATAGAAATTATGCCTATAGGATGTTCGGAATTATGCATGTTCAAACTTCAGTTAGAAATCATGTCTATAGGGTTCTGCATATTTAACTTCATATATAAATTATGCCTATTGGATGTTCTGAATTCTGCATGTTCAAACTTCACTTGGAAATCATGTCTATAGGATTCTGCATATTTTATTTCATATAGAAATCATGCCAATAGAAATGTTCAATTTTGCATAAGGTTTAAAACAAGGTCCGCATTTAGACACCACGTCTACAAGGTCTTAAATCAGTAACGCCTAGAAAGCAAGCCTATAGGAGTTTCTAATAAAAAAAAATCTAATTCGCCCCACTCAGTGTTAGATATAAAACCAGTAGTAATGGCTGCTATCATTTGCAGAACTTGCAATCATTTCATTTAAATTCTGCCCCTCTCTTTCAATAATTTGAGTACCTCACTTAGCAAGTTTAACGAGTATGCATTCAAACAGTTCATTTCGAGCCTTACTGTTTCATTGCTTTCTGAATCCAGTAGCTACCATGCTCATAGGATCTTTGTCCAACACTTAGGCGAGCCTTAGTAACAAATATAAACTGAATCTGCTTCTGTTAATTATTACAACCAGTAGGCAAACCTGATTCGGACTTCTTATCTAAGTTATGTGATTAGCTGAAACTGTCTCAACAATTTCCTCTCACTCGTCTTTAATACCTTTTAAATCAGACCTAAATAGTATGTGTAAGTTATGCTAATTACGTGCTTCTTTGTTTAAGGAGGTATATCTAAGCCTCTACTTGTTATATGTTTTTCTCCAATTTGCAATACGTGTTTTGTACGTCGTCTTAGAGTTTTTTTTTCCTTTGAAGCTACAAATAAGCCTAATATCCGTCCCTTTTAGGATTAGTAGTCCTAAATACCTCCAAAACTAATAGGATTGGGGCGGGTAATAGCATGCAATAAGTAAACGAGACCAATCCGCGCTTTAAATACCTTAACGAGGTGGGAACGGTAGATATGGATATGATGACCACACGATAATGTCATGTGTAGCCCTTCATTGAGGAGTGATTACCGGGCATTGTGTGGGGTGATCCATATTGTTAATAAATCTAGGACCCCCTTTCCCTTATTTCTTTATTTCTTTTATCATTTCAACTCCTTCTTTAAAAAATTAGCTTTCTTTGCTTTTCCAAACTTTGTTTGTTTGCATGTTATTATACGAAACCTCCTTTTATTTGGGCCTTATTTGTCTACATGTTAATTGCACCCCAAATTCACAATAATTGTCTGGCCGGGAATTACACTAGTAGATTCTAAGGGGTGCCTAACACCTTCCCCTTGGAATAATTTCAAGCCCTTACCCTAATCTCGGGTTATTTAAAATCAAACATTTTTGGTGTCCTAATGCACCCTAAACATTAGGTGGTGACTCTTCAAACGCAAACCCAATTCCCAAAAGGAATGAGTTGTCCCTCCAAATGTCATAAAACCGATTTCGCTTTAGAAAAAGGGGGTGCGACAATACACTGTTTCTAAAATAAGTAAAGGAAACAGGATAAAGGAAAGATAGGAGGTGACGCCAAGGCCTGCGGACGTCTACAGGACTACCTCGGGTCACTTGTGGGGACTAAAGACAGCACCCCTACAACGGTCCAAGCACTCTGATATCAATATCTACACACAGTGCAAGGTATAGTATCAGCACAACCGACCCCATGTGTTGGTAAGTGCCTAGCCTAACCTCGGTGAAGTAGTGACGAGGCTAGGACCAAACTACCAAATAAACCTATGTAGTTAAATCATATACAGTGGAAAAATAAAAGCAGATAATTATAGTTAAAGATGGGCGGGGGAAAACATGCTTCGGGGAAAATAGATAACAACAGAATATCAAAGGGAATATAAAGAAACCAAAATCCAATTACTAACAAGGATAAGGAAAACAAATGTAGAATTCACTTTCATTTCACATCTTGTTGCAGGCGTGCAACCCGATCACATTTCATGTATCTCATTGTAGGCGTGCAACTCGCTCCCATTTCATATATCTCGTTGCAGGCGTGCAACCCGCTCCCATTTCATATATCACATTGCAGGTGTGCAACCTGCTCATATTTCATATATCTTGTTGCAGGCGTGCAACCTGCTCTCATTTCATATATCTTGTTGCAGGCGTGCAACCCGCTCCCATTTCATATATCTTGTTGCAGGCGTGTAACCCACTCCCATTTCATATATTTCTGTGGCGGCGTGCCACCCGATCCCATATACAAGTCAACAACAATCACAAAAGAATCCCGGCAAGGGAATAAGAGCTATATAACAACATCCCGGCAAGGGAACGATAATATTTCAACAATATCTCGGCAAGGGAACAATAATATCAAAACAAACATCCTGACAAGGGAACAATAGTATGACAATAACATCCTGGCAAGGGAACAATAATGATAATAACATCCCGGCAAGGGAACAATAATGATAATCCTCATATGAAGCGCAATAAACCACAACGGGTCATAACAATTACACTACAAGACTCACGAGCATGATTGACACCGACGTATAGATACTTGTCACCAGGCCTATACGTATACTCCACAGTTACCACGTAGCAAATAAGACATGACTCCTAATCCCTCAAGCTAAGGTTAAACCAAACACTTACCTCGATGCCACAAACACAATTCAAGCCTCAACTATCGCTTTACCTCTTGATTCCACCACCAACTCGCTCATATCTAGCCAAAAGTTACTTAATTACATTAATAAACGCTAAATGAATCAATGCCAATGCATGAAAATAAGTTTTCTAAGTTTACCCAAAAAGTCAAAAATCGCCTCCGAGCTCACATGGTTAAAACCCGAGGTTTGAACCAAAACCCGATTACCCATTCCCCACAAACACAAATATATAATTTGTTTTGAAATCGGACCTCAAATCGAGGTCCAAATCCCCAATTTTTAAAAAAACCTAGGTTCTACCCAAAACACCCAATTCCCCCCATGAAAATCATTGATTTTGAGTTAAAATCATGTGAAAAGATGTTAAAGATTGAAGAAAACTAGTTATAAATCACTTACAATCGATTTAGAGAAGAAGTTGCCTTTGAAAAATTGCCCTAGGGTGTTTTGGTTTTGAAAGAGTATGAAAAATGGTTGAAATGCGTCTAAGTTATGAATTTATAGGTCTCTGATGTCGCAATTGCGACCAGTGTTCGCAATTGCAAACCCTTTAGAATTCTGAGACCTTCGCATTTGTGATCCAGTCTATTTTCCGGTCTTTTTCGCATTTGTGATAGACCTCTCGCAAATGCGAAGTCGCATTTGCGATACAGGAGTCGCATTTGCGACTAAGGCAGTAATTAGGGGCATCACATTTGCGATGGAAAACATGCATTTGTGAGGGAAGGCTAGCCTGGGCTAGTTCGCATTTGTGACCCAACCCTCGCATTTGTGATCCAGGCTTCGCAAATGCAAAGCCTGCAGGCCTGCAATAGAACAACTGAAACCTGCAAATTTTCCAAGTCCAATTCTACTATGTGGCCTAACCAAAACTCATCCGAGCCCCCGGGGCTCCAAAACAAACGTGCACACCAACCTAAAAAGATCATACGGACCTGCGCGTGCATTCAAACCACCAAGATAACATCAACAAATATCAATTTAGCATCAAAATCATGAAATTTCTTAAGAACTTCAAATTTTCCAACCTTCTCAAATACGGTCCAATTCACATCGTTTCCAGTCTGTTTCTTACCAAATTTCACAGACTTATCTTAAATCACATATAAGACCTGTACTAGGCTCCGAAACCAAAATACGGGCCCGATATCAATGGTTTCAAACATAAATACTCTTCTTTATTTCATAATTAATTCAACAAAATAATTTATTTCAAAAATTCATTTCTCGGGCTTGGGACATCGGAATTTGATTCTGGTCATATGCACAAGTCCCATATTTTCCTACGGACTCTCCAAGACTGTCAAATAACGGGTCTAGGTCCGTTTACCCAAAATGTTAACCGAAGTCAACTTAAATTCATTTTAAAGCCAAAATTCATCATTTTTCATAGATTTTCACATAATGGCTTTCCGACTACGCGCCCGAACTGTGCACGTAAATCGAGATGATACTAAAAGATGTTTTAATGCCTCGGAACTCCGAATTTATTTCTAAAACAAGTGATGACCTTTTGGGTCATCACATGATTTTAGTTATTTTGATGGTCTGAATGACCTATTTGCTTATGAAGAAGCATTGACTGAGGTTGAGGAAAGCGTAAAGGCTGCATCTTTATATGATTTTGTTGAGTTTGATCCATTGATTCCTATTGTTCATGCTTTCTATTTTGAGGATCATTCTTTAATTGGTGATGGTTGCTTATTTGAAGGTGAATTGAGTGGTAAAGTTTCAAACTTTAAGCCATTTGATTCTTTCTTGTTTAATTGTGAGATGGAATCCTTTGAGTATGATTTGGAGTTACCAATCAAAGGTTCCATTTTTGAGAAGTCGTTTGAGATTACTAATGAGATTGTTTTAGAAGCTAAACTTTTTGAAAAAGAAGAAAGTTCTTTACTTGGTGTAAACTTTCTAACTTATTCCACTCATATGTTTGATAGAGCTAATTTGTTCCACTACACTAGTGCTTTGAGTTTAAAGCAAGTTGATTACTTTCATGTGGATTGGTGTTATGAGTTTAAGAAAAGCTTGCTAAATCTTTCTTGAATGATAATATTGATGAAGCCAAGAGGCTTGTTTTGTTTCAATATACCATTCTTATTCTTGATTTCTCATGTCGGCTTGAATTCAAGAATGGCTTGTTTATTTGCACTTGATAAAGCTACGAGAGTTAATACTTTTCTTGATTATTCTTATATTGAGGCACACTTAGTGTGTACATTGGAGGTATTTCATGATAATTCTCATATTTTGGGTAGCTTTTATGCTTTGTTTTGTCCATGGGTATCATTAGATTTTGGTTTGAATGGTAGATTTTTCTTACTTATTGGTTTGGATGCTTGAATTTACCATAAAGTTGCTAAAATATGGTTTACTTTTTAGTTTGAGGCACTTGCTTATGTCCAAGTTAAAATTTTACTAATGAAGATCCCTTTCTTTTATTTAAAGGTTCAAATTCGAGGACTTTCTTTTAAGGGAGGGAAGATGATACAATCTAGATAGCCATCGAGCGTTGGAGGCTACTTTCATAACGAGACGGCTACATATATAATTTCTCCAACAATTAAAGACTATACTACATTTGGTGGCTATATTTGTAATATTTAGACCCCTAGTATAAATAGCCCTTAAGGCTCTCATTTTAGGGTTAGTTTATTTTGATATTGTGAATGAAAATTCATTGAGAGTGTTTAGGATGAATTCCTATATTGGTTAATTACTAGTTAAGGTGAACTTGCACGGGGATTATTTTCCCTTGAGGGTTGTTCCTATAGTTTTGGGTCAATTAAGTCTTAAATTTATTGGGTATTTGTTTATTTCAAATGTTATTTCAATTTCCTTAGTTGGTTCTCTACTAAATATCTATCATTCTATCATTTTATTCATATTCTTGTTCTTTTGCTTCCGCGTTCGTATAAGAATAATTTAATCATTTTTAGATTCTGAAGATAAGTTAAATCATTTAAATTTTGCTAGAATCGTGGGATGGCCAAAAAAATTTGGGAGTAAATATATGGAAATATTTCTTATATTACCCATGGTTTATACCTATTTTTAATTAATAAATTTAAACCATTAACATTAAAAGGGGATATGTGTCATTCATCCAAGTAGGAAGTGTAACGACCCGACCGATCGTTTTATGAATTACAGCCCAGTTTCTCCCATTTCCACTTCTTTATATGTTATTAAGCTAAATTTAATCGTATCGTATTGGTTGCTTCAGGTTCGGAGTGGTCTTGGAGTGGAATAAGACACTTAGTCTCTAATTTAGGAGCTTAAGTTGGAAAAAAGTCAACCGGATGTTAACTTATGCATAAAAGGTCTTGAATGTAAATTCTGATGGTTCGGATAGCTCCGTTAGGTGATTTTTGACTTAGGAGCATGTTCAGAATGTAATTTGGGGGCTCCATCGTAGAATTAGGCTTGGATTGGCGAACTTGGAAATTTAGAGTTTCCGGTCGGCAGTTGAAATGTTGATATCAGGGTCGGAATGGAATTTCGAAAAGTGGAGTAGGTTCGTAGTATCATTTGTGGTGTTTGTGCAAAATTTCATATCATTCGGAGGTGATTTGATAGGTTTCGACATTGTTTGTGAAATTTGGAAGTTTTTAAGTTCTTAGGCTTGAATCCGAGGGTGATTTTGTGTTTTGGTGTTGTTTTGGGTGATTCGAAGGCTCGACTAAGTTTGAATGATGTTGTGGTATGTGTTGGAATATTTGGTTGAGGTCCCGAGGTCCTCGGGTGAGTTTCAGATGCTCAACGGATCATTTTTGGTCTTAAGAAGATGGCAGATTTTGCTGGTATTTTATTGCAGAAGGTTTGTTCTTCGTTTTCGTGAAGATTGTCCCGCGTTCGTGAAGAACAACTTGGTTTCGGGGAGGGGACATGCTCTTTGCGTTCACGAGTCAGGGGACGCATTCCTGTTGGTTTGGACTCCAGTGAATCTTGAACGCGTGAGATGTGTCTTTTTGCGTAAGGAAGTTGGAGCAGCTGGGACCATAGGAATTTGCTTATCGTGTTCGCGAAGGATCTGGCAGCTGAAGCTTCGCGTTCGCGAGAAGGAGCTCACATTTGCAAAAGAGGAAAAGTGAGCAGTTGAGTTTTGTTCTACGCGAACATGAGGAGGTGGTCGCGTTCGTGATGAAGGACGCATCTGGGCAGAATGTTTAAGTTCAAAAACGAGGGTTTTAGTCCATAATTCAAAAATTTATTAGAGAGCTCGGGAGAAGGCGATTATTTAGGGAATTTTCAGAGGAGTGATTGGGGTAAGTATTTTTCACTCAAATTTGATTAAATTCCATGATTATGTCTTGATTTTTATCATTTAATTTGGTAATTTGGGGTGAAAATTAGGGAAGATGGAAGAAAATTTGGAGAGGATTTTAGGGATTAGGATGACATTTGACATCGGATTTTGGTGAATTTGATATGGGTAGACTCGTGAGCGAATGGATTTTCTAGTTTTGTGAATTTTATCGGATTCCGAGATGTGGGTCCGGGGGTAGGGTTTGAGCCAAATTCGGGATTTTTCGTCTAATTTCATAATTTTCGTATGGGTTTCATTCATTTAGTATATATTGATGATAATATACTGAGTTTTGTTAGATTCGGGGCATTTGGAGGCCGAATCGAGAGGCAAAGGCATCGCGGGCTAGAGTTTTGGCTTGGTTTGTGGTAAGTAATGCTTCCAAACTTGGTACTGAGGGTTTGAAACCCCGAACTATGTGTTCTATGATTACTATTGAATTGATACAAATGCCAAGTGATGGGCGTGTGGGCGTGCACCATGAGAATCGTGTCCTGGATCATTCCACGGCACCGCTTAGTGACTCTTTCTTGCTGATATCTATGTTGTGATTATGTGATTAAGTTAATGAGCTGTAAATCATGCTAATTATCATGTTAAGGCTTCACACCGATATTGTTGAGACCCGAGAGGTCGTTTCTTGCTGTCATATCATTAGCTCCATTGATATTCTGTACTCAGTCCTGTTCATGCATATTATATCATGTCTCAGTATCGGTTATTATTATTTGGTACATCTTATCATTGTTTCAGCCTAGTATCATGGCATTTTGAGCCAGTGTGTGTGAGACTAGAGATTGATGACTGAGTGAGGCCTAGTGCCTGAAATTAAGTGATAGTATTGGATCGGGCTGCACGCTGTAGCGGGATATTGATTATTCCTTTGTTGGCTTGTTATAGCGCTTGGGCTGAAAGGAGCCCCTCCGGAGTCTACACACCCCTAGTGAGCGCAGTTGATATTATTGAGGGATGGATCTTCCCTGGACATCGATCTTGTCCAAAGTACTTATACCTTAATATGGATCTTCTCCACAGCTGGATTGGCCTTCCTCGGTACTGAGTGACTATTGTCGGTCATGTGTATATATTCTGGGATGGATCTTCCCTGCACCGGATAGCCATATACAGTATCGAGTGGTTGAGCGCTTGAGAGTGGGAGCACATGGTGCATTTCATATATTTCTGCCATTTACTTATAGAGATTTACTGAGTTCTACACTTCATATTTTTCGGATATTTACTTTGCTTTACTGTTGAGTTGAATAATTAAACTGCCAGCATGCCTATTTTACTGTTCCATTTAACTGTGTTATAATTGTTGAGGTTTAGTTCTTCACTACCTGTCAGTCCATAGTTTGGACTTGTTACTTACTGAGTTGGTGTACTCACGTTACCCCATACACCTTATGTACAGATCTAGGTATCTCAGGCCATGGTAGAGGCTATTGACTATTCCAAATGCGAATTTTATCGGAGATATAGAGGTTGCTGCCTGACGTTCGTAGTCCCGACTTTCTCCTTCTTTATTTACCCTCTAGTGTATTTTGGATATTTTTAGACTATTTTGGGTCTAGTTATGTTTTTGGAATAGATGTAGTATTGCTCATGAATTAGTGTCACTCGAGGTCGGGCGTTTTATTTTTTGCTTTTATTTTTGTTTTGACATTACATCTTTATGGAATTTTAGTTGAAAATGGTATTATTTAAGTTTTAAATGAAATGTTTAACTATTTTTTGGAAATGTGTCGGCTGGCCTAGTTTCACGATAGGCGTCATAATGACCGGGTCAGTTTTGGGGTCGTGACAAGTTGGTTTCAGAGCCTAGGTTACATAGGTCTCATAGATCATGAGTAGGTTTAGTAGAGTTTCGCGGATCGGTACAGAGATGTCTGTACTTATCTTCGGGAGGCTGCAGAACCCTTAGGAAAAACTTCACACTCTTGAATTCTTGTCGTACGAATCTGTTGATTCTGGTGCTAAACTTTTGTTATTCTATTCTCTCATAGATGGTGAGGACACGTGCTACCAGTCAGGACAGACGACGACTAGTACCACTAGTTGAGGCCACTAGAGGCCGTGGTATGGGCAAGGGTGTAGCTCGCACCCAGCTAGGGCAGTACATGCAGATCCACCAGCCGCCCTAGTTCATGATCAGGCTCCAACAGGGGATGCTCTAGCAGGACCAGCTCATGCTTCGACTGTGCCTATTGTTATTCCGGGTCTTCAGAATACCTAGTCTTGCTCAGGCGGTCATAGTTTCTACTATAGCAACTACTTCTTAGGCTGGAGGAGGCACTCAGACTCCCGCCGCTCGTACACCTGAGCAGATTGCTTAGGGACTTCAGACACCGGAGGCACCACCAGCCCAGCCAGTTGCACCTGCTCAAGATCATGTGGTTCCAGTTATGCCTGATGACGAGCAGCGACGATTGGAGATATTTGATAGACTTCAGCCTCCGATTTTCAGCGTGATATATAGGGCGAGTGTTAGAAGATTCTACGTACAACGGGTATTCTTGAGACTAGTGGGGTCTCATGCTACTTTTCAGTTTTCTAGAGTTGCCTTCACTTTGTGGGAGGCTTATGAGAGGCGTATGCCTGCTGGTGCAACGCCCCTTACCTGGCATCAGTTCTCCATTCTCTTCCTAGAGAAGTATGTATCACATTCCTGTAGAGAAGAGCTGCGCAGGCAGTTCGAGCAGCTGCATCAAGGGGATATAACCGTGACGCAATAAGAGATGAGATTCTTTGAGTTGGCCCTCATGCTATCTGGCTAGTTCCCACGGATAGGCAGAGGATTAGGAGGTTCACTGATGGCCTCACTTATCAGCTACAAAGTTTTCTTACCAGAGAGAGAGAGAGTATCTGGTGCTTATTTTAAGGAGGTAGTTGACATTGCTAGAGAGATAGAGTTAGTTCTCCACCAGAAGCGAGATAAGAGGGAAGCCAAGAGGCCTCGAGAATATGGTAGTTTTGGTGGTGTTCCTTCGGGAGGTCAGTTTCAGCACGGCAGAGGCCATCCATTCAGACATGCTCAGCCAGCCTGTTCGGGTCACCGTGGTGGATCATCTGTACATGGTTCTCACAGTTCACATCAGGGTCACTCATCTCTCAATGCCCTTCTAGCTCAGAGTTCGACTCATGCACCATCAGTTTAGGGCTCATCTATGCCTGGTTCTTCTAGTGGGTATCCCGATGCTTGGGGCTCCTTTTAGTCCCCGCCGCCATTTGCTGGGAGAGGTTGCTTCGAGTGTGGAGATTTGGGTCATATCAAGAGGTTCTGTCCCTGTTTTACGGGAGGTTTATCCCAGCAGAGGAGTCAACCTTCAGAGTCCTCACCAGTTACTTCCCAACACGCCCTTCCAGCTCGGGGTGGTTGTCAATCAGCTATGGGTCGTGCTAGAGAGGAAGGTCGATCAGGTGGTGGTCAGGGCATTTCTATGCACTCCTAGCCAGGCCAGATATTATTGTTTCAGATGTTGTGATTACATGTATTGTTTCTGTATGCCACAGAGATGCCTCTGTATTATTTGACCTCGGTTCCACTTTTTCATATGTGTCATCATATTTTGCTCATTATTTGGATATGCCCCGTAAGTCCTTAGTTTCATTTGTACATGTATCTACTCCTGTGGGCAATACTATTATTGTGGACCACATATATCGGTCGTGTGTGGTGACTATAGTGGGTTTGGATACCCGAGTGGATCTCTTATTGCTTAGTATGGTTGATTTTGATGTGATATTGGGCATGGATTGGTTATCTCCATGTCGTGCTATTGTGGACTGTCATGCTAAGACAATGACATTGGCTATGCCGGGGGTGCCAGGGATTGAGTGGCGAGGTTTGACGGATTATGTTCCCAGTAGAGTGATTTCATTTTTGAAGGCCCAGCAGATGGTTAGGAAGGGTTGTCTTTCTTATTTGGCCTCCGTGTGGGTTAGTGCAGAGACTCCTACCATTGATTCAGTTGCGGTAGTGAGGGATTTTACGGATATGTTTCCTACAGACCTGTCGGGCATACCACCGGACAGGGATATTGACTTTGGTATTGATTTGGTGTCGGGCACTCAGCCCATTTCTATTCCACCGTATCGTATGGCACCGGTGGAGTTGAAGGAGCAACTTCAGGAACTCTTCGATAAAAGGGTTTATTCGGCCTAGTGTATCGCCTTGGGGTGCACCCATTCTATTTGTGAAGAAGAAGGATGGCACGATGAGGATGTGCATTGATTACAGGCAGTTGAACAAAGTCACAATCAAGAAAAAGTATCCTTTGCCTCGTATTGATAATTTATTTGACCAGCTTCAGGGAGCGAGAGTGTTCTCCAAGATTGATCTCCATTTAGGGTATCACTAGTTGAAGATCAGGGACTCGAACATTCTTAAGACAACTTTTAGGAACCGATACAGTCATTATGAGTTCCTTGTGATGTCATTTGGGCTAACCATGCCCCAGCAACGTTCATGCATCTGATGAACAGTGTGTTTCGGCCTTATCTCAACTCGTTTGTTATTGTATTCATTAAAGATATTCTGGTATACTCGCGTAGTCAGGAGGAGCACGTTGAGCATTTGCGAGGTGTATTGCAGCGGTTGAGGGATGAGAAGCTTTGTGCGAAGTTCTCCAAGTTTGAGTTTTGGCTCAGTTCAGTGGCTTTATTGGGCACGTACTGTCCAGTGAGGGTATTCAGGTCGATCCGAAGAAGATAGAGGTGGTCCAGAGTTGGCCCAGACCGTCCTCAGCCACAGAGATTCGCAGATTTCTTGGTTTGGCGGGTTATTACCGTCAGTTCGTTTAGGGATTTTCATCTATAACATCACCATTGACCAAATTGACACAAAAGGGTGCTCCTTTCAGGTGGTCGGACGAGTGTGAGGCGAGCTTTCAAAAGCTCAAGACCGCCTTGACCACAACTCTAGTGGTAGTGTTGTCTTCAACTTCAAGTTCATATACAGTATATTGTGATGCTTCTAGAGTTGGTATCGGGTGTGTGTTGATGTAGGAAGGTAGATTGATTACTTATTCTTCTCGTAAGTTGAAGCCCCATGAGAAGAACTATTCTGTTCATGATTTGGAGTTGGCTACCACTGTTCAGGCATTGAAGATTTGGAGGCATTATCTCTATGGTGTGTCTTTTGAGGTGTTTACTGATCATCGTAGCCTCCAACACTTGTTCAAGTAGAAGGATATCAATTTGAGGTAGCGGGGGTGGTTGGAAGCTACTAAAGGACTATGATATTATCATCTTGTACCATCCGGAGAAGGTCAATATAGTGGTTGATGCTTTGAGTAGGAAGGCGGTGAGTATGGGCAGTTTGGCTTATATTCCTGTTGGGAGGAGGCCCCTTGCAGTTGATGTTCAGTATTTGGCCAATCAGTGTGTTAGATATTTCAGAGCCCAGTCGGATCTTAGCTTGTGTGGTTTCTCGGTCTTCCTTATTTGATCGTATCAGAGAGCGCCAGTATGATGATCCTCATTTGCTTGTTCTCAAGGACAGAGTTAAGCACAGCGATGCCAGAGATGTGACTATTGGTGATGATGGATTATTGAGGATGCAGGGCCAGATATATGTGCCCAATGTGGATGGGATTTGGGAGTTGATTCTGGAGGAGGCCCATAGCTCACGTTATTCTATCCATCCGGGTGTTGTGAAAATGTATCATGATTTGAGACAACACTACTAGTGGAGGAGAATGAAGAAAGACATAGTGTGATTTGTAGCTTGGTGCCTAAATTGTCAGAAGGTGAAATATGAGCATCATAGACCGGGTGCCTCGCTTTAGCAGATGGATATTCCAGAGTGGAAGTGGGAACGGATTACCATGAGTTTCGTAGTTGGACTCCCACAGACTTTGAGAAAGTTCGATACTATTTGGGTGATTGTGGATCGACTGACCAAGTCCGCGCATTCCATCCCTGTGTGTACTACCTATTTTTCAGAGCGGTTAGCTGAGATTTATATCCGAGAGATTGTTCACCTGCATGGTGTCCCAATTTCTATCATTTTAGATAGAGGTAGTAAGTTCACATCGCAGTTTTGGAGAGCCTTACAATGAGAGTTGTGTACTCAGGTTGAGTTGAGCACAACTTTTCACCCTTAGACGGACGGGCAGTCCGAGTGCACTATTCAGATATTGGAAGACATGTTGCGTGCTTGTGTCATTGATTTTAGGGGTTCATGGGACCAGTTTCTACCACTCGCAGAGTTTGCTTACAACAACAGTTATCAGTCGAGTATTCAGATGGCTCCATATGAGGCTTTATATGGGAGACGGTGTAGATCTATAGTAGGTTGGTTTGAGCCGGGCGAGGCTAGGCTTTTGGGTACAGACTTGGTACATGATGCCTTGGACAAAGTGAAAGTGATTTAGGAGCGGCTTCATATGGTGCAGTCAAGACAAAAGAGTTATACTGACAGGAAGGTTCGAGATGTGTCTTATATGGTTGGGGAGAAAGTTCTACTGAAGGTTTCACCCATGAAGGATGTTATGAGATTTGGGAAGAAGGTCAAATTGAGCCCTTGGTTTATTGGGTCTTTTGAGGTGCTTCGGAGGATTGGGGAGGTGCCTTATGAGCTTGCCTTGACACCTAGCTTGTCGAGTGTGCATCCGGCATTTCATGTTTCTATGCTCCATAAGTATATTGGCGACCCGTCTCATGTTTTGGATTTCAACACGGTTCAGTTAGACGGTGATTTGACTTATGATGTGGAGCCGATGGTTATTTTGCAGCGGCAGGTCCGAAAGTTGAGATCAAAGGATATAGCAGCAGTGAAAGTGTGCAGTGTAGAGGCCGACCCGTGGAGGAGGCAGCTTGGGAGACTAAGCGCGAGATGCGGAGCAGATATCCACATCTATTTGAGGCTTCAGGTATGTTTCTTGACTCGTTTGAGGATGAACGTTTGTTTAAGAGGGGGAGGATGTAATGACCCCACCAGTCATTTTATGAATTACAACCCTGTTTCACCGATTTCTGCTTCATTAGGTGTTGTTCAGCTATATTTCATCGTATTGTATTGGTCGGTCCAGGTTCAGAGTGGTCTTGAAGTGGAATGACACACTTAATCTCTAATTTAGGAGCTTAAGTTGGAAAAGTCAATCTGATGTTGACTTATTCGTAGAAGATCTCGGATTTGAATTCTAATGGTTCAGATAGCTCCCTTAGGTGATTTTGGACTTAGGAGCATTTTCGGAATGTAATTTGGGGGTTCGTGGTAGAATTAGGCTTGGATTGATAAAATTGAAAATTTGTTGTTTCCGATCGGCAGTAGAAATCTTGATATCGGGGTCAGAATGGAATTCTGAAAATTGGAGTAGGTCTGTAGTGTCATTTGTGACGTGTGTGCAAAATTTCGGGTCATTCGGAGGTGATTTGATAGTTTTCGACGTTAGTTGTGGAATTTTGAAGTTTTTAAGTTCTTAGGCTTGAATCCGAGGATGATTTCGTGTTTTGGTATTGTTTTGGATGATTCGAAGGCTCGACTAAGCTTAAATAATGTTATGGGATGTGTTGGCATGTTTGGTTGAGGTTCTAAGGGCCTCGGGTTAGTTTTGGATGCTCAACGGATCATTTTTGGACATAAGAAGATGGCAGATTTTGTTGGTATTTTATTGCAGAAGGTTTGTTTTTTGCATTCATAAAGATTGTTTCGCGTTCGCAAAGAACAACTTCGCGTTCGCAAGTCAGGGGACGCTTTCGCGAGTCAGGGGACGCGTTCGCATAGGTTTGGACTCCAGTGAATCGCGAACGCGTGAGATGTGTGCAGTTGGGACCCCAGGAGTTTGCTCATCGTGTTCGCATAGGAAGGGTCGCTTTCACGAAGGCTCTAGCAGCTAAAGCTTCATGTTCGCGAGAAGGAGCTTGCATTTGTGAAAGAGGAAAAAGTGAGCAGTTGAGTTTTGTTCTACGCGAATGCGAGGAGGTGGTCGCGTTTGCGATGAAGGACGCATCTGGGCAGAACGTTTAAGTTCAAAATCGAGGGTTTTAGCCCATAATTTCAAAATTTATTAGAGAGCTCGGGAGAAGGTGATTTTGGAGGGGATTTTTAGAGGAGTGATTGGGGAAAGTGTCCTTCATTCAAATTTGGTTAAATTTCATGATTATGTCTTAATTTTTATCATTTAATTTGGGAATTTGGAGTGAAAATTGGGGAAAATGAAAGAAAATTTGGAGAGTGGATTTTAGGGATTTGGATGACCATTTGACGTCGGATTTTGGTGATTTGATATGGGTAGAATCGTGAGCGAATAGGTTTTCTAGTTTTGTAATTTTTATCGAATTCCATACGTGGGCACGGGGGCCGGGTTTGAGCCAAATTCGGGATTTTTTGTCTAATTTGATAATTTCCACATGGGTTTCATTCCTTTAGCATATATTGATGATAATGTACTAATTTGGTTAGATTCGGAGCATTTGGAGGCCGAATCGAGAGGCACGAGCATCGCGGGCTAGAGTTTTGGCTTGGTTTGAGGTAAGTAACGCTTCCAAACTTGGATCTGAGGGTTCGAAACCCCGAACTATGTGTTCTATGATTACTATTGAGGTAACGCAAATACCAAGTGACGGGCGTGCGAGCGTACACCGTGAGAATTGCGGCCTAGATCATTCCATGGCACTGCTTAGTGACTATTTTTTGCTGATATCTGTGTTGTGATTATGTGATTAAGTTAATGAGCTGCAAACCATGGTAATTATCATGTTAAGGCTTCACGCCGATATTGTTGAGACCCGAGAGGTCGTTTCTTGCTGTCATATCATTAGCTTCATTGATATTTTGTACTCAATCTTGTTCATGCATATTATATCATGTCTGAGCCTCGGTTATTGTTATTTGGTACATCATATCATTGTTTCGGGGTAGTATCATGGCATTTTGAGTCCGTGTGTGTGAGACTGGAGAGTGATGACTGAGGGAGGCCAAGAGCCTGATATTGAGTGATAGTATGAGATCGGACCGCACGCCGCAGCGGGATATTGATTATGCCTTCGTTGGCTTGTTATAGCGTTTGGGCTGAAAGGAGCCCCTCCGGAGTCTATACACCTCTAGTGAGCGCAGTTGATATTATTGAGGGATGGATCTTCCCTGGACATGGATCTTGTCCGAAGTACTTATACTCTGGAGATGTATCTTCTCCATATGGCTGGATTGGCCTTCCTCGATACTGAGTGACTATTGTCAGTGATGTGTATATATTCTGGGATGGATCTTCTCTGGGTCATATGGCCATATACAGTAGCAAGTGGTTGAGCGCTTGAGAGTAAGAGCACATGGTGCATTTAATATATTTCTAGCATTTACATGTAGAGATTTACTAAGTTCTACACTTCACATTGTGCGGATATATGCTTTGCTTTACTGTTGAGTTGAATAATTAAACTGCCAGCAAGCCTATTTTACTGTTCCATTTAACTGTGTTATAACTGCTGAGGTTTAGTTCGTCACTACTTGTCAGTCCATAGTTTGGACTTCTTACTTACTGAATTGGTGTACTCATGTTACCCCCTGCACCTTGTGTGCAGATCCAGGTATCTCAGGTCACGGTAGCGGCTGTTGACTGTTCCAGACGTGGATTTCATCGAAGATATTGAGGTAGCTGACTGACATTCGCAGTCCCGACTTTCTCCTTCCTTATCTACCCTATAGTGTATTTTGGATATTTTCAGACTATTTTGGGTCTAGTTATGTTTTCGGAACAGATGTAGTATTGCTCATGACTTAGTGACATCCGAGGTCGGGCATTTTATTTTCCGCTTTTACTTTCGTTTTGACCTTACATCTTTATGGAATTTCAGTTGAAATGGTATTATTTAAGTTTTAAATGAAATGTTGAACTATTTTTTAGAAATGTGTCGGCTGGCCTAGTTTCACGATAGGCGCCATCACAATCGGATCGGTTTTGAAGTCGTGACAGAAAGTTGGGTGAACGGAGATAATAGGAAATGAAGAGAAGTTATATCATCCGTTAAGTGGCACAACATTTAGGTTGGCTCGCCATAAATGAAAGCGTCCATCGCCATCGCCATAGTACGTAGCTTTTCATTTTGACTTTTTTTGGTTTGTTCACTCGTCAGGCTTTTATTTCTTTTAGCTGTATGAAATTGAAACTACTAGTATGTCTTTTGTGGTTCCTACACGTGTATATGTGAAATTGAGAACCAACTGAAATATTTTAATGAATGCGACAAAAGCAGTATTGGGGTAACGAGATAAAGAAAAAGGTTCATGTGCAACCAATTAATTCAACATTAAAAAATGGACCATCTATTTGGTATTTGCCTTCTATAATTGGAAGTAACTAAATATAATAAGTTTGTGCTTGTTATAAATATATTATATTATGGATGTTCATTTAGTACTCCGTTGTAAATAAGTTTTCTGAAGAAGCTTATCCATATGGGACTCCACCGTAAATATATTTATCTATTTAGTACTATATTGGAAATAAGTTTCCTGAAGAAGCTTATCACTTTGGTACCCGGTTATGGATAAACATTACCCCCAGTAGAAGTTTATCCATATCGGGTATAATAAGCTTATCTTTTCAGTACCCAGTTATGGATAAACATTACCTCCGGTAGAAGATTATCCATACCGGGTATAATAAGCTTATCCATTCAGTACTCCGTTATGAATAAATATTGCTCTCAGTAGAAGATTATCCATATTTGGTACAGCAGCAGCTTACACAACAGCTTGTAGCAGCTTACACAACTTGTAGTAGCAGCTTACACAGCAGCTTATAGTAGTTTACACTGCAGCTTGTAGTAGCAGCTTACACAGCAGCTTGTAGTAGCAGCTTACAGAGCAACTTCCTTTCTTCTATAAATAGAAGAGATTTCAGTTCATTATGTACATCAGTTTGAATTCGAATAATATATCAGTTTCTCTCTATACTTGTCTTTACTTTATAGTCTTTATATCATAACACGTTATCAGCACGAGACTCTGCTATCTCGAGCAAATATTTTGAAAGTATCTGAGGTAAGAACTTTCTTTTCCTAAATAATGTCAAATATTTCTAAATTTGAATTTGTAGCCCTGGATATATCGGGCAAAAGCTACATGTCTTGGGTGCTTGATGCTGAAATTCATCTTGATGCGATGGGTCTGGCAGACACCATCAAAGACAAAAATCAGGCATCAAACCAAGACCGTACCAAAGCAATGATATTCCTACGCCATCACCTTGATGAGAGCCTGAAAATGGAATATCTTACTGTTAAAGATCCAGTCATACTGTGGAATAATTTGAAAGATAGATATGACCACCTGAAGATGGTCGTTCTTCCACAGGCACGATATGATTGGACTCATTTAAGGCTACAAGATTTTAAATCTATCAGTGAGTATAATTCTGTTATGTTCAGAATTATTTCCCAATTGAAGTTATGTGGTGATAATATTACTGATCATGATATGTTGGAGAAAACTTTCACCACTTTTCATGCCTCGAATATGCTCCTGCAGCAGCAATATCGAGAGATGGGATTTAAAAAGTATTCTGAACTTATCTCACATCTTCTTATAGCCGAGCAACATAATGGGCTATTAATGAAAAATCATGAAAGCCGACCTACTGGTTCTTGTCCATTCCCTAAAGTGAATGAGACGAACTTCCACCAGGCTAAACGTGGAAAATGTCGTGGCCCCAGTCGTGGTCATGGTCGTGATCGGGAAAGAAACTCTAATCATGGTAATAATAATGCACCAAAGAACACTCCTCACCACCAGCAGTGGAAAAGGAAGGAACAAAAGCATGAAGTGGTGCAAGCACCAAATGTAGAAAATGCATGCTATAGATGTGGAGAAAAAGGGCACTGGTCACGTACCTATCGTACGTCAAAGCACCTGGTTGAGCTTTATCAAGCCTTCCTAAAGAAGACAGAGAAAAATGCTGAAGCAAATTTATTTCTGAAGATAATTTAGACTTCATGCATTTGGATGTAACTGATTACCTTGCACTCCCAGAAGGAGAAACAAGTCATGTAATCGGTGGTGAATCTGTAGAAATGTAAATATTTTAATTTTTGTTATTTGTAATAGATAGTATGGTTATATAATTGTTGTACATAAAGAAAAATTATGATTTGATAATGATGTTTACTATAATATATCTTGTTTATGTCATTTTGAAGAATATGGATAACATTATTAGATCAACTTAAACTCTAGCAGAGTTTGCAAGAAATATACAACCACAAAAAGTGGTTATATTTCGTATATCTCATTGTAATTATATTTTGTTAACTACCAGAAGTGGTATATGCCTATGATCACCAGAAGTGATAATTTAGGCTTTCTATGGTTACAATTGAATATAAGCTACATAAATATTCTCTATATTAAATGCACGCCTCGATTTGCTCCTGAAGTAGTAAATATTTTAAAAGAGGTTGAGGCATCACAATTTGATGTGATTAATGCGCATTCAGATAATTATGTTCGATTTCCTGAAGGATGAGAACTTTTGATAATATTAATCCATTCCCTGAAGTGAATGTGACAATACTAATAAGTCGGGTAAATATGAAAGCGCTCTTGATGTGAATACATTACAATTCACCTCTAGAAGAGTTAATATAATTGAGAGAATATATACTCAATATTTCGTATTTTAAATTTGCTCCTGAAGAAGTAACACAATTGAAATTGCCTCCTGAAGTGGAAAAATATTATGAAGATGAGTTTTCGTGTGCTCAAACAATTGTTTTAAATTGTTTATTTGATTATGATTTTCTCTCATGACACCAGCAGCGTCTGAGCAATATTTGATAGTACAAAATGTATCAACAACTACTGAAGAGCTAAATGTTTGCCTAAAGAATACATGACACCAGTAGTGCCAGATAAATATTAGATTGTGGATAATAAATGAAGGCTCTCGAAGAGCTTATATACAAATATGTCATTCATATTATATGATTATGGTCAAAACATATGTTGTAGTAAACCTAAAATTTACTAATACAAATGACTATCATATTGAGACTACAAATGATTGGAAGATTGATAATCTTCATGTTTCCACAATCATAGGAGTAAAATAATATGTATGTAAGAAGTTACCCGCCTTATTCTTTAATTTGTACTATATCATGTATCACCGTAAACCAGAAGTTTACTAAAGCAAAATTTTATGCCATAGTAAACCAGAAGTTTACTAAGAGATAGCACATGACATGATAAACTTGAAGTTTTCATTTGCCATTTTTAAATGAGCTATTTAAGAATTCATATAAGCATATACTAAAGAACTAGAAGATTCTTCAGGAATTCTCATGTGTTGCTTGTTCTCATAATGAATTGATTATACCAGCTAAAGTTGGGACTAAGACCCCTGATTCTGATATATATAAAAGGTGAATATGGGCCCGTTCACTTATCATGTGAACCACTTATATGTACATATATGAGATGGTTACATGTGTAATTATTGTCAACCTGCAGTTTGGCATTTGGAATTGTTTTTCTCGATTAAGAGCATAATTTTCAGATTATGAAATCAAGACAGTTCATCTTGATAATGCTGGTTTATATCCAAGCTGGTTTAACATTGAATACCTCCTAATAATGTCTAAACCATTGCTTATGAGAACAAAGCTTCATGTGTTGGTCTAAGATTTTCTAAATTGCATATAGCAGCACTTGTATGCATCAGATCAACAATATATGATAAGTTCTCCCTTCACAATTGGTTTAGGATCAGAAACCAAATATTTTTACTATCTTTTGTTGCATGGTATATGATTAATTTCTCTACCATAATACATAAAGATATGTTTCCCAAAGATGATTGGGGATATATGTTAGTTTTTCTAACATTTGGGGGATGGAATAAGCAGTTGAAAAAATATGCTATATGAATCGAATTATCATGATCCTCACTTAGAAGATAATTCAAGTCGAATGTCAGAAGCATTTGCTGATCTAAAATTAAATATCATATTTCAGCTGCAAATGCTCCTATTAAAATTAAAGTCCCTGAAGGATAGAGTTTATTGTATGCATGAAGCGTGGTAGACCAATCGGTTCCAAAGGTAACAATCCTTGAAAAATAGTAGGAGCTAATGATCAAAATGATCATAATGAGGAGGAAATATGCTCTAGAAGAGCCCACGACATAACATTACATGAAACTCCCGAAAAAGTTCAGGTACCTGAAAATAAAGAAAGTGATGGGATCTCCACAAGTTATGTCGCTTCGGAACTGACACAAAATGATCGTCGACGATACATTTAATACAATATAGTGCACACATTGTAAACGATTGTGAGGATCGGACTAGCAGTCCAGACACTTGAAGATGTCGTACCATTTAGATACAAGTCTTAACCTATATGACTTATTTGGCTAAATCTATATGAAGATCCTTGAAGGATTGAAAATGCCCGAAGCATATAATTCAAAGTCTTGAGAAATGTACTCGATCAAATTATAAAGATCTTTGTACGGTTTAAAGCAATCTGGGCGCATGTGGTATAATCGCCTTAGTGAATATTTGCTGAAAGAAGGTTACATAAATGATGTTATTTGTCCATGTATTTTTATAAAGAAAATGGCATCAGAATTTGTTATATTTGCTGTTTATGTTGATGACATAAATCTTGTTGGAACTCCAGAAGAGCTTCAAAAGGCAATTGAATATCTTAAGAAAGAATTTGAGATGAAAGATCTTGGAAAGACAAAACTTTGTCTTGGTCTGCAAATTGAATATTTAGCAGATGGGATCTTTATCCATCAATCTGCCTATACAGAAAGGGTCTTAAAACGCTTTTACATGGACAAAGCGCACCCATTGAGTACACCAATGGTTGTTCGATCACTTGAAGTAAATAAGGATTTATTCCGACCTCCAGAAGAGGACGAGGAACTCCTTGGTCCTGAAATACTCTATCTCGGTGTAGATGGTGCACTTATTTATCTTGCTAATGCTAACAAAAGTGGTGCAGATCATATTGGTAATGCAGGTTATTTATCCGATACCCATAAAGTTCGATTTCAAACCGGCAAGCAGGGAATGCATATGATTGAGATCAGTGATTCATTCGAGAAATATGTGGGTTGGAATGTGATAAAAGACCCACAATATTATACGAAGACAATGTTTCATCAAAATAAAGGGAGGATTTATAAAAGGAGATAGAACGAAGCACATTTCACCAAAATTGTTCTACACACACGATCTTCAGAAAAGTGGTGACATTGATGTGCAACAAATCCGTTCAAGTAATAATCCAGCAGATTTATTCACTAAATCTTTGCCAACTTCAACTTTTGAGAAGATGATATACAAGATTGGAATGCGGAGACTCAAATATTTGAAACAAAGTTTTCATCAGGGGGAGTAAAATACACGATGCACTCTTTTTCCCTTACTAAGGTTTTTCCCATGGGGTTTTCCTTATAAGGTTTTTAATGAGGCACCTAGCAATGCGTCTTACTAAATATGTGCACTCTTTTTCCTTCACTGAGATTTTTTCCACGTGGTTTTTCCTAGTAAGGTTTTAATGAGGCACATTATCTTTTAATGAACATCCAAGGGGGAGTGTTATAAATATATTATATTATGGATGTTCATTTAGTACTCCGTTGTAAATAAGCTTCCTGAAGAAGCTTATCCATATGGGACTCCACCGTAAATATATTTATCTATTTAGTACTATATTGGAAATAAGCTTCCTGAAGAAGCTTATCACTTCGGTACCCGGTTATGGATAAACATTACCCCCAGTAGAAGTTTATCCATATCGGGTATAATAAGCTTATCTTTTCAGTACCCAGTTATGGATAAACATTACCCTCGGTAGAAGATTATCCATACCGGGTATAATAAGCTTATCCATTCAGTACTCCGTTATGGATAAATATTGCTCTCAGTAGAAGATTATCCATATCTGGTACATTAGCAGCTTACACAATAGCTTGTAGCAGCTTACACAACAGCTTGTAGTAGCAGCTTACACAACAGCTTATAGTAGCTTACACTGCAGCTTGTAGTAGCAGCTTACACAGCAGCTTGTAGTAGCAGCTTACAGAGCAGCTTCCTTTCTTCTATAAATAAAAGAGATTTCAGTTCATTATGTACATCAGTTTGAATTCGAATAATATATCAGTTTCTCTCTATACTTGTCTTTAATTTATAGTCTTTATTTCATAACATGATAGTAAATTTCCTAACTTTTCAAGGAACTACATTATTGTATTCGGTGGCGGTAGGGGTGGAAAAGGGTTTGTCCTTACCCCCTTCATTTGAAAATTATAATGGGTATGTAAGGTTAATTATTTTTATTTGTCTACGTCTGAACTTAGCTTTTTCAAAGCATTCTTCCTATAAAAATTTTAAAAAATAAAACAGAAATTCATGAAAAATAACACATGAATATATAATGCGTAAACAAATGAATATTAAAATTAATATTTCTCATACCTTTGCATGTACGCATAAGACTTGTCTGCAATTTTTGCATCGTTTTTCCTCACATTGATATCCCAAAATTCAATGCGAGAAGTCTTATAGCACTTGTTCTGAGGAGCTATTCACTCAATGGATGAAATTATGCTAATATTATGCAGATAACTGAAATGATTCGAAGAAATGACTGCTTATAGTTTTCACTTCATCCTACGAAATGACTGGTAATAGTTTTCACTTCATCCTATCTATTCTTGGAGACATTCCAAGAATTGAACTTGCTAGAACTTTGGGGATAATTTCCAAATTTAACTTTCTTCCTTTTATTCCCTTCTTGGAAACCAAAAAAATTATCATATTAACCATCATCCAAAATAGAATTGTGCTCTTAGATATAAGATATTACTTAAGTAAAATGTAGCTTCCTCCGAATAACCAACTCTAACGTGCGGTTTTGCAAGCAGGTGGAGTGCAATTGCTTCTCGGTGATTACAGATTGATTTCCTCCTCAAGCATATGAACCTATATGATCTTGTTTTCATAAAATTTTAGATCATGTGTTGTGTTTCACATCCATGTTGGTTGTTGGATCAGTTTCTGCCCTTAAATATTCAATATTTAGAGTAGTTGAGGAGTTTTGCAATATTAATACAGTGATTATCGCGATATTATTGTGGTGATTACTAAAATAAATTGATACTATTTGGGTTTCTCAGAGAAAGAAAACGACAGTCAGCAATAGTGATAATAAATTCAATTAAATAAATTACTCACTGTAAACCGATGGAAACCAAACGGAGAATTTTGGAATGGTTAATTAGGATTGTAGAGGAGGATTGTAGGACGTGACTTTCCGGTAAACGTGTAATTAAGAGAATGTGGGACGTGATTTTTGGTTTTTCTTAAATATCATACTATAATAAATGGGAATAGGCAAAAAACGTAGGTAAAAATTTAAAAATTTGAGAAAAAAGATAAATGTGATTCTTGGCATAAAAGAGGTGCCAAGCCATCTCTTTTATGCCTCTTTTATATATATATATATATAGATTCTTACTAGATACAACACTTAGAAGATAACTCAACGTAAGCACTAGTTCGAGATGAAAGTAAAATCTTATTATATCCTCAAATCCAAATTAGAGTACTAGCTTAATTTGGATAATAGATCGATATTACTTGCATTAATTATTGTGTGCATCACCATTTCTTTCTTCTTACCTTGTAATTTTGCCAAGGATGTGATTATGAAAATCCATTTTCTTTTACTTCCACACTCTTCCCTGGTCCTGTTTGGTACGTGTTAAGAATATGGAAATCTTGCATGGGCAAGCTTAAGCCATACTACCATGCATGCACCAATCACCATGCAATCATTTCTCTTTCTCTTTGCAGCGTCATTGTCGTTCCATTATTGAATCTGATTTGACAAAGACACATTACAAGGACACGTGGGTACAGCGAGTTCGTCACATCAAGCCACGAAGATAGTCTAAGGAATTAGTTTTCCATAATCGTGAAGTGCTACGTTGTGTACGTGTAACTTTTGTTTCGAGTAATTGACAATTAATTAGTATTATTGAATATTAGAGTGGCAACTTATATAGCATCTGTGAATTTCAATGGGAGTGCATAATTTGGTGTTTTTGCAGAAGGCGTGTGACGTTCGTACAAAAATCTACTTTTCCCGATAGTTCTCTTTAATTGCTTCCGGTCCGAGTCATTTTCCAGATAAACTTCTTCACCCATAATTTGAGATTTTGTTTGCTTGAGGAGAAACACAAAAGGAGGTCAATTTTTCTGGGACACTTTAATTGAGATCTAGTGTTAGAACTTTGACAATGGAAAACTGCTAATAGGGAGCGTTTGTCGCTTTAATAGGTCTTAGGTAGAGCGAGTTCAAATTAGTTAGGACAGTGAATTTCGGATACAGAATATATAGAGGAACAAAATTCTCTTTATCAATATATATATATCATAGCTTTGAAACACTTGTTACTCCACATAAGAATTGGAAGTGAAATCATTCTACGTATTTCCTAATTCATATCAATCAAATATCAATTTTTATTTATGGAAACAAATATTAAATCTTGTTCCAATAAGCTTCGAGAATCTACTTTCCGTTACTTGGCAAATTTGTCTAACCATAATGAACACCATGACAATGGCACTTAGTAAATCATGAGTGGATTATCAATAAGTTTGGAGATTTGTAGCCAAATTCTAGAGTGAAATTGGCTAGAGTCTTGACCGAAAAACACATATATTGAAATATGGTGTATATGAAAAGTTCTTTTTATTTATTGAGCTCCACTTGTCACGACCCTAAACTTGGACCCGGTCGTGATGGCGTCTCTCGTGAAGACAAGGCCAGTCAATTAAACCCAATTCACTTTTTAAACAGTTAAACAACATAAAAGCAGTCTAAAACATGATTTAGCAATACTAAATAGCGGATAATATCAATAAAGTGCGGAAGTACAACCCAACACAGCTCTAACCGGGGTGTCACTAGTTATGAGCATCTATAAGTCAAAATACAATCCACTAAGTCTATAAACTAGTACAACTATATGAAAAGAAAGGTAGAACTGATAAAGGAGTAGAGACACGGGGCTGCGGACGCCAAGCAGCTACCTCGTGAGCTCCGAATGTCCGCCTGAAGGTGCAGGGATCAGCACTCGAGAGCGGAACCAGCTACGCCTAAATCTGCACACAGGGTGCAAGGAGTAAAGTGAGTACTCCAACTAAGTGAGTAACAAATGTAAATAAAGACTGAAAGAAGGAAATCACGTAAGGCACAAATCATTCTATAATGAAGTAGTAAAACCATTTCAAAATAGTAAAACAGTGAAAGATAGGTAAAATCCTTCAACTCAAAATTTAACTTCATGAAAAGCCCTTTTCAATGATTAAGCAGGTAATTGACCGTCAATTATAAAAAGTAAACACATAGAGGTTTGCCCCTCGGGCACAGTATCAACAAATCCGCCTCTCGGGCAACATCTCAGAACAGTACCAACCCCTTGGGCAATCACATAGAACAATACCAGCCCCTCGGGCTCAATCTCACATCACAATGGGTAGCCGCGCTCACTAGGGGTGTGCAGACTCCTGGAGGGGCCCCTTACGGCCCAACCGCAATAACAAGCCATCTTGTTGCATCAAACTAGGCCCTCGGCCTCAAATCAGTATCAGTGTTTTCTCACAACATAGGCCCTCGGCCTTACTCATTCAAAAATCCTCACAAGCCCCTCGGGCAATAGTAAAACAGTGTTCCTCAGCCTAAACATTATTTAAAATGTCATTTACGTATTAAAACTGAGTAAACATGGTTGTGTAGTAAAACAGTGAAAAATAACATGACTGAGTTGAAGTATAAAGTCAAAATAGTGAGGAATATCAGTAAAAGCCCCGAGGGTTCAAACAGTTGGCAAGAAGCCCAAATATGGCATTCAGCCCAAATAATAATGATAGCAAACAGTTTTCAATCAAATACGCGGTAAAAATCATCAATCGGGAAGGACCAAGTCACAATCCCCAATAGTGCACGACCCCACGCTCGTCATCAAGCGTGTGCCTAACCTCAATCATTACTCACCTCGAACCGGCTAAATCTCTAGCTCACGATGCCTTTTCCCCTCGAATCGGCCTCCACGCGCGTCGAATCTATCCAAAATCAGAACGAGGATGTCAAAATATGCTAAGGAATGAAGCCCAAGTGAAAACAATCAATAAATGGCACAAATCCCAAAATTACCAAAACCCGACCCCCGGGCCCACATCTCGAAATTCAAAAATTTTTACACCAATAGATTCCTTATCTTTCCACGAGTTCATACATATAAAAAGTTCTCAAATCCGTCCCCAAATGGTCCTTCAAATCCTCAATCAAAAATCCAAATTTCCAAGCCCTAGTTCTTCGATTTTTAGCTTAATTTACATGATTATCTAGGTGGAATTCACATAATAATCGAGTTTTAAGTCCGAGAATCTTACCTCCAAATAATTACCCTTGAATCAATCTTCAATCTCCTTCAAATATCTCCCAAAATGACAAACTATGGAGGAAATAAGCCCCAAAATCGCGGACAACGAGCTTAAAAACATTCTACCCAGGCGTTTATTCCTTCTTCGCGAACGCGGTCAAACCCTCGCGTTCGCGAAAATTTACTTTGACCAACTTTCCTCTTTCGCGAACGCAATATGACCATCATGAACGTGATGGCTCCTCAGACATAGACTTCGCGAACGCACTCCATCTCCCGCGAACGCGATGAACAACTTGACCTTAAACCCAGCTGACCAAAAGACTCTATGCGAACGCGACTGCCATATCGCGAATGCGATGCTCCAATACTTAGCCCTTTGCAAACGCGAAGCTCCCATCATGAACGCAAAGGCTTAATCTTTGCCTTCCCCAACTGACTCTTCGCGAACGCGAAGGGAAAAATCCCTGCAACAGCTGAACATAATTTTTGCAATAATCCTTAACTCAAAAATGATCCGTTTGACCCCTCGAAACTCACCCGAGGCCCACGGGACCTCAACCAAAGGCACGAACACATCCTAATACCTTATTCAAATTTGTTCCAATCATCAAACACCTCAAATAACATCAAATCACCCAAAACACATCGGATTCAAGCCAAATTTTTCTAAAATTCTTCCGAATTTCGCTTTTTATAAAAACTCAACCAAACCACGTCCGAATGACCTAAAATTTTGCGTCCAAATGACACAACAGAACTACTGCAACTCTTGGAATTCCATTCTGACTCTTATATCAAAATCTCGCCTACCAACCGGAAATTGTCAAATTATCAACTTTGCTAATTCAAGCCTAAATCTACTCCGAACCTCAAAAACTCATTCTGATCACGCTCCTAAGTCATAAATAACCTCCCAAAGCTAACCGAAACATCGAAACTCACATCCGAGCCCTCTAACACATAAGTCAACATCCGGTTGACTTTTCCAACTTAAACTCACTCTAAAAAGACTAAGTGTCTCAAACCTTGCCAAATCCTTTCCGAATTCGATCTGACCAACCTGATACCACAAACACGGATAACGAACCATAAAAAACAGAAATGGGGGAAATGGAGCGGTAACTCATGAGACAACTGGTCGGGTCGTTACATACTCCCCAAATTAAACAAATGTTCGTCCGCGAACGAATTAAGAAACATACCTGAAACCTTAAACAGGTGATGATATCTGCTTCACATCTCCCACTCGGTCTCCCAGGTAGCCTCCTCCACGGGCCGACCTCTCTACTGCACTTTCACTGAAGCTATATCCTTTGATCTCAACTTTTGAATCTGACAACCCAAAATAGCTACTGGCTACACATCATAGGTCAAATCATCATCCAACTAAACTGTGCTGAAATCCAGAACATGAGACGGGTCCCCAATATACTTCCGGTGCATAAAAAACATGAAATATCGGATGCACACTCGACAAGCTGGGTGGAAAAGCAAGCTTATAATCCATCTCCCCAATCTTCCGAAGCACCTCAAAAGGCCCAATGAACCGCGGACTCAATTTCCCTTTCTTTCCAAATCTCATAACACCCTTTATGGGCAAAACCTTCAACAGAACCTTTTCACCAACCATGTAGGACACATCTCGAACCTTCCTGTCCCCATAACTCTTTTGCCTCGACTGCATTGTACAAAGCCTCTCCTGAATCACCTTTACCTTCTCCAAGGCATCCTGTACCAAGTCTATCCCCAATAGCCTAGCCTCACCGGGCTCGAACCAACCAACTGGAGATCTACATCGCCTCCCATACAAAGCCTCATATAGAGGCATCTGAATACTCGACTGGTAGCTATTGTTATAAGCAAACTCTGCAAACGGTAGAAACTGATACCATGACCCTCCGAAATCAATGACACAAGCACGCAACATGTCCTCCAATATCTGAATAGTACGCTCGGACTGCCCGTCCGTCTGAGGATGAAAAGTTGTGCTCAACTCAACCTGAGTACCCAACTCTCACTGCACAGACCTCCAAAATTGCAAAGTAAACTAAGTGCCCCTATATAAAATGATGGAAACTAGGACATTATGCAAACGAACAATCTCCCGGATATAGATCTCTGCCAACCGCTCTAAAGAATAGGTAGTACACACAGGAATGAAGTGCGCGGACTTGGTCGGCCGATCCATAATCACCCAAATAGCATCAAACTTTCTCAAAATCCATGGAAGTCCAACAACAAAGTCCATAGTGATCCTCACACACTTCCATTCGGGAATAACCTTCTGCTAAAGTAAGCCACCCGGTCTCTGATGCTCATATTTCACCTGCTGACAATTGAGACACCGAGCCACAAATCCCACAATATCTTTCTTCATTCTACTCCACCAACAGTGCTTCCTGAAATCCTTATACATCTTCGCAGCACCCGAATGAATGGAATACCGCGAGTTATGGGCCTCCTCCAGAATCAACTCTCGAAGCCCATCCACATTGGGCACACAAATTCGGCCCTGCATCCTCAACACCGCATCATATCCAATGGTCACATCTCTAGCATCATCATGCTGAACTTTGTCCTTAAGGACAAGCAAGTGCGGATCATCATACTGGCGCTCTCAGATGCGATCATATAAGGAAGACCGAGAAACCACACAAGCCAATACCCGACTGGGCTCCGAAATATCTAACCTCACGAACCGATTGGTCAAGTCCTGAACATCAATTGCAAGAGGTCGCTCCCCAACTAGAACATATGCCAAACTCCCCATACTCACTGTCTTTCGATTCAAGGCATCGGCCACCACATTGGCCTTTCCCGGATGGTACAATATAGTGATATCATAATCCTTAAGCAACTCCAACCATTTTAGCTGCCTCAAATTAAGATCCTTCTGCTTGAATAAGTGCTGGAGGTTACTTCTCCAACCATACAAGTAATGCCTTCATATCTTTAATGCGTGGACTATGGCAGCCAACTCCAAACATGAATGGGGTAGTTATTCTCATGGGGCTTCAATTGACGAGAAGCATAAGCAATAACTCTACCCTCCTGTATCAACACACAACCAATCCCAACTCTCGAAGCATCACAATACACGATATATGAACCTGAAGCTGATGGCAAGACCAACACTGGAGCTGTGGTCAAGGCTGTCTTGAGCTTCTGAAAGCTCTCCTCACACTCTTCCGATAATAAAAATGAAGTACCCTTCTGAGTCAACTTGGTCAAGGGCGACGCGATAGATGAGAATCACTGAACAAACCGGCGATTAGCCTGCCAAACCAAGAAAACTATGAATCTCTATGGCTGAGGACGATCTGGGCCGACTCTGAACCGCCTTGATCTTCTTCGGATCAACCTGAATACCCTCGCTGGACACCACGTGCCCCAAGGAAGCCACTGAACTGAGCCAAAACTCACACTTGGAGAATTTTGCATAAAGCTTCTCCTCCCTCAATCTCTGCAACACAACTCTCAAATGCTCCGCGTGCTCCTCCTAACTACGTGAATATACCAGAATATAATCAATGAAGACTACGACAAACAAGTCAAGATAAGGCAGGAACACACTGTTCATCAAATGCATGAACGTTACTGGGGCCGGTCAGCCCAAAAGACATCACCAAGAACTTATAATGACCATATTGGGTCCTGAAAGCCATCTTAAGAATATCTGAATCCTTGATTTTCAACTGGTGATAACCGGAACGGAGATCAATCTTGGAGAACACTCTCGCTCCCTGAAGTTGGTCGAACAAATCATCAATGCGAGGCAAAGGATACCTGTTCTTAATTGTTACTTTGTTCAATTGTTTATAATCAATACACATTCTCATAGTGCCATCCTTATGCTTCACATTCTCATAGTGCCATCCCAAGGTGACAAACTAGGCTGAATAAACCCCTTTATCAAGGAGTTCCTGAAGCTTCTCCTTTAACTCCTTCAACTCCGTTGGTGCCATATGATACAGAGGAATAGAAATGGGCTGAGTATCCGGCACTAGGTCAATACCAAAATCAATATCCCTATCCGGTGGCATGCCCGACAGATCTGTAGGAAACACAACTGGGATAGAATCTATACTGGGAGCCTCAACTCCAACATCCCTCACAAAGGCTAGGTACGAAAGGCAAGCCTTCCCAACCATGCGCTGGGATTTCAAGAATGAGATCACTCTACTGGGAACATAATCAGTCACACCTCGCCACTCAATCTGTGGCACACCCGGTATAGCCAATGTGACTATCTTAGCATGACAGTCCAGAATAGCACAACACGGAAATAGCCAATCCATGCCCAAAATGACATCGAAATTCACCATACACAATAATAAAAGATTCACAGGGGTCTCCAGACCCCCAATAGTCACCAAACACGATTGGTACACACGGTCTACAACAACAGTATCGCCCACCAAGGTAGATACATGAACAGGTGAAGAAAGAAACTCAGGGGCATACCCAAATAACGAGCAAAATATGATGATATATAAGAAAAGGTGGGACCGGGATCAAATAATATAGAGGCATCTCTGTGGCAGACTAAAACAATACCTGTAATAACAACGTCTGAAGCAATAACATCAGGTCTGCCTGGGAGTGCATAGAAACGGGCCTGACCGCCACCTGATCGACCTCCCCCTCTGGGGAGACCCCTAGCTAACTGACCTCCACCCCTAGCTGGTTGGGCGGGTGGTGGTGAAGTAACTGGCACTGAAGCCGATGACTGACCCCTCTGCTGAGATGAACTCGCAAGACAACGAGGGCATTGCCTCCACATATGACCGATCTCACCATACTCATAACAACTCCCAGGTGCTGGAGAAGGGGACTGAAAGGAACCCCTCGCACCGGAGTGACTAGCAGATGCACTCGGCATAGAAGAGCCCTGGACTGATGGAGCACGGGACAAACTCTGAGCTGGAAGGGCACTAAGTGATGACTGGACCTGCTGATAACTATGATAACCATGACCGGAAGACACCCCACGATAACCTGGGGGAGCTGGTTGAGTAGACCTGAATGATCGGCCTCTGTCGTGCTGAAACTGACCCCTCGAAGGAGCACCACTGTAACTACCAGATCCTTGAGGCCTCTTGGCCTCCCTCTCCTCTCGCTCCTGGAGATGAACAGACTTAATATCACGGGCGATATCCATAACCTCCTTGAAAGTAGCACCAGTCACCCTCTCCCTGGTCATCAGAATACGGAGCTGATAAGTAAGATCATCAACAAACCTCCTTATCCTCTCTCTATTCATCGGGACCAACCAAGTGGCATGACGAGCCAACTCAGAGAACCTCAACTCATACTGCGACACGGTCATATTCCCATGACGCAACCACTCAAACTTCCTATGTAGCTCCTCTCTGCTAGACTACGACACATACTTCTCTAGAAAGAGAACGAAGAATTGCTGCACCAACAGGCCTACGCCTCTCAAAATCCTCCCACAAAGTGAAAGCAGCTCCTGAAAACGGATAGGTGGTAAAAGCGACCCTGCTGGTCTCCAGAATACCCGTTGTACGAAGCATCCTCTGACACTTGTCCAAAAAGCCCTGGGCATCGTCACCCTCTGCACCGCTGAAGGTCGGAGGCTGAAGTCTACCAAATCTCTCCAACCTACGCTGCTCATCCTCCGGCATGACAGGAACTGCATAGTCCTGAGCAGCTACAACAGACTGGGTTGGATGCGCCCCCGACGTCTGAAGTCCTTGCACGACCTACTCAGGTGTGCGAGCGGCGGAAGTCTGATTGCCTCCCCCGGCCTGAGAAGTAGCCGCGGCTGTAGTGGCTTAAACTGCCTGATCTAGGCCAGTGTAAAATGATAAGATATGAGCCAAGGCCTCCTAAAGACCCGAAATCACAATGGGCACAGCTGGTGCCGGGGCTAGTGCTGCTGGAGCGTCCATAACTAGAACCTGATCCTGAACTGGGGCAGCTGGTGGATCTGCATGTGCTGTTTTAGCTGCTCTGCCCCTACCACGACCACGACCGCATCCTCGGCCTCTAGTGGCCATAACTGGTGGTACTAGGGTCTTCCACCCCGACCAGTAGCGCGTGTCCTCACCATCTGTGAGAGAGTATAATAAAAGAAGTTTATTACTCGGATCAACAAGTTCGCACGACAAGAATTTCAAGAATATGAAGTTTTTCCTAAAGGTTCTGCAGCTTCTCAAAGATAAATATAGACGTCTCTATACAGATCCGCGAGACTCCAGTAAACCTGCTCATGACTCGTGAGACTTATGTAACCTACGCTCTGATACGAACTTGTCACGACCCTAAACCAGGACCCGGTCGTGATGGCGCCTCTCATGAAGACAAGGCCAGCCAATTAAACCCAATTCACTTTTTAAATAGTTAAACAACATAAAAGCAGTCTAAAACAAGATTTAGCAATACTAAGCAGCGGATAATATCAATAAAGTGCGAAAGTACAACCCAACACAGCCCTAATCGGGGTGTCACTATTCATGAGCATCTATAAGTCAAAATACAATCCACTAAGTCTATGAAGTAGTACAACTGTCTGAAAAGAAAGATAGAACTGATAAAGGAGTAGAGACACGGGTCTGCGGACGCCAAGCAGCTATCTCGTGAGCTCCGAATGTTTGCCTGAAGCTGGAGGGATCAGCACTCAGGAGCGGAACTAGCTACACCTAAATCTGCACACAGGGTGTAGGGAGTAAAGTGAGTACTCCAACTCAGTGAGTAACAAATATAAATAAAGACTGAAAGCAGGAAATCACGTAAGGCACAAAGCATTCTATAATGAAGCAGTAAAACCATTTCAAAACAGTAAAATAGTGAAAGATAGGTAAAATCCTTTAACTCAAAATTTAACTTCATGAAAAGCCCTTTTCAATGATTAAGCAGGTAATTAACCGTAATTATGAAAAGTAAACACATAGCGGTTCGCCTCTCGGGCACAGTATCAACAAATCCTCCCTTCGGGCAACATCTCAGAACAGTACCAGCCCCTTGGGCAACCACATAGAACAATGCCAGCCCATCAGGCTCAATCTCACATCACAATAGGTACCCGCGCTCACTGGGGGTGTGCAGACTCCTAGTGGGGCCCCTTACGGTCCAAGCGCAATAAAAAGCCATCTCGTGGCATCAAACTAGGCCCTCGGCCTCATATCAATCAAGCCACCTCGTGGCGTACATATCTCAGGCCCTCGGCCTCAAATCAGTATTAGTGTTTTCTCACAACATAGGCCCTCGGACTTAGTCAAAAATCCTCACAAGCCCTTCGAGCAATAGTAATATAGTGTTTCTCAGCCTAAACATCATTTAAAATGTCATTTACATATTAAAACTAAGTAAACATGGTTGTGTAGTAAAACAATGGAAAATAACATGACTGAGTTCAAGTATAAAGTCAAAACAGTAAGGAAATATCAGTAAAAAGCCCCGAAGGATTCAAACAGTTGGCATGAAGCCCAAATATGGCATTCAGCCCAAATAATGATAATAGCAAACAATTTTCAATCAAATACGCGGTAAAATCATCAATCAGGATGGACCAAGTCACAATCCCCAATAGTGCACGACCCCACGCTCGTCATCAAGCGTGTGCCTCACCTCAATATAGCACTACGATGTGCAATCCGGGATTTCACCCCTCAGAACATCATTTACAATCATTACTCACCTCGAACCGACTAAATCTCTAGCTCGCGATGCCTTTGCCCCTAGAATCGGCCTCCACACGCGTCGAATCTATCAAAATCAGAATTGAGGACGTCAAAATATACTAAGGGAACGAAGTCCAAGTGAAAAAATCAATAAATGGCACAAACCCCAAAATTACCAAAACCCGACCCCGGGCCTACATCTTGAAATTCAGAAATTTTTACACCAATATATTCCTTATCTTCCCACGAGTTCATACATATCAAAAGTTCTCAAATCCGTCCCCAAATGATCCTCCAAATCTTCAATCAAAAGTCCAAATTTCCAAGCCCTAGTTCTTCAATTTTAAGCTTAATTTCCATTATTTTCTAGGTGGAATTCACATAATAATCGAGTTTTAAGTCCGAGAATATTACCTCCCAACGATTCCTCTTGAATCCCTCTTTAATCTCCTTCAAAAATCTCCCAAAATAACCAGTTATGGAGGAAATACGCCCCAAAATCGCGGACAAGACGAGCTTAAAAACATTCTGCCCAGACATTTATTCCTTCTTCGCCAACACGGTCAAACTCTCGCGTTCGCGAAGCACTAATTTAGTTTGACCAACTTTCCTCTTTCGCGAACGCGACATGACCATCGCGAACGCATTGGTTCCTCAGACATACACTTTGCGAACACACTCTATTTCCCGCGAACGCGATGAATAACTTGACCTCAAACCTAGCTGACCAAAAGACTCTACGCGAACGCGACTGCCATATCGCGAACGCGATGCTCCAATCCTTAGACCTTCGCGAACGTGGAGCTCCCATCGCGAACGCGAAGGCTTAATTTTTGCCTTCCCCAACTGACTCTTCATGAATGCGAGGGTCCACTCGCGAACGCGAAAGAAAAAAAATACCTGCAACAGCTGAACAGAATTTCTGCAATAATCCTTAACTTCAAAATGATCTGTTCGACCCCTCGAAACTCACCCGGGGCCCCCGGGACCTCAGCCAAAGGTATGAACACATCCTAATACCTTATTCAAACTTGTTGCAATCATCAAAACACCTCAAATAACATCAAATCACTCAAAACACATCGGATTCAAGCCAAATTTCCTAAAAATCTTCCGAATTCCGCTTTTGATAAAAAACCCAACCAAACCACGTCCGAATGACCTGAAATTTTGCGCACACATCCCAAATGAAAGAACGGAACTACTAAAACTCTTGGAATTCCATTCCGACCCATATATCAAAATCTCGCATAACAATCGGAAATCGCCAAATTATCAACTTCGCCAATTCAAGCCTAAATCTACTCCAAACCTCCAAAACTCATTCCGACCATGCTCCTAAGTCATAAATCACCTTCCAAAGCAAACCAAACAATTGAAACTTACATCCGATCTCTCTAACACATATGTCAACATCCGGTTGACTTTTTCAACTTAAACTCACTCCAAAGAGACTAAGTGTCTCAAACCTTGCCAAATCCTTTCCGAATTTGATCCGCCCAACCCAATACCACAAAATACGGATAACAAAGCATAAAGAAGTAGAAATGAGGGAGACAGAGCGGTAACTCATGACACGACTAGCCGGGACGTCACACCACTAGACTAATCAGAGAAAGTTGAAATGTTGGAAAACAAAGTAAAATTAATTAGTTGGGTTCTTTTTCTATTTTTCTTTTTCATTTATTGGAATAAAATGAAATAATGACAACAAGAAAAACAAATAGAAAAGAAGAATTAACTTAAATAGTCGTCCACCTAATCATTTCAACTAAAAATCGTCGGCGAATGTGTAACACACACACACACACATTCGCTGGCTATTTTTAAGGATACGCGAATAGATTCAACACAAATAATCAAGAATGTTACATAAATAAATTGAAGACACAATGAATAATCAAACCAATAACGTTATGGCCCAGCTTGAACTTGGATTGGGGAATAGTTTCTGCCCTCGGTAGGGTCATTGGTTCGAAGCCAATCAAGTACAAAGCACAAAGGTAAAATAAGGACTTTGCAATAGCTAGAAAGCAGAGAAATGAGTTTGTATTGCCTTGGTATACGTGTTACCATCTCCCCTATTAAATAAAAAGCTTTCCCTTTATATAGTAGGAGAGTTTCATCACTAGTACAATTCTAATAAAAGGTACAAATCCTCATTTCTCGTTAATTTCTGATCCTTTACCGATATCGGGCAATATCTGCGCTGTGATATCCGGTTGGGTGCGTATATCACGTTCATATGCTAGTCGTGTGCAGCCATTTACCATGTTTTTTGAGGTCTTGGAGATCGTTCCGGGTTCGGGGAGTATTGTCTCATCAGGTCTGATAGCGGGGCACCCCATTCGGGTCTTGATACAAAGAGTTCCCAGCTTCAATTTCGAACTTAGATATTCATACTCTTACTTCGTTTGATCCACCGGGAAATCGGGGTGGTTGGTAGGTCTTAACTTCTAGGCTAGGTCTCGACCTAAGTGGTCATATTGGATCCTTGGGAACCATCACAAGTACGGCCATCCTATATATATTTGAATGAAAATGATGTGTCGTACAACGGAGAGGGAACACTTTTATTTAGTTAATTATGTATTAACAGCTAGTACGTCGTTGCTGAGTTAGAATACCCCAAACAGTGTCATTTGAACACTTGGTTAAAAAAGAATTTTGAAGAAAGAACCCCATAGTCCCCTCGTTTCTCATAAAGTAGGTTTGCTGAAATGATGGAAAATGGCAGATGAACCCTGGTTCCTTCCTTCGTACACTTCAGTTGAGGTGACGAACAAGCCAAAATGTCCCATTAGTTATGTCATTCTGACTTCGGACACATGTCAATCATCAGTTAGTTGTCTTCAAATGCAAAATGTCGTGCAATGATTGCATTTTTTCCTATAAAAGCTTCAATCCTTTTCACTTTTTTCACTTTCTGTTCCTATCTCTTACCTTCAAACTTTATAAACTTCAACTTCTCAAATCTTCATACCTTGCTTCTTGAACATTCACATCTCCATGTCTAGCCTTCAAACCTTTACGTTTTTTCATGGATTTTCAACCTAAAACTTCATATCTTCATTTTAACCTTCAAATATTCATACTCCTTCTTCAAATCTTCATATATTTCCCAGATTCACGATAGCCAAAATTTCCAAGTCTGTACCGCAGCAAACGGCCCCTTCATCTTCTCACCCGGACGCATAAGTTGAAATGGATGCTCTCAAGGTGGTTCTAGAGCCTCCTATAAAAAACTTCATACCCGAGGTTGTTCTATAGGAGATAAATTCAAGGTCGAGGAGGCCTCCGTCATACCAGACCGAGACGAAGGAGCATGGAGATACATATGCTCCGTTACTGAAGATACCCTTCCTATAGTCCGAGAGGACTGTAAATGGGAAGGCAAGGACATGGTAGACCCCAGGCTTGAGGACAATAGTACTACCCACGTGGAGGGGTATTTAAATATTTACACTTACCCCTTCATGCCGGGCCCGGTAGACCCGATAATCCTAGCATTTTGTAAGAGGTACGAAGTGTGCCTTGGGCAAATTCACCCATCCCTATAGAGGATCGTGATCCTCTTACGCCATTTTGTGAATAACACCGAATATCCTCGGTTCACCCTCGACCGCCTAGTCTATCTTTACAGTCCTTGAATTTTTTGAGTTGGGACTAATCAAGCTTGTTCGTCGAGCCAGCAAGGCCCCTTTTTCGAGCATCGATGAGAATTGAGACCAAGGTTGGAAGGGGCATTTTATTCGGGTAAAAGCTGAAGACTTGATCCCTCCCGAGTTCCTACCATTTACCGAGAAGTGGAATGCATCTCGTAAGTATAGTCTTTCCATACTTACGAGGAATGAGGAGGATGACATCTTTGTCGCCATGGATCTACCCCTGAAGGGGAGTAAGCGATGACCAAGGAAAGGGGCCACGAGGCTGATCCCCTTTCGATTCCAGAGGACGAAGTGGAGCGGGGGTTGTGACCTCCCAAGAATTTGTTCCTGTTCTAAAAGAGGCGAACGATGTGATAGACATCATTGAGACGCCCTCCTATACTGAGTCCATGCTTGAAGAGGCCCAAGCGGGTAAGGAAAAGTCAAGTGAAGGAGCTTAGGGTGCAGATGATCCTTTCCACATGTCCATATCGGAAGATTTCTCTAGGCTGGGTCACTTGGAGATCCCAAAGAAGGACGTGCCTCAGGGAGTTGACAGGCTGAGTATGAGCCCAAGATTGGCAAAGGAATTCCCTGCACTAAGCGTGGACCCCGAGCGAAAGAGGACGACTATTCTCACAGTCCCAGAGGATACCCTACTCATGTCTGCTCTGGTAGGTGTAGCCAGCTACCTCCAATGCATGGTGACCAAAGAGGACCAGGCAAAAATGAGCGAGATGAGCATGTTAAGTCTCTTTAATGAGGTACAGTATGCGCTGAACCGGGTAAGGTTTTAACACTTTCATTTTCCCTTCATGAATCACGCATAAGTTTTCCCTTGATGTCTCTTTCTAGTTCCACTATTTTATAGGCTTCAGTGCTTCATCATGAAAGTTTCCTCCGATACCGCTTTGAAATCATCCAGCTTGAGTTCAAGCTTAAAGAATATGTCTGGAAGAAGGATATACACATACTTCTTAGTGAGTGATAGAATGAGTCCTTTAAAGACCTCCAGGTCGAGCTGGACAAAGTTTAGAAGGAGGCATTGATACTGAAGCGGGAGCAAGCTGACCTGGTTGAAAAGGTAAAGGTATTTGAAGCTAAAAACGAGGATCTAGTCGTGGTGACTACCAATACAACCTCGCAGGTCCAACAGAAGATCGACCTGATCAACCAGCTCCGAGCCAAGATGAACGAGGTTAAGGCTATGGCCGAAGTGTGAAAGGGCATGATGAACCTGCTGGCTTTGGAGAAGGAAAATGTGAAGGTAGAGTTGACATCAGTTGAGAATCAAATCTGAGTGGTGCGTTGTTACACCCTGTAATATTACGATGATGTTACATCCTGCAGTATAATATTACAATGATGTTATGCCCTGCGGTATAATATTACGATGATGTTATGCCCTGCTGTATTGTATTACGATAATGTTACTCTTCGCAGTATTAAGTCACGATAATGTTTCATCCTGTAGTATTGTACATTGAAATTGTCGTAAGGTAATTGACATCAGCCCAAGTAAAAGATTATTTGGAGATTATAAGGATTATGCTATTTCACAAGTGATGAGTAAATTCGTGAAAGTGAAATGGGAAGCAAGTCAAAGAAAATGAATTTTCGTCAAAGTTTGGCATTTTGGGGTAAAATACGGCCGAGCTAAAGTACCCGATATTTATAAACTAGTACCATACAAGGTACCACATGACCATGATAGTAAGGTGTATAAATTATGTGAAAAGTAAGTAGTATTTTAAGTAAGTGGAAATAATTCTTAATTATGTGGGTAATTGGTTAATTATTGGTAATGGAGCATTACCTAGTTAATTAATAATTGGGTTGGATTAATTAAAGTCTTTGGATAAAGACTATTGCTTAAAAACGTGGCAGCCCTTGGAAATTTATGAAGTGACTCATAATTTGGAAGGAAATGTGTCAAATTAAGTTTCATACACGTGACAAATCTGTAAGATATCAAAAGTTTGTCCTTGGATAAACAAGTTCAAGTCCCAAATTCTTTTCTTTAGTTTCTCAAAGAAACTAATATCACATTCATTAGTCCTAACGCTGATTCTCTTCTTTAGTTTCTCAAAGAAACTAATATCACATTCATTAGTTTTAGTCCTAACGACGTTCACGATAAATTCAAGCTGCCAGATTATAGTTTGGGTCGCTGCAAGAAATTGGAAATAAAAGGAGTTGTGAAAATTGTATAAAAGTGAGGTGCTTATGTTTGCTAAGCTATCGGATGAAAGCCATAAAATTTATACGAGAGTACGTAATAAAAAGGCAACAGGATTTTGCGATTCTAAAGGAGTATGGTGCAATCTTTCGCAAGAATATCATATGAATTTTTTCCTACTCTGATCTCTCCATTTCTTGATTTGTTGCAATTAACGTATATTAGAGGGATTGACAAGAGAATCGGCTCAGGTATGTTAAAGTTATCCCTTCTTTCTTTTGGCATGATCCATACGATACGAACGGAACTTGCAAATGCACAAATTCCATGAATGACTCTATTCATAGAAGTATTAGAGATATCTGTGTTCTTGAATTTCTGTATGTTATAATAACTTATCATCTGTTCATGGGTCTCAGAAAATTACGAAAGTTGAAAAGAGTTTACTTTATAATATTACTCAGAGGCAAAATGGTCTTATGGCATTCCGAATGATTTTATTGACGTACTTTTTATATACTGCATTCATATGCATTGATCCATGACAAGATGGTATTATATACGCGTATATATGTAAGTATATGTATATGGGGTATGGTAAAAGGTTACGGCGTTATATACCCATCACCACCTGATCAGCTGGTATATGATGATGATGTTGCCCATAGTGGCTAAAATATGATTCAAACGGCGTTAGATACGCATATATATGTATGTACTCAAACGGCGTTATATATGCGTATATATGTAAATATATGTATATGGGATATGGGAAAGGTTATGGCGTTATATACGCACCACCACCTGATCAGCTGGTATACGATGATAATTTTGCCCACAGTGGCCAGTATGATATAATGGAATGCCCTCAGAGGCTGATGATGTTATGAAACATGTACCTACGCACGACATGACATTCATACGCACATGCATGATGCTAAAAGTAATTTATGATTTACAAAGTTATTCATACTTGCAGGTTGAGTCATGTACTCTATATTTCTTCCATGTCTCTGATGTACTTACTTATGTGCCTTACATACTCGGTACATTATTCGTACTGACGTCCCTTTTGCCTGGGGACGCTGTGTTTCATGCCCGTAGGTCCCGATAGATAGGTCAAGAGCCCTCCAAGTAGGCTATCAGCTCAGCAAAAGATGTTGGTGCGCTCCATTTGCTTCGGAGTTGATCGTTTGGTTAGTATACTTTAGACATGTATTGTTTGGTATGGCGGGACTCTATCCCAACCTTTATTACATTTATGTATTCTTAGAGCCTTGTAGACATGTCTTGTATGTGAAAGATTGCACGGCCTTGTCGGCCTATGTTTTGAGTTTATAAAGGATCATATTGGCATACTAGGCCCATATGTCATGTGTATATGATGATGTAATAAGAACGATACGTTATGTTGGTACTCGGTTGAGTAAGGTATCGGGTGCCCGTCGCGGCCCATAGGTTTGGGTCGTGACAAAAGTGGTATCAGAGCAGTTCTGTCCTAGGGAGTCTACAAGCCGTGTCTAGTAGAGTCTTGTTTATTGGTGTGTCGTGCACCACACTTATAAGTAGGAGGCTACAGGGCATTTAGGATTGTCACTCTTTCTTCTTACTCTAGATCGTGTGGTAGAGCTTACTTATAAGAATTCAAGTTCCAAAATTCTATTTTATTCGTTATAAGACGATGCCTACATCCGGAAAGAAGGATTGGAAAGAGAGATACTTGTGGAAGAGCTAAGTCAGAGGAATTGAATTTTTGTGTGATGCCTACGATAAGTAAATATGAGGTCTTTAGCAGATTATGGGTGTACTGGAAGGTGTAAGCTTCCTGATAAGAAGCCTTAAGGCAAGAATGTCTATCCACCTTTATGGTGAAAGACAATGAGAGATTAAAAAGATAAATACAAGTTTCAACTAGCAAGAGAAGATGAAGAAGGGTACGAGGCGCTCAGTTAATGAAGGTTAACAACGTTTATAATTGAGGCAGAGAAACATAAGCTTTTTGAGTTATAATCAATAGTAATAAAGGTATGTACAATTGGTCACACCCATTTCAGTCATGCCCTGTGGGGGCTAACATATATAGTTAAGAGAAGGATGAGATATCAAGATCCGGCTAGGTTTAGAGTAACCCAAATTGGTAAATGGATTACTTTCATTTGTTGGCATTTTCGAAGGGTATTATAAACATGCCAATAGATCGTCTTGTGAGACACCCAGATGGTGCACCCTAGAATATTACGATTAGATGTGAATACTAGTATTCAGAAGATAGGCACTAAAAGCTTGGATGGGATGAATATTACCTTAAGTGTGGCTCTCATACCTAGTAGAGCGAGGATGTTGAGCAACCCAAAGAACCATAGGATGGAGCAAAGGGAAGCTAAAAGCGAAAGAATGTCGTATTGAAGTTTTCACAAGAAAAAGGATATGCATAAATAGTAGCAGAGTAATGAGAAGAGAGATAAGGAAGCATTATGAATAAGGTGTGATACATGGATGAAAACGGTAGAGTGTCATAGAACCTATAGTCAAATGAAGGAAGAGATGAACGGTGATGGGCCTTAAGACAACGAAAGAGTATAGGCCATAAGACTATATCCTCATTTCGAGAAATAAGTTTGTGACTCCAACACGACTACCAGAGGGGAGGGTTAACCCCAGAGTAATAGAAATCAGTATGGACTGGTAAACAAGATAAACTAAATATGAATTAGGGACTAAATAATTGGGAAGTACTCGGCATCATGGGAATTTTAGATTTTGTTCCGGTGGTAATAGAAGGGACCACAGAAGAAGATTCACGATGAATTCAGAGAATAGTCATTCGGGAGACGCTTACCTAGAATAAGCAATGTGAGCAATGTTAAGCTTAAGAGACTATATGTGCCAGTTACGCTAAGTGTCACCCTCGCGAGTAAGGGAATTTGTCATCCTTGGTACAGAAGAATTGCCGCAAGGCGAGTAAGGATCATTGATGTTGAGAAACAATGTCAAAGATGAAGAGGTAAAACATGTATAGGTAGATCCTCGTGGCTTCAACTTTTAGTACACCCCTAAAGGGGGGAATATGGAGTAATGTGGCATTAAGTCAGAATTAAGTGGTTCTAGTGACTATGGAATGGCAAAGGAAGAATGAGATAAATGAAAGAGGAATGAGATGGCACTTATCCAAATCTAACAGATACATTACGATTCAAGAATATTGTGCAAGTACGACATCAAGGAGAGGAAGTAAAGGTTCCTGCCCGAGCTGTTATTAATAAATAAGGAGCCAGTGTGAGACATAAGTTAAAACAATGTAAATAACCCAAGAAATATTACAAGGAATATTGATACGAGAATGGGCCAATGAGTAGTTAGTAATTGGTTAGGAAGATCTCAGTTATGGCTAAACAGGAGGTTATAAACGAGTCATCAGATCGTGTAAGATAAACATAGTAGGACCCAACATGGAGAATTCAGCCTCGGAGAATATTATTATAATACTTAAGATATATTCAAACAAGAGTTGGGGTAGTTAAAGGTACCATATGAGTGTTACGGGGATAAACGAAAGTGCCACTAGAAAGGCAGTCAAAATATCAGTTCAAAAGCAACCATACAAGCACAAGGGCATGGAAGTAAGATACTACAGACAATTATACGCAAGTAAGGAAATAAAAAAAAGGTCCATAATAAGCTCACAGCATTACAAGAGTCAAGGGTTCTCCCTAAGTACTAAAACGGAAAACTAGCTGAGGAGATAAGAAAGAAAGCTTCAACCTAAGCACAACGACTTAAAGAAGAAATGGTCGTATAACAACAATCTCGCAACAACATTGTAAGCATTCCAAAGGAAAGTGGCACCTACCGTGGCTAATGAATGGGAAGTAAAAGTTAAAGGTAATATTCGAGATCATATGAGTTGTATAAAAACTCTGGCAAGTGTGGGTACTAAGATAAGCTAAGTATTAATGCAACAAGGGGGCAGAAAGACCAGGAAAAGTAATAGGTTACGTTGAAAGAAAGCTAAGATGGAACAAAAGAATTATTTGATCAATGATCCATAGTTAGTACGTTATGGATACACATAAGATTTTAGAGCATTATCCAGGCAGCATATTTGTTGACAATCATACGACCATAGAAGACTCCGGTATAAGTTAAAAGAAAGAATTAAGCCTAGGGCATAGACAAAGGAATGAATTGTTAGAAGATTGTATCATGAATATTCCATATCGCCCATGAAAAGCTAAGGTAATAACTGATACCATGAGCCACATATCGGAAGACAGCTTAAGCCTACGTAAAGGCTGATCGAATTACACCACCCAAGTAAATCAGGAGTCTGATTATTGGACCCAGAAAAATTATAGAAGTTTTGCTTGAGAACATGATAGAATCACTCTTAATATCAGATGTTCAAGAGAAATAACACAACAACCATAATCTATAATGGCTCTACAAGGAAGCCAGTTAGAAGAAGTACCATCCTCATAAGAAGTCAGTATGAAGCTCCCACCGGATTGTGTATGCTCCAGAGGTGCGAGTATTATAATAGAGCTTCAAGTTATGGACGTGAATTACACCTAGGTGGAAGGGAGGTCATGAGAGAAAATATAAGATACGATGCGAGATTTTAAGGTAAGTAAGGTAAAGGTGAACAACGTACGAAATACTCAAGTATAGAAGGATGAGAATGATTCATACTTCAGGTAAAAGACTATAAGCGCTGAGATTCAGTATTCAGGAATGATAGTAGCATCGTCAGTGGCATACCTTCCAGCCTATGGTTTCTATGTACTGAAAGGTCTTATTAAAGGGTATAACAAGAGTAGAGACGATGTGATGTCTCGATGTTCCAGAAAAGCATAGGGAAGTCGGTCGGAAGCTAAAGTATGATAGAACGACAAGGTTTTAGATAGACAGGAATAAAGATAAGAAGAGGGCGAGTGAGAAAGTAACGAGAATGGATAAGTCCTCGGGATTAAGCACATGAAAACAAGAAGAGCTGATGGTTTCTCTAAAGTTATAGAAAGATAAGTATATCCTGAATGAAGTCAAAGGAGTCTAAGACTAGTAGCATTTAGAAAAGACGGAATGTTGCCCTAATAATACAATAAGTGTATAATTATGACAGATAAAGGATGACGTTTGGGCCTTCGTTTGAATAATGATTTGAAAAAAAATAGAAGAAGAGAAGGAGAAAAAGATTTTGCTGACGGCACAAAATTAAGATACCCCATCAGGTGAATCACATTGAGACACTATGAAATATGATTATGGAGATCACTTCAAATATTCCTCAATGCAACGTAAACCCTAGCGATAATGTATTATGTAAGAAGTTTCAAGTCTTCAAGTAAAGGATTATAGATCAACATTGAGGCGAATCAACAATGGTCAGATATAAGTTACAAAGTATGACGTGAGATTAGGCCATGATTCTTAAGACGAGCGATAATGAAGGGAATTGAAGGACTGAGATTTATACCTAAAGGATAGGCAACAAAAGTAACTGGGAACTTAGTAAGCATACCTCGGTAAAGGTAGATTGAAGCAAAAATTATGGTATAGTAAAACCCATGTAAATGCAGTAAAGTCATGTGAATGGGTAACCAGTTCTATGAAATAAGATATGGCCATATTCGCAAGTTCTACAAAGTGTCGAGCAAAGAACTTCAGTATACCTATAGAGGCCTAGAGAGGCATCCTATTAAGCCTTGTATATACAAAGTTAGGCCTAGAGATTGACTAAAAGATTAAAGGAAAAAAGGAAAAATGAATCGCTTAAGCGCACTTATAAAGCCAGGGTCATACAGGCTGCATGACAGGAGGTCGCAACAATTGCGAGACTACAAAGATTTCGACCACAAGTCATGATACGAGCAAAAAGACTAAAGGGGGGAATACCCTAGACTTTTAATTTATTCACTGAGAAACTACTTAAATGACAAGGAGAGTATTAAGGTATTCACAAGAGCTATAAATTATGAAAATGATAGGAGCATCAGTCAACATTCGAGGATGAATGTTCCAAAGGGGGAATGATGTTACACCCTGCAATATTACGATGATGTTACATCCTGCAGTATAATATTACAATGATGTTATGCCCTGCGGTATAATATTACAATGATGTTACGCCCTGCTGTATTGTATTACGATAATGTTACTCTTCGCAGTATTAAGTCACGACAATGTTTCACCCTGTAGTATTGTACGTTGAAATTGTCGTAAGGTAATTGACATCAGCCCAAGTAAAAGATTATTTGGAGATTATAAGGATTATGCTATTTCACAAGTGATGAGTAAATTCGTGAAGGTGAAATGGGTAGCAAGTCAAAGAAAATGAATTTTCGTCAAAGTTTGGCATTTTGGGGTAAAATACGGCCGAGCTAAAATACCCGATATTTATAAACTAGTACCATACAAGGTACCACATGACCATGATAGTAAGGTGTATAAATTATGTGAAAAGTAAGTAGTATTTTAAGTAAGTGGAAATAATTCTTAATTATGTGGGTAATTGGTTAATTTTTGGTAATAGAGCATTACCTAGTTAATTAATAATTGGGTTGGATTAATTAAAGTCTTTGGATAAAGACTATTGCTTAAAAACGTGGCAGCCCTTGGAAATTTATGAAGTGACTCATAATTTGGAAGGAAATGTGTCAAATTAAGTTTCATACACGTGACAAATCTGTAAGATATCAAAAGTTTGTCCTTGGATAAACAAGTTCAAGTCCCAAATTCTATTCTTCAGTTTCTCAAAGAAACTAATATCACATTCATTAGTCCTAATGTTGATTCTCTTCTTTAGTTTCTCAAAGAAACTAATATCACATTCATTAGTTTTAGTCCTAACGACATTCACGATAAATTCAAGCTGCCAGATTATAGTTTGGGTCGCTGCAAGAAATTGGAATTAAAAGGAGTTGTGAAAATTGTATAAAAGTGAGGTGCTTATGTTTTCTAAGCTATCGGATGAAAGCCATAAAATTTATACGAGAGTACGTATAAAAAGGCAACGGAATTTTGCGATTCTAAAGGAGTATGGTGCAATCTTTCGCAAGAATATCATATGAATTTTTTCCTACTCCGATCTCTCCATTTCTTGATTTGTTGCAATTAACGTATATTAGAGGGATTGACAAGAGAATCGGCTCAGGTATGTTAAAGCTATCCCTTCTTTCTTTTGGCATGATCCATACGATACGAACGGAACTTGCAAATGCACAAATTCCATGAATGACTCTATTCATAGAAGTATTAGAGATATATGTGTTCTTGAATTTCCGTGTGTTATAATATCTTATCATCTGTTCATGGGTCTCAGAAAAATACGAAAGTTTAAAAGAGTTTACTTTATAATATTACTCAGAGGCAAAATGGTCTTATGACATTCCGAATGATTTTATTGATGTACTTTTTATGTACTGCATTCATATGCATTAACCCATGACCAGATGGCTTTATATACGCGTATATATGTAAATATATGTATATGGGATATGGGAAAAGGTTACGACGTTATATACACATCACCACCTGATCAGCTGGTATATATGATGATGTTACCCACAGTGGCTGAAATATGATTCAAACGACGTTATATACGCATATATATGTATGTACTCAAACGGCGTTATATACGCGTATATATGTAAATATATGTATATGGGATATGGGAAAGGTTATGGCGTTATATACGCACCACCACCTGATCAGCTGGTATACGATGATGATTTTGCCCATAGTGGCCGGTATGATATAATGGAATGCCCTTAGAGGCTGATGATGTTATGAAACATGTACCTACGCACGACATGACATTTATACGCACATGCATGACGCTAAAAGTAATTTATGATTTACAAAGTTATTCATACTTGCAGGTTAAGTCATGTACTCTATATTTCTTCCATGTCTCTGATGTACTTACTTATATGCCTTACATACTCGGTACATTATTCGTACTGACGTCCCTTTTGCCTGGGGACGCTGTGTTTCATGCCCGTAGGTCCCGATAGACAGGTCGAGAGCCCTCCAAGTAGGCTATCAGCTCAGCAAAAGATGTTGGTGTGCTCCATTTGCTTCGGAGTTGTTCGTTTGGTTAGTATAATTTAGACATGTATTGTTTGGTATGACGGGACTCTATCCCGACCTTTATTACATTTATGTATTCTTAGAGGCTTGTAGACATATGTCTTGTATGTGAAAGATTGCACGGCCTTGTCGGCCTATGTTTTGAGTTTATAAAGGATCATGTTGGCCTATTAGGCCCATATGTCATGTGTATATGATGATGTAATAAGAACGATACGTTATGTTGGTACTCGGTTGAGTAAGGTACCGGGTGCCCGTCGCGACCCATAGGTTTGGGTCGTGACAAGGATAAAGCTGATAAGTGGTCTGAGCTGAACGATGATCTCCGAGCACAGCTGAGCTTGGCCGTCGTAGAAAGGGATGACCTCGGAAGAGAGTACGAGGCATTTAAGTCCAAATTGGACATAACCTCCACTGATGATGAGAAAATGATGGTCCAGTACAAGGCCGATGTGGAGGCATCCGAGACTCGCTTAAAGACAATGGTTGAATACATGAAGCGGCTGTCTCGAAGAGAGACCCTCAAATAGATTCACGCCCAAGGTTTTAACTTATCGGCCGAGATCGAGGAAGTTAAGAAGCTCGAGGCCGAGGCAAAGAAGCTCTACGAGCCGGAGGGTGCAAAAGGATCTGAGGGCTCCAATGGTTCCGGTGACGAGTCGGGCCCTAGTAAAGACTAGGCGTAGATGCCTTGGCATCTTTTCAATTTTTTGTTTTTCCGCGCGCGTGTGTGTGTGTATATATATAAATATATATATATATATATATATATTGTTATTTTTGTTTGTCTTGAGGCCGTTTTATCGAGCCTTTGTAAATATATTTTGGGATGAAATTTTCCCTTTCTGGCAACATTGCATATTCATTTTTTCAACGTATTTCTGCAATTTCTATTATTTTTTATGACTTAGCGTAAAATTAGATGTAGTTATGGGGCGGCTTTCTGGAGGTTCGAACGAAGCCCGACATCGCTTCAACTTCATTTTCTCATGGATTCGAAACCTCGGTGCGATCGGAAGTTTACAAGACGCTTAAGTGTTTTTAGATGATACTTCTGTCGAGGGTAACCTTTTAGCAGGTTTTGAGTTTTTGTAGAGGCCTTACTTTCAAGTTTCGAACTTCCGAAGTCTCCGAGCCATTTTCATGGTGGTCGTAGCCTTTGGGTATCACCTAATAAGTTTTGGTGCCTCCGGGATTCGATAGCCTGGGTCGTCCGAATTTTTTTTAGGCGGCAGTCCCCAAGTAGGAGTAGCTCGTGGGTTCGATAATCCCCGAATAGGGGTAGCCCATAGGCTTTTTGGATCCGGGATCAAAAAACGCGTAATGATAAAGTGTAAAGGAAGTGGAAATTTCTTTCATTTCTTGATATGCAAGGTACATGATTGAATATGGATAAAAACTTGTGGCATGCCTAGGACGAACTATGTGGGCACGGTTCAAACGACCATTTGACCCTTACAATAAATCATAATCGCCAAGCCTTAGCTTTTAGCACATTAAGTTTTCTTTTTCCCATGCTTAAGACCTTAATCCAAGGGTGATGGCCCCCAGTATTCGATTCAAACTCATGAGGGCTCGAATAATGTTGACCCGAATGCAAATAATCATCGATTTTGATTGTAAACCGATCTTAAAATCTATGTTAGCACGTTTTACTATTTCCTCATTAAAAATCTTGCTTAAAACCCATTTTGGGACAAAATCGGTTCAAGGGAAAAAGAGTGCAATGCGTGCTTTCATACCTATAGCCATATCCATCCTTGGTCGTTTACCTGCAAATGTTAGTTCGATTAATAACATGATTAAAGAATAATTGAGTTCGTACCTTAGTAGTAGTACCGCTTTAAGTGTGTCACATTCCAGTTGTTCGGTAGTTGCACACCGTTTCCTGCTTCGAGATTGTACGAGTCTTCGCCGGTAATTCTGATGACTCGATATGGTCCTTCCCAATTTGGTCCCAGATTCCCTTCGTTTGGGTTCCGAGTGTGTAATGTTTCTTTCCTCAACACCAAATCCCAAATTTAGAAATGTCGGAGGTTGGCTCTTCTGTTGTAATACCTTTCTATTTGCTGCTTATTCGCGGCCAACCAGACCAGGGAGGCCTCCAGCCTTTCATACAATAGTTCTAGGCTCGTCTCGCCGTTCGATATTCTATTGCATATTAGAACTGGAGGCTTGGTTCTCCCACTTTGATTGGTATTAAGGCTTCAGCGCCATAGATCAACAAAAATGAGGTGGCCCCAGTGCTAGACTTCGAGGTCGTACTGTATGCCCACAGAACTTTAGGCACGATTTCCTTCCATTTTCCTTTGGCATCGGTCGACCTATTTTTCATGTTTTGATGTATGGTCTTGTTTGCTAATTCTGCCTGCCAATTCCCAGTAGGGTGATAAGGCATCAATAGTATTTTCTTGATCTTGAGATCTTTGAAAAATTTATTTACCTTGTTGCCGATGAATTATTTCCCATTATGGCAAACGACCTCAGTCAGTATCTCAAATCGACATATTATGTGGTCTTATATGAAGTCAATGACTTATTTTTCCCGAACATTTTCGAACGCTTGAGCTTCGACCCATTTGGAAAAATAATCGGTCATGAACAGTATGAATTAAGCCTTACTCGGTGCCTATTGTAGGGGATCAACGATGTCTATTCCCCACTTCATAAATGGCCACGGAGACAAAATCGAGTGGAGTATTCCCCTCGGTTGATGTATCATCGGGGCATATTCCTGGCAGTCATCACACTTTTGTACGAAATCATTTGGATCTATCTCTATTTCTGTCAAGTAATAGCCGGCCCTAATTAATTTCCGAACCAAAGATTCTGCCCTTAAATGGTTCCCGCAAGTGCCTTAGTGAACTTCTCTCAAGGCATATTCGGTATCTCCCGACCCCAAGCATCTGGCTAGCGGGCTGTCGAATAATCTTCTGAAGAATGTCCCTTCGACCAAGCTAAATATGGTAGCCTTGGTACATAGGTCCCTCGATTTTGAGGATACGAGGGCAATTTTCTGGTCTTCAAGTAGTCTATATATTTTTTCCTCCAATCCTAAGTTAAACTTGTCGAATTTACTTCGGCGTGGACTTCTTTTATCACAGACTCATGAGTTGTACTACCATTCCTGAACTGAATTCATCGGCATCGACCGACGACCACAAGTTAGTCAGAGCATCGGCCTCACTATTCTGATCTCGGGGCACGTGCTGCAGGGTCCATTCCCTGAATTGATGCAGCGTTACTTGTAATTTGTCTAAGTATATTTGCATCCATTCCTCTTTCACTTTAAACGTCTTATTGACTTTATTTACCATAAGGAGGGAGTCGCACTTAGCTTCTGCAATCATGGCCTCATACTCGACCTCATTGTTAGTCAATTTTACAGTTCTAATACAATGCCTAACTACATTCCCTATAGGTTGTTTTATTACGATGTCGATCCCAGATCCCTTTGCGTTCAAGGCACCATCCATAAAAGGGGTCTAGATTCCCGAGGTAGTCCCCAAGGTTAACAATAATTCCCTTTCGACTTTGGGTATTAAGGCCCGCGTAAAGTCGGCCACGAAGTCTACCAAAATTTGAGATTTTATGGCGGTTCGTGGTCGATACTTGATATCGTACCTTACTGATTTTGACAGCCCATTTAGCCTACCGGCCCGAGAGCTCAGGTTTGTGCATGATGTTCCTTAGTGGTTAAGAGGTTACGACACATATGGGGTGATATTGAAAGTACGGTTTTCACTTTCTATAGGCGCTTAGCAAAGCGAGCGCCAATTTTTCCAGGTGAGGATACCTTATTTTGGCCTCGCCTAGAGTTCTACTGACATAGTAAATAGGAATTTGCATACCTTCCTCTTCCTTAACCAAGACTTCACTTACCGCTACGTCGGAAACTGTTAAGTAAAGGTATAGTTGTTCGTCCGCATTCGGAGTGTGCAGCTGGGGCATACTCGATAGGCATAGTTTGAGTTCTTCCAAAGATTATTGGCATTCAGGGGTACAAGAAAAGTTATTCTTCTTCTAGAAGAACCGACGCTTTTGTCCTAAGACCTTGATATGAACCGGCCTAGGGCGGTTATACGTCCGGTTAGCCTTTCAATGTCCTTGACGCTATCCACCACTGAGATATATTCTATGGATTTGATTTTGTCGAGATTGATATAGATCCCTCAATTTGTCACCATGAACCCAAGAAATTCTCCTGATCCGACCTTAAATGCGCACTTCTCCAAGTTCAGCTTCATATTGTATCTTTTCAATATGTCGAAGGTCTCCTGAAGATATTTCAAATGGTCTTCGACTCGTAGGGACTTGACTAACATGTTGTCAATATAAACTTCCATTGATTTCCCTATCTATTCTTCGAACATCCGGTTTCCTAGGCATTGATAGGTAGCGCCGACATTTTTTAATTCGAAAGACATTACATTGTAATAGTAAGTACCGAATTTAGTGATAAAATAACTCTTTTCTTGATCTGAATGACCTAGAAGGGGCTCCGAGTTGGTCATCCTCGACTCTGATTTTTGACTGGTATCTATGTTGGACGTCGGCCCAAGTTACTGTCGGGTACTTTACCAAATTTTGTTTTAGCTGCTGCGAATCCAAGGAGCTTCGGGGGTTATGTTCTTGAGTGAATTCCTGAACGACCCAATCATCGGCAACCGGAGGTAGGTCCATCTGTTCCATCTGGAACCTTGACACGAACTCCCTGAGCATCTCGTTATCTCTTTGTTCAACCTTGAAAAGGTCCGATTTTCTAGTTTCGACTTTGATGACCCTGGCATGGGCCTTCACAAAAACATCTACAAGCATATCAAACGAATCAATAGAATTTGGGGATAAGTTGTTTTACCATATGATTGCTCCTTTTGACAAAGTTTCCTCAAACTTCTTCAGCAACACTAACTTAATTTCGTCATCTTCCAAGTCATTCCCCTTGATGGCACATGTATACGAGGTTACATGCTCGTTTGGATCCATGGTTCCATTGTACTTTGGAATATCAGTCATACAAAACCTCTTCGGGGTCGTCTTTGGTGCCGCGCTCGGTGGGAAAGGCTTTTGGATAAAATTCTTGAAATCCGGTCCTTTCAAAATCGAGGGTGCTCCCAGTATTTGATCGACCCTAGAATTATATGACTCCACCTTCTTTTCGTTGGCCTCAATTTTCTTCTCACTTGATTCGGCCCGCTTCGTCAATGCTTCAAGCATTTTTATTATCTCAGGGTTGACCCCGGGCTCAGCTTCTCCCCATCACTCGGTGGTTTGTTCATTTTTTCGGGTGTTCTCTCGGGAACGTTCGGGCTCGACCCTGCTATGGGTTTGGCCATAACTCTATAACTACGCTATCGCCACCTGTTGAGTCTACAGCATTTTGAAAATTATCCGCAGGCTTACCCCATCACCTTCACCTTCGAGCATCTCTTGAAGTGTTGGTCGGGCACCTCCACGAACGTTGTTTTCGGGGTCAGTCGGCAGGTTGACGTCGATTGCAACCTGTGAATTGGTGTCGATTGGATCGGCAACTGGGACTTTGTTGGGATCAGCATGGGGCACCTTATTGCTAGGTACTAGATTGTTGTTTTTGCCATGATGGCCAGATTCAACCTCAATGTTCAAGTAGGCAGATTGAGAATTTGACATCTCTAAGATAATCTGAAATAGATACTTTAAACAACAAGCATAAAATAAAGTGTGTTATGAAGATTTTCAAACCACAACTATTATCTTTAGTCCCGCAGTGGGCACCAAACTATTTACTCTTAAAACGGATAACAATTAAATTTGTACATGATTTTAAGGATATGTTGATAGATTCAATACAAATAATCAAGAATGTTAGATAAATGAATTAAAGATACAATGAATAATCAAACCATTCATAACGTTATGGCCCGACTTGAACTTGGATTGGGCAATAGTTTCTGCCCTCGGTAGGGTCCTTGGTTCGAAGTCAATCAAGAACAAACAACAAAGGTAAAATAAGGACTTTGCAATAGCTAGAGAGCAAAGAAATGAATTTGTATTGCCTTGTTATGCGTTTTACCATCTCCCCTATTAAATAAAAAGATTTCCCTTATATAATACGAGAGTTTCATCTTTAGTACAATTCTAATAAAAGGTACAAATCCTCCTTTCTCGTTAATTACTGATATGTTACCTACATCGGGCGAGATCTGCACTGTGATATCCGGTTGGATGCGGATATCATGGTCCTCTGCTAGTCGTGTGCAGTCGTTCGCCATATTTTCCGAGGTCATGGAGCTTGTTCCGGGTTCGAGGAGTGTTGTCTTATCAGGCCCGATAGTGGGCACCCTGTGCGGGCATTGATACAAAGAGTTCCCAGCTTCGATTTCGATCTCATATATTCATACTCTTGCTTTGTTTGATCCACCGGGAAATCGGGGTGTGCGTTAGCCCCAATTCACCCTTATACAAATTTGATTGGCTATTTGTGTAACAATTGCAAAAGAAAAGGTGGATGTAACTGTCTATTTGTCTTATTTGACAGTGTCCTGAGATTCACAAAGTTTATCAAGAAGCGCCAAAGAGCAATTTTGGTGCTTTTTGCCTTTGAATGAAAGCACGAATTGACTAAAGTTGGCAGTCAGATACGTGGCACATTCAAGTGTATATCACAACTAATTAATATGGAGGTGAAAACGAAGCCTAGCTGCACCACTGAAAATATTAGTTGAGCTGAAGACCACTAGTGATCAAACATCAATATTCATTCATCCACCCAATGGTATAGACTTATTCCTAGATATATAATATTTACGGCTACAATATTTTTATTTAGATGTGATTAAGCAAATATAAGTATATATTTTTTTAAATTTAAATGATCACATAAGAATTAGGCTGAAACATGAGAGTACAGAATGCACCCCTCTAAAAGTAATGAGGTAATCATGTAATTCAACAATTTACGACAGCTTATACATGCTTTCGTGCAATTAAGTGCTTCGTAAGTAACAATATTACATTATCCAAATAATAGTGATAATAACAATAATCAAATACGCAATAATACTTAGGGTAATATATTGAACTAAAGAATATTAGCAAATATAACGGTAATAAATACAATAACAACACCAATAATAATGAGAATGCAACGATGGTTGTAATTGTAGATAGGGTTTGTCACAAGTATGCCTCATCAAGTCCATAACTTAAAATTTTGACAACGAAATCTAACAACGTTGCCGGTTATTAAATGCATCTAGTCGTTAGTTTTAAGAGGTAACGTACTTTGTGGCCAAAATGAAAAAAAATGTACGACTACTAAAATTGTACATTGATCTAGCTCCCATTCTCTAAAGTACCTTCAATATATGACTGTTGATGTTATAGACGTTCTTACAATTTTGACATTTATATGTTTAACTCACTTTTAAAATGCACGGGGATCACAAAAATGGATTGAGATGCAAAGGACCGTATATACAATGTACTTCAAAAATCCAAATAAGGAAAAAGAAATAGAAGATTAAATTAGCAAGGACCAGGTAATTATTTAACTCATTCACTTGTTACTACAGAAACATCTTGAAATTGATTAATTACGTAATGTCAGTGATGTACTTCACTTCTTATGTTGCACTTTGCTACTTTCTGTTCTATCTATTTCTTGAAATAGTCATTTATCGTTGTTATTCCTTCGGACCCTAACAGGCTCCGGCTTTAGTAATTAAACTGTGGGACGGTAAACCGATCAAAAAGGAAATGCAGTCACATCTCTCTCTATATATATAAAATTTAGTGAAGGATAGTTTAGTGTATGAAGAGAGGGTAATTTTATCATTTCACAGACCTTCTCCACTAACCACCGTGAAGTGGTTATATTAGTTAGCACTGTATATTCCTAAATACAGTTAATACATAGATTAGATCTTCTCCTCCTTCTCTCTACTTTCTCTCTCTACAATATTCTCCAATTTGTTAATTCTTCAATTGCATGTGTATGAATCTGAGTTTATGTGGATAGATCTCAGATTCTATCATGGTATCAGAACAATCGATCGAGATTTAGCACAAAAGATTCCAGCGTTTCAATAGAAAGCCATTGCTAAAGCTGAGCGGCCATGGGAGAAGTAGAAATTCCTCGAATTGATCACAATCTTTCTTTGTACTAGAGAATCAGATACACTTGGTGTGGAATTGATCAACGTAAAACTCATAGGTCCAGAAAATTATGGTATGTGGAGTCTAGCTATGCGAACAACAATGTTGGTGAAGAACAAATTAGGGTTCATAGAAGGAACTTGTGTAAAAGGCTCGTTCAAAGGTGGATAAGCAAATCAATGGGAAAGATGTAATGTTGTGGTGCTGTCGTGGATAGGAAAAATGTGGCAGTGGAATTGCAACCTAGCATCATTTATGCATCAAATGCGTCAAAGGTTTGGAGCGAGTTTAAGGAACGATTTAATAAATCAAATTTAATTCAAACATATTAGTTGTGGAAGATGATAGGATGATTAACTCAAGGCACAAATTCAGTCACAGTTCACTACTCCAAAATGAAGTATCTTTGGGATAAAATGGACTTGTCATTGGCAAGAGCTGGGTGTGATTGTGAGGAAATAAGGCCTTTCATTGAATAGTTCAAAAATCTGAGACTTTTACAGTTTTTAGTTGGCCTAAATGAAAGCTATACCATGTGAAGAGCCAGGTGTTACTCAATACACCTGTGTAGACAGTTAATCAGGCATATGCCTTGGTCATACAAGAAGAGAGCCAAAGAACCCTCAGAACAGGGGAATCTAATAGTGAGGTTTTGACCATGCTAGTTGGAAAAAATCAGGCATTCAATTAGGGATTCAAGGCAAATAAACCAGGATTGATTTGTGAATTTTACGGCTACAAAGGCCACTTGAAGAAGAACTGTTATAAGATCATAGGGTATCCCCCGAATTTCAAGAGTAAGAAGAAAATGCAAATACAAGGTATCAAACCTTATGCTATTGATGTTGATGCTGAGATCCAAAAAGGGAACATTGCTTAACCAAAGAAAGTATGCATTGGAGCTTATTTCTCACATTGGCTTGAGTGATGTAAACCTGCTAAGACACCTTTGGAACTTAATCAAAGGTTGATCAATGTTGATTATGACGCTCATGTAGGAAACACTATTGATTTATAACTTGAAGATGCCACAACATATCAACAATTAATTGGAAAGCTCATGTATCTCACCATCACTAGACTAGACATTAGCTTTGCAATTTAGAGCTTAATCCAATTCATGCAGAGACCTAAACAATCACACTTGGAGGCAACCTTTAGAGTGGTTCAATATATCAAAGGTTATCCTGGCTTGGGTGTGTTATTGACTACTGGTTCTATCACTAATTTGTCTTCCTATTGTGACTCAGAATGGGCCTCCTGCCCTAACACAAAGAGGTCAGTCACTGGATATGTTGTCAAGTTACGTGAGGCACTCATTTCTTGGAAGTCTAAGAAGCAGCATACTGTAAGGAGGAGCTCCACAAAAGCTGAATATTGGAGCATGGTAGCAGTAGTAGCTGAAGTTACTTGGGTAGTTGGTCTGTTACAGGAGTTGGGGTTCACTATATCCCAACCTATGTCCTTGTTCTGCGATAACAAGGCAGCTATCTAAATTGCTAGCAATCACATTTTTCATGAAGGCACTAAACACAATAAGCTTGATTGTCATTTTGTGCGTGAGAAAATCAAGTCTGGGCTCATTTTTCCTCATCATATTTCCTATGCTCAACAACTTGCTTACCTACTGACCAAAGGCTTACCTACTGCTCAACATCAACTTCTCTTATCCAAGCTTGGTGTGTTTGATATCTTTCACCCACCAGCTTGAGGGGGAGTATTGAGTGAGGGGTAGTTTAGTGTATAGTTTAGTGTATTAAGAGAGGGGTAATTTTGTCATTTCACAGACCTTCTCCACTAACCACCGTGAAGTGGTTATATTAGTTAGCACTGTATATTCCTAAATACAGTTAATACATAGATTAGATCTTCTCCTCCTTCTCTCTACTTTCTCTCTCTACAATATTCTCCAATTTGTTAATTCTTCAATTGCATGTGTATGAATCTGAGTTTATGTGGATAGATCTCAGATTCTATCATGGTATCAGAACAATCGATCGAGATTTAGCACAAAAGATTCCAGCGTTTCAATAGAAAGCCATTGCTAAAGCTGAGCGGCCATGGGAGAAGTAGAAATTCCTCGAATTGATCACAATCTTTCTTTGTACTAGAGTAAATGAAGAGCTCCACAAAATTAAGGTGGGAAAGACCTGGAGGCATGTTTAATATTGTCACGACCCCAAATACCCGGTCGTGATGGTGCCTATCACACTACTAGGCAAGCCAACCCAAACCATCAATCACATCAAATTTCTTCTATAAAACCATTTTTCCAACATAGGATTAAATACCAGTTTTCCTAAGAAGTGTTTAAAACAGCTAAATTAATGCGGAATCCAATAAAAACATAAGACAACACAGCCCCAAATATCTGGTGTCACGAGTCTAGAGTCTCTACTACATAACTGACTGTCTGATACAACAAAAGTCTAGCAAAAATGCGGAAGAAAAAAAGAACGAGATTAGAAGGAGATAATAGTGTTGCGCTGCCTAAACAACCTCCTCCAAACATTGCACAAACATCAAGGAACACAAATAACAACAAACAGCCGATGGATTACTCCAAATTTCTGAAACCTTGCACTTTAAATGCTGCAATGCAGGAGCAACAGGAAGTTGAGCCAATTCCTATTCGTCCACCTACAATACTGAATGGAGAACATGTTATTCAGTTCACAGAAGCAGAAGTAGAAAGGATGGATATCATCGAAGGATTACAATATGCAATAGTTGGTAAATGTTCTTATGGAAGCCCAGAAATTCAACAACTGCGTAAGTTAATACCAATTCAATGCGGAATTAAAGGTGAATGTAACATTGGTTTTCTAAGGGATAGACATATTTTAATTAGAATGACGTTAAGGCAGGACTATCTTCATTTCTCATCAAAAACTCATTACATAAAGGACAGGGATGGCTATCAATATCAGCTTAGGCCGTTGATTTATGACTCAAAGTTTAGAGCAGATGAAGAAACACCCAAGGCAATGGCTTGGATTCCATTCCCAGGTCTATTGCCAACCTTTTTTGTAAAGGAATGTCTATTTTATCTAGCTTCAGCAGTAGGTAAACCTATGCATCTAGACATGGCAACAATTAATAAAACTAGACCTAGTTGTGCTAGGGTGAAGGTACTAGTTGACTTACTTGCAGATCTGCCTAAAAAGGTGAGGATGGACATAGTCAACGAAGCTAAAGGAACAACAAGAACTGAATGGGTGAGAATTCAATATGACATGCTGCCTAAATATTGCAGACATTGTAAACTTCAAGGGCATGATCAATTTGAATGCTGGAGGATACACCCTGAACTATATGTGGAGAAGGAGAATGATAACCAAGCAGATACAGCTAAGAAACAGGACATAGGGAACTCACAGCCTATAATGATGTTATCTAGTGGAAAGGTCGTGGGTAATGTGAATGTTACAGCAAAAGAGCAATGGAAGGAAGTGAAGGACAACAGAGTTAGAAATGTAGTAAATCAAAATACTAGTCTCACTAATAATGGAATGGAGATGGCACCAGCTAAGCAGTTTGAAAACAATAAGAACAAGGAGGGTACAAGCACTGTAGGGAGACAAGTAGAAGCACATAGCAACAGTGGTAAGGATTTGGTGGCAGTAGACAATGAAGATAATGATCATGTTCAAGTAGCTAACAAGTTTGCAATATTACAAGGGATGGATGAAGAGGAAGAACCTGTTAATCAATTGGCAATGGTGGCAGCTAATGTAGCAACAAACAGTTCAACACTTCATAACCAAGCATCTCCAAAGCAAAAACCAAAAAATATGGTCAATAATGAGGGAAAGTTAAATCTAGCAGCACAAGCTTTTCATCTTAACTCATCGGGGATTATTTCGAGTAATGGTCTAGTCAATGGAAAGGAGGCATCAAAAGCAAAAAACGATACCGCACAATGGGTAGAAAGAAGCTTCAAGGATAAAACAGGAGAAGGAATAGTGAAGATCAATAAACCATGCCAGGAAATCCCATCACAAGATACATTAGTGAACAAGGTACTTAATAAAAATCCAAAGAAGGGTCAAAATCGTCTACATTTAAAGAAAGAATGCAAGAATGTGGAGGCAGGCTATGGGAGGCACAAAGGGAATACGATTCAGAGGAGAACGAAGTACCACTAGGAGCACAAGTTGATGAGGAACCCAATGAAAATGACAAAGAAGAAGATGAGCAAAGTGTAAATGGAGAGATCCATGCCAATGACAACAATACAACTGGTAATTATTTAATAAAGGAAGGATCAGAAAATGTTGAGCACATCAATAATTTTCAGACAGCAGAAGTCACTGAAATTAGTAACTATGAAGGAAGAGGCCCAAAGGTAAATGATCCTAGAGGAACAGAAGATGATCAACTTCAGAAATCACAAGAAGACCCACAAGGAAACAACACAACAGAGAAGGAGAAACAACCAAAACAAAAAATAGAAATAGTAAATATTACTGTTACATTGGAGAAAAACCAGTTGCAGCTGTTAAAAAGAGGAGAAGTGAAAGCCTTGGTCCCTAAAAAGAATGCATTTGGAGCTACATCAGGAGGGAAGGAAGACAATGAAGAAGGAGAAGAACCTGGTAAATCAGGATACGACATGGATCAAGAATCAACTACCCAACACCTTATGAATGCTGCAAGGAAAGGTGACTTAGCACCTACGCAAGTGGAAAAGGCAAAATCAGCAGCAAAAGGTAAGAAGAAGCAGCAAAAATATAATTTTGCAGCACCAAAAGCTGGGGTGCACACAAGGAGAACGCTAACTAAATCCAACAATCAGTGATGAATGCTCTCATTTGGAATATAAGGTCAGTCCACACACAGCAGGCCTTTGAAAGGTTGACAAAAATGCATAGGCAAAATCACTATGATTTTGTAGGATTAATGGAGCCAAAGCAACAAGCAAAAAAACTGGAAAGGTACAGAAACAAGATAGGACTTGCATATGCAATTTCAAATGTTTCCAACAAGATCTGGGCTTTTATAGATGAGGTATTTGAGGTAACTGTTATGTACAATATGGTGCAACAATTAACACTAAGATTGTTTCACACTGAATCGCATGTGGAGTTTGTCCTAACATTGATATACGCAAAATGTGATGCAATTAAGAGGATAGAATTATGGGATTCATTATATGCAATGGCAAGGGATATGGATGCACCATGGCTTGTAGGAGGTGATTTCAATGTAATATGGGACGAAGAAGAGAAGTTTGGTGGGTTACCTGTGTCATTGAATGAAATTGATGATTTTCGACACTGCATCAACACTTGCAATCTATTCGACCTTGGATTTAAAGGCAGCATATTTACATGGTGGAATGGGAGAGCAGAGGAAGACTGTATATTCAAAAGACTAGACAGATGTTTGGCCAATGTTGAGTTCCAACAAACATTTCCAGGAATAGAGGTGCAACATTTGTCAAAGACTAGCTCTGATCATAGTCCAATGTATCTGAAGTGTGATATTGAGACTCCACCTATAAAAAAACCTTTTAAGTTCTTGAATTTTTGGTTGGAAAATGCGACTTTTAAAGATGTGGTGAAAGAGAATTGGTCTGCTGATTTCAGTGCAAATCCTTTTATTCTTTTTAATCACAAGTTAAAAAAATTAAAGAAGGCCCTTTGATTATGGAGTAAGGCTACATTTGGAGATATTTTCCAAAAGATAGCAAGTATGGAAGAGGTAGTGATGGTTCATGAAGCAGAATTTGAAGCAAATCCTACAGGGATGAACAGGGAAAGACTACAAAAGGTTCAGGAAGAATTGATCAAATGTCTTGCACTAGAGGAGAAATATTGGCAACAAAAGGCAGGCATGACCTGGTTCAAGGAAGGGGATAGGAACACTAAGTTCTTCCACACACAAGTGAGAGGTAGGAGGAAGAGACTTCAGCTTAACAGAATTCAAAACAGTGGAGGAACCTGGATTGAAGAAGAACAAGAAATTGCAGAAAAGGCTATCAAATTCTACGAGGAACAGTTCACAGAAGCAGCTACTCCTTCATCATTTGATATCGTAGAGCATGTTCCTAATCTGATTAACACTGAGCATAATGCAGAATTGATTAAGCAACCAACAAAAGAGGAGGTTAAAGTGGCAGTACTTGGACTTAATGGTGATAGTGCTGGGGGGCCAGATGGTATGACAGGAAAATTTTATCATTCTTGTTGGGACTTAATAGGGGATGACATGTACGACATGGTGAGGGCTTTTTTCAATGGTCATGAGCTACCCAAGTGTGTAACACACACAAACTTAGTTCTTCTACAAAAGAAAAAATAAGTTACCACCTTTTCTGATTTAAGACCAATAAGCCTCAGTAATTTTTCTAATAAGGTTATATCAAGGGTGGTACATGAAAGGCTAGTGAAATTTCTCCCAAGTCTGATATCGGAGGAACATGCAGGTTTTGTTAAGGGAAGGAATATAGTAGAAAATATCCTTCTAACTCAGGAGATAGTGACTGACATTAGGCTTAGAACTAAGGCTGGACCTAATGTCATCCTGAAACTACATATGACCAAAGCTTATGATAGAATATCTTGGCTATTCCTAACCAAGGTACTGAGAAAGATGGGATTCACAGAAAGGTTGATAGGGATTGTCTTTGGATTAGTTTCAAACAATTGATATTCTATTCTAATAAATGGTCAAGCTAATGGGTTCTTTAAGTCCTCAAGGGGAATAAAACAAGGTGATCCTGTATCTCCAACTTTGTTTATATTGGCAGCAGAAGAATTATCTAGGGGTCTCAATGCACTATATACTAACCTGTATTTTTGTGGATTTGGGATGCCAAAGTGGAGTCCAAAGATCAATCATTTGGCGTATGCAGATGACATGATTATTTTCTCATCCTCAGATGAAACATCTCTGATGCTGATTATGCAAGTGCTGAAGGCATATGAAAATGCATCTGGGCAGCTTGTTAACAAGACCAAATCAGCTGTGTACCTGCATCATTTAACAGACATGGAAGTGGTCAGCAAGGTGGAAAGGATCACAGGCATTCATAGGAATGATTTTCCTATCATATATTTAGGTTGTCCGATATTTTATGCAAGGAGAAAGCTGGAATTCTATCAGCCCCTAATTACTAAGGTAATGGACAAATTGCAATCATGGCAGGGCAAGTTATTATCAGTAGGGGGCATGGCAGTTCTCATATCCCATGTATTGCAAAACATGCCTATGCATCTACTATCAGCTGTAAACCCTCCAAAGTATGTGATAAATATGTTGCACAAATTGTTTGCTCAGTTTTTCTGGAGCAGTACTGTAGGAGGAACTATTAGGCATTGGGCTTCATGGAATACCTTATGCATGCCAGCTGAGGAAGGAGGAATAGGTTTCAGGTCACTGCATGATGTAACAAAGGCATTATTCAGCAAGTTGTGGTGGAATTTCAGAACAAAACCAAGCCTATGGAGCTCTTTCGTATGTCAGAAATACTGTAAAAAATTAAATCCTGTAATTGTTCCGTGGAAAAGGGGGTCTCACATCTGGAGAAAAATGTTGGAGTGCAGAGATCTGATTGAACATCAAATCCTTTGGCAAACAAAAATGGGATCCTCACTATTTTGGTATGAAAACTGGACAGGTCTTGGGGCACTATATTTTTTAGTTCCTTAGGACTTTGGCATTGATGAAAATGTACATAATGTACATGATATTACCTTAGATGGTGAGTGGGATGTGGACAGGCTATTTGAAATGCTTCCTGAAGAGTTAGCAGTACACATTCTGGAGAAAATCAAACCACCTTCAACAATGCGGGTTCTTGACAGGCCTTTTTGGATGCTGGAAACAAGAGGATATGTCAGTGTTAAGTCAGCATGGGAGTATACGAGAAGAAGAGGCGAACCAAGAAAAGCTTATAGAATAATTTGGGTAAAGGGACTGCCTTTTAAAATAGCATTTTTCATGTGGAAAGTGTGGAAAGCAAAGCTACCTTTAGATGATTTCTTGAAAAGGGTAGGTTACTGCATGCCATCAAAATGTTGGTGTTGTGTACAGCCTGACGAGGAATCTCTTCAGCACTTGTTTATTAGATCAGAAACTGCAAAGACAACTTGGAAGTATTTTCTATCGAGGGCAGGAATAGATGTGGAGGGACTTACATTGCACCAAGCAATAACAAAATGTTGGACTGCAAATGTGTGCTTAAGGTTAAAACCAGTAATGCAAGCAATCCCCTCATGCTTAGTCTGGGAACTTTGGAAAAGAAGAAATAGTATGAAGTATGGGGAGGCGGTGACAACTAGCAGGGTGATTTATCAAGTTTCATCAAATCTACAGGCATTGGTGAAAGTGAGAAAGCCTGAGATGGACATGGTACCTCACAAATGGAAAGATCTATTAGCTATGATGGAAAACTTCACTCCTAAACTTAAGGTTACAAAAGTCATGTGGGAATTTCCAAGTGCAGGATGGCTAAAAGTTAATACGGATGGTGCATCGAGGGGAAATCCAGGCAGGAGCTCAATAGGTTTTTGTATAAGAAATGAAAATGGTGACATAGTCAAGTCAGTAGGGAAAGAGATTGAGGAGACAACAAACACAGTAGCTGAAGCGAAGGCCATGGTAGAAGCACTAAGGTTCTGCAGATTTCATCAATACTCACATGTATGGCTTCAAACTGACTCAATGTTATTAAAAAGATAATGGATGGGATCTGGAAACCATCGTGGATCATTTCTGAGCAGGTAGAGGAAATGATGCAACTAATGAAAGGGAGCAATTACACAGTTACTCATATTCATAGGGAGGGCAACAAGCTGGCAGACCACTTGGCTAATTATGCTTTAGATCATGGAGAAATAGAATGCCAACAATTCTGGCATTTATATGCACAGGGAAGGAGGTTGGTTAATGAAGATAAGCTGCAATGTCTAAATCTAAGGGTGAAGGTGAACAAGAGATATTAAGCAAAGAGAAAAGGAAGAGCAGGAGGCATGTCAACTTAATCGACCAATATATTCATATCCTAAGGGAGGAGGATATAATGGTTGGTATTTCTAACTATCTTTTCTCTAGTGCAGATGCCACTATGATGCTTATGGCAATCCATGCTGCAACTTTCGAGATAAATGATGCAAAAGAACAAAAACACATCAATAATCGAGCACAACAACAAAGACTAATGGCATTGGCAACCTAACCAGCATGGGCTGAAAGCGTGCTTTCAGTTCATTGGATATACAACCAGTATGGTGTAAAAGTGTTTAATACCACACGCATGGTTCAGTTACAAACAGGAACTGGGAATATAAAATTGATTATTCCTCATTTCGAGCACAACAAGAAGCAAATGGCATTGGAAACACAACTAGCATGTGCAGCAAATATGTTTTCGAGAAAAGCAGGCAACAAAGGCCAATGTCTTATATTAACGCATGCTTCAATCCACATTCGAATCAATAATCTTTTAATGTGCACACAAGGTTTAATGTGGAAGGCCTGACAGACAATACATGCTGGTGAGCAAAGGAATCAAATGGAAAAGTGGAATGCACATGGAAAGTTATCTAGGATACATAAAAGCATGCAATACTCTAGGATGAAGGTAATATGGGATATATTTCTTTATGATGCAGCTGTAGGTGGGGCTCACGTGCTTCCCACCACAAAGCTGTCTTCATCAGCTCAATCGATAAAGCAAAATGAACGCAACAAGGGGAAAAGATGCCATGCACGATAGTTTGCTGATTCAAATAGTTTGCTGAAATTGTGATTTTGGGAGTGGAAATTACAGCAGGAAAAACAACAACAACAATGGGAATTGGTGCATACGGATATCGACACTAACAGCAGTAATGAATGCACGCGCAAAGGATATTAAACACAGCAGCTAGAAAATGCTAAAGGACAACGAGCACGCAAAGGAGGCAGCTACATCTAACTGTGAATTATGGCTTTTTCGGAGTCTTAAAAATATTTTAATGTGCACACATGGTTTAATGTGGAAGGCATGGCAGATGACACATGTTGTTGAGCAAAGGGATCACATGGAAAAGGCTGTAGGTGGAGCTCACGTGCTTCCCACCACAAAGCTGTCTTGACTAAGTGCACTGGTATGTCACCAGCATATGTCGTGCATCGATGTCGGCTTCGTATCGATGTCGTGCAACAAGGACGAAGCAGATGTCGTGCACAAGGCATATATACAAGCTTAAGTGCACTGGTAGGTCACTAGCATGGACGAACGGATGTGGCAGCAGTGATCGAAAATGGAGGATCGACAATTGCAAATGGATTTGCACGCAAAGACTAATTGCTAAAGGTACCTCGAGGAGAGCATGTGAGTCTACTATGGATGATGGAGGGAACTCGATATGGAAACAAAGTACATCATGTGTTAAAGAAGGAACGTTGCATTGTACCTTTCACATGCACATTCTTGGATGCAGAATTGTATTTCAAAGTTTAATTGCATTAATGTGACATCAATGTTGAGTGCAACACTCAATTTTGATAATAGGATACTTGTTACGTCCAAACATCTGGTGTCACGAGTCTAGAGCCTCTAACATATACAATCTGACTGTCTGACACAAAACAAGTCTAAAATGCAAAAAAAACAAGGATAGAGGAAGAAAGTAGAGTTGCAGATGCCATGCAGCTACCTTGCAATCTTCGACAAACTCTGGATAAGCTGAGGAACCTCACTCTGCTGCTCGGGCACCTGGATCTGCACACAAGGTGCAGGGAGTAGCGTGAGTACGCCAACTCAGTAAGTAACTAAAGTAAATAAGGTCTGAAAGCAATGACGAGCAATTAAAAATCGTGTAAATGAATAATCAATAGGATAACATATCAAACTCTACAGTTTAAAACCAGTTTTGTCGTAAAATCATCAATTTTAGTTTAATTACTTGAAGTCATATACTTAGCAATTTTTCCAACAGAGGATTATTTAAAAGAAGAGTGAAATCAGTAAAAATATCATAACTGGGCCCCTCGGGAAAGGTATCACTCAGAATATGGCCTCTCGTGCAGCCTCTCAATCACTCGTGATTCAGCTCTCATCACCCAGTACTCACTCTCAGCACTCAGGCTCATTAATATCTCATAACAGTAATAATCATAGTAACTGCTACGGCGTGCAGCCCGATTCGTAATTTATAGTCGACTACGCTCACTGTGGATGTGCAGACTCCGGAGGGGCTCCTACAGCCCAGGCGTTATAACGCTGCGGCGCGCAACCCAATCCAATACATATATTGATGCGGCGTGCAGCCCGATCCATATAAGTATCGTTGCAGCGTTCAGCCCGATCCATAATACATAAATATAATATCCTCATTGTTAGGTTCTCAACCTCTCTCAGTCATTAACCTCACAGCCTCTCGAGCACAACAATAGAAATTAGGGAACTCAACCCAAACAGTCCTCACAATTAGAAGTGGAAAGATAAAACTAGTCTTAAACATTTAAACATGTAAAACATGACTGAGGATATGTTTCTAGCAAGTAAAGTGAGGAAAAATAGTCAAAATGCCCCTAAGGGTTTCTACAGGTCGGCACAAGACCCCAAATTTGGCATACAACCCATAATACAGTATAAATATCCAAAATACAGAATAATATAATATTTCCAAATCAAATGCGCAGCTTAGTAATCGCTACGGGACGGACCAAGTCACAATCCCTATCGGTGCACGCCCACGCGCTCGTCACCTAGTATGTGCGTAATCGCATTTATAAAAATAAGTCAAATACCAGGGTTTGTACCCTCAGTTCCAGATTACAATGGTTACTTACCTCAAACCGGTGAAAATACTACTCCGCGACGCCTTTGCTCCTCGAATTGTCCTCCACTCGCGTCGAATCTATCCAAAATCAGAATCACGGCGTCAAAATATGCTATGGGAACGAAGCCCAAGCGAAAACAATCATATAATACCAAGAGTCTTGAAATTACCAAAACTCGACCCTCGGGCCCACGTCTCGGAATTCAATAGTTTTTGCATCAATAGATTCCTTATCTCCCACGAATTTATACATATCAAAAGTTCTCAAATCCGACCCCAAATGGTCTTTCAAATCGTCAATTAAAGGTCTAAATTTCAAAGCCCTAGTTCTTCAATTTTTGGCTTAATTTCCATGACTTTCTAGGTGGAATTCACATAATAATCGAGTTTTAAGTTCGACAATCTTACCTCTAAGTGATTCCCCTTGAATCCCTCTTCAATCTCATTCAAAAAGTTATAAAAAGGACTAACTATGGAGGAAATAAACCTCACATTCGCGGACAAAATGACCTTTTAAACTTCTGCCCAGGCCTGAAAATCCTTCTTCGCGAATGCGGTCAAAGTCTTGCGTTCGTGAAGCATAAAAATAACTTTGACCAAAATCCTCTTATGCGAACGCGACGCGACAAGACCCTCGCGAATGCGATGCTTTACCCAGACGAAACTTCGCGAACGCGTTCCAGCCATCGCGAATGCGATGGGTTAATTCCACTGAAGCTTAGTCTCTCAATTCCTTCTATGCGAACGCGACTATACGCACGCGAACGCGATGCACAATCTCGTAGCCCTTCGCGAACGCATAACCTTCCTCGCGAACGCGAAGGCTAAATTTTTACATCCTCAACTGACTCTTCGCGAACGCGAGGGTCCACTTGCGGACGTGAAGAGTAAATACATGCAACTGCTGAACCTGCAATTTCTGCAACTTTCTTAACTTCAAAATGATCTGATTAACCACCCGAAACTCATCCGAGGCCCCCAGGACCACAACCAAAGGCACAAACACATCCTAATACCTTATTCAAACTTATTCTAATCATCAAAATACCTCAAATAACATCAAATCACCCAAAATACATCGGATTCAAGCCAAACTTTTCTAAAATCTTCTGAATTCCGCTTTTGATCAAAAACCCAACCAAACCACGTCCGAGTGACCTGAAATTTTGCACACACATCCCAAATGGCACAGCGGAACTACTGCAACTCTCGGAATTCCATTCCGACCCCTATATCAAAATCTCACCTATCAACCGGAAATCGTCAAAAATCTGATTTCGCCAATTCAAGCCTAAATTTACTTCGAACCTCAAAAACTCATTCTGATCACGCTCCTAAGTCCCAAATCACCTCCCGAAGCTAACCGAATCGTCGGAACTCACATCCGAGCCCTCTAACACATAAGTCAATATCCGGTTGACTTTTCCAACTTATAGCATGTTTGGCCAAGCTTCTTTTTGGCCAAAGTGCTTTTTTTTTTGGCCAAAAGCACTTTTGGCCAAAAATTGAGGTGTTTGGTCAAGCTTTTGGAAGGAAAAAAAGTACTTTTGAGGAGAAGCAGAAGCAGTTTTGGAGAAATAGAAAAAAGTAGCTTCTCTCCAAAAGCACTTTTTTGAAAAAACTTTTGAGAAAAATACACTTAGAAGCAGTTTTTTAAAGCTTGGCCAAACACTAATTTAACCTTCCTTAAAAGAGACTAAGTGTCTCAAACCTTACCAAATCCTTTCCTAATTCGATCCGACCAACCCGATACTACATAACACGAATAAATAAAGCATAAAGAAGCATAAATGGGGGAAACGGAACGGTAATTCATGAGGCAACTGGCCCGGTCATCACAAATATGGAAAAAGAAGTCAATGGTCACGACTCTAACTTACAACTACTCCAATTGCCAGTGAACACCTAGCTAAACCACATTTTTTTGTTCTCAAAAGAAACATCATTCTAATTCATGTTAAATTATGTTTTTTTTCTTTTAACATTTGCAAAAGTACCATAATACCTTCGTGTCGCATCGTTAAATTTATTGTTAGTTAAATTTTATTGTATCATTAAATTCGTTATTACGTAACGACGATCGATTTGGTGTGGTCGCGTCGTTACCTTGTCTTTTTCTCTCAACCTCTTCCTTCAATATAATTAAATAATTTTATTTTATCATTTATCCTTTATTTTTATATAGTAATTTTATTTCGTATCATAATTTTGTTTATAATATTGCAAGTTTATTCTTCATATTGCTGGTGCGTGATATCATAAAACAATATCAAACGATATAATATATCCAAACATTGTATTCATCAAACAATACAATACAATACAATACATTATAAAATAATATGTAACAACCCATCCTAACAAGCTGTAAAAAGAAATCCCTGGAACTACCCGCTAAATGAAAAAAGAAAATAAAACATACTAAAATATTTATATCAGCGGTGCTTTTCAGACGTACGCTATTGAATTTCTCAACGTATATGTTAAGTTATTGACAGGTTTCACGCCGAGGCTAGGCTTAAGTGATATGGACCTATAAATTTAAAGGGAGCAAGAAATTTCTTTAATTTTATTTTATATAATTAATAAATTAAGGTTATTTCATGACAGCCTTCATACTTTTATTTCCCTTTTTTAAAAATAAAATACTTCGATGCACGATGTATTATGCGTTTATGTAGGATCCAAGAAAGAACGACATTTCAAGAATATATGATGTATGGAGCATATCCTAACACAAACATAGTGAGTGTTTGTCACTTTCCTGTTGCTCCAAGTCTAACTTTGAAATTGGTAACAGTTCCCAACTTAAAGGACTATTCATTCTGGCTTAAGCTAATCTGCTTTGATAGAAAACTGATACTGATAGTTTACCAATCTACTATTTTATTACCCCTACCGTCCAACTTACGTGAACCTGTTTGATCGAACACGGAGTTTAAGAAAAAATCAAGACTTTTGAAATTTATGGTTCTAAACAAGTCAAAAAGGAGTACAGAGTATTTGTGTGGTTATAAAAGTTTCTCAATAAACGTAGAGTTGGAAGTTTAAGTTAAATTGTTTTCAAATATAAAAAGAGTTTCATTCTTTCTGAAACGGACCAAAAAGGAAATAAGTTCGTATAAACTGGAACAAATGGAGTAATATGTTTCTTATTTGTGGAGTTATTAATTTATGCGTGATTTTGGGTACGTACTCTCATATTATTATGAAGTAATCAGAACATGCATGTTCCATGCATCACCGTTACTGCTTGTAAATATTGATAAACAATTAATACTAAATGACCGAATTTTTATCGTGTTTTCATGGACAAAAGGTTCATGCATGATAATGACCATACATCATTGTAATATTTGTAAGTTTTTTCGTTTCTGAACTTGTAATTGTTTAGATTATCCTTCATACAGATGAACAGTTAGAATTCTCTAGTTGAAGTAAAATCCTTTTATTAATGTGCTTGTATTAGTGAAAATTAGACTCGTCATGTGGGTCTATTAAATGACGACACGTGTCAATAGAGTTTGAAGAAAAGTGAAGAATGACATGTAAAGATGATATGTGAAACACTCCCGGGACCGAACATACTCATACCGTGCCTGTTAGCCCCGAAACTGATCATCATGAAATAACTCAGATCAGGCGCGGGAGAATATCTCATAATTACAAATGAGGAAGGAATAAATTAATCCCGAATTATATGGGACTTACCATCATTACACCATCAGTTACAAATCAATTATTAATAAATGCAATAAATGATTGTAACGGTCAGAACAAGGCAATCAATTACGAGATTGACTCAACAGGCACGAGATTGACTCAACAGGAACGAGATTAATTCATCAATTATGGAATTAACTCATCAGTTACGGACTTCCAGCATTTACATAGCTGTTACAAGTCTTCCAAAAGTAATGGATGGATTGAGTAAATGCTCATAATGGACCCTTGATTCAAGGAGACTAGTTACTTAGATTTAGCTCTATAAATAGACATACTTTTACCACCATCAGGAAAATCTAATTTTCTTCTCTACAATTCTATACATTGTAATTCACAGCATCTTGCTCCCAAGTTAGCCATAGTTCGGCCCTTCATGCTCTGTTCGGCTCATTATCCTATCAAGGATCATTCAATAAGAATTCTTTCTTCTCTGCTTTATTTTTATTATATTATCTGTCATTGAATTTATTTTCCACTTCTCTGTCACGTTGTATTAACGAAATTTTATATCTTTCGGATTGAATCGGTTGCTTGTGGCCCGTCATATAAAATTATTGCTTTGACCTTGAAAACTATTTTTTAGGTTAAACAGTTTGGTTCCGTTACCGGGAACTCAAGCAAATTTGCTATTCATCCAAATATAGTAACAATTATTGTTAATATTCGCTTATTTTCAGCTTAAACCTTCATCATGGCCGAAATTTACCAATCAACACAGTTGAGGACAACCAAGTTGAAGATGGCGTACCATGAAAAATAAAAAGGGAAGAATAGCCATGATAATGATATGTAAGTAACAAGCAGAGAAAAATAGAAAATGTACATCGATATATTGGTACCGCAACTATGTGTACCAGAACTGATTATAACGGATTTGTATGAAACAGTTCCGGAACAGGAGGTTCAAATACACCAGGTTTCGAAAACCAAACCGAGGTGATTCCGGATATGATTGAAGGAGTCAGAAGAATAATGCCGGATCTTCCCGGAATTGAGGAGTAAAATTTACATTCGATATAATACAAAGCTTCGAATAGAGGAAGACACGTTCATTCAATTGAAAGTCAAAAATAGGTCTGGAGATCAAGTGGATGTGATTCTTGGGTGATTCGAATCTAAATGCAAAAATCTAAAAAACAGGTCCGAGCGAAGAGATACGAGATTTTCTTCATGGGCTGGAAAAGATCTGGCTCTACCCGAATAGGTAAGGAATTACCTTGCTAAATTGTAAAATTTCATAGGAGAAGAATGAAGATTAGGAGGAACATGGGTAAAACAGCCACAAGATTGCTTACAAAGATACCACACCTAACAACTGAAAAAGAAGAGATAGTTGCGGGATGGAATAGACCACGAGAAAGGAAGGTTCATTAATAACCTTGGACAATTATACAAATATTTTTGAAAGCAATCATTGAACCGAAGGCATCAGAAGCCACGAGGTCAAATGCCGAAGAACTAGAAAATATCATTGACTTCCCAAATAGGAAGGTTTAAGTTGGTCGAGACTCGATACCGAATATAAAGGTAAGTTGATTAAACTTTTACATGTTAACAAAAATTGCTTTGCTTGCCTCCATGCTAACATAACAGGTGTACCACCGGAGGTAAAGGCTTATATGCTCAATATTGACCCGCGGTATAATCCGGTCAAGCAAAAGAAAAAACTAGAGTCAAATAATAAAAAATAAAGTTATAGAACTTTGAAAAATCGGTTTAGTCCGAAAAGTCGAATCATTCAAACATGATATCTAACAACAACGCATCATTACCTTCAAAATTCCGAGGAGAAAGATGATTGTCGGTATACCAAATTATCTCGGATGTCTCGGTAAATGCAATTTTAATTCAAGAAGATAAAAGTACACATTCTCCTATCTATTATAAAAAGCTCTTAGATACAGAAACTACATATCTACATTTTAATAAGTTGGCATTAATTGTAGTTGCCCTAAATCTAAGGCTTTATTTCAATGTCATTCAATTCCCATAGTCACTATATTTTAATTACGCAATATTTTGCATAAACATGAACTATCAGGAAGGCTAGCTAAATGAGTAGTCGAACTAAGTGAATATTATATTGTTTATCAGCCACGTACGACTATAAAATCACAAATTTAGCAGATTTCATGATTAATTTTAGCTCGAACATATTACCCGAGCATGTTATTTCTGGGATAATTCTCGGGATCTGGACCTTCTACACAATTAGGTCCACAAGTACTAAACTTCCCAAGTTAGGTGCAATGCTTAATGCCTATCAGGGAAAGTAGTTAGATAATTCATAAAAATTATTTTATTACTAACAACAAAGCCGAGTATGAAGCATATGATACAGGGCTTAAATTAGCTCGGGGACTCAGAGCAAAAATATTGATTTAACGATTGATCAAATCCAAGAAAACTATGCAGCCCAAGAAAATCGAGCCAGATATGTTAGTCTCAGATCTACTGCTGATATCACTGACTTAGAAAGCAACTCCGGGCACTTATTGAGAAATATCGTTTCTGGATCAAACAGTCTCGGGATCGAGCCATCTCTTATTTAAGCGATTCCTGATCTGTCATCAATTAGAATGAAAATGAGGTAAGCCTGACTAATTTAATTTGGAATTGGCATAATAAATTCATTTATTACTTGCAGAATGGGACTTTACCCAAAGATAAGCATGCTCTCGATAACTCTGAGTGCGTCTCATCCCGTACTACATGTCTTGTTGGAGGAGAATTATATTTAGGAATATTCAAGGCTCCAAAATCTAAAATGCCACATGGACCAAACAAACAAAATATATGATGCGAGAAATTTATAAAGAAAGCAGTGAAAATTACTCCGGTAATAAGGCTTCAAATCAAAAACTCATCAAAGTTAGTATGAATAGCTCAAATCAAGATATGGCATGATCCTCGACAACATTTTGGAACCTCCGTAGTTCCCGGCCAGAGTACAAAATATTTGATAAAAAGAGCTTCAGTACCGTCCCTATGTTGGAACTGGACCATTTGAAAGTCCAACAATATCAAAACTAACTATCCTACTGGGGAGTATTAGACCGCGAACTGTCAAATTATGATTCCAGTGTTTGAGTTCTCATACCTCAAAACTCAAACACTAGGGAGATTACTCATACTTCAAGATTAGTCAATTTGACCTGACATTATTTACCAGCTCAACTCAGTTAGTTGTATTACTCATATCAAGCATAAACACATCAAATAGTGTTGAATGAGTTCTTCAAAAATACATATACTACACGTACACAAAAAGGATCAAGAACTCCATGTTAGAGTCAAGAATCCCATGATAAAAAATGAGAGTGTTACATCTAAGTCAAGATAAATGTATGCAAATAAGCCACCAGAATAAAGTTCACTTTGAACAAACACGCGATTTATATTCGGTCCAACAACGACCATTCAAGCTAAATATCTATGCCTTTCTTAATGGCTAATTGTATTATGGCTCGGATCGATTATCCCGTAAATCTCAAATATTATTTCGGACATGTGTTCCTCTCTATTTGGAAGTATGTTCATATACTCTAATTTAGATTCAAAATCCAATCAGATTAAATGTCTTTTCAGGACAAATCTACTAAGATATATATTTATTTGGGATCAATACTCCCTCAAACTCAATGTCTTACCGGGGTCAATACTCCATTAATTGTAATGGGGTCAATACTCTTATAAATCCTACCGGGATTAATATTCCCTCAAACTAAAAGTCTACTCGGATCAATCGATCCTATTTTATGCCTGAATAAAAAGGAGACGTCCTCTTCATAACGTTTAAAGTATATAAAAGAGCCCTCTTTCATATAAAAGTTAGACACCCAAAGGTGCAACATTAAGACATCACACATGTAACGATGCATCCAAATATATATTTTAAGTCTAAAAGACTAAGTATGAGCACTCAAATAATTTTTTAAAGTGCCAAGAAAAATTAGTACTCGGATAAATTCTCTAAAATACAAAATGATGATATTAGACCCGAAAGACACGAGGAACACTGTATTAATCTAGGTCTAGGTTACAACCCTTTTGGTAAAAAAAAGGGTTAAGCAGTCATCATCTAAATATATACCTCAGAGTCCCGTATGTTTTTCCTTTTCAGGAAATGGACCACGTGGAAGGAATAATCAAATGCTCGAGACTTCATACTTCAAAGCTCTAACACTTGGGGACTATATATATGGAAGGCAAAGAAGACTAGAAAAATCAAAATACAAGTCAAGCCTAAGGTCTACCCAACAAATCAAAAGTTAAGAGCAAAGTCACGAGCCAAAAACATAAGCATGACTCGAAAACCTTTGAAAACATATTCGTAATATAAACGAATGTTTCAAAAAAGGTTAAAGGCAGAATATTAGTTATGAGTAAAAATGCACTTCTTTGTACTTACTCAAAAACTGTTGTAACTGAAAATAGTTACGGATGAAAAAGTATTACCCTTGTATTCATTTGAAAACTGTTATCAATAAAAATAGTCATGGGTAAAAATTCATACCCTTATATTTAAAACTGTTGTAAACAAAAATAGTTTTCTCCTTGTACTAATTAAAAAAACTGTTGCAAAAGAAAAACAGTTATGAGTGCAAGCTTATATTGAATCTGTTAAAAGAAAAAACAGTTGCAAAGTGAGTTATAGACGATACACAAACACATGTGAAATGTTATGAAAGTTAAATATAAAAACTTTCTTCAAAACATTGTTAAAGAAAAATATGTGAAAATTCCTATCTCTCTTTTGTATATTTACACCATTATGAAGTTGAGACGTCTTCTTCATTAAGTGTCGTTCATAAAAGGGCCCTCTTTTATAATTCGTGCTTATTCAGAAAAAGTCACGGAGCATTGAAGCATTTTTAATGCAAAGTTAAAGGGTGAAACAAAAACTCAAATATTAAAATAAGTAAAAAATAAAGCCGAAATATATATATATATATCAAACTTTGCAAACATAAGGTAATGATTTGTCTTCAAACCCCGAAACAAGACAGGGGTAAACCAACCAATTATTGACGAAAGGAACATAAGCGGTGGAGTTATCATCTGAATATCTAAGTTCTGCACTCTCTTTTCCTTCGTCCGGTTTTGGTCCCTATTGGATTTTTCTGACAAGGTTTTTAATGATGCAACAACAAGGATGAAAAGGATAAAATCTTCCACTTTCCGGTCACATCATAGTGAGTAACCGGAAAGTGGGGGGACTATCTGTATTAGTGAAAATTAGACTCGTCATGTGGGTCTATTAAATGACGACACGTGTTAGTAGAGTTTGAAGAAAATTGAAGAATGACATGTAAAGATGATATTGAAACACCCCCAGGACCGAACATACTCATACCGTACCTGTTAGCCCCGAAACTGATCATCATGAAATAGCTCAGATCAGGCGCGGGAGAATATCTCATAATTACAAATGAGGAAGGAATAAATTAATCCCGAATTATATGGAATTTACCATCATTACACCATCAGTTACAAATCAATTATTAATAAATGCAATAAATGATTGTAACGGTCAGAACAAGACAATCAATTACGAGATTGACTCAACAGGCACGAGATTGACTCAACAGGCACGAGATTAATTCATCAGTTATGGAATTAACTCATCAGTTACGGACTTCCAGCGTTTACATAGCTGTTACAAGTCTTCCAAAAGTAATGGATGGATTGAGTAAATGCTCATAATGGACCCTTAATTCAAGGAGACTAGTTACTTAGATTTAGCTCTATAAATAGACATACTTTTACCACCATCAGGAAAATCTAATTTTCTTTTCTACAATTCTATACATTGTAATTCATAGCATCTTGCTCCCAAGTTAGCCATAGTTCGGCCCTTCATGCTCTGTTCGGCTCATTATCCTATCAAGGATCATTCAATAAGAATTCTTTCTTCTCTGCTTTATTTTTATTATATTATCTGTCATTGAATTTATTTCTCACTTCTCTATCACGTTGTATTAACGAAATTTTATATCTTTCGGATTGAATCGGTTGCTTGTGGCCCGTCATATAAAATTATTGTTTTGACCTTGAAACCCATTTTTTTAGGTTAAACAGTGCTGGTGTATAAACTCCTTGTATTAATGTATTTGCGCATAGATTTGACGCTACATGGATAGAGAACTGCGTTATAATATTGAAAACATAATGTGGTTTCAAAGTAGGGACAGTTACAATTTGAATAAAATAATAATCTTATAAAGACTTTTATGTTTTATTTACCAATATTCTGTACTCCACTATTATGTTTTATATCAATCTCCGATAAAAAAAAAGATCATATAGTTAAAAGAATATTTGTAATGAGTCGTAAAATTGATCTACTAGTAATTTGATCTTAACAAGATAGTAACCAAATTGACAAATATATAAATTAAAAAAGTAGAGTGGTTGGAAGATTAATGATCAAAAGGATGTTAGGACACAAAAGAAAAAAAAAACTCCAGCTAAGAGAGCGTTGCTTCATTTAATCCTCTCATCTGCCCTCCATTAATTATTTCCCTTTCGCTCTACTCTTTAAATCTCCACAATCTTCCCCTTCTTCTCTTAGCTCCATCACCAATAATATTCATCTTCACTTGTTTTGTTTCCAAAATCTCCTAGTTAAAGACAAAATGGCAGAAGTAGTCCCAAGTTTCTCTAATTCAGTGAAGCTCAAATATGTCAAACTTGGTTATCAATACCTTGTTAATCATATTCTAACATTTTTGCTTGTGCCTATTATGGTTGGTGTTACTATAGAGGTATTAAGACTTGGCCCTGAAGAATTGCTAAGCATATGGAATTCACTCCACTTTGATCTTCTTCAAATCCTTTGCTCTTCTTTTCCCATCATCTTCATAGCCACTGTTTACTTCATGTCCAAACCTCGATCAATTTACCTTGTAGATTATTCATGTTACAAAGCTCCGGTTACCTGCCGAGTCCCATTTTCAACTTTCATGGAACACTCTAGGCTCATTTTGAAGGATAATCCCAAGAGTGTCGAGTTCCAAATGCGTATTCTTGAAAGGTATTATTAGATAGTTTGTAATACAGCCTCTCTTGTTCCGGTTTTTTTTTTTTTACTGCTATAGTGAAGTGTTGTTATAGCAAATATATATTATAACATACTATAAAAATCGGTTCCGAGAAAAAATTGACTTTTATAGGGAATAACGGTTATATAGGGATACTGTTATAGAGATGTCTGACTATATGAAGTGAGATTATATATCCAGCAAAAATTAGCTTGAAGACTTTATATATTATAAACGATACTTTAAATCAAGGGTCACGAGTTCAAGCCATGGAAGCAGCCACTAATACTTGTATTAGGGTAGGCTGTCTAAATCACACGCGTTGGAACGGCCCTTCCCGGACCCTACATAAATGTAGGATGCTTTGTGCACCTGGAAAAAAAAACGATATTTTAAATCTTATTTGAAACTTGAATTTAAATATACATATAAATTTAGGTTTTACGTTTGAGAAAACATGTCTGTTCATGAAATAACACTTCTTTTCTGGTTAGTTTTCTTTCAACTCTACAAGTCCATGCCTTTCTTTGAAAAGAGGTTAAGTCTATTGTTGGGTGTGCGAACAAAGCGCCACATTGATAATCGAAAAAATTGTGAGCCTACATATAGGTGTAGGGATCTCTTAATGGTGTGAGGCATTTTGGAAAAAATTGTGCGGGCTTGGCCCAAAGCGAATAATATCACACAATGTTAAGAGTATCTTTGAGCCGTTTTAGCCCAACATCTATTTTGTTGTATCATGACTTTATTGTATCCTGGTTTGTCTTTATTTTCCCGATAGACAATATCTCTTTAAAGTTATTCTCACGTCTCAAAGCCTTTCTTCTTACTTTGTAAATTTTCCATTCTTTTTTTCTAACAGGTCTGGCCTTGGAGAAGAAACGTGCTTGCCTCCTGCTATTCATTATATCCCTCCAACACCAACTATGGAAGCTGCTAGAGGTGAAGCAGAAGTGGTCATATTCTCAGCAATTGATGACCTAATGAAGAAAACAGGACTCAAGCCAAAGGATATTGACATTCTTATTGTCAACTGCAGCTTGTTTTCTCCAACTCCATCTTTATCAGCTATGGTAGTGAACAAATACAAGTTGAGAAGTAACATAAAAAGTTACAATCTTTCTGGTATGGGATGTAGTGCTGGTTTAATATCAATTGATTTAGCTAGGGATCTTCTTCAAGTCCATCCAAATTCAAATGCTTTAGTTGTAAGCACTGAGATTATCACACCTAATTATTACAAAGGTTCAGAGAGAGCAATGCTTCTACCAAATTGTTTGTTCCGTATGGGTGGTGCAGCCATACTCTTGTCCAACAAAAGGCGCGATAGATACAGAGCAAAGTACAGATTAATGCACGTGGTCCGAACACATAAGGGTGCAGATGATAAGGCATTTAAATGTGTATTTGAACAAGAAGATCCACAAGGGAAAGTTGGTATTAATTTATCAAAAGACCTTATGGTTATAGCAGGAGAAGCTTTAAAATCCAACATTACTACAATTGGTCCTTTAGTTCTTCCAGCATCAGAGCAACTCCTTTTTCTCCTCACACTTATTAGTCGGAAATTTTTTAATCCCAAGTTGAAACCTTATATTCCGGATTTTAAACAAGCGTTTGAACATTTTTGTATTCATGCGGGTGGTCGGGCTGTTATTGATGAACTTCAAAAGAACCTACAATTGTCTGCTGAACATGTTGAGGCATCAAGAATGACATTGCATAGATTTGGTAACACTTCATCTTCTTCACTATGGTATGAGATGAGTTATATTGAGGCTAAAGGTAGGATGAAGAAAGGTGACAGGATTTGGCAGATTGCATTTGGGAGTGGATTTAAGTGTAACAGTGCTGTTTGGAAGTGTAACAAGACAATCAAGAATCTAAGTGATGGACCATGGCAAGATTGCATTGATAGGTATCCAGTCCACATTCCAGAGATTGTCAAGCTCTAAAAACAAAACCTATATATATTATTCAAAGAAAATATATCAGGATCTTCATAGACCTTGGTCTCTGTTAGTAGTTTCCATACAATAAATATGCTATATATGGTGGTTTTCTCTTTCTTCTTCTTCATCTTCTTCTTTTTTATTTTTTCATCGTAACATGTTAATTGAAAGAGAAATGTTCGGACAAAATAACATCAATATAATTCAGTTTATTTACAAAAAAAAAAAACATCAATACAGTTAGTTTAGGGTGTTATTAGGGTTTTCTACTACTATATGTCTCTAAAGGTTGTAGTTTTTATTATTATTCCTAAGGTACTATTCTCTCTCATAATTTTTTATTTGTGTTTAAGGTTTTTGCATATCAATTAAGAAAATCATTTAAAATAATTAATCATAAGGGTATTTGATTAAACTGTCCTTATTTTTATTCCTAAAATGGGTAATTAAAGTTAAATGCCTTTGCAGCGGTAAGCGTAAAATGGGGAAAAGGTAACTTGTTGGGTTTTGGCACACCGACTGTAACTTTCTTCCGGAAGTAGCTTAAATCAATCGTTCAAAGTAAATGCCTGCGTTGAGCCTGCCAAATAGTTGGAAAGGTGAAATTCTGAAAACGTACAAATATTTGGTAACAGAATTAATGGATAAAAAACAAACCCCTGTACAAGAGATTGAGACAGCAAGCTTTCAGCTAAGGCCTAAGGGCATATGAACATGTTTACTGCTAAGGGAGGAAGATTTAGATGGTTTAACCCTTCCTTTCCTTGCTTGAGTTTGTATGTGTTGGTAAATTATGATCAAATCATGATGCACTTGCTAGTTTTGGAGGCTTACGATAGTTCTCCAAGGCGGAAGCGAATCGAGTGCAATAACCTGACTCGAATTATTCATCGTCGGAAATCCTCACCGCTGATGCCACAGCCTAAAATCCTCTTGATTTTGATACAAAGCACTACTAACCCTAGCCCCCTTTGTTGTGTGTATAGTCTCCAAATACTCATAATGATAATTATATAGACTATACCTAGGGTTAGGGTTAGACTGCCTAATGGGTCATCTTATTAGCTAGCATCCCTTATGGTGTACTAGCCCCACAAAAATATTTTTTCTAACATCTGCGCCTCACATAGATAAGGGGATGCTTAAGCTCCATCACGCTAAGATTCCGAAACTGAAATAATGGTTTTTTGGACATAAAATACGTTTATACAATTAAAAAAAAGTTACATTTCTAAATAATACTGTGTTTTACTTTAATAGAAAGTTAGTCGTTAAAGTAAAATACAGTATTATACTACGTTTTATTTAATTATTTGTTATCTTAGAGGAAAACACAGTGTAGTACTACGTTTACCTTCAATTTGGGCCCACCAATAATAAGTGTTATGCAGGACTGACATAAATAATTTTTTTTTAGTGTAAAACATATTATAATACTACATTTTACTGAAACGTAGTATTATACTGCATTTTACACTAATTTTTGGGCCCACCAATAAGTGTTCTGTGGATAACTGACATAACAATAATTCAAATACATAAAACGTGGTAGTATATTGCGTTTTACATAAAAAAAATCTGCACCACAAGCTAGGACTTGCCTTATTTAAAGGCGTTAAAATTTTATGAAAATCCATTCAAAACTTTTCTTCAAACTTCCGTTCATACTTCTCTTGTTCTTATCAAGAATTTTTTTATAATGTCTGAAGAGCCAAAAATAAGGATTTAATTATATTGGGGCGGGGGGGAGGTTGTAATGGAGAATAACTCTGTGAGGTATAGTTCACCTTCACAGTGTCATGTTAAATTGCCGCTTACAATAGAGTACTATAAATTAGTATCGTTGTTACGTAAAAAATGAGTGGGAGGAAACGTTCGGTGAACCTTAAAGTAACCGGTAGATTTCCGTATTTTGTGACTCCGCAGGGATTTGCTTATTATTCTGAGTTTAACATCGAATATGATGAAACTCTTAGAGATTTTTTGCGGATTTCGGATGAGTACACGGAATTTATTGTAATAAAATTATTGGAAATGTACGTCAAGGTTGAAGACGTTCCCAATAATGAGGGTGTGCATAGTGGGGATAACCCCCAGTCATCGGGTGGTTATTCTGGAGTAGTTTTTGCCGGATAGATTCCTGATAAAAGAGCTTGCCATGATTTAAACTTGTCACCACCGACGAATGAGCAGCCACAAAATAATTTTTTGACTTTATATAATCCACAAGACCACTGGTAAACTTTAATTTTTCTATGCTTTAGCTATGTTTATTTTAAGTCTTTTGAATTGGATTTATATTAACACTCATATTTTTCATAGGGGGTCCATCCGAATATGAATTTTACAAGTTATAACCCCGCTCCTAGTTAGAATATGCGTAGTTATGGCGTGTTGGACCACAGTGGTACATCCGGGAGTTATCACCAACAAGAAAATGTCCATCATGGAACGTCAACACAGTACGACTTGTAAGTAAAGTGATATAGCTATATGTAAATTATTTATCTAGTTGAGTAGCTTATCATTTTGTTCTTTTTGTGCAGTGAAAACGAGCAACTTGATGTTCCTGACCTCACATAGTTGCCCATAGACGACGTATTGACTCGTGATTTGGCAGATGTGCAGAGTCAGGAAGATTATAGTGATTATGCCAACAATGCGGATGAGTCTGGAGATGACACACCCTTCCCTAACGAGGGTGCTGACGAGGAGGAAGTGGATGCCGAACCTGAGCTGACGAGGGAGCATGCTCCCCCACCTCCGGTTATACCAAGAGTGTACGAGTCTCACGTGCCGTTTCATGAGCGGAATATTCCCTAACTTGATAATTTTCCAAGTATACCGGACGTGGATGCCTTACAAGGGATGATGATGAATTTTGGTCAGCAATGTGGGACGAGTCTAGACCAGCGGTGCTGGAAAAGGGCATGTATTTCCCCGATAAAGCTCGCCTAATTAGGGCTATAAAAATCTACAGCCTAAGAGAGTGCCGTGAGATGACGGTAAGGGAGTCAACTACGGAGGTATACAAGGTTGTATGCCGTAGATATTTTATGGGTTGTCGCTGGATATTGCGTGCCAGCAAGAAGAAATCAGGGTTGTGGAAAGTGAGTAAATTTATTAGCACCCACAGATGTGAAATGGACACATTCAATGAGAATCACTTTAACCTAGATGTAGACTTGATTTCTCTTGTCTTGATTCCATACTTGGAAGTGTCCATTTGGTTCAAGATTAAAGAATGAATTACAACCGTCCACCAGGAGTATGGTTGTACTATAACCAAAAGAAAGGCATATCTCGGTCGCAAACGTGGATTTGAACTTATTTATAGCAATTGGGATAAGTCTTTTTCATCTCTGCCCAGGTACATGGCCGCATTGCAACACTTCAACCCCAGTACTGTTGTTGAATAGAGGCGTGAGCGGAGTTCGGACAGACCCGAATATATTTTCAACTATGTGTTCTGGTCATTTAAACCAACAATTGATGGTTTTATGCATTGTCATCCTATAATTTCCATAGACGGTACTCATGTCTATGGAAAGTATGATATTAAGCTTTTGATTGCAGTTGCAGTAGATGCTAACAGACAAATATTTCCACTAGCTTTTGCCATTTGTGCCAACTAAAGCGAAGAGACATGGACGTTTTTTTAAACCACTTGAAGCAGCACATTGTCAAATAGCGTTCAGGTATTTGTCTAATATCTTATCGACATGATGGTATTTTAAGTTCTGTACGGCATTTGCCTAAATTGCAGGAACCCTATGCATACCATTGTTACTGTGTAAGGCACCTGAAGGCCAATTTCTAGAAGAAATATCCTGACAAGGCCTTGCATGATTTAATGTGGATAGCTGCAACTAAGCACAAGTAGTGCAAATTCATGAGGCACATGGAAGCGATCCGACAGTTAGATCCACGAGCCTAAACTTGGCTGATGGGACATGAGCTTCACATGTGGACATTGCATGCTGATGGCGGCAGACGGTGGGGAGCCCTAACTACAAATGTGTCGGAGTCATTCAACGGTTTGTTGAAGTCTGCCCGTGGATTGCGTGTCACTAACATAGTCCGCATGATATTTGTGAGCACGTGATTTTTTCCCTATATGAATTACTCCCATAAATTCAAAATAAAATAATTTTCCATTGTTTGCAATTTTGTGAATTTATGAGGCATTTTCTGTTAATTGTTTGCATATTGTCTAGGCATGTTTATTTTATTTAATTAATAAGAAATATAAAAATACACTGCATTTGCATTTAGGATCTAATTTTGCATTCTTGAATTAGTTATTAATCTAGTGTTTTATAAAAATGAAAAAAAAATCACAAAATAGTTATTGTTGCACTTTTAATTCTAATTTTTGAACTTTGGTAGTTTTTCCTTTAATTAGTTTTGTAATTAATTGTGGTAATTTTTACTTGGATTTAATTAGTTCACTTTGGTAGGTCAATTTGATGTTTAATTTTAATTTAGGGTTTCATGTTTAATTTTGAGAAAAGAATTAAAAAGGAAATTGAAACAAGAGGAGGAATTCTGATTTGGGTCATGTTTAATTTTCAAACCCATCTCAAATAATTTCCATCCCCCAAGCACGTCCGGTCCAGCCCAAAACCCGCCCCTGATACCCGGTCCATCCCCCCCTCCAAAATGACGTCGTTTTGGATTGTGGAATCTGAGCCATTGATCTCCCCTGATAAAATGGCTCAGAACTGAAGCTTCATATATATATTAGTGTCCAAACGCACCCCCTACCCCCTCTCATCATCCTCACACCCTCAAAAAATCCCTCGTCGCCTCCGCCGTGAGCCGCCTGCCGGAAATCGTCTCTGCCGGTGGCGTTGGTCCAATCACTGCCAGATTAACACCATCAATTCTTCTCCTTCTCCTCTTTCCAAATCCCCAAATCCCCTCTCTCAGATCTCAGCCTAGCCTCTCGAATCTTCAATCAAATGTCAGACTAAAAACCTAACTTCTCCCAAACCGCCTCAAAATCACACCATAGAACCACCCTACCCCCTCTTCCCAAATCCCGGATCAATTTCCCTCGAACATGTCCCGAGCTCGTCGAATATTAAGTTGAAGATGAAACCTAAAAAATATCGAGCTCCAGAATCGGTAGATTTGGTGCCGATTAAGACCAGAACGGGCCATGTTCAGGTGTTTTCATTTGAAAACACGTGATTGAGACCCTTTTTGGTCAAAATCGAAAGTTTGAAGAAGAACTTCGCGGCTTGGCCAGTCCGTTTAGGTATTTTTACATTTTGGTTGTTTCTTTCTTTGTATTTTTCTGTGTTCTAAAGTCATCTTTCTTCATCGCGTTTTTGTGTTTGTGTTTTCATAGTATGTTTGTTGTTATTCATGCATGATTTGTATGATAATCAGCTTAATTATCTTGTTGTCTGTTTAGAATTAGGTAAATCATTCTCGTTTTCTGTTTTGATTTTGGGCTTTGGTTTAAAGTTCCCGTCTCTTTTTTCTCTTGGTTAATTTTAGGTTAGTTTTGTTTAGAATATTGAATCTTTGATTGATCTCAAGCGATGCTTAAAGACCATCCCAAGAAGGATTTGAATTGGGTCTAGTTCAGACCCATTCACTTGGGTCATTTGGACCCGGGATCTGCTAGGCTGGGAGGGTAAATAATCAGGGCTCGAAGGGTAGTTTAGGAAATTGGGGAAGGCAATATTTGTGTAACTGAATGGGAAGTTTCTAGGAAGCTGGGGAAGGGAACTTATTTGAACTTCTGAATTTTCAACTAGGGGTATCTAGGGTAAAATGGAAATTTGAGAAGGGCCTAAGTGCAAAAATTATTTCCTTGAGGTTGCCCTACTTTCTTGCCTATAAAGGCAACATTTCTTGCCTTTCAAGGGAGACCGAAGATTGAAGAAAATTTTCTGGAAATTTGGAAAGACTAACTCCAAAAATAATACTGAATTCCCTGCATTTTTGGTTTAAAATTGTTAAAAGTTGGGTTTGTTTTGCTGGATTTCTGGTCTTGCCCTTAGCTAGAGCCTTTGAAAACCAACAACTCCTGTATCCGAGTAAAAATGGTCTGAGTTTTCTGGGATTTCAAAGCTTATTTTGACGGCTGTCTGGTTTTGGGTCTACTGTGCCATTGAATCTGATTTTGCTATGATTTTATCCTCTACTTTGAGTCTATTGTTGTTGTTGTTTCTGTTCTGATCTCAATTCAGCTTTCCTTTCTTTTGTCTTTCCATTTGTTACCAGGTACATATCCCTGACCTTGAACACGTAAGGACTAGCTCATGTGGTGTCTTGAGGAAAAGGAAGACTGATATTGTTTTTTATCAAATGTTTCTTTCTTATTTCTTTTCTTTCTTAGCTTGTTGGTTCAATTTTCTTGTATTAACATGTCTAAAGTAAGGCTATGTTGCAAGTGTTGAAATCTACGTTGAATTGCAATATGATTGTTATCCAATATGTGATGATTCCCATTTGTTTTAATTCCCTAGGGTTTACCATTGCTAGGAGAGTTGATTAATGTTAAGTTCCAGGATGTGTTTGTAAATCCGGAGTACACGGGCATTTCAATAGTTACACAATCAGTATTGTTAAGGTTGAGTAGGAATTTGAAATTTATGTACGCTTCAATCGTTGGGAATGGAAAAATTAGCAAGTTAAATATAATTAGCATTTTTTGCTGTTGGTATGGACTCGAACTCGAGTCTGATCCTTTGATCGAACTTCAGGGCTCCCAAGTCCAAGCTTTTAGGCCTTTTGTAGAGTAGGGTAGAATGCCATGGCTATTTGGGCTCGTCCATTAAGCCTGGGAGTTTAATTGAATTAAATGCTTTGTGTAACTTCATATTTTCATATTGTTTTGGTTAATTGTTGCTTAATTGATTTTGCATAAGTTTAAAATTCTGAGGATTTAGCCTAAAAACTAGCCCAGTTATGGAGTTCAAAAATCAGATTTGGTTTGTGTGTTATTCGTTATGGAATGTCTTTGTCATCGCCCAATTGGGCCCAGAACCTGGAAAGCATTAGAAAGATAAGAAATGGCAGGCTGTGCCACGTGAATTTTCTCGCTGTTGGTTGTAGCTGGGCCAACTCGTTCTGATAGCTGGCCCAATTCCTCATCATCGAATTAGTTTAAGCTGGTTTTGCGAATTTGACTCGATAATTTCCTACGCCTTTCAGCCAATTAGCCAAGCCCTTTAATAATCAAGGCAAGCCATATTATGTAACTTGGATAGTTCACGGACCTCCAAAGTTTAGTGCGAATTCCCTTTTAAAAATAATATAGGTGAGCCGCGCCAAATAAAATTCCAAATACGTGGCCATCGCTTAACTATTTTTTTTGAATTCTTAGAAATCGAGGCGCGCCATTTAGCAAATTTCCATGGCCCTCGCAAAGTTGCTAACGCGTAGTTGCTTTAGGCGCGTATTTTAATAATTTACCTTCCTAAATTGGGGTGCGCATTTATGTGACCCAAATCCAAGATATTAAAATAAGTCAAGAACCGCGGGTGCATTTATGTGACGTGGTTCAAATCGTGTTTTAATAACGTTGCAATTTTCTTTAAAAATTAAATAAAAGCGATTATAAAATTAAAACTGAACCATAGGTTAAAACATGTATCTAAATCAGATAATTAAGCCGAATATAATAGTTTAGTGACCGTGCTAGAACCACAGAACTCTGAAATGCCTAACACCTTCTCCCGGGTTAACAGAATTCCTTACCCGGATTTCTGGTTTGTGGACTGTTAAACAGAGTCAAGCTTTTCCTCGATTCGGGATTGGAACCAGTGACTTAGGACACCATAAATCTCCCAAGTGGCGACTCTGATTCTTTTAATAATAAATCCCGTTTCGATTGTCCTTTAATTGGAAAAACTCCTTATATACTCCCTTCCGGGGGTGTAGGAAAAAAGGCGGTGTGACAGCTCTGGCAACTCTGCTGGGGACCGAACCTAGAATCTCTGGTTCAGGGTTCAGAATTCGAGCTTAGATAAATTGTTATATTTGGCTTTATCTGATTTTGTTACATGTTTAGGCCTAATGTGCTAAGTGATGCTTTTTACCGCTTTGATATTATTTGAATTGTATATAAACTACTACGAAACCCTTCTCTTCTCATCTTCGGGGATGTGCTCGCTGGTCGAGACTCCCTATTCTGTTAGTGTCATACCTTGAAATAAGAAAGAGGCTCGGACAAGTTACTAAGCCGGATGGCCTTTTGGTTCCCGGTACGTAGCCCCCTCCTCGGCTCGAGTTGTCCGCTCGGGTACACAGTCTAGAACATATACCCAGGTTTTGAACCTAGAATAACTCAGCCTCATGCCGGATCCCTAGTAGGAACGTTTGTTTGCATCATGTGCATTTTGACTTTGGAGACTCAACATAGGGGTTGGGTCTGTCTAGGACAGGTGTACCCGAAATTTAAAGACCATTATGATGCATCTTACTTGCTACTTGTGCATTCATTTGCTTCGGATTTGCATGTTGAGCGGCTTATAAGGAAAAATTATAAGGGTTAATGAGATGGTTGAGAGAGATAAGAGTCTCTTTTGAAAAACCAATGTCCCAAAACATACCGAAACTCTCCGAAATTTTGAAAAAAAAAAGAGAAAAAAGGAATTTTGTAGTTTTTAAAGAAAAGAAAAAAAATAAAAAGGAAAATCTTTGTGTTTTTGGAAAAGAAAAAAAAAAGAAGTTGGTTTGTTTTTTTTTTAAAAAAAAAAATTGCCCGAACTACGCCAGTTTGATTCTCACAAGGCGTGCGATACGTAAGCAACCCCCATCGGGTCCAACTTCCTTTTTGCGAAAATAGACAAAAGAACAAAAATTTTACTTTTATTTGAAAATAATTAGGGTGATGCCATTCTTGTCAAAAATAGCCGGAAGGCTGATTTTGCAAGAACAGCTGCCTATGGCCATTATTCAAGGTTTTCACTGGTTAGCCAACACAGCCTTAAAATCCTCGTCTCCGAGGGGCTAAAAGGTCGTATTTGCAAAACCAGATTTTATTTAATTTGAAAAAAGTGTCAATTTGTTTTTGAGTCAATTGAATCGTGATTTTTGCTTAACCACCCTAATAAATGTGCAGAATGAGCACAAGTCAGAATTTGCCAATAACAATCATGAACAAGATCCCTTTGGAGTTTCATATGTGGTGGGATGATCTGGGTAAATCGGGACAAGACACGGTCAATCTATACTTGGGAGGCCTCACTGGGTTGCTGAAGATTAATCCTAGGGGAGACATCATAAAGGCGTTGGTTACATTTTGGGACCTGGCCCACAACATATTTTATTTCTCAGATTTTGAACTTACCCCAGCATTGGAAGAAATAGCCGGATATATTGGGAATCCCAAAGTTCCCCTAAGACACCAGTACCTGATTGCTCCAAGGGCCGTAGCCGTACACAGGTTCTTAGACTTTTTGAAAATAAGCAGGGGGGTCCACAACCCAGACTTAGCAGCTGGTTTTTGTACTTTGCAGTTTATATAAAACAGATATGGTCATGTAGGAGGGTTCAACAAGCCGTAAAATAAAATCTGCAGCAAAGAAAAGCACCTTAAGTAGGAAGAACACAGGTGTTTCGCATTTATGGTGGTCTTTTTGGGACTTTTGGTGTTTCCTAGAAAAGATGGGAATATTGACATACGAGTAGCCGGAGTTGTCAGCACTTTGCTTACTCAAGCCAACAGCACCCTCGCACCCATGATAGTAGCTGAAATCTTCCGCGCTCTCATAGCCTGCAAAGCCGGAGGAGATTTTTTCGAGGGGTGCAACGTGTTGTTGCAGATGTGGATGATCGAACACTTTTGCCATCGTCCTCAATTTATGAGCTATGGGTTGACAGAGAAAACATGCGTAGAAGAATTTTACATAAGGGTTAACGGGATCAGCCTGCCGGAGGAGGTCACAGAGTGGGTAGCATGCCTCCATTCCATCACTACAAACCAAATAGAATGGGCGTTTGGATGGCTGTCTGTGGATGAAGTCATATACATGCCAGCCACCGGGCCTCATTTCCTCTTGATGGGACTCGGGAGTATCCAGCCTTATGCTCCATATCAAGTTTTGAGGCAGCTGGGAAGATGCCAGATAGTTCCGAGAGATGAAGATCTTAGTGCCCAAGTAGTCGAGATCGAACTTATCGGTCAGTTTTATGAAGCAGCAGTCTGCCAAATTTTGAGCGAATGTCAATACTTAATAGCAAGTACTTGTGTACGTGATCGATCCAAAGGTGAGGCTTCACCAGGGTACCTTGCTTGGTATAGGAGAGAAATTAAGTTTGGGAGGCCGGCCAAAAGACCCCATCTTCAGGAATTCGTCGAGGCATCACAAGAACAATGAGCTTGGTTGGATAAGGAGAATGAGTACAGGGCCACAATAGGAAGGTTGGAAAAACAAGTTAAAGAACTTCAATTCGAGAATAGCTTGCAAACAGCGGCAGACGAAGGTTAAAAGAAAAAGCTAGCCAAAGAAAATGAGGCCCTTCGAGCCCAAATTCAAAAAATGAAAATAGAGGCAGAGAACCCCGCCCGAAGTGCCAAAGATGAAAAACTCATAAATAACCTGAGGCAAAAAGTGAGTGATTATAGTTTTGATTTGAACAAAACAAAAAGTAAAATAGTCAGAGTTTGAAAGCAATTGGCTAAAAACGCGGATGAACGAGCATGCCTGGTTAAACAGTTGAAAGAAAAGTACGACAATGAGGTCGCGGGATTAAAGAAAAGGGTTATCGCCACGGAACACAAAATGATCAAACATGCTAAAGACTTCAAGGTTGAAAGAGAGCATTGTTATACAGCATTGGCACAATTAGAAATAGATTTGCAACAACTTCAGGAGCAGAATCAAGTGGCCGAGCAAACTTTGGAGGCCAAGGCCCAGCAAATCGGGCGTTTGTTACAAGAAAAAGGTGTCATAAGAGAGAGAATTAGAAACATCGCCGATTACATTGTTATGAAGTGCCAAGTTTGTGAGGATATGACTCGCACCACCTTCTACGCGGCAGTGATGACATTTGTAAAGCATTTAATTAGTGACTTGAATTGACTTCAAAGGTATCTTGCATATAGGCCCGCGGCGAGACCGAATGATGTCCCGTAGGTACCAGAAGCATTGATGTATTCATGATTTTTCATTTGAGTCTGTATTTCCTTTTCCATTAGAGTCTGTCATTTATGTTAAGTCTGTATTTCCTTTCTGCTGGAGTCTGTCATTTATTTTCGAGTCTGCATTTTCTTCTTTTGAGTATGATAGTTTATTTTCGGAGTCTGTATTTCGTCTTTTCATCAGCGTTTATTATTTTCCCTTGGAGTCTTTGTAATCAAAGCATTTGCTTTTACGAAAATTGAAAATTCCAGAAAATGTTTACTTTCACACTTATCTCCCAGAACTACGCTCGTTCTGATTCATGCGGGTTCATGATACGTAGGCAATCTCCATAGGTTTCGACCATAACCAAAAAAAAAAGAGAAAAAGAAGAAAAACGAAAAGAGAGAGGAAAAACAAGAGAGGAAAAGAAAGGAAAAAGAAGAAGAATAAAAAATCAAGAGATATAAGCAATAGAAAAACAAGAGGGAAATGAGAAAATAAAACAAAGAGAAAGCAAGGGCAAGAGTAAAAACATGAAAAGAAAAAAAGAGAAGAAAAGTCGGGATGATGCAAGCAGCCGATCAAATGCATAATAGAAACGGTTAACTGCTTAGGTGCATTCATTCCCCAAAATGTGCGGCTACCAATTTGTTGAAGCCCTAATCACTAACAATGTTGTTGTTGATATATTGAGTCCAGGCAGGTGGTTAGTTGATTAGCATTCTGGCAAAAGACAGGCTGAATATGGCCAACCAGGAACCAAAGACAAGTATTGTCGACCCGTCAAAAGAAGTGGAAGAATTGGATGTTAATGCGATGAGGGAAGAGATGTATAAGTTAAAGCAATAAATGGCTGAAATGTACCAAGCCTGGGCAAAGGGGCATCCACCACCGGTTTATCCTGCCAACCCTGCTTATATCCCACCATTGGCTCAACCTCAAGAACCTCCCACTGTGAACTCATCTCCAGCCTTTCCCCTCCACCAACAATGCCAGGACACCACTTCCCATACATCACAAGCTCCTCCACTCAGACAAGTCCCGCACCCTCCCCTACCCATCACATCTATTTTTGTGGCACCTCCACCTGATGCATTACACTAATCTTCTAGTGAACCTCTGTTCCAAACTCACGACAACCAGTATTATCCCCCTGAACCCACCTTTAAAGTTCCAGAACCACTTTCTTACACCCCTCATCTTGATCTCACGGCAGAAACTGAGAAGCCACACAAGAATCCCGAACACGAGGAGATGATCAGAAAGGTCAAAAGCTTAGAACAATCGTTCAGAGATATGAGGGGGTTAGGAGGTCAAGTAAGTGTGGCCTACAAGGATTTATGTATGTTCCCAGATGTTCAGTTACCCGCAGGGTTCAAAATGCCCAAGTTCGATCTGTACGATGGGCATGGTGACCTAGTAGCACACTTAAGAGGATTCTGCAGTAAGATGAGAGGAGCATGCGGAAGAGATGAATTGTCGATGACATATTTCAGCCAAAGTTAGAGTGGATCGGCATTAGAATGGTATACCAGACAAGATCACAGCAGGTGGTACACATGGGATGATTTGGCCCAAGCCTTCACCTGCCATTTTTAGTACAATCTTGAAATTATCCTAGACCGTCTGTCATTGACAAAAATTGAGAAGAAGCCTGGCGAGAGTTTCAGAGAATATAGGTTCCGTTAGAGAGAGCAAGCAGCGAGGGTTGACCCTCCGGTGAAAGTAAGTGAGATGGTTGATTATTTCTTGCAGGCTTCGGAGCCCACTTATTTTGGTCACTTGGTGTCAGCAGTGGGCAAGTCCTTCAATGAGGTTGTAAAAATGGGAGGGATGGTTGAGGAGGGACTCAAGTCCAACAAAATCATGAGTTATTCAGCAATCAAAGCGACCACCTAGGCCATTCAATACGGTACTGGGGGTGTACTCGGGAAGAAGAAGAAAGAGGATGTTGCGACAATATAGTCGAGAGCTTCGGTCTGATCCAAGAACCTTCCATGTTACTATAACCCGCTTCGACCCTATCACCAAACTTACCCTCACACCCCATATAGCCCACCACAACACTACTACCCACCGCCAAATCCCCATTTTTACGTCCTTCACGCACAAACCTATACCCAAAATCCTGCTCATGCATAATGGCGTGCACCAGTTCCACAAAATCCGTACCCAGCTCCACAAAATACCCATCCACCCCCAAAAGCCTACAAAAATACCCTTGGAATAGGTTTTTGGCTGAATCAAGCCTTTAAGAATGAGAGGTTGCAGAAACAGAAGACTTTCACTCCATTGGTAGAATCATATACTAGTCTATTCCACAGATTGAGATAGTTGGGTATGTTGAGTCCGGTCGAGGCTAAATTGCCAAATCCCCCTCCCAGAAATCTTGACCGCTCGGTGAGTTGTGAGTATTGTTCAGGGACCCTAGGTCATGACACAGAGAAATGCTAGAAATTGAAAACAACTATTTAGGAGCTCATTGATACTAATCGGATTGAGGTACAAGCTCCGAAGGCACCCAATATCAACCAGAACCCGCTACAGGCCTATCATAAGACAAATATGATTGAGATAGTGCATAAGGGAGGGGAGCCTAAAAAGCCTTCACAAACTGTCATGATGATTCGGGCCAGTGAAGCCAAGCCATTTGAAAAGTCAACAAGTGAGAAGTCTGTGATCAACTTGAATGGGGAAAATAATGAACTGTCTGTGGTGGCCAAGAAGGGGTCCTCAAGTGACGTTGCAGGAAAACATGAAAGAGCAAAAGTGGTTGTGCCAGGAGTGACGAACAAGCATGTGGTAATTATGAAGGGCACCTGCACAGATCCTGTCATTATCAAACCGATAACTCAATTACCGATAGTCAACAGCAAGGCAGTCCCATGGAATTATGAATGAGTGACAATGACTTAAAAGGGGAAAGAGGTTAAAGAAGAAGTGTGTGAGACCCATAGTTTGACTCGATCGGGGAGATACTTTGCCCCCAAAGAGTTGAGAAAAGCTAAGATCTCCAAAAATAACCCAGTGTTGGGGAAGAAAACTGTGATCGAGGAAGAAGCAGAGGAATTATTGAGAAAGATGAAAGTGCAGGACTATTACATTGTGGAGCAGTTAAGGAAGACACCGACTTAGATCTCGTTATTATCATTATTGATCCATTCAGACGAGCACCGTCAGGCTATGATGAAGATCTTGAATGAGGCCCACGTTCCTGACAAAATCTCAATAAACCACTTGGAAAAGATAGCTAACAAGATATTGAGGTAAACAGAGTAACTTTTTCTGAAGATGAATTTACCATGGAGGGTACTGAGCACAATAGAGCCCTCTATCTGACGGTGAAATGTGAAGATTCTGTGGATACTCGGGTACTGGTTGACAATGGTTCCAGTGCAAATATTTTCCCTCTTTCCACTCTGAACAAGTTAAAGGTGGATGATGAAAGAATTCACAAGAACAGTATCTGCGTTCGGGGATTCTACGGTAGAGGGAAAGATTCAGTCGGGTACATAGTGCTCAAGATTACAATAGGACCAGTTGAATTTACTATGGAATTCCAGGTGATCGATGTGGCTGTTTCTTACAATCGGTTGTTAGGTCGACCTTGGATTCATGCTGCCAAAGCGGTCCCGTCCACTCTGCATCAAATGGTTAAGTTTGAATGGGATAGACAGGAAATTGTTGTGCATGGCGAAGACAATTTATGTGTTCCCAGTGATGCCATTGTTCCGTTTATAGAGTTTGAAGACGACAAGGGGCCATGGGTTTATAAGATTTTTGACACGGTATCGGTAGAGAAAATTCCTGAAGGGAAGTGTGTGCCGACTCCAAGGGTAGATGCTGCATCAGTCATGGTAGCCGTTGAAATGTTGAAAAATGATTTTGTGCCGGGCAAGGGTTTGGGTGCATCTCTGCAAGGTATCGTACAACCGGTTTCTCTTCCTAAAAACTTGGATACATTTGGTCTGGGGTTCAAGCCCATAGTCGCAGACGTGAGAAGAGCCAGAAAAATGAAATAGAGATCATGGGCCCTTCCAAAGCCAGTCCCGTGTCTTTCTAGATCATTTGTCAGGATTGGTACCAGAAAGCGCCCAGTGACGACGGTTCCCAATTCGGTGGTTGATATGGATGGAGATTTGATGGAAAAGTTTGAGATGATATTCGACGAAGTGAATACGGTGGAAGCTGGAGAGGGTTCTAGCAAGGCGGGTGTGCAATTTGTTGGGCCCAGTGCAAAGATTAAAAATTGAGAAGCTACTCCTCTCCCCACCAGAAAGGAGTTTTGGTAGTTTGCTTTGATTTTCTTTCAGTTTATCTAGATTATCCCAAGGTTGTAGTTCATATTCTACGTTCCGTCCGTTTGGATGTATAAACCTTGTTATCTCTAATTTCAATGAAGTGCAATTCTTTTTCTTCTCCATTCCTGATGGTTTTATTTTTGTTTTTCTTTCTTTCCTTGAACAATTCTTTTTATGCTGGCTTCAATTATATGACATGCATGCAGAATCTCCAGCCCAGTCTTAAAAGCCGATCTAATTCTGAAATAGTAATTCAAGAAATAGAGTGTTATGTTGAATCGGAATATGACGAAGATGAAGCCTTAGAAGAGATTAGTAAAGAATTAAGCCATTTTGAAGAAAAACCCAAGCCTAACCTAAGTGATACAGAAGCAATCAATTTAGGGGACCACGATAATGTCCGGGAAACTAAAATAAGTGTCCATCTTGAACCACAACTCAGAGAGGAGATAATTAAAACATTGTTCGAGTATAAAGATGTTTTTGCATGGTCCTATGACGACATGCCAGGTCAAAGCACTGGCTTGGTGGTTCACAAATTGCCCACTGATCCGGTATTGCCCCTCTCAAGCAGAAGCTGAGGAAATTTAAAACTGATATGAGTGTGAAAATTAAGGAAGAGGTCACCAAACAGTTTGAGGCCAAAGTCATTCGGGTCACCCGGTATCCCACATGGTTAGCCAATATTGAGCCTGTGCCGAAGAAGGATGGTAAGACTAGGGTGTGTGTTGATTATCAAGATCTCAACAAGGCAAGTCCCAAGGATAACGTCCCATTGCCGAACATCCATATATTGATCGACAATTGTGCCAAACATGAAATTGGTTCTTTTGTGGATTGTTATACGGGTTACCACCAGATCTTAATGGATGAGGACGACGCACAAAAGATAGCATTCATCACGCCATGGGGAATGTACTGCTATCGGGTCATGCCATTTGGTTTGAAAAATACTAGGGCAACCTATATGAGGGCAATGCCGACCATATTCCATGACATGATACACAAGGAGATCGAGGATTATGTGGATGATTTGATTGTAAAGTCTAGAAAGCAGTCTGATCATGTCAGAGATCTGAGAAAGTTCTTCCAAAGGCTTCGCAGGTACAATCTCAAGCTCAACTTTGCAAAATGCGCATTCGGTGTCCCGTCAAGAAAGTTGTTGGGATTCATAGTCAGCCGTCAAGGTATTGAATTAGACCCATCAAAGATCAAAGCTATCCAGGAGTTGCCACCCCCAAAGAACAAGACTGAGGTGATGAGACTATTGGGAAGATTGAATTACATCAGCAATTTTATTGCTCAGCTCATGACAACTTGTGAGCCCATCTTCAAACTGTTAAAGAAAGATGTTGCGGTTAAGTGGACAAATGAATGTCAGGAAGCATTTGATAGGATAAAGGGGTACTTGTCAAACCCATATGTGTTGGTCCCGTCAGAACCAGGGAGACCTTTGATTCTGTATTTGACAGTCTTGGACAATTCATTTGGATGTGTGCTGGGACAACATGACATCACTGGTAGGAAGGAGAAGGCCATATATTATCTCAGCAAGAAATTCACATCTTACGACGTTAACACTCATCTTGAGAGGATGTGTTGCGCCCTAACTTGGGTAGCCCAGAAGCTGAAACATTATTTGTCATCTTATACTACTTACCTCATGTCTCGCTTGGATCCATTGAAGTATATCTTCCAGAAGTCTATGCCCACGGGAAGGCTCGCAAAGTGGCAGATCTTGCTCACAGAATTTGACATTGTCTATATGACCCAGACTGCGATGAAAGCATAAGCGTTGACCGAACATTTGGCTGAGAATCCGGTGGATGAAGAATACGAACCTTTGAAGACGTATTTCCCTGATGAAGAGTTAATGCACATTGAAGAGTTGGAACAGAGTGAAAGGCCAGGATGGAAACTTTTTTTTGATGGGGCCGCCAACTTGAAAGGCGTTTGGATAGTAGCGGTACTTGTTTCTGAAACAGGGCATCATTACCCTGTTACGGCTCAGCTTCGGTTCTACTGTACTAACAACATGGCTGAGTACGAGGCATGCATTTTGGGTTTGAGGATGGCTGTGGATATGGGTGTCCAGGAAGTCTTGGTCTTGGGTGACTCGGACCTTCTGGTCCACCAGATTCAGGGATAGTGGGAAACACGGAATTTAAAACTCATACCGTATCGACAATGTTTACATGATCTTTGTCAGCGATTCCAATCAATAGAGTTCATGCATATTATGAGGATTCATAATGAGATTGCTGATTCTTTGGCTACTCTGGTGTCAATGTTACATCACCCAGATAAGGCTTATGTGGACTCTTTGCATATTTAAGTCCACGATTAGCATGCTTATTGTAATGTGGTGGAAGAAGAGCTCGATGGGTGTCCTTGGTGTCACGATATCAAGGAGTACATCAGGATGGGAGTGTATCCCGTACAAGCCACAGGTGATCAAAAGAGAACAATTCGATAGTTGGCAAGTGGATTTTTCTTCACTGGAGGAGTGTTGTACAAAAGAACTCCAAATCTTGGATTGCTGAGATGCATAGATGCTAGGCAGGCCACAACTATTATGACTTAAATACATTCTAGAGTCTGTGGACCGCACATGAGTGGGTATGTGCTGGAAAAAAAGATTTTTCGGGCAGGTTATTATTGGCTCACTATGGAGCGAGATTGTATCAGTTTCGTGCATAAATGTCATCAGTGCCAAGTGCATGGAGATTTGATTCATTCTCCACCATCTGAATTACACACGATGTCTGCACCGTGGCCTTTTTTTGCATGGGGCATGGATGTCACTGGGCCAATTGAGCCATCAGCATCGAACGAGCACAGGTTCATTTTGGTGGCCATAGATTATTTCACCAAGTGGGTTAAGGCTAAAACATTCAAGTCTGTAACCAAGAAGGCGGTGGTTGATTTTGTGCACTCAAATATCATTTGCCGGTTCGGGATACAGAAGGTGATCATTACAGACAATGGAGCTAATGTCAATAGTCATATGATGAAAGAGGTATGTCAGCAGTTCAAGATTACACATTGCAATTCTACCCTGTATCGCCCCAAGGCAAACAGAGAAGTTGAGGCGCCCAACAAGAATATAAAGAAGATACTTCAAAAAATGGTGGAAGGTTCCAGGCAGTGGCATGAAAAGCTGTCGTTTGCATTGCTGGGTTATCACACTACTGTCCGTACTTCAATAGGGGTGACTCCTTATTTGTTAGTGTATGGAACCGAAGTAGTGATACCCGCAGAAATGGAAATCCCATCCCTTCGAATTGTCACGGAGGCTGATATCGATGATGATGAATGGGTCAAAACCCGCTGGGAACAATTGAGTTTGATCGATAAGAAGAGACTGGCAGCAGTGTGTCATGACCAGTTGTATCAACAGAGAATGGCAAGAGCATACAATAAGAAGGTGCATCCACGGAAGTTTGAAGTGGGTCAGTTAGTATTGAAATGCATTCTTCCTCATCCGGTTGAAGCAAAAGGAAAATTCGCCCCAAATTAGCAAGGGTCGTTGGTTGTAACTAGAGTGTTGTCCAATAGTGAATTGTATTTGACAGATGTAGAAGGCAAATGTGTAGAAATGGTTATCAATTATGATGCAGTCAAGAGATACTATGTATGATTTCTTTCCTTGATTGTACTTGTTTGTATTTGGCATGTCTTGAATATTGAAATGACGAAGGTATTTTGTTCTACTATCTAAACACTTTATCCCTCGTTACCCCTTTGAGCCTCATTTATTTTCTTTCATACCCCTCTTTTGGAATCAGTAGATAAGTTGAGAAACGCAATCGCAAAATATAAGTAAAGGAAGAGAAAAAAAAGGAAAGAAAAGAGAAAGGAGAATGAAAAGAATCAAAAGCGAAAGAAAAAATGGAAAGAGAGAGAAAAAAAAGAGAAGAAAAAACAACAAAAGAGAAAAAGAAAGCAAAAAGAGAAAGAAAAGAAAGAGAAAAGAGAAAATCACAACAATAAAGTAATTTCTATGACATGAACTACGTTCGACCTGATTCCTTTTTAGGATACGTAGGCAGCCTCACGGTTCGGTCCCGTCAAAATAAAAATCCAAAAGTCCCCAAACAAGAAATTGGGGCAGAAGTTGTGGTTATTATCAGAAATCTGATTCCGAAAGTTGTAATTTTGAACCCATTCGAATTGTTTTGAGCTTTTTATACCCTTTCTTTATAAACCCATCCAAAAGCCACATTACGGTCCAAAGAAAGACCTTCTGATCAGTCTTCAAGAAATGCCAAGGCGAGCAGGTAGCGGTGATTCACATCAGGGGCAACACTCTGGTCCAAAGAGAGAAAAATAAAAAATAAGAGAGTCTTATTGGTGAAAACCCTCATGGGAACCATAAGGCAATGAGAGTTGAGAGAAATGAAAATGAGAGAGTCTTATTGGTGAAAACCCTTATGGGCACCGTAAGGCAGCGGGAGCTGAGAGAAATAAAAATGAGAGAGTCTTATTAGTGAAAACCCTCAAGGGCACCTTAAGGCGAAAGTGAGTTGACGGATGAACATATAAGAGAGGTCTTCTGGTGGAAACCTTCCAAGGTACCGCAGGATGAACAAGGTCAGGATTTGGTTGAAGAAATCAGGTTATGGAAATTCTGGGGCATCAAAGTGTGGCAATTGGAAGTTTATTGGTGGGACAGATTGGGCCGAGTAATCCAAAATGCGTGTCATGATCATTGGTGCCGGCTGCTCCACTCAGATAAGTCCTTTTTCTTTTTCCTCTTTAGATAGTCTTCCAATTTTGGATTTTCTTATCCTTAACTTTGAAACTCACTGCATTTCATTTCTTTTGGGTTTATTTCTCTAAGATGTTCTCGATGTCAGTTCTGTTTAAGTAAATAAGAAGGAATTTCAAAGCTCACTACCAGCTTCAAGATTGCAAAGCACAGTGCGGCCAGAGCATACCAAAGATAGCATGATGTAAATTGGGGTAAAGTGCCAACAAGAGTTCCATTGGAAAAATGATTTGGTAATTTCATGGGAGATGTAGAGGTTCCGTTAAAGGGATCAGAGGTGTGAAATAACGGTTCAAGTATAGAACACTCGGGTCATTCAGGGTCATAGGGTTTTGACAGTCAGTCGGAAAGTCAAGCGGTTTAGGGCCAGTTCGGGGAAGCCAGTCAAAATAAAACAATGCATCGGAGAGACCTTCAGCAAAGAATGCCATCAACCAACCACCACATTTTAAACTGACAAGATTTTTCTTTGATTAAAACAGGGGCAAGAAATGTCGGTTGTTTCGGAGAAACCCTCCGTGGAGAAAGGCAGTCACCAAACAGGTTTGATTTTTGATTTTCAGAACCCTCCTGGAAAATGGGACTTAGCGTAAAGTTTAGAAATAGCGTAATCTAGCATAAATGTATCCTAAAGGAGTATAAGCAGGTTTAGAATTTTGCATGTTCGAGATAAGATTCAATTAGGAGTTTCCAGGACCCTCCTGAATAATGGGACTTAGCTTTAAGATTTCGATTAGATAACAACATTTAGCGTAAATTCTGCTATAGGATAGTATAATTCAGCCATAAAAGTTGTCACTCTTAAGATAAAATTTGACATTTGAGTTTCAGGACCCTCCTGGATAATAAGGGGTAGTTTAAAGATCCTCTTAGATAGCAAGATTTAGCAGAAGTCATACCTGTAGAAGATATAACTTAGATTTAAAATTGTCGTTTAGCTAAGAGTTGTCAGGAACCCCTGAATAATGGGATCTAGCATTCAAATCCTTAGTAATACTTGATAATATGATTTAATTTTACACTCACATCTGTGCCCAGCCACCAAACTGGGGCGGAAAATTTCCTTTGTTTTTGTCATTTTGTTGAAGTCAGGAGCCCGCTTGGAAAGCAAGGAATACATTTCAAGTTAGCAGCCAGGAGCCCGCCTGGAGAGCAGGGAATGCGTTCAAGTTTAGTAATCAGGAGCCTGCCTGAAGAGCAGGGAATACATTTCAAGTCAGCAATCAGGAGCCCGCCTGGAGAACAAGGGAGTACAATTCAAGTTTTAGCTTTCAAGTTCTTATTGATATTTGGTAATATGATCCATTTACACTTACATATGTTCCCAGATACCCAAATTGGGGCAGAAAATTTCCTCTGTTTTTGTCATTTTGTTGAAGTTAGGAGCCCCCCTAGAGAGCATGGAATACATTTCAAGTTAGAAGTCAGGAGCCTGCTTGAAGAGCAGGGAATACATTTCAAGTTAGAAGTCAGGAGCCCGCCTGGAGAGCAGGGAATACATTTCCAGTCAGCAGTCAGGAGCCCGCCTGGAGAGCAGGGAATACATTTCAAGTTCAGCAGTCAGGAGCTTCACATATGGACATTGCATGTTGATGGCGGCAGACGGTGGGGAGCCCAGACTACAAATGTGTCGGAGTCATTCAACGACTTGTTGAAGTCTGCCCGTGGATTGCTTGTTACTGACATAGTCCGCATGACATTTGTGAGCACGTGATTTTTGCCCTATATGAATTACTGCCATAAATTCAAAATAAAATAATTTTTCCATTGTTTGCAATTTTGTGAATTTTTGAGGCATTTTCTATTAATTGTTTACATATTGCCTCGACATGTTTATTTTATTTAATTAATGAAAAATACAAAAATACACTGCATTTGCATTTAGGATCTAATTTTGCATTCTTGAATTAATTATTAATCTAGTGTTTTATAAAAATGAAAACAAATCACAAAATAGTTATTGTTGCACTTTTAATTCTAATTTTTGAACTTTGGTAGTTTTTCCTTTAATTAGTTTTGTAATTACTTGTGATAATTATTACTTGTATTTAATTAGTTCACTTTGGTAGGCCAATTTGATGTTTAATTTTAATTTAGGGTTTCATGTTTCATTTTGAGGAAAAAAAAAGAAGAAAGAAAGAAAGAATTTAAAAGAGAAAATAATTAAAAAGGAAATTGAAACAAGAGGAGGAATTCTGATTTGGGACATGTTTAATTCCCAAACCCTAGCCCAAATAATTTGCATCCCCCAAGCACGTCCGGTCCAGCTCAAAACCCGCCCCTGATACCCGGTCCATCCTTCCCAAAACGACGCCGTTTTGGATTGTGGAATCTGAGCCGTTGATCTCCCCTTGATCAAACGGCTCAGAACTGAAGCTTCATATGTATATTAGTGTCCAAACGCAACCCCTACCCCCTCTCATCGTCCCCACACCCTCAGAAAATCCCTCGTCACCTCCGTCGTGAGCCGCCTACCGGAAATCGTCTCCGCTGGCGGCGTTGGTCTAATCACTGCCAGATTAACACCATCGATTCTTCTCCTTATCCTCTTTCCAAATCTCCACTCTCGAATCTTAGCCTAGCCTCTCAAATCTTCAATCAAAAGTCAAACCAAAAACCTAACTTCTCCCAAACCGCCTCAAAACCACACCACAGAACCACCCTGACCCCCTCGAACAAGTCTCGAGCTCATCGAATCTTAAGTTGAAGATGAAACCTATAAAATATCGAGCTCTAGAATTGGTAGATTTGGTGTCGATTAAGACCAAAACGGGCCTTGTTCAGGTGTTTTCATTTGAAAACACGTGATTGAGACCCTTTTCGGTCAAAATCGAGAGTTTGAAGAAGAACTCCGCGGCTTGGCCAGTCCGTTTAGGCATCTTTACATTTTGGTTGTTTCTTTCTTTGTATTTTTCTGTCTTCTAAAGTCATCTTTCTTCATCGCGTTTCTGTGTTTGTGTTTTCATAATATGATTGTTGTTATTCATGCATGATTTGTCTGATAATCAGCTTAATTATCTTGTTGTCTGTTTAGAATTAAGTAAATCATTCTCATTTTCTGTTTTGGTTTTGGGCTTTGGTTTAAAGTTTCCGTCTCTTTTTTCTCCTGGTTAATTTTAGGTCAGTTTTGTTTAGAATGTTGAATCTTTGATTGATCTCAAAGGATTCTTAAAGACCAGCCCAAGAAGGATTTGAATTGGGTCTAGTTTAGACCCATTGACTTGGGTCATTTGGACCCGGGATCTCCTAGGCTGGGAGGGTAAATAATCATGGCTCGAGGGAGAGTTTAGGAAATTGGGGAAGGGAATATTTGTGTAACTGAATGGGAAGCTTCTAGAAAGCTGGGGAAGGGATTATTTGAATTTCTGAATTTTCAACTAGGGGTATCTAGGTTAAAATGGAAATTTGAGAAGGGACTAAGTGCAAAATTATTTCCTTGAGGCTGCCCTACTTTCTTGCCTATATAGGTATCATTTATTTCCTTTCAAGGGAGACCGAAGATTGAAGAAAATTTTATGGAAATTTAAAAAGACTAACTCCAAAAATAACACTGAATTCCCTGCATTTTTGGTTTAAAATTGTTAATAGTTGGGGTTGTATTGCTAGATTTCTGGTCTTCCCATTAGCTAGAGCCTTTGAAAACCAACAACTATTGTATCCAAGTAAAAATGGTCTGAGTTTTTTTGGGATTTCAAAGCTTATTTTGAGGGTTGTCTGGTATTGGGTCTACTGTGCCATTGAATCTGATTTTGCTGTGATTTTATCCTCTACTTTGAGTCTCCTGTTGCTGTTGTTTCTATTCTGATCTCAATTCAGCTTTCCTTTCTTTTGTCTTGCCATTTGATACCAGGTACATATCCCTGACCTTGAACACGTAAGGACTAGCTCATGTGGTGTGTTGAGGAAAAGGAAAACTGATATTGTTTTTTATCAGATGTTTCCTTCTTATTTATTTTCTTGCTTAACTTGTTGGTTCAATTTTCTTGTATTAACATGTCTAAAGTAAGGCTATGCTGCAAGTTTTGAAATCTACGTTGAATTGCAATAGGACTGTTATCCAATATGTGATGATTCCCATTTGTTTTAATTCCCTAGGGTTTACCATTGCTAGGGGAGTTGATTAATGTTAAGTTCCAGGATGTGTTTGTAAATCTAGAGTACACGGTCATTTTAGTAATTACACAATCAGTATTGTTAAGGTTGGGTAGGCATTTGAAATTTCTGTACGCTCCAGTTACTGGGAATGAAAAATTAGCAAGTTAAATGTAATTAGCATTTTTGCTATTGGTATGCACTCGAACTCGAGTCTGATCCTTTGATCGAACCTCAGGGCTCCCAAGTCCAAGCTTTGAGGCCTTTGGTAGAGTAGGGTAGAATGTCATGGCTATTTGGGCTCGTCCCTTAAGCCTGGGAGTTTGATTGAATTAAATGCTTTGTGTAACTTCATATTTTCATATGGTTTTGGTTAATTGTTGCTTAATTGATTTTGCATAAGTTTAATATTCTGAGGATTTGGCCTAAAAACTGGCCCAGTTATGGAGTTCAAAAATCGGATTTGGTTTGTGTGTTTTTAGTTCTGGGATGTCCTTGTCATCGCCCAATTGGGCCCAGAACCCGGAAAGCATTAGAAAGATAAGAAATGGGAGGCTGTGCCACGTGAATTTTCTCGCTGTTGGTTGTTGCTGGGCCAACTCGTTCTGATAGCTGGCCCAGTTCCTCATCCTCGAATTAGTTTAAGCTGGTTTTCCGAATTTGACTCGATAATTTCCTATGCCTTTTAGCCAATTAGCCAAGCCCTTTAATAATCAAGGCAAGCCATATTATGTAACATGGATAGTTCACGGACCTCCAAAGTTTAGTGCGAATTCCCTTTTAAAAATAATTGAGGTGAGCCGCGCCAAATAAAATTCCAAATACGTGGCCATCGTTTAACTATTTCTTTTGAATCCTTAGAAATCGAGGCGCGTCATTTAGCAAATTTCCATGGCCCTCGCAAAGTTGCTAACGCGTAGTTCCTTTAGGCGCGTATTTTAATAATTTACGTTCCTAAACTCGGGTGCGCATTTATGTGACCCAAATCTAAGTCTCAACGATATTAAAATATGTCAAGAACCGCGGGTGAATTTATGTGACGTGGTTCGAAACGTGTTTTAATAACATTGCAATTTTCTTTAAAAATTAAATAAAAGTATAAAATTAAAACTGTACCATAGGTTAAAACATGTATCAAAATAAGATAATTAAGCCAAATATAATAGTTGAGCGACCCTGCTAGAACCACGAAACTCGGGAATAACTAACACCTTCTCCCGGGTTAACAGAATTCCTTACCTGGATTTCTGGTTTGCGGGCTGTTAAACAGAGTCAAGATTTTCCTCGATTCGGGATTGGAACCGGTGACTTGGGACACCATAAATCTCCCAAGTGGAGACTCTGAATCTTTTAACAATAAATTCCGTTTCGATTGTCCTTTAATTGGAAAAACTCCTTATATACTCCCTTCCGTGGGTGTAGGAAAAAAGGAGGTGTGACAACATTCAAACAGATTGCAGAGAGGTTTGTTGAAAGGCATTGAGCTGCATCGACATTGATCGACATGGGTGTTCAATTTATGCCAATACCGATGAGAAGATTTGAAAAGTACAGGAGGCGAGCACATTGGCATTCATTTTTACAGTACGATCACGACCGAGGTGTTTTTGAAGTTAAGACCGCTATCCGCAGACACCTGGGGAATAATATACAGATGGTGAATGAAGCCAGCAGGTTATGTTCATATGGTAAATGGACCATCTACCACATGTCGTGCGCACATGCCTTGAAGTTCTTTCAACAAGTTGGTTTAGGGGCAACCAACTATATTGATAGGCAATACAATATTGCTGCATACGTAGACACGTATAGTGGGTAGTTGCAGCCATTGGGTGCTGAGCATTATTGGCTGCTAGAACCTTTTAAAATGGTGTGTAACAAGGACTATTTGCGCAAGCTGCAAATGCAAAAGAGAACGCGTATACGGAACCAAATGGATTTTAGTGACACCGTTTATGCGCGTAAATGTGGCATATGCTCGCAAACAGGACACGACCGTCGTAAATGTCCTTCAGGTGGTGTGCGTGGCGGTGGTAATCAAGCTCTTGGTGCAAGTTCGTCGAATGTACCCAACTATCAAGGATACACCTAGTCTTTTGTTTTCGTATTATTTTTTGTTATACATGTCTGTACTTGTGTATGTTGCAATATATATCAAATAAAATTATGTTCGACAATCTTGTTACATCTTATTTTTTAACATGACCTTTTGAATTGGGATGCTGATATGGTTGTTCAAATATTCAACTTATTGGTGTTAGTAAAGAAGACCAATCTAATTTTTTTTAAAAAAAACCTATAAAATCAAGGCATCCTTTATTATCCTTCTTAAAATTTAATATGTAAATCGTACTATAATACTATATTTTGTGTGTTGCCTTATCAGTCTGAAAAATGCTGAACCGATTGCGAAAAAGCTGTTTCATTTCAGAAAAAATTATTATGTAACGCGTGGTATAATACTATGATTTGTTTGTTTTCTGGTCGTTCTAAAAAAAGCTGAACCGACTGCGAAAAATCTGTTTTGTTTCTTAAAAATTTATTATGTAAAGCGTGGTATAATACTACGTTTTGTATATTGTCTTGTTGTTCTTAAAAAAGCTGAACCGACTGCGAAAAAGCTATTTCATTTCTTAAAAATTTATTATGTAAAGCGTGATATAATACTACGTTTTGTGTGTTGTCTTGTAGTTCTGAAAAAAGCTGAACCAACTGCAAAAAAGCTGTTTCGTTTCAGCCAAATTTATTATGTAAAGCGTGGTATAATACTACGTTTTGTGTGTTGTCTTTCTGAAAAAAATTGAACCGACTGCGAAAAAACTGTTTCGTTTCAGAAAAATTTATTTTGTAAAGCGTGGTATAATACTACGTTTTGTGTGAAATCTTGCCAATAAATAACTGGCGCATTCTAGTTATTTTTTGCGCTTAACAATAACCAATAGCAAATATTTCCATAAAACCAAGGTTTCTCTTTATGCTTTAAAAAATGTCTCAACAACCCCTTTATGTCCCAAGGTGCGAGTGCGGCAAAAAATGCATGATGCACAATTGTTGGGAAGAAGCGGGACGCCGCTACTGGGCATCTATGAACAAGTTTTATAGGCAACCCGACGAGCCGACATGCAATTTTGATGTATGGATTGATGAACCATGTGAGCAGGAATACTTCAAAGACAAGTTGTATAATCTTCATAGTTTGTGTTTGAAGCATTGGGAAAGAGAGCGACAATCCAAACAAGAAGTTAAGAGTTAAAGGCGAAACTCAAGGAGGTCAAAGAAAAAAAAAACTAGATGACCATTTCAAGTGGTTGGAGTAGAGATTACTAGGCGGTGTTGACTAAACACTGAAATGTACGTGTTGAGCGTAGTAGTGTATCTTTATGTTTCCCTTGTCATGTGTTTTTATTAGTTATACCGAATTTATGTTTTTTTATATTTGCTATTGTACTATTAAAATAAAATTGTTGTTCAAATGCTGTTAAAATACAATTCTTGCTATTATTTACATAATGTAGTATTTACACAAAATACAAACAAAAATAAATCAATGAGTCCCACAGCCTGTGTGCTTCAGTGCAGCCCCTGGCCTAAGTCGCATCCCCTGTCGCCCGGGTACACTATCAGGATCATCATCATCAAATCGCCCCTTTATGTGAGGATGCGCAACAGCATCGACAGTACAGCTGGCAGGATCGGTAGAAGGGGCCGTTGGGATGACAACAACCCACAAAACAATTAGTAATATTAGCATATAAAAATGTATATTAGTAATGTACGTGTTAAGTCAAAAACATTTTCTCACCATGGTCTCGTCGGCTTCCTAAGTATAAGCATTCATGGTGTCCTCATCATCGCATACAGTGGTCACCGTGATGGGCTGGGACGAAGCCTTAATCAGAAAATTAAAAATTAATTTGTGGCAAATCATTAAGGAAAAGAAAACAAATTGAAATTTTACAGTAATACAAACATACATGTGCCTGTGATAGATCGACATCAACCACCGGGGATGAGGCATAACTCAACCTGCGCCTGCCATCCACGTCTCGGGTCGGCCGATCCTTAACTGCGGTAGATGGGCCTGAAAAGAAATAGTTTACGTCTCCGTCCAATGTACCCGTGATCAACAATGGATATGACGGGGTGACCTGCGATGCTGGCAGAGACAACTGAAGGCTGTACGATGGCATGTTGCTGGAAGGCTCGTCTAGTTGAGGGAAATAACCCGGTTGATCATCTCCAAGATCCTCATCAGGTGCCTCAACAGGTGGGTCGAAATCCAATTCCCCGCGACCCCGTGGGGCACCCCTGCCTCGTGAGACAGCCCTGCCTTGTGGGGCAGCCCTGGCTCATGCCCGACCCTTGCCTCATGAGATAGGCCTACCCCGATGGTACTCCTCTGGCACCACATACTTAACCTCGTGATCCAACCTCGCGCCCTCTCTGGCTCACTGCAGGGTTCGGAGAGCCAGCTCTTCCACCCGCCAGCCATACTCAATGACTACAACATTGTCGGCGTGCTGCTGCATCTCCTGTTCAAACTGGTAGAACATGTGATGCCCAATATCCTGCACAATATTTAAAATATTAATTAAATAATGCTATATCACAATTATAAGACTTATCCGACAAAAACATAACAGTGCCTCGTGCCTCCCAGCGTATGGTCTAAATCGATCGCCAGGTACCTCAACAGGGTTCCCGATCATCAATCAGGTGTGACGGCGGTACCATGACGTATAGAGCTCAATAATCGCCTCCTTGATCTGTGTAGGTGGTGGCGGAATCAAGTCCTCTCGCTGGTCCTAAATATGGACCTGCGCTTCTAGCCATCCTACAAATGCATCATCCACCCTCGTACAATCATCCCGCTGATAATGTATAGCCACCCATGTAGGCTCCCTCGATGTAGTATGGGGAAGGTCAAACTGGCGAAGTACACGCTCGTGGCATGATACTCCACAACATCGAGGCACATCATCGGGACGAAAGTGCTCCAAAGCAGTCGGTCGACCGAGCAATAATCAGGCAGATCTGCTAGCAACTCATCATTGTATGGCGTCCAGATGAACTATAAAATAATAACATAAAAGTGAGTATGCGCAATACAAGTGAATTTATAACAAGTAAGTTTAGGTACATATTTACCTGTGCGGCCTCCAGCATATCCAAGACATCCCTGACAAGGGGGAGATTATGATGAGCATTAGTGCCGCGGTAGTTCCCGTGCCGGAGAACCCACTTCCTAGCTAGAGGGAGAAACAGAGGTGCTACACCCGGCTCTAATGGTGGTAGAGGTGGCTGCAACGTCAGGACCCGCTGCCAGGCCCAAACCTAAGATAAAAGGTTGACGTAAAATTTAAAAGTCATTTTGACTATATAGAATTCAAGATAATGAACAGAGTATTCGAATATGTTATCACATGTAGAAGCAGCAGAAAACCACATATGTCTACCTGGGTGCCCATGGTAGCCCGATACATACTCCTGTACAGGTAGGCGAGTACAACACCACCCCAACTGTACTAGGGTAACTCTTCTAGCTGCTGGAGATGATGTAGAAAACGCATACTCACTAGATTTCCCGAAATGTTCGGGAACAAGACACCCCCAAAAAGAAGGAACAACGCCAACCTCGTGTACCAGTGAATAAGGAGATCCTCTGTCTCGCCGGTAATGTTGGGGTTCAATACCTCCATATGCTCTCTGATAGCTGTCATAGAAATGCGACTGCCCCCTCTAACTGCAGCCTCACCTTGTGGCCTAAAACTAGTATACTGCCCCAGCAAATCCAAATATGGGTCTGTGTCATAGCTCTCATATACAGGGGCAGTGCAACGGCCATACCATCAACACGCAACCCGTATAAAACCTGAACATCCTGAAGCGTGATGGTGGCCTCTCCAGTGGGCAGGTGAAAAGTATAGTGTCTCCGGTCACCACCGCTCTATGAATGTCGTGATGAGAGACCAGTCGAGTTGCATCCGCCCAATCTCAAAAATCCTAAGGAAGCACGTAGCACGCAGGTGATCGACTACGCGGGGATGGAAATCTCCCTCCCTCAAAAAGTCCCACAAGTCGTCCGGTCTCCTAGCGCGGAGAGTCTGATCCAATAAATGTCCCTCCCATACATAGGCGGATCTATGGTCGCCCTGTAACACTAATATCTTATCCGCGGCTGGTCCAGGATGCACATGCGGAAAGTCCATGTCGTCTACTGTAATTTAAAAATTATTAATTGTGTGTTTGGGTTCTAATAAATTAAATAATTAATTATTTAATTGGATAGAATAACTATTTATGGGTTCTAGGCTCGATATTTAAGGCCTAGTAGCACCAAGCTATCATTAATTATTATGTGTGTCAATTTCAATATTTTTAAAATTTTGTTAGGTTAATAAATTAAATACTTAATTATTTAATTGGACAGAGTAATTAACTATGGGTTTCAGGCTCAATATTTGAGGCCTAGTAGCACCAAGCTATCCTTAATTCTTTTGTGTGTCAATTTTAATATTTTTAGAATTTTGTTAGTTTTATAAATTAAATAATTAATTTTTAATTGGACAGGGTATACAACTATGAGTTCCATGCTCGATATTTAATTTGACAACATATATTAATTTATTAGTTCTGTAAGTTATTTTATAAATTAAATAATTAATTTTGTAAAGTGTAATTGGATAGAGTTAGTAGTTAGTACATACTTAAACTATAGAGACTCTACTGTAAAATGCTCTATATTTTACTATGCTAAAAGGTTCTATATTTTACTACGCTAAAAGGCTCTATATTTTACTACGCTAAAATGGCACTATTCTTTAAGCAAATAAATAATCTAAACTAAATAAAAATAACAATCATATGAACATAACATTCAATAAATTACATATAAAACAGTAAAGATATTTGTGAACAATTTCATTAACAATAAAAGTTATTTCTCAAGTTTTAACTTTTTTTTTAAAACACTAATAATTTAATCCGGGTAAAAATAACATACATATTTAATCGCAAACATAACACAGATCAACGTGAAAACACATTCAAGAAAACAAATATGCATATGCTCTACGAGTTTCGACATAAACTAAATCGGAATACCTCGATTTATGTTTTTTGAAATATTGAAAATTTAAAATTTTGACCCCAAAAGAAGGAATCCAAGACTTGGGTTGTATGCGGGACCTACACTCTTCACTTTTTGTGTGACGGGTGGGGCCCAAGAATTTTTTTAAATCGAAAGGGGGACCAGCGGAAATGGTGGGGTTTTTTTTTTAAATTGTCGACTGGTTCTGTCGTGGGGAAGAAGGAAGGGTTTTATTTTTTTTATAGGAAAATGCAATATAATACTACGTTTTCCTATAAAAAAACAAATAATTAAATAAAACGTAGTATAATACTGCATTTTACTTTAACGGCTAAGTTTCCATTAAAGTAAAACGCAGTATTATACTGCGTTTTATTTAGAAATATAACTTTTTTTAACTGTATAAACGTATTTTATGTCCAAAAAGTCATTATTTCAGTTTCGGACTCTCAAGCCAAGGGAAAATATATTTTCCTTTCTTTCTCTTGCATTATTCATACCAGATAAATAGGCTGTGCGACCAACACACTATGAGAGTACATTGCTATACATCTGTTAGGAATATATAACCTCTCTTCGCTGTCATAAAAAAACTTCAAATGGATCATACTAAGTGTGCTTGGTTCCTTAGATCATTTGAATCACATTGATACATCTTGCTAGATCTCATGTATCATAATTTCTTGTGTTCACAATCATGACTCATATACCAGCAAACATAAAATGAATGAGATATCATCAATGATTCACCTCTTCTCACGAGTCTGTCAACTTCAATTCAATTCGCTTTTTTAGTCATGTTCCGCCAAATCGAATCTTCCATGGTCATTTGGTAACATACTAAGATAGCAAACATCGAACCAAGCTTTGAAGCACTGATAGGAGTCGTAAGGGTACTCAATTTGGGATTCTCACACAACCATAAATTAAGATAAAACTTACCCTAACCTATTTGGTCGATATTTGCATACATGAAATATGAAAACTTGTGCTATAATATTTTCTCCTTTCCCATGGAGCCTATGTTTTTATCGCACAAGATAATGTTATATAGATGATACTCAGACACCATATATATTTGAACGGGTTTCCTTGATCTACTCAATAAACGCAAACTCCCATCTGGCCTCACAAGGTAGATTAGGTGAAACCTATTTTCATAAAACACTAAATGACCTTTGTCATTCCTTTATCTGACGCTGAAGATTTTTAAGTCGTGCGCTATGAAATGATTGGAAGCGGTCACCTTTGTGTGAAGGTTGACATCTATCTACTCGACATGCATTTCAATAATATGTAAAAAAAAAGCACAATAAGCATTTATAATACGAACGTACAATAAACATTCATAATCAGAATGTACACAAATATTCAAATAATAAGTGTATGCAAAATTAAAATTTTATTTTATTAAAAAATAATAAACATCTATGAACGTTTGAGAAAGTAAAACAATAAACCAATAACAACATATCAAAGCCTACATAATCCTTGAGATCTGGCATGTACAATAAACACATATCTAGGAATTGGCTAAGTCAATAGATTTGCAACCATTCTTTTTCTGCAAATATATTATACGTTTACTTTCGCACGTGCTACCATATCTGATATAATTAAATTTGATATCAATTTGTTTGGTTTTAGAGTGATATTTCGGATCCTTGGTGCTTGCAATCGCAGCTTGACTATCACAATAAACAGTCTGTTGATCAGCACTTATTACATCACCAATCAAATGCACCAAGAATTTTTTTTAACCAAATAGCTTCTTAAGCGGCTGGGGGTAGAGCAGAAAATTCAGTTTTCATCATGGATAAGGACACGCATGATTGATTTTTATTACTCAATGATATACCACTATTATTAAGCAGAAAAACATATCTAGAGGTAGATTTTTTCTCGTCCAAATCTCCCCCATAATCGACATCAATGAATCCTTTAAGCACATATCATTACCCGTATAGCAAGCATAGTCAGAAGTTCCCATGAGGTACCTCATGGGAACTCTTAATTGCTTTTTAGTGTGTTGGGCCAAATTTGGATTGATATCAGCTTACCAAGTCAATTGCAAAACATATATCAGGTCTAGTGCATAATATTGCATACATTGGACTACCAACTGCACTGACATAAGAAACTCGGCTCATTTGTTCTTCTTTTTCTGGAGTCTTAGGATATATTTTAGCACTCAAGGCATTACCTTTGTTGATTGGAGTATCAATAGAGTTACTATTATGCATATTGGGTCATTCAAGAACCTTTCTAATGTAATTTTCTTGAGAAAGAGACAACAAATTTCCTTGAACATTCTCTCGAAATCTTTACTTAGATAATATATATTGTTTCACCCAAATCTTTTATTTTAAAATGGGATGACAATCCGGTCTTAACCTCGTTTAAATACTCCATATCGTTTCTGGCTATTAATATGTCATCAAAGTATAATGACAAAATTACAAATTTTCTCTTAGATCTTCTGATATAAATGCAATGATCTTCATGAGTTATTGTGAATCCACTAGAAGTGCTAATACTATGAAAGCGTACATACCACCGCCTAGAAGAATGTTTAAGACCATAAGTAGACTTCAAAAGTCTACAAATCTTATATCCGTGGTCTTTTTAAATAAAATCATCAAGTTGTTCCATATAAATCTCTTCACTCAGTGCTCCATTGAGTAATGTAATTTTTACATCCATTTGATGTAACTCAAGATCCAAGCTAGCAACAATAAGTAGAATAAGGCGAGTAGAGGTAAATCATACAATAGGTGAGAAAGTTTCATCGTAGTCAATCCCTTCTTGTTGTGTATATCGCTTAGTAACTAATTGAGCCTTATATCTCTCAACTGTGCCAACAATCTTGTGCTTAATTTTGAAAACTCATTTGGTTCCAATAGCTTTGCGTCCTTTTGGGAGACCAACTAGTTTTCAAACTTGGCTGATTCTCATGTACTCCATTTCTTCTTCCATTGTATTTATCCATTTATCCTTCGAATGGCATGAAGGATCCTCTTTCATATTTTTTCGCTCATTTTTCTCTTGTAGAAGCATTGTGAAAAGTTCTCCCCTTTTAATGTCAAAATGATAATGAGGAATTGTTTTATTTGTTACTACGTCTTATTTGAGATTCCTCAAATCTCAAGTTGTCCCCGTCTGGAATAACTTGGCTCCTATTTGGACCAAAATTATTTGTCTTGCTCCCACTTGGAGCAAGATTATGTTCACTCCCGTATGGAGCATATTTCATTTGCATTAAGTGATAAAGATGGATCTTTATGAGAAACTAATTCTTCGTCACCCAAAATTATCCCACTCTAATAAAAGGATTTTGTGTGATCTAGGTCATCATTTTCATAAAGAGATAAGACTTGACCTATCTCGGTCCTCTTTGAATAATTATTTTCTAAGAATGTGATATCTCTAGATTCAAGTTCAGTTGCACTCTCACTATCTTGTAGCTCCGTGAACACCTAACCTTTTGAGGTCTCAAAATATCTAATAAAAATACTCTTTATTCCCCTCAGACCTAATTTGCCATATTTATAAGAAGAATCGTGAATATAAGCTACAGATCCCTAAGATCTTAAGATACTTAGGTCGAGTTTTCTATTTGTCCACAACCCATGTGGCATCAATGTAACTGGTTTCATTGGCACACAGTTAAGAACATAGCCAACAATCTATAATGCATCTCCCCAAAAGGAAATAGGCAACTTTGCGTGCGCCATAATCAACCTAACCATTTCACGAAGCATTTTATTTCTTCTCTCTGCAATAACATTTTGTTGTGGACTATTAGGAATAGTCAATTGATGAACATTTCTTTTTTAATCAAAGAACTCATTGATTAAGACGAAAATTATTCACGGTCATGATCAATTCTCAATACTTATATTGATTTGTCTAATTGATTTCAATCATGCTCACATATTTCTTAAAACAACTTATTGCCACAGATTTATGAGAAATCAGAACGACATGATCGAAATGAGTAAAATTATTAGTGAAAGTGATAAAATAAGAAGCTACATGCCTTGCCTTAACATTCATAGCACCACAAATATCTGAATGAACTAATTACAATTGAAATTCTACCCTGGTGCCTTTTCCAAATGGTTTTCTTGTAGCTTTTCCTGCTATACAATGCTCCATGTTGACATATCCTATGTTAAATATTAGCGAGATAACCTTCTTTTGCTAGTCTTTTTATATGATGTTGGCCAATATGACTAAGTCTAGAATGCCATACATTTATATCATCATTATAATACGAAGAGGCAAACATGGGAAAATTGTCACAACCCCAAACACCCCGGTTGTGATGGCGCCTATCATAGTACTAGGTCAGCCGAAACAACGCCAACAATATAAAGGTCTTTTTATAAATTCATTTTCTAATCAGATATAATATCAAATATTTCATTTTAATATATATCAAAAATACGCGAAAAAACAAATATGTAAGTACATCAACCCAGCCCGATCCTGATGTCACTGGTCATGAGCCACTAAATACAACCCATTATTGTCTGCTTAATACAAGATAAGACTGAAAGATAAAATATTAAGGATATGAAGGAGAAAGGAAGGTCTGCCAACGTCGTGCAGCTACCTTGCAAATCTCCGGATAATACTCTGAAGGCAACGATCAGCTCTCACTTGGAGGCTCTGGCACCTGGATCTGCACACAAGGTGCATGGAATAACGTGAGTACACCAACTCAGTAAGTAACTAAAGTAAATAAAGGCGGAGTGCAGTGACGAGCATTTAAAATCATATACATACTCTAACACAAATCTCAATAGCAATATCAAAGTTAAAATCTGTAGTTCAATTACTGAATATCTCGTAAAAACTCCAGTTTTAATGGAAGTTCTTTAAAAATATTTGTTCAACATTTTTCGATAGAGGCTCAGTATAAAAGAAGAGTGAAAATAGAAATTTCATAAACAAGCCCCTCGGGCAAAGTATCACTCATAAGTATAGCCCCTCGGGAAAGTATCTCAGTCACTCGTGACTTAGCTCTCATCAATCAGTACTCACACTCAGCACTCCCGCTCAATAGATATCTCATAATAATAACTGATGCGGTGTGCATCTCGATTCATAAATCACACTGGGTACTCGCGCTCACTAGGGGTGTTCAGACTCCGGAGAGGCTTCTACAGCCCAAGCGCTATAACAAGCCATCTCGTGGCATAATCAATTAGGCCCTCGGCCTCACATAACAAGCTATATATAGTTGCGGTGTGTAGCCCGATCTATAAATGTAAATAATCCTCACCATCAGGTCCTCGACCTCTCTCAGTCATTAACCTCACAGCCACAAGGGCATTTCAGTGAAAATCAGGGAACTCAGCTCAAACAGTTTTCATATATTTGAAAGTAGAGTAATGAAACTAAATAAAACAATAAACATGTAAAAATTGTGACTGAGGATATGCTTTCGAATCAAAACAGTGTGAAGAACGTAGTAAAATACCCCTAAGGGTCCAAACGGTTCGACACAAGGGCCCAAACATGGCATTCAACCCAAGTTAAGAGATTCATTTCTAAAACATATGGATATCATATAAAGTTTATCAAAATATGCAACTCTACAGCCACCACGGGACGGATCAAGTCACAATCCCTATGGGTGCACGCCCACACGCCCGTCACCTAGCATGTGCATCACTTCATTTATCAAAACAGTACAAAATTCTGGGGTTTCATACCCTCAGGTTTAGATTTACAATCATTACTTACCTCAAACCGGACGAAAATCTACTCCGCAATACCCTTGCCTCTCGACTCGGACCTAAATCATCCCGAATTTATCCAAAATCAGAATCATAACATCAATACAAGCCAAAAGGACAAAGCCCACGCAAAAATTATCAAATTAAACTCAAAATCCTAAAATTGGTCAAACCCGACTCCCAGGCCCACGTCTCGGAATTTGATAAAAATCACAACACTAGAATCATTATCCTCTCACGAGTCTATACATACCAAAAACATCAAAACCGGACCTCATATATCTTCTCAAATTCCCAATTTTAACTCTCCAATTTCAAACCCTAATTTCCCAATTTTCACCCCTAATCTCTTCAATTTCCATGTTTAATCAACTGAAATTCACCATATATATGTGTATTAAGTTCAAAAATCTTGCCTCAACAAGAATCCCCTTGATTTCCCCTTCAAAACCCTCCAAAAGCGCCAATCCCATCTCAAAAATGTTGGAAATGGGCACAAATTCGCGAAGGGATACTTATATAGTTTCTGCCCAGTAATTTCCGCACCTGCGGTTAAATTAACCGCATCTGCGATTTTTTATTAGTTCCTCAGACACCGCACTTACGACCCAGGTCTCGCACCTGCGGGCTCGCTGATGCGGTCCAGACCTTGTTCCTGCGATTCTTTCTGCTTCTGCAATCTACTTTCCACTTCTGCGGCTCGCACCTGTGGTCCCCAATCCGCAGGTGCGGTTATGACAGAAAACAGCAGCTGAAGTTGATCAACTTCAATTCTAAACTTTCCGATAACCTTCAGAATTCATCCCGAAGCCCCCGGGGCCTCAACCAAAAATACAAACAAGTCACATATCATCATTCAAACTCATACCAACCCTCAGAACACTCAAAACAACATCGAAACACCAAATCACCCTCAGATTCAAGCCTTAGGATTTCCAAACTTCCAAATTTCGCAACCGATCCAAAATCCTATCAAACCTCAACCGAATGACCTGAAATTTTGCACACACATTACAATTGACACATCAGACCTACTCCAATTTCTGAAATTTCATTCCGACCTCGATATCAAGATTTCCACTGCCGATCGAAAAATGCCAAATTTCCAATTTTGCCAATTCAAGCCTAAATCTACCACGGACCTCCAAATGACATTCCGAACAAGCTTATAAGTCCAAACTTCACCTAACAAAGCTATACAAACTATCAGAATTCACACCCGAGAACTTTCACACATAAGTCAACATCCAATTGACATTTTCAACTCAAACTTCCAAATAAGATACTAAGTGTCTCATTTCACAGCATGACTATTCCGAACACCAAACGACCAACACGATATGATGAAACACAGCTAAACAACACATAAAGAAGCAAAAATGGGGAGAACAGGAATGCGACTCATGAAACGGCCGGTCGGGTGAGGCAGCCGAGTTGTGCTTCGCGTTCGTGATGATGCTTCCACGTTCGCGAAGGTGTGGACCCTTTAGCCTTCACATTTGCAACATGGTCATCGCGTTCGCCTAGGTTCTGCCAGTGTAAGTTATGTGTTCGCAAGTGGACCTTCGTGTTCACGAAGGAGGAAAGTTGGCCAGTGATTTTTGTGCATCGCGTTTGCGAAGAAGAACGCATCTCGGCAGAAACTAATTCCAAAATCGAGGGTTTGAGTTCATAATTCAAAAACTGGATTAAGAGCTCGGTAGGAAGCAAAATTTGGAGAAATTTTCGGAGGAAGTTTATGGAAAATGATTTCTAACTCCATTTTGCCTATAACCCATTAATCTAAACATGATTTTATCATCTACTTTCGGATTTGGGGTGAAGAATTGGGGAAAATTTGAGAAAATTTATTAGGCCTAATTTTGGAATTTTGATCGAGATTTTGGTATCCGATTAGAGTGATTTTGGTATGGTTAGACTCGTGAGTGAATGAGTGTTCATAATTCTTAATTTTTACCCGATTCCGAGACATGGGCCCGGGGAGGATTTTTGGGTGTTTTTCTATTTTCTTACCTTAGCTTCGATTCATTAAGCTAAACTCGTTGTTGTAGTTATATTTACATTATGATATTGATTTGATTAGATTTGGGTCACTCAGAGTTGGATACTTGTGGCAAGAGCGTGAGTTCAGATTGATTTTGAGCTGGTTAGAGGTAAGTGGCTTATCTAACCTTGTGTGGGGAAACTCCCCTGAGGATTTTGGTACTGTGGTTATATAAGTGCTGTGTACGTGAGGTGACGATTGCATACACATGATAATTGTTAAAAAATCCCGTTTTCATTAAGTAAATATCTATGTTTTTATTGTAATTGAGCAGTACTTGTACTCGAAGCCTCCTGTTTAGCATAGGAAAAGCATGTTTATGTGACCTAGTTGTCTTACCTATTTTGACTACTTACGTGGATTATGTGCAACATATTTAGAGTATAAATTCCTATTTATTTTTGAATAAAACTGTAGGTTTCCTTCTTATGACTGTTGTGTGTTTACTTTGGGACTACGAATCAGTATTCCGGGAAATTACCCTGCATTTTTACTTTGGGACTACGAATTGATATTCCGGGAGATCCCCCTTACACATTTATATTTGGGACTACAGGAAGACATCCATGGAGATTTCCCCTATATTGGATATTTAATTTGGGACTACGGATTGGAATTCCGGGATATTCCCCTGTATATTCACGATTCAGACTACGAGACGATATCCCGATCTCTACACATTTACGTTTATGACTATAGGACGATATCCTGGGAGATCCCCTATTGCTATTTCTATGTACTGAGTTCTATTCCTTCTGTGACTTTATTCTTTATCGACTGTTAGTATTCTAATTATATTGTCTCATTTCATATTGTTTTACCTTGTTTTATGTATATAACCAGTAGGGTCCTGACCTTCCTCATCACTACTCAACCGAGGTTAGGCTTGGCACTTACTAGGTACCGCTGTGATATACTCATGCCCTTTACTGCATATGTTTTTCGTGTGTAGATCCAGGTTCTTTAGCTCAACCATTCTATCAATGAGGCGGGCGATATCAAAGACTTCGAGGTACATCTTCCGCATCCGCAAACCTAGAAGTCCCTCTCTATTCTCTCCTATAGCTTTAGACTTCCTGTATTTACTTTTGATTAGACATTCTGGAGTAAGAACACTATGTAGTTTTCTATAGCTTATGATTTTATGAGATTCCTGGTTTTGAGAGTTGATTCAGTATTGAGAGTATGTATTGTATATGCCTAGAAAAATTTTTAGAATCTTTTATTATGTTTTATCCGTAACTTGCCAGTTTCTTATTTCATTTCCTTTTTTCGCAATTTGTTAGGCTTACCTAGTCGTAGAGACTAGGTGCCGTCACAATAGTTCACGGAGGGAGAACTTGGGTTGTAACAAGTTGGTATCAGAGCTCTAGGTTCATAGGAGTCATGAATCACAAGCTGGTTTATTAGAGTCTCACGAATCGATACGGAGACGTCTGTACTTATCTATGAGAGGTTGTGTAACTATTAGGAAAAATTTCACTTCATTTGATTTCCTTGTCGAGCGATATTTTTGATATCAAAACTCTAAACCTTTGTCTTCTATTATCTCACATATGGTGAGGACACGTGCTGCCGAAGATGACTAGGCACTCGTGCTCCCTGATAGAGCTACCAGATGTCGGGGTCGAGGTAGAGGCCGAGGACGCGCATGTAGTGCAGCAAAAGCACCCATGCGAGCTGTCACAAATGAGCCACTAACAGCTCTAGGATAGAGATTCTGGAGCGCAAGTAGGAGCGGATCACCATGGACTTCGTAGTTGGACTCCCACGGACTTTGAGGAAGTTCGATGCCATTTGGGTGATTATGGATCGGCTGACCAAGTATGCGCATTTTATTCCTGTGTGTACTACCTATTCTTCGGAGCGGTTGTTGGAGATTTATATCCGGGAGATTGTGCGTCTGTATGGTATTCCAGTTTCCATAATTTTAGATAGAGGTGCTCAGTTCACATCACGGTTTTGGAGGGCGGTACAACATAAGTTGGGTTCTCGGGTGAAGTTGATCATAGTATTTCACCGCCAGACGGACATACAGTCCGAGCGCACTATTCAGATTCTTGAGGATATGCTCCGTGCATGTGTAATAGAGTTTGGAGGTTCTTCGGATCAGTTCTTGCCACTGGCAAAGTTTTTCTACAACAACAGTTATCAATCCAGCATTCAGATGGCATCGTATGAGGCTTTTTATGGTAGGCAGTGTAAATCCTCAGTGGGCTGGTTCGAGCCGGGCAAGGGTAGATTATTGGGCATAGACTTGGTTCAGGACGCTTTGGAGAAGGTTAAGGTGATTCAGAATGGACACCGCACAGCCCAATCCAGATAGAAGAGTTATGCAGAAAGGAAGGTTCGTGATGTTTCCTATATGGTTGGAGATCGAGTTTTTCTTCAAGTTTCGCTTATGAAGGGCGTTATGAGATTTGGGAAAAAAAGGGAAATTGAGTCCGAGGTTGTGTACGGCGAAATCAGGGGGACCGATTTCTCATTGGTAAAGTACTTTAGGAGATCACCTCGGAGGCTCGAGACCTCAAGCCAGGTACTTCCCTTAAGATCTGTCAACACCCGACCCGGGGATAATGTTGACCGAGACCCCGACGAGCATGGGAGGCTTCCGAAGAATGCATCTGGGGCCGGTTAAGTATACTAGCGCAGTCTAATGTTGGTCTACGTCTACATTACGAAGCTATTTAGCTGTCCCATCCCGCTTCCTTTACCATTTAACGTATCTTGTACTATGTTTGGATTCCACCCTCTTATAAAAGGGGAATCATTGGCACTCTATAAGCAAGTTGCTCCAACTATTCTACATAAGATCAATAATATCTCTCTCTCTCTTTTCTCTCTAAATTACACGCTCGAGACTACCTCTCTCATTTATTGCTTTCATACTTGTTTTTCATTTATTGCTTGATATTGGCCATACAAAGCCTCCTTTAATTATATACTAACTGTTAGTCCCTTCCCCATTACCCCCGATAGCTCGAGCCCAAGCCCAGGCATCGACCTCGAGGCCCCTCATCGGTCGGTTCAATGCCCCAATAACAAGCCCCTCAGTTTGATTATAACTATGTTTTAGTTTGTATTTCGTCGTTAAACTTCACATATCTAGCATCAAACTGCCTTAACAACTAGCATAAAAATAGATTACATATTTTTAGAGTCCCATCAACAAATTTAATTGTTATTACCATTTTCACGGTAAACAATTTGGCACCCACCGTGAGGCTAAAAATAATAGTGATTATTTTCTTGTTGGTTTCATTATACAAACGCAAGTTATCTTTCACACATTTTCTTGTCCAAGATCTTCAATTTTAGGCCAAAATGTCTGGCTTAGTGAACAGAGTCGAGAACGACAACCTCGAAAACCACAAAGAAAATGGTGTGGTTATTCCAGTTGTTGGCATGCCACCGCAGAATCCCGATAACGCACCTGGACCGATCCTAGTGGATGCAGATTCGCAAGACACGTGGTAGGTTGACGAAACCTCACACACAGATAGAAGTATATGACACGACGACCAACAGGAAGCCCAAAAAACCCCAGCCCGGGAAGAACATGAAGTCAGTCTTCATGTTATTTTTGAAATGTTGCAGGCACGACAGTTGGCTATCGCTCAGCTGCAAAGCCACCCAAGAACCCCCAGCACAGCGGCACTAGAGACGGCTCCTCCCGCCGAGCGAGTACTCGAAAGGTCAAGAAACAACGGATCAGTGGCTGATCCTGCCATCGTGGAAATGCTGGAAGACCTCACCAAAAGGATTGAGTCAGGCGAGAAAACAATAGCAGCCAACGATAAGAAGGTCGAAACTTAAAACTTCAGAGTCGACCAAATCCCGGGCGCGCCCCCGATCCTCAAGGGTATGGATTCGAAGAAGTTCATGCAAAGGCCGTTCCCCAAAAAAGCGACTCCGAAACCCATTCCAAAGAAGTTTAGAATGCCAGAACTCCCTAAGTACAATAGACCACACACCCCAATGAACACGTTACTGCCTACACTCACGCGGTAAAGGGCAATGATATAAAAAATGATGAGATCGAGTCCGTCTTACTGAAGAAGTTCAGAGAAACGCTTTTGAAGGGGGACATGGTGTGGAATCGAAACCTAGCTCCCAACCCCATAGATTCATTTACCATGCCAGCATATTCCATCATAAAGACACACGCCGGTGCCATCAATGTATCGACAAGGAAGTCCGACGTACTCAAGATTAAGCAGAAGGAGAATGAAATGTTGCGAGAATTCATATCTCATTTCCAAACAGAACGAATGCAACTACCCCCTTTGTCCGGTGATTGGGCGGTGCAGACCTTCACTCAAGGCCTGAATGAACGAAGATCGGTGGCTTCAGAACAGTTGAAACAGAACTTGATCGAGCATCTAGCTACAACCTGGTCGGATGCCCACAACCGGTACCAGTCTCAAATCAGGGTCGAGGATGACTAGCCGAAATCCCCCTCGGGCTCATTTTACCCAAGCAGGATCCTTCCAAAGAAACTGAAACCAAACAAAGAAAGATACTGGCAGTACGCCGAAGATCGGAGAAATGCTCCGAGATGCAACTTGCATCGCAATTGTCGGAGAATAGATCGAGTACAATACCCTTGAGGGTTCATCAATAAGGCCCGATTCGACGGAAACACGAGGCCAACGGGGGTGCCTCACCCATCAGAATAAAACTTCAACATCGCTGTATCGGACATCGTGTTTACCGTTAGTAGAACCGAGAACACCAAATGCCCAGGCCTAATCAGTCGGATCCTTCCCAGAGGAATCACAACTTGGCATGTGAACTTCATAATACGCACGGCCATAGGACCGAATATTTCCACCAGCTCTGAAATAAAATAGTCAAGCTACTCAATAAAGGTCACCGCCGAGAATTTTCGGGCAATCGGGCTCAAGTTCGGTTCCAAGAAAGAAAAGTGGCCAAGAAGGACGAATTAAATGGGAAACGACATGTTATCACGATATTGGAGGTGCGTCGATACTCCTCGGGAACTTGTGAAGAGGAGGATGAAAATATCCATCATTAGAGAAAGTCAAACCCAGGAATACGTACCCAGAGGTGCCCCCATATTCAACAGGAAAAGCTCCAAAACCTCGCCCCAACTTCATAAGAACACACTGGTAACCTCTTTCTTCATTCATCCATTTCGAATAAAGCGTGCGCTCGTGAATCCAAGTAGCTCGACTAACACTAAAAGGTGGAGAGTGACAAAGCAGCTCAGACTGTTAGACCAAATCATGCCCGCTTCTCGAATCCTTGATGGATTCAACACGACGATCGAAACAACAAAAGGAGAGATCATTCACTCAGCCAGCATGACCGGCGCAAACCAGAACGCCATATCCCATGTCATCAAAGGAGACGCGAGGCATAAACGCCTTATTCGGACGGTCGCAGACATACCACATGAGAGCGGTACCATCCCCCTTCTTCAAACGATGGAATCCACAGCAAAGAATGGAATTAAAACAGTCTAAGGTGAACAACAAGCATTAAGGGAAGTGTTCGAGTTATGTAACGTAGCGCCTGTACCGATACTTCCACCCTCGAAAGGGTCAAAGGATAATTGAACTACGTCTTCAGCTAAGCCCAATTAAACACAGTGGAGGACCATATCGGGTCCTCGTGCCAAATAGTAGGAACACATCAGGCCTCGAAACATCGCCTGTGCACCCCACGGTAAGGTAAGACCACCTCCCTATTTTATATTCTACACTAACACCTATGCAGGCACCTGGTCGGGGCGGTCAGAAATGCTGACCCAACCCAAAGATGTCAAGGCTTTGGTGTCCATTGCATTCTTTACCTTCGGCCGAGCTTTTATTCCGAAAAGGGTTTTCACCAGTAAGGTTTTTAACAAGGCAACATCCATGCGCTGCCTAAGGAGGACCCAACAAGATTACAAGGTTTCTTTTGTAATTAACCCTGTACCAGGAAACGACAAACGAGGTTCCAATAAGAAAATGATATATCAGACCAAATGGTCGAACGAGCCGTATTAATGTAAGCCAGGCTTATGACAACAAAAAATATGTACTTATGCAAAGAAATCAAAGAATATCTTTCACCAAAAGTATCTCATACTCCGAAGAAAATTCAGCATGTTCACAGCAAGGATCCCTCCATCGAGTACATCCCGAAATACTCGGAGACTTGCGTCAATAATTTGATACTCACATGGCCTCAGGATCGGAACTTCATACTCATAAGCCCTCTGTGAGGCAATTCTAAGCTCATGAGCAACGACCTTCGAGCCTAAGCAAGCTCGATGACTCGGAGACTGTCGCCAATCGCCACTTACTAAAAAACCCGAGGCCGTAAGACTCTAAACGAGCAAACTCGGTTTGGCAAGATCCATTTTACATAGCAACAAAAACTGTAAGACCTCAATAGGCATGAAAAAGCTGTTAGACCTCAACAAGCATAAAAACGTGTAAGACCTCAACATGCATGAAAATTTTGTAAGACCTTACTACAGGCATAAAACTCGATCCCTAAGTTTAGGCTACATGTTGCATTTGTAAGACTCCCGAAAGGGCATACTCTTGATGTATAGGCCTAAACTACCACACTCGGGATCAAAAATGGCTCCAACCAAACACAAATGACTACGGTCAATATGGTTGCACCAGCCAAATTAATGCGACTCGGGGATGCCCGACTGTCCCTATAAAATCACAAGTCATTACTTTGAATGTACTTTAAAAGGAACCGATTAAACAGGCTACCCTCGACAGGCAAACGAGCTTTGACCATGTCAGCTCCAAATCACAAGGCTTCGAGCTACTCATCCTATGATCTAAACCTTCCGAGGTGCTCGAACATCGCCACAAATAACGTGAAATCGAGGTTCTTTCTGAACCGACAACGGGTCAGGCAAAATCATTTCAAAAAGTACTTAACGAGAGGAATACAAAGCCTACATATAAACAAAGGAAAAAGTGTAAGAGCCATCGTCGCCAGCCAAACGAGCCTCAGGGCCCCACACTAAAAGGTCGCAATGACCAAAAGCGTAAGAGCCATTGTCGCCAACCAAAAATTTGAAAACTTGAGGGTCTAAGTGAGCTCGAGTCGTAACCTGATTCGGAGACCGGATCGAAAATAGTTAACTATACATGCCTAAGGGCATAGCGTAAGAGCCATCATTGCCAGCTTTACGAACTTCAGATCCATATGCATAAAAGGTCGCTTCGACCCAAGGCGTAAGAGCCATTGTCGTCAGCCCACAAAAGAAAACTTGAGGGTCAAGTGAGCTTGAGTCGCAACCCGACTTGGAGACTAAACCCAAAATAGTTATAATACAAATGCCCAAAGGCAAGGCATACGAGCCATTGTCACCCGCCCATGCATACACAAAAGCTTGAGGTCAAATAGGCTCGAGTCAAAACTCGACTCGGAGACGGAACCCTAAACAATCGAGCAAAGAATAAGAGCTCTAACGCCAACTTACACTTAAGGCCGCATCAACCGAATATGTAAGAGCCCCCGGGCATGCCTGATGAGCCCTAGAGCCACATTACGAATCTATGGATTCTCACCAACTCCAAAACCAGTCCACCTGATCAGAAGCGAAGCAAAAAGGTATATATAAGAAATAACGCTTCAGGTTCTCTTCTATTTTACATACATGAAAAGGTGCATCCTCCATCTATAGACGCGCTCTGGAAATATCACAAACAAGATGGCAGAGTATACGCCCTACCCCTGAGAGCCACAGCCTACTAGCCTCATCTTCACTCTCCTCGGCGTCGGCCAGGAATGACCGAGCATCACGCTCACCCGCCCTCGCTCGCGCCAGCTCTTCCAGGAAAACAAAACCCCTGGTGCCGATCTTCTCGAGAATCCTTCTTCGGGATCTACAACGAGCAAACTCTTTGATCCTCTCTTCACGATCGAAGACCCTCTTCAATTAGGCTTGGGCATCGGTATCATCCTTCAAATGAATCGCCATCCCCTAGTCAGCCTAAGTATGGCTCAGTGCTACGTCAACCCGAGCATCAACAATCTCAGCCCCGACCTTCGAAAATTCGGGTCCAAGCTTCGTCATCATTTACACTTAAACTTAGGCGTTGTCACGAACCAAGCGATGTTGGGCCTCTAAGGCAGGAACTTTAGCCAATAAGCCTTTTCTCTTCCAAAGCTTGAGCATGCGCCTGAGCCCTTGGCTCGCCACAGTCATCCCTGACTCGGTCGTCTTCACCTCTAAGGCGCTCCAGAGCCTCCATCTTTTTCTACAACTTGGATAGGTGAAAAATTAACCCAAAAGGTTAAAAATCAAAATGCATACCCGCCCTAGACGAAAAATTACCTGCCCCATCAAGTAGCTCTCCTAATTCGAGCTCCAGTACGCCTCATATCTCCAGTGAATCAACTCAACTTCCTTCTTCTCGCAAAGGAGCCTAAGGGACATACCATCATCCAGAGCCTTCCAAAGCCTAGCTCCACAACAAAGCAGTCCGGACTCAAGCTTGTCGGAGGCCTACAGAAGAAAACTCAGTAAGAAGTATAAGGTGATAGCAAGGAAGGAACAGTGCAACGCTCACCATGCACTTTGCTTCCCATCTGTCCTGGGACAAAGCTCGCCACTCGCGCTCCTCAAAGGACGAGTGGGATACCAAATCCTCGGGCCAAGCCTGGAAGGTCAAGGATGTCACCCGACACCCTTAGAACCACTACAAAAGAAGGAAGGAAGAAACAACTACTAAATCTGCTCTCGCCATAGGCAGAACTGGTAAAGCACGGGGCGCACCACCTGAGAGTATAACTCTATTGTCCAATAAATAATACGGGCTCCTAAGGTATAATGCTAGACGTCAACAGCTGGGCAAAGAGACTTGTCCATACCCGGTCTCTGTTGTCCTCAACGATAGGAACAAATGGCGTAATCAATTGACACCATGAAGTCAGCAGACCTTGATGATCCCGAAGACCGGGGGCAAAACTCTCTCCTCCTTGTCGGATAAACCCCGACATAGCTGCCATAGCGGTCGCAAAGTTGAATAACTAAAAGGCAAAAAGATGTGCAAGTGTTCTAATGCTGGAATACCAAAAACATGGCGCGGAAAGAAAATGGCAACTGCTTAAAGTGAGGCAACCCCTGAGAAGGTGGAAACAACCTCATATTGTATGTGGGAAAGGTGGCGATGATTCGCCTACGTCAAAACCGGTTAAGAACGCTAACCGATAACATCCTCTCTAGTCCTGAGGCGGTACCCAACCTCGAGGGCTTCCGTCAAGGTAAGGTTATGCTCCAGGGAGCCAACAATGCCTTTTCTAACACAAGGGTGGCACCCGACTTCGAGGATCTCCATTAAAGGGAACCAGGCTCTGAAAAAATGAGCATTTTTTGAACATCACCCGTGTGGACCTGGCTCTGGGTGCCGTCCAAGGTCGGACAAAACCTCTTTCAAAATCTATCTACAACACCATAAGGCTATTCACACTAAAAGCATTTCCGAGTGGTCCGAGTGCGAGCAAGTCTTCGCACAGAGACTGCTTTCAGGAGATCAAAAGTAGCCCCCGCCCACGGGTCCCTAAGCAAACTTCTTCTCAAAGGTTATTATGGAACTCAATAGGTAAGTCACGACTCCAAGGCCCAAAGCATTATTCTCATCTTTGCACGAAGTGAGGGTCCCGACGGCCCGAGTTTATCGGCCTTATTCGGGTTCAATCCAAGGATTCACAAAAGACCCTACATGAAGCCGTTTTTATCAACCGAAGGCTAGAAGGAATACTCGTATCCGGGTTCAGTATTAGCAATAACAAACAGGATCGTGCATTCGGAGTCTCCGCAAACATAGAGAAATACGACAAGTATCAAAGGCAGGAGTCATAAAAATATCTTTCTATTCATAAACATTTACTTTCAACGACCCTTGCATGGTCCTTACATATGATTACAAAAGCTCGTAGGGGATCCTTACACAGTAACAAAGATGCGGAAGGGTGTACATATAACAAAAGCCTAAGAATCTAGCCTATTCCCAAAAGTGCGTACTCAATAACGACATTTTCGGTATCATCTCCTCGGGCGTGTGACCTCAAAGACAATATCTTCTAAGCCCAATCCCCTCGGGAGTCTCATCTCGACCTTCCAGAATGGAATCTTCAAAAGGGAAGATATAGAAGAGGAAAGCGATGAAGAAGAGCAAAGTGACGGAGGAGAAGCCGAAAGGAGACAAGAAGTGGCTGGGTGAAAAATCTGGCTAGAATGAACTCAGCCGGTATTAACATTATAAAGCCACTTCTTGAGACGTTGCCTCGGCATGGGAGGCGACTGCTAGTAGAAAGTGTTGCCATACCCTAAGGAATCCAAAGGGGGAGCAATGTGCCAAGCTGAGGAAGAAGGGTAAGCAGCGGTGTATAATCCGAGCCCCCTCTTGACCAGCGGTGTATAGTCCAAATACTTCTTCGAGTTGGAGGAAATAGGTCCTCTGCTGCATCGCCCTGAGCTAGCATAGACAACAACAACAATAATAACATCAAGGCAGCACAACTTCGTCCGACTAGAGAAGGTCTGGGAGATAGGTCGTAGCATGCGTGATGTTGCCATAAAATCTTGAGGCCACAGGCCTCAAACATAGTAAAACAACAAAGAATAAACATAGCAAGAAAATAGGAAAGGATAGATATCAGAGGATGCTAGGATAAAAAAACTGTTTACAAAAAGGCCCATTTATAGAAGAGAAAGGGAAAAATAACTGACGATGCCATTATCGCCCTCGAAAAATGTAACGACAAGAGCATTCAATGCTTTCATAGGAGATGAATCAATGGCAACATTATGACCCCTAAGAACAAGAAATCACGGCATGTCAAAATGGCCCTGAAAAAGTGAAACGGTAAAACATTTCGGCACTCATAAAGGATTGAGTCATCAGCGCAACGTTATTATGGGAGCCCATAGAGTGGGATGTCAAAATTTTTTCTTATCGCTTCTCTCTAAGAAACACGGAGACTATCTATGTATGGTGAAATCAGGGGGACCGATTTTTTGTTGGTAAAGTACTTTAGGAGATCACCTCGGAGGTTCGAGACCTCGAGCCGGGTACTTCCCTCAAGATCTGTCGACACCCAGCCCGAGGATAATGTTGGCCGAGACCCCGACGAGCATGGTAGGCTTCCAAAGTATGCATCTGGGGCTATTTATGTCTACCAGGGCAGTCTAACGCTGGTCTACATCTACATCGTGAAGCTAGTTAGTTGTCCCATCCCGCTTCCTTTATCATTTAACGTATCTTGTACTAAGTTTAGATTGCCCCCTCTTATAAAAGGGGAATCATTGGCACTCTATAAGAAAGTTTCTCCAACTATTCTAGATAAGATTAATAATATCTCTCTCTCTTTTCTCTCTCACTTACACGTTCGAGACTACCTCTCTCATTTATTGCTTTTATACGTGTTCTTCATTTATTGCTTGATATTGGCCATAAAGAGCCTCCTTTAATTATATCCTAACTGTTAGTCCCTTCCCGATTACACCCGATAGCTCGAGCCCCAGCCCAGGCATCAACCTCGAGGCCTTTCATTGGTCGGTATGAGGCCCAAATAACAAGCCCCTCGGTTTGATTATAACTCTATTTTCGTTCGTATTTTATCGCTAAACTTCACATATCTAGCGTCAAACTACTGTAATAACTAGCATAAAAATAGATCACGTATTTTTAGAGTTTCATCAAGAAATTTAATTATTATTACCATTTTCACGGTAAATAGCGGTTTATTGGTCCTTTTGAGGTATTATGACGTGTTGGGGAGGTTGATTATAAGATTGCCTTACCTCCCAGCTTGGCAGGAGTTCATCCGGTATTTCATGTTTTGATGCTCTGGAAGTAGCACGGTGATCCTTCACACGTGTTGGATTTCAGTTCAGTCCAATTGGACAAGGATCTATCTTATGTTGAGGAGCCAAGGGCAATATTGGACAGGCAGGTTTGAAAGTTGAGGTCAAAGAACATTGCATTAGTGAAGGTTCAGTGACGGGATCAGCCAGTCGAGGAGGCAACTTAGGAGATCAAGCAGGATATGTACAGTCCTTACCCTCATATTTTCACCACTTCAAGTATGTCTCTATGCTCGTTCAAGGACGAACAAATGTTTTAAGAGGGGGATGATGTAACGACCCCGCGGTCGTTTTGAGAATTAATGCCTCGATCCCCTATTAACTACTTTTTCCGTGTTTGTTTCTGCTATTGTAAGTTGCCGGGAAGATTTGTTTTGAGTTTCGGAGTGTTTTGGATGCTTAGTCCCTAAATGAGAGCTTAAGCATTAGAATTAGGACCATAGTCAGAACAGTGTGAAGACCGCCTCATAATGGAATTCAGTCAATTACATTAGCTCTGTTGGGTAATTTCGGGCTTAGGGGTGTATTCGTATTGTGTTTTGGAGGTCTGTAGCTTACTTAGGCTTCAAATGCCGAAAGATGAATTTTTAAAGTTTCCGGATCGATAGTGAGTATTGATATAAGGGTCGGAATTCGATTCCGAAAGTTGGAATAGCTCTGTAGTATTAAATTTGACTTGTGTGCAAAATTTGGGGTCAATCGGACATGGTTTGGTTGGTTTCGGCATCGGTTGTAGAATTCTTGAGATTTCAAGTTCATTAGGCTTGGATTGGAGGGTGAATCGTGGTTTTAACGTTGTTTGATTTGATCCGAGGGTTTGACTAAGTTTGTATGATATTTTAGGATTGGTTGGCATGTTTGGTTGAGGTCTTGGGGGCCTCGTGTGTGTTTCGGATGTTCAACGGGTCATTTTTGGACTTAGAGAAGTGGGAAATTTTCTGTTGTTGTGTTACAGAGAAAACCTTCATCGCGTTTGCGATGGGTGTCTCGCATTTGCGTAGAGTATCTGGGTGAGGAAACTAAGTTGTGCTTCGCATTCGCGAAGGTGTGGACCCTTTAGCCTTCATGTTTGGGACATGGTCCTTGCGTTCGTGTAGGGTCCGCCAGTGTATGCTAGGTATTCGCGAGTGGACCCTCGCGTTCGCGAAAGAGGTAAGCTGGCCAGTGATTTTTTGTGCATTGTGTTCGCGAAGAAGAACGCGTCTGTGCAGAATTTAAATTCCAAAATCGAGGGTTTGAGTTCATTAATTAAAAATTAGATTGAAAGCTCGGTAGGAAGTAAAATTTGGAAAGATTTTCGGAGGACGTTTGTGGGTAATGATTCATAACTCCTTTTTGCCTATAATCTATTAATCTAAACATGAATTCATCATCTAATTTCGGATTTGGGGTGAAGAATTGGGGAAAAGTTGAGAAAAGTTCTTAGGCCTAATTTTGGGATTTTGATCGAGATTTTGGTATTGGATTTGAGTGATTTTGGTATGGTTAGACTCGTGAGTGAATGAGTGTTCATAATATGTAACCTTTACCCGATTTTGAGATGTGGGCCCGAGGAAGATTTTTGGGCGCTTTCCTATTTTCTTACCTTAGCTTCGATTCTTTTAGCTAAACTTGTTGTTTATTGTTATATTTACATTATGATATTGATTTGATTAGATTTGGGCCACTCGGAGTTGGATACTCGTGGCAACAATGCAATTTTGGATTGATTTTGAGCTGGTTCGAGGTAAGTGGCTTGCCTAATCTTGTGTGGGGGAACTCCCCTTAGGATTTTGGTACTGTTGTTATATGAGTGTCGTGTACGTGAGGTGACGAGTACGTACACATGCTAATTACTGAAAAATTCCGTTTTCATTAAGTAAGTATCTGTATTTTTCTTGTAATTGAGCAATACTTGTACTTGAAGCCTCCTGTTTAGCTTATGAAAAACATGCTTATGTGACCTAGTTGTCTTACCTGTTTTGACTGCTTGCGTGGTTTCTGTGCAGCATGTTTAGAGTAGAAATTCCTGTTTATTTTTGAATAAATTTGTAGGTTTCCTTCTTATGATTGTTGTGTGTTTACTTTGGGACTACAGATTGGTATTTCAGGAGATCCCCCTACATGTTTACTTTGGGAATACAAATTGATATTCCGGGATATCCCCCTGTACATTTATATTTGGTACTACGGGACGACATCTCGGGAGATTTCTCCAATACTGGATATTTACTTTGGGACTACGGATTGGTATTATGAGAGATTCCCCTGCATATTTATGATTCGGACTATAGGACGATATCCCTGGAGATCCTCTGCACATTTACGTTTGGGACTACAGGATGATATTCTCGGAGATCCCCTGTTGCTATTTCTGTGTACTGAGTTATATTCTTTCTATGACATTATTCTTTATTGACTGTTAGTATTCTTATTATACTGTCTCATTTCATACCGTTTTACCTAGTTTTATGTATATAACCAGTAGGGCCCTGACCTTCGTCGTCACTACTCGACCGATGTTAGGCTTGGTACTTACTGGGTACCGTTGTGGTGTACTTATGCCCTTTCCTATACATGTTTTTCTTGTGCAGATCCAGGTTCTTCAGCTCTGCCATTCTATTAGTGAGACGAGTGATATCAGAGACTTCGAGGTACATCTGCCGCGTTCGCAGACCTAGAAGTCCATCTCTCCCCTTTAGCTTTAGACTTCTTGTATTTACTTTTGATTAGACATTCTGGAGTTAGAACACTAATCAATTTTCTATAGCTTGTGATTTCATGAGATTCTGTGTTTTGGGAGTTGATTCAGCATTGAGAGTATGTATTGTATATGTCGAGCGGCATTTTTAGACACTTTTATTATGTTTTATCCGTAACTTGCTAGTTTCGTATTTTATTTTCTTTTTCCGTAATTTGTTAGGCTTACCTAGTCGTAGAAACTAGGTGCCGCCACGACAGTTCACAGAGGGAGAACTTGGGTCGTGACATCTAAGGACAGTGAGTTACATAGACATATTCTCCGGACTATATAATAAATATTTATTTGAAAAATATCACATAAAATAATTAATATGGAATTAAATTTTTATAATGTTATTACATATGAAAAATAATATATTCTGATGTTCAAATATTAAATAATAAATATAAAAAAATCAGGAATTTAATTTCAATAAAAATCACGAAAACAAAATTCGAGGTGGGCACTCGCCCAAACACTCTCGCAGGTGAGAGTGGGCTTCGTCTAAATTGGGCGACCAATCTTCTTCCCAGTTCAGGCATGATCCAAGCTATGAAAACGAGGTCTATTGAGAACCAGAATAAATTTTCTCTATTTTTTGGCTATTTTGATCCAATTAAAACACAAAGTATTATCGTAAACGTGTTTTATGATTGCTTTCAAGCAACTATTGCTGAAGAAATCACCAAAAATTCGTCAAAGTAGTAAAGTCTTTGGACGAAATTTGTTCAAGATTTTGCCCAAAAATAATATTTTTGGCTAAAATTCTTCATCTAAAATACTGATTAAAGTCTTAAACGTATTTAAGACTTATTTGGATCACTAATTTCAAGAAAAAACATTCAAAAACTAATCTGTATGACCAAAAATTAATTAGGTTTTTTCTAAATAAACCCACCCAAATCTTTGATCATAATCACATTTGACTATATGATTTTGCTCAAAAATAAGTAAAATATTACCCAGCTTGATTTACATAAAAATGCATAAAACATGGAGTATTGAATTTTTAGGATTAAACTCGTTTTTATGAAACCCTATGATTTAAAATCTCAATTACTTACAAATTGTAGTGCCAAATTTTATGTCGTACATATAGTTAGAAAGCGCTCGGCAAGATCTTTATAATTCTTAGGTTTTACACGCAAAACAAACATTTTTGAACATAAAATAATGCAAGCAAGATAAAGATTTAACATGTAAAAATTCTAGATTTCATATACTATGCAAAAAAAAATTACACAAGCAGAAAACAAGACCTTGGCTCTGATACTATCACGACCCTAAACCCGGACCCGATCGTGATGGAGCCTCTCGTGAAGACAAGGCCAGTCGACACACTTCCAATTCATTTAAGCAATTATAATGATAAATATTAAGACATTAACATAATAAATTCCCCAAAACAAGGTGAATACTACAGTTGCAGAATAGACATAGACCGACATCGGGGTGTCACCAGTCATGAGCATCTATAATAATACTACAAGTCTGAAAGAGTCTACTCAACTATTACATAATTAAAATAGAAGGAAATAAGATAGAGGGAGAAGCACTGGGTTGCGAACCGCCGGGCAGCTACCTAGTGTATCTCCAGAATCTGCTGGACAACTCTCAACCCTCGAAAGCAGGACCTGATACGCTTGAATCTACACACGGGGTGCAGGGAGTAAAGTGAGTACTCCAACTCAATGAGTACTAATAATAAATGCGGACTGAGTATTAAGAAACCACGTAAAGGCACAGCAATAGACTATAAAGAAGCAGTAAAAGCCAGTAAAAGCAATGAAATAGTGAAAAATAGGTAAAGTTACTTTAATTCAGTTAAAACTTATTTGGAATGCCTTTTAATAATTAAGCAAGTAAATGACAGGCAATTAGGAAAGATAAACACATAAAGAACCGCCCCTCTGGCACAATTCCACAGAATTAGCCCCTCGGCAACACATGGAACCATACCAGCCCCTCGAGCTATATCTCACATCACAATGGGTACCCGCGCTTACTGGGGGTGTGTAGACTCCTGGAGGGGCTCCTTACGGCCCAAGCATAATATCAAGCCATCTCGTGGCATAATCACATAGGTTCTCGGCCTCATATAAACACACCACCTCATGGCGTACAAATCTCAACCCCTCGGCCTCATAATCATAATTAGTGTTTCCTCACAACATAGGCTCTCGGCCTTACTCAGTTAGAATCTCACAAGTTACTCGGGCAATAGTAAAATATGGTGCTCAGCCCAAAATATTATTTAAAATATCATTTAAGTATTAAAGTGAAGTAAACATGGATGAGTTATAAAAACAGTAGAGTATAGCATGACTGAGTTCAAGTATAAAGTCAAAACAGTGAGAAAATATCAGTAAAAATCCCCTAAGGGTTCAAATAGTTGGCACGAGGTCCAAATATGGCATTCAGTCCAAAACGTGATGATAACAAATAGTTTTCAATCAAATACGCAGTAAAAAAATCATTCAGGATGGACTAAGTCACAATCCCCAACAGTGCATGACCCTACGCTCGTCATCTAGCATATGCGTCGCCTCAATATAGCACAATAATGTGTAATCCGTGGTTTCATGCCCTCAGGACAACATTTACAATCATTACTCACCAATACCCTGTCCAAATCTCTAGCTCGTGATGCCTTTGCCCCTCGAATCGGCCTCTGAATGCTCCAAATCTAACCAAAATCAGTGCAAAACAAAGCCCACTTGAAAGAAATCAATTACAACACAAATTCCAAAATTGGTCAAACCCGACCCCCGAACCCACGTCTCGGATTCCGATAAAAATCACATCAATGGATTCCTTATCACTCCCCGAGTTTATTCATACCAAAAGCATCAAAATCCAACCACAAACGACCACCCAAATCCAAAATTCTAGGTCTCCAATTACAAGCCATAGTTCTTCAATATTTTACTTAAATTTCCAAGATTAATTAGGTAGAATTCACATTAGAATCGAGTATTAAGTCCATAAATCTTAGCTCCAAGTGTTACCCCTTGAATCCCTCTTCAATCCTATTCAAAAAGCTCCAAAATCGCTCAAAAATGGTGGAAGTTAACCCCAAAATCACGGACAAGGTGACTATTTAAACATTCTGCCCAGGCCTCAATTCCTTCTTCGCGAACGCGGTCAACGCCTCGCGTTCGCGAAGCACAATCTAACTTTGACCAAATTTCCTCTTACGTGAACGTGTCCAGTCCCTCGCGAACGCGATGGTTCCTCAGCCCGACCTTCATGAACATGCTCCACTTCTTGCGAACACGGTGAACAAATCAACCTTAAATCCAGCTGCCCAACTTCCTCTATGCAAATGCGGAGCCTCCTTCGCGAACGCGATGCACAACGACCTTAGCCCTTTGCCAATGAAAATCCTTCCTCGCGAACGTGAAGGCTAAAATCTCAGCCTCACCAGCTAACCCTTCGCGAACGCGAAGGCCTACATACGAACGCGAAGGCCATTTCTCTGCAACACTGAACAACAGTTTTCTGCACTTTTCCAAAACATGAAATTGTTCGATTGACCACCCGAAACTGACCTGAGGCCCCCTGGGACCTCAACCAAACATGCCAACATATCCCATAACATCATTCAAACATGTTCCAGCCTTCGGAACACTCAAAACAGCATCAAAACACCAAATTTACATCGGATTCAAGCCTAATAATTCCAAAATCTTCTAAATTCCGCTTTTGATAAAACAAACCAAAACAACCACATCTGAATGACCTAAATTTTTGCACACACATCCCAAATGACACAACGGAACTACTACAACTCTCAGAATTCCATTCCGACCCCTATATCAAAATGTCACATATCAACCGGAAAACGCCAAAAATCCAATTTCGTCAATCCAAGCCTAAATCTACTCCAGACCTCCAAAACACATTCTGATCATGCTCCTAAGTCCCAAATCACCTCTCAAAGCTATATGAACTATTAGAATTCACATCTGAGCCCTCTAACACATAAGTCAGCATCTGATTGACTTTTTGAATTGAAGCTTCCTCAATAGAGACTAAGTGTCTCAAACCTTACCAAATCCTTTCCGAACCCGAGCCAGCCAACTCTATCGCATATAGAACCGATAGACAAAGTAATCAGAAGCAGAAATGGGGGAAATGGAGTGGTAACTCATGAGACGTCTGGTCGGGTCGTCACAGATACCAATGATGTAATTGCTAGTTTAGGAGACTTATGGTAGTTATCTAAAGCGGATCGAGTATAACAACCTTGGTCGAATCAATGGTCATCGTGAATCCTTACGTAGGGGATGGAACCCCTATCTCCACAGCCTAAAATGTAACCCTCTTGATTTTGATGCAGAGAACAACTAACCCTAGCCCCCTTTTGTTGTGTGCATTAGTCTCCAAACACCCATAACGATATTTATATGGGCTATACCTAGGGTTAGGATTCGATTGCCTAATGGATCAGCTTATTAGTTAGCACCCCTTATCAGTGTACTAGGCTAAAAAGGCTATTTTTCCAATAAATTAAAATTGGGTCCTCAATGTTGACTTTCTCAATCACGTTAGGAGAAGTTAAGAAAAGTATTTACCAAAAAACCCCATGTTTTATTTTAGCGGTGGTTAATAAAGTTTATTTTAGCGGTGGTTCTTTCAATATTTATGACATACTTTCGTTATTAATCCATTACAGAAAGAATGACACATTTCAATACATAAAATTAATTCAACTTTATATTATTTATTTAATCCTTAATGAGAGGTTTTTATCGTCATACAAATTTAATGGCTCCACAAAATTTTCAATTTTTAAGGTTTCAAGATCACTGATAAAATCCACCATTAGAGGGTGGAGGATTGAAGCTGAGATTGAATCGAAGAATGAAGAAGAAAAAGAAGAAGATTCTGGAAAATGACCTTCAATTACAGAGAAAAAATGAAGAAGAGAATACAATGGCTTATGAGCCTTAATCACTGTACACGTGGAGTATATATAATTATCTTCTAACACTAACTAATTAACTAACTTGCTACTATACAATGTTGTCACCTAACTGACTTTGTCACCCTTGAAGCCTTCATTTGTACAACTGTCACCAGCTATCACTTTAACCATCTCAATACCTCCCTTCAAGCTAGGTGCCGTGAAGATATTAAAAATGCCTAGCTTGCACATCAGATGGTGATGTTGAACACTTCCAAGCCTTTTAGTCAACAAATATGTTGCCTACTCTTCTGTTGGAGCATACATAAGCTGAATCAATCCTTCTTGCACCTTTTTTCTTATAAAATGACAATCAATCTCTATATGTTTAGTTCGTTCATGAAATACTGGATTGCTTGCTATCTGCAATGCTGCTTTACCATCAGTGAACAATTGAATTGGAATAGGCAGTTCAACTCCTAATTACTTGAAAACTCCTAGCAGCCAGATCAATTCAGACACTGTCAGTGCCATACTCATGTACTCAGATTCTGCTAAACTTCTTGCTACTGTACTTTGCTTTTTTGACTTCCATGAGATTAAAGACTTCCCAAATTTCACCAAGTAACCTGTTACTGACTTCCTTGAATTTGGACAACTTGCCCAATCTGCATCACAATATGCTCTTAGAGTCATGTCACCATCTGCACTCATTAGAATGCCCAATCTTGGTTCATTCTTCAGGTATCTCACCAATCTATGTGTTTCCTCTAAGTGTGACTTCTTAGGAGCTTGAATGAATTGGCTTAAAGTATGTACTATGTAGGCAATATCAGGCCTAGTTAATGTCGAGTACAAAAGCTTCCCTATGAGCTTTTGATATCCTTTGACATCTGTGAGTGCTGGATCATCCTTCAAGTTACAGTGTGTATCATACTCAACTATTGTCAACTTCCTATTCTGCTACATTGGAGTGATTGCAGGTTTGGACCCTGCTAAGCCCAACTCTGCTATTAGTTCCACTCTATACTTTCTTTGACACAACAATATGCCCTTTTTGGGATATACTATCTTCAATCCCCAAGAAGTATTTCAAAAGGCCTAAATCCTTGATTCTGAATGCCTTATGAAGGATTCTCTTAGCTTCTTGAATCATATCAGCATCATTACCTGTGATAAAGAGGTCATCAACATAAACAAGGATGATGACAAGTTTAGCAGTCTTCTTCAATGTGAACAAATAATGATCGTGCTTGCTCTGTATAAAGCCTGCATTAATCAGTGCCTCAGTGAGCTTCAAATTTCACTGTCTTGATGCTTATTTGAGTCCATATAAGGATTTGTGTAGTCTGCATGCCTTGTTCCCCCCTTGACTACCAAAACCTGGTGGGAGTTGCATATAAATTTCTTGTTCAAGGTCACCTTGAAGGAAAGCATTATAGACATCCATTTGGTAGAGGTTCCACTGATTCATGGTTGTAAGAGAAATAACCACCCTAACTGTGACCATATTAACTACTAGAGAGAATGTCTCCTAGTAGTCTAGTCCATCTTGCTGACTATAATCCTTTGCCACTAATCTAGCCTTAAATCTTTCAATCTCCCCATTGGATTTATACTTGATCTTGTACACCTACCTACATCAAATAGGAACTTTTCCTTTAGGTACATCAACTACCTCCCATGTCTTGTTGAGGATAAGGGCATCAATTTCTATTTTTATCACTCGTTTAGCAAAGATGGGGAATGTGATGACCCAAAAGGTCATCACTCATTTTAAAAGTAAATTCTGTTTTTTGAGGACTTAAAAACCTCTTTTTGTCTCACCTCAATTTGTGTTTGTAGTCCAGGCGCATTTCCGGAAAGCTTTTATGTGAAATCTAATTAAAATAAGGAAATTGGCCTTTAAATGATTAAAGTTGACTTTGGTCAATATTCTTGGTAAACGGACCCGGACCTGTGATTCGATGGTCTCGTAAGGTCTGTAGTAAAATATGGTACTTGGGTGTATGCCCGGAATAAAATTCCGAGGTCCCAAGCCCGAGAAAATAATTTTTAAAGAAAATTATTTGCTATAAAATATAAAGGCTTTTAGAAGTGAATTGATGTAATTTCTTAATGATATCGGGCCTGTATCCTGGTTTCGGACACCGGTACAAGTTTAAAATAATAATTTGGTTGAATTTATGGAATTTGGTAAGAATCAGAGTTCGTTTGGTATAAAACGGACCTATAGTTGAGAAAATAGAAATTTCAATGTTCTCGAGTGATTTCATGAATTTGAGGTTTAATTAATAGTTGTTGATGCTATTTTGATGATTTGATCATACGAGAAAGTGCGTATAAAGTTTTTAATGAATGGTTGGTTTGGAGCCCCGAGGGCTAGGGTGATTTTTGGATAGGCCGCGGAGTGTTTTGAACTTAGGAGTAGCTGGTGTATTGCAGGTCTGTAGGCTTCGCAATTGTGAAGCCTAGCTCACAAATGCGAGCTCGCATTTGCGAAGAAATATTGCAATTGCAAAGATGGGCTGGCCTGGGAGACCTTCGCATTTGCGAAGCTCGATGTCACAAATGCGACTTCAGCAGGAATCGCAATTGCGAATAGTAGTTCGCATTTGCGAAGAAAGCAGGGCAGGCCTACCTTCGCATTTGCAAAGCCTGGGCTGCATTTGCGAGTTCACATTTGCGAACCTGACATCGCAAATGCGATATCCGCACCTGTGCAAATTATAACTTAGACGTAATTTCTTTATTTTTCAAACTCTCTCAAACCCTAAGCTCTCTTGGGCGATTTTCCAAAGAAATGTTCTTCTCCAAATCATTAGTAAGTCATTTCTAACTTATTTTCTTCAATCTATAACATCTTTTTACATGATTTCAATTTAAAATCAAGGGTTTTCATAGGGAAATTGGGTGTTTTTGAGTAGAACTTAGGATTTTCAAATTTTGAGAATTTGGACCTCGATTTGAGGTTCGAGTTCAAAACAAATTATATATTTGAGTTCATGGGTGAATGGGTAATTAGGTTTTGGTTCAAGCTTCGGGTTTTGACCAAGTGGGCCCGGGGTCAATTTTTGACTTTTTGGGGAAATCATTAGAAAACCTATTTTTCATGCATTAGAATTGGTTTATTTAGCATTTATTAATGTTGTTAAGTAAATTTTGGCTAGATACAAGCGGTTTGGTTGTGGAATCAAGAGGTAAAGCGATCGTTGAGGCTTGATTGTATTCGTGGCATTGAAGTAAGTGTTTGGTCTAACCTTAGCTTGAGGGAATATGATTTGTAGCCTTATTTTCTATGTGTTAATTGTTGAGCACAACGTATAGGTGTGGTGACGAGTATCTATATGTTGGTGTCAAGCATGCCCGTGAGTCTTATACTATGATTGTTGCGACTCCGTACTATATTATCCATGCTTAATATGATGATTATCAATGTGGAACAAGGCTTACGGAAGTTCTTGGTAATTGAACATTGTAGAGCATTGGCTTAAGTTGAGATTTATGCTGTAAAGTGATTGAGGAAATGAGGAGAGGTTTATGATATTGTTTTCCCTTGCCGGGATGTTATTGCTTATGATATTGTTTCCCTTGTCGGTATATTTTTGTTATACTATTATTCCCATGCCGGGATTTAATTTTGATTTTATTGATTCCCTTGTCCGAATTGCCTTGTGATTGTTGCTTGGGTAAGGAAGAGTGGAAAGGACGAAGGGTAATGACGTGCGTGATATTTGTGAGTGAGTGTTAATGCACGAAGGGTGATGTCGTGCCGATATTGTTAATGTAAAAGCACGTAAAGTAATATCGTGCCATGATATGAGTGATAACGCACGAAGTACAATGCCATGCCATGATAATGTGAGGTAAAAGAACGAAGGGTGATGTCGTGCCGAATCTATTTATTCTTATGGTGAGAATGAGAGTAAAAGCACGAAGGGTGATGTCGTGCGCTTGTTACTGTTTCCCGTGTTCTTGATCATAATTGGATTTTGGTGTTCTTTGTGCTTCTCTACTAAAATTCTGTTAGTACTTGGTATTCCCCACAGCATGTTCCCCCTCTCCATCTTTAACTGCTAGTTTCTTTCGTTATTATTTTTGTATATGATATAACTGCACAAGTTTATTTGGTAGTCTTGTCCTAGCCTCGTCACTACTTCGCCGAGGTTAGGCTCGACACTTACCAGCACATGGAGTTGGTTGTGCTGATACTACACTCTGCACTGTGTGCAGATCCCGGTGCTGGAGCATTTGGACCATAGAGAGGTTGCTACCTACAGTCCAGTGAGACCCAAGGTAGCCCTGCAGACGTCCGCAGGCCTTAGCGTCTCCTTCTATCTTTTCCATTCTATTTTTATGCATTTCAGAGATGGATTTGTATTTTCCATTCAGACCACTGTTTGTAGTATTCGTAGATGGTCCGTGAAATTGTGACACCAATTCCGGGTCGTGACATCATTGGATTTATACTTGATCTTGTACACCCACCTACATCCAATACGAACTTTTCCTTTAGGTACATCAACTACCTCCCATGTCTTGTTGAAGAAAAGGGTATCAATTTCTGTTTTCATAGCTTCAATCCATCTAGGGTCCTGCATTGCTTCAACATAAGATGCAGGTTTTGTCTTAGAAGTAGCAGCTAAGAAGGATTGGTATTTTGGTGAAAGAGAAGAGTAGTCTAAGTAACAGGAATAGACTTACCATTTGGCAAGCTAATACTACATCTTCTATGTTCAGGTAACTTTACTATATCATCCAACATATTATGGTTTGAGGCCATATGATCTGTTACTCTAGTGTCTATAATCCAAGGATCCCCACAGTCTTTCAACAAACTTGAATTATCATTACCTGCCATATTAATTGTGTACTCCTCTACCTTATCTTTGTTCATCAACCTCATTATCTGCCCATACTTCTCCTCAGTGAAGAAGTTTGACATTCCTTGAGGCATTTCAGCTTTTCCTTTATTTATGGCATTATCTTGAACATGATTGTTGCTATTCACAACTGCATTTGCCTGCCTATATTGCTGTTATCTTTTTCCTTTGTATCCAAGTGGATATCCATGTAACTTGTAACAAGTATCCTTTGAGTGACCCTTGAAGTGGCAATAATCACAATACAAATCATTTTGCCTTTTAAACTTTGACTGATTTCCTCTTGTACTCATGAAAACTGTAGATTCATTCATTTCATTTGCTAAGCTAATATGAGAGTTAGACACATAGAATTTTCTTTGATTCTCCTCATTTATTAACATTGCAAATGCACGACTGACTAAAGGTGATGGAGATTGCAGCAGAATTTGACTTCTAATTGCTCCATATCATTCATTTAATCCCATTAAGAACTGAAAAAGTCTTTGTTGTTCTAAATGTTCGATATATTCTCTTGTACCAGTAGTAACTAGGAGTGAGGGTATAAGAGAACCATATTCATCCTATAACGACTTCAACCTAGAATGATAAACAGAGATACTAGATGTACCTTGAGAGATTGTGGCTATTTCTCGCTAGAGATTATAGACTCTAGAACCATTGACTTTGTTGAATCGATATTCAAGTTCCAACTAGAATTCATGAGCATTTTCAGCATACACAATGCCAATAACCAATTTTGGAGATACAGTGTTCATGATCCATGTCAACACTGTTGCATTAACTCTCTCCCAGTCCTCGCCCAAATCTTCAGTGAACTGAGACTTTGTACAACTTCCATCAATAAACCCTAATTTCCTCTTCGCTCGCAATGCAATCAACATATGTTTACTCTAGACGAAGTAATTTTTCATTTCTTTCAACTGAATTGAAATTATCACATTGTTAGGGTTATCGGATGGTTGCAGGAATAGTGGATGCCTAGGGTTATCAATATCCAAATTCGCCATTATTGAGCTTCAATTTTAACTAAAGAAGGAAAATCTGTGAACTTACAATATTGTCTTCACAAAATTAGAAATAGAGTAGCTCTGTCCTCGATCGAATCACTCAAGCTCTGATACCGTGATAAAATCCAACATTAGAGGGTAGAGGATTGAAGTTGAGATTGAACCGAAGAAGGAAGAAGAAGAACATTCTAGAAAACGAACTTCAACTGCACATCAAAAATGAAAAATAGAATACAATGGCTTATCAGCCTTTATCACTATACACATGGAGTATATATAATTATCTTCTAACACTAACTAATTAACTAACTTGCTACTATACACAGCTGTCACCTAAATGATTTTGTCACCCATCAAGCCTTCATCTGTACAACTGTCACTAGCAATCACTTTAGCCATCTCAACAATTACAAGTTGTAAAAGTATTTTTTTCCCTCTAACTCCCTCATATAAATTGAAACAGAGGGTATATCTTACACTTATATTGAATTTATCAAAAGCAAAAATGTTCTATGTTTAGAGTTTTCCTCCCAGAACACACAGGTCACATAATGACATTTAGTTCATATAACAAAAGTCCAATTGCTCAAAGAAATAGTGTAAGATTTGCAACAATTTCTTAATGGCAATTTTCTTTAAATTATCGTAATAACCCATTATTAACTATGGACATTTAAGTCATTAGCTAAATTAATAAAATAAAAGAAGAGACAAAAGAGAAAATGAATATACTAAGAGCAATAAATGGGCCGAGCCTACCATAAATATTACACTACGGGAGTTAGGGATTTAAGGGGGAGGCATATTCCAAGACTAAAGAATCAAAAGGGAATAGAGAGGAAAGCTTTACCTGGAGCAAGATACTGGACAACTCAACTAAAAACCAAGGTGAAATACTTCAGCAACGTGAAAGAAAGTTTAGGAGAATAAAGTTTTGTCATTAAACCATACAAGACAAAAGAAGGACCAGAGTTGAAGCTCATAGTTACTGCTACACATCGGCTTATACAGGTTAATGTTACTTTGATTCTATTTGAGTTGTTTCCCCGAGTATCTGATCTTTCATTAGACACTGAAGCTAAATGCTAGTGAGAAAGATGATGTATAACTTTAATTGGGTTTAGCTATGCCCATATTTGGGTATAACCTGTTTTGAAGAGTATTTGAGATTGTTTAAGTTTGAATTGTTTAGATCTTTAAATCTGATATTGGAATTTAGTTGGTGCTTAATTATAATGCGTAACATTAGGTTCAAATATTTTTATTATGATAAGGTTATTACTTGATGTTCGACTCATGAACTGAGAAATAAAGAATGACAGAGAATACTTTGATAGGTCTTTTGTAGCCTAATTGAGGTTATTTCCAATGGAATCAGGAGGAAATTTGTCACGACCCCAGTTCGCCCTCTGTGAACTGTTGTGATAACACCTAGTCTCTACGACTAGGTAAGCCTAACAAATGCGGAATATAAACGAAACTTGCGGAAGAAATAATCAAAAAGCCAAAAATAACCGAAGGAAACAATATTTAAAATGCCGATCAGCATATACAACACAACTTCTCAGAATCTAATACACCTTCCCAAAACCCGAAAACTCACGGAACCACAATCCTTTGGATATCTAACAATGTCTAACTCCAGAATATCTAACAAGAAAAAGAAATACAGAAGGGCAAATGTTTAAAAGCTAGAATGGAAAGGGACTCCTTGGTCTGCAGACGCGACAGATGTACCTCAAAGTCTCTAGAGCAGTCGCCTCGCCTCACGGGTGGTAGGACTGAGTCAACGTACCTAGATCTGCACATGAAAAACATGCGCAAAAAGTACATGAGAACACCACAACGGTACTCACTAAGTGCCAATCCTCACCTCAGTCGGGTAGTGACGAGGAAGGTTAGGGCCCTACTGAGGTTAAATAAAAATATAAAGTTTGACAGTATAGAACAGAGCAGTATAATAAGTACAATCGTAAATGCAACACGAATGAAAAGACAACAACAACTACTATAGAAGCAAAGTAAACATAGAGGGAAAATACGACTCAGCATAAAGAAAGCAACTAGGGATCTCCCAAGATACTGTCCTATAGTCCCAAATATAAATATCCAGTGGATCTCCCAGGATACCGTCCCGTAGTCCAAGTCATAATGTGAGGTGATCTCTCGGAATACCGATCCGTAGTCCCAAAGATAAATACTCAGTACAGGGGGAATCTACCGGGTGCAGTCCCGTAGTTCCAATGTAAATGTGAAGGGGGATCTCCCGGAATATCGCTCCGTAGTCTCAAAGTAAAACATGCAGCAACAACGCAAGAAAATACTCAAATAAGCTCAATTTCGTATGAAGTAAAACAGGTAATTCTAGCCTAACATGCTTCACATAATGAAATTAAGGAAGTTTAAGAAGATAAGCAATTAAGTCAACTAAACATGTTTTTTCTAAGCTAAAAACAGGCTAAATTTGCAAGTAGTAATAAATAGGAAAAATGAGCACAATTTAAATAACTTAAAGAAACCGTATTTTCAATAATTAGCTCAAGTACGCACTTGTCACCTCACGTACATGACATTTCAATTTTCAAATATGCCAAATCCTAAAGGGAAAGTCCCCCACACAATGTTAGGCAAACCATTTATCTCGAACTGACTCAAAATTAACCCGAGACCACATTCTTGCCATGAGTACTCGACTCCAAATGGCCCAAATCTATTCAATTCAATTGCATAATGTAAATAACACTTCAAGTAACTCATTCTACAATTAAATTCTAAGCTAATACGCGAAATTAGGTAAAATGACCAAAACGTGCCTCGGGCCCATGTCTCGGAATTGGGTAAAATTTACATTTCTAGAATCCTCACACTATCACAAGTCTAACCATACCAAAATTATCCCAATCCAATGTCAAATCCCCAATCAAAACTTAATTTCTTGGTCTAAGAACTTTCCTCCAGTTTTCATACAAATTCCGAAATTAAATGATGAATTCATGTTTAGATTAATGGGTTACAAGCAAAAAGGAGTAAGGAATCGTTACCCAATTGATATCTCAGAAAATCCCTCAAAATGTCGCTCAAATCCAAGCTCCCAAACTCTAATTTTGATAAAAATGGTTAAACCCTTGACTTTGAAATTTTATAATCTGCCTAGGTAAATCCTTCTTCGCGAATGCGGAAGAACCCTAACGTTCGTGAAGCACAACTTTTCTTGGCCCAGATTTCCTTCATCGCGAACGCGGTAGTAGCCTTCTCCCTACTATGCGAACGCGGGACCCTCTTAGCGAACGCGTAGGCATACGACCTCACAACTTCGCGAACACAGGTCCATCATCGCGAACGCAAGATTCCACCAGCCCCAGCTCCTCTTCGCAAATGCGAGACCCCACTTGCGAATGCGAAGAAGGAAACCAGAACTGGAGACCTGTTGCATTTTCTGCAATCCTCTAAGTCCAAAAAATGACCCGTTGAGCATCCGAAACACATCCGAGGCCCCCGGAACCTCAACCAAACCTGCCAACCAATCCTAAAATATCATTCAAACTTGTTTCAACCTTTGGAACACTCAAAACAACATCAAAACAGCTATTTTTCAATGGATTCAAGCCTAAGAATTTCAAAAACTCTAAAAATATGCTTTCGATCAAAAAGTCTATCAAACCTCATCTGAATGACCTGAAATTTCACACACACGTTACATTCAACACTACAGAGCAATTCCAACTTTCGGAATTCCATTTCAACCCCCGGATCAAAATCTCACTATCGAACAGAAAACTTCAAAAATTCAACTTTCGGCATTTCAAGCCTAAATTAGCTACGGACCTCCAAAACACAATCCGAACACGCCCCTAAGCCCAAAATCACCCAATGGAGATAACAAAACCATCGAATTTCCATTCGGAGGCCGTCTTCACACTATTTCGACTATTGTCAACTTTTCAATACTTAAGCTCTCATTTAGGGACTAAGTGTCCCAAAACTCTCCGAAACTCAAAACCGAACATCCCGGCAAATCAAAATAGCAGAAATAAACTCGGGGAAAGGAGTTAATAGGGGATTGGGGCGTTAACTTAAGATGACCGGCCGGGTCATCACATCCTCCTAAACTTAAACATTCGTTCGTCCTCGAACGAGCATAGAGACATACCTGAAGTAGTGAAAAGATGAGGGTAATGGCTGTGCATATCCTGCTCGGTCTCCTAGGTCGCCTTCTCAACCGGCTGGCCCTGCCACTGAACCTTTACTGATGCAATGTTCTTTGACCTCAGCTTTCTAACCTACCTATTCAATATTGCCACTGGCTCCTCAACATAGAATAGATCCTTGTCCAACTGGACTGAACTGAAATCCAACACGTGCGACGGATCACTATGATACCTCCGGAGCATCGAAACATGAAATACCGAATTAACTCCTACCAAGCTGGGAGGTAAGGCAAGCTCATAATCAACCTCCCTAACACGCCTCAATATCTCAAAAGGGCCAATAAACCTCGAACTCAACTTCCCTTTCTTCCCCAATCTCATAATGCCCTTCATAGATGAAACCTGAAGCAGAACCCGCTCTCCAACCATATAGGAAATATCACGAACCTTCCCATCCGCATAACTCTTATATCTGGACTGGGCTGTATGGAGTCTATCCTGAATCACTTTAACCTTCTCCAAAGCATCCTAAACTAAGTTTGTGCCCAATAATCTAGCCTCGCCCAGCTCAAACCAACCCACCAGGGATATACACTGCCTACCATATAAAGTTTCATACATTGCCATTTAAATGCTAGACTAATAGCTGTTGTTGTAAGCAAACTCCACCAATGGCAAGAACTGATCCCAAGACCCTCCAAACTCAATCACACATGCACGGAGCATGTCCTCAAGAATCTAAATAGTGCGCTCGTACTGTCCGTCTGTCTGAGGGTGAAATGTTGTACTCAACTCCACTTCAGTACCCATTACCCAACTCATGCTAAACGTCCCTCCAGAACCGTGATGTGAACTGAGTACATCTATCTGAAATGATGGACACTGGAATACCATGTAGACGAACAATCTCTCCGATATAAATCTCTGCCAATCACTCCGAAGAATAAATAGTACATACATGAATGAAATGAGTGGACTTGGTTAGCTGATCCACAATCACCCATACAGGAATGAAGCCCATCAACATTGGGTACACAAATCCGACCCTACATCCTCAATACCCCATCATTACCAATAGTCACATCTCTGGTATCACCGTGCTGAAACTTGTCCTTGAGGACAAGTAAATAAGGGTTATCATACTGATACTCCCTGATATATGATCAAATAAGGAAGACTGAGAAATCACGCAAGCTAGAACCCGACTGGGCTCTGAAAGATCCAATATCACAAACTGGATGGCTAAGGCTTGAACATCCATTGACATAGGCCTCTCCGATGCTGGTAAATAAGCCAGACTCCCCAAACTCTCTGCCTGGCGACTCAAAGCATCGGCCACCACATTAGCCTTACCCGAGTGATACAACATAGTAATGTCATAGTCCTTAAGCAACTCTAACCACCTCCTCTGGCGCAAATTTAGATCCTTTTGCTTGAACAAGTACTGCAATCTCCGATGGTTAGTATAAATCTCACAAGGCACACCGTATAAATAGTTGTGCCAGATCTTCAGGGAGTGAACAACGGCAGCTAACTCAAGGTCGTGGACCGAATAGTTCTTCTCATGTACCTTCAACTGTTTGGATTCGTAGGCAATCACCCTACCGTCCTGCATCAACACCGCTCTGAGGCCAATCCTCGAGGCATCACAATAAACTGTATAAGACCCCGAACATGTAGGCAGTATCAAAATTGGGGTTGTAATAAAAGCTATCTTGAGCTTCTGAAAACTCGCCTCACACTCCTCCATCCACTGGAATGGAGCACCCTTCTGGGTCAACCTAGTCATAGAGGCTGCAATCGATGAAAACCCCTCCACAAAACGGCGGTAGTAACCCGCCAAGATAAGAAAACTGCGGATCTCTATAGCTGAGGATGGTCTGGGTCAACTCTGTACGACCTCTATCTTCTTCAGATCCACCTGAATACCCTCACTCGATACCACGTGGCCTAGGAATGCCACTAAATCCAAACAAAACTCATATTTCGAGAACTTAGCATATAACTACTTCTCTCTCAGAGTCTGAGGCATAGTCCGCAGGTGCTGCTCATGATCTTCCAGACTCCGGGAATACACTATAACATCATCAATAAAGACAATGACGAACGAATCAAGATATGGCCGGAACACACTGTGCATCAAATGCATAAAGGCTGCGAGGGCATTGGTCAGCCAAAATGACATAACAAGGAACTTGTAATGACCATACCAAGTCTTGAAAACAGCCTTCGGGATATCTGGCTCTCGAATCTTCAACTGATAGTAACCTGAGCACAAGTCAATCTTAGAAAACACTCGGGCGCCCTGAAGCTGGTCAAACAGATCATCAATACGAGGCAAAGGATAATTGTTCTTTACTGTAACCTTGTTCAACTGGCGATAATCAATACACGATGGAACCATCATTTTTCTTCACAAACAAGACAGAGCACCCCAACGTGATAAACTAGGACGAATAAAACCCTTATCAAGCAATTCCTGTAATTGATCCTTCAATTCCTTTATCTCATGAGGAGCCATACAATACGGGGGAGTAGAAATGGGCTGAGTGCCCGGTAACGGATCAATGCCAAAATCAATATCTCTATCAGGCGGCATGCCTGGAAGGTCAGCTAGAAACACATCGGGAAAATCCCGTACTATTGGGACTGAATCAATTGAGGGGTATCAATACTAACATCTCTCACATAAGCTAAATACGTGCCACACCCCTTCTCAACCATACACTGAGCTTTAAGAAAGGAAATAACTCTACTGGGAGTGTGATCTAAAGTACCCTTCCACTCAACACGCGGTACACCTGGCATAGGCAGCGTCATGGTTTTGGAATGACAATCAAGAATAGCATAATGGGGTGACCACCAGTCCATGCCCAAGATAATGTCAAAATCTACCATGTTGAGCAACAATAGATCGGCTCTGGTCACAAAACCACTAAGAGCAACCAAACACGACCAATAAGCACGGTCCACAACAAGATAATCTCCCACAGGAGTAGAAACATAAATAGGGAACTCAAAGAATCCCGAGGTACACCTAAATGCGGAGCAAAATAAGAAGACACATAAGATTAAGTGGAGCCTAGATCGAATAGAACCGATACATCTTTGTGACAAACCAGTATAATACTTGTGATGACAGAATCGGAGGCAACAACCTTAGTACGGGTAGGAAGGGCATATTATCTAGTCTGGCCTCCCCGTCTAGGGCGACCTCTACCTCCCCGACCTCCACCTCTAGTTGGCTGAGCATGTGGGGTAGCAACTAGAGCTGTAACCATAGCCTGAGAAATCTGCGGGGCACGATGTGGCTGAGAAGTCTGTATAGGTGCACCCCTCCTAAGTTTGGGGCAATCCCTCACCATATGGCGTGTATCACCACACTAAAAACAAGCTCTGGGACGACGGTTGTGACTGGCACGGGCCAGGTCTGCTGGACTGACCACTGAAAACACCCAACGTATGAGGCGCACTAGATACTGGTGGTGCATAATAAGGATCCTGAGGCTTAGAAGGAGCTGGAATACCACTGGCTGCTGGAAGATTTGAATGAATGGGGTAACTCATATAACCCCTACCATGACGAACTGTAGCTGGGGAACGAGCACCAAAATAATGGCCTGACTCTCGAGATCTCTTGGCCTCCCTCTCCTCTCTCTCCCTAGCATGCATACCCTCAATCCATCTAGCAATGCTCACCACCTGTTGATAAGAAATATCCATCTCTAACTGGCAAGCCATGCTAGACCTAATGTTGGGAATAACCCCCTCAATAAACCGGCAAACCCTCTCGCGAACAGTTGAAACCAAGGCTGGTGCATGTCTAGCCAAGCTAGTGTAACGGGCAGCATACTCTGAGACAGTCATAGCACTCTAGCGCAAATGCTCAAACTCTGCGTACCATGCGTCCCTGAGGCTTTGAGGGACAAACTCTCTCAGGAACAAATCTAAAAACTGGGCCAAAGTCAGTGAAACAGCCTTGTCCGGACTATCTAACTCATAGGTGCGCCACCACTCATAGGCGGCTCCTCGAAGCTGAAAGGCAGTGAAACAAACTCCACTCGATCCTGATATACCCATAGTATGGAGGATACAGTGACACTCCTCCAGAAATCCCAAGGCATCATCTGATGCTAATCCACTGAACGCCAGAGGATCGTACTTCTTGAACCTCTTTAGTCTCCGCTGCTCATCCTTTGAAGCTGCTGCCCTGTCCTCACGCTGAACTGGCACTGTAGGCGGCACAGGAATAATCTCAAGGACCTGCTCAACATGAACTCGCTTCTCCGAAGTGCGGGCGACGGGTGTTTTTGCTCCTCCCCCGGCCTGAGACATAGCTGCAGTAAGGGGAAGCAACCATACTTGAGCCAAAGTGGTGTACATGCTCATGAACTGTGCTAGAGTCTCTTGAAGAGATGGAGTAGTAGTAGCAGTAGGCGTATCAGGTGCCTGAACTCCGGCTGGAATTGCTGGTGGTACCTCGGCGGCAACTCGCGCAGGTGCTCTGGCTGCACCACATGTGCTTCCTCAACCTCCACCCCAACCCCGGCCTCTAACGGCTACAGTAGGGGCGCGGGTGCCTAATCATCTCAGGTAGTGTGTGTCCTCACCATCTATGAGATAATAGAAGACAGAAGTTTAGAATTGTGATGTCAAAATATCACACGACAAGGAAATCAAATGAAGTGGAATTTTCCTAACAGTTACATAGCCTCTTGTAGATAAGTACAGACATCTCCGTACCGATCAACGAGACTCTAATAAACCGGCTTGTGATCCATGAATCCTATGAACCTGGAGTTCTGATACCAACTTGTCACGACCCCAGTTCGCCCTCTGTGAACTGTCGCGACGGCACCTAGTCTCTACGGCTAGGTAAGCCTAACAAATGTGGAACTTTAACGAAACTTGCGGAAGAAATAATCAAAAAGCCAAAAATAACCGAAGGAAACAATATTTAAAATGCCGCTCGGCATATACAACACAACTTCTCAGAATCTAATACACCATCCCAAAACCCAAAAACTCACGGAACCACAAACCTTTGGAGATCTAACAATGTCTAACTCCAGAATATCTAACAAGGAAAATAAATACAAAAGGGCAAATATTTAAAAGCTAGAGTAGAAAGGGACTCCTCGGTTTGAGGACGTGGCAAATGTACCTCAAAGTCTCTAGAGCAGTTGCCTCACCTCACGGGTGGTAGGAATGAGTCAACGTACCTGGATCTGCACATGAAAAACATGCACAGAAAGGACATGAGTACACTACAGCGGTACTCAGTAAGTGTCAAGTCTAACCTCGGTCGGGTAGTGACGAGGAAGGTCAGGGCTTTACTAAGGTTAAATGAAAATATAAAGTTCGAAAGTATAGATAACAGAGCAGTATAATAAGTACAACAGTAAATGCAACACGAATGAAAAGACAGCAACAGCTACTACAAAAGCAAAGTGAACACAGAGGGAAAATACGACTCAGCATAAAGAAAGCAATCGGGGATCTCCCAGGATACCGTCCTGTAGTCCCAAATATAAATATCAGTGGATCTCCCGGGATACCATCCCATAGTCCAACTCATAATGCAAGGGGATCTCCCGAAATACTGATCCGTAGTTGCAAAGATAAATACTCAATACAGGGGGAATCTACCGGGTGCAGTCCCGTAGTTCCAATGTAAATGTGCAGGGGGATCTCCCGGAATATCTCTCTGTAGTCCCAAAGTAAAACACGCAGCAACAACACAAGGAAATACTCAAATAGGCTCAATTTTGTACGAAGTAAAACAGGTAATTCTAGCCTAACATGCTTCACGTGGCAGTTTAAGCAAATAAGCAATTAAGTCAACTAAACATGCTTTTTCTAAGCTAACAACAGGCTAAATTTGCAAGTAGTAATAAACAGGAAAAATGAGCACAATTGAAATAACTTAAAGAAACTGTATTTTCAACAATTAGCTCAAGTACGCACTCATCACCTCACGTACATGGAATTTCAATTATCAAATATGCCAAATCCTAAGGGGAAGGTCCCCCACACAAGGTTAGGCAAGCCATTTACCTCGAACCGACTCAAAATCAACCCGAGACCACGTTTTTGCCACGAGTACTCAACTCCAAATGGCCCAAATCTATTCAATTCAATTGCATAATGTAAATAACACTTCAAGTAACTGATTCTACAATTAAATTCTAAGGTAATACGCGAAATTAGGTAAAATGACCAAAACGCGCCTCGGGCCCACGTCTCGAAATCGGGTAAAATTTACATTTCCAAAATCCTCACACTATCACGAGTCTAACCATACCAAAATTATCTCAATTCAATGTCAAATCCCTAATCAAAACTCAAATTCTTGGTCTAAGAAATTTCCCCTAATTTTCATACAAATTCTGAAATTAAATGATGAATTCATGTTTAGATTAATGGGTTACAAGTAAAAAGGAGTAAGGAATCGTTACCCAATTGATATCTCAGAAAGTCCCTCAAAATCTCGCTTAAATCCGAGCTCCCAAACTCTAGTTTTGATAAAAATGGTTAAACCCTCGACTTTGAAATTTTATAATCTGTCCAGGTAAATCCTTCTTCGCAAATATGGAAGGACCCTCGCATTCGCGAAGCACAACTTCGCTTGGCCCAAATTTCCTTCATCGCGAACGCGATGCCCCTATCACAAACGCGGTAGCAGCCTTCTACTTCAGCTATTTTAGTGCCGAAGTTTTTACAAATGAACTAAATAACTTCAGCATCTTATCCAAGACAAAAGAACTTCAGCATATTGCCTTTACTACTTCAGGCTCTTCTACTAGAATGCTGAATTTTTGCGTGATTCCTTTTGCTACTTTAGCCCCGTATGCTGAAGTTACAAGAAAACGTGGGTACGGTTACAATATTTTTTGCAAAGCAGGCACAAGTTAAAAAGTGACCCAAAAAGCGTGTATAGCTGCAAATCCCCCATGTTGATGACCATTAGCTTTCGTTAATATAATAGAAACCTATAATGCTAGCTAATATTGTGAGATAACAGTGGGAGATTATGACGTTCTGCCTGTGAAAGAATAAAACCATTATTGGAATTTTTGTATGCCTTTGAATTAAAAGGCTAAACATAAGTTGGGGGAATTGATTAATTAGTGAACCCATTATTTAAATGGTCACTCAACTATTCAAAAACTACCTATTAAAGTCATTTTTTATAGTTAGTAACAACAAAATAACTACACTATGCCTATAGCACTCAGAAGGACATTCAACTAGATTTCTCAAACTTTTTGATTGTCAAATACCTATTTTACTGTAACGACCCTAATTTTCCACCTTAGGACGTCGTGATGGCACCTAGTCTTTAAGATTAGGTAAGTCTAACACATGCTGATTATTAATGGAATTTAAATAGTAGCTGATAAAATATAGTTGAGCTAATGTCAATCATACAATTACAAAACTGATAATACAAGGGACACTAGATATAACAATACATCATTGTCACAAAATAACAAGAAACAATGAAAATAAAATACACCATAAGGTAACTTCGGAGCCTACGAATGTCGAGCAGGTATACCTTAAAGTCTCTAGCCGCTCAAGCATAAATCTCAACCCAACTCAATCAAAAGTACATGGAACTACACAAAAATGTGCATAAGTATAGAATGAGTACATCACAAAGGTATCCATTAAGTATCAAGACTAACCTCGGTAGAATAATAATGGGGTCGGGTCAAGACACCTACCAGAGATGTAAATCTTGTCACGACCCTAACCCCAAACCCGGTCGTGATGGTGCCTCTCGTGAAGACAAGGCCAGTCAATTCAACCCAACTCAACTTTTAAAGCAGTTAATCAACATGAAAATAGTCTAAACATGATTTAAACAATACTAAATAGCGGAAATATCGATAACAATGCGGAAAGTCTAGCCCGACACAACCCTAACCGGGGTGTCACAAGTCACGAGCATCTACTAAGGTATAAATGCAACTGAAAGTCTGAAGTGTACAAATATAGACTAATGAATAAAAAAAGAGAGAAGCAGTGTTGCGAACGCCGACAGTCACCTTGATAAACTCCGATGACTCTGCCTCCGATCAGCCAAAACCCGCTACCGGGTGTATAAATACCTGAATCTGCACACAAGGTGCAGGGAGTAAAGTGAGTACTCTAACTCAATGAGTAATATTCATAACTAAAGTCTGAATGGTAAGAAATCACGTAAAGCATATCAAGATATTGTATAGTAGCAGTTCAAAAACCAATGAGAAAGTAGTGAAAATGTACAAATCTCTTAAAATATCTTATCTCAGTTTAAACTTCTTTGAAAATGACTTTTTCAACAGTTAAGCAAATGAATGCAAAACAGTTAGTGTAGATAATCATAGAAATTCGCCCCTCGGGCACAAGTACCATAGTTAATCAGGTGAATGATCGGTAAATATGAAAGATAAACACATAAAGGTTCGCCCCTCGGGCACAATATCAACAACTCTGCCCTTCGGGAAATATCTCTGAACAATACCAGCCCCTATGGTAATCACATAGAACAATATCATCCCCTCGGGCTATATCTCACATCACAATGGGTACCCGCGCTCACTGGGGTATACAGACTCCGAGAGGGGCCCCTATGGCCCAAGCGCAATATCAAGCTATCTCGTGGCATCAAATCTAGGTCCTCGACCTCATATCAGTCAAGCCACCTCATGGTGTATATATATCAGGCCCTCGAGCTCATAAACAATATCAAGAAGCCACCTCGTGGCGTACATATCTCAGGCCCTCGGCCTCAAATCAGTATCAGTGTTTCCTCACAACTAGGACCCCGGCCTTACTCAGTCAAAAATACTCACAAACCCCTCGGGCATTAGTAAAACAGTATTTCTAAGCCCAAAACATCATTTAAAATATCATTTAAGTCTCAATACGGAGTAAAAATGGCTGAGTAGTAAAATAATGGAAAATAACATAACTGAGTTCAATTAATAAGTCAAAATAGTGAGAAAATAGTAATAAAAATCTCCGAAGGGTTCAAATAGTTGGCACGAAGCCCAAATATGGCAATCAACCCAAATCATGATGATAACATATAAGTTTCGGTCAAATACGCGGTAAAATCATCAGTCGGGGCGGACCAAGTCATAATCTCCAATAGTACACGACCCCACGCTCGTCATCAAGCGTGTGCCTCACCTCAATATACCACTACGATATGCAATCCGGGGTTTCAAACCCTCAGAGCATCATTTACAATAATTACTCACCTCGAACTGGTTAAATCTCTAACTCGCGACGCTTTTGCCCCTCGAATCGGCCTCCATGTGCGTCAAATCTATCTAAAATTAGAACGAATACGTCACAATATGCTAAATGAACAAAACCCAAGCGAAAACAATCAACAAAGGGCACAATTCCCGAAATTACCAAAACCCGAGACTCGGGCCCACATCTTGGAATCGGGTAAAATTTACATATTTAGATTCCTCATACCCTCACGAGTCTACCATACCAAAATTATCCAATTCCGGTACCATTTGGTCCTTCAAATCATCATTTTATATTTTTGGAAGATTCCACAACTTTTCTTCCCAAATTCCATCCCAAATCACGAATTAAATGATGAATTCAATAATAGATTCATGTATTCTAGCCAAATCTGAGTTAGAATCACTTACCCCGATGAATTTCTTGAAAAACCTTCTAAAATTGCCAAAATTCGAGCTCTCTAGGTCAAAATATTAAATCAAACCCAAAACCTCGTATTTATAGAGTACCCCACAGATTTCCACCTCTGTGGACCGCACAAAAACTACCGCGGTCCGCACAAAAACGACTGCGGCCGCACAGGTTTTCATCTGCAGTGACACGATTTAGTATTTTGAACATAACTTTCGCTACATATGTCCAAATTGTGATATCTTTACCATTCTGAAAACTACACACGAAGGGCTACAACCTTTGTTTTTAAATCATCTCAAACATCCTTGTAAATCAAAAGATATGAGCTTCCGAAGTAGGACCATTGAAATGTTTCCCGCCGCGACCGCACTGCATTTTGTGCAGTTCGCACAACACCTATCACGGCCACACTTCATTTTGTTCGGACCGCGCTGGTGGGGTCCGAGGCCTACAACCCTTTTGGACCTGCTACAGCTACGATTTCGGCCTAAAAAATCCTGGAACCTAACTGGAACCCCCCGGAACTTTAAACCAATTGTACCAACACATCCTATGACATCGTTCAAACTTGTTCAAAACTTCGGAATGCTCACAACAACATCAAATCACAAATTTAACATAGGATTCAAGCCTAAGAACTACAAGAACTCTTAAATTATGCTTTCGATCAAAAAGTCTATCAAATCTCGTTCGAATGACCTGAAATTTTGCACACACATCCCAAATGACATAACGAAGCTATTGTCACTCTCAGAATTCCATTCCAACCTCTATATCAAAATTTTTCCGATCAACCAGAAAACGCCGAAATCTCAATTTCGCCAATTCAAGCCTAAACCTTCCACGGACTTCCAAAATGCATTCCGATCACGCTTCTATGTCCCAAATCATCCAACAGAGCTAACCAAATCATAAAATTTCTGATCCGAGATCATATACAAAGAAGTCAAATCTTGGTCAAACCTTTCAAATTTCAAGCTACAAACTGAGAATTGTTCTTCCAAATTCGTTCCGATTTCCCTGAAAACTCAAACCAATGATTTACATAAGTCATATTACACCACACGGGGAAAGCCATACCTAAGAACTGGCGATCGAAGTGCAAAATCTCAAAATGACCGGTCGGGTCGTTACATCCTCCCCCACTTAAACATACATTCAACCTCGAACGTGCCTAGAGTTGTTCTAAAAGCCAACCAATTGCTGAATAACCTTACCATGCATATACCCGGGGGGTGATCCCATCTCACCCTATCTCACATAGGTCTGATAACACAATATGACTGAAAGTTCACAATCCATCCTAGTCCATAAACCATTGAATCACATTTCCACTTCTAAAATCATCAACATGATCAGAATCTCACATTTATACTGTGAATACGTCCGAACAAGCTGTAACAGACCATATATGCTATCTCCGGTGCAATCACATGATATACCACATAACTCAACACTTGTAGTGATAACTCCTAACCACAGCAGTTGCACACAACATTCGCATACCGATAGAAAAACTCTTATCAATTAAAGTTTCATCCCAAAACTTTCATATACTACTAATGATAACTAAGATATGCGGTAAGCCATTACCATTTCCCAGATCAACCATTCATGAAGCCACTTCTTCCTTGGTCAATACCACATCAAATTTCTGAACCGAAGCTCGGTACTATCCTTCCAACATGCTGAAATCGCATCCGTTCGTATTTATTAATGATCCCAACGATATCCTCTAACCCAAGACATTACTATAGTGACATGACACATCAATACAGGCCTAAGCCACAACTTGCACGATACACGTACCAATACGCAATAGTCCGAACATACTCAAATCATGAAAATGATTCAAATGAAAGAGTTGTACCTCAAGCTCACCAGTACCACCACAACACAAGGCTGAGAGCCTGTCTCACATCATAGGAATAGAACACATGAATCTAACCCGTAAGGTCATACCTCCACATAACTTCACTGCGATGTGCGACCCTATCCAACACTGCTCCACATGAACCACCTTAAGTCACTATGCTCGAAATCGACAACCACGTATAACTCGATGTCTGGAAACAAAGCAATCATCATACCTACGGTGAAGAAAATAACATATACCACACTAGCCCGAAAGGACATAACCGACACACCATTCATCGAGCAATACCCAATCACTCTTCCTGCTCGACTTCCACTATGAAACCCCAATAGAACCGCACCATTTGTGCCCATAACCAACAAATCATGCACCTTGCAACCCAGAAAGGTAAGTCATAGACCTCCTCAGATTAGTGATAAGCTCAATAACAATTGAATCAACACATCCCTCAACAATACAATTTGGTGCCAACCAAGCCGGCTCAAGTTAGAACACGCATCTACATTGGCCTGCCAAATCAAGGAGGTCCTGAAGTTGCTCCTTCTACCCCCATAACTCTGTCGGTGCCATACGATACACGATGCCCGGCATCAAATCAATACCGAAATCCACAACCATGCCCGGCGGTATGCCCAACCACAAGAAACACATTCGAAAAGTCCCTCACCACCGGAACTAAATCAATGGTAGAAGCCTCTGCACTGACAGCTATCATGAAAACACAACTAAGAAAAACAATCTGAACCCAATATCACATCCAAAATCTAACATACCAAGCAACAAAAGATCCGTTCAGGTCTCCAAATCCCGATAGTCACTAAACAGTGCCGATACACACGACTCACAACCACCACATAGCTTGAATATGAGAACTTCTAGCCTCCAATCCATATGGAACATGAATCAATACACTTGATCCCAATTCCACTGTCTGAATGCATACCACAACTCAAATACCCAATCATTCCATGAAAGATACTCTAAAATTCCCTTGTGTCATTAAGCAAACTCGAATATCAGTAGTCGATCTAACAAGAAAATACCGCAATATTACTAAATCACCATCAACTTAATCTCATTGCCCTTTTATGAAACATATACCCTCGTCAAATCACTCCAATTAGCAATACCATTTCCTCAATCATCTGAAGATCATTCCTCTAATCAGCTTAAACTGCCCGTGCTGCCTAAGAATTTTATGAACTTCCTTTCAGAACCAAACTGCAACCTCACACACATAATTCTCAATCATTTACAACATACCGCATAACCCATACCATTCTAGGATAACTATGAGAACTTCATATCACTTTCGAACCGCAAGAAACTATGCATTCCATTAGCCAAGAACTTCTCATTGATCCCATCTAGAAAAGAACCAGTATACATCTCATTCTCCTCATGCCAATAGGAAAATATACATCTCCAACCAAGGTAGGAACCATCAAGAACTCCCCGAATTCCATTTGTACAACCCTAACTCATCAAGACTGAATCCTTCTAACTCAACCGAGCTACACATGACTCTAAAATCCAAAAGAATTGTCGCGAAACACCTGTAGAGACTCATTACCCGATAAGCATCCAAAGAGTTAATCATATCCTTACCACATCGATCCGAACCACTACCAAGCTATACCATCTATCCGAGTTTCCTTCTGATTTACCTTTAACTTGATACTCCTTCCTGCTATAACATCACAATTCCTCAACCCAAACTTACCACACGGGACCCAAGCATAAAGCCACACCGTCTAAGACCCATAGGCCGCTGAATACTCTCTTATCTATTCCTAAAGGCACAACATTCAAAATACTTTACTCTGAGGAAACTTGTTGCAAATCTAAATCTGTTACCTTTACCTTCCTGATACTGATAGCTAGTATCCCATAATTGATATAGAAGTGACACAAGTCTTGGCACCCTCTAATGTAAACCTCAGTTTCTAGCCAAATTATACACTTGAAAAATCTCCAATTATTACCTGAAAGTCTTAAACCTGTTAGAACCATTTCCGAGAATCATCCACTCTACTCAAACTGCAATTAGCCTGATCAATGAACTGTCAACCCGTGCCTCACTAGCACTCTGACACCGCAGAATGTAACCTTATTCCAGTACAACCAAGCAACTTCCTGCTCTATGCACCGAGAATCCTTTACAAACAACAACTCAAGACATTATGTGATTCTCACACACCTATGAAGCATGATATATCCTTTGTTAAGAATTTTCCTTTACTCGAGCCATCCTCGATCTCAATCTCCATAAGCCATGACTAATTCTCCCGAACGCCTCGAACTGGGACCAACATAACACATAACCGTGCAATCAACTAATCAATAGCAGACTTCCCCACTTGGGCTCAATGCTATAGATCAAAACACACTCAAAAACTCATAACACATATACTCTATTGCTGCCATAATACCATAGTGAGGTTAAACTCAAATCCTTTAGTACTTTAGATCTTCTACAAATCTCGCATTCACTCTCACAATAGCTAAGACCACTCTCACAAGCGACCCAAAATTCAAATTTCCACACTTATATTTCATTTGTACATAAGATCTTCTAACAGACATATAAGAATCACACAACCTCAGAACACTTCACAGGAGATAGCCTACCTGCTTTGCCTTCAATTAACATTTCTGTATACCTTCCACCGTCACAAACATTACACAATCACTTAGTCTTCATGAGTTTGAAATCATACCAAAACATAAAATTTACTTCACTCACAACTGGGAAACATGAAAAGAGTCTTCACACGCCCATAACTCGGGGCTATACCTCGAATCAAGATGGAATCCAAGCATTTAATAGATCTTATATACTCCAGCAGACACTTCTAGTCGCTTCCAAATCATGTGGATACATCTCGCAGTACTAACATACTCATCACATAGTTATCCAGCCGTTACTTCCACTAACAGGGACAATACCAAACATATATGTTCAAAAACACTTGCTCACACAATCAGCACCTCGGTGCTAAAGAAATAGGCAAAGATCTGGCCTCAAGTCCTCCAGACCGGCCCAATATCAACTCAACGAGATCACATCTTGCCCCTCGATCGGAGAATCACAAGCCATCGATGCACATCTGATACTGAGCGCTCATGCGCGCATACGAATGCGTGGAAGGAATTCAAAGAGTTACATTTAAGGCTGAATCAAGGACGCACGATAAGAATTCAAGATTGTGATGTTTTCCTAAAGGTTTTGTAGCCTCTCGAGGATAAATACAGACGTCTCTTTACCGATTCACGAGACTCTACTAAACCTGCTCATGACTCGTGAGACCTATGTAACCTAGGCTCTAATACTAACTTGTCACGACCCTAACCCCGAACCCAGTCGTGATGGCGCCTCTCGTGAAGACAAGGACAGCCAGTTCAACCCAACTCAACTTTTAAAGAAGTTAATCAACATGAAAATAGTCTAAATATGATTTAAACAATACTAAATAGCGGAATTAATGATAATAAGTAGCGGAAATACAACCCGACATAGCCCTAACCGGGGTGTCACAAGTCATGACCATCTACTAAGGTATAAATACAACTGAAAGTCTGAAGTGTACAAATATAGACTAATGAATAAAGAGAGAGAGAGAGAGATAAGCAGTGCTGCGAACGCCGGCAACCACCTTGCTAAACTCCGATGACTCTGCCTCCAATCATCCAAAACCCGCTATCGGGTGTATAAATACCTGAATCTGCACACAAGGTGCAGAGAGTAAAGTGAGTACTCTAACTCAATGAGTAATAATCATAACTAAAGTCTGAATGGTAAGAAATCACGTAAAGCATATCAAGATGTTGTATAGAAGCAGTTCAAAAACCAATGAGAAAGTAGTGAAAATGTACAAATCTCTTAAAATATCTTATCTCAGTTTAAACTTCTTTGAAAATGACTTTTTCAACAGTTAAGCAAATGAATGCAAAACAGTTAGTGTAGATAATCATAGAAATCCTCCCCTCGGGCACAAGTACCACAGTTAATCAGGTGAATGATCGGTAAATATGAAAGATAAACACATAAAGGTTCGCCCCTCGGGCACAATATCAACAACTCTGCCCTTCGGGAAATATCTCTGAACAATACCAGCCCCTATGGTAATCACATAGAACAATATCAGCCCCTCGGGCTATATCTCACATCACAATGGGTACCCGCGCTCACTGGGGTATACAGACTCCGAGAGGGGCCCCTACGGCCCAAGCGCAATATCAAGCTATCTCGTGGCATCAAATCTAGGTCCTCGACCTCATATCAGTCAAGCCACCTCATGGTGTATATATATCAGGCCCTCGAGCTCATAAACAATATCAAGAAGCCACCTCGTGGCGTACATATCTCAGGCCCTCGGCCTCAAATCAGTATCAATGTTTCCTCACAACTAGGACCCCGGCCTTACTCAGTCAAAAATACTCACAAGCCCCTCGGGCATTAGTAAAACAGTATTTCTAAGCCCAAAACATCATTTAAAATATCATTTAAGTCTCAAAACGGAGTAAAAATGGCTTAGTAAAATAGTGGAAAATAACATGACTGAGTTCAATTAATAAGACAAAATAGTGAGAAAATAGTAATAAAAATCCTCGAAGGGTTCAAATAGTTGGTACGAAGCCCAAATATGACAATCAGCCCAAATCATGATGATAACATATAAGTTTCAGTAAAATACGCAGTAAAATCATCAGTCGGGACGGACCAAGTCATAATACCCAATAGTACACGACCCCACGCTCATTATCAAGCGTGTGCCTCACCTCAATATAGCACTACGATGTGCAATCCGGGGTTTCAACCCCTCAGAGCATCATTTACAATCATTACTCACCTCAAACCGGCTAAATCTCTAACTCGCGACGCCTTTGCCCCTCGAATCGGCCTCCACGCGCGTCGAATCTATCCAAAATCAGAACGAATATGTCACAATATGCTAAGGGAACAAAGCCCAAGCGAAACCAATCAACAAAGGGCAAGATTCCCAAAATTACCAAAACCCGAGCCCCGGCCCACGTCTCAGAATTATATAAAATTTACATTTTTAGAGTCCTCATACCCTCACGAGTCTACCATACCAAAATTATCCAATTCCGGTACCATTTGGTCCTTCAAATCATCATTTTATATTTTTGGAAGATTCCATAACTTTTCTTCCCAAATTCCATCACAAATCACGAATTAAATGATGAATTCAATGATAGATTCATGTATTCTAGCCAAATTTGAGTTAGAATCACTTACCCCGATTAATTTCTTGAAAAACCTTCGAAATATTACCAAAATCCGAACTTTCTAGGTCACAATATTAAATAAAATCCAAAACCTCGTATTTATAGAGTACCCCATAGATTTCCACCTCTGCGGACCACAAAAGAAATGACTGCGGCCGCACACGTTTTCATCTGCAGTGACAGGCTTTGGTATTTTGACCATACCTTTCGTTATAGATGTCCAAATTGTGATATATTTACCTTTCTGGAAACTAGACTCGAAGGGCTACAACTTTCGGTTTTGAATCATCTCAAAATTTCTTGTAGATCAAAAGATATGAGCTTCCGAAGTAGGACCAATGAAATGTTCCACACCGCGGCCGCACTGCATTTTGTGCGGTACGCACAGCACCTACCGCAACTGCACTTCATTTTGTGCGGACCGCGCTGGTGGGTTCCGAGGTTTGCAATATTTCTGGACCTGCTACAGCTATAATTTTTGGCCTAAAACATCCTAGAACCCCCCAGAACTTCAAACCAATTATACCAACACATCCCATGACATCGTTCAAACTTGTTCAAAACTTCGGAATGCTCACAACAACATCAAATCATCAATTTAACATAGGATTCAAGCCTAAGAACTCCAAGAACTCTTAAATTATGCTTTCGATCAAAAAGTCTATCAAATCTCGTTCGAATGACCTGAAATTTTGTACACACATCCCAAATGACACAACAAAGCTACTGTCACTCTCGGAATTCCATTCCGACCTCTGTATCAAAATCTCTCCTATCAACCGAAAAACGCCGAAATCTCAATTTCGCCAATTCAAGCCTAAACCTTCCGGGGACTTCCAAAATGCATTCCGATCACACTCCTAAGTCCTAAATAACCCAACGAAGCTAACCAAATCATAATATTTCCAATCCGAGATCATATACAAATAAGTTAAATCTTGGTCGAACCTTTCAAATTTTAAGTTACAAACTGAGAATTGTTCTTCCAAATTCGTTCTGATTTCCCTGAAAACCCAAACCAACGATTTACATAAGTTATATTATACCACACGGGGCAAGTCATACCCGAGAACTGGCGATCGAAGTGCAAAAGCTCAAAACGACTGATCGGGTTATTACAAATATGTATAGAATATAACATAAAGCTAACAAGGAAAAGACATCAGTATAAGACCACCAACAGGAGGATCAGAAATTTACAATCAATAGTGAAAATAATAGAAGCACGAATAGCAAAAAGAAATAGACGGGTAATAAAGAAATGGATGACAACTCAATCAATCAAATCGTTTCTAATGCACTATTTATGTAACAATCTGGCCGGTCATTTTGAGTGTTATAATCTCAATCCCCTATTAACTACTTTTCCCATATATATTTTCTGCTATTGTGACTTGTCAGGAGGTTTTATTTTAGTTTTTGGAGAGTTTTGGGACACTTAGCCCCTAATTGAAGGCTTAAATCTTAAGATTTGGATCGTAGTCTGAACTGTATGAAGATGACTCCAAAATGAGGTTCTATCAATTATGTTAGTTCAGTTGGGTGATTTTGGGCTTAGGGGCGTGTCTAGATTATATTTTGGAGGTTCGTAGCTCATTTAGGCTTGAAATGGCAAAAGTCGAAATTTTGGAGATTTGGACCACTAGTGTAATTTTTGATATCAGGGCCAGATTTTGATTCTGGAAGTTGAACTGGATCCTTAGTATTGATTATGATTTATGTGTAACATTTGGGGTCAATTGGACGTGGTTTGATAGGTTTCGGCACCGGTTATGGAAATTTGAAGTTTCAAGTTCTTTAAGTTTGAATTGGAGGGTATTTTGTGATTTTATTGTTGTTTGATGAGATTTGAGTGCTTGACTAAGTTTGTAATGGTATTTTAGGATTGGTTGGTATGTTTGTTGAGGTTTCAGGGCCTCAGGTAAGTTTCAGGTGCTTAACGGATCATTTTTGGACTTTGGGAGTTGGCCGATTTTCTGGTATTTTGTTGCAGAGATTTTCTTCATCGTGTTCGCGAAGGCATATAGGAGGATGACTCAAGTTTGTTCTTCACGTTCGTGAAAATGTTCTCATGTTTGCGAAAATATTGTCAGTGGAAGCATCGCGAACGCGTTCACATAGAGGAAGTGAGGCATCTGGGGACCCCAGCCATTTGGTCTACGCGTTCGCGTAGTATGTGTCGCGTTCGCGAAGCATCAGGGTTCTAAAGGTACGTGTTCGTGACTGGACCCTCGCGTTCATGAAAGAGGAACTTTGGGTTAGTGGAATTTTTTTATATGCGAACACGAGAGGGTAGTTGCGTTCGCGAAGAAGGATTCACTGGGCAGATATAAGCTTTTCAAAAACGAGGGTTAACCAATTTATCAAAACTTGAGTTTGGGAGCTCGGATTTGGACGAGATTTTGAGAAATTTTTAGATATATCAATTATGTAATGATTCTTAACTCGATTTTGGTTGTATATCACTAATCTATCATTAATTTTATCATTCAATTTCGGATTTGAGATAAAAATTGGGAAAATTTGAAAGAAGTTCTTCAACAGAGATTTTGAGTTTTGATTGAGGTTTTGGCAGCGAATTTGGATAATTTTGGTATGTCTGAACTCGTGAGTGAATGGGTGTTCACATTTAGTGACTTTTACCCGATTTCAAAACGTGGTCCCGGGGAGGCTTTTTTGGCAATTTTTTAATTTCTTGCCTTAGCTTTGATTTCATTAGCTAGATTAATTTCATGTAGCTATATTTATGTTCTGTAATTGGTTTTGGCTAGATTTGGGCCATTCGGAACCGGATATTCTTGTAAAGAGCATGTTACAGATTGATTTGAGTTTGGTTCGAGGTAAGTGGCTTGTTTAACCTTGTGAGAAGGAACTCCCATTAGGATTGGTACTGTTTTAGATATGTGAGCGTCGTGTACGTGAGGTGACGAGTACGTACACGGGCTAATTGTTGTAAAATCCCCATTTTCACTGAGTAATAATCTGTTCTTCTTCTTATTTGAGTTATATCAGCATGTGTAGTATCTTGTTAGCTTAGAATAGCATGTCCACTTGCTTTAATTGCTTATCTAAACTCTGTGCAGTATGTTTAGTGAAATTCCTACTTTTCCTTGATTTGCATTTAGTCTAAACTGTAGGTTCTCTTGCTGTAACTGTTACTTCCGTTGTTTGAACTGCATATTTACTTTGGGAATACGGAATGGTATTCCGGTAGATCTCTCTGTTTTGCATATTTACTTTGGGACTTTGGAACGGTATGCTGGTAGATCCCCATGTTCTGCATATTTACTTTGAGATTACGGAACGGTATTTCGGTAAATCCCCTTGCACATTTACTTTGGGACTATGAGACGGTATTTCGGGAGACTCTCGCCGCCCATACTCTAGAGCAGCGAGTTCACGTTGGTCAGGTTCTAGGTGTCATAGAGACACAACCTGTGGTCTCATTTCAGAAGGTGGTAGAGATCGCTCACCGGGTAGAGGACCGGTGGGTCCAGGAGAGAGAGTAAAGAGAGGATAGGAGACCTCATAGACCGGAGAGATCCACTAGTCCTTATTTTAGAGGCAGGGTACGACATTGTAGAGGTTTTGTGTTCGCATAGAGTTTTATGTGTTCATGGGTCTCAAAGTACCTGTATCGCACAGTTCCCACAGCTCTGTCAGCAGTGAGGTTGTTTTAATTGTGGATACACTCACCGTGTGGTGAGGATTTGCCCCAGAATTAGGAGGAGTGCACCTCCATAGACTTTTCAGGCAGCGCGTGCCCAACTAGGTCCCCAAGGCATGATTCCAGCACCAGCTGCTACTCCACCTGCTTAGCCAGCTCGAGGTGGAGGTCGGGGAGGTAGAGGTTGCCTTAGAGGGGAAGTCCATGCCAGATACTATGCTCTTCCTACTCGTACAGAGGCTGTTGTTTCTGATTTTGTCATTACAAGTATTGTTCCGGTCTGTCATAGATATGCATCAGTTCTTTTCGATCCACGTTCCCCTTATTCCTATGTGTCCTCATATTTTGCCCCTCATTTGAGCGTATCTCGGGATTCTTTGAGTTCCCCTATTTATGTGTCTACTCCTATAGGAGATTCTCTTGTCGTGGACCATGTGTATCGGTCATGTTTGATTACTCTCAGCGGTATTTGAGATCTGAGTTGATTTATTATTCTCAGCATGGTAGATTTTGATGTTATCTTGGGCATGGACTTGTTGTCGCCCCATTATGCTATTCTTGATTGTCACGCTAAGACCATGACACTGGCTATGCTAGGTATATCGTGATTAGAGTGGAGGGGTACCTTTGATTACACTCCCAGTGGAGTTAGTTCATTTCTTAAAGCTCAACGAAAGGTTGAGAAGGGGTGTGACGCGTATCTAGCTTATGTGTGAGATGTCAGTACTGATACCCTACAGTTGAGTCCGTCCTAATAGTGAGGGATTTCCCTCATGTATTTCCAGCTGATCTTTCGGGCATGCCGCCCGACAGAGATATCGACTTTGGTATTGATTTGTTGCCGGGCACTCAGCCCATCTCTATTCCTCTATATCATATGGCTCCTCCTGAGTTGAAGGAGTTGAAGGAACAGTTACAGGAACTGCTTGATAAGGGCTTCAATTCGTCCCAATATGTCACCTTGGGGTGCTCCTTTCTTGTTGTGAAGAAAAAGGATGGTTCTACGTGTATATTCATTGATTATCGCAAGTTGAACAAAGTCACAGTGAAGAACAGGTATCCTTTGCCTCGTGTTGATGACCCATTTGATCAGTTACATGGTACCAGAGTGTTTTTCAAGATTGACTTGCGTTTATGTTATCATCAGTTGAAGATTCGAGAGCCAGATATCACGAAGACTGCTTTCAGGACTCGGTATGTCCATTACGAGTTTCTTATGATGTCATTTGGGTTGACCAACACCCTAGCAACATTTATGCATTTAATGCATGGTGTATTTCGGCCTTATCTTGACTCATTCGTCATTGTCTTTATTGATGACATTCTATTGTACTCCCGGAGTCGGGAAGATCATGAGCAACACCTGAGGACTGTGCTTCAGACCTTGAGAGAGAAGAAATTATATGTAAAGTTCTCAAAATCTGAGTTCTAGTTGGATTCAGTGGCATTTTTGGGTCACGTAGTATTGAGTGAAGGGATCAAGGTTGATCCAAAGAAGGTGGAGGTAGTGCAAAGTTGACCTAGACCATCCTCAGTTACAGAGATCCAGAGCTTCCTTGGTTTGGAGGGGCATTGCCATTGATTTGCTAAGGTATTCTCATCTATTGTAACGCCTATGACCCGGCTGACCCAGAAGGATGCTCTGTTCAGATGGACAGAGGAATGTAAGGAAACCTTTCAGAAGCTCAAGACAGCTTTGACTACAGACCCAGTATTGGTATTGCCTTCAGGTTCGGGGTCTTATACTATTTATTGTGATGCGTTGCGAGTTGGTATCGAAGCGGTGTTGATGCAGGACTATAGAATGATTGCCTACGGGTCCTATCACGACCCAAAATCCCTCCGAAGGAGTCGTGATAGCACCTAATCTCTAAACTAGGTAAGCCTAGCATTAACAGAAATAACATTGATATTCACTAACTTCAAATAAGATAACTCTAAACACTTATAATTTTCAAAACCGGTAGTACAAGTCATAAGCCTTTCTAGGAGTAGTTATAGATAATAAATATATCATTGTTCTGGAACAAAAGGAACCAATGGAAATAAGTACAAATGAAGGTGACTCTGAGGCATGCGAACGCAGCAATAGGTTTACCTTGAGTCTCTACCGCGACGATCCACGTAGCTACTATCGATCAAATACTAGAATATGTACAAAATGTACATAAGTGTAGTATGAGCACACCACAGTGGTGCCCAGTAAGTATCAAGACTAACCTCGGTGGAGTACTGACGAAGAACAATTAAGACACCTACTGGTCAAATAAATTGAATATGATATGGTAATAAACTATTAAGATAAAGATAACAAAGTAATATCAACAGCAGGGAGAAATCAAACTACAAACAGTAGAGACAATAAAGGGAAACACAGATGGAAATGAAAGATAACCAAGTAAATTAGCACCAACATAGTTGGGACACGGACAAGTAAAAAATGTGCTTGAATAAAGAAGGCGATGTTAACTCAATCAATCACATCATTACTGATACATAATTCCGAATCCTCGATGTCTCATATCATAACCTCAATTTCCAAATCGTTAGCACGCATGGCACCTTGTGCCCATATATTTCTATCTCACTTTGAACAACAACATCCTCATGCTACCCAATACATAATATCCGTAACAAATGCAATTAAGATGTTCAAGGAGTCTCATTCATACAATATAAGGTAAATTACGGTTTCTAAACCAATTAGGAAATCAACGAGAAAGATGAAGTTATTTTTAGAAATCGTTTGAGTGAAGAAAATACTCTTTTCAAATAAAAATACAACATCAAATAAATTATTGCCTTTAATATAGGTTTTATTAAATTAACAGTTAATAAAAATTTCTTTTTAAATAAAATACAACCTCAGGCGATTTAAGGAAATTTAATTAAGAAACTAATTGAAATAAAAATATAACAATTATTGGAATTTGAAATATTGAAATGTATATATAAATACGACGAGTTCAGATTGAAAAGTCATACAAAGTAGCGTAATATTAATTCCTTTATTTTAAATCACGATATTACTAACAACTTAGCAGGACAAGAGGAAATGATTCAACGTAGTAAATTTACTTGGAAAATTAATTCACCAGAGTAATAGTTTCAGGATAGGAATTAAAGGAACAACGGCAAGTCAATAACTCAATATCAATAACTCGATCCTTAAAACTCAGTGGAACCCGAATACAAGTTATCAAGGTCTTGAACAAATGAACTAGGGTCTTATCAGTATCCAGCTATAACCAATCCTTAAGTGAAATGTAATACTATCGAAGAACTTGCACAGTCAGAGAGGAATACATAAGCACATATATTGATGCGGGCGCATCCCGATCCCACCAATCCTCCCTCTTCCTCCGCAATAATTACAATAAGAGTAAATAATACATATATATGTTGAGGCACGTAACCCGATCCCACCAATCCTCCCTTATTCCTCCGTAACAATTACAATAAAAGTAAATAATAAATATATATGTTGCGGCGCACAACCCGATCCCACCAGTCCAACCTTATTGCTCCTTAATATATCACCCTTATTTCTCCTATTGCGCCGTGCAACCCGATCCCACCTATCCACCCTTATTACTCATGTTGCGGCATGCAACCCGATCCCACCAGACAATATCAATTCTCTCTTATTCCTCCATAATATATCACCTTTATTCCTCCTGTTGTGGCATGCAACCCGATCCCACCTGACAAAAGCTTAAATTTACAACAACAACTCAACAACTCAACAATTCAATTACAAGAATTTCTACTACCAAGAGTATGAGTACAAGACAACAGGAGAATCATGTAAAAATCAAAGGAATACAACAACCTTTACAAAAATAACAAGACATGTAAGGCACGTGATAACTACACAGGTAATAACAACAATTTAGACAAGTAGCATCAATGCATAGAGTCATAGAGGAACTCACAATTAAGAATTAACAAAACAACAAGAAAGGCAATAACTTCAACTACGAGCAAGAGATAAATAAATGCTAACAACATCATATAGAGCATGTAAGTGTAGCCTAACAACATGATACCATATATTATGACAATTTGATCAAAGGCATGAAAAACGATGAGACAATCAAACTGGTCAACACGACATAAAAACTGTGTACCCACTCGTCGCCTTACGTACACAGCTTTCACATATCAATATAGCACAATTGACTCAATTCCTGAGGGATGATTTCCCCCACCCAAGGTTAGGCAAGATAGTTACCTCAATTCGGCCAACTCAATAACTCAATTTAGCTTTTCCTTTACCAATTCACCATCCCTCGGCCCAATCTAGCCAAAGAAGACTTAAATCATCAAATAATGCAAGAGAAAATAATTTTAATTAACAAAGCTATGATCCTTCTACAATTTGTAAAAAGTTAACAAAATTCAACTCCCTAGGCCCGCACCTCGGAACCCAACAAAATTTACTAAACTCAAACACCCATTTAATTACGAGTCCAACTATATTATTTTCACTCAAATCAGACTTTGAATCGATATTCAAAACTCAAAAGTTCACTTTATGAAATTTTAGACAAACCCCCCAAATTTTACTTTAAACTTATCAATCAAATGCCTAAAACAAAGATGGATTTATGAAATATAACCAAAATCGAGTATAGAAGACTTACCTCAATCCATATTGTGAAAATCACCTCCAAATATTGTCTAAATCTGAGCTCCCAACTCAAAATATGACCAAATGAACAAACTTTTGATATTAAGTATTTTTGTCTAGTTGTTCTGCCTCTTTTTACATGCCACATGATCTTGAAACTCGCTTTTGATGCCTCCAATAGATTCCTTATGAAATTTCAGTCAAGTTAGGCTTTTGAATTACTCTATTTGACCTTATAATGAAGGAGATATGTTGGTTTCAATATTTGAAAATATTGTAGATTTTTAAAAGTCGCAATTTCGTAATTAATCTGAAAAAAATCTGACAACTCAGTTCTTAGCAAAATGACCATAAAATCCTCATACGATATCTAGATATGACGATTCTTTTTGCTATGACTCCTTAATTACGATATGGATCTAATGCTTCAATCAAACAGAAATCGGACCTCATTTGTTTAATGTGGTATCATTTATGCTTGAAGAAACGACGTCGAAACATAAGAAAAACGAGCTCAACACAACCCAAACCTATTCGAAACTCACCCGAGCCTCTCGGGACCCCGCACGAATATATCAACAATTCCCATAACAAAACACGGACCTACTCAAGGTCTTAAGTCACGCATAACAACATCGAAATGATGAAATGCACCTCAAATCAAACTTTTGACTTTTAAAAAGTCGCACCGAAACATATCAAATCAACTCGGAATGAACTCAAATTTTGCACACAAGTCCTAATACATCATACACAGCTACTTGTGCCCCAAACTATCGGGTGAAGTGCAAATTCTCAAAACGGCCGATCGGGATGTTACATTCTCCTCCACTTAATCATACGTTCGTCCTCGAACGTGCCTAGAGTCGTTCCAAAAACCATCAACCACTGCATGAGCCCACCATACATACACCCAAGGGTGATTCCCCATCACCCAAACCGATGTCGTACTGACAATGCAACTAAACTGAAGGTCTCACCTCATCCTTAGTTCAAAACCTTAGGACATAACTCCAACCTCAACATCTGAAATTAATCATGGGACCCGAATCTCGCATCATCTCACTGTATAAAATTGAACAAGCTGAATCAAGCCATAATTTCAACCCATGGTACAAACACATGATGTTACACACAACTCAAATGCCCGTAGCAATAACTTTTGACCACCATAGCTGCCCAAATAACATTTTGGACGTCGGTAATACACTTCACATTGAATATAACCTTATTCCGGACCTCCAAAATGCTGCCCATGATAAAGAAACATTCGGGAACTCATAACTGCCCATGAAGTCAACAAATCAAGAAACTTTCTCATCCGTCAAGGGTCATTGCCCAAATCTTAGCAGAGTCCCCATGGTACAAACACATGATGTTCCACACAACTCAAATGCCCATAACAATAACTTCTGACCACCATAGCTGCCCAAATAACATTCTGGATGTCGGCAATACACTTCACACTGAATAGAACCTTATTTCGGACCTACATAATGCTGCCCATGATAAAGAAACATTTGGGGACTCATAACCGCCCATGAAGTCAACAAATCAAGACTCTCTCATCCGTCAAGGGACATTGCCCAAATCTTAGCAGAAACAGCCTCATACTTCCAAACACACCTCACCCCCAATACAATAGTGCAAATCCCAGGTTTAAGAACCTCATCTCAACCAATACAAGCAGCCCAACTAACAACCCATCACAGAACCACACGGATTCTCACGCTACTCAGCATGTACACCATTTGATTTGCGTAGTTGAGTTTGAGTATGGAAATTTTTGCTATCCAATAATGCAAAAACTTCAACATTTTCCAATAATCAAATTATTGGGCCTTGAGGCTTTTGAGGTTGAAGTCTTGACGCTACTCAGCACGCTACTCAGCATGTACACCATTTAAAATTTTTACACCATTTTACTGAACCATGCCACTAGCCACAGATCTACAACCCAAAACTCAAGGTCCTTTCCAAAATGCACGCTATTCACATATGCTATCCAATAATGCTAACATTCTATTAAATTCTGATATACATCCAGGAGAAAACCATAATGTATAACATTTTCATTGTACACATAGCAGACAACCTACTCAAACTGTGACCAACACCATCGAGAACTCTCTAAGATTCGCCTGTACGCAACTAAGCCATCAGGACTGCACCTCCTCACTCAACCGAGTCACACAAACCATCCAATCCAAGAGTACTTCCACAAATGCCGATAGAAAATTCTTATTCAAAAGGACCAATTACCTCCATTGCTATGTTGACCCAACACCATAGACCTGACCCATTTCTTCGGATACTCCTTGTCTTTCTGCTAGGGTACTACTTCTCCCCATCAATGTGCAATGCTTCCAATTAAAACCCAAGTGTAGATAATCCTAGTACAAACCATGTAGCCTAGAAGCTAATAAACCACAACATTTCCTTTGAAACACCTTGTTCTGCTGCAAATATGATTGCCCACGCTAAATAGACCTTCTACAAATCTGGAGTTGTTGCTTCGACTCTCATTGATACTGAAATATAGATTCATTAATAACGCAGAAACATCGTAAGCCCCAATATCATCCCATACAAGATCTCAGGCCTTAGTCATATACAAATTTTGAAAACCTTCCAATAACACATATATACATACCTCCGGGCAGAACTTATGTAAATCTGACTTTGCAATCTGAATGCCATTAGTGGACTCCTTCACTTGGCGCGAATCCATAGAAAAAGAACATCTGATGATTGGGAAAAGTAACCTCAGAGCTCGCACAACACCAATCACATGGTATTCCAATACCACCACTATCCTCAATCAACGTCCACCGCATGACCTTGCCATAATCTCGACGACTAGTCAACTAATTAAACCTTCTCAAGCTCGCACTCATCAACCAGATGCCGGAACCCGGTGCACCTCCATATGAATAACTGAATAACCTCTCAAGACCCCTATATCTTCAGTCTGGACGACACATTGAGACAATGTCTAAGCATCCCTGACTCCCTCGTAGCCCATCTGTAGCATCACGAACCACTGGCGCATGGCGGACACTAAGAGCGCAATATCATAAAAGAGTGGATGTAAAGGAACGTAAGTTATATGCTTCAAGTTGAATCAATAATACATAATAAGGAATGGAAGAAGTGAGATTATCCTAATAGTTTTGTAGCCTCTCGAAGATAAGTACAGACGTCTCTGTACCGATCCATAAGACTCTACTAAACCTGCTTAAGACTCATAGCACCTATGAACCTAGAGCTCTGATACCAACTTGTCACGACCCAAAATCCTACCTAAGGAGTCATTATGGCACCTAGTCTCTAAAGTAGGTAAGCCTAGCATTAACAGAAATAACATTGATATTAACTAACTATAAATTAGATAACTCTGAACATTTACAACTCCCAAAACCGGTAGTACAAGTCATATGCCTTTGTAGGAATAGTTATACATAATAAATGCATCACTGTTCCGGAACAAAAGAAACCAATAGAAATAAGTACAAATGAAGGTGACTCTGGCGCCTGCGAACGTAGCAGCAGGTTTACCTTGAGTCTCTACTACGATAATCCACGCAGCTACTATAGATCAAATACTTGGATTTGTACAAAAATGTACACAAGTGTAGTATGAGCACACCACAGTGGTGCCCAGTAAGTATCAAGACTAACCTCGATGGAGTAGTGACAAGGAACAATCAAGACACCTACTAGTCAAATAAATTGAACAGGATATGATAATAAACTATCAAGATAAAGATAACAAAGTAATATCAACAGCAGGGAGAAATCAAACTACAAACAGTAGAGACAATAAAGGGAAACACGGATGGAAATGAAAGATAACCAAGTAAATTAATACCAACATAGCTGGGACACAAACAAGTAAAAAATGTGCTCGAATATAGAAGGCGATGTTAACTCAATCAATCACATCATTACTGATACATAATTCTGAATCATCGATGTCTCATGTCATAACCTCATGGCACCTTGTGCCCATATATTTCTATCTTACTTTGAACAACAACATCCCCGTGCTACCCAATATATAATGTCCGTAACAAATGCAATTAAGATGTTCAAGGAGTCTCATTTATACAACATAAGGTAAATTACAGTTTCTAAACCAATTAGGAAATCAACGAGAAAGATGAAGTTATTTTTAGAAATCGTTTGAGTGAAGAAAATACTCTTTTAAAATAAAAATACAACATCGAATAAATTATCGCCTTTAATATAGGTTTTATTAAATTAACAACCTATATTTGTTTTTAATAGAAATTCCTTTTTAAATAAAATACAACCTCAGACGGTTTAAGAAAATTTAATTGAGAAACTAGTTGAAATAAAATTATTACAATTATTGGAATTTGAAAAATTTAAATGTATATATAAATACGATGAGTTCAAATTTAAAAGTCATACAAAGTAGCGTAATATTAATTCCTTTATTTTAAATCACTATATTACTAACAACCTAGAAGGACAAGAGAAAATGATTAAACGTAGTAAATTTACTTTGAAAATTATTTCACCAGAGTAATAGTTTCAGGATAAGAATTCAAGGAACAACGGCAAGTCAATAACTCAATGTCAATAACCGGATCCTCAAAACTAAGTGGAACCCGAAATACAAATTATCAAAGTCTTAAAAAAATGAAGTAGGGTCTTATCAGTGTCCAGCTATAACCAATCCTTAAGTGAAATGTAAAACTACCGAAGAACTGCAAAATCAGAGAGGAATACATAAGCATATATATTTATGTGGTGCGCATCCCTGATCCCATCAATCCTCCCCTATTCCTCCGTAATAATTACAATAAAAGTAAATAGTATATATATCACCATATCAGTAACAACATGATCATTCACCCTTATTACTCCTTGTTCTGGCGTGCAACCCAATCCCACCTGTCCACCTTTATTACTTCTCAATATATATCACCATCATTCCTCCTGTTGCTGCGTGCAACCCGATCCCACCTGTCTATCCTTATTACTCCTTGTTGCGGCGTGCAACCCGATCCCACCAGGCAACATCGATTCTCCCTTATTCCTCTGCAATATGTCACCCTTATTCCTCCTGTTGCAGCATGCAACCCGATCCCACTAGACAAAAGCTTAAACTAACAACAACAACAACAACAACAACAACAACTCAACAACTCAATTATAAGAATTTCTACTACCAAGAGTATGAGTACAAGACAACAAGAGAATCATGTAAAAATCAAAGGAATACAACAACCTTTAGAAAAACAACAAGACATGTAAGGCACGTGATAACTATATAGGTAATCACAACAATTTAGACAAGTAGCATCTATGCACAGAGTCATAGAGGAACTCACAATTAAGAAGTAATAAAACAACAAGAAAGGAAATAACTTCAACTAAGGCAAATAAGGCCAAACAACGAGCAAGATATAAATAAATGCTAACAACATCAAATAAAGCATATAAGTGTAGCCTAACATCAAGATACCACATATTATGACAATTTGATCAAAGGCATGAAAAACGATTAGACAATCTAACCGGTCAACACCACTTATAAATTGTGTACCCACTCGTCACCTTGCGTATACAGCTTTCACATATCAATATAGCATAAGTGACTCAATTCTTAAGGGGTGGTTTCCCCCACACAAGGTTAGGCAAGATACTTACCTCAATTCGGCCAACTCAATAACTCAATTTAGCTTTTCCATTACCAATTCACCGTCGCTAGGCCCAATCTAGCCAAAGAAGACTTAAATCATCAAACAATGCAAGAGAAAATAATTTGAATTAACAAAGCTATGATCATTATACAATTTGCAAAAAGTCAACAAAAGTTAACTCACTGGGCCCGCACCTCAAAAGCCGACAAAATTTACAAAACCCGAACACCCATTCAATTACGAGTCCAACTATACTAGTTTCACTTAAATCCGACTCTGAATCATTATTTAAAACTCAAAAATTCACTTTATGAAATTTTAGATAAAACCCCCAAAGTTTATCAATCAAATGCCTAAAACGAAGATGTATTTATGAAATATAACCAAAATTGAGTTTAGAACACTTACCCAATCCATAGTAAAAATCACCTCCAAAAATTGTCCAAATCCAAACTCCCCAACTCAAAATACGATCAAATGAACAAACTTTTGATATTAAGTATTTTTACCCAGTTGTTCTGCATTGTTTTGCATGCCAAATAATCTCTAAACTCGCTTTTGATACCTCAAATGGATTCTTTGTGAAATTTCAGTCAAGTTAGGCTTTTGAATCACTCCATTTGACCTTATAATGAAAGAGATATGTTGGTTTCAATATTTGGAAATAGTGCAGATTTTTAAATACGAAGTCAGTGGCAATTTCGTAATTAATCTAAAATAATCTGGCAGCCCAATTCTTAGCAAAATGACCATAAAATCTTCATACGATATCCAAATGTGATGATTCTTTTTATATGGCTCCTTAATTACGATACAGATCTAATGTTTCAATCAAAAGAGAAATTGGAGCTTATTTGTTTAATGTGGTACCATTTATGCTTGAAGAAACGACGTCAAAACAAAAGAAAAATGAACGCAACACAATCCAAATCTATCTGAAACTCACTCGATCCCCTCGGGGACCCATACGAACATACCAACAAGTCCCATAACAAATACGGACCTACTCAAGGCCTTAAATCATGCATAACAACATCAAAACGACGAAACACACCTCAAATCAAACTTAATGAATTTTTAAACTTTCAACTTCCAAAAACTCATGCCGAAACATATCAAATCAACTTGGAATGAACTCAAATTTTGCATGCAAGTCCTAATACATCATATAGAACTACTTGTGCCCCCAAACTATTGAGCGAAGTGCAAATTCTCAAATGGCCGATTAAGTCGTTACACGTCTAGACAGCTGAAGGTGCATGAAAAGAACTATCCTTTCCATGTCCTTGAGTTAGCAGCTATTGTTTATGCCTTGAAGATTTGGAGACACTATTTTGATGGTGTTCCTTGTGATATCTACACTGACCACCGTAGTTTGCAGCATCTTTTCAAATAGAAGGATCTTAATTTGCATCAGAGGAGGTTCTTAGAGTTGCTTAAGGATTATCATATCACCTTTCTGTACCACCCTAGGAAGGCCAATGTAGTTGTCAATGCTTTGAGTCATCGGGCAGAGAGTTTGGGGGGTTTAACAAATCTACCAGCAGTAGAGAGGCCCATGGCATTGAATGTTCAGGCCTTAGCCAACTAGTTTGTGAGATTGGATATTTCTGAGCCGAGTCGAGTGTTGGCTTGTATGGTCTCTCAGTCTTCTCTTTATGATCGTATCAGGGAGCGTCAGTATGATGACCCCCACCTTCTTGTCCTTAGGGACACGATCTAGCACGGTGATGCTAAGGAGGTCACCATTAGGGATGATGGTGAATTGAGGATGCAAGGTAGACTATGTGTGCCTAATATTGATGGTTTGCGTGAGTTGATTCTTTAGGATGCTCACAGCCTGCGGTACTTCATTCATCCGGGTGCCACGAAGATGTATCAGGACTTGAGGCAGCATTATTAGTGGCGTAGGATGAAGAAAGACATAGTGGAATATGTAGCCTGATATCTGAATTGTCAGCAGGTGAAGTATGAGCATTAGCGGCCAGGTGGATTGATTCAGAAGTTAGAGATCCCAGAGTGGAAATAAGAGCGGATCACTATGGATTTTATTGTTGAACTTCCAAGGACTTAGTGGATGTTTGATGTAGTATGAGTGATTATGGATAGGCTGACCAAGTCACCTCATTTCCTTCTTGTGATGACTACCTACTCTTCCGAGCAGTTGGCTCGAGTTTATATCCGCAAGATTTTTAGGCTTCATGGCGTGCCGGTATCTATCATCTCTGACCGGAGTATGTAGTTTACATCACGGCTCTGGAGGGCCATACATCATGATTTGGGTACTCGGGTGAAGTTGAGTACAACATTTCACCCTCAAATGGACGGATAGTCCAAGCGCACTATTCAGATTCTAGAGGATATGCTCTGTGCGTGTGTGATGGAGTTTGGAGGTTCTTGGGATCAGTTCTTGCCATTTGTAGAGTTTTCCTATAATAGCAGTTATCAGTCCAGCATTTAGATGGCACCGTATGAGGCTTTGTATAGTAGGCAGTGTCGGTCCCCAATAGGTTGGTTCGAGCTGGGCGAGGCCAGGTTATTGGGTACAGACTTGGTTCAGAATGACTTGGAGAAGGTTAAGGTGATTCAGGATAGACTTCGCACATCCCAGTTAAGACAGAAGAGTTATGTGGATCGGAAGGTTTGCGATGTTGCATTCATGGTTGGAGAGCGGGTCTTGCTCCGGGTTTCGCCCATGAAGGGAGTTATGAGGTTTGAAAAGAAGGTCAAGTTGATCCCTAGGTTCATTGGTCCTTTTGAGGTATTGTGGCGAGTTGGGGAGGTTGCTTATGAGCTTGCCTTGCCTCCTATTCTAGTAGGAGTTCATTCGGTATTCCATATTTCTATGCTCCGGAAGTATCACAGTGATCCGTCTCATGTGTTGGATTTCAGCTCAGTCCAGTTAGACAAGGATCTATCCTATGTTGAGGAGCTTGTGGCCATTTTTGATAGTCAGGTTTGAAAGCTAAGGTCAAAGAACATTGCATTAGTAAAGGTTCAGTGGAGGGGTCAGCCGATCGAGGAGGTGACTTGGGAGACCAAGCAGGATATGCACAGCTATTATCCTCATATTTTTACCACTTCAAATATGTCTCTATGCTCGTTCGAGGACGAATGATTGTTTTAAGAGGGGGAGGATGTAATGACCCAATCGGTCGTTTTGAGAGTTATAGAATCGATCCCCTATTAACAGGTTTTCCCATATCTATTTCTGCTACTGTGACTTGCCGAGAGGTTTCGTTTTGGTTTTTGGAGTGTTGTGGGACACTTAGTCCCTAAATGGAGTCTTAAGTCTTAAGATTTGGATTGTAGTCGGAGCTATGTGAAGACGGCTCTGGAATGGAGTTCCATCGATTCCGCTAGCTCCATTGGATGATTTTGGGCTAAGGGGCATGTCCAGATTGTATTTTGGAGGTCTGTAGCTCATTTAGGGTTGAAATGGCGAAAGTCAAAATTTTGGAGATTTGGACCGGTAGTGGAATTTTTGATATCGGGGTCGGATTTCGATTCCGAAAGTTGGAGTATGTCCGTAGTGTTGATAATTATATAGTGCAAAATTTGGGGTCAATCGCACGTGCTTTGATAGGTTTCGACACCGGTTGTGGAATTTAAGCTTCAAGTTCTTTAAGTTTGAATTGGAGGGTAATTCATGATTTTAGTGTTGTTAGATGTAATTTGAGGGCTCGACTAAGTTCGTATGGTGTTTTAGGATTGGTTTGTATGTTTGGTCGAGGTACCAGGGGCCTCGGGTGAGTTTCGGGTGCTTAACGGACTATTTTTGGACTTTGGGAGTTGCCAGATTTCTTGGTATTTTGTTGCACAGATTTTCTTCATCGCGTTAGAGAGAGAAGTCTCGCATTCACGAAGCCATCTAGGAGGATGACTCAAATTTGTTCTTCGCATTCACGAAGGTATGGTTACTGGAAGCATCGCGAACACGGGGAGTAGAACGCGTTTGCGTAAAGGAAGTGAAGCACTAGGGACCCCAGCCATTTGGTCAACGCATTCGCGTAGTATGTGTCGCGTTTGCAAAGTATCGAGGATCTAAAGTTACGCGTTCGCTACTGGACCTTCGCGTTTGCGAAAGAGGAACTTTGGTTCAGTGGAATTTTGTTATATTCGAACACAAGAGAGTGGTCGCGTTCGCGAAGAAAGGATTCACTGGGCAGATATAAACTTTTCAAAAACAAGGGTTAGCCATTTTTATCAAAACTTGAGTTTGGTAGCTCGGATTTGGACGATATTTTGATATATTTTCAGAGATATCAATTGGGTTATTAACTTGATTTTGTTTGTATCTCACTAATCTATCATTTAATTTTGGATTTGGGGTGAAAATTGGAAAAAAAAATGGGGAAAATTCTTCAACTAAGATTTTGAGTTTTGATTGAGATTTTGACATTAGATTTGGATAATTTTAGTACGAGTGAACTTGTGAGTTAATGGGTGTTCATATTTGGTGACTTTTACTGGATTCCGAGACGTGGGCCTGGGGAGGCTTTTTGGGCGATTTTTTAATTTCTTGCCTAACTTTGATTTCATTAGCTATATTAGTTTCTTGTAACTTTATTTATGTTATGTCATTGGTTTTGGCTAGATTTGGGCCATTCGGAGCCGGATATTCGTGGAAAGAGCATTATTACGAATTGATTTAAGCTTGGTTCGAGGTAAGTGGCTCTTCTAACCTTGTATGGGGGGAACTCCTTAGGATTGGTACTGTTTTATATATGTGAGTGTCGTATACAAGAGGTGACGAGTACGTACATGGGCTAATTATTGTAGAAATCTAGTTTTCACTGAGTAATAACCTGTTCTTCTTCTTATTTGAGTTATATCAGCATGCGTAGTATCCTGTTAGCTTAGAATAGCGTGTTTGCTTACCTTAATTGCTTATCTGAACTCTATGCAGCATGTTTAGTGAAATTCCTACTTTTCCTTGATTTGCATTTAGTCTAAACTGTAGGTTCTCTTGCTGTAACTATTATTTCCGTTGTTTTAGCTGCATATTTACTTTGGGACTACAGAACGGTATTCTGGTAGATCCCCTTGTTTTGCACATTTAGTTTGGGACTACGGAATGATATTCCGGTATATCCCCATGTTCTGCATATTTACTTTGGGACTACGGAACGGTATTCTTGTAGATCCCCCTGCACATTTACTTTGGGACTACGAGATGGTATCTTGGGAGATCCCCTGTTGTTATCGATGTGTACTGATCTGTTACCTTTCTATAATTTCATTCTTGTTAAATTTTGGTCTTTATTTTACTGTGATATTTTATTCTGCCTTGTTATTATGATATATACTAGTTGGACCCTGACCTGATCTCGTCACTACTCGAATGAGGTTAGGACTAGCACTTATTGGGTACCGTTGTGGTGTACTCATGCCCTTCCCTGCAAATGTTTTTTGTTTGCAGATCCAGGTACCGTTTATCAGCCACATTATCAATGAGGCGAGCCAATTGTAGAGACTTTAAGGTATATCTATCACGTCCTCAGACCTCGGAGTCCGTATCTACTCTTCCTCATGTCAAACACTTCTTGTATTCCCTTTTGTTAGGCTCTGGAGTATAGAAATATTGTTTTCTTTCTGTAGTTTGTGACTTACGATATTCCAGGTTTTGGGAGAGATTATGTATATTTTGAGAGTGATAATTATATATGTCGAGTGGCATCTTGATTTCTTATTTAAATTTACCTGATAGTTGTTAGCTGTTATGTTTTCATTTGATTTTTCAGCAAAATGTTAGGCTTACCTAGTCGTACAAACTAGGTGCCGTCACGATGGTTCACATAGGGAGAACTTGGGTTGTGAAAATTTACAATAAGAGTTACCCTAGGTACCACTCTTCATAATCTCAATTCATAAGTCGCAACTTTCAAATCTTACATGTATGGCACTTGGTGCCCATATTTTCCAAATTACTTTCGCACGACAAAACCCATGTGCCACCATGTACATTGTATCTGAGTCAAATCCTAATTAAAATGTTCAAGAGATCTATTTATATACGATAAGACATAATAACAACCTTGAATAAAGTAGTAAATCAAATGAGAAAATTAGTTTATTTTTTAAATTATTTGGGTGAAGAAAATAACATTTTCAAATAAAATATAGAATTTGTTAAATTAAAACATAAATATAATTTTTAAGTAAAGTAACGACATCAGATAGGGTAAAAGGTTTAGGTTTAGCAATCAATTAAAATGAAATATGGCAACTATTAAGGATAGTAAAATACCCAATGAAACGACGAGTTTTAACTTATAACTTGTTTGAATAGTTGTTACTTATTATATTGTATCGTATTGTTACTTTAAATACGATGTTTGTTTTGGTTGTTGCTTAGATTTTATTGTATCGTATCGTTAAATCTGCCGTTATGTAACGACGAAATGTGCACTTTATGTAACGACCGATTTGGTGTAGTTGCGTCGTTATCTTGTCTTTTTCTCTCATCTCACCCTTCATTATTATTAAATAATTTTATTTTATCATTTACCCCACCTTTTTATATAATAAATTTACTCCTTATCATAATTTTTCTTTGTAATATTGCAAGTTTATTCTTCATATTAGTGGTGCGTGATACCAAGAAAAAATGGCAAATGATACAACCTATCCAAATATTATATTCATCAAACTATATAGTACAATAAAATAAAATACAATACGATACATTATGAAATGAAGTGTAACAACCATCCAGTTTTAACTTAAGAGTCACATAAGGTAAGTATGTTAATAATTCTTCTATTTAAAACAGTTGTGTTACCAACAACTCAGCAGGGTATGAGATAATGACTTTGTGCAGTAAATTCATCTTGAAAATCAATTCACCAAGTAACCACGGAAGCACAGATTGACACCTTGAATTAATACAAAAATTCACATAGGATGCATGACTCGCACAAGACATAATAACAATAGCAAGTATAACACATACAATCTGTTGCGGCGTGCAACCCAATCTCATCGTATCATCATTTATCAATATCATAATCCTCTCTTATTCCACCATAGTATCAATAAACAATATCAAGTATCAAATACAAACCATTGCAGCGCGCAACTCGATCCCACTGTATCATCATATATCAATATCATAATCCTCCCTTATTTCACCCGTTACGAAGTGCAACCCGATCCCACTGTATTTCAATATCACAATCCTCCTTTATTTCACCCCTTGCGGCATGCAACCCGATCCCACTGTATCATTATTTATCAATAACACAATCCTCCCTTATTTCACCCATTGCGACGTGCAACCCGATCCGCAAATAATTTCAATTAACAATAACAATCTAATAACTCAATTTACAAGAATCTCTACAATCAAAAGGGTATGTGTATACGGCAATAAAAAACCACATAATAATCAAAGGAATGCAAAAAAAATACTACAAGAAAACCAACAGGATAAGTAAGCACATGACAACAAAGATGTGCAAGTAAAACAGTTAAGGCAAGTAGTAAATAAGCACGGAGTCATGGAATGGACTCAACAATTAAGAGGTAACAAGACAATAAGAAAGGCAATAACTTCAACTAAAGCATATAAGGGTATAATAATAAGTAAGAGGTAGAACAAATACTAACAACGTCAAATAGAGCATATAAGAGTAGATTAACCATGAGAAAACGATCCAATTAATGGCATAAAAAGAGTCTAGGTAACCTAAACCAGTCAAATACCACATATAGACCTTGTACCAGTTTGTTACCTTACGTACACGACTTTCACATAACACAAATAGCACAATCAACCCTAATCCTAAGAAGTAGTTTCCCCACACAAAGTTAGACAAAATACTTACCTCAAAGAAGCTAAACCAATACTCTAAAATGACGTTCTCGTGTGAAACAACCTCCGGATGGCTCAAATCTAGCCAAAATAACTTCATATTATAAAAACCATAGGAAATAATTCTGAATAATAAAGATTCGATCTTTAAAGAAAACTAAAAATTCAACCCCCGGCCCGCACCTCGGAACCCGAAAAAATTTAAAAAATTCGAACACCCATTCTTACACGAGTCCAATCATACCAAATTGTCAAATTCCGACATCAAATCAACCTTCAAATCCTCATTTTACATATTTAAAATATTTTTTAAAAATTCTCATTTTCTATCATTCAACTCAATAATTTAACGATAAAAATAATTATGAAATCATGAAATATAATCATATCCGGTTAAAGAACACTTACCCCAAAGCAACACGTGAAAACCCGTTCCAAAATTGCCCAAATCCGAGCTCTCTAACTCAAAAAGTGAACAAATATCAAAAGCCCTCGAAATAGTGTTCTTTAAAACATTGTCCAGTGATGCCCTTTGCGAACGCGGAAGAACACTTGTGTTCCCGATGCACAATTTACTCTGAGACAAAATACAGCTGCATGTTCGCGGAAGTTCACTCGCGAACGCGATGAACAACTCCACCAGGCCTTCGCGAACACGGTCATTACTTCGTGAATGTGAAGAAGAACTCCTCAAGTTCGCACAGCCCAGCTGAAACACTATGCGAACGCGAATGCAGGGATGCGAACGTGAAGAAGATCACCACTTACACTATGTGAAGAAGAAATGAAACACCAGAAATCAACAGAACTAACATGGTCCAAAATAATTGAAACCCATCCGAAACTCACCCGAGTTCCCTAGGACACCTTCCTAATATACCAAGAAGTCCCAAACATAACATGAACTTAATCAAGGCCTCAAATCACGCATAACAACATCAAAATCATGAATCGCACCTCAAATCAAACTTAATGAACTTTTGAACTTTCAACTTTTATAACTCGCACCGAATCATATCGAATCAACCCGGAATGATGTCAAATTTTGCATGCAATTCCAAATGACATAACGACGCTATACCATCTCTCGAAATTGAAATCCAAACTCGATATCAATAAAGTCAACTACCGGTCAAACCTCTCAACTTTCCGAACTTTCGCCAAAATTCATCAAGTCAACCTACGGACCTCTATCCAAATACGGACACACGCTCAAGTCAAAAATTACCATACAGAGCTATTGGAATCATTAAAACAACTTCCGAAGTCATCTGCACAAAAGTCAAACTCCAGTCAACTCTTTCCACTTAGGCTTCTAAAACAAGAGTTGTTCTTCCAAATCAATCCCGAATCATCTGAAAAACAAACTCGACCACACACACAAGTCATAATACATGATACGAAGCTTCTTGAGACCTTAAACTGCCAAACCGGATGCAATTTCTCAAAATGACCGGCCAGGTCGTTACATCATCCCCCACTTAAACATACGTTTGTCCTCGGACGTGCCAGGGGTTGTTCTAAAGCTATCAAACCGCTGCATGAGCTCACCATACATATACCTGGGTTTGGTTTTACGTCACCTTAATCCTTGTAGGCCTGAACACGCAACTTAACTGAAGATCTCACTTCATCCTTAGTATGTAACCTTAGGATAGAACCTAATCCTCAACATCTGAAACTCATCATATGATCCGAATCTCACATCAATACAATGTATAAAGCATGAACAAGCTTAATCAAGCCACAATCCCAACCTAGTGTACAATCATATGTTGTTCCACACAAATCAAATGCCTGCAGCAATAACTTTCGACTACCATGGTTGTCCAATAACAATCTTGGTACCGGTAATATGCTTCTTATCAAATGAAACTTTGCTTCGGACCTTCGCAATGCTGCCCATGATAAAAGAACATGCAGAAACTCATAACCACCCATGAAATCAACAAGCCAATAAGCTCTCTCGTTCGTCAAGGGACATTATCCAATTCTGAGCGAAAATAGCACCATCCTTCCACACACTCCCCATTCTGATATGATAGTGCAAATCTCAGGTCTAAAAACCTCATCTCAGCCAATACAAGCAGCCCAACTAACAACTCACCCCAAAACCACACGGATTCTCACCTAGCACGGTCCATACACCAAACCATCAATAACTCAGATGTGCAGAAAAAATAGAAGGAAAGCCAGGTATGAGGACTATCTAACAAGTACAGCAGATATAACAACAAAAGTACAATTTCATTAACTCGTCCCACAGAGGGAAAACAAAACATCGAATAAACGCAAGGGAAGGGTATCTCACATAACATCGTTGTGGCGTGTAGCTCAATCCCAAATATAGCAATCCACATAGGGATACTATGATGACCCAAAATGTCATCTTTAAATTAAAAAATCATCTTGGTATTTTAAAACCTTGAAAAGTAGTATCAATAATTCCTTGACTTGCGTGCATAGTCCGTATAAATTTTCGGAAGGTTTTTATGTGAAAAATGGATTAAATTGTGAATTAGGGCTTTAAAACTCAACTGAGTTGACTTCGGTCAATATTTTGAGCAAACGAACCCGGATAAAAGTTTTGACTATTCTAGTAGTTCCGTATTACGATTTGGGACTTGGTCATATGCCCGAAATCGAATTTGGAGGTCCCTAGATCAAATTATCGCCATTTAACGGAATCTAGAAATCTAAGGCTAAAGATTTTTTAAGTTTGACCAGAGATTTGACTTTTGAGCAAACAACCCCAGACTAGATTTTTGATGATTCAATAGCTTCGCATGGTGATTTTGGACTTAGGCGCATGTTCAGATTTGGATTTGGAAGTCTGTAGGATAATTTGGCGCATTTTGGTAGAAGTTGGAAAATAGAAGATTTTTGGAAAGTTTGACCAAGGGTTGACTTTTTGATATCGGGGTCGAAATCTAGTTCTGAAAATTTTCATAGCTTCCTTATGTCATTTATGACTTGTGTGCAAAATTTGAAGTCAATCGGACTTGATTTGATAGGTTTTTGCATCAAATATAGAAGTTGGACGGTCTTAGTTTCATTAGGTTTGAATTGGGGTGTGATTCGTGGTTTTAGCATTATTTTATGTGATTTGAGGTTTCGACTAAGTTCGTATGATGCTTTTGGACTTGTTGGTGTCTTTTGTTGAGGTCCCGAGGGCCTCGGGTGGATTTCAGAAGGTTAACGGATCAATTCGAACTTGAATTTAGCTGCTGAAATTTTCTGGGCAGCCTATGCATTTTTCGCACGTATGAACAGTGACCGCACATGCATGAACAGTATTCGTATATAGTAACTGTGAACAGTAAACACGACAATTTTGGACAGAACGTCTCATTTTCCATTTTTACCAAATTGGAGCTCGGGGAGAGGCAATGTTCGGGAGATTTTCAGAGAAAACAATGGGGTAAGTGTTCTTAACTTAATTTTGGTTAGATTACCCGAATCTATTACTATTTTTGGCATTAAATCTGTGAATTTAGTTGGAAGAGTTTGAAAATAAGATTTGATGATTTGGAGACCGAATTGTTGTCGGACTTTAGTAAAATTTGTATGGTTGGACTCGTGGTTGGATAGGGGTTCATATTTCGTAATTTTTGTCGAGTTCCAAGACGTGGGCCCCACGGGTGAATTTTAGTGCAATTTTGGATTTTTAATTGATAATATAGAATTTCATATGGAATTAATTCCTATATTTTGTATTAACTGAATTGAATTATTGGGGCTAGATTCGAGGCAATTGGAGATTGATTTGAGAGGCAAGTAATTGCGGAGTAAGATTTTGCTCGGATTGAGGTAAGTAACGATTATAAATCTGGTCTTGAGGGTATGAAACCCCGGACATTATGTCGTATGACTATTTTGGAGGTGACGTACGTGCAAGGTGACGGGCGTGTGGGCGTGCACCATAGGGATTGTGACTTGGTCCGTCCCGTGAGACTGTGGAATCAATTGGCCTACTGTTTAATATATATGTTTCCTTTGTTTTTCATGGAAATTGACTGTACTTCATATTAGAAATAAAGTTTAGGCCTTATGTGATCATTGTTGAGACATGCGAGGTCGTGTACTCGCTGAATTAGCTGCTAAATTGTTGTTTTATACTCAGTCATAGTTTTTCTTGCTTTTTAATGCCTCCGTCTCTTACTGCTCATTGTTGATATATGATATTACTTATGTTTGGGCCGTTTATATGATTTATGAGAGCCCGAGAGACTGGAGAGATTCATGACTGAGTACGGCCGAGGGCCTAGTTGTGAGATATTGATACTATAGCATGTGAATTGTCTGTGCGGATCCAGATATTGATACTATAGCACGTGAGTTGTCCGTGCAGCATGTGAGTTGTCCATGCGGATCCAAATATTGATACTATTGCACGTGAATTGTTCGTGCAGCACGTGAGTTGTCCGTGTGGATCCATATATTAATACTATAGCACGTGAGTTGTTCGTGTAGCATGTGAGTTGTCCGTGCGGATCCAGATATTGATACTATAGCACGTGAGTTGTCCGTGCAGCACGTGAGTTGTCTATGCGGATCTAGATATTGATACTATAGCGTGTGAGTTGTCCATGCAGCACGTGAGTTGTCCGTGCGGATCCAGATATTATATTATAGCACGTGAGTTGTCCGTGTAGCACGTGAGTTGTCCATGCGGATTATAGCGCTTGGGCTGAAGGAGCCCCTCCAGGAGTCTGCACACCCCCAGTGAGCGCAGGTATATGATAGCACGTGAGTTGTCCGTGCAGCACGTGAGTTGTCCGTGCAGTTTACAGCGCTTGGGCTGAAGGAGCCCCTCTAGAGTCTGCACACCCCCAGTGAGCGCAGGTACCTCTTGAGTATGATTATTGAGGGCTGAGAGCCGAGTGATTGAGCTATTGAGATGAGCTGAGTGATTGTTGCCTTGAGAGGCCATATTTGTTTTCAGTTATTTGCTACACTTGGTTTCTATTTGTCCATGTCGTACATATTTCTAGAATATTTGATATTTGGTTTATTTGAGTATGCACTGATGAGATTTAAACTGTTAATTTAATGTATGACTACTCTTATTTGAAAGTTATTGAGATAACTTTATTTGCATAGCTCGTCACTACTTCTCAATTCCTTATTTATTTATGTCACTTACTGAGTTGGTGTACTCACGTTACCCCCTGTACCTCGTGTACAGATCTAGACACTTCTGGTCACGGCAGTTGCTGATTGAGGAGTGAGACTCAGGAGACTATTGAGGTAGCTGCATGGCATTTGCTGACCTTGACTCTCCTTTCCTTTCACATTCTATTGTTCTATATTTTCAGATAGTGTTTTATTAGTTGGATGTTGTTATCATTTAGATGCTCATGCTCTCAATGACACCGGGTTTTGGGGATGGATTGTTTAGTACTTTTGGAGTTATATTCTGTCCTAAAAGGTTTTATTTAATATTAACTACTTCCGTCTTTATTTAAAAGTTCCACTGTGTTGAGATGTGAGTTGAGGCTTGCCTTGTACTACGATAGGTGCCATCACGACGGGTGAGATTTTGGGTCGTGACAAGTTGGTGTCAAAGCACTAGGTTACATAGGTCTCACGAATCATGAGCAGATTTAGTAGAGTCTTGCGGATCAGTACGGAGACATTTGTACATATCTTCTAGAGGCTGCAGAACCCTTTAGGAAATTCCACATTCTTGAATTCTTATCGTGCGACATTGATTAAACTTGAAGTGTAATTCCTTGAATTCCTTCCACGCATTCGTGTGTGCACATGAGCGCTCAGTATCTGTTGTGCATCGACAGCTTGTAATTCCCTGGATGAGGTGCGAGATGTGATTTCTGTGTGTGATGTTTGGCCAGTCTGGAGGACTTGAGGCCAGGTTTTGTCTGTGGCTTGATACTAAGATTTCGATTGTGTGAGCACGTGCATTTGAGACTTATATGTCCGTTTGTGTCCTTATTGGTGGGATTTGTGACTTTATGACTACGGGTGAGTATGATTTGATTGCGAGATGTGTTAAATTATTCAAATGTTACGGGAAGAGTTTGCTAAGGATGTAGCAAGGATTATTAGGTGTTTTACTTCTGTCTTGAGTTGGCATATGGCCTCGAGCTATGGGTGTGTTGAAGGACCTCTCGTGTAGTTTAGTAATGGAGCGGAGTAAATCTTCATGTGGTGTTATGAGTTCAGACTCAAAGGGGGGTTTAGTGATTGTGTAATAGTTATGATTTTGGAAGAGTACAGAGAGATACCAGTTTGAGGCTAAGCAAGTGGATTATCTCCTGCGGGATGTTCTGAAGTTTGTGTGATCCTTATGTTGTTGGTTGGCAGTCCTCTCTTACCAGTGAAATATACGTGTTGCAATTTGAGTTTGGATCGCTTATAAGAGTGGGATTGACTGTTACGAGGGTGAATACGAGATTTGCAAAGGGTTTGAGGAATTAGATGGGTTATGTTACATTAGCTTATGAAGGATTTAGCTTAATCTCATCCAGTTGGGGCAGCTCAACCAGTTATTGCGACACGGGCCGATGACAGACCTGCCTTATCTTTTGAGGCTTCGCTGAGATTGGACAAGTTTACCAAGATATTTCCAGTCCATTTCATTGTTACACCTTCTGAGGACCCACATGATTTTCTCAACTGCTGCTATGAAGTATCGTAGAACATGGGAATAGTTGAAAACAATGGGGTTGATTTTACTGTGTTTTAGATGATGGGTTCTGCAAAGAGGTGGTGGAAAGATTTCGTATTTACTAGACACGTTATGGTTTTGTCTGAAGATGCGGACGCATTGAGAATATCACCTAGTGAATCATGTAGGGGTACAACGGACCTTGGCATCTGGTTGATTTATATGAGTTACAAAGGTCAACATTACATTTACAGAAGGTTTGCTCAGTGTGGAAGTCAAGATTGTAGGTTTTGGGGTGCTTCAGAGAAAGTACAGTGGTTGACGATCTTCTGGACTATGTAGTTCGTGCCAAGATTTATCTTGATGGAGATATACTTTTGTGATTATTGTGCATAATTAGGGGAAAGAGTTACCCCAAAGAAGAATCGAATAGTATATGAATAAATAGGTTAGCTAAGCAGTGTTGAGTCAACATAGCAAAAGAAGAAATTAGCCACCAGTGTTTGTGGCAAGCCTATGAAGAGGGCAGCCTAGCCAATGCGACACCACCTACTCGGCTCAGTTCTCATAAATGTTTTTGAAGGAGTTTGTCTCCCGGATTCTCTGTAATATGTGGTATATATGGTCTGAATGGTTGTGTCAGGTCACCATGACAGTGTTAGAATATGTCATCAGGTTCAATAAGTTAGCCGTCATACTCCTACTTTGGTTCCTAAGCTAGGGAGTGAGTCCACAGACTCATTAAAGGACTCAATTATGATCTTGAGATTTAGTAAAACCCGTGAAGCTACAGGTTGATGCTTCATTTAGGCTAGTGGTAGAAATTGCCAAAATGTTAGAATGTGTTCTGGATAAGGAAAAGAGGAAGCTAAGAAGACCAAGAGGTCCCGAGGTTTTAAAGGATTCAACGGATTCTACTCTACAACTACAAATCATTATGACAGGGGCTCGGGCAACTGGCCAGCCCAGTCAATATATCTGATTACTCGGAGTGCTCTAGAAAGTTCTTTTAATGCACCACCACCACGAGGTTCATATAATGGTTATTCAAGTTATCTAGCATAGACTCAGTATGAGCAGTCGAACCCTCAAGGGGATTGTTATGAATATGGTAGTACTAGGCACATCATAGGAAAATTGTCCTAGACTTGGGAGAAACATATTTTGTAAAAGCACTCAGGCTACGTGCCCCATTACAGTTGCTACTCCACTTACATGACCATCCAGAGGTAGGGGTCAGGATGTTAGAGGTGGAGGTGAGACTCCTAGAGGTGGAGACCGAGCCGTTGATATATTTTCTATGGTATGGTTGAGGTCACAACACCATATGGTGTTGTTACAAGTACAGTCTCGAATTATTATAAAGTAACAATTTTGTTAACTTGATTCGGTTCTGAGTATCGAGGCAAGTCCTTCTATTGTGCTCCACTTATGAGTGAACTTCGTAATTCTGAAATCTACTTATGAGAATACTCCTGTTGGGAGATTCGATAGAGATAGTTATGTCTATCATTATGTGTTGTGATTTGGTTAAACGGAAAATTATTCAAAAGAGGAAAATGGAATGTTCCAATTTGGCACGATGTGCATATTACTTGTGGTACAGAGTTGAGGATGAGATCCTTGTGTTTTATATAATGTGAAATATTTAAACCAGACTACAAGCTGCGGTAGATGTTATATAATTGAGTTTTAGACTACGAGGTGAGTGCCCGGGGATGTAAATTGTTACTCATTAATTCGGGTAAGTAATTATGAGAACTCCATGCCTTGTTGTTAGTAAACTGGAGGTTTAAAACGAGATTTTGTTAACATGAGGTTAATTGGAGATATTGTAATCTATTATGAACAACTATTAAGACCAGAGATGTGGTTATGGTCATACATATGATGCATTTTATGTCAAGATATCATTGTGATAATATCGTGCTTGTAATGCGGAGGTTAGTGTTATTGATATATACCTTGTGGTTCTTTTCTGGGTTGTGGACATGTTGTTAGGAGTTGTTTTGGTGTTACTCTGACAAGTGGATAGTCCCAATTACAGGGGAGACTCCACCGAAATTTCTGAAAAATTTGGGAGTTAGAAAAACTTGGGATATTGAGATGTGCAAAGAAAGAGATAAGGTGCATTATGTGTTTGAAGACGGACTCTACTTCTCATTTAAGGACGAATGACCCTAAGTGTGGGAGAATGTAACATCCCGTATTTGATGGGTATGTAGGCACGAGTTGCTATAGCCAGTCGAGACTAATATCGTGTGTTGATGTGAAAATCGGACCTTTCTGGAAATGATTGGAGTGTAAGAAATTTGATCTTAAAGTTTACAAATATGGATAAAGGAAATAATCTCGATTGAAATAGTATTGTCAGACTTATGTTGAATGCGGTATTGTAGGATCAACCGTGAATATTTGTGTAAAAGTAAAATAATCAATTTGGTAACCTGAGAATAATTCTTAGTACGTTCGAGGACGAACGTTTGTTTTAGAGGTAGAGAATATGATGACCCAAAATGTCATCTTTAAATTAAATAATCATCTCGGTATTTTAAAACCTTGAAAAGCGGTATCAATAATTCCTCGACTTGCGTGCACAGTCCGTATCAATTTCCGGAAGGTTTTTGTGTAAAAATGAATTAAATTGTGAATTAGAGCTTAAAAACTCAACTGAGTTGACTTCGGTCAACATTTTGAGCAAACGAACCCGGATACAAGTTTTGACCATTCTGGTAGTTCCGTATCATGATTTGGGACTTGGTCATATGCCCGAAATCGAATTTGAAGATCTCTTGATCAAATTATCGCCATTTAACGGAATCTAGAAATCTAAGGCTAAAGATTTTTTAAGTTTGACCGGAGATTTGACTTTAGAGAAAACGACCCCGGATTAGATTTTTGATGATTCCAATAGCTTCGTATGGTAATTTTGGACTTAGGCGCATGTTCAGATTTTGATTTGGAAGTCTGTAGGATAATTTGGCGCATTTTGGCAAAAGTTGAAAAATAGAAGATTTTTGGAAAGTTTGACCGAGGGTTGACTTTTTGATATCAGGGTCGAAATCCAGTTCTGAAAATTTCCATTGCTTCATTATGTCATTTATTACTTGTGTGCAAAATTTTAAGTCAATCGGATTTGATTTGATAGGTTTTTGCATCGAATATAGAAGTTGGACGGTCTTAGTTTCATTAGGCTTGAATTGGGGTGTGATTCGCAGTTTTAGCATTATTTGATGTGATTTGAGGTTTCGACTAAGTTCGTATGATATTTTCGGACTTGTTGGTGTATTTTGTTGAGGTCCCGAGGGCCTCGGGTGGATTTCAGAAGGTTAACGGATCAATTCGGACTTGAATTTAGCTGCTGAAATTTTCTGGGCAGCTTCTGCATATTTCGCACGTGTGAACAGTGACCGCACATGCATGAACAGTATTCTTATACAGTATCAGTGAACAGTATTCGTGAACAGTAAACACGAAAATTTTGGACAGAAGGTCCCGTTTTCCATTTTTACCAAATTGGAGTTCGGGGAGAGGCGATTTTCGGGAGATTTTCAGAGAAAACAACGGGTTAAGTGTTCTTAACTTAATTTTGGTTAGATTACCCAAATCTATTACTAGTTTTGGCATTAAATTTGTGAATTTAGTTGGAAGAGTTTGAAAATAAGATTTGATGATTTGGAGGCCAAATTGTTGTCAGATTTTAGTAAAATTTGTATGGTTGTACTCGTGGTTGGATGGGGGTTCATATTCTGTAAATTTTGTCAAGTTTCGAGACATGGGCCCCACGGGCAAATTTTAGTGCAATTTCGGATTTTTAATGGAAAATGTAGAATTTCATATGGAGTTAATTCCTATATTTTGTATTGACTGAATCGAATTATTGTGGCTAGATTCGAGGTATTTGGAGATTGATTTGAGAGGCAAGTAATTGCGAAGTAGGATTTTGCTCAGATTGAGGTAAGTAATGGTTATAAATCTGGTCCTGAGGGTATGAAACCCCGGACATTGTGTCGTATGACTATTTTGGAGGTGATGCACATGCTAGGTGACGGGGTGTGGCGTGCACCATAGGGATTGTGACTTGGTCTGTCCCGTGAGACTGTGGAATTATATATATATATATATATATATATATATATATATATATATATATATATATATATATATATATATGTGTGTGTGTGTGTGTGTGTGTGTGTGTGTGTGTGTGTGTGTGTGTGTGTGTGTGTGTGTGTGTGTGTGTGTGTGTGTGTGTGTGTGTGTGTGTGTGTGTGTGTGTGTGTGTGTGTGTGTGAGTGTACTTCATGTTAGAAATCATGTTTAGGCCTTATGAATCATTGTTGAGACCTGTGAGGTCATGTTTTTGCTGAATTAGCTGCTAAATTATTGTTTTGTACTCAGTCATAGCTTTTCTTACTTTTTATGCCTCCGTCTTTTACTGTTCATTGTTGATATATGATATTACGTATGTTTGGTCTGTTTATATGATTTCTGAGAGCCCGAGAGACTGAGAGATTGATGATTGAGTAAGGACGAGGGACTAGTTGTGAGATATTGATACTATAGCACGTGAGTTGTCCGTGCGGATCCAGATATTGATACTATAACATGTGAGTTGTCCGTGCAGCACGTGAGTTGTCCGTGTGGATCTAGATATTGATACTATAGCACGTGAGTTGTCCGTGCAGCACGTGAGTTGTCCGTGTGGATCCAGATATTGATACTATAGCATGTGAGTTGTCCATGCAGCGTGTGAGTTATCTGTGCAGCATGTGAGTTGTCCATGCGGATCCTGATATTCGTGCAACACGTGTATCCATGCAGATCCAGATATTGATACTATAGCATGTGAGTTGTCCGTGCAGCACGTGAGATGTCCGTGCAGATCCGGATATTATATTATAGCACGTGAGTTGTCCGTGCAGATTATAGCGCTTGGGCTGAAGGATCCCCTCTAGGAGTTTGCACACCCCTAGTGAGCGCAGGTATATGATAGCACGTGAGTTGTCCATGCAGCACGTGAGTTATCCGTGCAGTTTATAGCAATTAGGCTGAAGGAGCCCCTCCGGAGTCTGCACACCCTCAGTGAGCGCAGGTACATATTGCGTATGATTATTGACGGCTGAGAGCCGAGTGATTGAGCTATTTAGATGAGCTGAGTGATTGTTGCCTTGAGAGGTCATATTTGTTTTCAGTTATTTGCTACACTTACTGATTTGGTGTACTCACGTTACCCCTTGTACCTCGTGTACAGATCTAGACACTTCTGGTCATGGCGGTTGCTGATTGAAGAGTCAGACTCAAGAGACTATTGAGGTAGTTGCATGGTTTTCGCTGACCTTTACTCTCCTTTCCTTTCATACTCTACTGTTCTATATTTTCAAACAGTGTTTTATCAGTCGGATGTTGTTATCATTTAGATGCTCATACACTTAGTGACACCGGGTTTTGGGGATGGATTGTTTAGTAATTTTAGAGTTATATTCTGTTCTAAAAGGTTTTATTTAATATTAACTGCTTCCGCCTTTATTTAAAAGTTCCACTGTGTTGAGATGTTGAGTTGAGGCTTGCCTTGTACCATGATAGGCTCCATCACGAAGGGTGAGATTTTGGGTTGTGACAGATACCCATCGAGCCAAACTACTCGATTTCACTGATCACATGAATGTCGATATCAAGCACAATAGAGTGCACAAATATAACTGCGGGAAAATGAATAGAAATTATACAATATTGAGGAAAGCAATCACAACTAAGGTGCAATGAGCAAACCAACATCACGAGGTCCATCTTTCCCATATCGCCATAAAGCCTAAACGGGATTACAACATGCGTGAGAATAATCATACAACCTCACAGCCCAACATAGTATAAGAGAGGAGCACATAACATAGACCGGGGCACATATAATATCCATCATGTCCGGTAATATACCCATGATATCAACTTCACAAGAGTACCCAAACCTGATCCAATATAAAATACACATTCTCATTGGGCTTTCAAATAGCCCCCAAACTTATTCCGATCATTCCCAAACAAGTAAATGTCTTTCCAAAAGTCCATAGCAACCTATCTATATTATATGCCATCAGTTATCCTATTCTCTACGTTTTTCACAATCCGCAATCAAGAAATAGTCCGCCTACGAGGACATCCAGTCTCGAAACCTCATGAATACTAGAATTTCCATACCCCATCTTAACTACGCTACTCAAATGGTTGATACATCACTCACACTCCATCATCTTACGAAAGCACCTACGTTGAAATTCTATGCCACGTATCAAAACCCGGACCTCAGAAGCCTTAAAACCCAGTAATCACCGTACCACTAGCCAAGTATCCACAAACCAAAACACAAGGTGCCTTCCTAAAAGTCACGCCATTCACATGCGATATCAAATAATGTCAGCACTCTATTAACTTCTTATATCCATCTAGGAGAAAACCCTAATGTGCAACATATTCATTATGCCTATAGCAGACAACCGACTCAATTCGTGGTCGATACCATCAAGACTCTCTGAGACCCAACCGTATATAACTAAGCCATCAGGATCGAATCCTCCCAACTCAATCAAGTCAAGTAAATCGTCCAACCCAAGAGTACTGCCACAAACACTGATAGATATTTACCACCCAAAAAGGACCAGTTACCTCCATTGATATGCTAGCCTAACACCACCGAGTTGACCCATTTCTTAGGATCCTCCTCGGTTATTCTTCGGGGTAACATTTTTCCCTATCTGTACACAATGATCCCAAAATCAAAGCTCAATGCAGAAGATCCTAGCACGAACCACGTAGTCCAAAAGCTGACAAACCATTGTATTTCCTTTGAAGCACCCCATTATGCCGCAATCGAGATGCCCACGCTGAAGAGACCTTCTATAAATCTAAAGTTATTTCTCTGACCTCTCTGATTAGAATTATTAATGATGCAGAAATACCACAAGTCCCAACACTATCCCATGTAAATCTTAGACCTTAATCATGTACAAATTTTGGGGAACCTTTCAATACCACATATATACATATCATGCCAAAGCTGATATAACACATGCCCTTGCAATCTGATCATCAGTAGTAGAGAAGTGGAATTTTCTAATAGTTCTGTAGCCTCTCGAAGATAAGTACAGACATCTCTGTACCGATTCGCAAGACTCTACTAAACCTGCTTATGACTCGTAGCACCTATGAACCTAGAGCTCTGATAACAACTTATCACGACCTCAATTTCCCATCTTAGGACGTCGTGATGGCACCTAGTCTTTAAGACTAGGTAAGGCTAACACATGCTGATTATTAATGGAATTTAATTAACTTAACTGCAATACATTAAATAATAGATGATACAACATAGTTGAGCCAATATCAATCATACAATCCCAAAACCGGTAGTACAAGTCATAAAATTTTTGAAGAGTCACTAGAAATAACAATATATCACTGTCCCGAAATAATAGGAAACAATGCAAATAAAATATAATAGAAGGTGACTTCAGAGCTTGCGAACATCAAGCAGGTATACCTTGAAGTCTCCATCCGCGCAGGCATAAGTCTCAACCCAACTCGATCAAAAGTACCTGGATCTGCACAAAAATATGCAGAAGCGTAGCATGAGTACACCACAACGGTACCTATTAAGTATTAAGCCTAACCTCGGTAGAGTAGTGATGAGGCCAGGTCAAGACACCTACCAGACATGTAAACCTGTACAGGATATAACATAAAGCTAACAAGGAAAAGACGTCAATGTAAGACGGATGATCACAAATTTACAACCAATAGTGAAAATAATAGAATCACGAATAACAACAAGGAATAGACAGGTAATAAAGAAACGGATGACAACTCAATCAAACAAATCATTTCTAATGCACAATTTACAACAAGAATTACCCAAGATACCATTCTTCATAATCTCAAATCATAAACTGCAACTTTCAAATCTTACACGTATGACACCTCGTGCCCACATTTTCCAAATGACTTTCGCATGGCAAAACCCACCGGCCACCATGCACATTGTATCCGAGTCAAATGCTAATTAAAATATTCAAGAGATTTATTTATATAGGATAAGGCGTAATGACAACCTTGAATAAAGTACAGAATCAAATGAGAAAATGAGTTTATTTGGAAATCATTTGGGTGAAGAAATAACATTTTCAAATAAAATTAAAGCATCAGATAAGCTACTAAATTAAATATAAAATTTGTTAAATTATAACATAAAAATGATTTTTAAGTAAAGTAAAGGCATCAGATAGGGTAAGGAGTTTAGGTTGAGAAATCAATTAAAGTGAAATATGGCAACTATTAAGAATAGTAAAATACCAAATAAAACAACGAGTAACTTATGAGTCACATAAGGTAAGCATCTTAATAATTCTTTTATTTAATACCATTATGTTACCAACTATTCAGCAGGGTATGAGATAATGACTCTTGGCAGTAAATTCATCTTGAAAATCAATTCACCAAGTAACCACGGAAGCACAGATTGACACCTTGAATTAATACAACAATTCACGTAGGATGCATGACTCACACAAGACATAACAACAATAGCAAGTATAACACACACAATTCGTTGTGGCGTATAACCCAATCCCACCGTATCATCATTTCTCTATATCATAATCCTCCCTTATTCCATCATAGTAGCAATAAACAATACCAAGTATCACATATACAAACTATTGCAGTGCGCAACCCGATCCCACTGCATCATCATATATCAATATCATAATCCTCTCTTATTCACCCATTGCGGCATGCAACCCAATCCTATTGTATTTCAATATCACAATCCTTCCTTAGTTCACCCGTTGTGGCGTGCAACCTGATCCCACCATATCTTTATTTATCAATAACACAATCCTCCCTTATTTCACCCATTGCAGCGTGCAACCCGATCCACAAATAATTTCAATTAACAATAAGAATAACAATCCAATAACTCAATTTACAAGAATCTCTACAATCAAAAGGGTATGATTATACGGCAATAAAAGAACCACGTAATAATCAAAGGAATGCAACAAATACTAAACAAAAAACAACAGGACAAGTACAACACGTGACAACTAAGATGTGCAAGTAAAATAGTTAAGACTAGTAGTAAATAAGCACGGAGTCATGGAAAGGACTTAATAAGGAAGGCAATAACTTCAACTAAAGCATATAAGGGCAAAATAACAAGTAAGAGGTAAAACAAGTGCTAACAACGTCAAATACAGAACATAAGAGTAGGTTAACCATCAGAGACATAACATGTCATGGCGATTCAATTAAAGGTATGGAAAGAGTCTAGGTAATCTAAACCGATCAAATACCACATATAGCTTGTGTACCTACTCGTCAACTTGCGTGCATAGCCTTCACATAACAATGATAGCACAATCAACCTGAATCCTAATGGGTAGTTTTTCCACACGAAGTTAAACATGATACTTACCTCAAAGAAGATAAACTGATACTCTAAAATGACCTTCTCGTGTGAAAAAACCTCCAAACGGCTCAAATCTAGCCAAAATAACTTTATATCATAAATAAAAATCATAGGAAACAATCTGAATAATAAAGCTTCGATCTTTAAAGAAAACTAAAAAGTCAACCCAAAAGGACAATCCTGGCCCGCACCTCGGAACCCGATAAAATTTACAAAATTCGAACACCCATTCCGATGCGAGTCCAACCAAACAAAAAATATCAAATCCGACATCAAATCAGCCTTCAAATTCTCATTTTATATTTTTGAAAGATTTTACAAAAACTTCCATTTTCTCTCATTTAATTCACTAATTTCATGATAAAAATAATTATGGAATCATGAAATATAATCAAATTCGGATAAAGAACACTTACGGCAAACCAAAACATGAAAACCCCCTCTGAAACTGCCCAAGTCCGAGCTTTCTAACTCAAAAAGTGAAATTATCAAAAGCCCTCAAAATAGAGTTCTTTATCACACTACCTAGTGATGCCCTTCGCGAACGCAGAAGAACACTCATGTTCGCGATGCACAATTTACTCTGTCGCAAAATAAAGCTGCGCATTTGCGGAACTTCACTCGCGAATGGGATGCACAACTCCACCGGGCCTCTGCAAATGCGAAGAAGAACTCCTCTAGTCCGCCCAACCCAGCTCAAATAGTACGCGAACACGAATGCAGGGACGCGAACACGAAGAAGACCACCACTTACACTCCGCTAACGCGGAGACAGGGACGCGAACGCAAATAAGAAATGAAGCACCAGAAACCAGCAGAACTAAAATGGTCCAAAATAGTCTGAAACCCGTCCGAAACTCACCTGAGCCCCCCGGGACCCGGTATGAACATGCCAACAAGTCCCAAACCATAACACGAACTTACTCGAGGCCTCAAATCATGCATAACAACATCAAAACCACAAATCGCACCTCAAATTGAACTTAATGAACTTTTAAACTTTCAATTTCTATAACTCGCGCCAAATCATATGAAATCAAACCGGAATTAAGTCAAGCATGCAAGTTTCAAATGACACAACGGAGCTGTACCATCTTCCAAAATTGAAATTCGAACCCGATATCAACAAAATCAACTCCCGGTCAAACATCTCAACCTTCTAAACCTTCAACTTTCCAACTTTCGCCAAAATGTATCAAGTTAACCTACAGACCTCCAAATTCAAATTCAAACACATGCCCAAGTCCAAAATCACCATACGGAGCTACTGGAATCATAAAAATACCAATCTGTAGTCATCTACATAAAAGTCAATAGTCAACTCTTTTCACTTAAGCTTCTAAAATAAGAGTTGTTCTTCCAAATCAATCCTAAATCATCTGAAAATCTAACTCGACCATATACGCAAGTCATAATACATGATACAAAGTTGTTCGAGACCTCAAACTACCAGACTGGACGCCATTGTTCAAAATGACCGGCCGGTCATTATATTTACCTTCTAAATTATCAACTTTTGTCTTGTCATGACCCAAGTTCTCCCTCTATGAACTGTCGTGATGGCACCTAGTCTCTACAACTAGGTAATCCTAATACTGCGGAAATGAAATAAAAACACAAAGATAACGGATAACGAATATAGCTAATAAGCAGAAAGCAATACGCTCTGCATATATGATAATCACTTTTTCCAAAACCCAGAATGTCGCAATGTCACAAGATTCTAAGAGTTTCTAACTGATCTATACATTGTCTGAAGAAAAATAAGGGGAAAATTAACATAAGGAGATATAAGGGGACTCTGAGAATCTGTAGACGCGGAAGATGTACATTGGAGTCTCCTGAAGCAGCAACCACTAACAAGACTCGAGGCTGATAGCTAGTACCTGGATCTGCACACAGAAAAACATGTGCAGGAAAGGGCATGAGTGCACCACAATGGTACCCAGTAAGTGTCAAGTCTAACCTCGATCGAGTAGTGACAGATCAGGTCAGGGCCCTACTGGTTTAAATATAATAAAATTTAATAGTAAGAGATATCGCGATAAAGAAAGAAATACTGAAATTTAACTAGAAAATAATCAAAGAAGAACAACAGCTGAGAAACACAAGGGTAACAATAGGGAATCTCACAGGATATCGTCCCGTAGTTCCAAACATAAATGGGCAGGGGGGAGATCTCCCAGAATATCGTTTCGTAGTTCCAAAGTAAATATGTAGTGCTGGGCGATCTCCCGGAATACCATTACGTAGTCCCAAAGTAAATATGCAGTACAGGGGGATCTCCCGGAATACCGTTCCATAGTCCCAAAGTAAATATGTAGCTCAACCAATGTAAACATAGTTACAGCAAGAAAACTACAGTTTTGACTAAGTCCAATTCAAAGGAAAACCAAGAAATTTCACTAAACATGCTGTACAGAATTCAAATAGGCGATTAAAAAATATAGGCATGTTTTTTTAATCTAGACAGGATACAAATGCTAGTGTAGTACAAACAAGGAGAAAGGCAGGTTACGACTAAGTGAAAAATGGACTTTTACCACAAATAGTCCGTGTAGGTACTCGTCACCTCACGTACATGGCACTCATATATCAAACAGTACCAAATCCTAAGGGGAGTTCCCCAGCACAAGGTTAGGCAAGCCACTTACTTCGAACCAAGCTTAATTCAATCTAAAACAATAATCTTTCCACCAATACCGGTTCTGAATAGCCCAAATCTAACCAAATCAATTACATAACGTAAATATAGCAACAAGCAACTAATTTAGCTAATGAAATCAAAGTTAAGGCAAGAAAATAGAAAAACGCCCAAGTTCCCCGGGTCCATATCTCGGAATCGGGTAAAAGTCATAAATTATGAACACGCATTCACTCACGAGTCTAACCATACCAAATTTACTCAAATCCGATACCAATCTCGATCAAAATCCCAAAATTTGGCCTAGCAACCTTTCTCAATTTTTCCCAATTTTTCAACCCCAAATTCAAAATTAAATGATGAAATTAAGCATAGATTAATGGGATTTAACCATACAGGAGCTAGGAATCATTACCCAAAAACTTCCTCCGCAAATCTCTCCAAATTTCTCCTTTTACCGAGCTCTCAATCAAATTTTGGAGTTATGAACTCAAACCTTCGTTTTTGAACTGTAAATCTTCCTAGTTACACCCTTCTTTGCGAACGCGACCACCACCTCGCGTTCGCGTAGAACAAATGTCCACTAATCCATTTTTCCTCTTTTGATAACACAAGTTCCCTCTCGCGAACGCGTAGATTCAGCTGTTAGGACCTTTGGGAATGCGACCCCTGATGCGCGAACACGAAGAGCAAATTCCTGAGGTCCCAGCAATTGCACCTTTCCTCTTCACGAAAGTATTCTGCTCCTCACTTTCGCGATGCTTCCACTGGACAACCTTTACGAACGCGAGCTCCCCTTCGCGAACGTGAAGAACAATTCATCTTCCTAACCCAGCTCTTCTTCATGAACACGAGCTCCATTTTGCGAACACGAAGAACAAATGTCTGCAATAGAAAAACCAGCATATTTGTTATCCTTCTAAGTCCCAAAATGAACCATTGAGCATCTGAAATACACCCGAGGCCCCTCGAGACCTCAACCAAACACACAAACCAATCCTAAAACACCATATGAACTTAGTTGAGCCCTTAAATCACATCAAACAATGCAAAAATCACGAATCACACTCCTATCCAAACTATAAAAACTTGAAACTTCAAAATTCTCCAACCGATGCCGAAACAAACCAAACCACATCCGAATGACCCCAAATTTTGCACACAAGTCATGTTCAATACTACGGAACTACTCTAAGTTTTGGAATCAACACTTTGATTGCTTGTGATTATGAGGTCACTGCCATTCCCAATGAACCTGGTTCATCCAAAAAGACACTTATCAATAGCAAAGTCAGAGCTCTAGTGCAGGAGAGTAGGGCAAAGAATGCTGAGATTGCTAGGCTGAAGGCTCGTTTAGCAGAGGTTGAATCTGAGAGAGATGCTCTCAGAATTGAGCTCACAAAGGAAAAGGAAAAGAATGATGGCATTCTTTAAGACGTGTTGCACATTCTCCAAGCCAAAAACCAACCCTTTAGTTTTTCCAAGCCTTAAGTTCTTTAGCCTTCAGTTCTTGAACCTTGTATAGACCTTTCAGTGACCCAGATTAGGGATTTTTCTTGTTTTGCTCATGTTTTAACCATTCTTGTTTCTTTTTGTGGATTGTGGCAGAATCATATTCTCTATCAATGAAGTTTGTTATTTTTGCTCTTGATTAATTGTTTATATTTCCTTAATAGTTTGAATATGTCTGGTTGATTACTGATGATTAATCCATGATTGCACTTGCAGTTGCCCCAGTGGCCATGAGTAATTGTTAAAATTCTAGATATCACATTGTGTTTATGCAACCTTTCGATGATGCCCAAAAGGGGAGAGATATTGTGTTTTACATTCTGAATAAGTGATATTTATAACCTAATGAACCTGGTCATTGATGATAAGTAAAAAAATTCTAACTTTGCATTGTTGAATAAGTTGAGTTCTGACAGGGCTTAAGTAAGTGAAAAGCACAGAGTTTGTCATCATCAAAAAGGGGAAATTTGTTGGTCTGAGTAAAGGTGAGTTTTGAAGACTGGCAAAGGAACTCAGACATGGACCAGGTCCATCCTAGTGAAGCACAGATATGGTCAACTCAAGCATGTGAGATGCACATGAAGGAGATAAATCTCACTTACCAGAAATTATATCTTCTGATCCTTATCGAAAAGGTTACATACTAGATAAAGAGAAAGACTCCTTACACAAAGAGAACACGGATCAATAGATGGATAGAGTTAGAGGATGAGATCAACTAGAACTCTTCCACCAAGGAAGAGTAGCATCAGTATTCTAGTCAATCTCTATTTACTAGCTCCATAAATATCAGTGTTGTTCTCTTTTACATGCAATGCACATAAGCAGAAGTTAAACGTGATTTGAGATCAAAATAGCAAGGCAATTTTGCAAGCAATTTGTGTGTGATTCAAGCGTGCAATCCTGAAGCTACTTGAACCAGATAGAAGAACCAGTTCCAAGTGTCTATCTTTTATTCTAGTTCAATTGTAGTAGGTGTTTTTATATTGTACCTTTCAGCTTTATCTAGAAGCAATTGTATTAGGTAATCAGAGTTTTCATGTTAGAGTTAACTTGAGGTTGTGTGCTACAACGGGATTAGAGTTAATCCTAGGTTTATAAAAGAGTTTTTGTAAATGCAGTTTTTGGCTCAGTAATTTTAGTGGAGAGTTTGGGAAAATCCTACTGAAAGGTAGGTCGTGGTTTTTTTAACTTTTAAGCCAGGTTTTTTCCACGTAAAATACTTGTGTTCTTTACTTTGCGCATTTACTATTTTAGCAATAGTAGGTTAAGGAACACTTAGAAGAACCAGGTCCTTCCATAATCAGTTTAAACGAAAAATTGGACACCACACAAATCACCCTCCCCCCCTCTTGTGTGGTATTGAAGTTAAAACATCAATTGGTATCAGTGAGTGTCGCCACACTCAAAACAAGCTTTAGGAGGCTATGGCGGCTATGAATGGCTCCAGCCAGGTTTACTGGACTGACCGTTGATAGCACCCAATGTCGGAGGTACACTAGATATTGGGGGGTGCATAATAAGGCTCATGAGGCCTAGGAGGAGCTGGAATACCACTGGCTGCTAGAAGAGCAGAATGTACGGGGCGGCTCACATAACCCCTACCATGACGAACTGCAATTGGGGTATGGGCACTAGAATAATAACCCGACTCTCGAGACCGCTTAGCCTCTCTCTCCTCCCTATCCTGAGAAAGCATGCTCTCTACTCTCCTAGCAATACTCACCACCTGATGATACGAAATATCCATATCTAACTCCCGGGCCATGCTAGTCCTGATGCTGGGAATGAGCCCCTCAATAAACCGGCAAACCCTCTCTCGAACTATAGAAATAGAGGTCGGTGTCCTCGAGACAATTCCACTCCATAGCCTCCCAAAGATAAGTATAGATATCTCCCTACCAATTCGCGAGACTCTAATAAACCGGCTTATGACTCACGACTCCTATGAACCTAGAGTTCAGATACCAACTTGTCACAACCCAAGTTCTCCCTCCGTGAACTGTCGTGATGGCACCTAGTCTCTACGACTAGGTAAGCATAATACTGCGGAAATGAAATATAAACACAAAGATAACAGCTAATGAATATAGTTAATAAGCAGGAAATGATGCCACTCGGCATATACAATAATCACTTTTCCCAAAACCCGGAATGTCGCAATGTCACAAACTTTTAAGAGTTTATAACTACTCTATACATTATGTTTGAAGAAAAACAAGGGGAAAATTAATAGAATGGGACTCCGAGAATCTGCGAACATGGTAGATGTACCTTGACGTCTCCTGAAGTAGCAACCACACAACTAGACTCGAGGCTGATAGCTAGTACCTGGATCTTCACACGAAAAAACATGTGCAGGAAAGGGCATAAGTACACTACCACGGTACCCAGTAAGTATCAAGCCTAACCTCAGTCGAGTAGTGGTGAGATCAGGTCAGGGCCCTTCTGGTTTAAATATAATAAAATCTAACAGTAAGAGATATCACAGTAAAGAAATAAGTACTGAAATTTAACCAAAAAATAAGCATAGAAGAACGACAGCTCAAAACACAAAGGTAACAATAGGGAATCTCCCGGGATACCATCTCGTAGTTCCAAACATAAATGTGCAGGAGAGATCTCCCGAAATACCGTTCTATAGTTCCAAAGTAAATATATAGTGTTGGGAGATCTCCAGGAATACCACTCCGTAGTCCCAAAGTAAATATGCAGTACAGGAGAATCTCCCAGAATACAGTTTCGTAGTCCCAAAGCAAATATGCAGCTCAACCAATGTAAACAATAGCTACAGCAAGAAAACTACAGTTTTGACTAAGTACAATTCAAATAAAACCCAAGAAATTTCATTAAACATGTTGCACAGAATTCAAGTAGGCAGTTAAAACACATAGGCATGCTTTTCTAATCTAAACAAGATAGTACATATGCTAGTGTAGTTCAAATAAGGAAAAAGACAGGTTATGACTAAGTGAAAAACAAACTTTTACCACAAATAGTCTATGTACGTACTCGTCACATCACGTACACGGCACTCATATATCAAACAGGACCAAATCCTAAGGGGAGTTCCCCCATACAGGTTAGGCAAGCCACTTATCTCAAACCAAGCTCAATTCAATCCGAAATAATGCTCTTTCTGTGAATATCGGGCTCTGGATGGCCCAAATCTAGCCAAATCAATTACATAACGTAAATATAGCTACAAGCAACTAATTTAGCTAATGAAATCAAAGCAAAGATAAGAAAATAGAAAAACGCCCAAAAAAACCTCCCCAGGCCCACATCTCGGAATCAGGTAAAAGTCACAAATTATGAACATTCATTCACTCACGTGTCTAACCATACCAAATTTACTCAAATCTAATACCAAAATCTCGATCAATATCCCAAAATTCAACCTAAGAACTTTTCTCAATTTTCCCCCAATTTGTCTACACCAAATTCGAAATTAAAATAATGAAATTAAGCATATATTAATGGGATTTAACCATAAAAGAGTTAGGAATCATTACCCAAAAACTTCCTCCAAATTTCGCCTCCTACCGAGCTCTCAATCAAATTTTGAAGTTATGAACTCAAACCCTCGTTTTTGAACTTTAGATTTGCCCAGTTACGCCCTTCTTAGAGAACGCGACCACCACCTCATGTTCACGTAGAACAAAAGTCCACTGCTCCATTTTTCCTCCTTCACAAATGCGAGTTCCCTCTCGCGAACGTGAAGCTTCAGCTGCCAGGACCTTCGCGAACGCGACCGCTTATGTGCGAACGCGATGAGCAAATTCCTGAGGTCCCAACTATTCAACCTTTCCTCTTCGCGGACGCGTTCAACTCCTCACGTTCGTGATACTTCCACTGGCTAACTTCACGAACGCGAGCTCCCCTTCACGAACGTGAAAGAAAAATTCCTCTTCCTGACCCAGCTCTCCTTCGCGAACGCGAGCTCCACTTCGCAAAAGTGAAGAACAAATGCCTGCAACAGAAAAACTAGCAAATTTGCTATCCTTCTAAGTCCCAAAATGACTCGTTGAGCATCCGAAACACACCCTAGGCCCCCCCGGGACCTCAACCAAACATACCAACAAATCCTAAAACACCATAAGAACTTATTTAAGCCCTCAAATCACATCAAACAACGCAAAAATCACGAATCACCCTCCGGTCCAAACTTTAAAAACTTGAAACATCACAATTCTCCAATCGATGCCTAACCCATCCAAACCACGTCCGAACGATCCCAAATTTTGCACACAAGTTGTGTTTAACACTACGGACCTACTCCAACCTTTTGGAATCAGATTCCGACCCCGATATCAAAAATTCTACTACCCACCCAAAACTCAAAAAATTGACTTTCGCCATTTCAAGCCTAAATGAGCTACGGACCTCCAAAATACAATTCGGAAATGCCACCAAGCCCAAAATCACCCCACGAAGATAACAGAATCGATAGAATTCCATCCTGGAACCGTCTTCATACAGTTCCGACTACGGTCCAAATTCTAAGACTTAAGCTCTTATTTAGGGACTAAGTGTCCCAACACACTTCGAAACTCAATACAAATCTTCCTGGCAAGTCACAATAGTATAAATAGATACGGCAGAAGCAGTTAATAGCAAATCGGGTCTCTAACTCTCAAAACGACAGGTCGGGTTGTTACATGTCTTCTTTTTATTCTTTTAAATATTATGATTTTTTTCTTTTATTAATTTATATTATGGACTTACCTATAGAATAAATAAATTTTATTTATAGATTTAATAATGAAAATAGTGTTTAAGTAATTATAATATTGGAATAGTAAAATATTAAGCATACTAAGAAAAATTAATTAGAATAATTTGTTCGCAATAATAATTTTGATATTAACAACAAAAACTCAGAAAATTATTTACACAATTGAGAATAAAAAAATAAAAGTTTTATAATATATATTCCATGCACGTAATTGTGATGACCCGATAGGTCATCTAGAGTTTTAGAACATAATTCTGTATTTCATAGTCTCAAATATTTCATTTAATCCTTCTTCGATTTGCATGCATAGTCCAGATATTTTTTCGGAAAACTTTTATGTTAAAATTTGATAAAACATGTAATCTTACCTTAAAAATTTATTTGAGTTAACTTCGGTCAACGTTTTGAGAAAATGGATCCGGATATGTATTTTGACAGTCTCGAAGGGTTCGTATCGTGATTTGGGACTTGGTGTATGCCTAGAATTGGATTTGGAGGTCCCTAGCTCGAGTTATCGTATTTTGTTGAAAAATTGAAGTTTGAAGGCTTAATGAATCTAAAAGTTTGACCAATATTTTACTTTAGTGATATATAGTCCGTATTTTGGTTTCGGAACCCAGTATAGGTTCATTACTATATTTATGACTTGTTTGTCAAATTTGGTGAGAAACGGAATTCGTTTGACATGATTCGGACGTTCGGTTATTAAAATAGAAAATCATGAGTTTTCTTAAAAATTTCATTTGATTTGGTGTCTGATTCGTAGTTCTATGTGTTATTTTGGCAATATGATCGCACGAGCAAGTTTGTATGATATTTTTAGACTTGTGTGCATATTTGGTTTGGAGCCCCCGAGGGCTCAAGTGAGTTTTGGATAGGCTACGGAGTGAGTTTGGGACTTAGAAAAATAGTAGGTGTATCTGGTGCTGGTCTCTGATCTCGCAATTGCGAGGTCAGTGTTCGCAATTGCGAACATTCCAAAGTCCTGTCAGGTTCGCATTTGCGAACTACTTCTTCACATTTGTCAAGAACACTTGGTTCAGCAAGGGATTGCAATTGCGTTCAAACGGTCGCATTTGTGGGGAGACCAGAGTTCGCATTTGCCAACATTTCATCGCAAATTGATGAAAGCATAGGTGTGAAGGCTTCGCGATCTGCAACTGATCAAATATGACTTAGATGGGATTTTCTTTCATTCTTCAAATTTTCAAACCAAGAAAACCCTAGAGGTGATTCGTCACGACCCAAAATCCACTAAGGGACGTGATGGTGTCGGACACCGCTGTCAGACAAGCCAACCAAAATACTCAATTAACTTCTCATTTTAAATACTTCCGAAATCACTTCTTTTATAAGTTTAAACAATACATAGTAAATTCCTCTGAATAAATAATGAAACATTTAACAACTTTTAAAATTTCTGAATAAACCCATAGACATTCCAGAACCTGGTGTCACAAGTGCATGAGCAATTTTTAAGAAATAATATAATACAACAACCGTCTGTAATACAATATTGGACAGAAAATAAATACAGTAATCTGAAAGAGACTCTACTAGCTGTGGGTCGCCTCGAGAAGTGCAACTCACTTAAGTCTCTGTATCAACCATGTTGTCACGCACCGTAGACCACTAGAGATGCATGCATGTGCAACAAAAATGCACAGAAGTGTATTATGAGTACGAAATCAATGTGTACCCAATGAGTATCCCATCTAATCTCGAAGAAGTAGAGACGAGATGATCGACTTCGACCCATACTAGTGGTCCAATAATGATATATTATTAATGCGAATAATTAAGGAATTATTAAGAATGACAGTAATTTCAAGTAAGTCATGAACGGGTGAAAGTTCCTTTTTATATTAAAAGTCTCCGGATTCATAATCCAATAGTCCCCAATTATCTCAAGTCGGGGAGAGCAAGTATCAATCTCAAATAATCTCAAGGCAAGCAATACAAGCATGCGCAACTCATGCCGAGTTCGTACGGCCCAATCCAATAATATTTAAACTATGCATTGTCGAGGGTCGAACGACACGAACCATAGATGCATCTATTCAATCTGCCGAGGTGTTCGGCCCATTCCAAAATTTAAACACGTACAGACAACCAATCAAGAAGTCATCAGGAAACAATTACCCAAAGAAAACCAGTTCTCTTTTAGCAATTTAGAAAAAAAATGAAGTTTAATTCTTTTTAGAAATCCAATTACCAATTCGATAGGATTTAAGCAATCAACTGTCAATAAGGTTACAGATATTCCAAGTATAGCATACTTTTGGGTCCTAGACTACCCGGACAATAGCATAATAGTAGTTGCGCACGGACTCTCGTCACCTCGTGCATACGTAGCCCCCACAAATAGGAGCACATAACCCATTATTTTACCTATGGGGACAACTCCCTCTTACAAGGTTATAAAGGAGACTCACCTCGCTCCGAAGATCCATAACCGGCATTCCATGCCTTTCCGAAGACTCGAATCGATGCACAATGCTCTAAAACTAGCCAATGATTATGCAAATCCATTAATATATGTTCAATTACTCATTACAATCAAATTTATAGCAATTCCTAATCTCTATCGAAAAGTTGACAAAATTACCCTCGAGCCCACGTGCCCGGATTCCTAAATTTTTTTGGAAGATAAAGTTTACCCATGAACTCACGAACTCAAATATATGATTTTCTCTTAATTCCATACCCAAAATCGTGGTCAAATTCCAAGAATATCAATTTTTTAGGTTTTCCCTCAAACCCAAGTTTTCTACAAATTTCCATGCCCAAATCTGTATATAATCATGTAATTAACTCAAGATAGGTGGGGGATAGCGTACCTTATCATTGATGATGAAAATCCTCTCTTGAAACCCTCCAAGAATTGCCCAATACAAGAAAATATGAGAGGAAATGGCCAAAACCCGACTTTAAAACCACCCACTCCCTCCAGCACTTTCCGCACATGCGGTTTCTTGACCTCTTCTGCGGTTCCGCAGGTGCGGTTCAAATACCGCTTCTGAGGTTCATCACCAGGCTGCCCTTTTCCGCTTCTGCGTCTTCTCCACCGCAGGTGCGGTCCCGCATCTACGGCAAAATGACTGCATTTGCGGTCCTAATTCTCCTCCACCAATACTGTTATCTTCGGCTCTTCTGGCTGCTTTTGCGGCTTCGCACCTGCGGCCCATTTCTCGCAGGTGCGGTTATGACAACAACCAGCAACTTCAGCCTTCCAAAAATTCCATTTTTGATCTGTTAACCACCCGGAGTCCACCCGAGGCCTCCGGGACCCCATACAATCATACCAACCAATCCCAAAATACATTACGGACTCGCTTTAGGCCTCAAATTATATCAAACAACGCTAAAACCATGAATCGACCTCCAATCCTATCTTTATGAACTTTAGAACTTCAAACTTCTACTCTCGATGTTTAAAACTATCAAATCGCGCCCGATTGACCCCAAATTTTGCACACAAGTCACGTCTGGCATTACGGACCTACTCCAACTTCTGGAATCGGATTTCGACCCCGATATTAAAAAGTACACTTCCTGTCAAACTTCTCAAAAACCTTCAAATTTTTATCTTTAGCCAAATGACTTCAAAATGACCTACGGACCTCCAAATTCACTTCCGATTGCGCTCCCAACTCCAGAATCACCATACGGAGCTACTCCTAGACTCGGAATCCCAAACGGACATCGATAACACTGAAATGCACTTCAAGCCAAACTTATGAAATTTCTTCCAAATTGCTAACTTCCACAATATGCGCCAAAACCCTCCCGGGTCATCCAAAACCCGATCCGGGCTTACGCCCAAGCCCAAAATTATCATACGAACCTGCTGGAACCTTCAGATCCCGATTCCAAGGTCATTTACTCTGAAATCCAATCTTAGTTAATTCTTCTAACTTAAAGATTCCGAAATGAGAATTCTCTTTCCAAATCAACTCCGGACTTTCCGGAATTCTATTCCGACCACGTGCACAAATCATAATACATGAAGTGAAGCTGCTCATAGCCTTAAAATGTTGAATGGTGAGCTAGAACTCAAAATGACCGGTCGGGTCGTTACATTCTCTCCCACTTAAACATACGTTCGTCCTCGAACGTGCTGAGAACTACACTAAAATAGTCTGAAATCACTATTTAACATCTCATGCACCTTCCCGTTCTACCACAACTCAGTTGGGCACATTATCTCAACCAACTCTGAAGGTATTCCCTTTTATTCAAGCAAATAAGCCTTAGAGCCCAATTCCAACATCCGGAATTCTATGTCAGACTTATTCCAACATACGCTCATCGAATCGATAACCACACGCAGCACCAAGACATGGCCGCATACCTTAGCTGAATTCACACCTTACACCATTTTACTCATAGGACCACGATAACATCCTCTGATCAATTAAGTTGAAATCGCATGACTCTAATGCTCCCATTGCACCTCATGACGTACATAGGTCTTGCTCTAACTCTTACAATACCGACACGATGGATGAGATGTGAAGAAATTCATAACCGCTGCCGAAACAATAATTCATTGGCCTATACTCCTAGCAAGAACTATCACCTTATTCTGAACCAAACAATGGCCTTAGCTCCTTAATATACTTTATACAATCAGATTGCACTGATCCTGAATTCAAGGATCTTGTCTTACCCAGTACGAACTGTTCAGGCAATAAGCCACCCCGACATGGCTAAAAGTCTCATACAATGCTAAAATGTGCCAATAGGCTACCATTCCGAACGCGATACAAAGAAAAGCAAACTTTGAAAAAGAAATTCAATTACCCCACTCGCGAATCATACATGCGACGCGGTCAACATAATTAAACAAACAATCCGCTCGTGAATCATACATGCGACGCGGGCACACAGCTAATATGAGTTTTCCTCAGAAATATAGGAAACAAAATACATATAAACAGATATAGGAACTTGTACTCAACATCACACTGTTGCGGTGTGCAACCCGATCCAAACAACATACCCATGGCGGTGTGCCACCCGATCCACACATAAAATTCACAAAGGAGTTACACCGAGCCAGATTGCTCGTTACAACAAAATACCGAATATCGGTCACAAGCACAGTAAGTGCATAATACCATCCCTGGGGAGACATATAGCCCCATAGGCTACAAAAGTCAAGCATAACTAAGGTGCGACATACGATCTAAATCTCGAGAGCCATCTTGCTTATATAACATCATTTCTACGTGGAACCTCAACATATAAGAAATTCACCAAGCCATCTCATGACTCACACGACAAAATATATCATTACATGAAATAGCTAATGACGAAATAGTACCCCGACTGCTCTTCCACAAGGAGCACATAGCTGAAATGAACACATCTGGCCTGATATAGAGCCCATATTCACATTTAGATCCATCCACAAACCTCAAGCTGATTCTGATCACACTGAACTAGTCTAATAACCTTTCAAAGGTCCATAATAACTCTTCCCCTTTTTCTTATAACACCCGAGAACTACCATTATGGCCGGACTAATCATCCACAGTCCACAACTCAGTAAGCCAGGTGCCCTCCAGACATCAATTCTCAAATTGACGACACCACCACAATCTTCATACTTGGTTTAAATCTTTAATCAATCAAGTGACTACATGCCACATTTGTACAGTCTTCCTGTGGGAGACGCTCTCACAACCTACCATAACAAATAACAGGTTCGTACATCCAAACCACCGGCCGCACTAATGCTGAAAAGCGATCAAGAATCCTGAACCAGGATGCAAATCCTTTTCCCCAAAACACCGATCTCAGGTGATGCTGAAGACAATACCAACTTACCTTAAACATCAAAACTCCCTTCTTGCTCATCCGAGCTTGTGACATCCTTGTCAACACTGAGCTGCAACCTTGATCCTCACTTCAAATTTCCATGCCACCCACTGCACCTAACAAGCCAACATACGATAGTACAAGAATTTCATCATAACTCCCGAACCACTATTAGGGTAAACACTTCATCACCTAGAAACTTTCCACTTAACTTACTTCCGGAGAACCATAGCAACACACAGGTGAATTCTCATAACTGTAAAATATACAAATCTCTAAGTAGTGGTCTAAGCCACCACAACCCTTCCGGGATTCGCCTACACATGACAGACCATAACAGTAGAATACTTCTGAATAACATCAATTATGCCTGCCGACAAGCCTCACACGTACCATCACAGATCACTTGCATGACTTGATCACGCTGAAGGAACTGATCACTACCGCCAATATGCCAATTTAACTATGGCTAGCCAATCTATCCTTTTTCAATTTACCCTGATTGCCTTAGAAATGATAATAACTCTATTCCACGCATAACACACTTCATCCGCACTCTCTCATCGAGTGACCTTGAATCACGAGATCATGTTGTCTCAAATCCCACGAATCATTTCATACCTCTCACATGCTACGTCGCAAGTCAAAACATTATAGAACATTCTGGGCCTCTTCTCATAGGCTGCTACAAAAGCTTGATTCTTAACCGTACCTACATGCTCGAAATTATTAGGCACCACACTTTAACCTTTGAATGCACTAGGACCGTTGCTGAGAGTTGCCCGCTCTGACTTGGCCCGAATATAATCAATTCCATGATTCTTCTAGCACAAGCATACCCCCTCGACGGAGTACCCTACAGAATCACTTCCCTTTAAACCCACACTTATACGAGGCATAAATCCTGAATCCTTTCTCAAATCTGAACATGAGCCAACAAATCCAACCATAGCACACCTTAAACAATCCCTTTGCTTAAATTACCACTTGTGTCCTCTTCCCGTAGCTGAAATAACCCATATGCTAATGACCAGAAACCTTGCAAGTAGATAACGATGCAACCCAGTCATAGGATGTGGGACTCTCCCACGTAGCTCGAAGCCACTATTACACAACTATGGAATTCACCAGGATTCCTTATCTCTTATTGGCATAGCCTTGCGCAATCAACCGCCAAAATTCTCGGAATCTTCCTATAATACCCCTTTTTATACTCTGAATCACCAATCACATTCGCACGACCGATCTCTTTGTTGTACAATCAATAGGACTCTTCGCAGAAGCGTCGCCAACCACGCGACCGCTCACCTGCTCACAGGGACAACCCACCTGTGGAAATAACTTCCCAACATCTTCCAACACTACTGCACGGGGTACAATCACTACGACATTGATAACCCATCCTGAGTCCGAGCTCACTCTCCAACTACACAAGTTCATTCACCCCTCGTGGACATCAATTAAATGTGCGGCAACATTCTTCCAAATCAAAGTTGTTGTATCCTTCTTCATTTCAAGCAGCTCCTTCCCGCTATATCAAATCTCCTGCCGCATAATGGCTCATACCTCAAATAAAATCCATAGACCCCAATCACCAATCACTAAAATTCCCAAGTCATTCCAAGCTCTCCTTAAGATGCATAGTCATTCTACCCCAATGCCCATATGCAACTCCGCCACTCTCCCACTTTGGCGGAACTCATCCCTTTAATCAACTACTTGACCCTTGCTTCTCATAATTGGACTCCTAGAAATTTTAGCCACCGCCTGACACTGCTCACATGTCCTTCCTCATACTTTGCTACTTAATTATTGCCTTAAATATAATCTAACTTCGTAGCACTTGAACCCACAATCGCTACTAACTTTAAACCTCTCCGACGAACATTTTTCTCGAGCCGTCAACATTAGGAACACCAATTCAATCTTGCATCACCGCACCCCGCGATATCTAACAGTTGTTTCTTCAATATTGACCCGCAATATTCTCCTCCATAGACGAACTGCAGAAGTTCATAACACCGGCAAACTTAGTACATTAAATAAGGACAATGACACCTCATCATAGAAGAAAACTCCACCACACCCGCAATTACCAAGTCTTGTTACCCATCAACCCATACCTGAACATCCTCAACCTGATTGCATTTCCCCTACCGGAATAAAATACTGAATCTCTAGATCATGCACTGATTAAACCTCCGTTCAAGTCATTCACTGCCTCAACACGTAGGCAAACATACTACCATCACATCAATACTGTGGAATAATCGTTCATAAGCATCACGGCAACCTGCGCCTAGCCTTAAAGCTCTCAGAAGTACTGCTACTGAGCATAAATGACAGAATATCCTTCCACAAGGCGACGATAATAGCTTAGACAACCCCACAGGGAGAAACACCCCGCACCACATTCGTAGTACCATTACATTCCTTAAATTCTTGATTTATAACCAGCGACTCGCATCGCGTAAGATCGAATAGGAAGGAAATAAAGGCATAAGCCTCAAAGGAATTAATAACCCATCCTGAGTCCGAGCTCACTCTCCAACTACACAAGTTCATTCACCCTCGTGGACATCAATTAAATGTGCGGCAACATTCTTCCAAATCAAAGTTGTTGTATCCTTCTTCATTTCAAGCAGCTCCTTCCCGCTATATCAAATCTCCTGCCGCATAATGGCTCATACCTCAAATAAAATCCATAGACCCCAATCACCAATCACTAAAATTCCCAAGTCATTCCAAGCTCTCCTTAAGAGGCATAGTCATTCTACCCCAATGCCCATATGCAACTCCACCACTCTCCCACTTTGGCGGAACTCATCCCTTTAATCAACTACTTGACCCTTGCTTCTCATAATTGGACTCCTAGAAATTTTAGCCACCGCCTGACACTGCTCACATGTCCTTCCTCATACTTTGCTGCTTAATTATTGCCTTAAATATAATCTAACTTCGTAGCACTTGAACCCACAATCGCTACTAACTTTAAACCTCTCCGACGACCATTTTTCTCGAGCCGTCAACATTAGGAACACCAATTCAATCTTGCATCACCGCACCCCGCGATATCTAACAGTTGTTTCTTCAATATTGACCCGCAATATTCTCCTCCATAGACGAACTGCAGAAGTTCATAACACCGACGAACTTAGTACATTAAATAAGGACAATGACACCTCATCATAGAAGAAAACTCCACCACACCCGCAATTACCAAGTCTTGTTACCCATCAACCCATACCTGAACATCCTTAACCTGATTGCATTTCCCCTACCGGAATAAAATACTGAATCTCTAGATCATGCACTGATTAAACCTCTCTTCAAGTCATTCACTGCCTCAACACGTAGGCAAACATACTACCATCACATCAATACTGTGGAATAATCGTTCATAAGCATCACGGCAACCTGCGCCTAGCCTTAAAGCTCTCAGAAGTACTGCTACTGAGCAGAAATGACAGAATATCCTTCCACAAGGCGACGATAATAGCTTAGACAACCCCACAGGGAGAAACACCCCGCACCACATTCGTAGTACCATTACATTCCTTAAATTCTTGATTTATAACCAGCGGCTCGCATCGTGTAAGATCGAATAGGAAGGAAATAAAGGCATAAGCCTCAAAGGAATCAAACTGCACGATGAGGAATCAAGAAGGGAAGTACTCCTAACAGCCTTGTAGCCTCCCGAAGATAAGTACAGACGTCTCCGTACCGATCCGCAAAACTCTACTAGACTTGCTCATGACTCGTGAGACCTAAGGGAACCTAGTGCTCTGATACCATATTATCACGACCCAAAATCCACTAAGGGTCGTGATGGCGTCGGACACCGCTGTCAGGCAAGCCAACCAAAATACTCAATTAACTTCTCATTTTAAATACTTCCGAAATCACTTTTTTTATAAGTTTAAACAATACATAGTAAATTCCTCTGAATAAATAATGAAATATTTAACAACTTTTAAAATTTCTAAATAAACCCATAGACATCCCAGAACCCGGTGTCACAAGTGCATAAGCAATTTCTAAGAAATAATGTAATACAACAACCGTCTGTAATACAATATTGGACAGAAAATAAATACAGTAATCTGAAAGAGACTCTGTTGGCTGCGGGTCGCCTCGAGAAGTACAGCTCACCTAAGTCTCCGTATCAACCATGTTCTCATGCCCCGTAGACCACTAGAGACGCATGTTTGTGCAACAAAAATGCACAGAAGGGTAGTATGAGTACGAAATCAACGTGTACCTAATGAGTATCTCGTCTAATCTCGAAGAAGTAGAGACGAGATGGTCAACTTCGACCCTTACTAGTGGTCCAATAATGATATATTATTAATGTGAATAATCAAGGATTTATTAAGAATGACAGTAATTTTAAGTAAATCATGAACGGGTGAAAGTTTCTTTTTATATTAAAATTCTCTCGATTCATAATCCAATAGTCCCCAATTATCTCAAGTTGGGAAGAGCAAGTATCAATCTCAAATAATCTCAAGGCAAATAGTACAAGCATGCACAGCTCATGCCGAGGTCGTACGGCCCGAACCAATAATATTTAAATTGTGCACTACCGAGGGTCGAATGGTACAAACCATAGATGCATCTATATAATCTGCCGAGGCGTTCGGCCCATTCCAGAATTTAAACACGCACAGCAACCAATCAAGAAGTTATCAGGAAATAATTACCCAAAGAAAACCAATTCTCTTTTAACAATTTAGAAAAAAATGGAAGTTTAATTCTTTTTAGAAATCCATTTACCAATTCGATAGGATTTAAGCAATCAACTGTCAATAAGGTTACAGATATTCCAAGTATAGCTTGCTTTTGGGTCCTAGACTACCCACACAATAGCATAATAGTAGCTACGCACGGACTCTCGTCACATCGTGCGTACGTAGCCCCCACAAATAGGAGCACATAACCAATTATTTCACCTATGGGGACAATTCCCTCTTACAAAGTTAGAAAGGAGACTCACCTCGCTCCGAAGATCCATAACCGGCATTCCATGCCCTTTCAAAGACTATAATCGATGCACAATGCTCCAAAACTAGCCAATGATTATGCAAATCCATTAATATATGTTCAATTACTCATTACAATCCAATTTATAGCAATTCCTAACCCCAATCAAAAAGTTGACAAAATTTCCCTCGGGCCCACGTGCCCGAATTCCTAAAATATTTTTTCAAAGATAAAGTTTACCCATGAATTCACGAATTCAAATATATGATTTTCTCTTAATTCCATACCCAAAATTGTTGTCAAATTCCAAGAATATCAATTTTCTAGGTTTTCCCTCAAACCCCAAGTTTTCTACAAATTTCCATGCCCAACTCCGTATATAATCATGTATTTAACTCAAGATAGGTGGGGGATAGCTTACCTTATCATTGATGATGAAACTCCTCTCTTGAAACCCTCCAAGAATCGCCCAAGTCAAGAAAATACAAGAGGAAATGGCCAAAACCTGGCTTTAAAACAACCTACTGCCTCCAGCACTTTCCGCACCTGCAGTCTATTGACCGCTTCTGCAGTTCCGCAGGTGCGGTTCAAATATCGCTTCTGCGGTTCCTCACCAGGCTGCCATTTTCCACTTCTTGCATCTTCTCTACCGCAGGTGCGGTCCCGCATCTACGGCAAAATGACTGCATCTGCGGTCCCAGCTCTCCTCCGCCAATACCGCATCTGCGGCTCTTCTAGCCGCTTCTGCGGCTCCACACCTGCGGCCCATTTCTCGCAGGTGCGGTTATGACAGCAACCAGCAACTTCAGCCTTCAGAAATTCCATTTTTGATCCGTTAACCACCCGAAATCGACCCGAGGCCCCCGGGACCCCAACCAATCATACCAACAAGTCCCAAAATACATTACGGACTCGCTCGAGGCTTCAAATTATATCAAATAACGCTAAAACCACGAATCGACCTCCAATCCAAACTTTGTGAACTTTAGAACTTCAAACTTCTACTCTCGATGTTTAAACCTATCAAATTACGTCTGATTGACCCCAAATTTTGCTCACAATTCACGTCTGTCATTACGGACCTACTCCAACTTTCGGAATCGGATTTTGACCCCGATATCAAAAAGTCCACTTCCAGTCAAACTTCTCAAAAACCTTCAAATTTCTATCTTTATCCAAATGACTTCAAAATGACCTAAGGGCCTCCAAATTCACTTTCGATTGCGCTCCCAACTCCAGAATCACCATACGGAGCTACTGCCAGACTCGAAATCCCAAACGGACATCGATAATGCTAAAATGCACTTCAAGCCAAACTTATGAAATTTCTTCCAAATTGCTAACTTCCACAATATGCGCCAAAACGCTCCTGGGTCATCCAAAACCCGATCCGGGCATACTCCCAAGCCCGAAATCATCATACGAACCTGCTGGAACCATCAGATCCCAATTCCGATATCGTTTACTCTGAAAATCCAATCTTAGTTAATTCTTCCAACTTAAAGCTTCCGAAATGAGAATTCTCTTTCCAAATCAACTCCGGAATTCCCGGAATTCCATTCCGACCACGTGCACTAATCATAATACCTGAAGTGAAGCTGCTCATGGCCTCAAACTGCTGAACAACGCACTAGAACTTAAAACGACCGGTCGGATCGTTACACGATTTTTCCAAGAGCTCTTCTTCCCCAATCCATTGGTAAGTGATTCTAGCCTATTTTTTTTTCAATCTTCCATTACATTTCATAATATTTCAACTTAAAATCTAGCATTTTTATGGTGGAATTTGGGGGTTTGGGTGGAATTAGGGATTTTTTGTAAAATTAGAAATTTGACCTCAAATTGAGGTCGGATTTCGAAACAAATTACGTAACTGGGCTCGCGGGTGAATGGATAATCGAGTTTTGGTCCAAATTTCGAATTTGGACCAAGCGGACCCGGGAGTTGACTTTTTTTGACTTTCAATAATGACCTAAATTGAATCTTTTGAAATCGTGAGTAGTTCCTAAGGCTTGATTTGAATCGTTTGGTTGGTAATTTACAAGATTTTGTTGGTTCAGAGGCTTTTTTGAAAGGTAGAGTTGTGGTTGAGTTTGAGTTGATCTTTAGAGCGAGGTAAGTGTCGTGGTTACTCTTGACTTGAGGGATGAGGACTTGTTTGCCTATTTGTTTCTTGTTTAAATGTTGAGTACAGTGTATATGTGAGGTGACGAGTACTTATGCGTTGTTGTTGGGTTAAAACATGCGGGTGAGACTTGGTTCTTGTAATTTATTTCTTTCTTTGATCATAATATCCATGCTTAGACTGGTTACTTATCAAAGTGATCGTTCTTTCTGCGTTTATATGCTATCTGTGATAATTGATTATTGTTTCCAAAGTTGAGGCTGGAATTGTGGAACCATTGGTGACGTAAGGCTTGTTCTTGTTCATTCTATCTCCCTATTGTTATACATTCATTGTTATATGGTAAGGGAGTGTGTTAATGCACGAAGGGTGATACCGTGTCATGTTTGAGTGTTAATGCACGAAGGGTGATGTCGTGTCATATTGTGAGAGTTAATGCACGAAGGGTGATGCCGTGTTGTATCTGTTGATTTGTGATGAAAGCGAGAGTAAAAGCATGAAAGGTGATGTCGTTCCATTATTATTTTTTCATAGTGAGGTTGAGAGTAAAAGCCCGAAGGGTGATGTCGTGTAGTTTCATTCATTGTGTTTATTCGTTTTACTGGCTAAAGGCATATTAACTGTTATGGCTATCACTTTCTGCTGTAGTTATCGTATGTTGTACCCCCTTTCACATGTCCCCTCCCAATAGTACATGTTTAGCCTTTATTTGTTGTTATTTTGTACGTATATCGTCATCTGCACTTGTTATTTATGTGGGTGTCTTGTCATAGCCTCGTCACTACCTCGTCGACGTCGAGGTTAGGCTCGACACTTACGAAGTATATTGGGTCGGGTGTACTCATACTACACTCTGCACATATTGTGCAGACTTGGTACCGGCCTCAGTTGTTCGTGAGGCGTAGCAACCCGGATTTGCTCATTGGAGACGCAAGGTAGATATGCTGGCATCCGCAGATCTTGAAGTCCCCTTCCATTTCCCATATTTACTGATCTTTTCATTCGAGACAGTTGTACTTATTTCACACTCTGTTTGTAGAAATTCTAGAAGCTCGTGAATTGTGACTCCAGATCCGGGTTGTACTAGATATTATTGGTTTTTATATTATTCCGCACTCAGTTTTAGTTTCAAATTGGCTTAATTGAATGTACTTATTGAAATTTATTAAGAATTGGCTTAAAGATCCTCTAACGTTGGCTTGCCTAGCAAGTGAAATGTTAGGCATCATCATGATTCCGAAGGTGGGAATTCCGAATCGTGACAGTAATATAAAAATAATTATTTAAAATAGATTTATTTTTATAAATATATATTATATAGTCTTAAAAGTTATGCTTAATTATATTATTATTCTTGTTTAACCAGAAAATAGGAATTTCGGTTAAAGCTTAATTTTAGAAGAACTCGGGTTACTGATAATCAAATATGGAATAAATAAGAAGAATTGACTTAAATGATAGCTGAATAAGTAAAAGAAAGCAAGGTAAATTAGTATATTCCAATAATATTCTGTGTGTCATTACAAATGTTATCTCTCTCCTTTTATAGCTATTTCTAAGTAATACGTTTCTTTCCTCTCATAACAGAGCCATTATGAGCAATTAATTGTATTAATGTAACGTTATAATTGGTAATCGTAACTATTTCGTGAAGATTCTATAATATTTTCCATCATCGATGCTCATTAATTACGAATAATATGTGTCTGTACTTTTTGCTATCTAGGCTCATTCCTCTGATATCTCTTCAAATTACCAAGAGGTCCGAGTAATCGTTCCTTCTTGTTTTCTTGAATCTTTGCTCGTGCCTGTTAAAGCTCGTGTCTATTCAACTACTCTTTGCTAGTTGTCATTCTTTTATTGATCCACGTGTCTTGACGTATCAACACATAATTAATTCCAAATGTTAATTTAATTTTTCCCAATACAATTTTGACATTATATATGCTAGAAAACTAATTTTTCATTTTTATTTTACAGATTTAAATATTTATTTTATAGGTAAGTCCATAATGTATATAAAAAGAGAAAAAATTATAATATTAAAAAAAGGATAAAAGCTGATAATTTAGAGGGTAAAATTGGCATTTGACAATCAAAAGTTTGAGAAATTTGATTGAGTGGCTTTCTGAATGTTATAACCATAGTTAAGTGACTCTTCTGTTACAAATGAAAGAAATATAACTTTACAGGAAAATTTTATTTTGTGTCTCATACAACTGATACTAGTTGTATGAGATATCTTTTTATCTCGCAGTTTTGTGGACCCAGAAGTGTAAGATTGGGGTCCACAAATTTGTGAGACAAAAAAAGCCTCACACAACTAATGTAAGTTGTGTGAGACACACGATAAAACTTCTCAACTTTACATGATAATTTCAATAGTTGAATGATCATTTAAATAATGGTCTCATTAATTAGTCTACTCCTTTTTTCTTCTTTGATTTTTGAGAGATTCTTTTGGACATCTTACATGATTCTTTGAAAAATCTGAAATCGACATTGATAGTTCCGTGTAAGTCGTCTAATTATGTAAGAATAATCAAACGAAGTATACGTATAACTTAAGAAGGAAATTGACAATGATAGTTCGAGATAATGACCCCAAAATCATTTTTTTGGTGATTGAGACTTAATTGTGAAGAAACAAGCATATTTCTGCTACCACACCATATCTAATTATCTATTTCCGTTACCACATCAATTGTTTACCATTATAAGCATGAGTGCTATTAACCTATTGTCACGCGGAGAGAATGAGATTATGAATGAATGAAATTGATCAACTTTCAATCTCATTTTATCTCTAGCTGGCCAGATTGTTTTCTAACTATTGTTCGAATCTTTCTCTAATGTGTAAATTATTCATTTAGGATATTTGACTCCTTCACTGTTGTTTAAAAAGGAGTTAAACTCACACGACACTTCCTAAGAGCCTATACTTATTGTTGGGTTTAAGCTTGGGTAGCTTAAAATAAATGGTGAATGGAAAATGGAGGGAGAATGAAATATTTGAGTTCTCTCCTTTGCAAAGGGACATTGTCCCATATTGGAGGAAGAAAAGATTTTTAATGGGTATATATATAATTACTCTTCTTCTAGCTCTTAAAGAGTTAAGAAGAAGGCAAGCCTTGCGTCGTCCTCGTCCCTCGCTCGGCTTCGGCTTCGAGCAATGATTGGTTGATTAATCTTTTTGGATAAAATTTCTTCCAATATTCCCAACAAGCTATGGCTGTTTCTGAAAGGTTGCAAACCTTTTCAGGAACAACGCCAGAAAGTCTATAAATATGCTTTGAATCCCAGAATCTTTCCTTACGAAATTTTCTGATCTTCTTCTTCTTCATCACAAAATTTTTACAGCCTTCAAGTGGTTCGTTGTTTTACCGGCGTATTTGGTACCAACACTCCGGTGAGTTAAATTTTTCTATCTTGGGAGGATAATATTTCAGCACTTCGGGTACTTGAAGGAAATAATTTTCTTAAGGACACACTGCAGTGGGCTCGATTTTTTCCGAAATTATTTTCAGATATTATTTTGACATTCTGTTGCAACTAACTTTCTGTTTATGTTTATGTTTCAGAAAGTTTACTGTTTTTATTATTTATTACAGTAATACAAATTTCCTTACAATTTAAGGAATTTTTTTATTCGTAATCTGTATTCTGTTAGTGGAAATTAAAACCTGTGTGGTTTTCTACTCCTTCTGAATTTTTCTATTCTGATTTGAAAATATAAAAACTTTATCGGAGTATTGAAATTCATAAACGATTTGAAAAACATAAAAGATTTATCGTTTTCTGTGAAACAATATGTAAAAACTTCAATTTTTATTTATTAAATATATTGTTTATCGTTAGTTACAGTACTATTTACTATTCTGTTTTTTGCCATTAATTGAACTCTTCTGTTGTTGACATTGAGAAATAATAATTGATAACGGAAATTCTTCTGCGACTGCTGCTACAACGATGATAGTCTCGTCAAGCCGAACTGTTGTTCCACCGGATGAAAAAACGAGGAAATTTTCCGGAGCCAACTTCAAAGGATTGCAGTAAAGGGTGTTCTTCTAGCTTACCACACTTAGTATGTAGAAATTCACCAATGAAGAACCACTAGTGCCTGATGTGGACATGCCGGACAATGAAAAATTTATGATTGTTTAAGCATGGAAATAGGCAGATTTTCTTTACAAAGGCTACATCCTAAGTGCTTTGGAGGATGACTTGTACAATGTGTACAGTACTGTGAAAACTTTGAAAGAATTATGGGACGCACTTAAAAAGAAGTACAAGACTGAAAATGCATGCTTGAAGAAGTTTGTGGTTGCCAAGTTTCAAGACTATAAAATGATAGACAACAAAATTGTTGGAACCCAAGTTCAGGAGCTTCAACTTATTTTTCACGACCTTATTACTGAAGGTATGGTCGTGAATGACGTATTTCAAATGGCTGCAATGATTGAAAAATTGCCTCATTCGTGGAGAGATTTCAAAAACTATCTTAAGCAAAAGCGCAAGGAAATGAAGTTGGAAGATCTTGTGATTCGTCTCAAGATTGAGGAAGACAACAAAACAGCCGAGAAGAAGTCTCGTGGAAATTCAACGATCATAGGAGCTAATATCGTTGAGGAGACTGCTCCAAAAAGTAAGAAGAGGAAGAGGTCTTATGGACAGACTAAGGAGCAAAACAAAAAAAATTCAAGGGCAACTGCTACACTTGTAGAAATCATAAAGCCCCTAATTGTCGCCTTCCGAAAAAGGATAAGAAGAAGGGACATGCCAACATAGTGGAGAAGAATGATGACATTGATGATCTTTGTGCAATTCTTTCGAAATGCAACTTAGTTGGAAATTCGAAGGAGTGGTGGATTGACTCTGGAGTCACTCGACATGTTTATGCTGTCAAAGAAGCATTTGTGACTTACTCTACTGCTGGTCCCGAAGAAGAGCTTTTCATGGAAAATACTGCAATAGCCAAGATTGAAAGTTATGGGAAGATATTCTTAAAGATGACTTCCGGCAAGGTGTTAACGCTCAATAACGTTCTTCATATTCCTATTATTAGGAAGAATTTAGTTTCTACTTCTTTGCTTGTTAAGAATGGATTTAAATGTGTATTTGTATCTGACAAAGTTGTTGTAAGCAAGAATGAAATGTATGTTGGAAAGGGCTACCTCACAGAGGGTCTCTTCAAACTCAATGTAATGGTTTTTGACAGTATGAATAAAATTTCAGCTTCTTATTTATTGGAGTCAAATGATTTATGGCATAATCGTTTAGGACATGTCAATTACATAACCTTACGGAAGTTAATTAATTTAGAAGTATTGCCTAAATTCGAGTATAATAAATCAAAATATCAAATATGTATTGAATCTAAGTTTGTAAAACATCCTTATAAATTGAAAGGAATTCAAATCCTTTAGACTTAATTCATACTAACATTTGTGATATGAATTCGACACCATCTCGAGGTGGGAAAAAGTATTTTATAACTTTTATTGACGATTGCACTTGATATTGTTATGTTTATTTGATTAATAGTAAGGATTGTCACACCTCCTTTTTACTACACCCCGTAAAGGGGTATATAAGGGAGTTTTTTCCAATTTAAGTGACAATCGAAAAGGGATTGTTTATTTATTAAAAATCAGAGTCGCCACTTGGGATAATTTATGGTTTCCCAAGTCACCGGATTAAAATCCTGAATCGAGAAAAGTTGACTCTATTTACGGTCTGCAAACACAGAAATCCGGGTAAGGAATTCTGTTAACCCGGGAGAAGGTGTTAGGCATTCCCGAGTTCCGTGGTTCTAGTACGGTCACTTTGATCATACTTGGCTTATTAAAATTGTTTAATTACTCGTTTTATAACCTATGTGCATTTAACTGTTACCGCTTTTTAATTAAAAAATTATCTTGAAATGGGTCACGCGTACGTGTACCCATTTGTTTGGCGCATCAAAAATCATGTCACGCGAACGTGTCCACAATCAATAACGCTTTATTAATATGAAGAAAAGTTTGGCCAAAGTTGCGCGAACACATACTCCGGTTTGGTTTTTAGAAATTGTAATCATGTCACGCGAACGTGTCCTTAATTAGGATAGTATATTAAACGTGCACAAGCAAACTCTGTACATTTGTCAATTTTTATATCTAAATTTATACGAAGACCATGCAATTGTGATTTTTGTTTGGCACGACACACCTCAATTCTAAAAAAAAGTTCAAGCTAAATGTTTGAGGGCCATAAATTATTTATGTTATTGGATATGGCTCGCCTCAACTAGTTAAATGTCTAATTAATTAACACTAAATATAGCTAAAGGTTCCATTTAAACTAACTAAGATGGTTTATATGAGGGAAAACTAGTCCATTACATAAAAGGGCTTGAGCTAATACAAGGGGACTGATAGTCCCACAACAGCAACGGCCCAGATCTCGTTCAAGGGATTTTTCAGAACTGGGCCTCATAATTGAGCCCAAGTTCGAAGCCCTACAGCTACTGAGCCCTAAGCTCTACATCGACGCCTTCAATGCGTGAGCAAGCTGGAAGTCGTAGAGGATTCAACCAGATAACAAAGAGACCAATACATATGCAAGTAGCTTTAGGATCTGTCTTTAACTTGTCAATGGCCCATTACGTGACATCCAATAATGATTCACCCTTGAAATTGATTATGAGTTCCAATTCTAATAGCTAATAGCAGGTAGCAGAATTTACAGTTTCAACGTCATACAAACACGGCTAATCACATTACTTTTGCACAGCAAGGACATTAGCAGATAAATCACTAACCCAGACTCCTAAAAGGAAACTTCAAACAGACAACTAAAATTCAGAATAGTAATACTGAATACTACATATGCAAATGCCTACTAGGATTGTCCTTGAAAGTCCCTTTATACATATACCCTAACTCAAACCCACAAAATCCAAGTGATTAAGCCATAACTCGTTCCATGTTTCAAACCAAAACTAATTCTAGAACAAAGAGCTTAGCAAGTATTCTCAACACTAAGATAATTACAAACATAGTTATACTCCATTCAACCAAAAAACAGACTCGACCAAGCTATCCCTGGAATAAATAATACGCATCATGCATGAAATTAAAAGAGACAGAAATGAGAGTTCAATAGCAATCATCATCCAATTTGTCCATATTTCAGATTCAAGCTTCAGACTACATTCAAATGGTGTCCATAGTGTTTGTGAATACCTGTAAAGCAAAATAACAGAAAAAGGAAAAAGGTCAGTGATAGTAGGACAGTGACAACAACAGCACTGGAACAGTAACCTCTCAGTAGTTTAAGATTGGTTTTAAAAAAAACAAAATCAGACCATCTTCAACCTAGATAAGTTCGTGTGATCTCTCAGGAATTAAAGCTCAACAGGGAAGCTAAGAAAGCTGGGAATCAGGACTCCCAGCACAAATTCAACTCAGAATCAGCTTTCAAAAACCAAATTAAACCAAACTCATTCCCATATGAATCAAAAATTGCTTCAGATATTCAACCTCAAGAATTATGAAAAGAAATCCAATGGAACAACAGTTTCTATGAAATCCTCAATCTCAAGAATTGCTTCTATATTTTTTTGGGTTTCCAGATCTCAAACTCTCTCTTGGGTCTGTCTTGAAAAGCAAGAAAAGCTGCCTTTATAAGCAAGTTATTAGGGCAGACTTAGCTTGCACTTTGCCCCCTTTTAATTTTGTTTTTTGCTTAAGTGTCCCTAGCTTAAATTCCAGAAATTCACTTTAATCCCTACCCTCAGCTTCCTGGCAGCTTCCCATTCAGTTACACTCAAGATTCCTTAGGCCAATTCCCTAGACTACCCCTCGAACCTTGATTATTTACTCTAGGAACCCAACCTAGCAGAACTCCTGTTGATACTAGACAAACCGAATGGGCCATGGGTCAATTTGACCCAACTGTTCAACCCCAAATGAGCCGGAATAGACCCAAAACCCAACCCTCAAGATCAAAAATCTATTCGGCCCAACTAGCATTTATCTGATTACCAAATAACACAGAACAATTAAAACTTTAGCCTAAATGATTTACTAACTAAACTTAACCAAACTAACAATTTCAGAACTAACCTAACAAGACTCCAATTACTCATGCATGAATGAATAGACTCCGGAACAAAGGAAGAATGATTCAAGAAGAGGAGAAGAAACATAAAATTGAAAAACAAACGAAGAACAGATTAAACCAAAAGAAGAAAAGAAGAATACCGAAGAAAAGTTCAGAAAATGAAAGGAGGAACCTGGGTCTTCAGATCCTCGGATTTTCCGGCCAAATCTGATGTTAATCGTGCGCTCTTACGAAGAACACACGAATATAATCGGATTCGACACAAAATTTTGCCAAAACTTGACTTGGGATTTCTGGGGTTCGTTTCTGATCTAAGATTCGAGGAACTAGGGCAATATTCGAGGGTAATGGAGTATGGATTTGGAAAGAGGAGAGTGTGGAGGCTATAGGGTGTGATTTTGGTGGCGTTTGGAGATGGCGCCGCCACCGGCGACCGGGGATTTGGGGGCGGCTAGCTAGGGTTTCGGGGGTGTTTTCTGATGAGGGTGATGAGCAGAAGAGAGTTCTGAGGGGGGAGGTAAGGTTATTCGGACATTTAAATATGTATGAGGCTTCAGTTCTGAGCCGTTTGATCAAGGGGAGATCAACGACTCAGATTACATAGTCCAAAACGGCGTCGTTTTAATTTGGGGGGAATGGACCAGGTAATGGGGCAGGTTTGGACCGGATTGGGGCAAGGAGTCCATTTGGGCTGAGTACTTTTAGACCAAATTTTGGCCCAATTTCTAGTCTCTTTCACAAATTGTCCAAAATTCCTTTTCCTTTTCTCTTTTCTTTTGTTTTCAAAAGTAAAAAAAAACCTAAATAACAATTTACAAAATAATTAACTCCTAATTACTATTATTAACTAAACCAAATTAAAGGACCAACTAACCTAAATTCCAAAATTAAAACTAAAGTAAACTATTTTTGAGACTTTTCCTTTTTATAAAAATTAATGACTAATTAATTCCTAAAATGAAAAATTAACTCCTAAATGCACATGCACATATATTTTGTATTTTTCACTAATTAAAATGCACAAACAAACATGCAAACAATTAACAGAAAATGTCACAAAAATTCACAAAATTGCAAATAATGACAAGAAATTATTTTATTTTGAATTTATGAGAGTAATTCATATAGGGCAAAAATCACGTGCTCACAAGGATGAATCAATGGAAGCATTTAAGCAATACAAGAATGAAGTGGAGAATCAACTGAATAAAAAGATCAAAATGATTAGAAGTGATAGGGGTGGAGAATATGAATCTCCGTTTGCAGAAATATGTTCGAAATGAAATTATCCATCAAACTACTGCACCCTACACACCTCAATCGAATGGAATTGTGAAAAGGAAAAATCGGACATTAAAGAAAATGATGAATTCTTTATTAATAAGTTCCGGATTATCGCAGAGTTTGTGGGGGGGGAGGGGAGGGGAAGCTATCCTTACAGCTAACCGAATACTCAACAGAGTACCCTATAGCAAAACGCAATCTATTCCATATGAAATATGGAAAGGAAGAAAATCTAACTTAAAATATTTCAAAGTGTGGGGGTGTTTAGAAAAGGTACAAATATCTTTACCCAAAAGGGTAAAAATCGGACTAAAAACTGTGGATTGCGTTTTTATTGTATATGCTACAAACAGTAAAGCATGTCGGTTTTTGGTTCATAAATCTGATAATCCCAAAATTCATGTTAATACGGTAATGGAATCAGATAATGCTGAATTCTTTGAAAGCATCTATCCTTATAAAACTGAATGCGAGTCATTAAGTAAAAGACCTAAACGACTACGAGAAGACCAAAGGAAAATACTCCACTTGAAGAAGATCCAAGGCATAGCAAACGTCGAAGAACATCTACTTCCTTTGGACCGGATTTTGTGACATTCTTACTTGAAAATGAGCCTCAAACTTTTAAAGCAGCTATGTCATCTTCAAATTCAGCATTTTAGAAAGAGGCAGTCAATAGTGAGATTCAATCAATTTTGGATAACCATACATGGGAATTGGTTGATCTTCCTCCGGGAAATAAGACTTTAGGTTCGAAATGGATCTTTAAACGGAAAATGAAAACTAATGACACTATTGACAAATATAAGGCAAGACTTGTTGTCAAAGGTTAGACAAAATGAAGGCCTTAATTACTTTGACACTTACTGGTCAGTAAAGAGAATAACATCTATTAGGGTGTTAGTGACATTGGAGGTCGTGTATGGTCTTGAAATCCATCAAATGGATATTAAAAAAATTTTCTTAAATGGAGAATTGGAGGAAGAGATTTACATAGAATAACTTGAGGGTTTTGTAGTTCCAGGTAAAAAAAAGTGTCAAGTAGGTGGCATACCAAGAAAAGAACAATAGTTGGAGGCCGTGTATGGACTTAAACAAGCACCCAAACAATGACATACCAAATTTGATCAAACAATATTGTCAAGTGGGTTTAAAATCAACGAGTGTGACAAATGTATTTACATTAAAAACACTTCAGGTTATGAAGTCATTGTTTGTTTATATGTTGATGACATGTTGATAATGAGCAAAAATATGGCAAGATATAAATGCTAACAAGCATATGTTGGCTAGCAAATTCGACATGAAAGACTTGGGAGCTTCTGACGTGATCTTAGGAATCAGAATTCACAAGGCTTCATAAGGTTAGCACTATCACATTGTCACTACATTGGAAAAGTACTTGACAAGTTTAAGTATTTGGATTTCAAGATTGCCAAGACTCCAATTTACGTGAGTTATGAACTTCAAAAGAATGAAGGTGAAAGTGACTCACAACTGGACTATGCAAGAGTATTGGAAAACTTGATATATATCATGAATTGTACGCGACCAGATATAGCATGTGTTATTATCAAACTGAATCGGTTTACAAGTAATCCCAATCAAATATATTGGATAGCAATGAAACGAGTTTAGGGTATCTAAAACATACCCAAAATTATGATTTGTATTATAACAAATATCCCTCAGTGATCGAGGGATATAGTGATGCAAATTGGATCACCGGATCATCTGAAGTTAAATCCACTAGTGGATATGTTTTCACAATTGGGGGTGGAGTAATGTCTTGGAAATCATCCAAATAAACATGCATCGCCCGTTCTACAATAGAATTTGAATTCATAGCTTTAGACAAAGCCAGTGAAGAAGCTGAATGGCTCAGAAATTTCTTGAAAAATATTTCATTTTGGCCCAAACCTTTGGCACCTATATGTATACATTGTGATAGTCAAGCGGCAATAGGTAGGGCAGGGAGCGTTATGTATAATAGAAAATCTCGTCATATATGACGGAGAAACAATACCATTAGATAACTACTCTCTAGTAGTATTATCACGTAAAGTCAAGAGATAACGTGTCGGATCCACTTACAAAAGGCCTATCTAGAGAGGAAGTTGAAAGATCATCAAAGGGAATGGGGTTAAGGCCTAGGACAAGTGATCATGGCGGTAACTCTACCTAGCAGATTAGAGATCCCAAGAGTTAGGTTCAAAGAGACCAAACAAAGTTATGAATGACGGTTCAACATTGTCAAATAACTCAACCCATTCTCGTGATGAAGATAATGTTTAGAAATCGAGGTTAAGCATTAAGGCTTTTTGATGAGTCAATAAAAAAACTTTTTAATGATTTGCTAAGTCTGGCAAGATATGACCAGATAGTGTGTCTATAGGATTACACGTTTAGAAATAACCTATATGAGTGTGAAGTGTAAGCCGCTTCAAGGGTAATGAAAGTAAATGCCCATTCTCTAAGCACTCATAAAACCAGGCGGTGTTCATGGCTGAAACGAACACGACCGTGAGAACCATAGATGGTTAAGGATTGATTGTGTGACTTATATTGTCTAGGTATATAACAAAGCTCGACGGTTCAAAGATATCAAATCTACCAATTGGCTGAGTATATCCGATATAAGTTCACTACGAAAAGTTCAAAGGGAAACCTACTTATCCAGATGCAATTAATTCTTGCATGTAAATCACGCACTCGTTCGTGCATTCCTTTATCTTATAGCAATTCTCAATTCATGTGGGGGATTGTTGGGTTTAAACTTGGGTAGCTTAAAATAAAGGATGAATGAGAAATGAAGGGAAAATGAAATATTTGAGTTTCTCTCCTTGGCAAAGGGATATTATCTCATATGGGAGGAAGAAAAGACTTTTGATTGGTATATATACAATTCTTCTTCTTCTAGCTCTTAAAGAGTTAAGAAGAAGGCAAGCCGTCGTCGCTTGCTCGGCTCGGCTTCGGATTAGGATTTGGTCAAAGATTGATTGATTAATCTTTTTAGACAAATTTTTTTCCAATTATTTAATTAATTAATTTCTTCCAATTTTTGGTACTAATACTCCGGTGAGTTAAATCGTTCTATCATGGGAGGATAATATTTCAGCACCTCGGGTACTTGAGGGGAATAATTTTCTTAAGGATACACTGTGCATTCAGGGGGCTCGATTTATTTCGAATTTTTTTCCAGATAGTATTTCGACATTCTGTTGCTACTAACTTTCTGTTTCTGTTTCTATTTCAGAAAGTTTACTGTTTTTATTATTTATTACAGTAATACAGATTTCCCAACACTTATTTAAAAATTTTATTATAAAAAGTCACTTTACCTGAGTGATATTAGCTTTAAGAAAAAAAAACATTCAAATTCAGTATTCACTACTATTTTTTTTTTTTTTTTTAATTTACTATTCTTGTATTTTAAGAACGCAAGCAAAGAAGAGAAGTCACAGAGGTATTTTAGTTCAACATTCTAGGGCAGCTGTGGTGTAAAATCTTTTTTTAAAAGTTATTTTCGAAAACCAGAATAGTTCAAAATAGAATATAGATTTAAAAAGAGATAATTATTCTTTAAAACATCTTTTCCTTGTTACTACCCAAACAATAGTTTTCTTTCAAAAAATTTTTTTAAGAAACACACACACACACACACACACACACACACACACACACACACACACACACACACACACACACACACACACACACACACACACATATATATATATATATATATATATATATATATATATATATATATATATATATATATATATATACTACCTATATTTATGGTTACATCCGTAGCTTAAAGGAAAATAGTTTAAGTTATTTATACTATATATAAAAGAAATCACTTCCAATGCAATTTAATTGGAGAGCAAGTTATCATTCTATGTTCAAGTCATATTAGTAGACTTCTTATGAAAAGTTATATCCCCTTCGTTTCAACTTACGTGAATTTATTGACTGGGCACAAAATTTAAGAAAAGAAAGAAAGATTTTTGAATTTGTGGCGTATGAGGCACATAAATTTTGCGTAGCTATAAGTTATTGTATAAAGGTTACTTCCTCCGGTCCACAATAAATGACTAATTTATTTTTTTATTTTGATCCAAAATAAGTGTCCATTTATATAATCAAGAAAAAATTCAATTTATTTTTCTAAAATTACACTTATGTACGTATCCCTAAAAGTTATTTACTCCTCATATTTGAAAAGAGAAGTAAGTGCTACTATAACTATGCTGCAATATTTAATTAATTAAGGGTAGTTTAGTCACACTTTCTATTTTTGTCTAGAAATTAATATTTCTTTAATGGGTGTGCCCAAGGCAAATTGGTCACTTATTATGGATCGGAAGGAGTAATTATTTTCAAATAAGGAAATAGATCATTCTTTTTGACACGGATTATAAAAAAAAAGTTCACATAAGTTAAAACGGAGGGAGCAATATAAAATATTGTTAGTATATGTTAATTATTATACTTTTTATGGTATAAAACTTGTAACAGTCAATAACTCAATACACACAATTTGAAGTCGAAAAAGGATTTAAGTGAACAGGTCCATATTCCTTTTGTCAACTTCCGAACAGGTTAAACAATTATACTACAGCTGTACTTATCAAAAAGAGACACTACTAAAGAAAGAAATTAGTAGCCATTGATTACAAAATCCAATTCACTACTAAAGAAAGAGACACTGTAATCACAGCTTACAGTCACCTTTCAGCCATTGATTACAAAATCCAATTCTTTACCAAAAATCCTCAAGACAGCATCAGTCTCAGATTCCACCACTCGTTCTCTCTCAATTTGTCAATTTACAAAGGAAAAGACTATAATTTTTTAAAAAATAAAATCCCACTAACAGCCTTATTAATATTAATAATTCTATTGATTACTATAATAATGTCATGGCCTTGAAGCCTGGGAAGTTTTTTAGGAGGCACTCAATAGATGGTATGCAAAGAATTTTTTCCTTCTTTCTTCAATTTCTTTTACTGACCCTTTTTCAAGATTTTTTTTGTTGTTTTTGTTTTTTTGGGGGATATGTAGCATACAGAACCAAGGAAGTCAATTCAGTGAGGAGTGAGAAAGCAGTGATGGGGAAGCCAGTGAAGTTTCAAGGTATAAGTGAAGAATTGCAGAAGATAATAGATGCAGATATGGACAACGTGGATGCCAGGCGTCGTGCTAGGGATGCGTTTAAGGATGTTCAGTTGTCAATTGATCATTGCCTGTTCAAGGTATTCTAACTGCTTCTAATTGAACAACTGTATTTTTATGATTTTAAGTAAACTTGAAAATGGTTAAATGGAACGACATGGACACTGAGGATTCATGTGGCCGACTCCAACTTGCTTGGGTTGTTATTGCTTGGGTTCAGTAGAAAATTATTCATAGTCAGCTTCAAGTTTGTATTTTTATTGCATCTGATTGAATGGACTGGATACAGGAGAATTTATATAGTCGACCCAACTAGTTTCCAATCGAGGTTTGGTAACTTATTCGAGAAAAGATAAGTTCGGATTGAGGCATAGTTACTTGTCAAAAAGAATGTTTTGAATTGAGCCATAGTTGATTGATTGAATAATTGACTGGACCAGCTATTATGTTTTGCTAATGTAAGTAGAAGGCGCCCATCATTTAAGACGATGCGATTGATTATTGGCAACAGGTTTTGCCTAAGTTCAACTGCAAAGGGATTGAACTAGTAGTATAGAACTTAAAATCTTGCTCTATAGACTGCTTGGTGAAGGTACTGCAACTCCTGCTTATTGAATAACTGTATTTTTATGATTCAAGTAAAATAGAAAATGGTTTATAATAGAAAAAGATTCAAAGTCAGCTTTGAAGTTTGGATTTTGATTGCATCTGACTGGACGGAAGAGAATTCATATAGTCGACCTTACTAGTTGGGGAATGAGGTGTAGTTATAAGCAAATTAAATTCGGAATGAGGCATAGTTACTTATCAAAAATAAAGTGTTTGATAATCGAGACATAGTCAATTGATTGATTAATTGACTGAACAAACTGTCATGTTTTATTAATGTCAGTCGAAGGCGCCCCTCATTTGACTAAGAGCTTGATTATTGGCAACAGGGTTTTTGCTTAAGGTCAACTGCAAAGGGATTGAACCAGTATTGTGAAACCTAAAATCTTGCTTTATAGACTGCACGTCCTGTTTAAATTTCCCCTCTTATCTTGATAGAATTGTATAAGTTCGGTGGATTGCAGATAGAGCATTCAGAATGCTAAAAAGTAAAAAACAGTTTCCAATGCCTATGTACACTTGCATATAATGAAGTATCTACAAATAGATCATCTCCAAGAGAAGGGATTCAAGCAGTTCAGTATTCATTGAAATTCACATATTGACCTTTAGCGATGGAAAGGGCATACAAGACTGACCATTCCCTATTTCTTTTCTTTAAGTAAACCTGTTTTCGTACGTGCAATTATCACCTTCTACATTAAGCTAGTTGTGACAGTTGAGACTTTTATGAACGCTTTTCTTTACCTTTCTCGTTTTTCTGTAATCACGGATAGCGCTCATATGGAACTGAATCCTTCAAGGAAGTGGCATGTTTCTTACTTGTTTTTTATGTCGATTTAATGATTGCTTATTTTGCTTTTGCACAGATGCCACATGCTGGAGTGAAGATGAATGAGGTAACACTTTTGCTCTTACATCCTCATTTTCCAGTCTTTTTGAAAATATTCTGATGGCTTCTTCTTGAAGCATCCTGTTTCTTAGCATAAACAAAAGGATCTGTTATGTAATTAGTTTTCTGTGTACTTTCTAGTGCAGCTAGATTATGAACTTGCCTTCTTTCCAATTTTCCTCTTTTAGCTAATATGAGATTTTTGTCCGAAGGGATACGGATTCCACAATCAGAGCTTTTAGTAAAATATTGGTTTTACTTCTTGTTTGGTGAATCGAGATCTATTATTGGAATAAAAGAATGACACATTAAGAAATTTTTTGGGTTTGGTTGCCATTCACACTTGTTTTGATCGTTAGTTGCCTTTCACTCTATTATTTAACTATTAACCTTGTTTTCACTTTATTGTTCACTTTCTATTGCTTAATATCCTTGGATAGGAAGTGATTAGTCGTTGAAGTTGTCAACTATAAACTTTATAGGTTATTCGTACTAACCTAAATGCTTTGGTTTTATTAGATTTTCATTGTCTGTAACGATAACTGTAAATCCGATAACATATCTTAGAAAATTGAACCTTGTACGGAAGAACTTCATAAAATTCAGAAAAATAGAAATGTTGCTGGACTGGATAGTTATAACGAGGGGTTTATTTTCATCATGATTATGGAGGATCATGTATATGAATATGTTAATTTTAGGACATCAAATGAACTTGGTTTCCAAAACATTGACTAATTTATGAGAGATCTGTTACTTTAAATGCGGTTAATGTCTCGTGTAAATAGTATGTGAGTATCACTTCAGAAATTTAAAGGGGAAGGAAGAGAATAACTCTGGAACGGTCTGTTTTTATTACAAAGTTTTAATTTTGTGAAACAAAATGGAATAATGGGAGTATTTATCTCAATCTCTTCAAAATGAAATGAAATTAATGGTAATTTGAGAAGAATGACTTGATTTGCCATGAATAAAATGACTGGATATTTGTCTTCCTTATTGTACCAAACGACCTGAGAAGAGTCTTTTATATCAGTACATGGTTCAGTTTTAGCATCCTATATTAGCATTAAGGTTTAATATTCATAGCTGATTTAAATTACATAGTGCTTTGAAATTTGGTGGTGCAGTCATATGAGGTTAATTCTCGAGGACTGGAAATCTACTCCAAAAGTTGGCTTCCAGAGACAAGTCTCCCAAAAGCTATGGTATATTTTTGTCATGGTTATGGTGATACATGCACATTTTTTGTTGAAGGTTTGTGATTGTCAAACACATTTTTAAATCTCGGACTAGTGTTTCAAGGAAAGATTGTTCCTGAAAGTTTCTCCTTTTTTTAGGCATTGCAAGAAAATTAGCATCGTCTGGTTATGGAGTATTTGCCATGGATTATCCTGGATTTGGTCTTTCAGAAGGTCTTCATGGCTACATACCAAGTTTTGACAAGTTAGTTGATGATGTCATCGAGCGTTACTCAAAAGTGAAAGGTACAACTTGCCTCAGTTACCCTCTTTATCAGTAACATCTTGGATTCTTATGATAGGTTCGAGACTCTAACCAAATAGAACTGTCTCCTGAGTCCTGACAAATGATGTCTCATATACATGCTGATATCATGACTTGCTTTGGGCAAGAGGTCCCAAAATCAGGAATCGGAAAATAACTTAATTACATCTTATTCTTCTTGACACACTACTGAAACAGCAACTGACAGTTAAATGCTGGTCGCAGAAAATGCAGAGATATGTAACCTGCCAAGTTTTCTATTTGGGCAATCAATGGGTGGAGCAGTAGCTCTGAAGGTGCACCTGAAGCAGCCCGATGCATGGAATGGCGCTGTTCTTGTTGCACCTATGTGCAAAGTGAGTTTGTGGAGATGATTCCTTATTCTTATTATTGCTTATTGTCTCAGATCCATGGTTTTGAGTGACGACTTGTATTGTTGTACAGCTTGCAGATGACATGGTTCCACCGTGGTTAGTAACACAAATTCTAATCGGTATGGCAAAATTTCTTCCAAAGCAAAAGCTAGTTCCGCAACAGGACTTAGCGGAGTTAGCATTCCGAGATGTGAAGAAGAGAGAACAGGTATGTGGTCTTTCTGCTCTGTAATAGCGCACAGTTCAAAGTATGATGACTTTAGGAGGACGGGAGAGAGTGATAGATACAGGATATTAGAGGTTAGTGTCGCTGGGTTTGTTTAGGAATGTCTAGTTACCATTAGCATCTCACTCAAACATGTTTTTGCCCAAGGGTATGTCAATTAGCTTCCAATACGAATAACTTGATTTATTAAACATAATAATAACACAAACCTGTTTCATGTTATGATGTACTACGTTTTCTTCTGCGTGCAGGCTGCCTATAATGTCATTGCTTACAAGCATAAACCCCGTCTACGAACTGCAGTGGAGTTACTGCATACCACCCAAGAGATAGAGAAACAACTAGATAAGGTATCACATGTTTCATTTTCTGTTTTTTGCAGTATAGAATATTACCCCCATATTAACTGTTTATTGTAAATAGGACCTTGTGCCTTTGAATATGCAAGTTAGTCCATAGTTGGAAACTTGAAATTCTATTATCACCTGCGCATATCTTTACTGGGGTTGTTAACCGTTTCTGCTTATTATAACTGTTTTGACTTTATAATTCATTCTAGATGGTATATCTTTTTCTGCTCTTGTAGTCCAGAAAGAGTTCAAGCTCATTTAGCTTGACAAATATTGTAAAAAAGTGTCCATAAGTATGACTCTTTCACGATTACCTTTTTGAAAAAGAGAGATTTTTGGAGAGGCAGGAACAACAACAATAACAATAAACCCAAATGTAATCCCACAAGTGGGGTCTGGGGAGGATATTATGTACGCAGACCTTATTCCTACGTTGTGCAGGTAGAGATGTTATTCCTGATAGACCCTTGGCTGAGGCAAGCATAAGCACAATAATTTAGAAAGAGAGATGCAGGAACCAAGAAGGAAAATATGCAGAACAATATCGTTATAATAATACACTGAAGCAGAAGTAGCATGAAAGAGAAGTAATCGCAATCTAGGAAAAAACAAAGAATAGTAATGAAGCTACTGGTATGGGAGGCAAAGACAACCTACTACTCTAATCTTCGATCTCCACACCTTTCTATCAAGGGTCATATCCTCGGTAAGCTGGAGATAAGTCATGTCTTACTTAATCACCTCTTCCCAATACTTTTTCGGCTTACCTCTACCTCTCCTCAAACCCATAATCGACAGCCTCTTACACCTCTCGGTGGCACCTATGCATCTCCTCATCACATGCCCGAACCATCTCATCCTAACTTCCCGTATCTTGTCCACCACAGGGATCACCCCTACCTTTGTCTGAATATCTTCTTCCCTTCTGGTATTGCCCACACACTGGGGGCAAAAAGAGCAAGAGAATACTGCTGGCGACCTTTGCTTATGCTAATTTCTTCAAATATACCTAATTTTATTACTTTTTGTTGCTTTTTATCCTAGTGATGCTGTTTGCAATCCAGGGAGTTAATTTTATCTATGGTCATTGAACTTTTGTGTTTGTTACCCAAAAGTCACTTTTTTTTTGTTACGTAAAAATCATTCAATTTTGTGTTCATTACACAAAAGTCACTTTTCTTTCTTTTGTTACACAAAAATCATTTTACTTTGCTCTAATTATCACAAAAGTTAGATTTTTACTTGAAAAGTCTATTATACCCTTGATATTATATAAACCTTCATATTTATGTAATATCTTCTATAGTATATACTATTTACTATATTTTTAACTATATATTATATTTATAAATAAAATAACTTAATATTATTTTATTTATTATTTTTATAATATATTCGTATATTTTATTTTTTCTTAACGCTAATTTTCAAAATATATTAGTAGCGTTATTAAATTTGTCAGTAACTTTAATAAATATTAGTAGAAAAATAAATCGGCAAGTACATTTCCGTGAGAAAATTCGCATGTAAACAAACAAAGAAAATGAGGAAAAAATCATATGTTAATCTCAAGGAAAATCCCTAGGTACTACATGCGAATTTAGCTGGAGATATTTTCTTGGGGATTTAATTACCTGGGCAATTGGTTATTTGGAAATTAAATTACTAGAAATTCCGAAAAAACCCTCCAAAAAAATCGACCAAAGTTGGTTGGAAATTACCAACCAACTTTGGTCGGTCAATTAAATTCAAAAAAATATTAAAGTTACTGAAAAATTTAATAACGCTACTAATATATTTTAAAAATTAACGTTAAGAAAAAATTAAATATACGAATATATTATAAAAATAATAAATAAAATAATATTAAGTTATTTTATTTATAAATAAAATACATAGTTAAAAATATATTATATAGTATATAATATAGAAGGTATTACATAAATATGAAGGTTTATATAATATCAAGGGCATAATAGACTTTTCAAGTAAAAATGTGACTTTTATGATAACTAGAGCAAAGTAAAATGATTTTTGTGTAACAAAAGAAAGAAAAGTGACTTTTGTGTAATGAACACAAAGTTGAATGATTTTTACGTAAAAAAAAATTGATTTTTGGGTAACAAACACAAAAGTTCAATGATCATGGATAAAATTATCTCCAAAATCTGTACTTGTATACTTTTCTCTAAGCTTATTCTTCGATAGGTTAGAAATCTAAAATAATAACTACTAACAGTTTTTATGATTTTGTAGGTCTCTCTGCCATTGCTAATCTTGCATGGAAAGAATGATACTGTTACTGATCCATCCATCAGCAAAGCGTTGTACGAGAAGGCAAGTAGTTCGGATAAGAAACTGACTCTTTATGAGGATGCTTATCATTCTTTACTAGAGGGTGAGCCCGATGAGATGATATTTCGAGTTCTTGGTGACATAATTTCTTGGCTGGATAACCATACTTCCTAAGTTAGTTCTCCAATTTTTGTTCTATATATTTTTTTGTTCTGTCCATTATTTTTATGGTTTAGGGAAACAAGGGGGGAGAGCTGAAATAAGAAACTACATTTATCCATTATGATTTACATGGTAGGATGAATTCATTTTCAACATGCACAGGGAAACAGGAGGATCTATTGATGCACTGAGAGTAATGCCCCTCCTCTCCCTCGATTTTTTGTTTTAACGAACCAATATTGAAGATTTGAATGTTTTATATGAAACAAAAAACAATGCATCTTTAGAGAATACTCTAAGCTTGAGGCCTTCTTATCTCTCTTTTCACGTGTGATGCGCATAAGCTTCAAAGGAGCTATTTCACTTCATTGGTGTGGGCGTAGCCACCCTATGTTAAGGTTGGTCAATCACACCTTTTGCTGCCGAATAATTATATTGTGTATATAAATTAAATATTATTTTATATGGTTATATATTATATTTTGAATACCCTTGATATAGTCGAGTGAGACAGTCCAACGATTCAAGGTGTTCAAAGTGACGTGTTGTTTAGGGGTTCAAAGTTCTACCCATTTTTTGCCACAATTAAACGATGACCACCATGCGTGGTCTAATTCTTTTTTCAATCTAACAATTTTCCTAATAAAATAACTCTTAAAATTTAAAATTTGTGTAGAAATAAACAACTAATCTTAAAAGTAATTTTTAGCTAAAAGTTGATTCTTAAATAAAGTTTATAATTTAAAGGTCAAAGTTTACAAAAATTCCTCAACAAAGCCCCCAGGGCCTAGCTCAAGTGGCAAAGGGACCAGGATTTGTGTCTTAGGTCACAGGTTTAAGCCTCCACACCATGCAAAGCAAAACTTGGTATTTAAGTGGAGAAAGGTAGAGGGGCGGGTCCATTATCCACCGAGTTTTGAAGATTGCGGTTGGTCCAAAGGATCGGCCCCAGACGGATTTCTCGGTCATAAAAAAAAAGTCTTCAACAAAAGCTCTTTACAAACACATGATTCTCTCCTTCCTTTGGTTTTATGCTTACTTTTATTAGTAAAATTTATAATGTTGTCTTCTTATTATTTTAATTTTATTTACAAAATTATAGTTTTATTAATTTTTTTTATTGTTTAGCTACATGTTGCGTAGTTGCTCTAAAAATTGTGGTATACCATTTATCGATAAAAAAATTATTAATTTATTTAAAATTTGAATACCCTTAACGGAATTGCTGGCTGCCCCAATGTTTCACTTCAGTATAAAAGTTCGTACCGAAAAGAGTCAGATCATGTTCTCAATAGTTAAGAATAGAAAAACTTCTCTTCCAAGCTTTGCTTTCTATTTCGCTAAGGCTTTTGGTTTGATGATTGTGAACTCTAACTTTCTGAAGAGGGAGGAACATTTGGTTACTTTTTAAAATACGGTGGCGAAGACTCAGATTGATTATCTCCTCCTCAGGAGGTGTGACAGAAGGTTGTGCAAGGATTGCAAGGTGATTCCGGGTGAGATACTCCCGACGCAGCATAGGCTCTTAGTGATGGGCGTTGATATTATGTTAAAGAGGAGGAAAATGTCTGCTCGGGGAAGACCGAGAATCAGGTGGGGAACCTTAACTAAGGATAAAACCCAAGAGTTAGAGGGGTGGTTGTCGGCTATGGGAGCTTGGAGGAGGCACTATGTGGTCAGCGACAACAAACAGTATAAGAGAGGCTGAGAGAGGTGTGTTAGGGGTCTCGACGGGCGTCTCTGGTGGGCACAAAGGAGACTGGTGGTGAAATAAAGTGGTCCAAGGTAAAGTAGAAGCAAAGAAGGCGGCGTACCTGAAGTTAGTGGGGAGCATAGGTAAGGAGGAGAGGCGAGCGTGCATGGAGAGGTATAAGGTAGCTAGGAAGGAAGCTAAGTCGGCGGTCACAGAGGCTAAGACTGTGGCTTATGGTCGTATATACGAGGAACTAGGGGAAAAGGCGGGGAGAAGAAGTAATTCCGGCTGGCCAAGTTGAGAGAGAGGAAGGCTCGGGATTTGGACCAAGTGAAATGCATCAAGGACGAAGATGGTAGAGTATTGATGGAAGATGCCCAGATTAAGAAGATGGCAAATTTACTTTCATAAACTTCTGAGTGAAGAAGGGGATCCGTATATTGTGCTAGGTGAATTGAAGCATTCCAAGAGTCATCGTGATGTTTTATACTTCAATACCACACAAGAGAGTGGGGGGGGTGATTTGGTTGGTGACCAATTTTTCGCTTAAACTGATTATGGAAAGACCTGGTTCTTCTATGTGTTCCTTCTTCTACTGTTGTGGAATAAAAAATGTAGAAAGTAAAGAATACAGGTATTTTTACGTGGAAAACACCTGGCTCAAAAGGTGAAAAAACCATGACCTACTACTCAGTAGGATTTTCCCAACACTTTACTAAATCACTGAGCCAAAACAGCATTTACAAAACTCTTTGTAAACCTAAGGACTACCTCTAATCCTGTTGTAGCACACATCCTCTAACTGTTGTGACAACTTCAAGTTAACTCTAACTTGAATACTCTGAGTACCTATTACAATTGTCTCTAGATAAAGCTGAAAGGTACAATATAAAATACCTACTACAATTGAACTAAAAATAAAGAAAGACACATAAAACTCTTTATGGAGCCGGTTCTTCAATCTGGTTCATGTACACGAATTGCTTGCAAAAAGCCTTGCTATTTTGCGCTCAATTCACGTTTAATTTCTGCGTTTTTGTGCAACACACGTAATGTGAGAACATCCTTCAATTTATAAAGTTAGTAGATGAAGAAATAACAAGAGTTCTGATGCAACTCTTCCTTGGTGGAAGAGTTCAAGTTGATTTCAATTTCTTACTCCTTCCCTATCTTGGATAGTATTCTCTTTGAGTAAGGAGTCCTTCTCCTTATCAATTATGCAACCTTTTCGATCAAGAGATATTAAATACACCAAGTTAAGCTTATCTCCTTCACGTGCATCCCACATGCTCGAATCTGCACGTTTTTGTGCACCTGAGGGATGGACCTGGTTCATGCCTGAGCTTCCTTTGTCAATCTTCAAAACTAACCTTCACTTGGGCCAATAAATTTCCCTTCTTGATGATGACAAACTCTGTGCTTTTCATAAGCTTAGGCCGGTTAGCTCAACATCAACACAATATTAGAAATATTTTTCCTTTTTATAACTTATCATCAAGCACAAAGTGTAAAGTACAACCATTTTCCCCCATTTGGCATCATCGAAAAGTTGCATAAAATATGAGATAACTAGTTTTTAAAACTTATTCATGGCCACTGGGGCTACTTCAAATGCAATCATGGATTAATCATCATAGATCAAGCTAAGAATTTTAACCATCAAAGAAATATAAACAAACAGTTAGAGCAAAAGACATTGAATTTCATAGATGGTTGATAAGATTCCACTACAGAGCATAAGAAAAAAAATAAAAATACTGGAAACATGAGCAAAAACAACAAAAAAATCCCGAACTGGGTCACTGATTGATCTACACTAGGCTAGGAGGCTTAACGCTGGGAAGAACTAGGTGCTTGGTTTTTGACTTGGAGGATTTTCAACATATATTGAAGAATGCCATCGTTCTTCTCTTTTTCTCTTGCCCAGCTCAGTTCTGAGAGCATCTCTCTCAGTCTCCACCTCAACCAACCTCTTCTTCAGCCTTTCAATCTTAGCATCGTTAGCCCCACTTTCTTGCACCAAGGCTCTGACGTTGTTATTCACTGGTACCTTTTGGATGAACTAGGTTCTGTAGGAGTGATATTGACTTCATAATCGCAAGCAAGTAGAGCATTAACCCAAAAATGATCCATGCTTATACTAACCTCCCACTTTTTTATAGGTACATTGAAATGTGCAAGCACAGTTGTGAGAATGAAGCCATAGGGAATTGTATGAGTTTTGGTGCCATTGATAACTCGATCAAGAAGTTAGATTATAGCTTTTAGTCACTTTCTCTTGCAGGTCTGCGAGGGTTTCCTCTACAGATGAACCAGGTTCATCTCCCCAAACAACCATTGCACCTGCGTCTTTGGTTAAACTCACAGGAGTGGGTGAAGAATCAACCACTCTTGTCCCCTTCCCCTCACAATACTCCTAGAACCCTTGCTCTCCTTTTTTCTTTTTCATTACCACCAACTTCTTCTCCAGATTCTGTAGTCTCAACACCTGCTATAGATCCTACAAATCTATTCTCCAAATTTGCAGCAACTTTAGAAATTGTCTCAGGGGAAACTTTAGAAACAGAAGATACCTGTTCAGTTTCGGAAGAACCACTTTCTTCCCCCTGAGTAGAAGACTTAAACGAATCTAGGTAGTTTAATACGGTCAGGAGTCTTGAATGTAATTGGTTCACTTGTAACGGATAAGTTCCAAAGAACATTGGTATTTGGTAGGACTCTGCTCATGATCCAAATATAGTTATTTCAAATTATGCAGAGTGTAGAAAACATACCATGTTATCTTGATGAACCAGGTTCTTTACTGATAATTCTCTTGTGTAAGTCAAAATTTTCCAAAATAAAGAAAATATCATTAGATATTAATGAGTCATTTTAACACATGGCACAAGAGTATATTATGGAAAGTATGAGACTGAGCAATATTTAATCTAATTATACATAATTTACAGTCTTTTTAACCATTTTTTTAAATTTTTTTCGTTTAACCTTGAACTGGTCCTTTTAGATGATCTTAATCATCCCTAATTCCAACTTGTTCCTCTCAAAGTGATCTCTATTTAAGGCTTTTGTGTATATGTCAACAATTTTCTTGTCAGTAGCACAAAACTCCATAACGATCAAGCCTTTCTCATAGTTGTCCCTCAAAAAATGGTGCCTAACATCTATGTACTTAGTTCTCTTATGATGAACCGGGTTCTTTGTCATACTAATATCACTAGTGTTATCACAAAAAATAAGGATGCAGCCAACATCAATTCCAAAGTTCAATAATTGCTGTTTGATCCACAACAATTAAGCACAACATGAAGCAATAGCAATATACTCTGCTTCAGTAGTAGATAAGGCCACCAAATTTTTATTATTTTGGTAGCTCATGACACAAGACATGAACCAAGGAAGTGTGCCATACCTGAGGTGCTCTTCCTATCCACAAGGAAACCTGCATAATCAGCATCAGCATTTTCCACTAGGTTAAAATTACTACCTTTTGGATACCAAAGGTAAAGGTCAGTGGTGCCTTTCAAGTATCTCAATATTCTCTTGACAAAAGTCAAGTGAGACTTCTTTACATTTGCCTGAAATTGAGCACAAAGACCTATACTGAAAATAATGTTAGGTCTGCTAGCAGTAAGATACAAAAGAGAACCAATCATTCTCCTATACAACTTCTAATCAACAGATGAACCAGGTTGATCTATATCCAATTTCGTGGATGTTGCAATAAGAGTGTCAATTTCTTTGGATGTTCCTTCCTAGTTTTGTTACTGAGGAATAGGTTCATGGACAGGTTCCCTCGAGGTTTGAGTATCAGTTCCTCTCTAGTTAGTTCCCCCTGTCATGTTGCCCCAGGTGGAAGGACCTGTTTCATCACCTGTTCCTTCTTGTGATGCATCTTGAGACTGGACTGTGGTTTCGCTATTTGAATTTCTTATCAGCCCAATCTCTTCATTATCTTGTTCCCGCCTCTCAGAAAGAATGTTAGTTTTTTTTAAAAAAAATAACATATACATTTTTTCTACACACATAGTTCATTTACTATATATCTTATAAGTTTTACTATGTGAAGAATATCCCAAGAATACTCCTTCATCACTTCTGGGATCATACTTACCTAGGGAGTCTTTGTCATTATTGTGCACAAAGAACTTGCATCTAAATGCCCTAAGATGGGATATATAGCTTTCTCCCTTTAAGTGACTCATAGGAAATCTTCTTAACAAGAGGGCTAGTCATGCAACTATTTATGATGTAGCATGCAGTGTTCACAGCTTCTGCCGAGAAGCTATGAGGCAATTTACTAGCAAGTAGCCCTATCACCAGGTCCTTGGAGACTAATTTGTTGAGTTGACTCAAACTTGCATGTCCAAGTCTCTTGTTCCAAAGGAGGGGATCATTGTCCAACACACTTAAGCAAGTGAGTTAATTTTCTGAAAATGTGGACAAATCTACAATGTATATATTGTTTACTCTTTTTCCCTACAAAATAATCTTGTTAGTGGTAAGATTAATCACAAAATATTTGGTAGAGGTGAATGCTACTAAACTACCTCTATCACATAATTGTGATATACTGATTAGACTGTACTTTAGGCCATCTATCAAGTAGACATTTTCAATAGAGTGAGAATCAGTCTTACCTTCCAACCCCAATTATCTCACATTTCTTCCCATTTTCAAAGGAGACATTACCTCATTTGAGGTGCTCAAGTGAAAGGAATTGGTTCTTGCTTCCCGCCATATGCTTTGAGCAGCCACTATCCATGTACCATATTTGGTTGCTCCCCTTCACTTGGACCCGCAAAAGGAAATCAGGGGTTAGTCTTAGGAACTCAAACTAGTTTGGGTCCATTTCTATAGGCAAAAGGGTGAATCATATTCTTTTTAGCCCAACCTGGCAGCCTATTTTTCCCTTGAACAAATTCTTTATTCTTTTGACTAGCCTTTTCTTTTGTAATACATTCACTTTTATAGCGACCAGTTTTACTACAGTATGTGCAAATTTTATTCTCAGTAAGTGTGAGGTACTTGCTTTTGGGATCCACTTAGGTGCAGGGGTCCCGTAGCCAAGTCCTCTTTTGTTGCTACTATGGTGTTCGTGTAGCCATGAAAGTGCACCGGAGGACCTGTTCCATTTACAGGTTCTGTCTAGCTCATGCTTGACCTTGCTCAGATCCTCCTTTAGGACTCTTATCTGCTCATCTCTTTTGTACAACTCATCTTTTATTTTTCCTATATTTTCTTCTAAAGTGAGTTGTGTGTGATCAACTTTCTTTTTACCAGTTCCTAATCTCAATTTTAGATTTTCAAATCTAAGCTCTAGGAGAGTGGTGTCATGTTCATGAACCTGGTTCTTTAACTCTAGCATTTTTACTTTCACTTTCACTAGTCCTAAGTTTAAAATTTTTGCACTTAGCTTTCAAAACCTGGTTCATGTCAATTTTTTTTTTGTTCAGTAAGATGTCGGTTTGATACATTAACGAAATCGTGTCTTTTAAAAGGAAATGTTTTACAAACATAAATAGATGATGTAAATGGAGAGGGGACAGTGGGCACGCTGTGCTAAGCTAGCACTCTGTTTAAAGCATTTCACATATGAATGAGTATTGCGTGTGAAATATGTGGAACCAAGCAACTGAAGAAGAATATTAAGCGGCACTTTCTCCACGGTAAGGCACTGCTGTATTTTGTTTTATGTAAATAAAGTTCCTTTCTCAATTCTCACCATCCATAACTTAAAAAATTATGTTCATAATGATAATACATGAAGTAAGCCTTAGGAAATACACTTTATCTAAGCAAGAAGGCCAAAAAGTTTGATAAGGAAGCATGAGCAACCACCAGTACAATTGCAATTGCAAGTTTGCAACAGCAACAACAGAATTCATTAAAAAGAAATCATTTTAAATTTCTAACGAGCAGCAGGCCAGCATAGAGTAGCAGAATTCAAGTTTACACAGGGAATTAGGGGGTTTGGCTTAGGCTTATTGGGCTGAAAAATAGAAATAGAAGTGGGCTTGGACTTAAAATGTTTCGGTATATCGAAATATCAAAAACTCAATACCAAAAACTGTATTGAAATACCGAAATACCAAAAATCCTATACTGAATAATACCGAAAATACCAATTCCGAAATACCAAATTAATTCGGTTTGGTTCAAATTTTTGGTTTTCGGATTTTATGCTCACCTCTAGCGAAGAGGATGCTGGATGAGTAGAGGTGGAGTATGGTAGTCCCATTGTATAAGAACAAAGGTGATATCCAGAGTTGTAACGATTATAGAGGTATCAAATTACAGAGTCATACCATGAAAGTGTGGGAGAGGGTGGTTAAAGTAAGGATGAGGATGACAATGTCTGTATCCGACAACCAGTTCGGATTCATGCGGGTCGTTCTACTACATAAGCTATACACCTTGTTAGGAGGTTGGTGGAACTGTACAGAGAGAGGAAGAAGGATCTGCACATGATGTTTATTGAGCTAGAGAAAACGTATGATAAAGTTCCCAGAGAAGTTCTCTGGAGATGCTTGGAGGTAAAAGGTGTGTAGGTTCCCTATGTTATGGCGATTAAGGACATGCATGATGGGGCTAAGACTCGGTTAGGACAGTAGGAGGCGACTCTGAGCATTTTTCGATTGTAATGGGGTTACACCAAGGTTCTGCACTCAGTCCTTCTTATTCTCCCTGGTGATGGACGTGTTAACACACCATATTCAAGGAGGGTGTCATGGTGCATGCTATTCGCTGATGACATAGTTCTGATTGATGAGTCGTGAGCTGGTGTCAACGAGAAGCTAGAGGTTTGGAGACAGGCTCTTGAGTCTAAGGGTTTCAAGTTGAGCACGACGAAGACGGAATACCTGAAGTGTAAGTTCAGCGCTGAGCCGGGGAAAGTGGGCGCGGATGTGAGGCTTGAATCACAGGTCATCCCAAGTAGAGGCAGCTACAAGTACCTTGGGTTGATTATCTAGGGGGGTGAGAGATCGACGAGGATGTCACACACCGTATTGGGGTAGGATGGATGAAGTGGAGGTTAGCATATGGAGTCTTATATTACAAGAGAGTGTCGCCGATACTCAAAGGTAAGTTTTATAAAGCGGTGGTCAGACCGACCATGATGTATGTGGCTGAGTGTTGGCCTATTAAGAACTCACATATCCAGAAGATGAAAATAACAGAAATAAAGATGTTGAGGTGTATGTGCGGGCACACTAGTATGGATAAGATTAGGAATGATGATATTTGGGAGAAGGTACACGTGGCTCTCATTGATGACAAGATGCGGGAAGCAAGACTCAGATTGTTCGGGCATGTTCAGAGGAGAGGAGAAGCCCAGATGCTCCGGTAAAGAGGTGTGAACGTCTGATTGTGGAGGGCATGAGAAGAGGTAGAGGGCGGCCTAAGAAGTACTGGGGAGAGGTAATCAGGCAGGATATGGCGATGCTTCAGATTTTCGAGGACATGACACTTGATAGGAAGATGTGGAGGTCGATTATTAGGATTGTAAGTTAGGAGGTAGTTGAGTCTAGCCTTATTTCGTACCTTTGTGAGACTAGTTTGATAGAGTTTTTGTCTAAGATAGCTAGTGGCAATGTTATGTCTTAGTACAAGACCTATGTACTAGCTATCGTTTTTGCTTTGCATCTTTCTTCTGGATTTTATGTTGTTCCTATTTTTCCTATGATTTTTGTGGTGATACTAATATTGTCTCCTTTTGTCTTTTTGTTTTCTTGAGCCGAGGGTCTTTCAGAAACTGCCTTTCTACTCCTTTGGAGTAGGGGTAAGGTCTTCGTACACACTACCCTCTCCAGATCCCATTAATAAAATTTTAGTGGGTTGTTGTTGTTGTTGTTATTGTTCTCTTCCTTCCACCCCCCCCCCCCAACAACCCCAACTTCCTTTTGAATAAAATGAATAATGTGTTTGCACTTATTTTGCTTTAAATCGGATCAATTTAGCTCTAGAAAAATATTTAATTACATATCAAAGTAAGAAATAGTGTGAGTTTATGTAACACAAAAAAAAAAAATGACCCATTGTTTAGCTCATCTTGACCCAACACATCTTAGCTCAAGTACATTTTGGGTTGAGTTAAGTAGTGACTCATTTATTGACCCAATCCATCTTGATCTGCCCAAATTCAGCCCAACCCGCCCATTTATCACCCCTAGTTTTAATGGTTATTCAAATTATATTGGCTCTGTTATGATAAAAATCAAAATATGGTGGATGTCTACTCTTCTTCCATGATCTTTCTCTCAAATGGTTAATGACATATTCAATGACATATTTTCTATGTTCAATGACATATTCCATGACATATTTTCTTCACTTTTCATGCCTATATAAAGGCCTTGTAATAGATAGGAAAATACACACAATTGAAGAAGAAAATCTCTTCCTTCTCTCTATCTCTATTTCTTGTTCATGTTTTACTAAATTGCTTTTATTTCTTGTTCATGTTTTACTAAATTGCTTTTATTTCATAACACGTTATCAGCACGAGTCTCTAACTAATTGTATATATATATATATATATCTACAAAAAAAAATTCTACATCCGGAAAGATTACAATTAGAAGCCATACATATCATCACATGGTTAAATGTAAAGAGAAACTACATATGGTAAGTAATGAAATGTAAGAAGGTATGATTATCTTATACTTGTCATTCCTTTAAAATCTCATATGCACACAACTTCGTACTACACCTGTATTGCATAAGCACATATTAATATTACATCTTTTATATCACATGAATGGAATAAAATTTTCGAAGTTCTATATGTGAAAATCATAGTAGCAGTTAATTGTTGATATGATGCATGTCATGGTAACCAAGGATATTTTATATAAATTGTCCTATGCATATTTATGTGTTAACTATCTTCAATCTGTCCTGCCGCTTTAAACATTTTCTTTTACTTGGATGAATATTTTTTTTCCTTTTGGATTTTTACACTTGCATATAGTACCAAAAAAAAAAGGAATAAAAAATAAAATAAAATTGGTCATACTGATTAAAAGCATAAATCATCTTGAAGAAAACAAGAAATACTTCACATCTTTATCTAGGTTGATTAATTAGTACTTCTTTGATATTTGGAAAACAAACCAGCTGTTTGAAAGTATACTTCATAATTTATGGTCGTATCATTTGAAAGAAAACAATGATTAGTATGACTACTAGAAGAGGTATTTTTGAGTATCCATGACCTACTTGATGCTTGCTACTGACTTACCATTTTTAAGTATTTTATATGAATGATGCACAAGCTACAACTGGTAAGTTGTTACCTATAATGTCACTTTTCAGGTAATATAAATGTTCAATTTATGTATTAGTACTATATATGTGTTAGGTGTACTTTTGATAAATTTATTCACTAATTGCTTGGTTAAATTGAGTAAAGGAAAGTCATGGCGTTAAATCAAATCCAATAGGTAGAGTATACCCCGAAAACAACAATATTTTTTAGAGAGACTCAATAAATATTATGACAATGATTTTATGATCCTTTTAAACTCTAATAGAATTTAGAAGAAATATTCTGACTACAAACGGTTGTATTTCATATAGATGCTACAAATAATTAATAAAGCTTTACGCTGATTTGAGATTTGTACACTTATTTAAGAAAGCAAATTTGATTTGCTAAGTTGCAAATTAGTGTGTATAACTTTCTTGGCATGTGATTGAAATTAAGGCTTGAGAATGAATCTCAATATTGTTTAGCCTATTATGCCATTTATTGAGGGTAAGACATCGGGATCAAGTCCTGATGCTCCATAATGATAAGAGTTGGTTTTGAGTCCCAATTTATTATGGCCTAACATGCCTTTATATTGGTAAGACATTGGGTTTGAATCCCAATGTACCATATTTATGATATAATGATGACTAAAGAAAAATATTATATTTTTCATGAAAAGGCATGAAAATTGTCCCACTTGATTTGCTCCATTCTTGAAGTGAATGTAATAGCAGTGCATAATAAGTTTCAATGAAGACAAGTGGTTGAACAATGAACGTGGGTGTTCCAAATATCAAAATAATAATAATCATCACTATGATTATAAAAGGAGAACAATAAGGGTTATCAAAATAGTCCTTCAAAATGTGAAGGCAATGCTTACCATCAAATTGGTATGAAAATAATAAAGCACGTCGCTAATTATGATCCATTCCTTGAAGAGAATGTGACTTGTGATAAGCATTGAGAATGCAAAGTCATTCCTAAAGTTGAATGGGGCAATATATGATAAAAGCAATGAATAAAGACATGCAATTCATGATTATATGAATACCACACAACTCACCTCTAAGGGAGGTTTGAGTAAAATAAAGAGAATAAATATTATTGTGTGGTTACATGAATATGTCATTGGTCGCGTACATGTGGTACGCCAAATATTATTTTGTCATGCCTTATAAAAGTTATTAAAGGCAAAGTTAAAACAAGAAATGATTTTGCTTATGATGATTTTGACCATGATAATTTATTATGATATAATTTTATCCGTGAAGGAGACATTTACCATATGAATTGTATGATAAAAGATCTTGTAGTACAAAAGTTGTTAAGAATACCGAAAATCTAATTTGTTACTACCCAGATGAATAAACTTATTCATGACATTGATATTGTAAAGTCTCAAAAAAAAACTTTTTGAGTTTCAAATATATAAGTCAAAGTGTTGGCATATTGAGACTATAAATGAAAGGAAGATTGAATATCTTCATATTTCGATAATTATACCGGGTAAATATGAAAGGTTACCCGATCTTCTTTCTATTTGTACTACACAAATATAAGCATGATGCTAGAGTCATATGCCACAAGTAAACTAAAGGTTTACTAAAACAAATATTAATTGGCATGACCGGTTGACCATCTCGGTTCAATTATGATGCGAAAAATTAATTTAGAATTACATTGACTTATATTGAAGAATAGAAGATTCTTCAAGAATTCTCTTGTGCTGCTTATTCTCATGATATACCAGTTAAAGGTTGGGATTGAATCCTTTGATTTCTGGAAGGAATAAAAGGTGATATATATATGGGCCCAGTCACCTGCCATGTGGACCGTTTACTATTATATGATTTTAATAGATGCATCTATTTTATGGTCACATGTGCATTTGTTATCAACTTGCAGTTTGGTTTTTGCAAGATTGTTTGCTCAAATTATTAGAGTACAATTCCAGAATATAAATTATGATGATTTATCTTAATAATACTGGTTTAAATCCAAGTTGGTTTAGCATAAATTGTATGCCTCCAATTATAGCTAAATCATTGGTTATGAGAACAAAACTTCCAAAAACAAAATTTGGTATGAGATTTATTATTTAATATACAGCAGCACTTGTACGCATCTAGCCAAGTTATAAAAATTTCTCCCTATCACAATCGGTTCAGGGTCAGGAACCAAATAATTTCTATATAGAAATATGGATGTGCTATATGATTTAATTATGCCACCAAAATGCACAAAGATGAGTTCCCAAAGATAGTTGGGAAATGTGTTGGTGATCCCAACATTAGGGGGAGAAAATGGGCAGCTGAGAAAGTGATACGTGAAATGAATTATTATGAATACATATAGATCCTCGTACAAGAAAATATAAATTTGAAGTTCAAGTGATAATTCATTTACAAATTATTGACAGACGCATTTGCTGACCCAAAGCTAAATGTCATATTTCAGCTGCTAATGCTCCAAATAGAATAAAGTCCATGAGGGACAGAGTCTATGTCACGCATAAAGTGTAACAGACAAATCGGTTCCAAAGATAAAACTCCTTGAAGAAGGAGAGGGGCAAATATTCAAAATGGTCATAATAAAGAGGCAAGTGCCCTAGAAGAGCACCACGACATAACACTTCATAAGACCTCATGGGAGAGGCTCAGGTACCTGAAAATAATGAAATAAAGAGATCTCAATAAGTTATGTCTTTATTGGGTAATAATGGAACCGACATAAAATGATTGTCGACGATATTGTTAATATAATGTAGCGCTCAATATGATTAATATTGACGAGGATCTTGAGATCAAATCTGTCATGAAATTTGGACGGATAAAAGATTGGCCAAATAAAAAATACGCAATGAAATTGACTTCACTTGAAAAATGTGAAGTTGGACGGATAGTCCAACACCTGAAAGTATAAAGTCAATTGAGGTATAAATGTTTTTTTGTGCGAAAGGTTCAAGTCGATAGACATAAAGACGACTTGTGGAACAAGAAAATTAGTAAATATCCTCACATTGATTATATGGAGACATGTTCTCTTATAGTGGATATAGTCACTTCAGGTTTTAATCTGGCAATATATGAAAAACTTGATATGTGTATAGTGGATATCATTGAAAGATTTAAATTGTCTTGGAGCATATTAAGGTTTCCAAGAAATTTATTAAATAAAGCTTCAAAAATCCTTATACGGATTGAAACAATCAGGGCTCATGTGGTATAATCGCCCGAGAGAATACTTGTTGAAAGAAGGGTATAAGAATAATTCAATTTGTCCTTGTGTCCTTATAAAAGGATATGGATTTGAATTTGTTATAATCGCCATGTATGTTGATGATTCAAATATCATTAGAACTCCCGAAGAGCTTCCTAAAGCAGTAGACTGTTTAAAGAATTTGAAATGAAAGATCTTGGAAAGACAAAATTTTGTCTTGGTCTACAAATTGAATATATGAAAGATGGAATTTTTGTCCTTCAATCAGCATACACTAAAAAGATTTTAAAGAGCTTCTATGTGGATAAAACACATCCATTAAGTACCCCGATGGTTGTGAGATTACTCAATATAAATAAAGATCCACTCTGGCCTCATGGAAATAATAAAGAGCTTCTTGGTCCTAAAGTACCATATCTTAATGCAATTGGTGCGCTAATATATCTTGCTAACACTACAAGACATGACATAACTTTTTCAGTTAATGTCTTAGCAAGATATAGCTCCGCTCAAGGAGAAATTGGAATGAAATCAAGCACATATTGCGTTATCTAAGGGGGATTACCGGTGTGGGCTTATTTTATGGCAATAATTGCAATACCGATCTTATTGGTTATGTCGATGTGGGGTATTTATCTGACACACACAAGGCTTGATCTCAAACATGTTATGTGTTTACATGTGTGACACTGTCATATCTTGGCGATCGACTAAGCAATCAATCGTGGCTACTTCTTTTAATCATGCTGAGATAATTGCTATTCATGAAGCAAGTCGGGAATGTGTATGGTTGAGGTCTACTATACATTTTATTCGAGACAAATGTGGTTTGAAGTGTGATAAACTACCCACAGTTTTGTATGAAGAAAATACAACATGCATAGCCCAATTAAAGGGAGGATTCATAAAGGAGTTAGGACAAAGCACATTATTGTTCACACATGATCTTCAAAAGAATGGTGATATTAATGTGCAACGGATCCGTTCAAGTGATAATATGGCTGATTTGTTCACCAAATATCTACCAGCGTCAACCTTCAAGAAACTAGTGTACAAGATTGGGATACGAAGGCTCAACGATGTGAACTGATGATCTCATCAGGGGAGTTAATACGCGTTGTACTCTTTTTCCCTTACAAGGTTTTGTCCCATTGGGTTTTCCTTGCAAGGTTTTTAACGAGGCAACCAAACGGCATATTTCTAAATATGTGTACTCTTTTTCCTTCATTAGGATTTTTTTCCCATAAGTTTTTTTTCTAATAAGGTTTTAACGAGGCACATTATTTATGGACATCCAAGGGGGAGTGTTATGATAAAAATCAAAATATGATGGATGTCTACTCTTCTTCCATGACCTTTCTCTCAAATGGTTAATGACATATTCAATGACATATTTTCTATGTTCAATGACATATTTCATGACATATTTTCTTCACTTTTCATGCCTATATAAATGCCTTGTAATAGATAGGAAAAAACACACAATTGAAGAAGAAAATCTCTTCCTTCTCTCTATCTCTATTTCTTGTTCATGTTTTACTAAATTGCTTTTATTTCTTGTTCATGTTTTACTAAATTGCTTTTATTTCATAACATTTGTGACATTTTTAGTATGTTATATCTATTAATGTTATGCTAAAAGCCTGTTTTAAAATTTTATAAAATAAGCTGTCGTATTTAAATTTAGGAATAAAGTTTTTATAATTAAATATGTAGTCAGATTTAAATATTTTAGTCAAACAAAAAATAAACGTGACATGAAGAGTAAAAAACGCTGAACGTTGCTTTAAAAAAGAAAAGAAAAACAAACTCTGAACAAACCAAAAACAAGTCCGACAAGGCACGAAGGTGCATGTGCGCCTCGTGTACTATGAGACATAAACCTAAAATCACGAGATTAAGAAAATCCAATTGTCAACAGGTGTAAAGGAACACGACACAAGTGCTTTGACAACTTTTCCGTTCAATAGAGGTGTGTGGCTGGATTTAGCAAATTCTCACTAAACATATCAAATGGCCACTTTCACTATGCTAAATTAACGAGTGCGTTCACAGTGGCCATGAAATCATGAATGACGACCCATTCCTTTCTTTATTCAATCCAAACTTTTCTTGTTACAGCTCTCCATTATTGTCCTTTTTCTACATGTATAACGCATGGAAAGGTCACTTTCTTTTGATTCTTCTTCTTGTTTTTGTTCCCCTCTTAAGTCAAGTATGGACTTCTCTTCTTCTTGCTTCTGCTACTCGCACATCTCACTCAAGGTATGCTCTTTCTTTCTGCTTCTGTATCACACTACTCTATGTTCCCTTTTGTTTTCCTGGCTGTGATATGTCATGGTCAATTGGTGTTTTTGTTGCTTTATGATAAAAGTTGGGATGGTATAATGCTACTTTATACTCCATCTGTTTTAATACTCCATCTGTTTTAATTTAGATGGCATTTGCAACGGAATTTAAGAAAAACAGAGAAACTTTTGAAATTTGTGGTTTTAAAATTTTTGTGGAGCAATGAAATTTGTGTGGTTATAAAAGTTTTTTATCAAGGATAAAATGGGTAAAATAAAAAGTTTAAAGTTTGAATTATTTTTAAATAATTTGTTTTTTTGGAACGGACTAATAAGAAAATTGTGTCGTCTAAATAAAGAAAAAAAGAGTAGTATTTTATAGTCCCCACGTGGCAGTTACAATAGCCCAAAAAAATTTAATACCAGAAGGTTATGCAGGGCAGAGCTGCATGATCTGATGGGGTTCAAATGAATCCGCTTTCTAGGAAAATTATACGTGCAAATAAAACGAAAAAATTTCAGGGTATATATAAATTGTTAAAGCCCTTTCACATAAGGGAAAGGGGCTAATAAAAAACATCCTTTTTTCCAGTGTGCATGTGTGTGTGTTTGGGGGGGGGGGGGAATGTATATCTTTGAAGAATGAGGTTTTGCTACTCATTGAACACTAGCAAGTTGGAGGCTACAATGAAATTCTACTGCTCTTTGTGCAGTCATTTCATTTACCAATTAAGAGTTTTTAAATTCTTTTCCTGAAATTAACTACCTATTGCAGATGAACTGCAGGGCACCTGCCTTGATGTCCAGGAGAAACCAGCCAACCTCTTATACTTTTATAGAAAAGAAATCTGACATTGTGAATCAACGAGTAGTGGAATTCGGAACCAAGTTTAGAAGTGGAGCTAATTTTCTGGGAGGATCAAGAGTCATTATTCAACTTAACCTTCAAACAACTCTTCCGCAAAGAAAAAGCTCGACGGTGACTGCTTGTAATCATTTACCCACTTCATCCTAGTTAGTCATTTATTTCTGGTTTTGTGTGTTTGATTATGGCCAACTAGTTTTAAAGCTGTGCCTAATAATGTTGTTGCTCCATTTGTTACTGGTACATTGAGAGTAAACTTCATCCTCATATTGGCATACATTCTTCCTTGATCATCCTATTGTACGGTTTCGGTCCTGACATTGACAACTTTTATGCCATCTCATAACCTCCGGAAGGTGTAACACTTGCAAGCTTTTAATCAAGATTTTCTGTTCCTCTTTTGTAGGTTTGCCAAGTTCTGAAATTGCTTCTACTGTTTTTACACTGGGGACAGCAGCGGTTCTTCCGTTTTATACCCTCATGGTTGTGGCTCCTAAAGCTAAACTTGTAAGATTTGCAGAGTATTTTCAATCTCAACTCCTTATGCAATTTTCTTTTTTCTGCATACTGGAGATCACATTTGGCAGCTTAATTATGAATTCAATATGCTTTTACAAGTTAAATGGTTATTAGCTACATCTGTTGGTATCCTAATATATGATTTCCACTTGGTTGCATTGGTTTGATATTTTATTATGAGCTGCTTTTGTCAAAAAATATAACGCATTGCTTCATTTCAATTTTCAAGTAAAGTTGTAATTGAACATAGTTTCAAATGCAGACCAGAAAAGTGATGAAAAGCAGCATACCCTATATTGGCTTTGGACTTCTGTACGCATATCTATTATACCTCTCTTGGACACCAGATACAATTCAGCTGATGTTTGCTAGTAAATACTGGCTTCCGGAGGTCTGTGCTCAACTACATAATAATTTGTACTAATTGCCTGCTCAGGGTCTTAACACTTCGTTCCCATTCAGCTGCCAGGCATAACTAAGATGTTCTCCAACGAGATGACATTAGCTTCTGCATGGATTCACTTGTTGGCTGTAGATCTTTTTGCTGCAAGGTCAGTCTGTTGGCGTCTATCTTTATTATTGCGCTATGCCCGTTTACTTTCGTTTTGGGAGAAGAGAGGATGCCACTGTTAGACATTATAAATAGTGTTTTTCATTTGAAACAGGCAGGTTTATCATGATGGATTGCAGAATGATATTGAAACCCGCCATTCTGTGTCTCTGTGCTTGCTGTTTTGCCCCGTCGGAATTGTTACTCACTTCATCACCAAAGCTCTAACCAGTAGCTCAGAAAAAAGACAGCATAGGACTCATTAACCAAGAATGTAGGCCATTATAAATGATCAGCCTGTGTGTGACTATCAGCAAAGTGTAAAGGTTTTCAGCAATGAAACACAACAGTAGAAGCTTGTATTCTTGTAATACAACATTGGTATACTGATGATCCAACTAGGGGTGTTCATAAAAACCTGAAAAATCGAACCAAATCGACTAAAAAAATAGATACTTTTTTGGTTTGATTTGATTTTGGTTTTGGTTTTGAATTTTAAAAACCGATCAAATTTGATTTGGTTTTGGTTTTAATAAAAAAATAACCGAAAAAACCGAACCAAACCAACTATAAAAGTAGCTATTTAAATTTATTATTACACCTATATATATGTATATTTTTATATAAAGTTTATATATATATATATTTATAAAAAGTTTCTAAAATTTTATGGTACATGTTAATCGTTTGCACTTTTAGTCGGTTTCTTTGAATGAACCGACGCGGTCCGCACTGTTTTGTGTTGTGGCCGCGTAGCTTCAGCGCGGACCGCACAGAAATGGCCGCGGACCGCACAGGTGAACTACCAAAATGGTGACTTCTCTGAACTTTTCACACGTGGTCCGCACTGTTTTGGATCGAAGTTCTTTGCTATTATTATAACCTAGTTCTTTGCCTTACATTTTAATTTGATTGGTAGCTTTCTTTTGCTAAGTACAAGAATCTATTTCATGTTAAAAATAATCTATTTTTAATTGAGTCCTTAAATCATTAATAATTATTTGATTCAGTTATCATCAATATAATAACAGATTTCTCAAAGAGTAACTAGTTTGATAGTATTACGTTGAAAATGTAGTCACCGGAATATGTGTTTGGTAGTGTATGCATCATATTTAAGGAAAAACCGAAAAACCAACAAAAACTAAATCGATAAAAAATCTGACTTAATTGGTTTAGTTTGGTTCCAATATTTGAAAAATCGCCTTACTCGGTTTGGTTTCTTTTTTGGAAAAAGCCGATCCAAACCAAACCATGAACATCCCAGATCCAACTTCCATAAATCTAACTTGTCTCTAAGATGGATATATGTACAAGATTTCTTCCTTTAGTTCTACTCCAAACTTTTGATTTACTGCATCCTTAACTATGCCTATGAGCTCAAGCATGTCTTGAGAAGTGGCAGAACCACAATTTATGAAAAAGTTGGCATGCTTGTTTGAGACCATAGCTCCACCAACTTTTAACCCTTTCAATCCAGCTTGCTCAATCAATTCTGCAGCAGAAAAACCCATAGAATATGGATTTCTAAAAACTGAACCAGCACTTCTTTGCGCCAAAGGTTGTGTACTCCATCTTCTGCAAAGAAACCAATTTTTTTTCTTGCAATTTAACGACTGATCGTGACATGTTTCCAATTAAGAACATCACATTATAGACAGTTACCTAGCCAGGTATTCTTGCTGCATTTCTCGTGCAGTTTTGGAGAACTTTAACCGGAATGTAACTGCAGTAATGGATGCCAAGTTCTTCATTTCTTGAAATGGTGATGACCTATAGCCAAAATTTAGCTCTCTTCTTTTTAGCATCCTAGATTCGCCTTCATTTGTGATGATTTCCACGCTATCAATAGTATCAGCTGTTTCCTTTATATCAATGACAAACAAGCTGCAATCTCAGTATCACCAATTATAACTGAAGGCTGTAACAGATACAGAAGTTGCACTAACAATAACAATGCCTCAAGTCCAAAGTAGTTATATCTCTATACGGAATCACTATATCCAAACTAGTTAGATCTCCATATGTATTCTCTATATCCAAGCTCTTTTTGGACCTGTTTCATTCCGATATTATCCTTACACTGACATATTAATCTCTAACCAAGCCAAAAAAGCTCTTGGCAAATGCTAAACCTAATCAACAACGATTAATCCCAACTAGCTGAGCTTATACAACAAATATTAACCGAGGGAGAGGGAGACCTTAGGGGTCATTTGGTTGGGAAACAAGTTATCTCATGATTAATTATTCCGGGATTAGTTATCCCACCCTCTCCATACACTACAATCGCGGGATAACTAATCCTTAGTTCTTAGAATGATGATTTACCTGGCCATTTGCTCCAGCATTCATGTAAGCAGCTCCACCAACAGTCCCAGGAACACCGCCAGCAAATTCAAGCCCCGAAAAACTTCATTTGCACACAAAACTCCCAAACGATTAAACGGGTACCCACTTCCAACCCGGTATACTCCATGTTCTATCTTCTCCAAGAACTCGATCCGATTGAGAATGACACAACCATCAAAACCCATGTCATCGAACAGGCAATTCGAGCCCTTACCCAATATTATATATCTCATCGATTGCTCATCACAATACCTGCACTATTTCATTAGGGTAAAGTGTAAGCTGCAAGTGAATGATCAATTGACTAAGCCACAAACTCAAACTAATAACGTATAATCTTCCCGTCAATTTAGACCCATTTATTCAAAGCTAAATAATCCATCTATGCCAAAATACTCCAAAGATTAAATGGGTAAAATGTAATGGTGGTTGTTTGTTGAAGAAGAGGAAGAGGTGGAACCTGACAGCAGAAAGAAGTTGGGTTTGATTGAAGACTTGAAGGAAGTAATTAGCAGGTCCTCCAATGCCCCATGTGCTCAGATCACTCAGCAGCTTCTTCTTCCGAATAAACTGTAAACCCATCGAGTTTTGAGCTGGTTCTTGCTCGTTGAAGCTGCTGTAAACATGACAAGAATGCAACTCTCTAGGTGGTTTTAGAGGGAATTGATAGTTTGGCATATGAAACGCCATGAAAAAGGTGGCTATATTTGGTGCTAATAGGAGTACGTGGTTTGGGGCTTTGATCTCTTTTTCTGACGGGCAATGTCGGCGAAAAGAGAAGAGTTAAGTCGGGTCACAAATGTCATGAATAATAGGTGTGACAAACGGGCTGGGCGGGTCAAAAACGGGTAATCAAAAAGATATAAATTATCCGATCCGTCCCATATTTAATACGGATAAAAACGGATTAATTGGCGGATAACTTGAATATGATCACTTTTGGGAGAATTACTAGTCTTCCAAACTTGAGGAACCCCAAGTTTGAGGCTTTACAAATGTAAAAGTTAAACTCATTGGTTATCCATTGATTACTCATTAGTTATCCATTTTTTAAATGGATAATATGGTTCTTATCCATATTTGACTCATTTTTAAAAAGTTCATTATACCTCCTATTTTTTATTGGATAATATGGATAGTTAACTATTTTCTTTTAACCATTTTGTCACCACTAGTCACGATCAAAGGCGTTGTTAGTAAACTATATTTGTAAAATAATTCTGGAGAATATAAAATAACGTATTGTATGCGGCGAAATTAGAGGGCCTAATTTCTTGCTATCGAGTCACTTCAGAAGAATACCTTGAGACCCCGAAGACGCGAGACAGTGACCAGGTATTGTGGCTCCAATGACCAGGCATAGCTCGAGATCGAGCCCAGGCATCGATCTCGAGGCCCTTCATCGGTCAGCTCGAGGCCTGGACGGCTAGCTCCTCGGTTTGATTACAACCCCGTTTTAGTTCGTATTTCGTCGTTAAGCTTCACATATCTAGCATCAACTGCCTTAACAACTAGCATAAAAATAGATCACGTATTTTTAGAGTCTCATTAACAAATTTAATTGTTAATACCATTTTCACGGTAAACAGTTTGGCGCCCACCGTGGGGCTAAATAATATTGATTATTTTCTTGCTGGTTTTATTACACAAACGCAAGTTATCTTTCACAGTTTTTCTTGTCCAAGATCTTCGATTTCAGGTCAAAATGTCTGTCTCAGTGAATAGAGCCGAGAACGACAACCTCGAAAACCATGGAGAAAACGGTGTGGTTGTTCCGGTTGTTGGCGTGCCATTACAGAACCCAATAACGCACTTGGACCGATCCCAGCGGATGCGGATTCGCAAGACACGCGGCAGGTCGACGAAACCTCACACACCGATAGGAGCATACGACACGGCAACCAACAGGAAGCCCAAGAAACCCCAGCCTGGGAAGAACAGGAAGTTAGTCTTCATGTTGTTTTTGAAATGTTACAGGCACAACAGCTGGCTATTGCCCAGCTTCAAAGCCACCCAAAGATTCCCAGCACGGTAGCACCGGGGATAGCTCCCCCAGCTGAGCAGGTACCTGAGAGATCGAGCAATAACAGATCGATAGCGACCCTGCCATCGTAAAGATGCTCAAGGAACTCACCAAAAGGATCGAATCGGGCGAGAAAATGATAGCAGCCAATGACAAGAAGGTCGGGGCCTATAACTTCAGGGTCGACCAGATCCCGGGCGCACCCCCGATCCTAAAGGGTGTGGATTCGGAGAAGTTCATACAAAGGCCCTTCCTCGATGTAGCGGCCCCGAAACCCATTCTAAAGATATTTAGAATGCCGGAACTCACAAAGTACAACGGGACATCAGACCCCGATGAACGCGTTACCGCTTACACTCGCGCGGTAAAGGGCAACGATATAAAGAATGATGAGATCGGGTCTGTATTGCTGAAGATGTTCGGGGAAGTGCTCTCGAAGGGGGCCATGAGGTGGCATCATAACCAAGCTCCCAACCCCATAGACTCACTTACCATACTGGCAGATTCCTTCATAAAGGCACACGCCGATGCCATCGAAGTAGCGACAGGAAAGTCCGACGCATTCGAGATTAAGCAAAGGGAGAATGAAATGTTGCAAGGATTCGTATCTCGTTTCCATACGGAACGAACGAAACTATCCCTGGTCTCCAACTACTGGACGGTGCAGGCCTTCACTCAAAACCTGAATGAACGAAGCTCGGTGGCTTCAAAACAATTGAAATAAAACTTGATCGAGTATCCAGCTAAGACCTGGTCGGACGCCCACAACTGGTACCAGTTACAAATCAGGGCCGAGGATGACCAGCTGGGAGCCCCCTCGGGCTCAGTATACCCAATCAGGCTCCTGGCAAAGAAACTGAAACCAAACAAAGAAAGATACCGGCTATACGCCGAAAAAAAGAAGAATGCCCCGAGACGCAACCTACCTCGCAACAGTCGGAGAATGGATCGAGGACAATATCCTCGAGGACTCATCAATAGAGCCAGATTTGACGGAGACACGAGTCCAGCAGGGGCACGTCGCCCATCAGAATACAACTTCAACATCTCTGTATCGGACATCATGTTCACCGTCAGCAAAACCAGGGACACCAAATGGCCCAGGCCTATTCAATCAGATCCTTCCTAGAGGAATCACAACTTGGCATGTGAGCTACATAAGACACACGACCACAAAATCAAAGATTGGCACCAGCTCCGAAAGAAAATAGCCAAACCACTCAACAAAAAGCACCGTCGAGAACTTTTGAGCGATCGGGCTCGATTTCATAACAATGCACTAGTAACCTTCTTCCTCATTCGATTCATTTCAAATAAAATATGTGCTTATGAATTCAGGTGGCTCGACCAACATTATCGGGTCGAGGGAGATAGAGCGGCTCAGACTGTCGGACCAAATTACGCCCGCCTCTCAAATTTTTGGCGGATTTGACATGGCGATTGAAATAATAAGAGAAGAGACCATTCTCTCAGTCAGCATGGCTGGCGCAGACCGGAACGCCAAGTTCCATATTGTCAAAGGAGACGCAAGGTATTAATACCTTATTCAGACGTCCACGAACGCACTGCATGAAGGCGGTACCTTCCCCTATTTACCAAATGATAAAATCCCCAGCAAAGGACGGAATTAAAACCATCAACAGGGAGCAACACATGGCAAGGGAAGTGTTCGCATTACGTAACGTAGCGCTGGCACCAATATCTCCACTCTCGAAAGAGTCAAAGGGTAATCAAACCATGTCTTTGGCCAAGCCCGATTAAACACAGCGGAGGGTCGTACAGAGTCCTCACTCCAAAATAGCAGGGACACATCAGGCCTCTAAACATCGTTTGCGCACCCTGGGATAAGGTAAGACCACCTCTCTCCTTCGTTATTTTACACTAACCCATATGTAGGCACCCGGTCAGAGTGTTCGGAAGTATTAACTCAACCCAAAGATCCCAAGGCCTTAATGGCACCCGTTGCACTCTTTCCCTTCGGTCGAGCTTTTGTCCCGAAGTGGGTTTCGCTGGCAAGGTTCTTAACGGGGTGACGCGCCGCCCAAAGGGGATCCAACAAGCTTGTAGGGCTTCTTTTGCGATCAACCCCGAACACTGGAAGGCGTCCCCTTTGAGAGGCCATCCACTCGGAAGAGCCGGGAAACGACAGACTAAGTTCAAATAGGAAATAATGTACCGGGCCAAACGGTCAAAAGAGTCGTGTCCGCACAAGCCGGGCTCACGGCAACAAAAAAACATGTACTTATGCCAAACAATCAAACAATACTCTTTGCCAAAGTGTCTCGTACTCCAAAGAAAGTTCATCATTTTTACAGCAAGGATTCCCCCGCCGAGAATGCTCCGAAATACTCGGAGACTATCGTCAATAACTCGGCATCCACACGACCCCAGGGTCGGAATTTCCAAAAATATAAGCCCTCAATGAGGCAACTCCGAGATCACGAGTGACGGCCCCCGAGCGTAAGCAAACTCGATGACTCTGAGACTATCACCAATCGTCATTTGTTATAAAACCTGGGGCCGTAAGACCCCAAGCGGCAGACTTGGTCTCAAATGAAAACTCACATCGAGTATTAACAACTATACCTGTAAGACCTCAACAAGTATGAAAAAACTGTAAGACCTCAATGGCATGACAAAACTGTAAGACCTCAACGACATGACAAAATTGTAAGACCTTATTAGGCATGAAAAAACTGTAAGACCTCAATGGCATGACAAAACTATAAGACCCCAATGGCATGACAAAACTGCAAGACCTCAACGACATGAAATAACTATAAGACCTCAACAGGCATGACAAAAGTGTAAGGCCTCAATAGGCATGAAAAAACTGTAAGACCTCAGCAGGCATGAAAAATTTGTAAGACCTTACTACAACGATAAAACTCGATCCCAAAGTTTAGGCTATATGTCGCATTTGTAAGACTCCCGAAAGGGCATACCCTCGATATTGACGCCTAAACTACCACACTTAGGGATCAAAAATGGCTCCGACTAAACACAAATGACTACGGTCAATACGACTGCACCAGCCAAATTAACGAGACTCGGGGACGCTCAATCGTCGCTATAAAATCACATGCCATTACTTCGAATCTACTTCAAAAAGATCCGGTTAAAACAAGCTACCCTCGACAGGCAAATAATCTTCAACCATATCAGCTCCAAATCACTAGGCTTCGAGCTACTCAGCCTACGAGCTAAACCTTCCGAGGTGCTCGAACATAACCGCTAATGACTTGAAATCGAGGTTATTCCCGAACCGACGATGGGTCAGGCAAAATTATTTCAAAAAAAGTCCTTAACGAGAGGAAAACAAAGCCTACATATGCCTAAGGGAAAAAATGTAAGAGCCATTGTCGCCAGCCAAATGAGCCTCATGACCACACACTGAAAAGTCACAACGACCAAAAGCGTAAGAGCCATCATCGCCAACTTAAAATTTGAAAACTTTAGGATCAAAATGAGCTCGAGTCGTAACCCGATTCGGAGACCAGATCCAAAATAGTTAACTATACATGCCTAAGGGCATAATATAAGAGCCATCATCGCCAGCTTTACGAGCCTCAAGGCCACATACATAAAAGGTCACTTTGACCCAAGGCGTAAAAGCCACTGTCGCCAGCCCACAAAAAAATGTTGAGGGTCAAGTGAGCTCGAATCGCAACCCGACTCGGAGACTGAACCCAAAATAGTTAAAGTACAAATGCCCAAGGGCAAGGCGTAAGAGCCGTTATCTCCCGCCCATGCAGAGACAAAAGCTTGAGGGTCGAATAGGCTCGAGTCAAAACCCGACTCGGAGACTAAACCCAAAATAGTTGAGCAAAGCATAAGGGCTCTAACGTCAGCTTGCACTAAAGGCCGCATCAACCGAGCGCGTATGAGCCTCTAGGCCTACCTTATGAGCCCAGGGCCATTTCGCAAATCTAAGTATTCTCACCAACTCTGAAACCGATCCGACTGGTCGGGAGCAAAAGTAGCAAGGGGTACAAAAGAAACAAAACCTCGAGTTCTTTGTTATTTACAAAATGTGAAAAGGTACATTCCCCATCTACTAACTCGAAGGTATCACATACGAAGTGGCAAAGTCTACGCCCCGCCCCCGAGGACTACGACCTATCAGCCTCATCTTCACTCTCCTCAATATCGAGCAGAAGTAATCGAGCATCACGCTCGTCCGCCCTCGGTCGAGCCAGCTCTTCCGGAAGAACAAAACCCCTGGCGCCAAGCTCTTCAAGTACCCTTCTTCGGGACCTGCAACGAACATATTCCTCGATCCTCTCTTCACGATCGAGGGTCCTCTTCAACTCAGCTTGGGCATCAGTAGCATCCTTCAAATGAATTGTCATCTCCTAATCAGCCTTAGTCCAGCTCAAAGTTGCTTCAGTCCAAGCATCAACAATCTCGTCCCTGACATTCAAAAGTTCGGACTCAAGCTTCGTGATCATATCCGCTTGAACCGAAGGGTTTTCACAAGCCAAACAGAGTTGGGCCTTAAAGGCAGGAACTTTATCCAAGGCACCCTTCTCCTCTGAAGCTTGATCCTGCACCTGAGCTCTTAGCTCGCCACAATCATTCCTAACTCGGTCGGCTTCACCCCTAAGGTGCTCCAAGGCCTCCATCTTTTTCTGTAACTGAGATAGGCAAAAAGTTAACCCAAGAGGTTAAAAACCAAAATGCATACCACGAGAAATTACTTGCTCCATCAAATAGCTCTCGTAATTCGAGCTCCGGTACACTTCATTTCGCCAGCGTGTCAACTCAACTTCCTTCTCCTCGCAAAGGAGCCCGAGGGACCTACCCTCATCCAGAGATTTCCAGAGCCTAGCCCCATGACGGAGTAGCTCAGACCTAAGCCTGTCAAAGGCCTGTAGAAGACAAACTCGATAAGGAAGGGAAGACACGAGATGCGGAAGGCCTACGCCAAAACTCACCGCGAAGTGAAGCCGTCGGACTTCCTCGAAGGCCGAGCACACTTCTGTGGATCCAGCCCCCTCGACCCTGGAAGAACCAACCTCAGTCGAAGCATGATCACTCGGAGAAACCACCGCTCCAGAACCAGAGACTTCAGGCACAATAGGCTCGAGCGATGTTTTCTCCTCAGAAATTCGGACCTATTTAGCCCTGCTAAAAGCTCCATCGCACTGCGAGTGCACATCCCGCTTATCACCGTTGTCCCTTGGCTCGGAAGCTGACAACTCCTCCCCCTCTCCAGAGGAGCACAACGTCAACCCTGGGGACCTTCTGATACCTGCGATGGCAAGGTCTATACATAAAAAGAGGAAAATGTCACCTCAAATATACGAAGGGCAAGGTAGAAGCAGCGTATGCACATACCTTGGTATTTTGCTTCCCATCTGTCCTGGGATACATCTCGCCACCTACGCTCGTCACAAGTCGAATGGGTCGCCAACCTTCGGACCTAGCCGGGTAGATCAGGAACTTTGCTCGGCGCCCATGAAACTGTTGCAGAAAAGAAGGAAACACAATTACTAAACTGGCTTTCGCCATGAGCGAATCTGAGAAAGCACGAGACGCTCTACTCATGAGTATAATTCCATTCCTATGGGAATGGCATGAACTCCACGGGGATAATGGCGACCGTCCGGACTCGGACAAATCGACTAATCCACTCCTGGTCTCCATCTTTCTCATCATCAACAACAAAGGGCGTAGACGAACGACACTACAAGGCTAGTAGGCCTCGATGATGAAAGGGCCGGTATAGCCTGACGAGATGACTGAGCGTGAATTCAAGCCCTGCCTTCTCCGCAAAGAACCTCATCATAAACACTATTCGCCAAAACGATAGATGTATCTGTGCCAAAGTAACCCGATACTTTAAACAGAAATCGAGCACGACCCTATCAAGGGGGCCTAATGCGAAAGGGTACAAGTACACCTTCAGGAATCCATCGGCGGGGTCCGTAATACCCTCATCCGGGGAAAGTGCCTGCAATTCTACCCCCTCGCCTTATCCCCAATCTCTCCTCACTATCTCCATATGCTCCTCTCTTATCGAAGACATAGTCTTTAAAGTAAACTCCCGCGGATCCTGAGCACTGGGAGTGGAACTCTCCCCTTCCTGCCGGGCAGGCCCTGAAGTAGCAGTCATGGCTATGGTAGAACTAGCAAACTGAAGTGGGAACCTACACGAGCGCCTTGGTGCTAAGGTAAAGAATGACTCGATGCCGAAACGGAAGGGTAGCTACCTAAAGTAATGGGATCTTCCAAGAAGCAGGAGCAACCCCATATATATGTGGGAAAACAACAACGATTTGCCCACCCAAGTCAGGCCCTGGGGGACCAACGTCTTTGACTTGGGTTCCGAGGTGGTACCCGACCTCGAGGTATCCTCTCAAGGAAAAAAATAATCACTTCGAGCTCCGTCTATGGGGGCTCGACCTCAGGAAGTCGCCTAAGTATGAATAACCCCTCCTCAGAGACCCGCCTACGACACCTTAAAAGGTTATCTACATCAAGCTCAAAGTAAAAACTCTAAGTGCCCGAAGTTGACTTTCACTTTGGCGCTCTATTTCCACGAGGCTCGATGGTCCCGATGATCCAAGTTAACCGGACCACTTCAGGCTCAACCCGGGGAACAACAATGAATTGGAAAAGGAGCCATTTCTGTCGACCAAAGATCAGAAAGAATATTAACGATCGTCAACAGAGGCATACATTTAAATCCCCGCAAACGCACAAGAGTATACAAGAATATGGAAAATATAAAAAACAGAAGTAAAGAAGATGTCTTTACATTTCATAAATATTGGCTTACAATGGCCCTGGGGGGGTCCTTACATACAATTACAAAAGCCCGCAAGGGGTCCTTACACAAAAACAAAGAAACAAAGAGGTATACACCCATGGTGAAAACCTAAGAACCTAGTCCATCCTCGAAGGTTCATCTCCGGTATCAGCATCCCCGAGTGTCGCCTCCTCGAGCTCGCACCCTCGAAGGCAACTCCTTCAATCGTCATCTCCTCTAGGTTCCTAGCTCAATTCCGCAAAAATTCCTCGCCGAGGGAAAAGATGAAGAAGAGTAAAAGTGGGGGATGCAGAAGAGGCAAATAAAAGAGACATAGCCTGCCGAAGCCAAAGGTTGAAGATTTGGCGGGCCCCAGCCTAAATGGCTGGTTGTGCCATTTTATCCCTCGGGAAAGAAAAAACCCAAGGGATGAAGTGCCATACCAGGCCGGAGTAGGAAAGTGAGTAGCGGTGCATAATCCGAATAACTTTCTAAAAAAGGGGAAAAGTCGATTCCCCGTCTATCATCATCTCGAGCCAATAAGGATAGTAGTAACAACCATGACAACAATGGTAATGACGACAATATGGTATAATCTCGCTCGACAAAGGGAAGCTCAGACAAAAGGCCATCGCCCAGACAATGGAAACGCAGCCAAACAACTTTAAGGCCGCGAACTTCAAACACGATGATTAACAAAATAGAAAGATGGCGAGAAGGAGGGGATAAATGAATGAAGAAAGACACTTGGATAGAAAAATGACGCCAGAATGCCCTCATTTATAGGGGATAATAACACGGTCATCAATGCCTTTGAGAGGCGTACCGACAAGTGTAATTAATGTGTTCTCGAGGAGCCAAATAGACGGCGGTATTTTCACTTGAAGAACGGGAATCGACAGTGCATAGAATGATGTCGAAAAGACAAGTCCAGGGAATGTCCTGGCTATCATAAAAACTCGCGCCATAGGTTGCATCATCAGTATGACATCATCACGGGAAGCCCGAGAAGTCAGGTATCAAAATCATTTTCCATCGCTTTGTTCTGACAAACGTGAAGACTATTTGTATGCGGCGAAATCAGAGGGCCTAATTTCTTGCTATCGAGTCACTTCAGAAGAACACCTCGAGACCCCGAGGATGCGAGGCTTGATGACGTCCAAATCCACTACTAAAAAGTAAATGGAGACAGTCGCATGCAATATAATTTACCCAACTATGAGTCGGGGTCGAATCCCACATAGAACAATATGTAGGCGATTAGGAATGTAAGAGAATTATCATTTATCACACAATGACAAACGCTTAGAATTAGTTTAGAAAATGTTTTATATCTAAATGCAGAAATGTAAACTAACCTAAGTAAAATGATCAATGACTACAAGTATGGATGCATCGGGAATTACACTCAAGTAACGATCCAATATATTTTACGATTTTACAAATATGAGCGAGTTTATGTTAATTAGCCACGGATAATAATTCTTAAAAGCTTCTTTCGAAGACTAACAAGACTTCCTAATTGAATTATCCCTAAAACAATTAAGATATTAAGCACACCCGGAATGGCTACAAGTAGTTTAATCCTATCCCTAGGTAGAATCTATAAAATGAGGGTTAAAGCCTCAAGTTCTTGTTAATTAATCTTTCCCAACCCCAAATTATCTTTTCCAAAATTAATTCGGAGTTAATGGGAGAGTCCTAGGATTAGCTAATCCCTTTTGAAATATTAAAGAACAAGAATAATTAAAGTAACAATAACTCACTTCATAAAAGGATAAAAATCATTCAATACAGAAGCACAACAAGGTATTTAATCCATACTTTAAATATGAATACTTCCATACACAAGATTCAAGTGTTGGAAATAAATACTACACACTTATATATTCAATACAAAGCAAGGAAATGAAGAAATAAACATAAATGGGTAAGAAATCCTTAACCACAAGCTTCAAATCTTCAAGACTCAAGTGTGTGTGCAAACCCTAGCTTCCAAAACTTGTTCTCTCTAGTCTCTTAGAATTGAAAATAAATCAAAGATCTCTAAAATATCTGCTAGGTCGTGTATTAAATGGCTTGCGAGATGATTGTGTGAAATTCCAAAACTGCCCAGAACTGCCTAGGATTTACTCAATGCGTTCGCAATAGTTCAACCGCGATCGCAGATAATAAATTCTCCCAGTTATGCGATCGCATAAGGCCTTCTTCTTTCGCACAGGTCTGTTGACCAGCTGCTGACCAGGCTTCCTTCTTTGCGTTCACACCTATTCAACCGCGTTCGCAGTGCTTTACTATTATTGACTTATGCGATCACATCAGTTACGTGCGATCACATAGTGTAATCGCTGGCAGTGGTCCATTTTTCCATTTTAGTTCCTTTTTGCCTTGTTTTCACTTGGTTTCTTCACCATTACTTCTAAATCACATACAACCTATAAAATAGAAGTAAATGACATCAAATACACAATTTTATCACTCAAACATAACAAAAGTATAGGTTTAAAGACAAGATAAGTCGGTAAAATACCAACTTATCAAACCCCCAAACATAAACTATTGCTTGTCCTCAAGCAATGAAAGCGACAAAATCTCCTCCCAAGTAGTTAAATCAACAATGCATCCATATCATCTCAAGACAAAAAGGTCTACTATAAGCAAAAAAACATGACTTTGATTGGTACCAACAATTACTCCAAAGCATATAAATTATCAAGAACTTCTCATGAACTTCATTACACTTCAAGTGCTCAAACACTAATGCAAATCAAAATAACAATCAAGTCATGACACTAAAGCTTCAAAATTTGCCTCTCTATCACAATCAACTTTCTTTGGTCATTCCTTCCAATTGAAAATAAGATTAAATTCACAACTCAAACCTCATGTGCCCTCACATTTAAGAGAGGATCCCACACTCATAAATCTTAATTCAAAACACAAATGAGATATCAAATGGAAAGAATCAACTCTCTCTCAAAAAAATGTTCAAATGCATACAATTAGTACCATAGGCTTGCCCTTCATGTATTCCTCCACTAAAGGGTTGTAGTTAGGCTTTTGGTTAAGGTAGGGCACAATTTTGGTTAGAGTGACTCAAAACCTCCTCAAGCACTACAAAGTTTGCAATTATAGCCCACTTCCTTCAAAAGCATTTTCCTTTCTTCACTTTTCATCCCACACCTAATCTTCCCTTTATTTACAACTTTTTATCATTTTATTCTATATATTTTTTTTCATTTTCTTTCCTTTTCAAAATCAAGGAAGGTTTCACTTTTTCTTTCTATCTTCCACCTTTCCAAACAACTTTCATATCACAATTTTTCCAACCTTCACCCCCAAACTTAGGCTTTTAGCCTATGTTTACACTTTCAAAGTACTTAGGAGGGTAGGGTGCCAAAAGCTAGATCAATAAAGAACAAAGGATTAAAGTTCGTAACATGGTTGCCAAAGAATAAGGTTAAAGGCTCAAAATGGATTGACTAGGGAAAATATTCAACGGTAGGAAATTTAGGGCATAATAGCGGTCCAAGGAAGGCCTAATATCATTTTTCAAACTAAGTTAGTCTATGATTTCACCTTGAAGCACATTCCGGTCAAGTTCTAGACTACAAGTAATACAAAAGAACTCACAATAAATCTCACCACCCATGACACATGAACACTCAAGTGGAATACAAATCTAAAATCCAATTGACACCAATGACTCAAAGAGATTGCATATAGCATAGGAAGCTATTTAGTGAATCAAAGAACCAAAATTTTAGTCTAAAAGTCATGACATCTTTACTTCAATTATTTTTCTTTTCCCATAACCAAAAATTCATATGCCGAGGTTTAAATCATGTTGGTACTAAGCAAGCCACAACTTGGTCAAAGGGCACAAACCCTAACTCAAACCATTTATTTTTTTCTAAATTAACATAAGCTATATATAACTACAAGACTAATTCCCTTAAGAAAGTTGCCTAGCTATCCATCATCGGGAAAAGTTAACAAAAGTTTACTAACAATTACCCGGTTCAAGAAGAAAATTGGCATCCTTGGAAAAAGAACCGTGGTATAAAGAAAACTAAGGATATCGCCACTAACATAAAACATGCTATATATATATATATATATATATATATATATATAAAAGAATTAAAGAAGCTAATAATTTTTTTTAAGAAGCTAGTAAACATCAAGTAACTAAAACATAATATATAAACAAAAAATTAAGAAGCTACTAAACATAATAATGTCATACATCACATGAAAATACACTAACAACAAAATGAAAACAACCACAGTACCAATCTGCCATACCTACAGTTATCACTCGGAGCTGGAGGTGGTAGGAAATTTGAGCTCCAAATCCTCCTCATCATCATCCTCAGAATCCTGTGAGCCACATAGTGAACTCAGCTTGTGCATCATCCTCGACAAAAACTTGCTTTTCTTCTTCTCATGCTCCTTGAACTTCATCTATCGCCTTTCAACTTTTCCTTGTCTCCGGCTCATGTCTTCTAATCTGCTTTTGATTGCCTTTTGCTCCAACACTACATCATCCAAGGTCGTTGGCTTCTTACCAGACCTAGTCGAAGTGCCCTCACCAGATGGACCAGAGGGAAGACCCACGACAAGCTGTCGAATATGAGCATCAACACTATAGATCTGATGGGAAATGTGGCGCATAATGGGTGGTCCATAAGGAAGTGGAGTCATGGGGTCATGTGGTCCTGCTGCAACTATGGAGGAACCATCGGATCCCTCGGCGGACTTATCAAACTGCCCAAATGAAGGAGATATCACATCAATCCTTCTCTTCTTCTTCTTGCCAGTTGCCCCTCTTCGAAGCAATGGATAAATTGCTACGGCAGGGTCCTTCTCAACATCAGTCAGGATCGGTAGCACCTCAGCATCATAGCACAACTGAGTGATCCATGAGAGAAAGAATAGGCTTTTAGACTTTCCATTGCATGCTTCCTCAATTTCACTCACGATGTGCTGGCCCACATTTACTGGAAAGTCATCCATAATGCCAACAATCATCAATGCCTTCTCAGGCGGTACTTCAGTCTCATTTCTAGATGGCACAATCCTGGCACAAATAATGGATAGCCAAATATTGGTATCCCCAGTGAATTCATGCGAATCAACCCCTTTGTGTATTCTTTCCCAAGTCGGTTGCACTCCGTCATGAAGCTTTTCCACCAACCATTGTGTTCCTCTCTCTCTTCCTCTGGCTCTGTATATCTTATTGTCAGCATTGGGAAGCCCGTAGTGTGCATTTATTACCTCGAGGCCAAAGTTAACCCGCTTGCCTCTGACAAAAGTGAATACATCCCCTGGAAATTAGTCTTCAAGGCGTTGGCGTAAAACTCTCGAACTATTGTGTAGTTCACTTTGATTGGTTCAGGAGCAAAACACATCCATCCACTGTTGGTCAGTCTTTGAAAAAAATCCGGCATTTTAGCCTCAACGTTGTCCAAACGAATGCCCCGTTCCTTGACAATGCTCTTTGACATGAGTTTGTCATAATTCCTTTCACACTCAGCCGCCATGAATCTCGTCGCATCATAATACTCTTCTTCCATAGCTGGGGGAACATATTCTTGTTTTCAACATTTTCAACATTTTCTAAGGCCATTTTATGCACAAAGTACCTACAAATGTAGACCAAATGTTAAACGCATGAACGAGTACTTTATACACTGTATTATGATGCACTTAGGCCAAAGAAAAAGAATAGAAAGCATCAAGGAAAAATTCTGCAGAGCTACTATTTTGGACTGCTGAAGCTGAAGCTATGCGATCGCAGAGAGAGACATGCGATCGCAAAGAGAAATTTTTTGTTTTCAGAAATTAAAGTTCTGCAATCGCGGAACATTCAACGCGATCGCATAAGGCAATTTTCCAACAGTGCACAATTAGACCTATGCGATCGCGGAACAGTCAACGCAATCGCATAAGGTCTCCTACCTCGCCCATTTGAAGCTCTTTTGGGCATTTTCCCAAACACATAATGGGCATTAGGTTTTCATAGCAATTTCAGAGAGATTATACACAGATCTAACCCCGAATATTTCGACAATTAAGAACTCACTCTCTCAACCAACTTTACCCAACAAGCAAGCACACATTCAAGCACAATATTCACAATCAATACTCTAAAATTTCAGCCTTAGACATGAAGTAGAGAAAAAGAAGAAGGGAAGATGGTTGTTCATTCACATTTGTAGCACCAATGATGGAACTTTAAGAGAGATTAGAGTAACTAAGTACATACCTTTGAGATTAAACTTGATTATGGAGATGGAATTGAAGAGAGGAAACCTTTGAGATGATTTTTGAGGGCGAGGGGTGAGGGAGTTTGTTTTGGGCAGAATAGTAGGCAAAGAGCCGTTTGCAGTGTTTTAATTATTTTTCACTTACTTGGAGTTATGCGATCGCGGGGTCAAAATTGCGATCGCATAGTGCAAAAAATTCTGAAATTTTGCGATAGCCTTGGCAAATATGTGATCGCATAGTGGATCTGTGACCTACTGAAATGCAATCGCAATGCTGTTGTGGCGATCGCATAGTGAAACAGTATGCTGCACTGCAATTTTGCACCTACTACTGGTTTTTGACCTCTCGGTCACCCCGACCTACTCAAATTAACTCCAAAAATTTTAAAACTTGGTAGATTGGTTAGAAACAATATAAGAAGCTATTCTACAATTTAAAATTTAAAAAATGACCAATTTTTTTGAAAATTATGAGTTGCCTCCCAACAAGCGCTGCATTTAACGTCGTGGCACGACGCAAGTCAACTTTACCACTTTTCTCGCCACTTGGATGATATGAACTGGGCACCTAGCTTAGAATCAAGCTTGTGACCACGAGCGATGGGGGGTGGTAAGTCGATGATCAAGCCAAGCCTTAAATTCTTCATTTTGCACTTCTTGGCTCTCATGTGAGGAATGTCATTTTGCTTTCTTGTTCCCTCAAATTGTAGGATGTATGGTATGAGTTTTTCCTCCTCGCAGTCCTTCATTGATTTGTGTAGTTCAACTTCCATATCACCCCACAATTCCAATGTTGAAAAATGCTTGGAATGTGACTTCAAACCTCCAACTTGCAATTTTTCTCGGATTTTACATTCTCTTTTTCCGCCGAACTAGAGTCAATTTCAACCAAATTTTCATTTACACCGGATGACTCTAATTCCATATTTTTCTCGGCATCATTAACACTCATGGAGTCGGTTGGCGGATGTTCAATTCTTGAATCCTCAAAGTAAAGCTCACTTTCTTCCTCGGAATTGGACTCTTCTTGGCTTCCTTCCACACTCTCAAGTTTGTGGGTATAGTGAGCCTCAACCAATATTTTCATTTGCTCTTACAAAGTGTGGATATTTTCATAATTGTGAGCCAAGCCTTGTTTCAAGTCCTCGAGTGCAAAGTTATGCTTCTCCTCATTTTCAAGAATGGTCTCCAACATGAGCATCATCTTCTCATTTTGAGCATTTGAGAGTTCTTCTTGGTTTTGATCAAGCGCCAAGGAAGGATTTTCGGCTTCCATATCTAAGGAAAATTCTTGGCTATCATTAACTTCCGAGGATTTTTGGACCTCTAATGCTTCAAGCATTTCCTCCATTTGCAAGTTTAACCTTTCAAGTGCCAAGTCATTTTGGAGACTATTTTCCAAAAGCTCCTCCAAGACACTTTGTTCTTCATTTCCTCCTTCAAGTAAGCACTCCAACATGAGCTTGAACTCTCCATTTCGGTCATGCTCAACTTCTTCCATTTCCATAGCCCTATAATTTTCATCACAAAAAGTAGAATCATCATAGCGGGGTCTTGGGGAAGGGAAGGACAAATAAGCACAATCATCCCAATGACCATTTTAAAAACCACACTTATCACAAATAGTCCACTCATGAGTTTGCGATTGTGCGCACAATCCACCCCTGGGAGAATTTAAACAATTTTTCCACGAGTGTGGTCATCCACAATAAGGACAAGGGTCATCAAAGTATGAATAACTACCATCCGACCAATTTTCATTATATGATGCCATTTTTCAAACAAAATAAGAAAATAAACAAGAAAAATAGACCAAGGTACGAAAAATAATTACACAAGTATTCACAAGTTTGGACCAAAGCACTTACGCTTATTTCTCAAACAACCTAAATTATGCCAAATTGTTCCCCGACAACGGCGCCAATTTTGATGACGTCCAAATCCACTACTGAAAAGTAAATGGACACGGTCGCATGCAATATAATTTATCCAACTATGAGTCGGGGTCAAATTTCACAGAGAACAATATGTAGGTGATTAGGAATGTAAGAGAATTATCACTTATCGTGCAATGCCAAACACTTAGAATTGATTTTGAAAATGTTTTATATCTAAATGCGAAAATGTAAACTAACCTAGAAAGCAAGTAAAATGATCAATCACTACAAGTATGGATGCACCAGGAATTACACTCAAGTAACGATCTAATGTATTTCACGATTTTACAAATATGAGCGAGTTTATGTTAATTAGTCACGGATAATAATTCTTAATTAGCTTCTTTCGAAGACTAACAAGACTTCCTAATTGAATTATCACTAACCCAATTAAGAGATTAAGCATACCTAGAATGGCCACAAATAGTTCAATCCTATCCCTAGGTAATATCTATAAAATGAGGGTTAAAGCCTCAAGTTCTTGTTAATTAATCTTTCCCAACCCCAAATTATCTTTTCCAAAATTAATTCGGAGTTAATGGGCGAGTCTTAGGGTTAACTAATCCCTTTGGAAACATTAAAGAATAAGAATAATTAAAGTAACAATAACTCACTTCATAAAAGCATAAAAATCATTCAATACATAAGCACAACAAGGTATTTAATCCACACTTTAACTATGAATATTTCCATAAACAAGATTCAAGTGTTGGAAATAAATACTACACTTAAATACTCAATACAAAGCAAGGAAATGAAGAAATAAACATAAATGGGTAAGAAATCCTTAACCACAAGCTTGAAATCTTCAAAACTCAAGTGTGTGTGCAAAACCCTAGCTTCAAGACTTGTTCTCTCTAGCCCTAAGAACTAAAAATAAACCAAAGATCTGCCAAAGATGTATTACAAATTAGCTGGTTTGGGTATTAAAGGGTTTAGGGTCAAAAATGTGAAATTCCAGAACTGCCCAATTTCTTCATCGCGTTCGCGATCACAACTTCGTGTTCGCGAAGGTTTGTTTTCCTCAGGCATCACGTTCGTGTGTGGTCCTTCGCGTTCACGAAGTTTCAGGTTCTAGTTCATCGCATTCACGAAGGTCTAACTGCCTGCTTCTTTGCATTCGCGTCGTACCTTCGTGTTCGCGAAGAGTAAACCACTGGGCAGTTTCTTATTGTCCATTTTAGCTCCTTTTTGACTTGTTTTTACTTTGTTTCTTCACCATTACCTTTAAATCACATACAACCTGTAAAATAGAAGTAAATGACATTAAATACATGATTTTATCACTCAAACATAGCAAAAGTATAGGTTAAAGACAAGATAAGTTGGTAAAATACCAACTTATCAAGGCTGTGACCGGGTTCCCACCCTCGGAGCTTGTCGAGGTCCGACTTAAAGAAGATACAAATCGAGGATGGAGTCAAATGTGGAACTCCCAAGGCACACGACTAAGTCTGATAAAGTCGGCCTACCCAAAGCCTGTGCCAAGGCGTCACGTCTTGTCGTCCCATCTCCATGCTTTTACAATTAATATATTTTGTACTATAACGGGATTCCCCTCCTATATAAAGGGGATCCTCATCTCTTTGTAAGGAGATGTTGTTGCTCCAACCATTCTACACAAGATCAATAACAAATCTCTCTCTCTCTCTCTCTCTCTCTCTAACTTACTCGCTCGAGGCTACCTCTTTCATTTATTGCTTTCCTACTTGTTCTTCCTTTATTGCTTGATATTGGCCATAAAGAGCTTCCTTTTAATTATATATTAAATGTTAGTCCCTTCCCGGTTATCCCCGATAGCTCGAGATCGAGCCCAGACATCGACCTTGAGGCCCCTTATCGGTCAGCCCGAGGCCCGAATGGCTAGCTCCTCGGTTTGATTACAACCCCGTTTTAGTTCGTATTTCGTTGTTAAGCTTCACATATCTAGCATCAACTGCCTTAACAACTAGCATAAAAATAGATCACGTATTTTTATAGTCTCATTAACAAAATTAATTGTTTTTACTATTTTCACGGTAAACACGTATAAAAAGAAATGAAAAACAGAAACAGAATTTTAATCCGAGCCCACTGAATTCACAATGTTTTCTTAAGGAATTTAATCCCCTCCTAATACCCAAGGTTGTGGATTATTTCCTCCCAGGATAGAACGAATTATACACTGTTGTAGTGGTACTTCAAACCCCAGTGTTTCACTGAACACATAGTTCGGTAGCAAATCACACTTACTGTTGCTTTGTTTGATGTTAAAAGTATGCAGAAGAAGGAGGAGAAACTCAGAAAATCGTATGGAAATTCTGAGAGAATAGACTTGTATTTATGGCCAAAGTTGGGCTGAAATCTGAAGAGGTGCAACTCTTCAGAATGGTTGTTTATGCAAAACGACCATAGCATAAATGCCATAACATAAATGGCTATTTACTCAACAATAAAGAAGGAAAATTGAAAAGAGAAGTTTAATTTTCAGTTACACAACTGAAAAAACGGATTGGATTTAATATTAATATTTATTTTAATATTAATATTCTGTTATTAAAACGAATATTTAATAACATTTCTGTTAATATTTTACTATTAACAAATAAATTTGGTCCAAAAAATCAAGCAATCAATCATTTCACCAAATTCGAATCCGAAGCCGAGCTGAGCGACGACGCGAGGCTTGCCTTCTTCTCAACTCTTTAAGAGCTAGAAGAAGAGCAATTGGTTATATACCCATAAAAAACCTCTTCCTCTTCCAATATGGGACAATGTCTCTTTGCCAAGGGGGAAAACTTAAAATTTCACTTAAAAATTTCATTTTCCTCCATTTCCCATTCATCCTATTTTAAGCCTCATTATTCTTAAAATCCCCAACAGGCGTATCTAGCATTTAAACTTTATAAGTTTAATACTTTAGGTTTTTAATATTAAGCTCGTTATACTTTTAAAGTCATGGGTTCATATCTACTTATTTTTTACAAATTTAATAAATTTTTATATATAAATTATAATACTTCGTATTGAAAATTATGGGTTCAATTGAACCCATCACTTTAATACTACATCCGCCCCTGCCCGTGATTAGTAATTGAGAAAAGGTCTAAATTTTCTGTAAGTTCCAAATTTGCATTACACACAAAATTAATGAATGTTGTCATCTAGCTACACATTTGTATATTTATATCGTTATCGTTAACAAATCCATTCGTATTTGTCTTTATTATTAACGGAGTTTAAAATAGATGAACTTTAGGCGTGCAAACTCTCTGAGCAAAAAATGTTCAATTTTACAAATCAACTTTTGACTATCCTATCCATTTTACTCCTTCACTGGGAATCAAGGGCTTTTAGATTACGAGCTTCCTTTTACATTTTTTTTAAAGGTTTAAATTGATTTATTGTTAAGCAATTAAGTGAATTCTCCCATACAAGCTTCTACATATAGCTATCAAATTTGGGATCGCTTCCTAAAGTAATTAATCCTAAGAACCCATAGAGGAGAAGCATAGTCCCCTTCTACGTACTAATTGTTTACCTTGAAAATAATAATTACAATTAGATTTGATTTTGTGGTTCTAAAAATATATAATTTATTTTTATGTTAGTTGTTAGGTAGCAGCTGCTAAGTGTGAGACTAGAAAATAAAATAAGAGCTTGAAAAATAGTATGCTATTCAAATCGAGTGGCCGAGAGTCGGGGTCTCGAGCTAGCTTATACTGGGCCTCGAGGTCGAGCTAAGTGTTAGGCTGCAGGTAGCCGATGAAGGACTAACAGTTCTAAGAGCTTTAATGAGGGCTCTTTATGATCAATGATGAGTAATAAATGAAGAACAATCAATGAAACACAATAAATGTAAGCAATAAATCAAAGGGAAGACAATAGAGAGTGTTTAAGTTAGAGAGCAGAGAATGTTCTTGTTCTTGTATTGAATATGTGTGTGCAAGAAATAGCAAGGGTCTATCTTATATAAGAGGGTAATCCCAACATGGTACATGTATAATTATTACAAGGAAAAGTAGTTGGCATAGCTACTTAAAGGTCTGGTACAGACTTGTACTATTCTACCATGCGTTTTCAGCTTTGATCACGTGACTCGGGAACCTCCCACTTGTCCATGATAGCCGTCGATCTATGCTTCCCCGAGGCCGAGCATAGGGGACCCTCGGAATTGGACTAGAACCGAACCTCGAGTCTTCTGATCTACGGAATGTCGTAATGATCCTAAAATTGGACTCTCCGATTTTAGCCGTGTACAGATAGTCCCCGCGTTTCTTTGAGTGAAAATGATAAGAAACGGCCTTGAATCCTTGTCTCTTTGATACACCCATCATGACATCAGTTGAGTCATACCAAGCGATTGATGCGGCAAAAAAGGATGACTAAACGTCGCATGCATATAGTCTTCGAAGAGCCTTTGAATTAACTATAGCGGTTGTGTACCATTTGTCCTGCTCCAACGTACATACTTGGCCTCTATAAATACTTCTTTTTTCACCCCCTATTTTTCACTGTAAAAAGAGTTCTTCTTACTTCTCTCTTGTGCTCTTTCTCTGATTACAATCTCCTCCTCCCTCTGAAACCTTTCAACAAAAATGGCAACGACTTCTATCTCTGCCTCTCAGGATAATATGACTCCCCCTTCTTCATGCTCGTCTAAGGGTAAGGCGATAACACCCTCTAATGTTGAGGAATTTATCCCAGGATCTTGCGAAATGACCTCCAATTTCAAGGTCGAGAATCCTTCTTCGAAACCGGGACAGTGTGAACCCGTGTCTCGATATATTAGTTCAGTAGAATACATTGAGAAGGTAAAGACTGACTGCCACTGGAGAGTCACAGTGTTGGGGAGGATTCCTTCTCAGGGAGAGGACATAACGACATACAAGGCCGTCTTCCTTAATGTGTATACCTACCCATTTACTCTCGGCCCGATGGAGCCATCCTCGCCTTCAATAGACCCAGTGATCCTCAACTTTTGTGAGCGATATCAAGTGGCTCTTGGCAAAATTCATCTGTCGTTATGGCGTATTTATTTTATGACCAGATATTATTCGAACATGATTAAGGATATGCCTTTCACCCTCGACCACCTGATCAGAATGTACAGTCCCCGACTTCTCCGAGGGCTCCTGATTAAACTCCGATATCGGGCCTCAAAAACCTTTTTTTCTTGTACTGATAAGGTTAGGGATGGAGGGTGGATGAGCCTTTTTGTCCGGGTTAGGACCTCAGACCTGATCCAAGTGGGGAAGATGTCGTTCCTCGAAAGGTGGAACATGAAACGTAAGTGGATATGCTGATTAAGTATTTTCTTTCCCTTTAGGATTAATTTCCCCATGAACTGAATTCCTGTGCTGATACAGCTGACACGGTGTACCCCGGCGTGGTTAGGGATCTTTCAGGCTGGATTCGCCGGCTGGATTCAATTTGTTCATATGCTGAGCGTGTGTGGAACAACTTGTCTAGGGCTCGATGCGAGATCAAGGACCATGGTGAGCCCTCACTTATGCTATAGTTGAATCTCTCAGAAGAACTATCGGCAATTGCGCCCTCATTCCCTGTGTTTATATTTGTATTTGCGCAGGTCTGGGAGAGGCCTCCTTGATGAGAGAAGCACCACCTGGGGAAGCGGATAACCCAAAACCTGACAAAAAGTAGAAAAGACCAAGGGAATCGTCGACTGAGCCTATGAAATCCAAGAAAGCCAAAGTGTAAAAACCTAAGGCAGGTTCGGCAGCCTTAACTCTAGGAGTAGCGAGGAGTCCTTGAGCTGAAGGTGAGGAGAAAGTTGATTCCTTGGTAGCATCCGAGGGAGGGGAAAACCTTATTGCCCCTCGTACTACTGAGACATTGGATCCCAAGTTAGAACTTGATGCTGTTGTTGTACTACCTCGGGCTGAAGAGGCCTTTGATGGTGTACCGGGAAATGTCCTCGAGCCGGTTGACGACCAAAATATTCCTTGAGCTGAGGTGCATTTGGTAGGCGGTCCGGGGGAGCCTAGTTCTGAAGCTCTCCAGAAACAAGAGATGAACCCGATTGATCCAGTCGAGGCTATTGAAGTAAGCAATTCCCCTCTGATACCGACTTTACCTCCTGGGGAGATGAATGTGCTCAAAATAAAGAACCTTCTGATGTAGGGGTGCCCATCGGAGATAAATATGCGTTTGAAGGGCCTTTGGCTGTGCCTGAGAAAGACCCTGAGCTCGATGCCTCACTTATTTTCAGTGAGATGGATAGGCTTTGTGAGCAGGTAACTTTTTGCAAATTTTGCTCGGTGTCCCGCTCTTAATCATTCTAACTTTGTTTCTTTTATGGTTCCAGGACAATATGCTTTATAATCAGACCTGTGCTCGGTTTCAAGCTGAGTTGACTAGCTACGAGGGTGAGCACAGAAAGATCACCTAGAAATCCGATGAGTTTAAAGATCTTTTCACCAAGAAGGAGGAGGAATTCCGTGGCCTTCGGGATTGTTTGGAGGCGGAGTCCGTGTGAAGACTCATCTTGCTGAGCAAGTTATGTGGTTTCCATTTGCTTTTGTCTAAATGTTTACCTGGTTTTAGTGTTTTAACATCTTTGGGCTGATTTACGCAGCTCGAGACGAAGAATGCCCTTACGAGGGAGGAGCTCCGAGCCAGAGACTCTGAAATTCTCAAACTCAAATAGCACGTGACTTAGATGGCTTCTGAGAGAGATACTCTTCAGGGGAAGGTGGTCTTAGTCGAGCATCAACTTCATGATGCAAGGGCGGAGAGTAATAAGTATAAAGATCTTCATACTGAGTTAGTTGTTGCGCTATCCAGGATCGAAGCTAAAGCTGGGGCGCTCGTATCCTCTCACAAAAAGGGTGTTGTTGCTGCTAGTGCTCAGGCTAGGAGAGCACCCGAAGGGGCTGAGATGCAATTGACTCGAGCCATAGAACATGCTCGGTTAGAATCTCAGAGGCGGACTCTCGAGGATATACACATAGGGGGCATTGATCTATCTACCGAGCTCGAGAAGGTGAAGATCTTAGAGGAGAAGGCTATGTCCCTGCTTGCTTCTTAAAGTGAGTCGATCAATGTCTTAGGAAATGATGAGGATCCCCAAAGGGGAAGGGGCTGTTGAAGGCCCTAGGACTGCGACCGGAGTGGTTGGGGGCATAACCTCCGAGGGAGCCATCGAAGGCATAGACCCGGTGGTAGATTAGGGTTTTATTTGTTCTCTCCCTTGTAAGGTCTTTATAGGCCTTGTAAATGTACCCTTGTTATTAATATATATATAGCCTTTCGTTTCTCATCATTTCTCATTTTTCCTTTACTTCGACGATTGTACCAGGAATTTGGACCTCAGATTAAACCTTTGGGTTCTTGCTACTGCTGGGTGATATGTGACGGTCGAAAGTTGACCATTTGGTACTTAGTCCCCGAGTCAGGTTCTTGACTCGAGTTTATCAACCTTTAGGTCTAGAAATTGGCCCTGAGGCCCTTTTAAGCTGGCGACAATGGCTCTTACGCATTGGGTCGGTACGACCTTTAACTTAAGTTGGCGGCAGTGGCTCTTACGCATTGGGTTGGTACGACCTTTTAATTTGGGCTGGAGACAGTGGCTCTTACTCATTGGGTCGATACGATCCTTAATTTAAGCTGGCGACAATGGCTCTTACGTGTTGGGTCGGTACGACCTCTAATATAGGCTTTATTTTTCCCTCGTTAAAGATTTTTTGAAATTTTTGTGTTCGCCTGACTCTTCGACGGTTCGATAAGGACCTCGATTGTGAGCCGTTATGTGACAATAAATGAGTACCTCGGGAGGTTTTGCTCAATGGCTGAATTGTTTCGAAGCCTTTTCATTGTTTGGAGCTGATATGATCGAAGCTTGTGTTCACCCGACTCTTCAACGGTTCGATAAGGACCTCGATTGTGAGCCATTATGTGATGATAAATGAGCACCTTGGGAGGTTTTGCTCAATGGCTGAATTGTTTCGAAGCCTTTTTATTGTTTGGAGATGATATGATCGAAGCTCTTTTGCTTATACCGAGGGTAGCCTAATTGACCGGTTCTTTTCGAAGTATTTTTGAAGTATTTGAAGGCCTATGATTTTATGGCGACGGTCGGGCATCCCCGAGTCGTGTTAGTTTGGCTAGTACAGCCATGTGACCGTAGTCATTGTATTTGACTATTGCCTTTTAGTCCCGGAGTAAAGTAGCTTCGTCGTCTATATCGGGGGTATGCCTTTTTAGGGGTCTTACAAGTTCGAATATATAGCCTTAGCTTTAAGATCGGGATTATGCCTTTTGTAAGGTCTTATAAATTTGAGCATGCCTTACTTGAGGTCTTACAGATAGGTTACTTGGTACAAGTATAACTCATGTCTTGCTTGAGGTCTTATAGATAGGTTACTTGGTACAAGTATAATTCATGCCTTGCTTGAGGTCTTATAGATAGGTTACTTGGTACAAGTATAATTCATGCCATGCTTGAGGTCTTATAAATAGGTTACTTGGTAAAAGTATAAATCATGCCTTGCTTGAGGTCTTATAGATAGGTTACTTGGTACAAGTATGGTTCATGCCTTGCTTGAGGTCTTACAATTTTGGTGTTGCCTTTTGGAGGTCTTATGAGCTCGAGGTTTCCCGCACGGGGCCTTATGGCCTCGAGTTTTTGACAGCTCGATGGGTGATAGTCGGCGACAGTCCCCCAAACATCGAGCGCTTTTTGGCTCTGGAGCCATTCATTATAAACTTTGGTGTTGCCTTATTGAGGGCTTACGAGTTCGAAGTTACCGACCCGGAGGTCTTATCGCTTCGAGTTTTTGACGTTAGTCCCCAAGTGTTCGGGGAATTTAAGGCCCTGGAGCCGTTTCTCGTAAAGATAGAAGACTTCTTTGAAGCGCGAAGCATTTTTGGTGGTAAAAAATACTCCTTTGATTACTTGGTACAAATATACATGTTTTCGCCGTCAAAAACCTTAATTATTCTATGCAGACACAGTTCATTCGATCGTTTGGCCCGATATATTATTTTCCTATCGAGACCCTTTGTGGTTCATCTTGACTTCTTCGAAAAGGTGATCTCCTGGGGGGATGCCCCCCAGTATTCGAGGTTGATCGAAGAGAAGCCTTGAATACTTGTTGAGTTCTCTTTAGGTAGCACGTAGATATTGCCTCGTTAAAAACCTTACCGGTAAAACCCTTCTTGGGATAAAATCCGATCGAAGGAAAAGAGTGCAATGCATGCTTTAAAACCTAAGGTCTTCAAGCCATAAGGTGCTTCAATTTTTCTAACCGGACCATCTATATATAGGTTAGTGTAATGCGTAAATGAAAAGGGAGACGGTTATACCTTAGCAGTTATGGCACTTTGAGCCTCGATATTCTTCAAATGCTTGTTCTGGGGATGCGGTACGGTCCTTTGCTCACTTACTCGAGTGCAGCCGAGAGTTTGGCGTGCGATTGCTACTTCACTGTTTGTTTATCCTTTTGGCTCCTTCAATATTGAAGGGATCGATGTCAGAGTCGCAGGATGTTTCAGTGTCCTCCATCGGACACCTCAATAGTAATAACGTTTGAGCATTGATATATACCAATTGCTTGGAAGTTGTTTGCCTTCCATGGTACCGAGCTTATACGACCCTTTACCGATAACTCCAAGGACGCGGTATGGTCCTTCCCAACCTGGGCCTAGCTTTCCTTTATTAGGGTTTCGAGTGTGTAGGGTGACTTTCCTCAGGACTAAGTCCCCAACCCCGAAGTGTCGGAGTTTGTTCTCATGTTATAGTACCTTTCGATCCTTTGTTTTTGGGCGGCCATTCAGACCAGTGAAAATTTTCTCTTTTCATCTAATTCGAGGGCTGCAGTCATAGCCTCGTTGTTTAAGCTCTCAGTGGCATGCCAAAATCTGGTGCTTGGCTCTTTGACCTTGACCGGTATTAAAGCCTCGGAACCATATATCAGAGAGAAAGGCGTCTCTACTGTGCTTGATTTTGGAGTTGTTCGGTATGTCCATAACACTTTGGGCAACATTTCTCTCCATTTTCCTTTCGCATTTTCTAACTTCTTTTTCAAGTTTTGAATGATGGTTTTGTTTGTGGACTCGTCTTGACCGTTTGCACATGGGTGGTAAGGTGTTGACAGGATCCTTTTGATTTTATGATCCTCGAGGAACTTTGTTACTTTGCTCCCGATGAACTGCTTCCCATTATCACAAGTTATCTCGGAGGGAATTCCGAATCGATACATGATATGGTCCCAAATAAAGTTAATGACTTCTTTTTCCCACATTTTCTCGAAGGCCTGCGCTTCAACCCATTTTGAGAAGTAGTCAGTCATAAATAAGATAAATCTAGCTTTACCTGGTGCCGTTGGTAGGGGTCCGACAATATCCATCCCCCACTTCATGAACGGTCATGGTGACAAGATTGAGTGCAGCTGTTCACCGGGTTGGTGAATCATTGGTGCAAATATCTGGCATTTGTCGTATTTTTGATCAATTCTTTGGTGTCCTTCTCCATTTTGTCGTAGCTCTGATCACCTTTTGGACTAAGGAATTGGCACCGGAATGATTTCTACAGGTGCCTTCATGGATTTCTCGGAGCACGTAATGTGTGTCCCCTGGTCCAAGGCATACTGCTAGGGGCCCATCAAAAGTTCTTCTATATAGAGTTCCATTTTTGTCGAGCGAGAACCGGGCTGCTTTGGTTCGCAGGGTCCTCGACTCTTTGGGTCTGCGGGTAGCTTTCCATTTTCCAAATAGTCGATATATTTATTTCTCCAATCCCATGTCAGGCTAGTGGAGTTGATATCAGCATGGCCTTCTTCGATCACTGATTTGGATAGTTGAACAACAGCCCTGGGGAGTATGTCATCTTCCTCGACTAATGATTCCAGGCTTGCGAAGTCATCGACCTCGCTATTCTGCTCCCGAGGTATGTGGACCAGAGTCCATTATTTGAAGCGGTGCAATGTGACTTGTATTTTTTCTAAGTATCTTTGCATCCTATCTTCCCGAACCTTGAAGTTCCCATTTACCTGATTTATCACCAGAAGGGAATCACATTTTACTTCGATTACTTCTGCTCCTAGGCCTTTGGCCAATTCCAGACCTACAATCATAGCCTCATACTCGGCTTCGTTGTTAGTCAACCTTGAGGTTATTATAGATTGCCTAATCATGCCATTCGTAGATGGCTTTAGAACTATGCCGTTTGAGGCACCATTAGTAAATAGGGTCCATACCCCCGAAGATGTGCCCGTTTTCAGCAGGAGTTATTTCTCTACCTCGGGCACGAGGGCGAGCATAAAGTCGGCCACAAAGTCCGCCAGAATTTGGGACTTGATAGCCGTTCGGGGTTGATACTCGATATCATACCCTCGAGTTCGATGGCCCATTTGGCCAATCAGCCCGACGATTCAGGCTTATGCAGTATGCTTCGAAGAGGATATGTTGTTAAAACACAAACACGATGGCATTGAAAATAAGGCTTTAATTTTCGAGAGGCGCTTATCAATGCAAGAGCTAATTTTTCTAGGTACTGATACCTGGTTTCAGCATCTCCCAGGGTCCGGCTTACATAATAAACATGGAATTGAATACCTTGTTCTTCTCGAACCAGTATACCACTTACCGCTACCTCGTATACGGCCAGGTACAAATACAAATTTTCACCCTCCTTCGGGGTGTTGAGTAAAGGTGGGGTACTGCTTCAACTCCTCTAAGGCGCATTGGCATTCTGGAGTCCATTCGAAGCTGCTTTTCTTTTTGAGAAAGGAGAAGAAGTGATGACTCCTGTCTGATGACCTCAATATGAATTAGCCCAAGGTTGCTATCCACCTGGTCAGCCGTTGCACAACATTCACATTCTTTACTACTGTGATCTCTTAGATGGCTTTGATTTTGTCGGGGTTGATCTCAATCCCCTATTTGATATCATGAAGCCTAAAAATTTGCATGAACCCACTTCGAAGGCACATTTCTCGAGATTGAGTTTCATGTTATAGCTTCTGAGGATGTCAAATGTATCCTGCAAATGAGCCAAACGATCTTCTACGCACAGGGACTTAACTAGCATATCATCAATGTAAAATTCCATGGATTTGCCTATTTGATGTTCGAATATATTATTAACTAGGCATTGGTACGTGGCTCCCACATTTTTCAGCCTGAAGGGCATCATGTTGTAGCAGTACATACCGTACTTCGTGATGAATGAAGTCTTCTCCCTATCCTCGAGGTTCATCTGGATTTGATTATACCCCGAGTAGGCATCAAGAAAGGTGAGGATCTCGTGGCTGGTCATGGCATCGATCAAGCGGTCGATGTTGGACAACGGGAATGAATCTTTGGGGCACTCTTTATTCAAGTCTTTATAATCTACGCACATTCTTAATTTATTCCCCTTTTTGGGAACTACCACCACATTAGCCAACCACTCAGGGTATTTTACCTCCCTAATAGACCCTAATTTGAGGAGTTTTGTTACCTTGTCCTTGATGAACGCGTGTTTTACCTCGGATTGAGGTCTCCTTTTTTGCTCCACTGGTTTGAACCTATGGTTGACACTTAGTCGATGGGTGGCTATTTCTGGCGGGATCCCTGTCATGTCTAAATGGGACCAAGCAAAGCAATCGATGTTATTAATAAGAAATTGAATGAGTTTTTTCCTGAGTTCTGGGGTTAGTCCCCTTCACAGGTACACCTTCCGATCCGGGAGATGATTGATTAAAACAACTTGCTCCAGTTCTTCAATTGTTGACTTTGTTGCATCCGATTCTTCGGGTGCAATGAAGGTTCGAAAAGTGAAGTCTTCTTCATCGTCCTCGAGGGTCTGTTTGTATACCGGCTCCTTCGAGGAGGAGGGTATAGAAGTTGGTACCTCCCCGTGAACCGTGAATATCTCATTTGCCACATGTTGTTCCCCGTATACCATTTTTATACCGTCTTTTGTTGGAAATTTCATCATCTGATGAAAAGTCGACGGTACTGCCCTCATATGGTGTATCCATGGCCTTCTAAGCAATACATTGTACCTAATATCTCTTTTGATGGCATGGAATTTGGTATTCCGAACTATATCGGACATGTTGACTGGGAGGGTGATCTTCTAATTCGTTGCTTCACCGGCCATGTTGAAGCCGTTGAGGAATCAGGAGGTAGGCATGATTTGGTTGAGCAGTCCAAGTTGTTCTTCCACCGTCGACCTGATTACATTGGTCGAGCTACCTGGATCCACGAGTACACATTTAACTTGAACATTATTCAAGAGAAATGAAATTACCAGCGCATCGTTATGCGGATGAGACAAGGTTTCAAAGTCTTCTTCTCTGAATGCTAGGATGTCCTCGGGCATGCGGCCCCGAATTTGCCCTTCTATTGTAGTGAAAACTTTTGTCCTTTTGATCACGGGTCCTTGAGGAACGTCGGTCCCCCCAGTGATCATCTGGATGCTGTGTTGAGGTTTTCCTATTCCGTTCCTCCTGCCTGCCTCTCTTTCCTTTCGGGCTGGGGTTTTCCGAGCTTCCTGTTGGTTTTCTTGGCGTATACATGATCGATCCCTACTCTGCACGACTATTAAGTAGCAAGAGAGGGTCGAAGAGCTTTTACCCAATTTAGGGTCGGGATCGATTTCCATAGAGAGCTAGAATTTGGAGTCAGGTATCTATCTAGTTTAGAGTTGCGTATGTGTTCCAAATTACACTTCTACACATTTTTGGGGTTTTTGTTTTACTTCTACTTTTATCAAACTACAATCGTAAATGAAACTGGATTAAACTAAGAGTTAAACTAAAACGGGTTGTTCAAGTGGTTTAAAAGACAATAGGGTAGTGACTTTTGCCTAGGTGGTCAATTGACGGATACTTGAGTCTAAGGCATGATTGACATGTTTTGGGGAGTATTATGTAGCCGTTGCACGATTTTACCCACTCTACACCTCTCGGTGGTTCGAGTGATTTTTCTTGAACCGACTTTCTCAAGACAAATTGTGTATGCAAATTTGCGCAAACAATCAAGGTTCAAGTCGGGTATTAATCTCTCGAGGTTTAACCCTTTAATTAGAGCTATCAATCTCTTGAGTACGCCCCAATTCCTTGTTGGATCAATTTCAGAGACTCAAGCTCTCTTTCTCAAGAAGAGCTCAAGTCAACTAAACACAAACTAGTGTTTGCAACCACTAATTCAACAATTAAACATGAAATTAGCCCAAATATGAAACACTCATAGTCAATCTAGCCCTAAAACACAAGACTCGTCAATTACCCACACCAGGATGGAGCCACAACCCTAGCTTATGGGTTTAGCTACTCATAATTGAAGAGGAAAAGCAAGAAATAGATGAAGAACAACTCATATTAATTAATTAATAAGATAAACAATAAGATTCAATGTTGAAATGTAGATAAAATTGCCCAAAATAGCTAAAGAGTTTGAACCCAAGAGCGCAGCTACAGCTAAAAACCATCTGATATCCTAAAAAGGGGAAAATAAGCTATTTATACTAATCTAAAAAATCTAGACAAAAATACCCCGGTGAGGCTAGTGCGGACCGCACAAAATGGTGTGCAGCCACACTAAGGCTCTACACTTGAAAACCCATCTCTCTGAACTCAGGCACTACGGACCGCAGAGAATGGACTGCGGCCGCAGAGGCTTCTAGTGCGGTCCGCATGAAATGGAGCGTGGACCGCTTTGGCTTGAAACTTAGAAGTTGGCAACTCTCTGATCCTTCTTACTGCAGACCCTACTAAATCGAGTGCGGCGCATTGATCCTAGTGCGGACCGCACAAAACCTAGTGTGGCCGCATTGCCTTTTTGCCTGAATGCCACCTCTCTAAACCACCTTGTGCATACTGCACAGAATGATGTGTGGCCGCATTGGGCTTGTTTTGCCTAAGCTTTTCTTGTCTTGGTACTTGTGTAAGTTTCACTCCTTTTGAGCTGATCTTTGACATCTTGTCACTTTGTTGATCAAACCTGCAATCAAGCACAACTTGTGAGCATTTTGGGACTATTTTGTACGAATTTCTAATCAAAACATAAGCAAGAAGGAGTATAAAATGCATCAAAATCCCTAGTTATTAACTCCTACAAACTTAAGCTTTTGCTTGTCCTCAAGCAAACAAAATAGGACCTACCCCTTAAGAGAACATCCAAGAAAATTTCAGATGTCCTAAAGTAACCTCATCTAGCATCAATTGGGACTAACAATTGCCCTCAATAAAAATGAATCATTAACAACTTTTACTCTTTGAAACTCCATGGATTAAGTGTGACACAAGAACATCAAGAATTGACTCAACACATCAAAGAACTCTTTCTATTACTTTGGTCATTGTGGAACCCAAACTCACACATCCTCAACTCTCCCTCAGTAAACCTCACCTATAGAATAGTGGCAGTCAGAACGAGGTTATTGGAAATCCACTCATCTCTCTCAAGAAAAAGTCACAAGTCCGGCTCTAAGTATCATATGCTTGCCCCTTATGTGAGTCACCACTAATGTAAGCTTCATTCAACTCAAGATCATATAGGGCTTTTGTGGAGACATTGTGAAGGCTTTTGGTTCAGGGTAGGAGATGTTTGGTCTAAGTAGGTTCCATCTTCCCTTAAGAACTTATTTTGTTTCATTTGGCACACATTCACTTGACTCTTTGAGTCATTTCACTTCTTTCTAAGGGGTTAGAGAGATACACTGTCACTCTTTCTTATACATTTCAAACCTTTTCTCATTTTTTTTCAACTTTCCACACCTTTCGTTCATTACTTTTCTTGAGTCCATTTTTATTCTTTTTCACATTGAACATTATTTTTATCTTTTTGCTTTTCTTTCTTTTTCATTGCCTTTCCTTTTCTTCATTTTTGTGCCTTTTTACCACTTTGTTGCAATCCTCGTTTCTCCCCCCATACTTATGCTTTTGCCATGTGATAAAGGAAAGATCGGGTGCCAAGAGAGGGTATCTTTTAGAAAGGGTATAGGCTTGTATTATGGGTCTTGAAGGGAAAAGGTGTAAGGCTCAAAAGGGTTGAATAGGGATCTTATCATTGGTAGGTTATGGAAGTGTTCAAGCAATCATTTGGAGAGCATATAATCATGTCTCAAGTCAAAATTCACTTAGGATTTCGCCTCAACAAACATTCAGGGCAAGTTCGAGACAAATGGCTCGAGACTTGGACTTGCAATGCAATTACTCACCACACAAGCTATGGGGTCACTAAAGACATAGAGTCGGGGGCCCACAACGACCTTAGATAAGATTTGAGCACACACTGGTCCCGAAAAACCACTTGATGATTATCGGTCAACACAAGAGTCTCAAGGTCACGACTTTCACCATCCTAAACAGAACAATTTGTTTTTGACCATAAGATCAAAGGAAAATGTGCTAGGCCTAAGTGAAGCTTTGATTGAGATGCCCTTAACTACTAACTACTAAAAACAAAAAAGAAAAAAATGGACTCAAACCCTTAAGAAGGTTGTCACACCATCCATCATTGGGAAGAGCCACCTGGTTCACACAAAACTCCACCTTTGGAAAGAACTGTGGCATTAAGAAAACCAAAAGCTTATTGCAAACTTTCAAAATAAGAAGCTATGAATCATAAATAAGAAGCTAAGAACGAAAAGTTGTGGAAAGTAAAATGAATATATACAAGAGGGGATTTGTCGAATATACAATAGATGGGATGAATATGTACAATGCAGCATAACTTTATATACATACCCAAAGTAAAATAAAAGTGCGATAAATGTAACGAAATGTTAAAATTATATACAACCCAAAAATGAAAAGATAAAAAATCATAAAAAGTATCGAATACATATATATATAATCATCCGAATGAATTCATAAAAGTAGGGCCTACTCCCTCAAATGAAAGCTGGCATTATCCCCAATGCCAACTAAACTAAATAAAGCACTAAAAAGAGAAATGGAAAAAAGATATAGGGACTGCTCGGGCTGGGGATGAGCTGATGGTACTGTGTCCTATAGCAATAAGTCCAAAGGTAGATGATCTACCTTCATTCTGTCAACATCAACCCTCAGCGCCTTTACGGACTCCTTGGAAGCCCGCGTCTTCCTCAACTTCTTGTGCTCCTTAGAAAGCTCCTTGAGAGCCTAGATGTGTGAAGCAACTGCATCTGTGAGTACCTTCTGAGTGTCAAGGATTTTCTTTTAGTTGGCTAAAATCTCCTTGAGAGCATCCTCTACAGACTGGGGGACCTGTGGAGGTGGAGGTGCCGACTGAGCCTCTACTGTGGTAGTGAGGGTAGACAACTTGGATGATGTAGTCTGTATCCAGTTGTTGATACTGAGAAGAGCCTGGATTAGTCGGTGGGCAGTCACTGGATAGGCACGGGAAGAAGGGATCTCCGGGTCTGCTGAGGTGCATGGTCCTGGAGGAATATCAGTGGAGGTGGAGGCAGGCTGAGTAGGAGCCACTACCACAACTGGCTATTTAGACTGGCCAGTTGGAGCAGTAGCTGTTCCCTTGACGTTCTTGCTCTTGGGGTTATCATCCACCTGCATGTTGTACCAAGAAAATGGGGCCTTCGCCTTGACCTTTATATCAAATGGCCTCTTTTCAACTTTGAGGTCCCGGAAGTACGTAGTCAAGAAGCTGGGGAAAGGGTAGTTTCTATCATTCTCACTACCCATAAGTGTGATTACCCTAGACATTACATTTCCCATATTTATCGGGTACTCCGCCATGATTGAATCCACCAAAACTGCCCGGTGCAGAGGGAGGGAGTTATCATGAATAGTGGGGTCCAGTATGCTGCACACAAGTGTTTTCCACCCCTTGCCTCGAAGTTCAAAATTCTTCTCAGAATCTTGACACCCGTATTCAACCAATCGGGGGTGGTACCTGGGATTTCCAGATACTGTGCCAACCAGGGATGGACCTCCTCGCCCATTTCCATCTTCGCCATATATAGGGTCTCATCCTCCTCATCAAAGCCAAGGTAGTCATTTATCATTTTCCCATCAGACAACACCTTCATATTTCGCACCTTGTTCACTTTTGTGCCCTTTTTTATGTGGGCAACGTTGGTGTAGAATTCCTTGACCAAGTGCTCGTTGGCGTCGACACATTCACCCAAAAAGTATTCCTAGTTAATTCTTTCCCTAAACTTCCTCCTTACATTGAGGTTGTGAGGTAGCAAGTCTCTATCCACAAAACTCCTCTCCGGGATCAACTTCCTCACCGGCCACCATTCCCGGAATTTATGATACGCTACTTCAATCACGAACCAGTCTTTCCACACCTCCGGTTTCCTAGTTCTCGCAACCCCTCCAACCTAAGGTTCACTCCCTTCTCCTACTTCTCCTTCTCCTCCTACTTCCTCATCGTCTCCTACTACCCTCTTCGAATAATGAAGTTATGGGAGAGGTGGAGTATTCATCCCCACCGCCTTCAACTGAACCCTTAGACGACCCAGAAGACACATTTATTGACGTTTGGGCAGCTGGGGAAGTGGGAAGAATGTCTCTTAGTCTGTTTCTCTCCGGCCAGTCAAGGATATATTTTGGGATTGAGTCTGAAGATATCTCCCGGGAGGGCTCGTACTCACTCCCAAACATGTCAACGGCCCTATCAGCAGCTTTAATCATCTTTCTCATGTTTTTGATGTTTTGTCGGGCTTGAATAGTCAAACTTACATTTTTTGTTTTTCTCCCCAAGAGGATTCTCCTCTGCCTAGTTGTTTAGAACCTTTATCTCATTATTTCACCATTGTCTGCAAACACAATCCAATAAGCTTGTTAGTATCAATAGAAGCAGTTAAGAAACAGAGTTGCAAAACAGGAAGGAAAAGTTGCAAACAGTTTTCAGAAGTCACACAGTGCGGACCGCATAAAATGGTGTGTGGCCGCACAGGGGACAATGCAGACCACACATATGGCCGTGCGGTCCCCACATAGGTGGGGTTAAAACTACCCACTCTCTGTATCCAGGTATTGTGAACCATACAAAATGTAGTGCGACCACACAGGGACCAATGCAGACCGCACGAAATGTAGTGCGACTGCAGTCCCCAAGGTTCAGCTATCAGGACTTTCATCAATGCAGTCCGCACAAAATGTTACTGTGAACCGCACAAGGGCACCACAGATTGCACAAAAACAACTGTGGTCCACACTGAGTGGCCAGCTGTGGCACTAAGTTAGGGTTCAAGGTATTTTTGATTTTAAGCCCAAATTTGCACCTAAGAAATGTCCCTAAGTGATTGCCCATTGATTTTAACAACCTATGTCTATTTTAATCAAAAGATTAACTACCCTAACTTAATCTGTGAAAGAAAATAAAGGAAGAAAAGAATAATAGCCAAGTAAAACAAAAAGAAAAAGAAAACTACCAAATTTAAAGCAATTAAATTGACATTAACTTACCATATGTGAGATGAGATGAAAATTAATAAGTCCAAGCTATGAATTACGAGTAACAGGAAAGACGAATAGTGCTTTTAATATTTCTGAGAGTAAAGGATCGAAAAGTGTAACCGTTGGGCCTTAGTTACTATTTATAGAAAAAGTCCTGGGGCCCAGCTTACCTACCCCAGTGCGGACCGCACAAAATGGATCGCGGTCCGCACTACATAGCCTTTTTCAAGTTTACATAGGCAACCCACTGCAGTGCGCACAAAATGTCATGCGGCTACAGTGGTCCACCGCGGACCGCACAAAATGTATTGCGGCCGTAGTGGCAAACTTCAGAGAGTTGGATATTTCCTCCTTTTTTTTTATAATCCGCTAGGCAATCGCCTAGGGCTAGTTTTATTATATATATAAATCCAAACAAAATAAAACATATATAATTTAAGGTTGTCTTGCATTGTGGAAAAATAACTATGACTATTACATAATACCTATTACCAATATTGAGAACAAATCTCTACATTGGTATCATATATGGACTGATAATGTTATTGACGATCAATCTTGCCATCTCCATTAATGTGAAGCTCCAGGAATGGATCAATCTCATTCCCCATATATTCGCAGCATAGACACGCGCTCATCCAGTCTGACCCCCTTTCTTCCAGGTGAATCTCGCCCCATGCATATGCCATCTCCATTAATGTGAGAAAGCATGCACTATCAAAGTCGCACATTCCAAGTTCATTGTCCAGTATGTGTTGCATTTGAAAACATGCGATTCCATTTTAGAACAGGCGTGTATCCATTTTATAATTTAAAATGTCTTCCTAAAAAGACACACCCCCACATCTTTTGTTTTGAAAGCTTCCAGTTCCATGCGTGTATCAAGATACACATGGTATATTCCATCTTTTGTAGCATTGTGCTAATCAAGAGCATGCTCAAAGCACTCCCAATAAAATATGTCCCCGTTTTTGTTGTCAAGACCCCATGCACGTGCCTTCTTGCTGGGCAACTTTCCAATCCATGCTTAGGCCATGCGTGCATCTCCAACTTCGATAGAATCAATTCCAGCGTGCAAAATTCCATGGACACGCTCTACCATTTCTCGAATTGAGCTAAAGTATTGCATGCTCAAGTATCAAAATCATCTATGTCTAGCATGCTTTACCTTCCAGCGTGCTCTTCTATGTGTGAGCATGCGTGCCTCCTAGCTGCTCTGGTTGCGGCATTTGCTACCCTCCATGGTTGTGCTTTGTTCATCCCTTCCTGCATTCGTTTTTGCTCGAATGTGCATCCCAGACCAAGAGACATGCTTCTCGCTTTTCAGAATAAACCATGTGCTTACATGAAAGGTTTTTCGCAGCCCTCCATGCCAATTCCCTAGCGTGCTTGTGCAGATTCCAATAAAATTGTTATCTTTTACTGAGCATAATATCACGTGCCCATCTTGTTTACTGAAATATTTTTGTTCTTTAATATAGCATAGTTGTACCTGCGTGCTAGAGATACCTTCCTCCCTTAAGATTTGATGGTCGATTAAGTTGACATGCCTCCTGCTATTTCTATTCTCTTTGCTTCTTATCTCCTGTCCACCTTCACCCTTAGACTTGGACATTGCATCTTATCTTCATTAACCAACCTCCTTCCTTGTGCATCTAGATGCCAGAATTGTTGGCATTCTATTTCTCCATGATCTAAAGCATAATTAGCTAAATGATCAGCCAACTTGTTGCCCTCTCTATGAATATGAGTAACTGTGTAATTGCCCCCAATCATTAGTTGCATCATTTCCTCTACCTGCTCAGATATGATCCATGGTGGTTTCCAAATCCCATCCATTATCTTTTTTAATAACATTGACTCAGTTTGAATCCATACATGAGAGAATTGTTGAAATCTGCAGAACCTTAGTGCTTCTACCATGGCCTTCGCTTCAGCTACTGTGTTTGTTGTCTCCTCAATCTCCCTCCCTGCTGACTTGACTATGTCACCATTTTCATTTCTTATACAAAAACCTATTGAGATCCTGTCTGGATTTCCCCTCGATGCCCCGTCTGTATTAACCTTTAGCCATCCTGTACTTGGAAGTTCCCACATGACTTTGGTAACTTTAAGTTTAGGAGTAAAATTTTCCATCATGGCTAGAAGGTCTTTCCATTTGTGAGGTACCATGTCCATCCCAGGCTTTCTCACTTTCACCAATGCCTGGAGATTTGATGAAACTTGATAAATCACCCTACTAGTTGTCACAACATCACCATAATTCATACTATTTCTTCTTTTCCAGAGTTCCCATACTACGCATGAAGGGAGTGCTTGCATTACCGGTTTGAGCCTTAAGCATACATTTGCAGTCCAACATTTTGTGATTGCTTGGTGCAATGTAAGTCCTTCCACTGCTATTCCTACCCTCGATAGAAAATACTTCCAAGTTGTCTTTGCAGTTTCTGATCTAAAAAACAAATGCTGAAGAGATTCCTCATCAGGATGTACACAACACCAGCATTTTGATGGCATGTAGTAGCCTACCTTTTTCAAGAAATCATCTAAAGGTAACTTTGCTTTCCACACTTTCCACATGAAAAATGCTATTTTAAAAGGCAGTCCCTTTACCCAAATCATCCTATAAGCTATTCTTGGTTCGTCTCTTCTTCTCGTATAATCCCATGCTGACTTAACACTGAAATATCCTCTTGTTTCCAGCATCCAACAAGGCACGTCAAGAACCTGCTGAGGTGAAGGTGGTTTGATTTTCTCTAGAATGTGTACTGCTAAGTCTTCAGGAAGCATTTCAAATAGCCTGTCCACATCCCACCCACCATCTAAGGTAACCTCATGTACATTTTGTACTGTTTCATCTATGCCAAAGTCCTGAGGAACTAAAAAATATAGTGCCCCAAGATCTGTCCAGTTTTCAAACCAAAAAAGTGAGGATCCCTTTTTTGTTTGCCAAAGGATTTGATGTTCAATCAGATCTATGCATTCCAACATTTTTCTCCAGATGTGAGACCCCCTTTTCCACGGAACAATTACAGGATTTAATTTTTTACAGTATTTCTGACATACGAAAGAGCTCCATAGGCTTGGTTTTGTTCTGAAATTCCACCACAACTTGCTGAATAATGCCTTTGTTACATCATGCAGTGACCTGAAACCTATTCCTCCTTCCTCAACTGGCATGCATAAGGTATTCCATGAAGCCCAATGCCTACTAGTTCCTCCTGTCACACCTCCTTTTTCCGCCTCGCGTGGGTACAAGGGAGTTTTTTCCAATTAAAGGACAATCGAAACGGGATTTGTTTATTTATTTCAGAGTCTCCACTTGGGAGATTTAGGGTGTCCCAAGTCACCAATTTAATCCCGAATCAAGGAAAAGAATGACTCCATATTACAGTCTGCGCACCAGAAATCCGGATAAGGAATTCTGTTAACCCGGGAGAAGGTGTTAGGCATTCCCGAGTTCCATGGTTCTAGCACAGTCGCTCAACTGTCATATTCGGCTTGATTATCTGATTTTATGCAAGTATGAACTTATGTGCAAATTTTAAATTTTAACCGCTTTATCAATTATTGTTATTATTTTACGAGAATTGCAACGTCGTGGAAACATATCTCGAACCACGTTACATCAATGCATCCGTGGTTGTTTGACATATCTCGACTCGATTGAGATTTGGATTTGGGTCACATAAATGTGCACCCGAGTTAAGGAAATTAAATTATTAAAGGCGCGCTTTAAGCAACTAGCGTATTGTTATTTTGGGGAAGGCCATAAAATTCGCTAAACGGCCTGTCCCGAATTCTAAGTATTTTAATATATATACATTTAGAGGGCGCCGCACCTTGTGCATTTTTGTTTGTCGAGGCTCGGCTCGTCTCATTCCTTATAAAACGAATTTGCAACATCATGGAAATGCATCTCAGACCACGCCACAATCAATGTACCCGTGATTAGAGACACATTTCGATTCCGTTGAGATTTGGATTTGGGTCACATAAATGTGCACCCGAGTTTAAGTAGATAACATTATTAAATGCGCGCCTGAAGCGACTAGCGTATTATTATTTTGGGTGAGGGCCGTGACATTTGCTAAACGGACCGTCCCAGAATCTAAGTATTCAATACATACATTTAACGAGGGGCCCGCCATTTCTGTATCTATTCGGCGAGGCTCATCTCATTTAATTAAAAGGATAATCTTAGCATGACTATAATTTTCTACTTTGTTCGTCTCTAAAAAGAAATCCTAATTTATTAATCGAACAATGGAAGCTAGTAGGATACACGGCTAATAAAGAGTATCTCAAACTTGACGAATTACAATTAAACATGAACTTACATTTAGAACTAACCCGTATGGTAAACAACAGAATAATGACTAACAAAATTATGATAGAACTTATTAAATCAATCCGACTACCAATTCGGCAAGCTAGTCACGGACATGAAAACTTTTGTACAACTTTCGTCTAGCATGCCAATTTGAGATAGCAATAACGTAAGCACAAAACTAAAACTCGACAGATTTAAATAAGATCTTCAACATAATATGTATTCAAGCTCGGACTCGATAGGAACCGATAGCAACTCAAACAAAGATTAGAAAACGAACCTCTAATGATAAACACTGCTGGGGGTTTACAACTCATTCGTCAAACCGAAATGGAGCCATAGTCGGCGAAATGAAGCAACGAGACCAACGAACTAGAACCTCACATCGGCACTCGAACGGACTTCAAATGGGAAACCATGGAAACAGTCATCACAACTTAAACGGAATAGCTCGCGCTAGACACTCGAACACGAACGGACTGAGCATGAACCATGGCTGCTACTGGTTTTTCCCGGTGTGTTACTGGACGTTCGTTACTTTTGAGGGGTCGTTTGGGCAGTGATCAAGGACTGAGCTGGTAGCGGCGGTGGGTCGACGGGGCAGCACGACGCCAGGAAAGCAGCAGCAGTCGCTGCTTGACGGAGGCTGGACACGTTGGTTTGTTGTGCTGGTGTTTCAGGCGTTGAGGGGGGTGCGACTGGTTATGGCGTTTTGGGACGTGAGAGAGTAGGGGCTGGTGGTAGTGGTTTATGGGTAGGGTTTTTCTGGTTTTGTTTGGACGTGAGGGAGTGGGCTACTGGGTTTTTCCGGCCAGTTAAGGGGGTTCGACGGGAAAGTGACGACGAGGGAGCATCAGGGAGATGGGACGATGGTTATGGGTTTTGTTGGTTCAACAGGTGGTCGACGGGCAGTGATGGTGGTTTCACGATGGGAGGGTGATGGGGAAGGTGACGGACTGGTTGCGATGGAGTTTGGGAGGAGACGGGGTGGTTGATGGTGGTCGTGAGGGTGTGGGACTAGTTGGTTTGGGTAGGGTTCCGCTAGGGTTTTCTTCTTCTTCTTTGAGGAAGAAGAAGATGAATAATGTCCGTTCAAATTTTTTTTTTCAAAATCCAACCCCCTCCAAGTCTGTCTAACCCCGTGCATTTGTAGCTTTTGCCAAGAAAAATGGACCCCACACGTGTAGGGGTCCAAGATTTGTGTCCCCCATGCGCGATGGGGTTCCCCATGTGTCGTGTTCCGTCCGTGTTCCCCACGCGTGTCCCCCATGTGTGGTGGACTCGGATTATTATGGGCTAGGTCCGAAAATTAGGCCTAAAAACGGGTAGTTTGAACCCGAATATTATTCTTTTGCCCGGACCCGAGAATAAGAACACGACGTTGCTCAACTAATCCTATGTAAGTAAAATAACTACCAAAATAAGACTAATATTTAAAACAAAGCTATATCTTTTTTAATATTTTTCAAGATTAAAATAGCTACAAAATATTAATAAAACTATTTTTTTGTAATTTTCGTTTTTATATAAAGATAAAATATAAAGTAATATTTTTGTATTTTTTCAAAAATTAAAATGAATACAAAACATTAATAGAACTATATTTTTTGGTAATTTTCGAAATTATATAAAGTACAAAATTAAGGTACAGTTTTTTTGTATTTTTTTCAAGTTTATGAGAAATACATAAACTAAAATTCATATATATATTTTTTGTAATTTTTCTTTTGCGAAGAAATAAAGTAAAATAGTTAAAATAGCTATATTAGACCCAATTTCAAATATTCACACAATATGAAAATTCTCGGGGAGGGTCAAAAATCACGTGTCTACACCTCCTACAGAGCTGCTCCAGAAAAACTGAGCAAACAATTTGTGCAACCTATTTATCACATATTTTGGAGGGTTTACAACTGATAGTAGATGCATAGGCATGATTTGCAGTACATGGGATATGAGAACTGCCCTTCCCCTACTGATAATAACTTGCCCTGCCAGGATTGCATTTTGTCTATTACCTTAGTAATTAGGGGCTGATAGTATTCCAGCTTTCTCCTTGCATAAAAAATAGGACAACCTAGGTATGTGATAGGAAATTCATTCCTATGAATGCCTGTGATCCTTTCCACCTTGCTGACCACATCCATGTGTGTTAAATGATGCAGGTACACATCTGATTTGGTCTTGTTAATAAGCTGCCCATATGCATTTTCATATGCATTCAACACTTGCATAATCAACATCAGAAAAGTTTCATCAGATGATGAAAAAATAATCATGTCATCTGCATACGCCAAATGATTGATCTTTGGACTCCACTTTGGCATTCCAAATCCACAAAAATACAGGTTAGTATGAAGTGCATTGAGGCCCCTAGATAATGTTTCTGCTGCCAAGATAAACAAAGTTGGAGATACAGGATCACCTTGTTTTACTCCCCTTGAGGATTTAAAGAAACCATGAGCTTGACCATTGATTAGATTAGAATACCAATTGTTTGAAACTAATCAAAAAGCAATCCCTATCAACCTTTCTGTGAATCCCATCTTTCTCATTACCTTTGTTAGGAATAGCCAGGATAATCTATCATAAGCTTTGGTCATATCTAGCTTCAGGATGACATTAGGTCCAGCCTTAGTTCTAAGCCTAATGTCAGTGACTATCTCCTGAGTTAGAAGGATGTTTTCTACTATATTCCTGCCCTTAACAAAACCTGACTGTTCCTCCGATATCAGATTTGGGAGAAATTTCACTAGCCTTTTATGCACGACCCTCGATATAACCTTATTTGAAAAATTACTGAGGCTTATTGGTCTTAGATCAGAAAAAGTGGTAACTTCTTTTTCTTTGGTATCAGAACTAGGTTTGTGTGTGTTACACACTTTGGTAGCTCATGACCATTGAAAAAAGCCCTCACCATGTCGAACAGGTCATCCCCTATTATGTCCCAACAAGAATGATATAGCTTGCCTGTCATACCATCTGGCCCTCCAGCACTATCACCATTAAGTCCAAATACTGCCTCTTTAACCTCCTCTTTTGTTGGCTGCTTAATCAATTCTGCATTCTGTTCATTGTTCATCAGATTAGGAACATGGTCTACGATCTCAAATAAAGAAGGAGAAGTTGTTTCTGTGAACTGTTCCTCGTAAAATCTTATAGCCTCTTCTGCAATTTCTTTTTCTTTTTCAATCCATGTTCCTCCACTATCTTGAATTTTGTTAAGCTGAAGTCTCTTCCTCCTACCTCTCACTTGTGCGTGGAAGAAATTAGTATTCCTATCCCCTTCCTTGAACTAAGTCATGCCCGCCTTTTGTTGCCAAAATTTCTCCTCTAATGCAAGACATTTGATCAATTCTGCCTGAACCTTTTGTAGCCTTTCCCTGTTCATCCCTGTAGGATTTGCTTCAAATTCTGCTTCGTGAACCATCACTACCTCCTCCATGCTTGCTATCTTTTGGAAAATATTTCCAAACGTAGCCTTACTCCACAATGAAAGGGCTTTCTTTAATTTTTTTAACTTGTGATTAAAAATAATAAAAGGATTTGCACTGAAATCAGCTGTCCAGTTCTCTCTCACCACATCTTTAAAAGTTGCATGTTCCACCCAAAAATTCAAGAACTTAAAAGGCTTTTTTATTGGTGGAGTCTCAATATCACACTTTAGATACATTGGACTATGATCGGAACCAGTCTTTGACAAATGTTGCACCTCTATTCCCGGAAATGTTTGTTAGAATTGAAAATTGGCCAAGCATCTGTCTAGCCTTTTGAATATACAGTCTTCCTCTACTCTCCCATTCCACCATGTGAATATGCTACCTTTAAATCCAAGATCGAAGAGATTGCAAGTGTTGACGCAGTGTCAAAAATCATCAATTTCATTCAATGACACAGGTAACCCCCCAAACTTCTCTTCTTCGTCCCATATTACATTGAAATCTCCCCCTACTAAGCATGGTGCATTCATATCCCTTGCCATTTCATATAATGAATCCCATAATTCTATCCTCTCAATTGCATCACATTTAGCATATATCAAAGTTAGAACAAACTCCACATGCGATTCAGTATGAAACAATCGTAGTGTTAATTGCTGCACCATATTATACATGACAGTTACCTCAAATACCTCATCTATGAATGCCCAGATCTTGTTGGAAACATTTGAAATTGCTTGTGCAAGTCCTATCTTGTTTCTGTACCTTTCCATTTTTTTTGCTTGTTGCTTTGGCTCCATTAATCCTACAAATTCATAGTGATTTTTCCTGTGCATTTTTGTCAACCTTTCAAAGGCCTGCTGTGTGTTGACTGACCTTATATTCCAAATTAGAGCATTCATCACTAGTTGTTGGATTTAGTTAGCATTCTCCTTGTGTGCACCCCAGCTTTTGGTACTGCAAAATTATCTTTTTGTTGCTTCTTCTTACCTTTTGCTGCTGATTTTGCCTTTTCCACTCGCGTAGGTGATAAGTCACCTTGCCTTGCCGCATTCATAAGGTGTTGGGTAGTTGATTCTTGATCCATGTCGTATCCTGATTTACCAGGTTCTTCTCCTTCTTCATTGTCTTCCTTCCCTCCTGATGTAGCTCCAAATGCATCCCTTTTAGGGACTAAGGCCTTCTCTTCTCCTCTTTTTAACAGCTGCAACTGATTTTTCTCCAATGTAACAGTAATATTTACTATTTCTATTTTATGTTTTGGTTGTTTCTCCTTCTCTGTTGTGTTGTGTCCTTGTGGGTCTTCTTGTGATATCTGAATTTGATCATCTTCTGTTCCTCCAGGATCATTTACCTCTGGGCCTCTTCCTTCATAGTTTCTAATTTCTGTGATTTCAGTTGTGTTGTTGTCATTGGCATGGGGCTCTCCATTTACACTTTGCTCATCTTCTTCTTTGTCCTTCTCATTTGGTTCCTCATCAGCTTGTGCTCCTAGTGGTACTTTGTTCTCCTCTGAATCGTATTCCCTTTGTGTATCCCATAGCCTGCCTCCACAGCCTTGCACTCTTTCTTTAAATGTAGCTGATTTTGACCCTTCTGCTTGAGAATTTGGAGTTTTATTAAGTACCTTGTTCACTAATGTATCTTGTGATGGGATTTCCTGGCATGGTTTATTGATCTTCACTATTCCTTCTCCTGTTTTATTCTTGAAGCTTCTTTCTACCCATTGTGCAGTATCGTTTTTTTCTTTTGATGTCTCATTTCCATTGACTAGAGCATTAATCGAGCTAATCCCCGATGATTTAAGATGAAAAACTTGTGCTGCTGGATTTAACTTTCCCTCATTATTGACCATATTTTTTGGTTTTTGCTTTGTAGATGCTTGGTTATGAAGTGTTGAACTGTTTGTTGCTACATTAGCTGCCACCATTGCCAATTGATTAATAGGTTCTTCCTCTTTCTCCATCCCTTGTAATATTGCAAACTTGTTAGCTACTTGAACATGATCATTATCTTCATTGTCTACTGCCACTAATTCCTTACCACTGTTGCTTTGTGCTTCTGCTTGTCTCTCTACAGTGCTTGTACCCTCCTTATTGTTATTGTTTTCAAACTGCTTAGTTGGTGCCATCTCCATTCCATTATTACTGAGACTAGTATTTTGATTTACTACATTTCTAACTCTGTTGTCCTTCACTTCCTTCCATTGCTCTTTTGCTGTAATATTCACATTACCCACGACCTTTCCACTAGATAACATCTTTATAGGCTGTGAGTTCCCTATGTCCTGTTTCTTAGCTGTATCTGCTTGGTCATCATTCTCCTTCTCCACATATAGTTCAGGGTGTATCCTCCAGCATTTAAATTGATCATGCCCTTGAAGTTTACAATGTCTGCAATATTTAGGCAGCATGTCATATTGAATTCTTACCATTCAGTTCTTGTTGTTCCTTTAGCTTCATTAAATATGTCCATCCTCACCTTTTTAGGCAAATCTGCAAGTAGATCAACTAGTACCTTCACCCTAGTATAACTAGGTCTAGTTTTATTAATTGTAGCCATGTCTAGATGCATAGGTTTACCTACTGCTGAAACTAGAGAAAATAGACATTCCTTTACAAAAAAGGTTGGCAATAGACCTGGGAATGAGATCCAAGCCATTGCCTTGGGTGTTTCTTCATCTGCTCTAAACTTTGAGTCATAAATCAACGACCTAAGCTGATATTGATAGCCATCCCTGTCTTTTATGTAATGAGTTTTTGATGAGAAATGAAGATAGTCCTGCCTTAACGTCATTCTAATCAAAATATGTCTATCCCTTAGAAATCCAATGTTACATTCACCTTTAATTCCGCATTGAATTGGTATTAACTTACGCAGTTGTTGAATTTCTGAGCTGCCATAAGAACATTTACCAACTATTTCATATTGTAATCCTTCGATGATATCCATCCTTTCTACTTCCGCTTTTGTGAACTGAATAACATGTTCTCCATTCAATATTATAGGTGTACGAATAGGAATTGGCTCAACTTCCTGTTGCTCCTGCATTGCAACATTTAAAGTGCAATGTTTCAGAAATTTGGAGTAATCCATCGGCTGTTTGTTGTTATTTGTGATCCCTGATGTTTGTGTAATGTTTGGAGGAGGTTGTGTAGGCAGCGCAGCCACCAAAAGTGGCTGGCCACCTACTTGTGTGTCCATTACAGTTGTAATTCTTTATCACTTTACTTACATGACAAAGGTGCAGTATGTTTGCAAGAAAACGAAATTACTATAATTTGAATTTGCTTCACGCAAGCTGTTGTGCTTAACAATAGCGCTGGAATTAGCTGAATTGTTGAAATTGAATGAAGAACTTTGTCTGCTACAGTAACTCGTGAATCTGAAATTAAGATCTACAAAAATTGACTATAGATATGAAGTTGAAACCAATTGGGTATTATTCGTAAGGAAATTATGTATCTTTTGACACAAAGTTTGGTTGGTTCCACCACCGGATTTCGGAGTTATGACCGATTTCAGCCGCAGGATTCAGCTGGAATTTTTCGACTATTTTTGGGTAAGAAAGTCGCGGCGTTTCGGACTATTTGTTGCTGATTTTCGCAGCTTTTTGGAGTATTTTGGGGCTGTTCTAAGGTGGAGTTTACAGCTGCTTTGTGTGGGGTTAAGATGGAAGAAGAACACTGTGCAAAAGGAACAATTTTTGTGTTCCTCAAATAGCTGCTGCTGCTGCGTTTTTACTACTAGAAATTGATGTTTTGGGTTGGATATTTCTTCCTTCACCAGTGTGGTCCGCACTAAATGTAGTGCGGCCGCATTGCAAAGTTCAGAGGCCTGAACACTTTTTCCACTATGTCCTGCACTGCACCAATACAATCCTGTAACATCTCACAACTAGTTAGCCCAAAAATCAATCCTATACTACAATAAAAATCAAATAAAACAAGAAGAAAAATACATGGGTTGCCTCCCAAGAAGCGCATGATTTAACATCGCGGCATGACGCAGGTTATCATCACATCATTTAATATGAAGAAGTGTCACCACGTGGCTGTCATCAATTTTCCAAGATAATGTTTGACCCGGTGCCCATTAACTCTGAAGACCTCTCCATTTTTGTTTTTCAAATCAAGAGAACCAAAAGGGGTCACACACACCACTTCAAAAGGTCCACTCCATTTTGATTTAAGCTTTCCCGGAAACAGACGTAACAAAGAATTAAACAAGAGAACCAAATCACCTATTTTAAACTCTTTTCCACGAGCATATTTATCATGAAGGTACTTCATCTTGTCCTTGTACAAGGACGAACTGGAGTAGGCATGGATTCAGAATTCATCAAGTTCATTAAGCTGCTCCACACAAAGATTGGCTGCAACATCCCACTCAAGGTTTAGCTTCCTCAAATTCCACATGGCCTTGTGCTCTAACTCGATCGGAAGATGGCAAGCTTTCCCAAACACTAACTGATACGGATACATACCAATCGGAGTCTTTTAAGTAGTCTTATAAGCCCATTGAGCGTCATCCAACTTCTTTTACCTATCAGTCCTATTTGCATTGACCATTTTTGACAAAATGCTTTTGATTTCCCTGTTGGAGACTTCAACTTGACCACTTGCTTGAGGATGATAGAGAGTAGAAACTTTGTGATTGACACCATACTTTGAAAGCAAAGGGTCGAAAGCTCTATTGCAAAAATGAGACCCCCCATCACTTATGATTGCACGCGGAGTACCAAACCTTGTAAAAATGCTTTTCTTGAGAAATGCATCAACACTCCGGGCCTCATTGTTCGGCAAAGCCACGGCTTCAACCCACTTTGAAACATAGTCCACCGCCACAAGAATGTAAGTGTTCCCACAAGAGCTAACAAATGGGACCATAAAATCAATGCCCCACACATCAAAAATATCAACCTCAAGGATGCTATTGAGAGGCATCTCATCTTTCTTTGAAATTCCACCCGCTCTTTGGCATTCGTCACATTTTTTCACAAAATCACCCGCATCTTTGAACAAAGTTGGCCAATAAAACCCATAATTAAGAACTTTAGAAGTCGTCCTCGCCCCGCCATGATGGCCACCATAGGGAGAGGAATGACAAGCCTCTAAGATACTCAATTGCGCTTCCTCCGAGACACACCTTCGGATCACCCCATTCGTGCGAATCTTGAACAAGTACGGCTCATCCCAAAAGAAATCCAAATTATCCCGCTTGAGCTTCTTCCTTTGGTTAGAAGAGAGCTCGCACGAGATTATACTAGTCATAAGGAAATTAGCAACATCGTCAAACCATGGAATATCATTCACCGATGCTGAAAGGAGTTGTTCGTCGGGAAATGAATCATTGATCTCTAGGACGTCACGAGGCCTCCCCTCCTCTTTCAAGCGGGATAAGTGGTCCGCCACTTGGTTCTCACTACCCTTCCGGTCCACAATCTCTAAATCAAACTCTTTAAGTAACAATACCCATCGCATAAGTCTAGCTTTGAAATCATTCTTCGCCATCAAGTACTGGAGTGCGGCATGGTCGGTATGAATAATAACCTTAGCACCCATATGATACAGCCAGAATTTTTCCATTGCGAACACAATAGCCAAAAGTTCTTTCTCGATCACTGTGTATTTCATTTGAGTATCATTCATTGTCTTGCTCGCATAATACACCAGATGAAATATTTTGTTCACTCTTTGACCCAAAACCGCCCCAACCGCAACATTGCTCGCATCATATATGAGCTCAAAGGGTAATCTCCAATTAGGCACGGTAATAACAGGAGTGGTGGTCAACTTATTCTTGAGAAGTTTAAAGGCTTGCATACATTTTTCATCAAACACGAACTTAGCATCTTTCTCCAACAACTTGCACAAGGGATTCACTACCTTCGAAAAGTCTTTAATAAATCTCCGGTAGAACCCCGTACGCCCAAGAAAACTTCGAACTCCCTTGACAGATGTAGGGGGAGGGAGCTTTGAAATCACTTCGATCTTTGTTTTATCCACCTCAATGCCATGCTTTGAAATTTTATGCCCAAGAACAATTCCTTCTTCCACCATAAAGTGGCATTTCTCCCAATTGAGGACAATATTGGTTTCTTCACAACGACCCAGAACTCTATCAAGATTCTTCAAGCATTAATCAAATAAGTCTCCCACAACACTAAAGTCGTCCATGAACACCTCCAAAATGTCTTCCACCATATCGGTAAAAATGGCTATCATACACCGCTGAAATGTAGCTGGTGCATTACACAACCCAAAAGTCATCCTAGAGAAGGCAAAAGTGCTATATGGACAAGTGAATGTGGTTTTCTCCTGATCTTCTAGAGCAATCAAGATTTGGTTGTACCTAGAATACCCATCCAAGAAATAGTAGAAGGCACGCCCAGCAAGTCGATCTAACATCTGATCAAGAAAAGGCAAAGTAAAGTGATCCTTGCATGTCACTTTGTTCAACTTGCGGTAATCCATGCATACCCTCCAACCGGTGACGGTTCTGGTAGGAATCAACTCATTTTGTGAATTTGCAACTACGGTCATGCCACCCTTCTTTGATACACATTGCACCGGTGAAGTCCAAGAGCTATCAGAGATGGGGTACACAACCCCGACATCCAACCACTTGATCACCTCCTTTTTCAGAACTTCTTGCACTGCCTCATTCAACCTCCTTTGATGCTCCAAGGAAGGCTTTGCATCATCTTCCAGAATAATCTTGTGCATACAGAATGCGGGGCTTATCCCCAGAATATCAGCTAAAGTTCATCCAATTGCCTTTTTCTGCTTTTGAAGCACTGCCAATATGGCATCAACCTGCAGGTTAGTAAGAAAAGAAGAAAGAATAATTGGCAAAGTAGAATTTGAGCCTAAGAACTCATACCTGAGGTGTGGAGGTAGTGGTTTCAACTCCAACACCGGAGGCTCCTCAATTGAAGGTTTTGTTGGTGGAGTCTTTCTATTCTCGAGGTCCAAAGATAATTTCCTAGGCTCATAAGAATAAAATCTCATTCCATGTAAAGCATTCATGCACTCCACCTGGCTTGCATCCTCATTGACATCAAGATTCAATAGTACGGCCTCCAATGGGTCCTCCACATTGATCATTGCACTGGTGTCATCAATTATCACTGCTGTGACAAGGTCAACAAAAGAGCACACCTCGGTACTGTTGGGCTGCTTCATTGATTTGCACACATGAAAGACCACCTTTTCATCACCCACCCGGAAGGTGAGTTCCCCTGCTTCCACATCAACCAATGCCTTTCCCGTATCTAGGAAAGGTCTTCCTAATATGATAGGAACTTCATAGTCCAACTCGCAGTCTAAGATCATAAAGTCAGTTGGCAAGATAAATTTGTCCACCCGGATAAACACATCATCAATAATACCCAATAGTCTCTTCATTGTTTTATCTGCCATTTGTAATCTCATAGAAGTCGGCCTCGGCTGCCCGATACCCAAAGTCTTGAAAATGGAATAAGGCATAAAATTGATACTAGCCCCCAAATCACATAGAGCTTAGCAAAATCCACACTCCCAATAGTGCAAGGAATGGTGAAAGCACCGGGATCTTCAAGCTTTGGGGCCATTAAATGCGCTATAGCACTAACTTGGTGAGTCATATTTATAGTTTCACAATCCATAGAACGCTTCTTTGTGACCAAGTCTTTCATGAATTTTGCATAGCCTGACATTTATTTAAGATCCTCCACCAAAGGCACATTAATGGACAAGATCTTCATCATGTCAATGAACTTTTTAAACTGATTCTCACATTTCTGCTTCGCGAGCCTTTGAGGATAAGGTGGAGGTGGCATTGGCAAAAGAGCCTTGGCTTTTGGCATAACCGACTATGGCATGTCTATTATGTGTTCCCTAGATGGGTTCACATCATTTTGAGTTTCCACCTCGACATCTTGAATATCAATCCTCACTTCTTTGTTTACCTTTTCATCAACCGCATCTTCAACTACCAAAGGGACTTCATCTTCTTGGAACTCAACATCATCATCCAAGATTTGCTTTTGTTTGGAGGCATTCACGTCACTGCCTCTCCCACTTCTTGTTGTAACTGCCATAATACGGTTGTTCCCACCCTTCAAGTTCACTACCGTATCACTTGGTAGAGCACCCTTAGGGCGAGTATTTAAAGACTGTGAGATTTGGCCTAACTGCACCTCCAAGTTTCTGATAGAGGTATTGTGGGAAGCCAACTGAGCATTCGAGTCTGCATTCTTCTTCATCATCTATTCGATCATCATTTCAATTCTACCTATATCATTGCTAGAAGAACTAAGACCTTGGTATGGAAATTGATGTGGATTGTTCGGTTGTTGGTACATTGGGGACCTTTGAAAGCCTTGCCCCCGATTTCCTTGGTTTCCGTTGTTCCATCCACCTTGATTGTTATTGTCACCCCAATTGTTGTTATTACCATTCTAATTCCCTTGGTTGCTCTGATTGTTGTTCTGATTGCCCCAGTTGTTGTTTTGATTGTTGTTCCCCCAATTACCATTGTTTTGTTGTTGATTGCCCCAATTGCCTTGTGGTTTCCATTGTTGTTGGTTAGAAGAATTGCCCCGTTGGCCTTGATAATTATTTACGTATTGAACCTCTTCATTTTGCTTATCATAACCATCATTTTGTAATCCATCACAGTCATCATCAAATTGCTCAGAATTCCCTTGGTTTTGTTGCCTTCTTTGCCTTTTTTTGTTGACAAACATATTGACACCCTCCATGGCATTCACTTGGCGAGGATTCTGAAGTTGTTGCAATTGTGCCTTTGCCAATTGGTTCATAGTAGTTGTCATCTCAACTATAGCTTGCCCCTGATAATGTAATTCCTTGTGAAAATTAGTGACCGTGAGGTCACCTTGAGGCACATTGGCTCTACTTTGACATGCAGAAGAAGTGTCAAACATCTCGTCAAGTATATCACATGCCTCATCATATGAAAACTTCATAAAATTGCCCCCGGCAAGTTGGTTCACTATGCATTGGTTTGTGGTGTTAATGCCCCAGTAGAAAGTTTGTTGGATCATAGCCTCAGTCATATAATTGTTGGGGCATTCTTTCACCATTGTTCTATAACGCTCCCAAATCTCATGCAAAGGTTCTGTGGGCTCTTGCTTGAAGGCCAATATCTCATCTCGCAATGCCGCCATATGCCCCGGTGAGAAAAAATTAGCAATGAACTTATCCGCCAACTCATCCCAAGTAGTGATGGAATGGTTAGGAAGTCACTCGAGCCAATCCAATGCCTTCCCCCTAAGTGAGAATGAGAAGAGTCTTAAACGGAGAGCATCCTCGGACACATTAGTTTGCTTGCTCCCCCAACATGTATCCATGAACCCCTTGAGATGTTTGTAAGCATTTTGATTTACAGTGCCCGTAAAGTACCCACGCTGCTCTAGTAAAGTCAACATCGCATTGGTTATTTGAAAATTGCCCGCCCAGATTTGGGGTAGGACAATAGCACTTGCATAGCCTTGGTTCGGAAGCACTCTAGGAGCCACTTTTGGAGGTGGCGGAGGAGGGTCTGGAATATTGTTATTATCATTCGTATTGGCCTAGCGGCCTCTACATTGTCCTTGAGGTACAAGAGACAACTCATCATCTCCGACATCATCTACCTCCTCCCCCGCAATCACATTTCCAAGAGGGTCATTAGCGTTGTTCGCCGCCATTTGGTACCTGAGTTATGACACAAACAAGTTAGTAACAAATAAGGAAAGAAGAACAATACACAAAACTAACTAAATAGATAGCCAAAACCGTTAGCTCCCCGGCAGTGGCGCCAAAAAGTTGCTCGAGGCCTACTATGCACGACTATTAAATAGCAAGAGAGGGTCGAAGAGCTTTTGCCTGATTTACGGTCGGGATCGATTTCCACAGAGAGCTAGAATTTGGAGTCGGGTATTTATCTAGTTTAGAGTTGTGTATGTGTTCCAAATTACACTTCTATACATTTTTGGGGTTTTTGTTTTACTTCTACTTTTATCAAACTACAATCGTAAATGAAACTGGATTAAACTAAGAGTTAAACTAAAACGGGTTGTTCAGGTGGTTTAAAAGACAATAGGGTAGTGACTTTTGCCTAGGTGGTCAATTGACGGATACTTGAGTCTAAGGCATGATTGACATGTTTTGGGGAGTATGATGTAACCGTTGCACGATTTTACCCACTCTACACCTCTCGGTGGTTCGAGTGATTTTTCTTGAACCGACTTTCTCAAGACAAATTGTGTATGCAAATTTGCGCAAACAATCAAGGTTCAAGTCGGGTATTAATCTCTCGAGGTTTAACCCTTTAATTAGAGCTATCAATCTCTTGAGTACGCCCCAATTCCTTGTTGGATCAATTTCAGAGACTCAAGCTCTCTTTCTCAAGAAGAGCTCAAGTCAACTAAACACAAACTAGTGTTTGCAACCACTAATTCAACAATTAAACATGAAATTAGCCCAAATATGAAACACTCATAGTCAATCTAGCCCTAAAACACAAGACTCGTCAATTACCCACACCAGGATGGAGCCACAACCCTAGCTTATGGGTTTAGCTACTCATAATTGAAGAGGAAAAACAAGAAATAGATGAAGAACAACTCATATTAATTAATTAATAAGATAAACAATAAGATTCAATGTTGAAATGTAGATAAAATTGCCCAAAATAGCTAAAGAGTTTGAACCCAAGAGCGCAGCTACAGCTAAAAACCATCTGATATCCTAAAAAGGGGAAAATAAGCTATTTATACTAAGCTAAAAAATCTAGACAAAAATACCCCGGTGAGGCTAGTGCGGACCGCACAAAATGGTGTGCAGCCACACTAAGGCTCTACACTTGAAAACCCATCTCTCTGAACTCAGGCACTACGGACCGCAGAGAATGGACTGCGGCCGCAGAGGCTTCTAGTGCGGTCCGCATGAAATGGAGCGTGGACCGCTTTGGCTTGAAACTCAGAAGTTGGCAACTCTCTGATCGTTCTTACTGTGGACCACACTAAATCGAGTGCGGCCGCATTGATCCTAGTGCGGAACGCACAAAACCTAGTGCGACCGCATTAATCCTAGTGCGGACCGCACAAAACCTAGTGCGGTCGCATTGCCTTTTTGCCTGAATGCCACCTCTCTGAACCTCCTTGTGCGGACTGCACAGAATGGTGTGTGGCTGCATTAGGCTTATTTTACCTAAGCTTTGTCTTGTCTTGGTACTTGTGCAAGTTTCACTCCTTTTGAGCTGATCTTTGACATCTTGTCACTTTGTTGATCAAACCTGCAATCAAGTACAACTTGTGAGTCTTTTGGGACTATCCTGTACAAATTTCTAATCAAAATATAAGCATGAAGGAGTATAAAATGCATCAAAATCCCTAGTTATCAATACTTCTATTAGTGTGGGAGCTTATATCGATGTATTGGGCATTGCGTGAGACCACATCCACGTGGATTGGCTCTGGTGCATCCTCAGTGTTTCGCAGTGGTACACCGGCGCCTGGAACAGCTACACCATTCTCTCCATGGTCTTCAAGACCGTTGTTTTCATGTGCATTCACTAAGTTAGACATTTGACCTGAAATCAAATATTCTTGGGCAAGAAAAAGTGTAGAGAATAACTTGTGTTTTCTGTAAACCAACACGAAAACAATCACTATTATTTTTAGCCTCACGGTGGGCGCCAAATTGTTTACCTTGAAAATAGTAATTACAATTAGATTTGATTTTGTGGTTCTAAAAATACGTGATTTATTTTTATGCTAGTTGTGAGGCAGTAAATACTAAGTATGAGACTAGAAAATAAGATAAGCGCTTGAAAAATAGTATGTTATGCAAATCGAGTGGCCGAGAGTCGGGGTCTCGAGCTAGCCTATACTAGGCCTCGAGGTCGAGCTAAGCGTTAGGATGTGGGTAGCCGATGAAGGACTAACAGTTCTAAGAACTTTAATGAGGGCTCTTTGTGATCAATGATGAGTAATAAATGAAGAAAAATCAATGAAACACAATAAATGTAAGCAATAAATCAAAAGGAAGACAATAGAGAGTGTTTACGTTAGAGAGCAGAGAACGTTCTTGTTCTTGTTCTGAATATCGTGTGTGCAATAAATAGCAAGGGTCTCCCTTATATAAGAGGGGAAATCTCAACATGGCACATGTATAATTATTACAAGGAAAAGTAGCTGGCACAACTACATAAAGGTCTGGTACAGACTTGTACTATTCTTGTAGGCGTTTTCAGCTTTGATCACGTGCTTCGGGAACGTCCCACTTGTCCATGATAGCCGTTGATCTATGATGCCCCGAGGTCGAGCATAGGGGACCCTCGAAATTGGACTAGAGTCGGACCTCGAGTCTTTTGATCTACGGAATGTCGTAACGATCCTAAAATCGGACTCTCCGATTTTACCTGTGTACACTAATCATCTTATAATTGTTAATTTTTTTTAATATCTCAAAAAAATGGGTCTCTTAATGTTTTTAATATCTCAATGTTTATTAACATTAAATGGGTATTGCAATCAGTTATATTTTTTGTAATCTTAAAATTGACAAAAGGTCTTGTCCGTCTGCTAACATTAAAAGTGATAATAATTTACTTTAACTTTTAAAGGGAAAGATTATTACAGTTTCTTCTTTGGAATTGAATTCTTGGATTTGAATTCTTAAGATCCGGTTTGGTTTCAAATTCCATTTTGGCATTGAACTTTTAGAATTAAATAAACGTTTCTTTCATGGAAGATGTATCTTCTTTGGGCTATATATAAAGCTATCTACTTGTGTTCATGGAAGTAGTGTGGAAAAAAGTTAAAATTTTCTTCCCTTTTCTTTTATGTTGTATTTCCTTTTATACAATCTTTATTGTTTCTGCTCCTAGTTATACTAGAAGAGCTTGTTGAATCATGGGGGATATGCCTAAAATTATTTATCTTGGTGTGAGTGAAATATCCTTAAGGACATTGTCTTTGACATGCCTCAAGCTAAACCTTTTATTCTGCATAATCATCCAATTTTTTCCAACAATCTTAAAAATATATACACGCTGTTATTATGGAATATAACACTACTAATATTGTTGTTGTTGTTGTTGTCTACTACACCCATTGCGCCTACTGTTTCTGTTGATGTTCCATCGCTAATTACATATGCCAAATCTTTTCCCGATGTTTCGAAAATTATGGTTTTTGGTGGAGATAATTTTAACCGCAAGCAAGCTGTTGTTGACAAAGGAAAAGAAATTGGTACTAGTAACAGCCTTGTGGAGGACAACAACCCTCATAGAAAATCAAGTAACAGGTATGACAAAAGAAATGGTTATAAGTCCAAAACCAACAATCAAACCTTCAAGAAAAAAGGCAACTTCTTTGTGTGTGGCAAACTTGACCACTATGTTGCTCAATGCCGAAAAAGGATTGGGAATGACAATCCCACTAAGGCTAAAGTAAATTTGACTGAAGCCAAAGTGGATGATATAATTATTGTGGTTGTTTCCCAAGTGAACCTTGTGGCCAATGTGAAAGACTGAGTGATAGATTCTGGTGCCACTAGGCACATATGTGCTAACAAAAAAGACTTTGTGTCTTACACCCAAGTTGAGGAGGGAGAAGAAGTTGTCTATCTTGGTGATTCAAGAACTACTCAAGTTCTTGGAAAAGGCAAGGTTCTTCTCAAACTCACAGTTAGCAAAACTTTGGTATTGAATGGCGTGTTGCATGTTCCTAGTATCCGAGCCAATTTGGTCTTGTGGCATTATTAGAAAAAGTGGGGGTGAATGTTTCTTTTGAATTTGATAAGGTCGTGTTGACCAAGAATAATAATTTCGTTGGCAAGTGTTATTATAATCATGGATTGTTTGTACTCAATAATGTTATGAATAAAAATGCTAGTACTTCTGCTTACTTGATTGATTCTTTTAATTTATGGCATGCTAAATTAGGACATGTTCGTTATCTTATATTAAGAAAATGTATTCCGAAGGTCTCATTTTAAATATTAATTATTCTAATATTGATAAGTGTGAAGTTTGTGCCGAAGCTAAACAAACTAAGAAATCATGTGCTTCAGTATTTAGAGAATCTGAATTATTAAGTTTAATCCATACTGATTTAGGAGACTTGAAACAAACTATGACTAGAGGAGGGGAAAAAATATTATGTGACTTTTATAGACAATTTTTCTAGATATACAAAAAATTATTTGTTAAGAAATAAAGATGAAGCTCTTGATAAGTTTTTAATTTATAAATCTGAAGTAGAAAATAAATTGGATAAGAAAATCAAAAAAGTTAGATCTGATAGAGGTATTGAATTTATTTTTTTGTATGATTATTGTGAGAAACAAGGCATAATTTACGAGATAACTCCGACATATTCTCCACAATCAAATGGTGTAGCTGAAAGAAAAAATAGGACCTTAAATGAAATGATGAATAGTATGTTAGTTAGTTCTGGTGCTCCGGATAATCTTTGGGGTGAAGCCATATTATAAGCCTATCATTTACAAAATAAGATTCCCTATAAGAAAACAGATATAACTCCTAATGAGTTGTGGAAAGGTTATCCCCCCTAATATGAAATATTTGAAAGTGTGGGAGTACCTTGCTAAAGTTATGTTACCCGATCCTAAAAAAAGAAAAATAGGATCTAAAACATCTGATTGTATGTTTATTGGGTATGCTGAAAATAGTGCAGCATATAGATTTTTAGTAGTCAAAAGTGATGTGCTTGAAAATAATATTATTGTTGAAACAAAAAATGCTAAAATTTTTGAAAATATTTTTCCTTTAAAATTTGAGAAAATTTCTGATGCTCCTATTATTCAAAGTGATAATATTTCACATGTCCAATTATTCAAAATGATTTTTAAAGTAAGAATTTAAGAAAAAGCAAAAGACCAAGGAAAGAAAAATCTTTTGGTAATGATTTTTATGCTTATCTTGTGGATAATAATCCTTTAACATATTCTGAAGCTATTTCTTCGTCTTATGCCTCATTTTGGAAAGACATTATTGATGTAAAATTAAATTTAATTTATAAAATAAAACTTGGATTTTAGTTGATTTACCTCCGGGAGCTAAACTCGTTGGTTGTAAGTGGATTTTTAAGAAGAAACTCAATCCGAATGGTTCCATTGATAAATACAAAGCTAGACTTATTGCAAAAGGTTTCACTCAAAAGCAAAATATTGATTATTTTGATACTTATGCTCCTGTAACTAGAATTTCATCAATTTGTGTTTTACTTCCTTGACTTCTATTTATAAACTTTTTATTCACCAAATGGATGTTAAACCTACATTTTTAAATGGTGATTTGGAAGAGAAAATTTACATGGAGCAACCTAAGGGTTGTATTATGTCTGGCCAAGAAAATAAAGTATGTAAATTGCTAAAATCTTTATATGGTCTAAAGCAAGCACCTAAACAGTGGCATGAAAAATTTGATCAAGTATTGATTAATGATGGTTTTTCATCAATTGAAGTAGATAAATGTGTTTATACAAAATATGTAGATGGTACATGTGTTATTATTTGCCTTTATGTGGATGATATGCTTATTTTTAGTTCTAGCCTTGATTTGGTACATAAAACCAAATTTTTCTTGTCATCTAATTTTGAGATGAAAGGCATGGGAGAAGCTAGTGTTATTTTAGGCGTGAAAATTAGAAGAGATGAAAATAGTTTGATGTTGACTCACGAACATTATGTTGAAAAAATTCTTAAATAATTTGATAATTTTGATGTGGTACTTGTAAGCACTCCTTATGATGCTAGTAGTCAATTAAAAAAGATTAAGGGAGATGATGTAGATTAAAATAAATATGTTCAAGTTATTGGTAGTCCAATGCAATTGATGAACTTTACGAGACCTGATATTGCATATGCTATGTGTAGATTGAGTAGATATACTCAAAACCCGAGTTATGATCATTGGAATGCATTATGTAACGACCCGACCGGTCGTTTTAAGCTCTAGCGTGTCGTTCAGTAGTTTGAGGCCATGAGCAGCTTCACTTTAGGTATTATGACTTGTACGCATGGTTGGAATTAAATTTCGGGAAGTTCGGAGTTGATTTAGAAAGAAAATCCTCATTTCGAAAGCTCTAAGTTGAAAGAATTGACTAAGATTGGATTTTTGAGTAAATGACCTCGAAATTGGGATTCAAAAGTTCCAGCAGGTTCGTATGATGATTTCGGACTTGGGCGTATGTCCAGATCGGGTTTTGGAAGACCGGGGAACGTTTCGACACCTATTGTGGAAGTTAGCGTTTTTGGAAGAATTTCATAAGTTTGGGTTGAAGTGCATTTCAGTGTTATCAATGTCTGTTTGGGATTTCGAGTCTAGTAATAGCTCCGTATGGTGATTCTGGTGTTGGGAGCGCGATCGAAAGTAAATTCGGAGGTCTGTGGGTCATTTTGGAGTCATTAGGCTAAATATAGAAATTTGAAGGTTTTAGAGGAGTTTGACCGGAAGTGGACTTTTTGATATCGGGGTCAGAATCCAATTCTAGAAGTTGGAGTAGGTTCGTAATGTCGAATGTGACCTGTGTGCAAAATTTGAGATCAATTGGACGTGATTTGATAGGTTTTGACATCGAATGTAGAAGTTTGAAGTTCTAAAGTTCATTAAGCTTGAATTGGGGTGCGATTCATGATTTCGATGTTGTTTGATATGATATGAGGCCTCGAGAAGGTTCGTGTTAAGTTATGAGACTGGTTTGTGTGATTGGACGGGGTCCCGGCGGCCTCGGGTGTGTTTCGGGGTGATTTCGGATCGAATTTGGATAAAAAACTGTTGTTGATTGCTGGCATCTGGTTTCCTTCATCGTGAACGCGAAGTAAGTCTCGCGTTCGCGAAGAGGAAAGTGGGAAGCTCTTGGATTTGGTCTTCACGAACGTGAAGGGGTAGGCTGAGTTGACTACGCGAACGCGTATGGGAGATCGCAAACGCATAGAAGGAAAGAAGTGAGCGATACTCGGGGAGCTGGCCTTTGCGAACGCGATGAAGAAATTTTGGGGCTGAAGCAGGTTGTTCTTCGCGAACGCAAGAGCATTTCCGCGTTCGCGAAGAAGGGCAATGCTGGGCAGTGGGTAGTTTTAAGATGGGATTTGGCGCATTTATTTCATTTTTCTCTTGGCTTGGGCGATTCTTGGAGGTTTTCAAGAGGGGGTTTCATCATTCAATGACAAGGTAAGTTATCCCCACTTATTAGGAGTTAAATATATTGATTATGTATGGATTTTAACATGGAAATTAGTGAAATTTTGGGGTTTTGAGGAAGACCTAGAAATTTGATATTCTTGAATTTGACCACGATTTTGTGCATGAAATTGAGAGAAAATTATATATTTGGGTTCGTGAGATTTTGGGTAAACTTTATCTTAGAATTTTTTTGGAATCAGGGCACATGGGCCAGAGGGCAATTTTGTCAACTTTTCGATCGGAGTTAGGAATTGTAATAAATTGGATTATAATAAGTAATTTAACATATATTAATGGGTTTGCATAATTATTGACTAGTTTCGGAGCATTTTATCATTGAATTGAGTCTTCGGAAGGGTGTGGAATGTCGGTTATGGAACTTCAGAGCGAGGTGAGTCTCTTTTCTAACCTTGTAAGAGGGAATTGTCCCCATGGGTGAATTAATTGGATTTGTGCGTCTATTTGTGGAGGCTACGTACGCACGAGATAACGAGAGTCCGTGCGTAGCTACTATTATGTTTAAGTCCGAGTAGTCTAGGACCCAAAAGCATGCTATACTTGGAATAATTGTAATCTTATTGACAGTTTGAATTGCTTAATCACATCAAATTAGTAAATGAATTTCTAAAAATATTAAACTTCATTTTCAAAAAAAAATTGTTAAAAGAGAATTGACTTTTCTTTGGATAATTGTTCCCTGTCGACTTCTTGATTGACTGCCTGTGTGTTTTAATCTCGGAACGGGACGAACGCCTCAGTAGATTAAATAGATGCGCCCATGGTTCGCGCCATTCGACCCTCTAGCAGTGCCCAGTTTAAATATTGTTGGATCGGGCCGTACGACCTCAGCATGATTTGTGCATGCTTGTATTGCTTGCCTTGAGATTTATAGATATTGATATTGGCTATCCCTAACTTGATATCAATTGCTAATTAATAGATTATGAATTTGGAGACTTTTTAATATAAAAAGGAACGTTTACCTGTTTCGTGACTTATTTGAATTTACTGCCGTTCTTAATAAATCCATGGTTATTAGTATTAATAACATATTATTATTAGACCACTAGTAAGTGTCAAAGTCGACCTCTCGTCTCTACTTCTTCGATATTAGACGGGATACTTACTGGGTACATGTTGTTTTCGTACTCATACTACACTTGTTGTGCATTTTTGTTGCACAAGTTCATGTGTGGCTAGTGGCTTAGTGGCATAGCGGCATGGTTGATATGGAGACTTAGGTGAGCTGCATTTGTCGAGACGACCCGCAGCCAGCAGAGTCCCCTTCAGAATATTGTACTGTACTTTCATTTCTGTCCACCTTGTATTCCGGACAGTTACTGTATTTTATTTTATTCCTAGTAAATTCTCATGCACTTGTGACACCGGATTCTGGGATGATTACTGGGTATCTCGTATTTACTTCTAAACATTTTTTTATTTACATTGTAAAGATTATCTTTAACTAGTAAAATTGAAGGAAAAATCATAGTTTTCAAAAATATTAAAACAAGAATTTAATTAAGTATGTTGGTTGGCTTGCCTGACAGCAGTGTCCGACGCCATCACGACCCTTAGTGGATTTTGGGTTGTGACAACATGGTATCAGAGCACTAGATTCCCGTAGGTCTCACGAGTCTAGTAGAGTCTTGCAGATCGGTACGGAGATGTCTGTACTTATTGTTGATACGCAATTTTTCCCTATGTATTTTATACCCAAAATATTTTCAAAATAACATATATGTGCATATATAAGCACACCCAAGAGTTTTGGTATTTTTTATGATTTTTAAACCAATTTACTGCCTATTTTAATACCACAAAAATCCAAAATCATTCCCAAAATTATCATTTTTGTTGAATAACTTATTTCATTCTCATATTTACACCAAAATATAACTAATATGATTTTTGCATATTTTTACAAATTTATTCGGAATTTCTAAAGCTTAATTGCATGAAATTGCAATTATGGCCTATGTTACAATTAACCGCATTTTATAATTATAAAATCATTTCTAGTATTTTTAGATTAATATTTATATATTATTAATTAGTTTTTTGTTTTCAATTTATTTTTAAATCATTTTTAGCTATTTTATTAATTAAAAGGGGAAAAATGGCTATTTAAAAGCTGGCCCCTTTTATTTCAATTCTAGCCCAAATTGACCCCAATTTTAAACCCAATTGCAATCCCCAATTAGACGACCCAATTCCCATTTAACCCGACCCAAACTCAATTAATCTAACCCGCCCTCTTCCCATCTTTAAATCCTGGCCGTTGATTGTTTTAATCAACGACCCTCGTTCTTTCTTTCCTTTTTTAATTCCGCCCCAGCCCTTAACCCTAATCATTTCTCCAAAGTAGCCTCCCCCGAATTCTCTCATCCTCTCAAATGCTCTCTAACACTCGAAACCCTAGCCGCCTCTGTCGTCATCTCCGACTAGTTCTCACCGGAGTCCATGGCTTCTCAGGCCATGGACAGCCTGTGCTCTCTTCCCTTCACTCCCAAACCATGATTATTCAAGGTTCTTCGAGGATTCGATCTTCAACAGGCTTGTTCAGGTCCTGTGCCGACCTGAGTTCCTTTGGTTTCTCCGGCTCCATTCCGGCATGTTCGAGCTTTGACAAGGCTTAGCATGGCCCAAACTCGTTCAGAGACCAAACCATTCCAGGACATCTCGTCTCTAGGGTTTCCGAGAAACCCTAAAAAGCTTGATTCGGGGTTTTTCTTTCCTTATTTTCTTAGATCTGTAGCAGATCTATGCTCTATTCGATGTTTTAACGATTTCCCCTAATTTTCCCTTTTTAAAATTAGTCTGTTCAAATTAGGGTTTTCAAAAAATCCTAAAACGATTCTTCTTCTTCTTCTTCTTTCTTTATGTGAATCTGTGTGTTCATGCCATGCTTTAGGGGGTTTTCTTTTGTTTCTTATGATTTGCTGTTAATATGCATGTCTCTCTGCCTTTGTTCTATTACTGCTTCTACTGATTTTTCTATAAGCATGTTTATATGCCTATCTTGCCTGTCTCTTTACTGTTTCTGCTACTGAAAGTGTTTACTCTTACTAGATTTATTTGGGTTATTGAACTTGCTTCTTTTACTACTTCCTAAACTTCTATGGCATCTCTTCTCTCTTCTGAACTGGTTGAGTTTTAGTTTGCACTCTACTGCTTTCGATTGCTACGTATGTCTGTGTATTTCCTCAGGGAATTCTGAAAGAGTTCCCCAGGCTTGTTGAGTTTGCCTTCTCTTTTTGTGTGTCCTACTCGGACTGAAACCCTATTTGGGGATTTTGCGAGCTTTTGGTTCTAGGGTTTTACTCTAGAAACCCTAGTCTCTCAAATTTGTGCTGAGTTCATAGACTGAACTGAAACTTGCTTTCCTTTTTGCTTATGATTCTAAAATTGTTTATGCCAATCTTTCTTTCTTGCTTGATACTAGCATGCTTATATACGAGGGTTTTGTTCTTTTTGAATTGATACTATTAGCTTGTGATTGATTTCAATCTCCTTTTACTGAGGCTCGATTGATTTGCTACTGATTTTTTACAACTTAGCCTTTTCCCTATTTTCCTGACTAAGTTCATTCAAAGCTTTTAAAACTTTCCGGCTATTTGATTACTTTGTTTCCTTATTCTTGAAAAACCGTGTACTATAGTTTCTTACCTTAAATAGACTCTGTATGAACCTACCCTTTATTATGCTACTCTGAAAGGTTTTCATTATTTTCCTTTCCTTAATTACTCATTCCCGTTTGAAATCAAATCCCTTTGACTAAGGGAGATTCTGTTTGATTGGCAAAAAGTTTATTTCCTTGCCTTTTTGTTTACTCGTTTTTGCACTATAAAAAGGGATACACACTTCAGACTTCAAAAAAACACGACACAAGTTCAATACTTTCTCTACTACTGTTTTCTCTACTTCTAATACTGAACACTTTGCTCTTCTTCTCTTTTACTGCCTGAAACATTCTTGAGTTCCTTTTGAACTCTCAAGTGTTTTTGCTGAAGACTTAAGTTTGCTCCTACTGATTTCTGGTTGTCTGCTTACTTTGTTATTCCACTGTTTATTTACTTTGCAACTGGTATGTCACTCTTAATTTAAATAATGCTCCTCCACTATGTGTTTACTTCTTAGTCTGTTATGTTCCTCTTTACTATGTTTCTGCAACTTTGTGGCTAGTTTTCTTATGTGAATTCCCTCCCCTTTTTCCTCTTTGTATGAGAGTATGGTTCTAGCCATGACATCACTCTGTTATTGCTACCCATGACTTTGAACTGGGTTCTTTGAACCCCTTAACTCAAACCAATTCCCACTTCCCCTTTCCCCTTATGTGTGCTTTGAGCCTAAGACCTTGGTCTGGCAGTGTCCTAATTACTGCCCAGACCTTGGTCTGACCTTCAATAGGTCTTGCTCTCATTTGTTTGGCTAAACAGGTTGGTCAGGGGGTGTGCCAGCCAGCCTTATGGATGGGTATGACCACCAATCTGTTATGACTTCCCCAACCCCTTTTCACACGTACACTCATTCTTAGCAATTAAGTTCTGCCCCCTCTTGCAAGCCATGCTTTGGGACCCTTGAGTTCCCACTGAACTTGGATGCCTGAGGGCTGGCTCTTCCACTGCACTATTTTTTTAATGGTATCCTGGGTGTAAGTAATGCCTAGAATCCTTGAGATTCCTTGGACCTCTAAAACACTTTGGATAAGAGAAGGCTTTAAAAATCTGGATTCAGAATTGGTTAATCACATATTATTAGACATTAAGATTGAATTAGGTTTCTTGGATGCAGCTATTGGTCTTTGATGTATTTTTATCTTTTCTTTTGGTCTGTAATAACTTGTACAAACTCGGGGAATCTAGTAAAAGGGTGTGGGAGGGATTTTACTTTCCTGCATCAAAGGGTAGAAACCATGCTTTAGGGTTTTAATTCTTTTTAATGTTTATGATCCAATCACATAGAAATCATGCCTATAGGAGACAATATTTAACTTTCTGCAATCTTGCATATAGATATCATGCATATAGGAATGTGCATGTTCACGATATTAGGCAAATTTTTAGGGTTAATCAAATCAGCATCTATTTACAAGTTTGTTAACATGGTTTAAAACAAATGACTCGTAGAGATCATGTCTATAGGAAGTTTTTAAAATCAAACTTGCCTCACTCGTCTAAAAGTAGTAACGATTTCATTGACTAACGGACAAAATCCAGTGGTTCTCCGAACCATTGACCCTCTTCTCAGATTAGTGAAACTCTTTCTAAAACCTAATCTTCTGGTAAACTTGCATGCTTTCTAAAACTTACTGCCTTTTCTGGTAGTTCGATGAACGATTTCCAACTCAGTTACATATCACTTTTCTGTATTTTATCATTTTTAATAAGTTCTGCAGCTCGAACTCGTTTTCTCCTTAAACAATCTGCCTCTTTTGAAACTTGTTTAAAATTGCTCTTTCTCTACTAATCTGCAATTCAATGGTCTGTCTTCTGGGAACTATTCTATGTCGTTTTGTCAAGTCTGCGGCTTGCCTTTTCTTCAAAAATTTTCTGCCTATTTTCAAAAGAATCGGTAATCCCACTCGTGTTAATTAAGTGTCTTAATCTCTGACAATTGTATCCGAGTTTCCTAATGCAGACTTTTTGTCTAAATATATGTGTTGAACCAGTCCGCTCGCCGCTGAGTTTTTAAGTTAAGACCAAATCAGTATATGCTAAGACATGCTATACTAAGTGTTGTCTGATTCAAGGGGTTTATTTGAGCCTTGTTTGCTTGTTTACTCACCCTTTATTTGATATTTGTTTTGAATGTCGAAACTAGAATTTTATCCTTTAAACTCCATAAAGGCCCCATCCCTTTCTTCCTTTTAGGATTAGAAGTCCTAATACCCCGGGACTGATAGGTCGAGACGTGTATTAGCATGCAATAAGTAAACGAGACTAAACGCGCTTTAACACCTTAACGGGGTGGAAAGGGTAGAATATGGATATGATGACCGGTGCGCTAATATCACGTGCGACCCCTCTTCTGAGGAATGATTGTTGGATATTGCATTGAAGTGATCCATATTAATCATAAACCTAGGACCCCCTCCCTTTTATTTGCTTTCAGCTCTTCTTGTAAGACTATTCAAATCTTTTTTTTTTTAATAAATTTCTGCCCGCTCTATTTACCTTCAAAAGTTTTCAACCTAATTGTAATGTTGTATGCAAGTCCTTATTTGAGCCTTGATTGTTTACTTGTAAAGTCACAATTGTAACATGGCCGAGAACCACACTTGTGGATCCTGAGGGGTGCCTAACACCTTCCCCTCGGGATAATTTCTAGCCCTTACCCTAATCTCTGGTCTCTTCATCTCAAACCTTTCTTAAAGTGTCCTAAAGCACTATAATCATTAGGTGGCGACTCTTCAACTTCTAAACCCAATTCTCGAAAGGGAATAGAGTTGTCCTCCCAATGTCGTATACTCGATTTCTGACCCCACGGTTAGAGGAAAAAGGGGGACGTCGATAGCATGGCGACTCTGCTGGGGATTTTCTTTAGGCTTTTACCATTGCATGTTGCTTGTGACTTTACTATCTCATTAATTGCTTTATTTACTATCTTTTATTCGCTACGAAACTGAATTATCTCTTCATGTCTTTTTTCCCCTTTAGTTGCTTTCCTTTATTGCTTTATTTCAATGTTGTTGTAATTACTACAATTATTGTAATTATTTATCTTATGAACGTGAAAATACATGTCAATTTGTTTCAAATCCTATAGCAAAGCTTATAATGAATGGTTGTGCCATTCCGATATTATAAACCCCCTAAATGTGGTAAAGGCATATTTGCGGTAAAACCAGTCGATCAACGGTGTAGTCGACGGTTCCGCGTCTTTCTCTCTTGAGTTGTCCGCTCAAGGGTACCTTGTATAGCACTTCAAAAAATAGAAACCTTACTCTGTTTAACTGTGCATGCATCATGGTCAAACCTAGCCGAGTCAGTTATGTTGTCCGCATAATGACTCATTAAGATAGCCTTGTCCAAAGTCCATCGGGTTTCCCTGAAAACCAAATGGACACCTACACGTTCTGTGCATTTATTTGGAGAACTAAATGCTTTTTATGCTGATTATTGGTATTAAACAGTCGAGTCCGATGGGGATGAGGTCTTAACCCTTTTGTTTTGCGGAAAATGAATGACAAAGTTCCTGACTTCGGTATGGTAAACATGCCTTCACTCTTGCAGACTTGGTGGAGAAACCTCCCATCGAGTAACCAAATCAACGAGTGGAAGGAGAGAGTCACCAAGGCTAGTGAGAAGATAGAATACCTGGAGTACAGCTTGCTGGAATTTGAAGGGAAAGTGAGGAAAAGAGTCATCGACTGTCAAAATGTTGAGGAAGGCAAAGGAGAATGTCTGGCGATAGCATTTTTACTGGAAAATCTGCGCGAGCTGGAGGACTTGATCAGCGAGAACATTCAACCTGAAGAAGGTCCTTCTGGGACCAAGTAGTTAGGAGTCTTTCTTTTCGCTTTTAATGTAATAAGGCCAATGGCCATTAGTGACAATTTTACTTTCCACTATTTTAGTGTCGTTTTGGGATTTGTCTTATTTTTATCAATAAAATGAGGAACTTAGCATTATAAGTTCTCCAAGTCAATTTGTCGCTAGGCCTACCTCAGGCACAACGAGGCACCCAAATTAGGACGTGATTTATATTCTTGCACAATGTGTTTAAATATTGCAATATTTTCTTCCAATAACCTGCACTAACTTGTTATCTTTTTGCTTTTCTTTATTTTTTAATACCCTCCCCAAAGGTTAGTTCGTGCACTCTCGCATCATCATTTTACTTCACAATTCCTTCTATACAAGTTGTAAACTGAGGAGAGCGCCTCAGCAATTGGTCAATCAGAACCACCAGGGCCCGGAAAGCTTAGGGGTAGCAAGGCTAAACAAAAGCACCATGCATCACATTTTACTTTTTACTAGCTGATTTTATTTCTGCATTGTCTTTAATTCTGAAAAGAGCTCTGATATTCAAAACAGTTATGAATCTAATCGAAGCATTTCAGTTTATTATATATCTCGCTCTTATTATTTTCCTATCATTCACTTTATTTTACACAGCATTACTATTACTTGCCTTGATGATGAACCAATGATTGTGACTTGCAACGAGACAACGCAACAAACGGATACGGACTCAGAAGAGGATGATATACCAGAAGAGGTCGTTAGAGTAGTTGAGAATTTTGAAAATAGGCCTAAGTCTAATTTGGATGAAACTAAGGTCGTTAATCTGGGAGATGCAGAGAATGTCAAAGAAACGCGCATCAGTGTTCACTTGTCACCATCAGAAAAGAAAGAGTACACGGAGTTCCTAAAGGAATATGAAGACATATTCGCCTGGTCATATGATGATATGACTGGTCTCAGCACATCCATTGTAGCTCATAAATTGCCAACAAATCCAACATGCCCGTCGGTAAAGCAGAAGCTCAGGAAATTCAAACCTGACATGAGTTTGAAAATCTAAGAAGAGGTTACCAAGCAAGTCAAAGCCAAGGTTCTCAGGGTAGTAGAGTATCCAACATGGTTAGCCAACATCGTTCCAGTGCCAAAAAAGAATGGGAAAGTTAGAGTTTGTGTTGACTACCGGGATCTTAATTGGGCCATCCCCAAATATGACTTCCCCTTGCCTAACATACACATTCTTATCGACAACTGCGCCAAGCATGAGTTGCAGTCTTTTGTTGATTGTTTCGCTGGGTATCATCAGATATGGATGGATGAGGAAGATGCAGAGAAAACGGCTTTCATCACGCCGTGGGGAATGTACTGTTACAAAATGATGCCATTCGGTTTGAAGAACGCTGGTGTCACCTACATGAGAGCCATGACTACCATCTTTCATGACATGATACACAAGGAGATCGAGATATATGTGGATGATGTCATCATCAAATCCAAGAAAGCTAGGGATCACATGGCAGATCTAAGAAAGTTCTTCAACAGACTGAGGAGGTACAATCTGAAACTGAATCCTACCAAGTGTGCATTCGGGGTTCCTGCTGGAAAATTATTGGGTTTCATCGTGAGTCGTCAAGGAATAGAATTGGATCCATCAAAGGTCAAATCTATCCAAGAATTGTCGCCGCCAAAGAACAAGAAGGACGTGATGAGTTTCCTGGGAAGATTCAACTATATCAGCCGGTTCATAGCTCAATCCACAGTCATTTGTGAACCTATCTTCAAAATGTTGAAGAAGGACGCTGCTACCAAATGGACTAATGACTGTCAAAAAGCTTTTGACAAAATCAAGGAATACCTATCAACGCCACCGATCTTGGTTCCACCTGAGCCAGAAAGACCCCTATTGCTTTACCTTGCGGTATCGGATAGAGCATTCGGTTGTGTTTTAGGATAACATGATGAAACAGGGAGAAATGAGCAAGCCATCTACTATCTCAGTAAGAAGTTCACACCGTACGAGGCCCGGTATTCTCTTTTAGAATGCCCTTGTTGTGCTCTGACTTGGGTCGCGCAGAAATTGAGGCATTACTTATGTGATTACACTACTTATCTCATATCCATAATGGACCCTCTGAAATATATCTTCCAGAAGCCCATGCCCACTGGCAAGCTCGCCAAGTGGCAGATCCTGCTAAGTGAATTCGACATTATTTACGTAACCCAGAAAGTAATCAAAGGGCAAGCCTTGGCGGACCATCTCGCCGAGAATCCCATAGATGGAGAATACGAGCCCCTAAAAACGTATTTTCCCGATAAAGAGGTATCTTTCATAGGAGAAGATATTGCAGAATCCTATAATGGTTGGAGGTTGTTTTTCGGCGGAGCTGCAAATTTCAAAAAAGTTGGCATAGGAGTAGTCCTGGTATCAGAAACCGGTCAGCATTATCCGGTATTCGCCAAGCTCAGGTTCCCATGCACCAACAACATAGCCGAATATGAAGCCTCTATACTAGGGATTAAACTGGCCATTGATATGAACATTCAGGAGTTACTAGTAATTGGAGACTCGGACCTACTCATACATCATGTTCGAGAAGAATGGGCAACCAAGAATCCCAAGATACTCCCTTATCTTCATCACATACAAGAATTGAGAAAGAGGTTCAAAAAGACGGAATTCCAGCATGTTCCCAGGGTACAGAATGAGTTCGCCGATGCACTTGCCACTTTGTCATCTATGATTCAGCATCCAGATACAAATTTCATTGACCCCATCCAGGTCAATATTCATGACCAACCAGCTTACTGTGCTCATGTTGAGGAACAAGCCGACGGGAAACCATGGTTCCACGACATCAAAGAGTATTTGACCACAGGAGAATATCCAGAGCTTGCCAATGCTACCCAGAAATGCACGCTTCGGAGACTATCCAATAATTTCTTTCACAGTGGAGGAATCCTGTACAGGAGGACTCATGATTTGGGTTTACTAAGGTGTGTCGATGCAAGGGAAGCAACCAAGTTATTGGAGGAAGTACATTCAGTGACCTGCGGACCGCACATGAATGGTTTTATTTTAGCAAAGAAGATACTCTGAGCAGGATACTTCTAGATGACTATGGAAACAGACTGCATCCAGTATGTCCGAAAGTGCCATCACTGTCAGATACATGCAGATATGATAAAAGTGCCTCCAAACGAGCTTAATGCAACAAGCTCACCATGGCCGGTCACCGCTTGGGGAATGGATGTTATCGGTCCAATCGAGCCTGCCGCGTCAAACGGGCACAGGTTTATCTTGGTAGCAATTGATTATTTTACTAAATGGGTTGAAGCAGCATCATACACAGCAGTTACCAAGAAGCTGGTAGCAGATTTCGTCCGCGACCGTATTGTTTGTCGGTTCGGAATTCCAGAGTCAATCATCACCGACAACGGTTCTAATCTTAACAGCTACCTGATGAAAATAATGTGTGAGACTTTCAAGATCATACACAATAACTCTACAGCTTATAGACCGCAGATGAATGGAGCCGTAGATGCGGCCAACAAAAACATCAAGAAGATACTAAGGGAGATGATCGAGAGGCACAAACAATGGCATGAGAAGTTGTCATTCGCCTTATTGGGTTATCGTACCACAGTCCGCACATCAACCGGGGAAACTCCCTACATGCTGGTTTATGGTACAGAGGCGGTCATTCCCGCTGAGGTAGAAATTCCATCATTAAGGATCATACAAGAAGCCGAGTTAGATGACGCAGAATGGGTAAAAGGTCGCTACGAGTAGTTAGCCCTCATAGATGGAAAGAGGATGAATGCAGTCTGTCACGGTCAGCTATACCAGAACAGAATGTCCAGAGCCTTCAACAAGAGAGTTAAACCAAGGAAGTTTACACCAGGACAACTGGTGTTGAAGAAGATATTTCCACATCAAGATGAAGCCAAAGGGAAATTCTCTCCCAATTGGCAGGGTCCATACATGGTTCACCGAGTTCTAATCGGAGGAGCCCTTATTCTTGCAGAAATGGATGGAGAAGTCTGGCCAAAGCCGATCAACTCAGACGCAGTAAAGAGATACTACATTTGATCGTATGCTTTTCTTTATGATGTAATTTGAACTACGCCTGACCTGATTCCCGTTTAAGAGGGGATACGTAGGCAGCCCTATGGGTTCGGTCACATTTTAATAAAAATTCCACTTTCCCTGCTATAGGAACTGGGGCAGAATTTTGAGGAGGATCCTCAAAATTCCGAGTCAGTTTGTCGGCTTTTGCATTAACATCAACCCAGTAAACTGGGGCAGAATTTTGAGGAGGACCCTCAAAATTCTGGAATCGATCCGCTTTCAGTTATTCAGCATAGCCGTCAGCAGGCCAGCCCAGTGAACTGGGGCAGAATTTTGAGGAGGACCCTCAAAATTTCGGAGCAAGCAAGGTTGCCGTGTCTTGAACCACGTTGCAGTTGTTGGTTCATCCAAAATAAAATCATTTTTTCAAAATATATATACTTACATTACATTTACTGAATCATCCATAAACATCATTTGCATCACCATCGTTTAGCAATGCTACCCCAATGATACATAACGTCAGGAGCCAAGGGATACGAACTAACCTTCCCCCTCTACAGAACTCACGATTTTTCTTTGGATGCAGGAACTAAGATCGCAATGCAAAATGCATTCACTCTTCAAAGTCGAAACCCTCGAAACAATCACTCAACTCACAAAGGTCTACTATCTACACCCAACATTCCCCAGCAGTCATGATATCGCAACCGCCTATCAGCTAAGAAAATTACTACTATTTGCTCCTTTACATTCCTACACTACTTTCTGCCTTTCGAGACTAAGCTCTGTCTCCATCTGCATTTTTGCATAAGGCTACCTATCTGCCGTTCGAGGTTAAGCTCTACCTCCATCCTGCATAAGGCTACCTTATCTGCCTTTCGAGACTAAGCATTGTCTCCATCCGTATTTCCCTGCATTGCATAAGGATACTTATCTGCCTTTCGCGGTTAAGCTCTGCCTCCATCCTACATAAGGCTACTTATCTTCCTTTTGAGACTAAGCTCTATCTCCATCTGCATCTTGCATAAGGCTACTCTCTGCCTTTTGAGGTTAAGCTCTACCTCCATATTGCATAAGGCTATCTTTCTGCCTTTCGAGACGAAGCTCTGTCTCCATCTGCATTTTCCATAAGGCTTTTCTGCCTTCTGAGGTTAAGCTCTACCTCCATCATCACCTGCATAAGGCTATTTATCTGCTTTTCGAGACTAAGCTCTGTCTCCATCTGCATTCTTGCATAAGGCTACTTTTCTGCCTTCCGAGGTTAAGCTCTACCTCCATCATCACCTGCATAAGGCTACCTTATCTGCCTTTCGAGACTAAGCATTGTCTCCATCCGCATTTCATGCATTGCATAAGGCTACCTTTCTGCCCTTCGAGGCTAAGCTCTGTCTCCATCTGCATTTTGCATAAGGCTACTTTTCTGCCTTTCGAGGTTAAGCTCTACCTCCATCCCGCATAAGGCTACTTATCTGCCTTTCGAGGTTAAGCTCTACCTCCATCCTGCATAAGGTTACTTTTCTGCTTTCCGAGGTTAAGCTCTACCTTTATCCCGCATAAGGCTACTTATCTGCCTTTCGAGGTTAAGCTCTACCTCCATCCTGCATAAGGCTACTTATCTGCCTTCCGAGACTAAGCATTGTCTCCATCCTGCATTTCTCTACATTGCATAAGGCTACTTATCTGCCTTTCGAGGTTAAGCTCTACCTCCATCCTGCATAAGGCTACCTTTCTGCCTTCCGAGACTAAGCATTGTCTCCATCTACATTCTGCATAAGGCTACTCATCTGCCTTTCGAGACGAAGCATTGTCTCCATCTTGCACGGCTGAAATATCGCCACCTGCATTTAAATTCTCGCTTTGGCTGAAAGATCGCCACCTACATTTAAATTCTCGCTTTGGTTGAAAAATCGCCACTCTTTGCATTCATTCGGCTGAAATATTGCCACCTTCTCATGGGCTGAAAGATCGCCAACTTATTCAAAGGCGCCATAGTTCGGAGGCACCATCTGCATAGCCCAAGAACACCATTTCATGGCCTGCGAATCTTTACTTTTATGCTCTTCATGGCCCATGACATCATAGTCTGAGGACGTCATCCTAACCGTCCAAAGACAACATTCATGGTCCAACGGGAACTTGCATCATGTTTTAATTATGCACAATATGTGCTTGTATTGCTCACTTGCAGGTACACCGACTAACAAATGACCGTCTCAGCAGGAGCGATCCTGCTCCAGCCCTCCTCAGCCTATTCGACTCCAAACACCTTTTAAATCTGACCATCACGTCCGTCTTTTCGAATCTCCATCGACACATTCCGTCAATGGTTCCTGAACTACATGTGGCCTGATTCCTGTAAAACCAGGGATATATAGGCAGCTCAGAAACCAAAGCGCAGTCAAAGTTCTTTTTCAATCACCGTTTCCGGTCAAAATTGGCCATCTTGTCTTTACCCGACAACTCTTTCATCCTCCTCGGGTAAAGAGGGGCAGCTGTTGATACCCAATTTTTCCCTATGTATTTTATACCCAAAATATTTTCAAAATAGCATATATGTGCATAGATAAGCACACCCAAGAGTTTTGGTATTTTTTGTGATTTTTAAACCAATTTACTGCCTATTTTAATACCACAAAAATCCAAAATCATTCCCAAAATTATCATTTTTGATGAATCACTTATTTCATTCTCATATTTACACCAAAATATAATTAATATGATTTTTGTATATTTTTACAAATTTATTCGGAATTTCTAAAGCTTAATTGCATGAAATTGCAATTATGGCCTATGTTACAATTAACTGCATTTTATAATTATAAAATCATTTTTGGTATTTTTGGATTAATATTTATATATTATTAATTAGTTTTGTGTTTTCAATTTATTTTTAAATCATTTTTAGCTATTTTATTAATTAAAAAGGGAAAATGGCTATTTAAAAGTTGGCCCCTTTTATTTCAATTCTAGCCCAAATTGACCCCAATTTTAAACCCAATTGCAATCCCCAATTAGGCGACCCAATTCCCATTTAACCCGACCCAAACCCAATTAATCTACCCCGCCCGCTTTCCATCTTTAACTCCTGGCCGTTGATTGTTTTAATCAACGGCCCTCGTTCTTTCTTTCCTTTTTTAATTCCGCCCCAGCCCCTAACCCTAATCATTTCTCCAAAGTATCCGCCCCTGAATTCTCTCATCCTCTCAAATGCTCTCTAACACTCGAAACCCTAGCCGCCTCTGTCGTCGTCTCAGACTAGTTCTCACCGGAGTCCATGGCTTCTCAGACCATGGACGGCCTGTGCTCTCTTACCTTCACTCCCAAACCATGATTATTCAATGTTCTTCGAGGATTCGATCTTCAAGATCGAACAAGGCTTAGCATGGCACAGACTCGTTCAGAGACCAAACCATTCCAGGCCTTCTCGTCTCTAAGGTTTCCGAGAAACCCTAAAAAGCTTGATTCGAGGTTTTTCTTTCCTTATTTTCTTAGATCTGTAGCAGATCTATGCTCTATTCGATGTTTTAACGATTTCCCCTAATTTTTCCTTTTTAAAATTAGTCTGTTCAAATTAGGGTTTTCAAAAAAATCCTAAAACGATTCTTCTTCTTCTTTCTTTATGTGAATCTGTGTGTTCATGCCATGCTTTAGGGGGTTTTCGTTTGTTTCTTATGATTTGCTGTTAATATGCATGTCTCTCTGCCTTTGTTCTATTACTGCTTCTACTGATTTTTCTATAAACATGTTTATACGCCTATCTTGCCTGTCCATTTACTATTTCTGCTACTGAAAGTGTTTACTCTTACTGGATTTATTTGGGTTATTGAACTTGCTTCTTTTACTACTTCCTAAACTTCTATGGAATCTCTTCTCTCTTCTGAACTGGTTAAGTTTTTGTTTGCACTCTACTGCTTTCGATTGCTACGTATGGCTGTGTATTTCCTCAGGGAATTCTGAAAGAGTTCCCCAAGTTTGTTGAGTTTGCCTTCTCTTTTTATGTGTCCAACTCGGACTGAAACCCTATTTGGGGGTTTTGCGAGCTTTTGGTTCTAGGGTTCTACTCTAGAAACCCTAGGCTCTCAAATTCGTGCTGAGTTCATAGACTGAACTGAAACTTTCTTTCCTTTTTTCTTATGATTCTAAAACTGTTTATGCCAATCTTTCTTTCTTGCTTGATACTAGCATGCTTATATACGAGGGTTTTGTTCTTTTTGAATTGATACTATTAGCTTGTGATTGATTTCAATCTCCTTTTACTGAGGCTCGATTGATTTGCTACAGATTTTTTACAACTTAGCATTTTCCCTATTTTCCTGACTAAGTTCATTCAAAGCTTTTAAAACTTTCCGGCTGTTTGATTACTTTGTTTCCTTATTCTTTCAAAACCGTGTACTATAGTTTCTTACCTTAAATAGGCTCTGTATGAACCTACCCTTTATTATGATACTCTGAAAGGTTTTTATTATTTTCCTTTCTTTAATTACTCATTCCCGTTTGAAATCAAATCCCTTTGACTAAGGGAGATTCTGTTTGATTGGCAAAAAGTTTATTTCCTTGCCTTTTTGTTTACTCGTTTTTGCACTATAAAAAGGGATACACACTTCAGACTTCAAAAAGCATGCCACAAGTTCAATACTTTCTCTACTACTGTTTTCTCTACTTCTAATACTGAACACTTTGCTCTTCTTCTCTTTTACTGCCTGAAACATTCTTGAGTTCCTTTTGAACTCTCAAGTGTTTTTGCTGAAGACTTAAGTCTGCTCCTGCTGATTTCTGGCTGTCTGCTTACTCTGTTATTCCGCTGTTTATTTACTTTGCAACTGGTATGTCACTCTTAATTTAAATAATGTTCCTCCACTATGTGTTTACTTCTTAGTCTGTTATGTTATTCTTTACTATATTTCTGTAACTTTGTGGCTAGTTTTCTTATGTGAATTCCCTCCCCTTTTTCCTCTTTGTATGAGAGTATGGTTCTAGCCATGACAGCACTCTGTTATTGCTGCACATGACTTTGAACTGGGTTCTTTGAACTGGGTTCTTTGAACCCCTTAACTCAAACCAATTCCCACTTCCCCTTTCCCCTTATGTGTGCTTTGAGCCTAAGACCTTAGTCTGGCAGTGTCCTAATCACTGCCCAGACCTTGGTCTGACCTTCAATATGTCTTGCTCTCATTTGATTGGCTAAACAGGTTGGTCAGGGGGTGTGCCAGCCAGCCTTATGGCTAGGTATGACCACCAATCTGTTATGACTTCCCCAACCCCTTTTCACACTTACACTCATTCTTAGCAATTAAGTTCTGCCTCCCTCTTGCAAGCCATGCTTTGGGACCCTTGAGTTCCCACTGAACTTGGATGCCTGAGGGCTGGCTCTTCCACTGCACTATTCTTTTAATGGTATCCTGGGTGTAAGCAATGCTGAGAATCCTTGAGATTCCTTGGAACTCTGAAACACTTTGGATAAGAGAAGGCTTTGGAAATCTGGATTCGGAATTTGTTAATCACATATTATTAGACATTAAGATTAAATTAGGTTCCTCGGATGCAGCTGTTGGTCTTTGATGTATTTTTATCTTTTCTTTTGGTCTGTAATAACTTGTACAAACTCGGGGAATCTAGTAAAAGGGTGTGGGAGGGATTTTACTTTCCTGCATCAAAGGGTAGAAACCATGCTTTAGGGTTTTAATTCTTTTTAATGTTTATGATCCAATCACATAGAAATCATGCCTATAGGAGACAATATTTAACTTTCTGCAATCTTGCATATAGATATCTTGCCTATATGAATGTGCATGTTCACGATATTAGACAAATTTTTAGGGTTAATCAAATCAGCATCTATTTACAAGTTTGTTAACATGGTTTAAAACAAATGACTCGTAGAGATCATGTCTACAGGAAGTTTTTAAAATCAAACTTGCCTCACTCGTCTAAAAGCAGTAACGATTTCATTGACTAACGGACAAAAACCAGTGGTTCTCCCAACCATTGAGCCTCTTCTCAGATTAGTGCAACTCTTTCTAAAACCTAATCTTCTGGTAAACTTGCATGCTTTCTGAAATTTACTGCCTTTTCTGGTAGTTCGATGAACGATTTCCAACTCAGTTACATATAACTTTTCTGTATTTTATCATTTTTTAATAAGTTCTGCAGCTCAAACTCGTTTTCTCCTTAAACAATCTGCCTCTTTTGAAACTTGTTTAAAATTGCTCTTTCTCTACTAATCTGCAATTCAATGGTCTGTCTTTTGGGAACTATTCTACATCGTTTTGTCAAGTCTGCGGCTTGCCTTTTCTTCAAAACTTTTCTGTCTATTTTCAAAAGAATCAGTAATCCCACTCGTGTTAATTAAGTGTCTTAATCTCTGACAATTGTATCCGAGTTGCCTAATACAGACTTTCTCTCTAAATATATGTGTTGAACCAGTCCACTCGCCGCTTAATTTTTAACTTAAGACCAAATCAGTATATGCTAAGACATGCTATACTAAGTGTTTTCTGATTTAAGGGGTTTATTTGAGCCTTGTTTGCTTGTTTACTCATCCCTTTATTTGATATTTGTTCTGAATGTCGAAACTAGAATTTTATCCTTTAAACTCCATAAAGGCCCCATCCCTTTCTTCCTCTTAGGATTAGAAGTCCTAATACCCCGGGTCTGATAGGTCGGGATGGGTATTAGCATGCAATAAGTAAACGAGACTAAACGCGCTTTAACACCTTAACGGGGTGGGAAGGGTAGAATATGGATATGATGACTGGTGCGCTAATATCACGTGCGACCCCTCTTCTGAGGAGTGATTGCTGGATATTGCATTGAAGTGATCCATATTATTCATAAACCTAGGACCCCCTCCCTTTTATTTGCTTTTAGCTCTTCTTGTAAGACTATTCAAATCTTTTTTTTTAATAAATTTCTGCCCTCTATTTACCTTCAAAAGTATTCAACCTAATTGCAATGTTGTATGCAAGTCTTTATTTGAGCCTTGATTATTTACTTGTAAAGTCACAATTGTAACATGGCCCGGAACCACACTTGTGGATCCTGAGGGGTGCCTAACACCTTCCCCTTGGGATAATTTCTAGCCCTTACCCTAATCTCTGGTCTCTTCATCTCAAACCTTTCTTAAAGTGTCCTAATGCACTATAATCATTAGGTGGTGGCTCTTCAACTTCTAAACCCAATTCTCGAAAGGGAATAGAGTTGTCCTCCCAATGTCGTATACCCGATTTCTGACCCCACGGTTAGAGGAAAAAAGGGGGCGTCAACACTTATCTTCGAGAGGCTACAGGGTTGTTAGGAGCACTTCCCTTCTTGATTACTCATCGTGCATTTTGATTCCTTTGAGGCTTATGCCCTTGTTTCCTTCCTACTCAATTCTACGCGATGCAAATCGCTTATTATAAATCGAGAATTGAAGAATTTTAGTGGTACTGCCGATGTGGTGTGGGATGTTTCTCCCTGCATAGTTGATTGAGATATTGTCATTGCCTTGCAGAAGGATATCTTGTCAATTCAGCTCAGTCGCAGTATTCCTGAGAGCTTTGAGGCTATGCGCAGATTTCTATGATTTCTCATGATCAGTTATCGTATAGTAGGAACATGTTGGTAAGACTTAGTATTTTCGAACGTGTTGGAATTTTCATCTGCGATGTGGTGTCGCCGTCCTCGATTGAATGTGTTAAGTTCGTCAGTGTTATGGTCTTCTACAATTCGTCTTGGGGCAGGATATTGTGAAATGGTATTGGAGAAGTGGCTATCAGAGATCGTGGGGTGCGGTGGTTCAGGATTGAATCGATGTTTCTTATGTTGACGGCTCGAGAAAAATGATCTTCGAAAAGGTTTAAAGTTAGTATCGATTTGTGGGTTCAAGTTCTACGAAGATAGATTTTTATTTAAGGCAATAACTGGGCAGCGAAGGATGGGAAGTACATGTGAGAGGTGTCATGCGATGGTTAAATTTTTAAGGAAGTCAGGTGTAAGAAGCGGAAGGGGGTTGCTTGATATGAAGAAGGATACAACATGACTTGGGATGGAAGGATAAGGTCGCACATTTAATTGATGTCCATGAAGAGTGAATGGACTTGTGCAGCTGGTGAAGGAGCACGGGCTCATGAGGGGTTATTGATGTCATAGTGATTGTACCCTGTGTAGCGACGTCGGAAGATGTCAGTAGGTAATTTCACAGGTGGGTTATTCCCTATGGGAAGGTTAGCGGTCGTGTGATTGTCGAAGCTTCTGCGAAGGATTTTATAGCCTATTTGGCCAAGCTTATTTTTGGCCAAAGCACTTTTAGCCTCAATTTGAGGTGTTTGTCCAAGCTTCTGGAAGGAAAAAAAGTGCTTTTGAGGAGAAGTAGAAAAGAGTAGCTTCTCTCCAAAAGCACTTTTTTGAGAAGCACTTTTGAAAAAAATACACTTAGAAGCAGTTTTTTAAAGCTTGGCCAAATACTAATTGCTGTTCAGAAGTGTTTTTCAAACTAATTAGCCAAACACAAACTGCTTCTCACCAAAATTACTTTTGAGAAAAACACTTTTGAAAAAAAAATACTTCTCAAAATAAGATGATTTTTGTAGCTTGGCCAAACAGACTATTACTGGCCATCCGGTAACAGGTCGAATATGTGAATATTGATGGAAATTCAGAGTGTTCATGAAGTGCTAATGAAAGGATTTCAAGGAATCTGGCGGTTTAATTGCGCAAGGTCGTGTCAATAAGAGATAAAGAATATTGGTAGGTTTCAGAGTTGTGTAATTGTGGCTTCAAGCTAAGCGGGAGAGTCCCACCGCCTACGGTTGGATTGCATGATCGTCTATTTTTGAGATTTCCGGTTATTAGCATATTGATGGGTTATTTCAGCTAAGGAAAAAGAACATAAGAAGTAATTTGAGCAAAGGAATTGTTAAATGTGTTCTATGGTTGGCCTTATTGACTCATGTTCAGACTTGGGGAAGGATTCAGGATTTATGCCTTGTATAGATGCGGGTTTCAAGGAAAGTGATTCGGCCGGGTGCTTCATCGAGAGGGTGTTCATATGAAAGATGATTCATGGAGTTGATCATATTCAGTACCAAGTCAGAGGGGGTGGCTCTCAGCAACGGTCCGGATGGATTCAAAAGTTAAAGTGTGGTGCCTAATAATTTCGAGCCCATAAGTATGGTGAAGAATTGAGCTTTTGTAGCAGATTATGAAAAGAGGCTTGGAACGTTCTATGATATCTTTAGCTTGCAGTGTAACATTTAGAGAAATGAGAGGGAATGACTTCGGATTCGTAGAGTAATTATCAGAATTGAGGTACCAATTGAGACGTGAATACGTGCGTGCAAGGAGGGTATGAAGCGGTTCATAGGTTTGGAGACAATGTGGTCTCATGGAATGGGCTCACTCAGGATGAGTGCGGATTTAGATTGGTGATGTAAGGAATGGAGATAATATTATCTCTAAGGCAAGTTAAGGATGAATTAGAGGAAGTTAGATTGGTCAGCCATGGTTGAACTGGCATAGTGGTGGCGGTGCGCGCGAGGATCGATGGACGCCGTAATTGATTATATTTGGAAGTATTTAAGTATTATGGCATGTTATGTGTAGGCAAACCCCGGAAGGGTTATGGCGGTTTATACCACTACTTGAGGATTTGAATGTTCTACGGTTATGAGAAGTTACTCGTGTGTTGCTATGGTCCTCTTGGAATGAGTTAAGTAAAAAGCTTCCAGGTGAGGAAGTGTTTACCATATTAGTGGTTCAGGAGTTATGATGAAGATCTTGTGATATCGCATATTGGCATGTTGGGTGCAGTGAGTGGTATGGAATTTGAAGTGAGGATCAAGGTTGCGGTTCGGTGTTGACAAGAATGTGACGGGCTCGGATGAGTAGGGAAGTGATTTGAATGCTTAGAGTAAGCTGGCATTGCCTTCAGTGTCACCTGATATTGGTGTTTTACGAAAAAGGCTTTGCATCCTGGTTATGGATTATTGATCGCTTTTCAGCGTTAGTGCAGTTGGTGCTATGGATGTGCAGACTTGTTATCTGTTACGAAAGGTTATTAGAGCGTGCCCCACAGGAAGATTGTATAAGTGGAGCATGTAGTCACTTGATTGATTGAAGAATTAAACCAAGTATGAAGATTGTGGTGATATCATTAATTTGAGAATTTATGCCTGGAGAGCACTCGATTTATTAGGTTGTGGACTATGGAGGATTGCTCCGGTTATGATGGTTGTTCTTGTGTGTTATGGGAAAAGGGGGGATTACTATGGACCCAGAAAGGATTATGGACCTAGTTCGGTACGATCAGAATCGGCTTGAGGTCTGTGAATTGATTTAAGTATGAATATGGGCTATATATCAGGCCAGATATGTTCATTTCGGCATAATTCTACTTATGGAGGAGTATTCAGACGTTGGATGATATTTCATCGTCGGCTAATTCATGTAATGCCATATTGTTCCGTGTGAGTTGTGAATGGCTCGATAGTTTTCTTATGTGTTGAGGTTCTGCGTATCGATGGTGTAATGTGAGCAGGATGGCTCTTTAGTTTTAGAACAAATATCGCACCTTAGTTGTGCTTGAGTTTGTTAGCTTATGATGCTATATGTCTCCCCATGGATGGTATTATTCACTTAGCATGCTTGTGACTGATATTTGGTATCTTGTTGTAATGAGCAATTTAGCTCAATGTGTATCTTCTTATGTGAATTTTATGTGTGGATCAGGTGGCATGCCGCCATAGGTATGTTGTTTGGATCGGGTTGCATGCCGCAACAGTGTGATGTTGAATACAACTTTCTATATCCTATTTTTGTGTGCCTTATTTCCTATCTTCTAAGGAAAGTCTATATTAGTGCATGAGTTGAATAGTCCCTTCTAGAGTTTGTTTTCCTTTTGTCATGTTCGAGTTCGTAGACTATTGGCACATTGTGACATCATATGAGACTTTTGATCATGTCCGGGTGGCTTATTGCCTGAGCAGCTCATACTCGGTGAGATGAGATCATTGGATTTAAGATCAGTGCAATCTGATTATATGTAGTATATTAAGGAGAAAAGACCATTATTTGGTTCAGAATGAGGTGACGGTTCCTGTTAGGAGTATAGACATAATGATTTGTTGGTTCGACAGTTGGTTATGAATTTGTACACGTCTCTTCCGTCGTGGAAGTATTGTAAGAGTTAGAGCAAGACCTATGTATATCATGAGGTACGTTACGAGCATCAGATTCGGGGAATGTTGGTTATTATGATCAGAGAATGTTATTATGGTCCTGTGAATAAGGTGATACATGTAGTGATTGATACGGTGTTCATATATTGGAAGCAGGCCTGGCAAAGAATTCCAGATGTTGGAATTGGGCTCTAAGCTTATTTGCCTGAATAAAAGGGAATATCTTCAGAATTGATCGAGCTAATGTGCTCAACTAATTTGGCACGGGTAGGTGCACGAGGTGTTAAACAGTGATTTCAGACTACTTTAGTGTAGTTCTCAGCACGTTCGAGGACGAACGTATGTTTAAGTGGGAGAGAATGTAATGACCCGACCAATCGTTTTAAGATCTAGAACGTCGTTGAGTAGTTTGAGGCCATGAGCAGCTTCACTTCAGGTATTATGACTTGTACGCATGGTCGAAATTGAATTTCGGGAAGTTCGGAGTTGATTTGGAAAGAAAATCCTCATTTCAGAAGCTTTAAGTTGAAAGAATTGACTAAGATTGGATTTTTGAGTAAACGACTTTGGAATCGGAATTCGAAGGTTCCAGCAGGTTCGTATGATGATTTCGGACTTGGGCGTATGCCCGGATTGAGTTTTGGAAGACCCGGGAACGTTTCGGCACCTATTGTGGAAGTTAGCATTTTTGGAAGAATTTCATTAGTTTGGGTTGAAGTGTATTTCATTGTTATCAATGTCTGATTGGGATTCCGAGTCTGGGAATAGCTCTGTATGGTGATTCTAGCATTGGGAGCTCAATCGGAAGTGAATTCGGAGGTCCGTGGGTCATTTTGGAGTCATTTGGCTAAAGATAGAAATTTGAAGGTTTTAGAGGAGTGTGACCAGAAGTGGACTTTTTTATATCGGGGTTGGAATCCAATTTCGGAAGTTGGAGTAGGCCTGTAATGTCGAATGTGACTTGTGTGCAAAATTTGAGATCAATTGGACGTGATTTGATAGGTTTTAACATCGAATGTAGAAGTGTGAAGTTCTAAAGTTTCAATAAGCTTGAATTGGGGTACGATTCATAATTTGATGTTGTTTGATGTGATTTGAGGCCTCGAGAAGGTCTGTGTTAAGTTATGGGACTGGTTTGTGTGATTGGATGGGGTCCCGGGGGCCTCGAGTGTGTTTCGGGGTGGTTTCGGATCGAATTTGGATAAAAAGCTGCTGCTGGTATCTGGTTTCCTTCTTCGCGAACGCGAAGGGAGTCCCGCATTCGCGAAGAGGAAAGTGGGAGGCTACTAGATTTTGCCTTCGCAAACGCGAAGGGGTGGTCTAGCGTATGGGAGATCGCGAACGCGTAGAAGGAAAAAGGGGAGTGGGGCCTGAGGCCGTTGGCCTACGCGAACGCGAGGCCTGGAACGCGAACGCGTAGGGTTCGGGGAGCTGGCCTTCACGAATGCAATGAAGAAAATTTGGGGCTGAAGCAAGTTGTGCTTCGCTAACGCGAGGGCATTTCCGCGTTCGCGAAGAAGGGCAGTGTTGGGCAGTGAGTAGTTTTAAGACGGGATTTGGCCCATTTCTTTCATTTTTCTCTTGGCTTGGGCGATTCTTGGAGGATTTCAAGAGGGGGTTTCATCATTCAATGGCAAGGTAAGTTATCCCCACTTATTAGGAGTTAAATACATTGTTTATGTATGGATTTTAACATGGAAATTAGTGGAAATTTAGGGTTTTGAGGAAGACCTAGAAATTTGATATTCTTAAATTTTGACCACGATTTTGGGCATGAAATTGAGAGCAAATTATATATTTGGGTTCATGAGATTTTCGGTAAACTTTATCTTCGAAAATGTTTGGAATCCGGGCACGTGGGCTCGAGGGCAATTTTGTCAACTTTTTGATCGGGGTTAGGTATTGTTATAAATTGGATTATAATGAGTAATTGAACATATATTAATGGGTTTGTATAATTATTGACTAGTTTTGGAGCATTTTTTCATCGAATTGAGTCTTCGAAAGGGAGTGGAATGCCAGTTATGGAACTTCGGAGCGAGGTGAGTCTCCTTTCTAACCTTGTAAGAGGGAAGTGTCTCCATAGGTGAATTAATTGGATTTGTGCATCTATTTGTGGGGGCTACGTACGCACGAGGTGACGAGAGTCCGTGCGTAGCTACTATTATGTTAAAGTCTGGGTAGTCTAGGACACAAAATCATGCTATACTTGGAATAATTGTAATCTTATTGACAGTTTGAATTGCTTAAATCACATCGAATTAGTAAATGAATTTCTAAAAAGATTAAACTTCATTTTCAAAAAAATTGTTAAAAGAGAATTGCCTTTTATTTGGATAATTGTTCCCTGTCGACTTCTTGATCGACTATCTGTGTGTGTTTAATTTTGGAATGGGTTGAATGCCTTAGTAGATTAAATAGATGCATCTATGGTTTGCGCCATTCGATCCTCTGACAGTGTACAGTTTAAATATTATTAGATCGGGTCGTACGACCTCGGCATGATTTGTGCATGCTTGTATTGCTTTCTTTGAGATTTATAGATATTGATATTTGCTCTCCCTGACTTGAGATAAATTGATAATTAATAGATTATGAATTCGGAGACTTTTTAATATAAAAAGGAACATTTACCTTTTATATGGCTTATTTGAATTTACTGTCGTTCTTAATAAATCTATGATTATTCGTATTAATAACATATTACTATTGGACCACTAGTAAGTGTCGAAGTCGACCTCTCGTCTCTACTTCTTCGAGATTAGACGAGATACTCACTGGGTACATGTTGTTTTCGTACTCATACTACATTTGATGTGCATTTTTGTTGCATAGGTCCATGTGTGTACAGTGGCTTAGTGGTGTCACACCTCCTCTTTACCTACACCCCGTGAAGGGACGTAAAGAGAGTTTTTCCAATTAAAGGACAATCGAAACAGGATTTTATTTAAAAATTCAGAGTCGCCACTTGGGAGATTTATGGTGTCCCAAGTCACCGGTTGAATCCCGAATCGAGGAAAAGATTGACTCTGTATTACAGTCCGCGAACCAGAAATCCGAGTAAGGAATTCTGTTAACCCGGGAGAAGGTGTTAGGCATTCCCGAGTTCCGTGGTTCTAGCACGGTCGCTCAACTGTCATATTCGGCTTATTTATCTGATTTTGATACATGTTGAACCTATGTGCAAATTTTAACTGTTTACCGCTTTTATTATTATCATTATTATTTTAACAGAGAATTGTAACGTTGTGAAAATGTGTCTCGAACCACGTCACATCAATGTACCCGTGGTTATCGACACATTTCGACTCCGTTGAGATTTGGATTTGGGTCACATAAATGTGCACCCAATTTTAAGAAAGTGAATTATTAAAAGTACGCGCCTAAAGAGACTAACACGTTGTTATTTTGGATGAGGCCGGGAAATTCGTTAAACGGCCCATTCCAGAATCTAAGTATTTAATATATATACATTTAAAGAGGGCCCCGCCATTATGTGTTTTACTAAGCGAGGCTCATCTCGTTTAATAAAAAAAAGACGATCCTAAAGTGACTACATTTTCTATCATATTTGTCTCTAATAATAAGAAAAGACCCTGATTAATTAGCATGTCACTGAACCGTAATCAAGTGCTCAAATAGATTCAGTTTAATTTGATAACTGGTCAGTCATGGTCCTTTGTACAGGCCCAAGTATAATCAAGGAGCCCAAATTGAGACTTTATGGTCTTAGTATGAGGCTGACATGAAGCTTCTGGGGCCTAGGCTTTGGGGAGAGGTCCAAATCGTCAGAAAGTACAAGATGAATTATGGCAGACCCAAATTCAAAAGATACAGGACTCAGCGTGTGAGATTTCAACTTGAAACAAAAGACTGAGAATGTAACGGATTTAATTCACAGACGCAGGGTTGTCACATGTGTAAGCATACTAGTGAATGTTTCCAGCCTAATAGGGACTATCAGCAATTAATTGATTTTTTACAAAGTAAGCAGTTCAACTCCCTATAACCATGGCAAACGGTATTACTTTAATGCAATCCTTATGGTTAATATACTGAAATGGCCTAGAATGTTCAAATCTTACATGCCTACCCTTATTTCAAAATTAACTACAGGCCATATCGTTGACAATTTCTGAATCAGATTGTTACTACTAACCATCACAAACCCCTCATGCTAAACTATTATAGGCCAATACCAGATTTAATTACAGCACGAATTAAGGAGTGAAACCAAATTAAAACTGGGGTTTCAATTCTTCACACAAATCAAATGAGTTTAACAATCCTACACAACCTCAGACAGTCCAATTATACAAATGATATGACATTCGGATAAACAAAATGTTCTACACTTTTGAACTAAAACGGAATATGAGGAATCAGACTTCATTTTAAACAGCATTTCATTTCATGTCCACAAAGCTTGAAGGTTACAGAATATGTACCTGGATGTTTGAAATATAACAAGAAGAAGAAGAAGAAGTCAGCAGCAGCAGAAATGTAAGCAACAATGCAGCAGTACAATGCCCAGTAATATAGAATAACGAACAGACCCAAGTGACGAACCAGAAATCCAGAAGTGTGTAAAACCAAACAGAATTACCAGAAACTGACTCAAAACCAAGCCTGAATAAACCCAAAATCACTAGAAAACCAACCAGGGAACCTTTGAGATTCTCACAATCAGAAATCAAGATAGAAACACGCAACTCATCAACTAGAATTCTAATTTGACTTCAGGAAACTAATGCAACGGTAGGTTTTCTCAATATTTTTCAAAGTCAGGCCGTGTGTGCCTATCTTTGTATTTTTTCTATTTGTTTTTGACTCTCAACCTCTACTGCCTCCTCAAAAAAATAGTCCCCTCAATGTCTCTCCCCAGATTTTTTCAATCTAAGGTTTCTCCCCAGATTTTCAGCAATTATCCTTTTATCCTGTGTAAAAACTCTCTCTTTTTTAGATTCCAAAAAGCCCATATCCTCTCTCCAAAACTCCACCCCCAAATCTGTCCTAAGTGACTCTATTTATATCCAAACACTGACCCTGCCCCTTAACTTTCAAAAGCACTTTGGACAGAATTATCCCACTAATTCTGCCCATCATCTCCTTTTTATTCCACTAGCATATGTTTTGTTTCCCACTACACTTGTCTTTTCTTTATTTAAAATCAAATAGGTATGGACACCTATTTCTTAATCCATTTTCTTTAACCCTTTCTCCCCACCATTATGTCTTGTTCCCCATTAGTACTAAACAATTGTGTTAGTTTAATGGTACTTTAATACCCTACTGTCAGAACACTCAAACTACCCATTTCTTCCTATTTTCAATTCCCAAACTACCCTTGAAACTACTGTGATTTATTGTTCTAGTCCAATCCCTTGTACCTTATCAGCTATAACCAATTTCCTTAATCAAAATCGAACAGCAACTCAAACTACACAGATTAGATCAATTACCAAACTGATATTAAATTGCTAAAATGCACATGTACATGGGAATAACTGACTGCATTCACCATTCTGAACCAAAACTAACAAAAATGAATGAAAGATTGTAATATCACAAATTCATATGCAACTAAGCTGGTTGGCAATGGAGAGGAAAGAATCAATCATAACATAATAAGACAATTTGAACCAACAGTAATATCAAACGATCACAGCTTTATACAATCACTCACTGAACTTGCCTAAACCGAGATATTCAACAATGTAAAGAGGAAACTAATCTAGAGGGAAAACAAACAGACAGGGGTTCGAGCGATTTCAACCAAATCCAATTAACTAGAAAATCCAATTAATACAGCGATGAACTTAGTCAAACACAAACAACAATCAAAAGGAAAAAAGGAAAAGAAGAGAAATACCTCAGAAATTACATGCCAAAACCCCATCTGTACCAATCGAACCTTCGACTTGAGGTTTGAAGCCGAGATGGACCTTAATCGAGTGTTCTCGACTGAGAACACACTACTAAGATCGGCCACGACCTCAATTTTCTTTTGGATCGACTCCTAGGTTTTGTTCTTCTAAGGCTCGTTGATTGATTTCAAACTCAACCAGTTCTAGCAAGATTCGAGCCAAACCAAGGGCGTTTTAGGCACGAGGGAGGTTAGGTGGATAGCTGGTGTGAGTTTGGGGTCCATTAGATGAACTAGGGTTTTGGGTCCTGAGCTTCGATCGAAGATTCGAAAAAGCTGGGAATGATTCGAGGACAACGGAGTGGGGATTCAGGTTGAGGGTGGTTAGGAGGTTCGGGGGTGTTATTTGGGTGGACATTGGTGACTGACCGCCGCCGTGGGCGATTTTCGGCGGGCGGTCAGCGGTGGAACGAGGTTTGGTCTCTGAAGACCCTTTGAGAGAGACGAATAGGGGGGTTCTAAGGGGGCGGGGTGCGGTCTTAGGGTTATATACTGGGGGAAGGGTTTGATCCAGGTCGTTAGATCGATTAAGATCAACATTTTGGATCAATTCACTTAATGGAGCGGTGTCGTTTGGACACTCTTAAGACCGGGTTGGTCTCTGGACAAACGGGTCGGGTTCGGTTCTTAGATAACGGGTATTGATCTGTGACCGTTGGATGTGGTTTGGTTGAATGGTTGAGATTTTGCCATTGAAACGACGTAGTTTGGCTCATATACTACGTCGTTTCACCATCCTGTGAGAGGGGCTGCCTGGACCGGGTTTGGGACATACCATTGGGCCATGGATTTGAGCCCAATTCGATTTTCCTCTCTTGTTCCTTCTTTTTCTTCTATTTTTTTTTTAATTCCTAAAACCATAAATTCCTAAATTGACTTGTAAAACCAAAATTATTTTAAAGATATATTAATTAACCCTTAACAATAATTAACAGACAAGATCGAAAAATAAAATCGCACAATTAAACAATAAAAATGACAAAACTACCGGAATTCATATTTTTTTTTGTAATTTTCATTCTTTAAAGTAGGACATGGTTTAATTAATTCCAAAAATGCATAATTAACTCCTAAATGCACATGCAAAACATATTTTTTGTATTTTTCTTAATTAAAGTAGAAATAAACATGTACAGACAAAAATACAAATAAATCACAAACAACACCAAACCATTTTATTTTGAATTTTTGGGAGTAGTTCTCATAGGGCAAAAATCACGTGCTCACAAGTGGCATAGTGGCATGGTTGATATGGAGACTCAGGTGAGTTGTATTTGTCGAGACGACCCGCAGCCAGCAGAGTCCCCTTCAGAGTATTGTACTATACTTTCATTTATGTCCACTTTATATTCTGGACAGTTACTGTATTTTATTTTATTCCTTATAAATGATCATGCATTTGTGACACCGGGTTCTGGGATGATTATTGGGTATCTCGTATTTACTTCTAAATATTTTTTTATTTATATTGTAAAGATTATCTTTACTAGTAAAATTGAAGAAAAAATCATAGTTTTCAAAATTATTAAAGTAAGAATTTAATTAAGTATGTTGGTTGGCTTGCTTAACAGTAGTGCCCGGCGCCATCATGACCCTTAGTAGATTTTTGGTCGTGATACATTAGTAAGAGTAATGAAATATTTGAGAGGTACCATGAACTATGGTATTAAATATAGTGGATTCCCCATTGTACTAGAAGGATACAGTGATGCTAACTAGATCTCTAATTTAGATGAGACAAAATCCACTAGTGGTTATGTGTTCACCCTCGGTGGGAGTGTTGTGGCATGGAAATCAGCTAAAAAAATAATAATAGCTAGATCTACCATGGAATCTGAGTTTGTAGCATTGGAATTAGCTGGCAATGAGGCCGAGTCGTTAAAAAACCTTTTGGCTAGTATTCCACTAGAAATAAAACCGACACCTTCTGTGTCGATGCATTGTGATTGCCAAGCTACAATAGCTATTGCTAAAAATAAATCCTTTAATGGGAAGATTAAACATATACGATTGATAATATGATAAAACAGCTGCTGAAAGATGGAATTATTTTCATAGATTATGTGAAGTTAGAAGTGAATTTGGCTGATCCTCTAACTAAACCTTTGGGAAGAAAATTAATATCTGAAACATCGAGGAGAATGGGACTTTTGCCAGTTTGAGTTATATCAACAGTGATGGTAACCCAACCTATGTGATTGGAGATTCCATGAAGTAGGTACATATGGGTAATAACAAGTCATTAGTTGATCAAATGTGAACTATTAAATTATATCCCTTCCTATGGTGTGTGTGTGTGTATATAGTGCAAGGCTGCAAGGAATGAGAGGCTGAGTTATTAAACTCTTAATCCAATAATCCATAGCCTTTTTATAGGTGGTGTATTATGCTGCAGAATACATTTGATGGATGGACCTATATGAGTGTGGAGTAGCGGCCACTACTATGAAATTTATGGCAAAAAATGTATAGAGCACTCAAGAAAACCAAGCACGCGCATGGCCTATTAGCGCAAAACCGCGACAAACAACAAAGTGTGTGCGGGTATAGTGTGATAGATAAGACACTAAAATTATAAAGAATTATTGGTTCATAGAAGTTCTAAACTTCACCAATTGTTCTGTAAGTTTAATCTTATTTTATCTAGGTCTGATTCATAGTCCAAGAGACAACAGATTCAACGCATTATGCTCATTTGTGAAAACCTAGCGAAATTTTTTTCATTATGATATTCTTTTTGAGATATGTGGGGGATTGTTAAAAAAATAATATTTTTAATATCTCAAAAAGAATGGGTATTTTAATATTTTTAATATCTCAATGTTTATTAACATTGAATGGTATTGCAATCAGTTATATTTTTTGTAATCTTAAAATTGACCAAAAGTCGTGTCCATTTGCTAACATTAAAAGTGATAATAACTTCCTTTAAAAGGGAATGATTATAACAGTTTCTTCTTTGGAATTGAATTCTTAAGATCCGTTTTGGTTTCAAATTCCGTTTTGGCATTGAATTTTTGGAATTAAATTTTTAACGTTTCTTTTATGGAAGATGTATCTTCTTTGGGCTATATATAAAAATATCTACTTGTGTTCATGGAAGTAGTGTGGAAAAAAGTTAAAAATTTCTTCCCTTTTCTTTTGTGCTGGGTTTTCTTTTATACAATCTTTGTTGTTTCTGCTCCTAGTTATACTAGAAGAGCTTGTTGAATGCTGGGGGATACGCCTAAAATTATTTATCTCGATGTGGGCGAAATATCCTTAAGGATAGTGTCTTTGACACGCCTCAAGCTAAACCTTTTATTCTCCATAATCATCCTATTTTTTCCAACAATAATAAAGTGGCATTTTGAACTATTTTCAAGTCCAATCCGTAATCATTTTCAACCACAATACTTTGCATAAATTGTTGAAAAATATATTTCTTGGGAAAGATGGTTGATAGAAAGAAAGAAAAATGAACCAAATTGTTGGGAATAAACCCCACGGAAATAATATTCACAGTAATAAAAACAAATAATAACGTAGCATCAAGATACGATAATTAAATAAATAAAAATGTGACAACGACCCCAAGATTTTTACATAAAAACCCCTTTTGAATAAGGGAAAAAATCACGGCCCCGAGAGGAGTAAATGATATCACTATAGCAAGAAATTTTTACACTTTGTAGGTCTGAGTAAAATACTTCAAAGATCACTACAACACTTAAAAGAAATAAACCTCTTTTGATATTCTCACCTCACTACAATATCGCTCACTCTCTATTTTTCTCGCAAACTATTTTCTTATACCCTGTCTGTGATGCTTCACTCTTTCTTTCACTCTTTGTTGGTGCCATCAAATGAGAAGCTGATGGCTTCTATATATAGGAAGAAGTGTCGTAACTCTTAACCAATCAGAAGTTGGTTTCCTGCAACTTGCGATTTGCAAATTGCAAATCGAGAACCAAAACAAATTTTGGTCAAAAACGTATTTCGGTGATCTGACAGCCCACCACCAATCTTGCAAATTTTCCTTCCTATTTTTTTCTTATTCATTATGGAGATGGACCCCACAATCTCCCCTTCCAAACCCATTCACCTGAAGGAGGTAACACCAGACATCTAGCTTGAGTGCATGTCGACAAGTTCTTTGCACAATTCGAACCTGTCTCTTGGTACCACCTTGGTCAGCATATCTACGAGATTGTCGCTTGTAGAAATTTTCAAGACCTTTATAGATTCATTCTCTACCATTTCTAGAATTCGGTGATATCTCATGTCGATGTGATTGGTCCTTGCATGGTACATGGAGTTCTTGCTAAGGTCTATTACACTTTGACTATCACAATAGACGACATACTCCTTCCAATACAATCCAAGCTCTAGAAGGAACCTTTTCAACCATATCATCTCCTTGCCAGCTTCAATAGCGGCAATATACTCCACTTCAGTTGTAGAGAGTGAGACATACTTTTGCAATCTCGGCTACCATGATATAGCTACCCCTGAAAATGTAAACAAATATCAAGTAGTAGATTTTTTGTTATCAATGTCACCTGCCATATAGCAACTGTATAGCCCTTCAACATTGGATCTGATCCTCCAAAGCACAAACAATCTCCCATGGTACCTCTCAGGTACCTGCGTACCAACTTGACTACTTCCAAGTGTTCTTTTCTAGAATTTTCAAGAAACCTACTGATAATACTAACTGCATGAGCAATATTAGGTCTAGTACATACCATTGAATACATCAAACTTCCGACGATGGGGGAATAAGGAACTTTGGTCATGCTTTCCTTTTCTTCCATTGTTGTAGGACACATCTTCTTGCTTAACTTCAGATGACTAGAAAGAGGTGTGCTGACTGGCTTAGCATTCTTCATGTTGAAGCATTCCTGTACATGTTCAATGTACCTCTCTTGAGACAACCATAATTTTCTTCTTGTTCGCTCTCGAACTATCTTCATACCCAGAATTTGTTGCGATGGGCCCAAGTCCTTCATATCAAATGACTTGGACAAATCTCCCTTCAACTTTGCGACCAGCCCCTTGTCTTTTCTTACAATTAACATGTCATCCACATACAACAACAAAATAATAAAGTTGTTTTTAGAAAATCTTTTGAAGTATACATATGGATCAGAATAGTTCTTTATGTACCACTACCTTGGTGCCAGCTTCATCCATAAAGATTGTTATTCAATTTGCACATCATGTGTTTCTTTCCAGCTATTTCAAATCCTTCTGGTTGCTCCATATAAATCTATTCCAAATCTCCATGAAGAAATGTAATTTTCACATCCAACTGCTCCAATTCAATATCTAGGCTAGCTGCTAAGCTCAAAATTGTTCAAATAAAAGTCATTTTGACAACAGGTCAGAATATTTTGTCAAAATCAATATCTTTCTTCTGTTCGATGCCTTTAACCACCAATTGAGCTTTAAATCTGACTAGCTTTCCATTTCCATCTTTCTTGAGTTTAAAGACCTACTTACATTTGAGTGGCCTTTTACCTTTTGGAAGTTCAACCAGCTTGTACGTGCTATTTTTTTGTAGAGATTCTATCTCTTCTTGCACGGCTTTCATCCACTGGTTCTTTTTTGGATGGGAAAATACCTCTTTAAGACTTTCTAGCTCCCGTTCATCACTGATAAGGACATATTATGTGAAAGGGTATATGCATGACTCTACACTTGGCCTTTCTGATCTCCTCAGAGGTTGAGGTTGTTCTTCTTCCTGATTAGGGTACTCCACTTGCTCGACATCATTATTAAGTTGCTCCCCCGGCTCAATAACCTCATCAGGTTGCTCCCCCTGCTCGGCAACCTCGTCGATCGTACTTTCTACACTTGTGGGTTAGTTAGAAGTAGAAGGAATGGTGACAAGGTTATGGATTACACCATTCTTTGTCTTTTATTATTGGTCATCTGCAGTTCCAACTTTACTTTCTCGGAAGACAACATCTATGTTTCTGATGACTTTCTTCTTTACAAGATCCCACAATTTATACCCGAACTCTTCATCTCCAGATCCGATGAATATGCAGGGAACAGATTTATCATCCAGCTTTGTTCTCTTCTTCTTTGGTACATGTGCAAAAGCTCTGCAACTGAATACCTTTAGATGCGAGTAGGACACCTCCTTATTGTCCAAACTTTCTCTGGGATGTCAAACACCAATGGAACTGATGGACTCCTATTGATCAGGTAACAGGCTGTTTGAACTGCTTCACCCCAGAATGACTTAGGCAGTTTAGCCATTCAGAGCATGCTTCTCACCTTCACAATGGTGTGGTTCATCCTTTCGGCTACACCATTGTATTATGGGGTTCCGGAAACTGTCTTTTCATATTTGATCCTATGGCTCAAACAGTACTCTTCAAATTCCTTTGAAGTGTACTCACCTCCATTGTCACTTCGGAGACGCTTTAGCTTTTTGGCATGTCTCCCATTCCACCAGGGCATGAAACTTCAGGAAAACTTGAAACATCTAATCTTTGGTTTTCAAAATATAAACCCATAATTTTCGTGAAGCATCATCAATAAAAGTAACAAAATATTTGTTACCGCCCATCGATTCAATTTCTATTGGACCACAAACATCAGAATATACCAAATCAAGTATATTCAATTTTCTCTCAAACGATGTCTAAAATGAGACTCTATGCTGCTTACCAAATAAACAGTAGTCACAAGGTTTTACCATTGTACCTTTCGCATAAGAAATGAGTTATTTCCTAGCAAGAATCTGCAATCCATTTTCACTCCTATGACCCATTCTTTTGTGCCACAAATCTGCAGAAATATCATCTTGTGTCGCGTTCAATTAACCTTAGCATATTTCTACATTTGTCCTATACAACGTGCCACGAGCAACTCCCTTTGCAATCACCAATGATCCCTTGGTGAGTCTCCACTTTTGATTTGCAAAATACTTCTCGTATCCATCTCGGTCTAAAGCAATTCCCGAGATCAAGTTTATCCGCAAATCAGGTACATGTCACACATCCTTTAGAACCAAAGTGCATCCGACATTTGGCTTGATAAAAATGTCACTGATCCCCGCAATCCTTGAGTAACTCGTGTTACCCATTCTCATAGTTCCAAAATAACCTGCTATATATCTACAAAAAAATTCTCTTACCGGTGTGGCATGGTAAGTTGTTGTTGTATCAACCACCCATTCTGACTCTGGACCTGGCAAGTGCATGTATTCCTCTTCCTCATTTATAAAGAGGACAACATTATCATTGTTTTGCACCATAGCGGTTGTATTGTCCTCATTTTTCTGGCCACTGCTTTCACTTTTGTCTTTCCTTGGATTTGGGCAATCTCTTTTGAAGTGACTTGGTTGATCACAATTGTAGCAATTTCTAGATCTTGATTTGTATCGGTTCTTAGACTTCCTACGAGCTCCGGATATACCATAGTTGCTCGAACTCCTTTGATAACTCTTGCCTCTACCTTCTGTGTGAGATTATGTCCTTGATTTTCAGGCTTCTTCTCATCTTCTCATTGAGTAAAAGAGCCAATGTGATGTCTTTCAACTCAATGGTAGTCCTATCGTGCAAGATTGTTATTGCTAAATTATCGTACGAAGATGGCAATGGGTTCAATAGCAAAATGACTTTATCTTCTTCCTCGATTTTCACTCTAGGTTGGCGAGCTGTGTGATTAGTACGTTAAACACATTTAAATATGACAAAAATTTGTACCTTAACCCATGTGTAGGGCGTATAATTGCTTCTTCAGGTACAATTTATTTATCGGCGTATTGGACATGTATAGGCTTTTGAACCTTGTCCAAATTCCACATACGGTGTCTTCATTAATGATGTTATTTATCACATCATCTTATAAGTGCAACCTGATTGCACTAGCAGCTCTTTCATCCAAGTCAGCCCAATCCTCGGCTTTCATGGTATCAGGCTTTTTGGCATCCGTATCTAGTACCTTGTGTAATCTTTGTTGGATGGGCAGATGCCTCATCCTTCTTTTCCATGTTGAGAAACCGTTATCTCTGTTGAATTTTGCTACCTCGTACTTTACTTTGGATATTTTTTTCACCGAGTATAGTATTACCGATCGTGAAAAGTACTTTTGTGAACGAGCAGAACTTGTGCTCTGATACCTGTTATTGGGAATAAACCCCCACAGAAATAATATTCATGGTAATAAAAGCGAATAATAACGTAACACCGAGATACGATAATTAAATGAATAAAAGAGTGACAACGACACCAAGATTTTTACGTGGAAAACCCTTTTGAATAAGGGAAAAAACCACGACCCTGAGAGGAGCAACTGATATCACTATAGCAAGGAATTTTACACTTTGTAGGTCCGAGTAAAATACTCCAAAGACTACTGCAACACTCAAAAAAATAACTCCCTTTGGATATTCTCCCATCACTACAATATCGTTCACTCTCTATTTTTCTCGCAGACTATTTTTTTATACCTTATCTGTAATGCCTCTCTCTTTCTTTCTCTCTTTGTTGGTGCGATCAAATGAGAAGTTGAAGTCTTCTATTTATATGAAGAAGTGTCGTACCTCTTAACCAATTAGAAGTTGGTTTCGTGCAACTTGCGATTTGCATTTGCAAATCGAAAACCAAAATCAATTTTGGTCAAAAACGTGCTTCGGTCATCTGACATCCCACCACCAATCTTGCAAATTTTCCTTCCTATATATTTCTTCTTAATTATGGGTATAGACCCCTAATAATAGGTGAATTTAACTATATTCAGGCCCTAAATAACTGCCTTCTTGCATAGTTTTGATAATAAAAGTGATAACAAAATGCTCTTATTAGTAATTTTCATGACTTGCAGGCTATATATGACTAAGGAAGGCTAGGGAGTACTTTTGGAGTCAAAAATTGAAGAAAGAGAGGTCATCCGTGAAATATCCCAAGTGAACCACGCAAAAACAGGCTGAAGAATCAGAGAAATGATTCTGCCGCGGTTCCACCGCGACCGCGGCAGAACCGCGATGAAGACTGCTCGCGGACAGAATGAGATTCAGAGGAGCTGTTTGGCCGCGGTTCCACCGCGACCACGGCAGAACCGCGGCAGGCACGAGAAAGTTCAGGGACTAAAGTGCAAAACACAGGATTTTTAGCCCAAAACCCTATTTTAAACACTAGACTTCGCCCAAGAGAAGCATGTATTGTTTTGGAGGGTATTTTTGGCAAGAAGAACAAGTGTGAGAGATCACCCAAAACATCTTGGTTTCTTCTCTCTTTATTTTTCTTGCAAGTTTTATGATGAATATTGTTTTAGTTTATTTACCCATAGTTATGAGTAGCTAAATCCTTTGTCTAAGGTTTTGATGGAACCTATTGGGGGATGAACTTCTTGTTTATGTGAATACAAATTGCTAGTTTCAATCTTTATTTGTTCAACTATGTTCTTGTTGTAGTTAATTGACAGGATCCTCAATTAGTTGTGCCTATTTAGTGTGCATAACTCGGGAGAGAGTGCATATTTAGGTTATTGTTGAACAACACTACTCCCAAAGTATAAGAGGGATCTATAACTGCGGGTTTAAAGGCGGGATTAGGGATAACGAAGCTTTGAGTGCAATCTGAAGTGAACTGTGTTAATTAAAGCTATCTAGTGTATCTCGGGAGAGTGCATTGAGTATATTACTGTGATTACTCGGGAGAGATTTGCGGTAAGATGAGCATTTATGATTGATAGAGGTGTGTTGGTAAATTTGTATGAAGCATAAACATAAGGGATTCCATCATTAGGGGAAGTCATTACCTTAGCATTTTCTCATTATTGTTTACAACCTTAGCATTTTAGTTTACAACTTGTTATTTACTTGCAATCTTAGTTAGTAAAGAAACCATTGATGGTGATTCAAACGCTTGGGGAAGTTGGTTCTCAAGAGTTTAGTAGTTCTAAAGATTGTGATTGATAGGTTAATTCTCTGTGGATTCGACTCTGGGCAGAATACTCAGGTTATATTTGCAACATTCGCATTGTCCTTTTTATAAGGCATAGTTGGGCGTGATCAAATTTTGGCGCCGTTGCCGGGGAGTTAACGGAATTATCAATTACCATTGATAGAAATACAAAAAAATTCTTAGTATAGTCAGTTTTCTCTACACCAAGATTTGATTGAAAATTTTGATGGTTGTTGACGTGGTTGCACAGGTGTATGCCTAGAAACTCTACGAGGACTGCAGAAGTACTTGAAGGACTCTCAGACCCCGAGAAAACATTACGGATATTGAACCGTGCCAACAAAAGACTTCAACAACCTCATCAAACACACAACCTCGAAATTGACATGGGTGATGTAGACAACGTCAACGGAAACGTTAGAGATTGGGCACCTCCTGTGCCTGAGGCTGCACTATATGACTGCGCACAACCCACAGCTAACAATCTGGCCACTGCCATTGTTGTGCCCGCGATATAAGCTGAATCGTTCCAGATCATGAACAACATGCTGCACTTGCTGCAAAATAAGGGATTATTTTCTGGGACACTAGCCGAAGATCCTCAGCAGCACTTGAAGAACTTCTTGTCGATTTGCAAAACTCAAAGGCAACCCAACGTAACTCCGGAAGCAATCAGACTGTTATTATTTCCATTATCGGTGACAGGAGCTGCTCAGGGCTGGTTAAACTCACTCCCCATAAACTCTATAGAAACTTGGGATGAGTTAGTCAAGCAATTTCACATCAAGTTCCACCCGCCTAACAAAATAGTTCAACAAATTGATGAGATCGTGAGCTTTAAACAGAAACCAATGGAGACACTGCATGAGACATGGAGCCGGTTTAAAGGAATGTTGGTTATATGTCCACACCATGGTATTCCGGATCAGATGTTGGGACAACGGTTTTACATGGGACTGTCAGATAGCATGAAGAACATTGTAGATGCCTCAGCTGGTGGGGCATTTTTGAGCAAAACTTGGAGAGAAGGTCAGAGTCTGCTTGACAAAATGGCTCAAAATTCGGGGTGGACGACGAGGAATGCACCTATCACTCCAGTGGTACACTCAGTGCCTTTTGACCCATCAAATTCCATGGCTGAAAATGTGGCGACCCTTTTGACACAGATGAGCATACTCACCAAAAAGGTGGAGGAATCGGGGCAGAAACAGCAAGTGCACATTGTAGATACCACCAATGGGGGCTTGTGCACATCTTGCATTAGTCAGCCAATTGGTAATCCGTGGAATGCTGAACATAATCATCATCATCAGCACCCTGAGGACATGAACTATGTGTCAAACTATGGAGGCCAGAGACAGGGCAATCAAAACTGGGGTCAGCAAACTCAGCAGCTATACAAATCACCTCAGCCACAGTACAACGCTGGAAACATGAGAGGTATGAGACCCCCCAACAATATGGCACTTTATCCAAGGTCACAGGGGTACAACAATCAACGGCAAGGGTATCTCCCACCTCAGCAACAGCATGGTGGAAGGCAAGAAGATGGGTTCACAAGACTTGAAGCAATGATGCAGCAGGTGATTAGGTCGAATGCAAAAATAAATGAAAGAGTAGATGCACATGACGCAATAATCAAAAATATTGAAGTGCAATTGGGCCAAATTTCAATGTCTCTGAACAATCGTCCTCAGGGGACATTACTTGCAGATACCCAAATCAATCCTAAAGATCAGGGCTCGAAGCAGCTGATGGCGGTAAGTCTCTGTAATGGCAGGGATCTTGATGTAGAGCAGGAGAGAGATCGTGACAATATACAGGCTGAGACACTCATTCAGGTACCCATTGAGCTAGATGATTCCACAAGGCTGACAGATGTGACAATCCAGCCTGCTCAGGAAGAAAAGAATACTCAGCAGGAGACCGAGAAAGTTGCTGAAGCAGTTGAAGAGCCGGTAGTAGAGATAGTAGCTGAGAAAGAAAAGTCCCAAGAGATTGGGAAGAAAAGACCTCCTGCTCCATTTCCACAGAGGTTGGCCAAGAATCAAAAGGAGGAGCAGTACAAAAAGTTCTTTGAGATGCTCAAGCAAATTCAGGTTAATATTCCATTGATTGAAGTTTTAAAGGAGATGCCTGGATACGCAAAAATGATGAAAGATTTAATGTCCCGGAAATTTGACTTCCAAGACTTGGCCACGGTGACACTTACTCAGACGTGCAGTGTAGTGGTAACTAGACCTGTTGCTGAAAAGCTCTCTGATCTAGGGAGTTTTACTATTCCATGCACTATTGGAAACTATGCTTTTGCGAAAGCACTCTGTGATTTAGGGGCCAGCATTAATCTTATGCCCCTGGTCATTTACAAAAGGTTGGGCATTGGGAGAGCTAGACCCACCTCTATGTTGTTGCATCTGGCTGACAGGACTGTGAAGCGTCCATTTGGGATCCTTGATGATGTACTTATTCAGGTGGGGAAATTCGTGTTCCCTGCAGATTTTGTGATATTGGATTGCAAAGTGGATGAAGAAATTCCTATCATCTTAGGAAGACCATTCTTGGCCACAGGGAGAGCTCTTATTGATTGTGAGACCGGGGAACTTAAGATGAGGCTCAATGACGAAGAGATTATATTCAATGTGCAGAAATCTATGAGGCGACCAAGTGAGTTCGCCAATTGCTCTCTTATTGATGTCATGGATGTAATCGTACAGTCTGATGATGAAGTGTTGACGGTTAAGGATACCCTCCTGCATGTTTGACGAATTTGGAGGAAGTGAATGGTGAGGACTTGGCGGAATGGGTGTGGGCACTGGAAGGTAGAGGGTCTTGGGAAAGAAATCTAGAGTTTGAGCCCCTACACTTAGAAAAGAGGAAGACTCCTCCAGCTAAGTCATCCATTGAAGAACCGCCGAAGCTGGAACTAAAGCCATTGCCAGCCCACCTCAGTATGAATTTCTGGGACATGACTCCACTTTACCTGTTATTATCTCATCTGGTTTGTTAGATGTGCAGGTCCAATAGCTTCTACAGGTATTAAAGGAGTGCAAAACTGCCATTGGGTGGACCATGGCAGACATCAAGGGGATCAGCCCCGCTTACTGCATGCATAAGATTCTGCTGGAAGAGGGGCACAAACCTTCCAGGGAACATCAGAGGAGGCTGAACCCAAATATGAAGGAAGTGGTGAAGAAGGAGGTGATAAAGTGGTTAGATGCGGGAATTATTTTCCCAATCTCTGACAGCAGCTGGGTTAGCCCAGTTCAATGTGTGCCTAAGAAGGGTGGCATGACGGTTGTGAAGAATGACAACAATGAACTAATCTCAACGAGAACCGTCACAGGCTGGAGAATTTGCATGGATTATCGAAAGTTGAATCTAGCCACCCGGAAAGACCACTTCCCACTTCCCTTCATCGATCAGATGCTGGATAGATTGGCAGGGAGGTCACACTTTTGTTTTCTGGATGGGTACTCAGGGTACAATCAGATTTCCATTGCACCTGAGGACCGAGAGAAGACCTCCTTCACATGCCCTTATGGCATTTATGCCTTTAGGAGGATGCCCTTTGGCCTATGCAATGCACCCGCCACATTCCAATGGCGCATGATGGCCATATTCACTGACATGGTTGAGGATATAATGGAGGTGTTCATGGATGACTTTTCAGTGGTGGGAAGTTCATTTGATGAGTGCCTGGTGAATCTGACGCGTGTGCTGAAACGGTGCATCGAGACTAATCTGGTGCTGAACTGGGAGAAGTGCCATTTCATGGTACAAGAAGGCATAGTCTTGGGGCACCGGGTGTTAAGCAAGGGAATAGAAGTAGATCGAGCAAAGGTTGATGTAATAGCAAAGCTGCCTCCACCAACTTCGGTCAAAGCAATCAGAAGTTTTCTTGGACATGTCGGTTTCTATCGGCGGTTCATAAAAGACTTCTCCAAAATCACCAAACCTCTCTGTAAGTTATTAGAGAAAGATTACCCGTTTGTATTTTCTGATGATTGCAGGGTAGCGTTTGAGGAGTTAAAGCAGAGGCTGGTCACAACACCCATCATTGTTGCCCCCAACTGGGAGCAACCATTCGAACTAATGTGTAACGCTAGTGACTACGCAGTGGGGGCAGTGCTAGGCTAGCGGAAGGACAAATTGATGCACCCAATCTACTATGCCAACAGAAAGCTGAGTGGAGCCCAGTTGAACTATACGGTGACTGAAAAGGAGATGCTAGTTGTGGTGTTCGCATTCGACAAGTTCCGATCCTACCTGATAGGATCAAAGGTAATCGTCTACACTGACCATGCTGCCATCAGGTATTTAATAGAAAAGAAAGACTCTAAGCCACACCTAATTCGTTGGGTGTTGCTGCTGCAAGAGTTCGATCTTGAAATACGTAATCACAAGGGCACTGAGAATCAAGTCGCTGATCACTTATCACAACTTGAGGGAGCTGAAAATGCAATTGAAGTTGAGGAAATTCTGGAAACTTTTCCGGACAAGCAACTGCTCGCCACCACTCATCAGGAAGCGCCATGGTATGCAGACTTGGCCAATTACCTGGCCAGTGGTATAGTTCCTCACGACCTTTCATCGGTCCAGAGGAAACGATTTTTTCGTGAAAGCCGCTTGTACTATTGGGATGAGCCTTATCTCTTTCGAATATGCCTGGATAATATGATCCGGAGATGCGTCTCCGAGATAGAACAATCTTCTATTTTGCAGGCTTGTCATGCATCGACTTATGGTGGACACTTTGGAGGGATCAGGACAGCAGCAAAGGTGCTAGAAGCCGGATTTTTCTGGCCAACTGTGTTTAAAGATGCTCACTCATGGGTGAAGGGTTGTAATGAATGTCAATGCACCGGGAACATTTCCCGACGCCACGAGATGCCCATGAACCCAATTCAGGAGATAGAAGTGTTCGACGTCTGGGGGATTGATTTCATGGGTCCCTTCGTCAGCTCCTATGGCAATAAGTACATCCTTGTTGCTGTAGACTATGTGTCCAAGTGGGTGGAAGCTGTAGCATTGCCCACCAATAATGCGAAAGTGGTGGTGGGTTTCTAAAGAAGAACATATTCACCCGCTTTGGGACACCACGTGCGATTATCAGTGACGGAGGCACTCACTTCTGCAATAGAGCCTTCGAGAAGTTGCTTATAAAATACGATGTGCGCCACAAGGTGGCTACTCCATACCACCCGCAGACTAGTGGACAGGTTGAGGTATCCAACAGGGAAATCAAGAGTGTGTTAACGAAAACTGTGAATGCCACAAGAACTGATTGGGCAAGGAAGCTAGATGATGCACTCTGGGCCTACAGAACAACTTTCAAGACACCAATTGGTATGTCACCATACAAGTTAGTGTTTGGGAAGGCCTGTCACCTACTTGTAGAACTCGAGCATAAAGCGTAGTGGGCACTGAAACAATTAAACTTAGACATGGAAGTTGCGGGCACATCAAGAGTCACAGAATTGCATGAGCTCGAGGAGTTCAAGTATCTTGCTTTTGCGAGCACAAGGTTGTACAAAGAGAGAATGAAGAGGCTACACGATCAGAACATTGTTGAGCGAAATTTCAAACCTGGGGACATGGTATTGCTATACAACTCAAGACTGAGGTTGTTCCCGGGTAAGCTGAAGTCACGATGGTCTGAACCATTTCGAGTAGTTGAAGTTTTCCAGTCAGGAGCGGTTGACGTTGCCACTGACAATGACTCTCGTACATTTAGAGTCAATGGTCAGAGATTGAAGTTGTATGTGGGTATGAGCGAGCCCAAGGAAGGGTCTGAACTATAGTTGACTGAACCACGGAGGTCGAGCGAGCCTTAACTACACTCATCTAAGTCGTGCCGCGACGTTACATCAGGCGCTGCATGGGAGGCAACCCATGAAATTGTTGTAAGTGTAACTCTTCTTAAAAAAAATAAAAAAAAAAGCATCAGAATCAGAGATGGGCTCAGACCGCGGTTCCACCGTGACCGCGGTCAAACCGAGGTCCTGACCCTTCTCTGAACATGGCTTACCGTGGTCCTACCGCGACCACGGCAGAACCGCGGCAGACGCAGACGGGGTCCAGGTAAGTTTGTTTTAATTTGTTTTTTTTCTTTCTTTTTCTCTCTTTCTTTTCCCCTTTATCCAAAAACCCCCCCACCTACCACTAAACCCTCCCCCACCCGCCCAGAACCACCAAACCCCCCCCCCCCCCCCCACTCCTTTCTCTCTAATTTCTCTCTAACTTCTCTCTATCTTCTCTCTTCTCCTCTCATCTTCACAAAACTTCATTATCATCCTCACCTCCTTTCCACCTTCACCACCCACTTCCCCTCAACCAAACAAGTAAGTTTCTCTTTCTCTCTCTCTCTATTTCATCTTCTAACTTAGTGTAAATTTGGTCTAAACTTATTTAGTTAAACCCTAGGTAGGAATAGTGTAGATTTCCTTTCAATTTTTGCTTCTTCTTTTTTTTATTGTTGTATTTGCTTCTTGTGGATTTATTTGGTGCTAAAATATTTGGGTCTTTCTTCTACTTCAATTGTGGGGGTTGTTTAGATGCTTTGGAGGCTTAGAAATAATTTTGCGGTGTAGCTTGGTGGTGGGACCTTTTTGGCCGGAAATTTGGGGCTTGTGGTGCTATTTTGAGGCATTTTGTGCCTACCCTAGGTTGTGGTGGTATTGTATTTGGTAAATGGTGGTGTTATTATTAACGTGACTCACTTGAGGGAGTAAGTGTGGGGTGTTGTATGCTTGTGGGGCCATTGTGGAGATTGTAACTTAGAACACATCACGAGTTGAGGGTTTGGCATAGTGTCTAAATGGAATAAATGGGAGATATTATTTGGTGCCATCGGGTGGTGAAGTCTGAGTAACCATCCGGCTGGCACATGTAGGATATATTTTATGGTTCTTCTATATTCTTTGCAGGTCATATGGCTCGTAAGAAGCAAAAGAGATCGGCAGGCACGTCCCAACAGCCTACTTATGATGCTTCTAGGTTCGAATCCGAAGTGGAAGATGACGACTTTCATGCCAAGGCCTCAAAGAGCTTCATCCCTGAAATACCGATTGACAGGGCAGCCCTCCGTGCAGAAAAGGAAGAGATGTATGCGGAAATCTGGCGGAGGGAAATGGAGTTCTTATTTGATGAACCTGAAACGGTGAACAGGATGCTTGTCCGAGAGTTCTACGCGAACTGCCCAGCTCATATGTTGCGGGAGGTGACTGTGCGAGGCACATGGGTAGATGCCTCAATTGAAACTATTCGATAGGTATTGCGGCTGCCCCGGTTTACTGGTGACGTCGACTATTACCAGGACACCCAGGTGTCACTTGGGATACTATGACTGATGTACTCTGCGCAGGGGGGCAACCAATCTGGATACGTGACCACATCACCCTGAACTCCAATTCGTTCACCCATTTGGCTAAGTGTTGGCTCACTGTCATTTGCAGTCGGTTCTTTCCCTCAAGCAATAAGACTGATGTGAACTTCCAAAGAGCCCTTTTGACGTGGTGCTTCGTCACAAAGAAAGATTTTGATGCGGCAAGGCTTATTGGTGACGAGATGACCACACGGTCCCCCGCTGAAGTCAAAAGAATTCTACTTTCCCTCCCTGGTGACTACATTGTGCCTGCAGAAGAATGTCCCCACAAATCCTGCTGATGGAGAGTTGCCCCCTAAAGCAACCTTTAAAGCTTCGAGCATCAGAGTGGGCAGGGGGCATACACCACTATTGAGATCGATGATGAGGATGATGACCCGGTTCCCATGGCACCATCCAGGAGATCCTATGACAGTGTCGGACCCTCTCGGCGCCCACATGCTGGGGCTAGCTTATCCAAATCACAGTCCACCCATCCTATGTTGCGTTCTATGAAGGAAGAGGTCATCGATCTTCGCACCTCGGTGGAGGGCCTACACACGCGTATGGATGCCATGTCTCAGTGGCAGGCCAGGTCTGAGAGCCGGTTCATGTCCTGGTTCCGTGCTTTGGGGAGGGCTTGCCATGTGGACCCCAACACAGTCTCCAACTCTGATTGAGTCTCAGGGAAGTCTTCTTACCCTTCTACTCTTTACCTTCTTGATATGACATGGGGACATGCCATGACTTTAAGTGTGGGGTGGGAGACTTGCTTTAGTGATATGTGTACTGTACATAGACATTGTGTGTGTTGTAGCATGAAATTGATGTTGTTGTATACAATTGACTGTACTTATATGAGGAGTCTGACTTGGCCCAACGACGGACACTTGTCGACGGGTCTCTTGAGGGTCCAAATTGGATATATAAAAACAAAAAAAAACAAAGGTAGAGGACTCTTCCTGAGGACGGACCACTTGGACAAGTACTCTTGAGGGAAGTAGTCCATGAAGATTTTTTTTTCTTTTTATTTATTTTTTTTCCTTTTTAGGTAGTGTAGTAAGTCCCCCTTGGTTTTTCTTTTGGCCACGGTTCTTTTCCAAGGGTTTTTCTTGAACCGGGTTAGGTAGATTTTCCTTTTGTAGTTAGGACTAAGATAGGTAAAGGCTAGAATGCTACCCTGGATGTCCACACCTACAAACAACTAAAATGAACTTAAGAGTGTGACGTCTAGGCTCAGTTGTGGACTTGTAAATCTATGCCTTAATTTTTCACATCTTGCTTTGCTTGAACGCTCGTGTGAGTGTGTTGATAAACTAAATCAGAACGAGTTACATGCTAAGTGTGTGTGAGATTTTACTTGCATTCTGTGCTTGCATGTGATACCTAGAACTTGCCCTGTGTGTTTGCAAAGCGAAATAGAAGTTGTTTGGTTTTAGAGATGATTGAGGCATTTCTTTGTGTAAGCCTATATATAATGGTGAATCCACCTGTCTATATTGCCATAGTTAACCCTTTTGAGCCTGAAGCCTGTTCTTTGATAACCCTATAATGACCTATATCCCTGTATTTGAATAGCTGATTGTTTGAACCTATACCTCCGAGAAGCACTTGAATCACTAAGGAACATACAAAAGTCAAAGTGTGGGGTGGTAGGGAGTTAGCGAAAAAAGGGGAATCAGGAATGAATCATTTGAATAGTGCACTGGCATTTAAAAAAAACAAGAAGCCAGTTGCACCTAAAGAAAAGTATGGGTCACCTGTGAAACAAAAATGTAGAGGAATGATTAGGCTGAGCAGGGAAATTGAGATAAAAGGAAGTGTGTATTAAAAGTCCTTAAGGAGGTTAGTTACTACATCCAAATGTATCCTACCCGGCCCTTAGCCTACATTACAACCAAATAAAGACCTCTTGATCTTTGACTAAAACAGCTCGATTAGTAGAGTACTACACTATGGGCAAGCTTATGGTGTGTCTGTGTGGCATGTGAATGTTCTTTGCTGAGAGTGAGTGAATTTTTTCTATCTTCGGTTCCTTGTGTTTGAATTTTATGTGTGTGGAATTTCTCTCAGACTTTTGATGTGAGGGAATGTGACTCGGGAAAGAAAAGTAAGTCTTCACCTCTGTTAGAGTAACTAGAGTGAGCGCAAGTGTGTCATGGCAGTAGAGTCTGCATCTGAGGTATGACCGGCACATTGCTTAGGTTGTTCCGTCAAAAAGGCGGGTGTGATATACTTGGGGTAATGCATCAAACGGTTAGGCTTAGAAGTATGGTTTAGCTTGCTCGAGGACGAACAAAGGTTTAAGTGTGGGGTGTTGATAATAGGTGAATTTAACTATATTCAGGCCCTAAATAACTGCCTTCTTGCATAGTTTTGATAATAAAAGTGATAACAAAATGCTCTTATTAGTGCTTTTCATGACTTGCAGGTTATATATGACTAAGGAAGGCTAGGGAGTACTTTTGGAGTCAAAAATTGAAGAAAGAGAGGCCATCCGTGAAATATCCCAAGTGAAGCACGCAAAAACAGGCTGAAGAATCAGAGAAATGATTCTGCCGCGGTTCCACCGCGACCGCGGCTGAACCGCGGTGAAGACTGCTCACGGACAGAAGGAGATTCAGAGGAGCTGTTTGGCCGCGGTTCCACCGCGACCACGGCAGAACCGCGGCAGGCGCGAGAAAGTTCAGGGACTAAAGTGCAAAACACGGGATTTTTAGCCCAAAACCCTATTTTAAACACTAGACTTCGCCCAAGAGACGCATGTATTGTTTTGGAGAGTATTTTTGGCAAGAAGAACAAGTGTGAGAGATCACCCAAAACATCTTGGTTTCTTCTTCTCTTTATTTTTCTTGCAAGTTTTATGATGAATATTGTTTTAGTTTATTTACCCATAGTTATGAGTAGCTAAATCCTTTGTCTAAGGTTTTGATGGAACCTATTGGGGGATGAGCTTCTTGTTTATGTGAATATAAATTGCTAGTTTCAATCTTTATTTGTTCAACTATGTTCTTGTTGTAGTTAATTGACAGGATCCTCAATTAGTTGTGCCTATTTAGTGTGCATAACTCGGGAAAGAGTGAATATTTAGGTTATTGTTGAACAACACTACTCCCAAAGTATAAGAGGGATCTATAACTGCGGGTTTAAAGGCGGGATTAGGGATAACAAAGCCTTGAGTGCAATCTGAAGTGAACTGTGTTAATTAAAGCTAGCTAGTGTAACTCGGGATAGTGCATTGAGTATATTACTGTGATTACTCGGGAGAGATTTGCGGTAAGATGAGCGTTCATGATTGATAGAGGTGTGTTGGTAAATTTGTATGAAGCATAAACAGAAGGGATTCCATCATTAGGGGAAATCATTACCTTAGCATTTTCTCATTATTGTTTACAACCTTAGCATTTTAGTTTACAGCTTGTTATTTACTTGCAATCTTAGTTAGTAAAGAAACCATCGACGGTGATTCAAACGTCTGGGGAAGTTGGTTCTCAAGAGTTTAGTTGTTCTAAAGATTGTGATTGATAGGTTAATTCTCTGTGGATTCGACTCTGGGCAGAATACTCAGGTTATATTTGCAACGTCCGCATTGTTCTTTTTATAAGGCATAGTTGGGCGTGATCAACCCCACACAAAGAAATTTGAAAAGTGGCAAGTCTTTGAGGCATGTAGAAGCGTAGTCCCCTTCTCCGTACTAATCATCTTATCACAATTTAAGAATGATAAAGTGGCATTTTTGAACTATTTCCAAGTTCAATCCGTAGCCATTTTCAACCATAATACTTAGCATAAATTGTTGAAAAATATATTTCTCGGGAAATATGGTTGATAGAAAGAAAGAAAATGAACCAAGGAAGTTTGAAAAGTAGTAAGGCTTTGAGGCGTGTAGAACACTATCTTTTGAGAATTATTTGGCCCTGGTCATGCTTTGCTATCGAGTTAAATGGCAAGTATTCTCCCAAGATACAACAAAGCCTAATGAATTCTACAACTAGCAACGTTGAAGAATTCTCTGATACTCATTCTAATTTTGGAAATTCACTTTGTAGATAGGAAATTTACAGCCAAATCTCTCGTTCAATGAACTAAGTTGGATAATTCCCGGTCAACTTTGTAGAATGATCAGATTTATGTAAATTCATCTATGTTGTTAATAATGATATTTACCTTTATAGAATGATCAATACATACTTATTTGAAACAACTACTAAAAGTTACATCTGTTTCAACCTTGGTGCACCTCCTACTGTATTTGCAGGTACGTTGTCTCAAGTGGAAAGAAGAGAAATTCTACATGGAGAATAAGAGACCTTGACCCCTAAGCTGACTTTAGATTTTTGCTTCTCATCGTGCATTATTTATTTATTTATGAAATTTGGTGCTTCTGCTACCAGTAGAACATGCAGGAATGTTGCTGACCTCGACCAAAGTTAAGTATGAAAATCTAGTATTTTCTGCATAGATATGCAAATCTTGATGATATGTACTAAAATTATGGTCTCAGGTCAGTGAGCATCACCTGACAACGTGACTTACATAGAGTATTGGTGCATATATACCTAAGAATTACCTTAAAACTCGAACACAACTGTTCCGAAATTAACTTTTTAGAAAACAAGTTAGTGAATAAATGCAGCAACCATGATATCATATAAGCTTCAGAACAAGTGGCTTCTCTGTGTAACATGACTTGCATATACTTAAGGAAGTGTAGATCGATGTAAGTGTTGAATTCATCGAGCAGAGAATGTAGCATAATCATCCAAGTAATAAGAAAATTTGACAAACATAAGAAGAAACGGAGACTTCGTGTGAAGAGGAAGCACATGAAAAGAGTAGATCATACGATTTGGCATATAATTGAGGGAGTGGATTATACATATGACTTCATATAGAAAAATACTAGGAGATACAACATTATATGAAAACTGATGAACACTCTGAAGACTATTCACTTTAGCTCTTAGGATAGGTTTACAAATGCAGGGAATCCATGATAGCTCTTAAAAAGGTATCCAGATAAACAGTATAGGCATATGAAGGATATCGAAAAACTGAACCTGCTTGTTACCGCATCAATCCTTTCTCTCAGGTTTTGTATGAGAATCGGTAAAGAGCTCGCATGGCTAATTCAGCTCTTATTTTCTTTAGCTGCACAACCACATCTCTCATGTTTATTCTGTCCTCTGGTAACTCTTCCAAACATAAGAATGCCACATGAATGATCGAAACCAACACCTGTTTGATTCCGCTTTGATCAAAGCCAATCTCATTGACGAGGTCTGCTTCTAGAATGTCAATTACAGCATCAGGAAATGAGAGAGATACCCATTTATGCAAGCTTAAGTCTCCTCCAAACATGTCATCTGTAGGCTTCTTTCTTGTGAATGTCTCAAGCAACAAAATCCCAAAGCTATAAACATCACTTCTTGTGGATATTTGCCCATCTAAACCATATTCTGTTGCAATAAACTCCCAATCAAACTATGCACACATATATATACCATGAAAAAATAATTGGAAATTGTTCTAGCCATGGCACTTGCAACGAAAAAATTGAGTTTTTTGGGAGTCAAAATGTACTACAAAATATTGCAAAATGCCACTGTCATAAAGTAAAAGTTTCTTGACTATGTGAAATTCCCAATGCAAAATCAATTATGACAGAGGGGATGAAAATCAAAGTTATGGTAGATATAAAGGAAAAAAGAAACCAGCATAGGACATCTGCAGTTCAAGACATTGTCACACCTCCTTTTTGCGCGCCCGCCCCGAAGGGTAAAATGCGCGATGGGAGTTTTTCCAATTTAAGTGACAATATTCGAAATGGGATTATTTATTTAATTCAGAGTCGCCACTTGGGAAAGGTTTGGCTTTTGGTGTCCCAAGTCACCGGTTTATCTTGAATCCCAAATCGAGGAAATTTTCGACTTTTCCAAATGAAGTTTGCGAACCAGAAATTCTAAGTAAGGAATTCTATTGACCCGAGGGAAGGTGTTAGGCACCCTCGAATCCCGTGGTTCTAGCACGGTCGCTTAAATTGTTATAATGGCTAAATATCTGATTTAAATACATGTTGTGACTTATGTGCTTTTATTAAGTTTAAACCGCTTTCATTATTACCATTTTTATAGAATTGCAATGTCGTGAAAATGCATCTTGAATCACGTCGCAATCAATGCACCCGTAGTTGTTAACACATCTTGACTCCGTTGAGATTTGGATTTGGGTCACATCAATGTACACCCGAATTTAAGAATGTAATTTAATTAAGTCGCACCTAAAGAGCCTAACGCGTTATTATCTTTGGGGAAGGAGTGAACTTTTCTAGACGGTCCATCCCAAACCTATGTGTTTATTATGATCAATTATTGAGGGCCTCGCAATGTGTATCTTTGTTTGACGAGGCTCGTCTCATTACTTTTTTTAAAAAAAAAAAGGACGTCCTAAAGTGACTACATTTCTATTATGTTCGTCTCTAATAAAAGAAAGAAAAATGTATGTTGATTAAATGGCCTGCTTAACTAATCCTGGCCTCTTATTAATAATCTGATTGATTATTTACAAAAATGAAGGATATTAGACTTCATGGAACATACTTTATTTTTGATGAAAATTACATACAATATTGGTGAAACGCTACAACTACTACAAACGCTCCTTGAATTAAATTTAACTCATTTAAAACAGGATTAATCAAGACCACTTACTAAAGGATGCTACTAATGATATTTGAAACTCGTCCTATGAACTGCCTAAAGAAGTAGAAACTCGAGAATCTAGAATGGTATTGTATTTTTTGCGAAATTAAAGAGAAATGTCCACCTTACATAAAAAATGCTAAAAAAATGAATTAATAATTATACTAAATGATAGCGCATTTCATAAATTATACGGCTATATCATGTGTACTGCTAAACCAACCATATCGCAATATTAGACCAGAATAGTTTCAATTGAGTACAAACTTACTAATGTTTTTCTATTAGGCTACAGATTAAAGAATTTATACAACTTTGACAATATTTGCAAAGCTGTAAACAAAGCAACAGACTATTAAAAATTCTTCAGATATTTCAATTCATGCCTTTCATGGTTACATCAGTAGGAAATGTGTACCTGGATGTTGAATATAATAGAAGAAGAGGAGAAATAAGTGGAGTAACAATGGCGACAGAAACAGCAGCAGTAACAACAGATAACAATAGAACAAATCCCAGTGCAAGATGCAACTATAGACGATGGAACAAGCAGTAACAAAATAAAAGCAGCAAACAGTGCAGTAGAAACAAGGCTCCAAGACAGACCAAATCCAGGAGAACAACCAATGCAAACCAACCAATAACTTAGTTGAGACTTGGAAGAAATCAGAATTGATTGAACAGGTTGAACAAATGAAAACCAAATAACAGTAGGAAGAAACAGTTTCTGATTTTTGTATATTTTTCTCTCTTGTTTATGTGTCTGTATACGCCTCTCTGCCTTTCCTCAACGATGTTTTCCTCTCCTTTCAAAATCCAGTATCAATTTTCAGTCTCCAAATCTGTCTGTGCTTTTTCTTTTTTAAAATTCAGTCTCTCCCCCTCTTTCAGTCTGAGTTCTCTCCTTTTATAGCCTAACTTCAGCCCCTTTTAGTTTGTTAAACATATCAGAAACCCCTTCCTTTCTTGCTGTTTTTCCACTCAACATTAAAATATGAAAACCTCCCATGAGATTCTTGACAGCCCTTTTAATTGGCTTATTAAACTAAAAGCAGACATGGGCAGCAAGAACATAATCTGACAGCATATGATGTCAAACTATTTTAATCTTAACAAAGGCCTTTATGCACATGTTGTGCACAAGTGCACATGCCCCCCAATTCAGACTGCAGTTACAGACCAAAACCCTTAAATTTCTGATTCAAGTACAACAACTATAAGTAGTTAAACTCAATTCCTAATTTGATTTAAGTAGGATTTCAACAAAAAAACCAATCAAATTATTATCATTCAAAGCTTTGAACTTATTGACGATGTGTATCGAAACCCTAATGCTGATTGAAGGAAAGAGTTCAGTTTAGGATTTAAAACCCTAATGCTGATTGAAGGAAAAAGTTCAGTTTAGGGTTTAAAACCTTAATGCTGACTAAAGGGAAGAGTTCAGTTTAGGGTTTAAAACCCTAATGCTGACTAAATGGAAAGAGTTCAGTTTAGGGTTTAAAACCCTAATGCTGACTGAAGGAAAAAGTTCAGTTTAGGGTTTAAAACCCTAATGCTGACTGGCTGGGGACAAAGTTCGAGGATACTAACTGACCTCTTTTTTTGAATTTTCTTGTTTTAGTAGAAGATAAAAGGGAATCTCTTGGAAACTTACCTTTCGAGTGAATTCCTTATTGCCAAACTGTTTCTTGTACTCATGTACCTTCTTCTTTGGGTGACACCTGCTTCTTGCACGGTTGTCTTGGATTATGCCTGTTTCAACTTCTCAAACAAAGAATAATTGTTAGTTCGGAAATGGCGGTTGGTTCGGTGACCTTGATTGTTCCCACTGCTCAGGCTTGTATTTCCAGATTCTGGGATGATTTGCCTCGTAAGGCTCTTTATGGTCCCGTTTTGCTCGGGGATTTTATTGGGGATACTCTGTGGGGATTTGTACAAGGCGGTCTTGCCGGGGATTTGTTGCAAAGCGGACTTGCCGGGATTTGTTGGGAAAGCTCGCTGGGGAATTTTACAAAAGTATGGCGCTGTGGGGGATTTGTACAAAGGGAAGTTCTGTGGGGATTTGTACAACAGAAATAAGTTCTGCGGGGGTTTGTACAAGGCGGACTTGCTGGGGAAATTTCTCTCCCTTTTTTTTTTTAAATGTAGTCGAACATCATGATTCATCAGGTTCGGACAAACATATCAACGAAACGGGGCATTTCCTTCGCGAAACGGAATTTCGTGAAACCAAACCTGCCACCTGTCCTTTCCGGTATATCTGAAAACTTAGGGTTAAAAATGAAAGGGATTTGAAGAAAAGCAAAGAAAGGAGAAAGCAAACTTCAAAAAAAAAAAGTGTCCCTTTCGGGACGAAAAGACTTATCTGAGGAAAACAATGCTGACTTTAAATGGACATGACATGCTCTTTGGACTGGACGTCTGACCTTCAATGAACTTGCATTCCCTCCCAAACCAAAATGGGTTTGTGTTTCAAACCGGTGGAACTTTGCCGAGACTTCCTGGGGTGAAGTCATCTTTTCGGCCAACAGTGCCCTTTGCGGGTTTTCGCTAGTTGACCTCTCTCGTTTCCCTCTTTGCTATCGCTTGATAGCACTCTTTACGAGTTTTTACTACACAAGCTCTCTCTTTTTGATTTTTCTACTCCCGTCGCCTCGTGGTGCCCGGAGGTTTTCACCGACGAGACTCTCTCATTTTATTTCTCTCAATTTATAGGGTACCGGTCTCCATTCGTGACGCTTTTTGGCTTCCCGTTACCTTTGGTAATTGATCTGAAAGGCTTGTGCTTGGCAAAGAAAAGTAGATGATACTAGCTTCTAAACCGCTTGACATGCCTCGGTTTCAATTTCAAGGTAAATGGGATTTTATTGTTGGTGTGACTGAACCTCAGGGAGAGGCTGCCTACGTATCCTTTCGGAATCAAGTCAGACGTAGTTCAGGCCTCAATCAATGTTTTGTTTTGTTTGTTTTTTTTTCTTTTTTTTTTTTGTAACCGGCTCAAAGGCTTGTAGAGAGAGTTGATAGTGGGAATAAAACCTTCAGCATTTCAAATGTGTCAGGATCGCTGGGGCATCACTCAGACATAGTATCTTTTTACTGCGTCCGCATTCACTGCTATTTCGGGATCATTTCCTTCAATGTCACCTAGGTACAATGCTCCTCTTGGAAATATCTTCCTGATGATGTATGGGCCTTTCCAGTTTGGAGCAAATTTCCCTTTTGCTTCCTGGTGATGTGGCAGAATGCGCCTCAGTACCAGTTGACCTACTTCGAAATTCCTAGGTCTGACTTTCTTGTTGTAAGCACGGGCCATTCTTCATTGGTACAACTGTCCGTGACAAACCGCGGCCATTCGTTTCTTATCAATCAAAGTCAACTGCTCCAATCGAGTCTTAATCCATTCGCTGTCCTCGATTTCTGCTTCAACAATGGTTCGAAGCGAAGGGATTTCTACTTCCGCTGGTATCACAGCCTCGGTCCCATAAACCAAAAGATAAGGAGTTGCTCCTACTGACGTGCGTACCGTAGTGCGATACCCCAACAATGCAAATGGTAACTGCTCATGCCACTGTCGGGAACTCTGGATCGTTTTTCTCAAAATCTTCTTGATGTTTTTGTTTGCCGCTTCTACAGCGCCATTGGCCTTTGGCCGATAAGGAGTAGAATTCCTATGCGTTATTTTGAATTGCTCGCATACATCTCCCATCAAGTGACTGTTCAAGTTTGCTGCGTTATCTGTAATGATAGTCGTAGGAATACCGAAACGACAGATAAGATTTGAGTGTACAAAATCCACTACAGCTTTTTTAGTGACCGACTTGAGAGTGACAGCCTCTACCCATTTTGTGAAGTAGTAGATGGCAACCAGTATAAATCTGTGTCGATTTGAAGCCTTTGGCTCGATTGGTCCAATGACGTCCATGCCTCATGCAACAAATGGCCAAGGTGCAGACATGAGATGCAATTCCGTAGGAGGTGCATGAATCAAATCACCGTGCACCTGGCACTGGTGACACTTCCGAACAAAGCTAAAGCAATCTTTTTCCATGGTTATCCAGTAATAACCTGCTCGAAGGATTTTTTTTGCCAAGACGTACCCGTTCATGTGGGGTCCGCACACTCCTGCGTGTACTTCGTGCATGATCTTTCTTGCCTCCTCGGCGTCAACACATCTTAGTAGGTTGAGGTCCGGGGTCCTCTTGTATAACAATTCACCGCTCAGAAAGAAATCGCTTGCATGCCGTCTAATGGTTCTCTTTTGATCTCCAGTAGCGTGCTCGGGGTATTCTTGCGTCTTCAGGAACCTCTTGATGTCATGGTACCAAGGCTGCGTATTTGATCCTGCCTCGATTACGTTGCATTAACCGTGTCTTTCCCTGATTTGGATTTCCAAGGGATCGACATGGGCGTTGCCCGGGTAGGGTAGCATTGAAGCCAGAGTAGCAAGTGCATCCGCTAGTTCATTGTGACACCTCGGGATATACCTGAACTCTATTGATTTAAAACGCTTGCCGAGGTCCTCCACGTGCTGTCGGTAAGGGATAAGCTTGACATCCCGAGTTTCCCATTCACCTTGGGCTTGCCGGATAATCAGGTCAGAATCTCCCATAATCAGTAAGTCTTCGACATCCTGATCGATCGCCATATGTATGCCTATGATGCAGGCTTCATACTCAGCTGTATTGTTTGTGCAAAAGAAACGCAGTCTAGCTGTGGCCGGATAATGCTGACCGGAGGGCGAGATCAAAATTGCCCCAATCCCTACACCTTTTACAGCTCCATCAAAGAACATCTTCCAAACATGAGCGTTCTCCGAGACCACTTGTACAGTGTTTATTTCTTCATCTGGAAAGTAGGTACTCAATGGCTGGTATTCCTCATCGACTGGATTTTCGGCCAAATGATCTGCTAGCGCCTGGGCTTTCATTGTCGTGCAAGTGACATAGACTATGTCGAATTCAGTAAGCAAGATTTGCCACTTGGCCAGTTTTCCAGTAGGCATCGGTTTCTGAAATATATACTTCAAAGGATCCAACCTGCTTATGAGGAAAGTAGTGTGAGCTTGGAGATAATGTCTCAGTTTCTGAGCCACCCACGTTAAAGCGCAACACGTTCTTTCCAACAGAGTATACTTGGCCTCGTAGCCGGTGAACTTCTTGCTCAAGTAGTAGATTGCTTGCTCCTTCTTTCTGGTTATGTCATGTTGCCCGAGGACGCAACCAAAAGAGTTTTCCAAGACCGTCAGATACAAGAACAGTGGTCTCCCTAGCTCTGGCGGGACCAAAATTGGGGTTTGAAAGATATTCCTTGACTTTGTCAAAAGCTTCCTGACATTCAGCCGTCCATTTGATCGCCGCATCTTTCCTCAACAGCTTAAATATGGGCTCACACGTGCTTGTCAGCTGGGCAATAAATCGACTGATATAGTTTAATTTGCCCAACAAACTCATCACGTCTTTCTTCGTTCTTGGGGGAGGCAGATCCCTGATAGATTTTATCTTTGTTGGATCTAACTCGATACCTCTCCTGCTCACTATGAAGCCCAAAATCTTGCCCGACGGAACTCCTAAAGCACATTTGGCTGGGTTCAGCTTCAAGTCATACTTCCTCAATCTCTTAAAGAACTTTCTCAAGTCTTGGATGTGATTATCCTGCGTCCTGGACTTAACTATCACGTCGTCCACGTACACCTCTATTTCTTGATGCATCATGTCATGAAAAATGGCAGTCACGACCCTCATGTAAGTAGCCCCAGCATTCTTCAGACCAAATGGCATGACCCGATAACAGTAGGTGCCCCAAGGCGTGGTGAAGGCAGTTTTCTCAGCGTCTTTTTCATCCATCAATACCTGAAGATATCCAGCGTAACAATCTACGAAATACTGTATCTCGTGTTTGGTGCAATTATCAACGAGGATGTGGATGTTGGGCAGTGGGAAATTATCTTTGGGACTTGCTCAATTCAAATCTCGGTAATCTACACATACCCGAGTTTTCCCGTCTTTTTCGGTACTGGAACCACATTTGCCAACCATGTTGTATACTGGACTACCCGAATCACTCCCGTTTTCAGTTGTTTGGTGATCTCTTCTTTAATCTTGTCACTAACCTCAGTTTTGAACTTTCGTTGCTTTTGTTGAACTGGAGGACAATCAAGGTGAATTGGCAATTTATGAACCACTAGATCGACACCTAGTCCCAGCATGTCATCGTATGACCAAGCAAACACATCTTTAAATTCAAAAAGAAGTTGAATTATCGCGTCTCGCGTTTTCTTGTCCGTGTGAATGCTTATTTTGGTTTCCCGGATTTCTTCAGGAGTTCCTAAATTAACCGGTTCGGTGTCATTCAGATTTGGCTTAGGTTTATTCTCAAAATGTTCCAACTCTCGGTTTATTTCCCTAAAAGCCTCTTCTTCATCATATTCTAGTTCTGGGTTCATTATTTCGCAGTTAAATAGCTCATTGTGATCTGGGTGTGAAGTCCGCAAGCATGTCATATTTAAAGCCGCATTATTATAACTGAAAGAAAAAGATAAAGGAAAAAATAACAAAATCAGAACAAAGGAAAAAAAAATGGGAAAACAATGATGATTTTTTTTTCATTTTCTTCTTGAAATCTGGAAGACAACAATGTTTACAAACTCAGAAATTCAGAACAACAAATAAAAGAAGAAAACATCCAAGTTATATCCTGGAGATAACTTGTGATGCAGGAAAGGTGGCAGGACAGGTCTACCCAGACTTCCGCCTAGTCGGGAATGGCGTGGCCTCCCAGTTTCGGAGTTTGGCGTTTTGCCCCATATATAGTATTTCGGCGGTGCTGGTGCCTTCTCCTGGCTGAACCATATGAGCCTCGTAGAGCATTTCTCTCATTGCCCCACATATCTCCTCGATTTCCTCAGCCGTGAAAACCTCGTCGTCTTCTTCTTCAGTGTATCTTGGTCCGACGAAAGTTTCATATAAATCCGGCAGTGGCCAAGGCAATTTCCACCCCTTATTCTTCCTTTTCTTTGCCCATTCTTCATCTTCTGGAGTGGGTTGAAAACCTATCCCAAAACGTTTTTTGGCGGAAGGCGGGGTGATGGGTTCCGTTATTCCCTGCAATGTTCGTCTGAGCCCTTTTCCTGGCCTAAATCCGTGCCGGATCATCTATTTAGCCACCATAACCGAGGCGTTAGACAAGAAAGGTTGGGGGCAAGGTTTTCCCTCTTCATGCTGCTCTGCTAACACAATCTCAAAAGCTTGATAGATCGTGTGTTCACTCCCTTCTCTTGGTTCAAGATATGGGATGGATGGGTCCCGATAAATAGCATGCTCGTCTTCTCCATGGACCACAATCTCTCGGTCTTCGTACTCAAACTTCACCATCTGATGAAGAGTGGAAGGCACAGCTCATGCCGCATGAATCCAAGGTCTTCTAAGGAGGAAATTGTAGGACGTATCCATGTCAAGCACTTGGAAAGTTACCTCAAACTCTACTGGCCCTATGGTAAAAGCCAAGTCTATTTCTCCAAGGGTGTCTCTTTTGATGCCGTCAAAAGCCCTCACGTAGACATTATTAGGGCGGATTCTTCCGGTCCCAATTTCCATTCTCTGTAGCGTGGAGAGCGGACAAATGTCAACACCTGAACCCCCATCCAACATCACTCGCTTGACGTAGTAGCCTTCGCATTTAACTGTTATATGCAAGACTTTGTTGTGTGCTACTCCCTCTAGGGGTAAATCGTTCTTGCTGAAAGAGACTTGGTTGATGGCAAAGAACCTCTCCGTCATCCGTTCCAGTTGTTCAACTGAGGTTTCAGCTGGTACGTATGCTTCATTCAAGGTCTTGAGTAAGATCTTTTAATGCTCGGTTGACCTCATTAGCAGAGATAGCATGGACACTTGCTCAGGGAATTTGCGCAGTTGATCTACTACTTCGTAATCTGGCATTTTCATTTGTTGGAAGAAAAATTCCGCTTCTTCAATGCTTACAGGCTTCTTTGGCGGGAAGCGTCTCCGTGTGGCATTGTTCAGCTCTTGGGTGTTTAAATACCTTCCAATGAAAGTACTTTCCGGAAGTTCCCCGTGACTTCTTTACCTTTGTACGTTACCAACGTCCTTTGATAATTCCACGGCACTGTGGACGGGTTGGTCATCGGCTTTTGTGGCACGCGTCCGATAACCACTGGCTCACTCAGCCGAGGTGGTTGAATCGTTCCCCGGACCACATAGTCCCCTTTCGGTATGTACATAGGTTTTGCCTTTTTGACCTCGAAGCTCTGCGGCTTTTCTGCTCGATCTCGTGGGATGTAAAGAACTCTATTCTTCACAGGCACCGCTTTCTTCTCCACCTTCTTTTCGGGCTCGCATTTTATAGTATTGGCCTTTTCCCCTTTTTCTCATTTCTGGGCTGTTTCAGGCTTTTTCCCTGCGTCAACAATGGCGATTATAGCTTTCAAAGCAGGGTCAAATTCTTTGTCTTCGCAAATCATTCCGATCAGCGGCCCATTATTGTGAGCAGGTAATGGATTGTTAGTCACATTTGGGACCTCCTCGTCCCTTAGCACTATTTTCCTTTGCTCTATTAAATTCTCGACCACTCTTCTCAATGACCAGCAGTCATTTGTATCATGCCTCTCGGCCCCTGAATGATAGGCGCATCTGACACCGGCTTTGTAAGAAGGTGATGCCGGGTTGTGCCTTGTCTGAGGGACTGGCAGCAGGAAACCCAACTGGACTAGCTTCGGGAACAAAGTAGAGTATGGCTCACCGATAGGCGTGAAAGTTCGCCTTCTAGGTGGTTCCTGAAGACGGAAATTATTTTGCGGAGGCTGTGGGTTATAGTGGTTGCGGTATGGAGGCTGATTTCTGGGAGGTGGAGCTTGGCCTCGGTTGGCTTGTTGTGGCGGATGGACATAAGGATGGGTGTTCATAACCATGTATGGTTGAGGAGCATATGCCATGTTTTGGTGAGGGTAGTAGTGTTGTGGAGTCCTTTCTGGAAAACGGGGCCTGGGATTACGATATTCCCTTGTTTCTGATGCCGCCATAGCCGTTTCCTCCTTTTTCTTCCCTCTTGCCATTCCTCCAGACCCGCTTTGGACGGCTTGGGAGGTTGCCCTTATGGCTGCTTGACTCAAAATCCTACCCGTTTTTAGCCTATTCTCCACCATCTCTCCAATCTTAATCGCTTCTGCGAACGGCTTTCCCATAGATGACATCATGTTTTGGAAATAGTCAGACTCTTGAGCCTGGAGAAAAGTAGTGACCATTTCCACCTCATCCATGGGAGTATTCACCCTTGACGCTTGCTCGTGCCACTTAATAGCATACTCTCTGAAGCTTTCTGAAGGTTTCTTTTCAAGTTTGACAGAGAATTTCGGTCTGGTGCGATGTCGATGTTATACTGGAATTGTCTCACAAAATCTCTAGCGAGATCATCCCAGACATGCCATCGGGACATGTCCTGGTCCATGTACCATTCCGAGTCTATTCCTACCAGACTTTCCCCGAAATATGCCATTAGCAATTCCTCTTTTCCGTCGGCTCCCCTTAATTGGTTGCAATATTTCTTGAGATGAGCAATGGGGTCACCGTGCCCGTCGTACTTCTCAAACTTTGGGGTCTTGAAACCCACTGGTAGGTGCACGTGAGGGAACATGCATAGGTCGGCGTAAGAGACGCTTTTCTGTCCGCTCAAACCTTGCATGTTCTTCAAACTCTGTTCAAGGCTTCTCATTCTTTTGGCCATCTCATTTTGTTCAGCAATTCTGGGGTTCTGATCCTGCCTAGGTGCAAGATCGCACTGAGGCTGTGGAGGATTAGTGCTGGTAGCAAACCTAGTTGGTTCCATCGAGAAAGATGGGGCTTGGAATGTAAGCGAGGACGAATCAAAAGTCGGCTTGTATGCAGCAGGTTGTGCCGTGATCGGGCAAGGTGGTGCAGTAAAGATATTTGTGTTTACATCTGTCGTTGACACTCGAGGATAAGATTCAGAGGGCGATCCAGCAGAGAAGGCTGAAATGGCTGGGTATCCGAATGGGGTAGCAGGATAACTTATGGGGACATTAGAAGTCCCGCTTGTCCTGGAGAATAACTCAGGGAATCCAGGGACGATGCTTGGTGGCTCTTTTCCATTATTCCAGTCATCAAGCATTTCCAGCATGCGTAGCCGCAAGATTCTATTTTCCTCCGTAGTTGCGGATTCGGGCGTGAGGACGGCCGAGATAGAACTTTCCTCGAAAACAGGGATTGTTGGCAACGGAATCTCCGAAGACATTTCTATACTTCCTTTTGACCTTGTGAAGTAAGTGTGAGCACTGCCTCCTGTCTTAACAATAGGTAATTGAACACTCCCTTTCGACCTCGTAAAGTATGAGTGTGAGGCCAGACTTTCACCAAACCAACCACCTTTTCCAAAAACCTAGAAGGAACTCAATGACAAACGAACGGTTAATTCGAATCAAATAACAGATAGGCAATCTCACGTTGGGTCATGATGCACCTATACAGTTAAATGGATTCCTACATGTTTGCGATGAAAGCATGTGTCATTCCGGCATTCTTTTAGGCTTTTTATTATTTTCCCCTCTCTTTTTTTCAATTTTTCTATTTGGTTAAACCGCGACCGGATCCGATGAGGATTGCCTACGTATCACGATGCCACGTGAATCAGATCATTACGTAGTTCAAAAACACAAATGAGCGTAAAAGAAGCAACCTTTTTATTGTTGAAACGGTCTATTACAAACTACATTTTGCAAAAGAAAGAGCAAACTTTGAAAATAAACCTAGACTCAAATAGACTAAAACAAACTGATGGGAAAAAACAGGCAGAAGATGCTTGACTTATGAGTACATTATGGTTTTGAACATTGGTGGCCGCGGGGCATCATTCGGCCTCGCCGCGGTCCTAGGTGTGAGATCCCTTTCAAGTTGCTCCAACTCGTGCATGGTCTGCTTGACATAACCCATCACTGCTGAGAGAACGGTAATGCTGGTCATGTTCTCACACCGTAAACACCGTCTGATGATGGCGTGGGCAATGGCCCTGATCCTATCTCTGGTCTGTTTCTTCTCTATGAGTAGGCGTCTTATCTGATCACTGCACGTCTTGAATATCTGAGAATCCTGTATATGCTGATTCTTTAGTCGCCGCACTTCTAGTTTCATCTGGCTTAACATGTCGTAACAGTATCTGCTCTCAATTTGGAAATCCTTGGCCTGATTAGCTGCTTTGATTTCAAGTGTAGCCATCTCTCTCTTCATTTTAGCAACAGTTTTCTCGTGGTCGCCTTTCAATTGATTCAAGTATCGGCGATGCTTATTTGCTCTTGTATCCCACTGTGCCCTGAGCTCTGCTGTGACGTTTTTAGATTCCTCTAAACCCTCTTGCCATTCCCTGACTTCACTTTTTAGACTTTTTATCAACTGCTCGTCTGATCGACGCCTTGGCTGTTTATCCGCATCCATCCTAATCTGTTTGATCTGGGCTCTGAGCATTTCATTTTCCTGAATCAACCTGTTCCGCTCTCCCAGATCGGTAGCAACTTGCACGTTGTGCTCATATTTCAAGCTTTCCACTTGTTGCTTTAACCTGCTGATTTCGGCGCAATAGCCTCTTTCTTTTGCTAACCAATCCCACTGCCTTTGCGACGATTCGGCGAAATTCAGGATGTGAGGTCTCTTAGCCGGCCTTTCATGCTCAAGTTCCCTTCTATACCATGCAAGGTAACCTAGCGCCGTCTCACCTTTGGCTCGATCCCGCACGTAAGTATCTGATTTCAAATATTGACACTCACTCCAGATTTGGCGAATTTTCGCTTCTGGAAACTGTCCGTCAGGACTTATCTCAATTTTTGAGCGCTAAGATCTTCCTCATGCGGTACTGTCTGGTATCTTCCGAGCTGTCTCAAAACTCGGCAGGGCGCGTAAGGTTGAATGCTCTTAAGCCCCATTAGTAAGAAATGAGTTCTAGTTGCTGGCATATATATGACTTCGTCAACAGGCAACCATCCCAGTGTCCACCGTATTTGACTGGCAGTAAGAGCTTGAAGGAATGAGGTCCATGCCATAACTCCTTTAGGCAGACTGATCTTTTTGGTTCTCATGTAAAATTCTTCTATGCAAGTTTTCTCCGAGGAACTATGGCTCAAGAGCTCGGAACGATGGCAAAGATGTTCAGTCATCCACATTTGTAGCAGCAAGTTACAACCTTCGAAGAAATTCCCCCCGGCTTTGCAGGCTGTGAGAGCTCGAAAGATATCAGATACTATCATAGGCGCGAGAGCACTATTGTTTTGAGTGAGCAAAGTACTGACTACCCCAGATATTTTCAGATCAATATTCCCGTCTTTCCTCGGAAATATCAGAAGGCCCAAAAACATCACCATGAAAGCTACCCGTCTGTGCTTGTCCCACTTCTGACGAATACCTTTGCTACACAGTTTGTTGATCGGATTGTTGAATCCTCCTTCATGACCGTACCTGTCATATATGAAGCATGGAGTACAAAAACCGGCAGCCAGATCCGGGTTGTGGACCGTCCTGGGTATCTTTAGTGAATCTAAGAACCGATGCACCATGACGACCCTTGGGGCGACCAGGTATTTTTGCTTTAATGGAAGTTCAGCATTTCCGATGTACCCAGCCATTTCTTCCAGAGTCGGGGTGAGTTCAAAATCGGAGAAGTGGAAAACATTGTGCGTCGGGTCCCAGTAGGTGACCAAAGCTCTTATGATATCCCCTCGAGGCAGGATTTCCAGTAAACCCGTGAGACCTTTCAGATACTTCTTGACCTTGTCTTGCCCCTCAGCACCTAAATCATTCCACCATAGCCGTAACTTGACAGGGATTTTGGTCATTATTGAAAAATGTTCATTTTGCATCGTGCTCATCCTGCACATTTATTAAGGTGATTTTAACAAAATAACTTGACTCAAAATATTTTACAAGGAGGATCAAGTTTTCGAACACGGCCTTTCAGCACTTCGGGGGTGAAGATTTTAAGGCTGTGTGGGTCAATTGGACAAAAATCCTAAACATGACCCAAAAGGTGGCTGTTTATGCAAAGTCAGCCTTCCGGCGTCCCTTTGGGAACATTCGGCTATTTATGATAAAACAGCACCACCTGACTTATTTTGACACATCATTTTTTTTGGTTTTGGCTATCTTAGCAAAAGCGGGGTTGAACCCGATGGGGGTTGCCTACATATCTCACATCCGGTGAGAATCAAACCGGCGTAGTTCGGTACATCGTGAATAGAGAAAATCAATTAAAACCCTTTTGAATAAATTTTTTTTTTTGGGGGGGTTTTAATAAATCAAACTAAAAGACAAATTTTATTTTTTCTTAGAAAATACCGGTGAGGTTTTGACATTACTTGGACATTGGTTTTATTTTTCAAAATAAGTACTTATCTCCCTACACTGCTATTTTTTTTTTTTAAGTTTTCCTTTTTTTTAGGAACCGGTCAGCACGCAGATCCGAAGCAAATAAATGCGCAAAACAAAATGGGATGCAGCAGGATGGTCTTTTCGTTTCAGGTTGCCTGTCTTAGACGGACCCAACCCCTGTGTTGAGTCCCCTATGTCAAATGCAACATGATGCAAATAAACGTTCCTACTAGGGATACGGCATGAAGTTTCGTTATACTAGGTTTATAACCTGGGTATATGTTCTAGACTGTGTACCCGAGCGGACAACTCGAGTCGAGGAAGGGGCTACGTACCGGGGACCCGCGAGATTGTCCGGCTTTGTAACTTGTCCGGCCTCTTTCTTATTTCAGGTATTGACACTAACAGAATAGGGAGTCTCGACCAGCGAGCTTCTCCCCGGAGGTAAGAAGAGAAGGGTTTCGGTACAGTTTATATATAGTTCAAATAATATCAAAGCGGTAAAAGCATCATTTAGCACCTTGAGTTAAAACATGTAATAAAATCAGATAATAAATAAAGCCAAATAATAACAATTATTCTAAGCTCGAATTCTTAACCCTAAACCAGTGGTTCTGGGTCTAGAAAATCCCCAGCAGAGTCGCCAGAGCTGTCACACCTCCTTTTTGCGCGCCCGCCCCGAAGGGTAAAATGCGCGATGGGGTTTTTTCCAATTTAAGTGACAATATTCGAAATGGGATTATTTATTTAATTCAGAGTTGCCACTTGGGAAAGGTTTGGCTTTTAGTGTCCCAAGTCACCGGTTTATCTTGAATCCCAAATCGAGGAAATTTTCGACTTTTCCAAATGAAGTCTGCGAACCAGAAATTCTAAGTAAGGAATTCTGTTGACCCGAGGGAAGGTGTTAGGCACCCTCGAATCCCGTGGTTCTAGCATGGTCGCTTAAATTGTTATAATGGCTAAATATCTGATTTAAATACATGTTGTGACTTATGTGCTTTTATTAAGTTTAAACCGCTTTCATTATTACCATTTTTTATAGAATTGCAATATCGTGAAAATGCATCTTGAACCACGTCGCAATCAATGCACCCGTAGTTGTTAACACATCTTGACTCCGTTGAGATTTGGATTTGGGTCACATCAATGTGCACCCGAATTTAAGAATGTAATTTAATTAAGTCGCGCCTAAAGAGCCTAACGCGTTATTATCTTTGGGGAAGGAGTGAACTTTTCTAGACGGTCCATCCCAAACCTATGTGTTTATTATGATCAATTATTGAGGGTCCCGCAATGTGTATCTTTGTTTGACGAGACTCGTCTCATTACTTTTTTTAAAAAAAAAAAGGACGTCCTAAAGTGACTACATTTCTATTATGTTCGTCTCTAATAAAAGAAAGAAAAATGTATGTTGATTAAATGACATGCTTAACTAATCCTGGCCTCTTATTAATAATCTGATTGATTATTTACAAAAATGAAGGATATTAAACTTCATGGAACATACTTTATTTTTGATGAAAATTACATACAATATTGGTGAAACGCTACAACTACTACAAACGCTCCTTGAATTAAATTTAACTCATTTAAAACAGGATTAATCAAGACCACTTACTAAAGGATGCTACTAATGATATTTGGAACTCGTCCTATGAACTGCCTAATGAAGTTGAAACTCGAGAATCTAGAATGGTATTGTATTTTTTGCGAAATTAAAGAGAAACGTCCACCTTACATAAAAAATGCTAAAAAAATGAATTAATAATTATACTAAATGATAGCGCATTTCATAAATTATACGGCTATATCATGTGTACTGCTAAACCAACCATATCGCAATTTTAGACCAGAATAGTTTCAATTGAGTACAAACTTACTAATGTTTTTCTATTAGGCTACAGATTAAAGAATTTATACAACTTTGACAATATTTGCAAAGCTGTAAACAAAGCAACAGACTATTAAAAATTCTTCAGATATTTCAATTCATGCCTTTCATGGTTACATCAGTAGGAAATGTGTACCTGGATGTTGAATATAACAGAAGAAGAGGAGAAATCAGTGGAGTAACAATGGCGACAGAAACAACAGCAGTAACAGCAGATAACAATAGAACAAATCCCAGTGCAAGATGCAACTATAGCCGATGGAACAAGCAGTAATAAAATAAAAGCAGCAAACAGTGCAGTAGAAACAAGGCTCCAAGACAGACCAAATCCAGGAGAACAACCAATGCAAACCAACCAATAACTTAGTTGAGACTTGGAAGAAATCAGAATTGATTGAACAGGTTGAACAAATGAAAACCAAATAACAGTAGGAAGAAACAGTTTCTGATTTTTGTATGTTTTTCTCTCTTGTTTATGTGTCTGTATACGCCTCTCTGCCTTTCCTCAACGATGTTTTCCTCTCCTTTCAAAATCCAGTATCAATTTTCAGTCTCCAAATCTGTCTGTGCTTTTTCTTTTTTAAAATTCAGTCTCTCCCCCTCTTTCAGTCTGAGTTCTCTCCTTTTATAGCCTAACTTCAGCCCCTTTTAGTTTGTTAAACATATCAGAAACCCCTTCCTTTCTTGCTGTTTTTCCACTCAACATTAAAATATGAAAACCTCCCATGAGATTCCTGACAGCCCTTTTAATTAGCTTATTAAACTAAAAGCAGACATGGGCAGCAAGAACATAATCTGACAGCATATGCTGTCAAACTATTTTAATCTTAACAAAGTCCTTTATGAACATGTTGTGCACAAGTGCACATGCCCCCCAATTCAGACTACAGTTACAGACCAAGACCCTTAAATTTCTGATTCAAGTACAAGAACTATAAGTAGTTAAACTCAATTCCTAATTTGATTTAAGTAGGATTTCAACAGAAAAACCAATCAAATTATTATCATTCAAAGCTTTGAACTTATTGACGATGTGTATTGACTTGACTATACTAATTACAACATATACAATCGAAAGCCATGATCAGAACTCTAACAGTATCAACATACAATTCAAATTGTACTGACTAAGCAAAAAGTTGTACTGGGGAATCAATTAATCAGTCAATTTCAAAGTTCAATTGATTGCACAGCTCATACACATATACACATTATCAGTGAATGAAGAAGGACTTGACCAAATGCAAAGGCCCGGGCAAGGTGGACAGGACACAGTCGACTAATTAATTCAGAAATAAAAATCAACTAACATTTTGGGGCAATAAGCAAACATTTAATTACAACAAAACTCATGAACTGATAGAAAAGAAAACAAAAATACTTGAAATCTTGAAAAACCAGCAAACCCTAGCTCGGATTTGAATTGATCTTTCTTAGGGTTGAACGGACTTTAATCGAAGTGTTCTCAAATGAGAAACACTTCGATTAAGGTCCACTAGACCCTAATCACTTGGCTCAAACAGACACAAATCAGTCATGAGGAACCCTAGGGCTCCTAAAAGCAGATTTGGGATTTATGTTTCCCTGGTTAGATTCGGACCAAACCAAGCATGGTTTGGTCACGAGGGAGGTCCGGGGACTGCCTGGTGTGAAGCTGGGGTAGATCGGTGTCAGTCGAGGTCCGACTCGAATCTTCAAATGAAGATTCGAGAAGGTGGAAGGGGATTCGAGCTAAGTGGTTGATGGATTTGGGTTCAGGATGGTGAGGTGCATCTATGGTGTTAAGGTGGGGGTCACCGGCGTCCATGCCGCCGGGATTAATGGTGAGGGGAAAGGGGGCGGCTAAGGTTCTGAAGGGTTTAGGTCTGTTGGAGGGGATGACCTAAAGGCAGGGATGTTCGGATAGGGGGTGGGGTATGAGAGGGAAGCTTATATATGGGATGGATGGCTTGATCTCGGCCGTTAGATCAAACGCGATCAACGGCCTGGATCTGAAGGTCTAACTGAAACGATGTCGTTTAGCTTACTAAGGGTCACGGTTGGTTCGGGTAGAACGGGTCGGATCTGTTCGTGGGTACGGGGTATGTGATCTTGGCCGTTGATCATTCTGAGATCAACGGCCCAGATCAAGCACGACCCAAACGACGTCATTTGGGATACTCCTGGGGCCGAACTGGACTGGACCGGATAATTTAGTTTGGGCTTGTCTTATTGGACTGGCCCAATCCGAAATCCATTTTCCTCTTTAATCCCTTAATTAAATTAAACAATACTAATAAACACATTAAACAAACAATTAATCACACAATTAAAAAATAACATCACTTTATATTTTTACACACGACACATATATTTTGTTTTGATAAAAAATACAAAAGGGGAAGATCACAAATAAATACCGAAAATGTCACGTAAAATCCGAAAAATTGTGCAGGAGGACCAAACTACTATTATTTTGTTTCTTTTGGAGTGATTGTCGCGAAAACAAAAATCACGTGCTCACAGACATTATCATACCTGGAGCAATATAACCAATAGTTCCCAGAGTCTTGGCTTTGAGCAATGTTTCCTTCTTGTGCCAACATTTTTGCAATTCCAAAATCTGCCACATGAGCAATCAGATCCTGATCAAGAAGCAAGTTAGCCGGCTTTAGATCGCAGTGCACAATGGGCACAGTATAATCATGATGAAGATACTCCATGGCCAGTGCTACGTCGATCATTATATTGAGTCTTTCAACCAGGCTCAAACAATTTCTATCGGAGTATAACCTTTTGTCTAAGCTTCCATTAGGCATATACTCCAGTACCATCGCCACGAAATCCATATTTGAGCAAGTTGATACAATCTTGACCAAGTTCCTGTGCCTTACATTGCTCAAAATTTCACATTCTGAATCAAAAAATTTTAAAGCCCCTTGCCATTGCATATCAAAAACTTTGATTGCGAAGACATTATCACCAGACAACTTATCCTTGTATACTGTACCGGAACTTCCACTTCCTAGTAGGTTGGACTGACTGAAGTTTTCAGTAGCTTGGAGAAGCTCATAATAACTGATCTTCTGATGACCAATTCTGAATGAGGAATCTGATCCATTTTTGCTCTTCACATGCTTTTTCCTTGACCAAATCATCCATGTGAAAAACAATGCGACCAATATAAGAAATGTTGAAACAGCAGGTACTGTTGTTCCAAGGATAAGAGACTTTTTTCTTGTTGTCCTGCTGCCTTGAGCTGGACACAAAGGAATATGTAAGTCAGGTGCTCCACATAGTCTTGGATTTCCCATCAAGAATCGGTAACTAAGATTTGCAAATACCCCTTTCTTTGGAACTTCTCCTTGCAAGTTGTTGAAAGAAACATTGAGATACTTGAGATCTCGCAATAGCTCGAGAGACTTGGGAATCATACCAATTAGAACATTACTAGACAAATCCAAATACTCAAGAACTATTAGATTGTTAAATGTATTTGGCATGGGACCTTGAAATTCATTTCTTTACATATCTAGTGAAACTAGATTTTGAAGTGACCCTATGGAATTGGGTATTTCACCAAAAAACTTATTAAAATAGAGGTCCATGATGTTCACTGCTTTCAGGTTTCCAACATCAGAAGGTAAAAAACCATGCAGCAGGTTTTTGGACAAGTTCAGACCGTCAAGTTTTATTAATCTCCAGAAACTTGAAGGTAAGTTGTAGTTGAAATTGTTGGCAGCAATTGACATTTCTCTTAATTCAGTCAGATTACCAATACATGAAGGTATTGATCCTGACATTCTGTTTTCTCCGAAGTGCAAAACACCTAATCTTTGTATGCTGCACAGTTCAGTTGGAAAAGGCCCTTGTAATTTATTTCCAGTGAGGTACAGCCTTTCCAGGTTTTGCAGGCCAACAAAGGAGGGGTGCACATTACCGACAAGGTTATTATTTGCTAATCCCAGGTAAATCAAGCTACTTAAGTTTCCAAGGCTTATTGGAATACTGCCTCTAATCCCACAATTCGCTGCAGGAAGGACCTTCATTTTGCTTGATAAATTTCCTATTGATTCCGGAAACATTCCATTCAAAGGATTAGATTCAAGAATTAGGTACTCGAGATTCCTGCAATTTACCAATGAATTCAGGAAGTCAAGATATGTGGCTCCAGGCTTGTTTCCCAATAAATTGTTTTGCAGATTAAGATTCTTAAGGTGCACCAGGTTACCTAACATCATGGGAATTTGTCCACTAAAACTATTGTTTGCAACTTCAAGATACACAAGCTTTGAGGCATTGCATATTGCAGATGTAAATCCCCACTAAATTGGTTGTGTGAAAGAAAAATCTCCTGCAAATTAGGCAGCCAAGTACCAAGATCATGAGGAACATGTCCATTTAAGTAATTATGCCTGGCTTTGAAGATTTCAAGCGACGAGATATTGAATAAGCTGGACGGAATGGCACCAGAAATTCGATTATATTCAAATTCAAACCAGACCAATTCATGCAACTTACCAAACTCACTTGGAATATTTCCTTGCATATCATTTTCAGTGAACAAGAGATAAGCTTTGATTCATTAGATAGAGAAGCAGGGATTTTCTCAGTTATCCTATTGCTGTCCAGAAAAAGACGCTCAAAGATAGGAAGATAATTACCCAAATCACTTGGAAGTTCCCCTGAGAAGGTATTTATGGACAAATCTACAATTTGCAATCCTGAAATGTTGAAAATTGAAGCAGGTATTGAACCAGTGAATCTATTGCCACGAAAGGAAAGGAAAGGAGCTTCAAATTGGAAAGATCACCTAGTTCAGATGGTATTTCACCCTCCAAATCATCATTTTCATGTAGATAAAAGTATTCTAGCTTTGATAAGTTTCCTAATAAAGATGGAATCTTGCCTGTGAGGTTATTGTTGTTGAGACGCAAAAACCCGAGTTGGTTTAAAAGGCCAAGTTCTTGGGGTATACTTCCTTTGATCATGTTATCTGATAAATGAAGTTGTTGAAGTAAGTGACAACGGCTTAAGTTTGGAGGAATGGTTCCTTGAAGAGAATTCCCGGTCAGATTCAGAAGTCTCAGTTGTTGCAAGAAGCCCAATTCACTTGGCAAATTGCCGTTCAAGTCATTGCTACTAAGATCAAGAACAGCAAGTTGAGTCAAGTTGCCAATGTCTGAAACAATACTTCCTTGAATGGCCAAATTAGGAAGTTGCAAACCTCTAACTCTCTGGTTCAAGCAAGAAACTCCATACCAGCTGCACAAGTGTGTTTCTGAGGTCCAGTTTTTGGACAAAATGTTGTGAGGTTCCAATAAAAGGCTAGACTTAAATGCTAGTAAAGCAGCGTAATCAGTGAAGTTGGTTTGTTTAGCTAAACAAGGTGGACAAAACAAGACCAAAAGTGCAAGAAACTCAATCAGAATGTTCATGATTAGTGATTTCGGATTCTTTTTCTTACTAAGAGAAGGGCTGAAGGTAGAAACTCTGCTGATCAAACTACAAAATACTAGGTTGGTGGTGGACTGGTGATCGGAAGAATTCAACTCCTTTTACTTTTCTTAGATGGAAGAATTTAATTTCAATTGGATCTACTCAACCACAAAAGCAGAAAAGCCAGCTCGTGAGGTGAGCATTATTCAAAGTCATCTAATGACACTAATCAACGTGGAATTCCAGAACTTCCCAACACGAGCGTTACTCTATCGCTATATTCCTAACTGGATCATAAAGACTAACTCATGAGATAAGGATTGTCTAAAACTATATAAAGAGATTACAATTCATACGCTCGTGACTCTAACAGTATGTGGAAAGTTTTTTCCGAAGCACCATGAAATCAGATTTTTCTTAATCCTTGCACCCTATAAGAATTTCTGGTTAACTTTAAAATAGAGTTGTTTCTTTATGCTTAGTGGTAATCGTGTTTATATGCCCAACCCACTATTATGTTTTAGTGGGATGGCCGTATCAATATTATATAACATCAAAGGAAACAAAGGTTAAAGAAAAGGGAAGATCAAGATTAATGGCTATATATTAAGCTATTTTGTGCCAGCATATGTGCTAAAGTTGTGCCATACTCACACAAAGAGGTAGTAAGAAATTCATCATCTATATATTGAAAAAGAGAGAGGTGGAGTGTTATCATATTGCTGTCCAGAAAAAAAAGGCACTCAAGGCTAGCAAGATAATTATCCAAATCTATATCTAATTGTAACAAGGGTTGAAAACTGATTTAATTGAAGGGGTCCATGATGCAACCCATCATCTACATCCGCAGTTAGCTTAAAACCTAAAATCACATTAGATAGATAGGAGCAAAATGGACCATTTGCAGTCTTGGAAATGTATTCTGTCAGAGGAACAGGAAGAAAGTCAAAAACATTACGTATGTCATAGGTTGGATAGTAAACGTCTCATTTTAACTATTATGTTTGACTTATTCATCCAGATTAGCTATTATAAAACTCTATTTTTTTTTGCTATGATATTATACTAAATATAGTATTATTTTGGGACACACATAGTTCTCAACTTGTTTCCGAATAGTATAGTATATAACTTCTCGACCAGCATTCTAAACTATGTTCTAAACTACGCCAAGCCTTTTTTGACCAAGATGCCAAAAATTCTTTTTTTTTATACAGAAAATGCTTATTAGAGAGTTGAGGTGTTTGGCAAAAGCTTTTATGAAAACATCAAGTGCGCTTGAGCAGTAGTAAAGTTGTATTTAAGAAGTTGAAAATAATAACTTCTCCCTAGAAACTCTTTGAAGCTTGCCAAGCACACATTGCAACTCTAATATTGGAGAAGTATTTTCCAGATCGATTAGTCAAACACAACCGACTACTCTCCAAAAGTACTTTTTGAAAAAACACATCACACAAAAAATACTTTTCAAAATAAGCAAAGTTTGAAAGCTTAGCATTAGATAAATTAAAAGTATCTAGCTTGCGCTTCAAGCGGACATATTCTAAAATTTTGCAACAAAGACAACCGTTAGAAGCTCAACTGTCCATATATATCTGTCCATATATATGTATATGTTTTAAACCTTTCCAATAGGCAATTGTTGAGATCCGAAAATTTAAAAGAAACCTGAGTTTAGAGGTTAAAAACTCACTGATTTACCTGTTATTTTTTTCCTTCACTTTTTCCACACACACTTATTCCATTCAACAACTGATGCAGATACTTGACGATCGTTGCTTTCTTTTGTTTTATTCTTTTTCTCTGGAGGATTGATCCTGGATTGTGTATCACTGAACCCGTATAATGAGCTAACTATAACAACTTTCCATCCTTCTACTGATATTATGCCTATATACATGCATACATTTATATTACAAGGTTGGATCGGCCAACTTTAGCAGATGTGGCACAACTCTCACTTATCCAAAAAGCTGCTGCATACTCCTGCTCTATATAAGTGCAAACCAGAAGATGTTGCAACTGTAATGCTGGTGTTTGCTGGTGCAAATAAGACATCACCTTCACAAACAATCTCGTCTGATGATGTGTTCATTGTTCCCTCTCCCTCCATGACCAGAAAAATAGAGGGACCAAGAATAGCAGGGAATTCAGCCGTTGATTTTTCTGGAAGAATACAGCGATCGACCTCAAATTCATCAAAAGGAGGAATGAACCTCATAGTGTATGGATTTACTGCAGTACCGTTCAGAATTTCAGGAAAACCCTGCAGCAAAGAACAAATTTATATGTGTAGATAAATAAGCAGACACCCAATACCATTTTAATTGCACTTAAGAGTCTTGCCAAATATTTAGCCTTCCCACGCAGCCAAAAATGTGGAATAGCCCAATAGAAACTACAAATAGGGTATACACGGAGATGTTCTAAATATAATTGATGCATATTACGCATCAATTGACAAGACAAGTGACTTGAACACTTGAAACATTCTTGATGGAAATTAGACTCTTGAAAGATGCTTAATATATGCATCATAATGCTAAATGTCCTAACCAATTTTATTCAGTAACTCGATGTCAGAATAATGCAACTCTTTCCTAACCTTTGTCAACTCCGAATGTTTTGAAGTACATAAAAAGGTTGCTGCTATACTCAAATTCCAATCAGGAAGTTCAATTTTAAAGAATGACCTTAATGGTGTCTGTGACAGTACGTACCTGTCTGTAAGTGAGCATTGAGCATAGAGTTTTAACATCCCGGTGTTTTGGAGTTAAGCCAGCACGTACCACGTTGTCTGATGTTGCCATGATTTCAACACAATCACCATATATATAAGCATGAGGTTCATTTGCCCCTAAATACAAAGCTTCACCAGGTTTGAGTTTTACATAATTTAACAAGAATGCAGCCAAGACACCAACATCAGCTGGATACTGCTTCTCGAGTCTTAGGACCACTTGTTCTTTCTCAGTCAGCTGCCTTGCCTACAATGTGAAAGATGAAAAAGTCATAATTACCATCCACATGAATAAGTCTCCACCATGCAAAAGTACAAAAAGAAGAATTACAACTAGTGCTGAGATTTACAAACACATACTAACTTATAGCTTACCATGGACTATTATGAGTTTACCTGATTTTTAATGTGTAGGCGACTAATCAGCCTGGCTATCACTTCAGCAATCATATCCTTACTTGCTGACATTATCTCAGTAAACACTGATTGTAGCACTAGTTTAACTTTCTCCTTTTCACCATCCTCATTCAAGTCTAATACTTGCTCTGCACATGCGTTACCAACCACTTCGATAATCTCGGGCACAGTTTGAACAATCAACTTAAGCTCCTACAAAAATTCATAAGTATTGGTTAAATCACATCGAACTTGTCTTTTTGTATTTCAAATACTCATGGAAGTTTAAGTCCATTTATTATCGCAAGCTAAAGAGCACAACAGATACTGCTTCTCAAGTGAGCCAACTACCTAACTAAGTATAAGTTACACCATTCTTCTATGTGCAATATTAGCGCTTATGCTACAATAAGATTAAGGACCAGGATAAAGCAAATGTAACTATGCCAGTTCCAAAGTTGAAAACACTGCAAATATTATAGACCAAAACAAAATTTTAATTTAAACAATTCCATAAACTCCTTTTTCTTTTAAAACAGACAGGTCTATGTACATGGCAGCAGCCAGGTGGGATTTTTATCTACCACACTGAAGCAACTCTTCCTCTAAAACGCAACTCAATGATTATAAATCTAAATAAAACAAGTTGCTTAACTGTGGCAGAGCTCATTTTAAGGGGATTGTAAATTTAAGGGCACCCCAAATGTGCATTACTCTAGAGTATAGTCTAACAAAATTCCAAAATTTTTAACTAGACCTACAAAACAACAAAGATGTTGAGTACCTCAAGACTTATAAATCCACATAAGGCCTCAAATTCTGTCAATGCCAATGCCATCTCCGGTTTGTGATTGTCATCCTTATAAACATCCGGGAGCTCACTATGCAGACGAGTGGCCAAATCCTTGTCTGGATGGGCCTGTATGGACAAAGCTTTTGCAACAGAAAGTACCTAAAAGTCGACACACGTTAGACACTTATCAATGCCATACTGATAGACAACTACTACAAAGGGATTTAGCTCATCCAAAATGTATCAAGTTAACTTAAATAAATAGAATTGTCTCCTTATATGATATTTGGAGTACTCTCAACTCTTGTATTTCTACTTCTAATTTTATATTGACTCCACTACTACATGAAAGAGTGAACTTTCTTCATATGATTTTTAAATATTTATAAATATAAAAAAAAAATCATGAACTGAACTACTTTTAATGTAGTTCCTCCGTATCAAAATCTCTCTTAATTTTTTGCTTAAAAATGAAATCTATGTTCGAATTGAAACCAAATGTTAGATAATTTGGCCCTGAATCAGTAGCTATTATAGAGGAATATAATTATACGGGAGAGCATATAATGAAAAATCAAAACTTGATACGACTCCAAAGGAAACTGGCCAACAATCCAGTAGCTTTGGCTCACACCGTGTTAATAAATCTAGCAAATATTAAATTTCGAAAGCAGTAACTCAGATGGGTAGAGTTGCAACAAAAAATAGGAATTCTTAGACAAACGATTGAAGGGAGCAAACCTTGAAGAGAAAAGGAAGGTTGGAACCCCACTTGTTCACAATCTTATCTCCAACAACACTTGGGTTGCTTTCAATCCAATTCTTCAATGTCAACGCCAATCCATTCTCAGCTGCTCCTTTCACAAGATAAGAAGGCCCAGAATCGTGAGTACCCATCCAAAATTCCGCATAAGGCTTGTCCTGCTCAATAGTATGGTCACCAGTATTGCGCGAATATAGGCGCGCCACACGAGATTCCTTCCCCGGTCTTCCCCAATCGTAATTCTTCACACAACCCTTCAACCTCACCACCCCTCCTCCTTCCTCCATTAAAAAAAAAACAAAAATTCGAGTTACTCTACGAAACTTGTAGTAGTCTCTGTTTATGTTAAAGTGAAAGGAAAGTCTACGAAGAAGGATGAGGATTATGGGGTGCAGAGGAGCAATAAATATTTGCTGCTTCTCTATTCAAAGAAGCGAGGGGGGCTTCTTCTGTTTGAAGGCAAACTGTTCAAAGGAGGGAACGAGGAATAATCAAAGGAGGACGGATTTAATAAATAGGAGTAATTTTTAGCGTTATCACGCAAGGTTGCGGTTTCACACATATAATAAATAAGAGAAAAGATTTAATATTGTCAATTGTCAACCTCTTAATAGTAGTAATACTGTACAAAATCAGATTTTGTCAACTTAAGGATAATCAATACAAAATTATATTTTTTTCAAGCTACTAGGAGTAGTTATTAATGCAAATTTGGATTTTATTTGCATTGAACACGGTAAAGCCCACAAAGTCATAAAATAATTTTATCAGAGTGACTTTTATAGTATTTAATTTAATTTTATATTTTTATAAGAAATTATTTTCACTACTAGTACTTGTAAATTTTTTTGATAACTAAAATATATTATTAATTACCAGTAAATAATACAAAATTACTGCTTAACACATTTTGTTAGTCGGAGGTGTACATAGATCGGGTTTGTTCGATTTTTATCAAAACCAAATCAAACAAAGTATATCAATTTGGATTAGTTCGTTTTTGTTGGATTTTTTCAGGTTTTTTTGTAATATAAATATTATTTCAATCTTACTTTGGTAAATTTTTTATAAGTAAATATATATCTATTAATTACCAGTAAATAATACTCCCTCCGTTTTAATTTATGTGAACATATTTCTTTTTTAGTCCGTGCCAAAAAGAATAATTTCTTTCCTTATTTGGAAACAATTTACCTTTACACAAAGATTTATAGCCACACATAATTATGTGCCTCATTAGACCACAAGATCAAAAGTCTTCTCTCTTTCCTTAAACTATGTGCCCAGTCAAATGAGTTCACATAAATTGAAACGGAGGAAGTACAAAATTGCAGCTTAACACATTTTGTTAGTTGTCTTAAGCAACTGGTGCAAAATATACTAATAGCATATTTGGCCAAGTTTCAAAAATTAGCTTATTTTGAAAGGTATTTTTTTTCAAAAGTGTTTTCCTCAAAAATATTTTTGGTGAGAAGCAGCTCGTATTTGGCTAATTAATTTGAAAAGTACTTCTGAGCAACAATTAGTGTTTGACGAAGCTTTAAAAAGTGATTCTAATAAGTATTTTTTTCAAAAGTGCTTTTTCAAAAAAGGTGTTTTTGCGAAAAAGCTAAAATTTTCTACTTCTCCAAAACAGGCTTCTATTCAAAAGCACTTTTTTCTTCTAAAAACTTTGTCAAACACTTTAACTTTAAAAAAATACTTTTGGTTTTGGGGAAGCTTGGCCAAACAAGCTATAACTCGCTATGACACTACTAAGGGGTCATTTGGTAGGAGTTATATAAGAATAGTGCTAAATGAAATGTATTACTCCATGTTCAGATTACTTTTTATATATCATTGTTTGGTATATTAAAGTATTACATAATTTCTAAATAAATTGATTGCTTACAAAAATATTCTTCACATTCTTAAACTTCCACTTTCACTACCAACCAAGAGGTTGTAAGTTCAAGTCTCCCCAAGAGCAATGTGAGAAGTTTTTGGAGGGAAGGATGCGGGGGTCTATTTGGAAACAGCCTCTCTACCCCAGGGTAGGGGTAAGGTCTGCGCACACACTACCCTCCCCAGACCCTACTAAGTGGGATTATACTGGGTTGTTGTTGTTGTTGTTGTATTCTTAAACTTTGCATACTATTTTTATTGCAAAAGTTTATTACCCTCCACATTCTTTACTCTCTCTAAAGTGAACTTCTTTTTACGGGGAGCACAATTAAAAGAGAAAATTAATGAAATATTAAAGTTAAAATAGAAGAAAAATTTAATTTCTATGACATATAATACAAAATACTAATTATTAAAAAAGGTAGATTTTGAGCAAATAAAAAAAATTCATGCAGTTTATACTTTGAACGAATTTAAAACTAAAATTAATATTAAATATGACATTATTTTGATTAAAGTAAAATGCTAAAGGGAAAAGCTAATTAAAATATCACAATATAAAAATATACAAGATATGGTGGAAAGTATTTGGAATATGTTTTGAGGGGTTGGATTATGTCTTTAATAATATTTATGCAAGTATTAAAAACTCTTTCATTGCTAAGCCTAATACCATGGTTTGCTACGTATTAATTATACGTAGAATAATACCAAATATGATATATAATTAGTTATACATAAATTAAAAAAATATACCAAATAAGTAATAAGTAATGCACAAAACTAATGACTACATTATTTTTTTCTAATAACCTCATGCCAAAGGACTCCTAAGGGGTAGGGCATACCTCCTAGGGAGGTTTCTTTTCCCCTTCGAGTACACAAGATAAGAGAGAAAAACTCAAATCTAAGTAAAGAAAACTCAACGGCCAAAAAGAACGCGTTTGAAGCGATATATTACATGCTAGTTGATGCCCTGGCATTACACATGCATGCAAACAATATCATCTGTTGCTTCGCTTCTCAAACACTCTCACATTTCTCTGATCTATCCCGATAGAATGAATAGTCTCAGCATACACCAATTAAAATGTATTACTTCATCTGTTTTAAATTGGATGATATACCTTTTTTTAGTATGTTTCAAAATAAATAACATATTTTTAACTTTTGAAATAATTTAACTTTAATTTTTCATTTTACCTATTTTATCCTTAACGAGAAGCTTTTATAACCATACAAAATGTCAAGACCTCACAAAACTTTTATCCCTACCATAAGTTTCAAAAAAAAATTCTTTCTTATACTCCATGCCGAATCAAACTACCTCATCTAAATTAAAACGGAGGGAGTAGCAGTAATTGTGCTTTGCCTTCAGCATTATTCTTTAGAGTCCACTGTAAAGCGATGCTCCCATGTAGCCACATAATATTGTAAGGATTCTTCTGAAGCCATATATTATCAGTAGTCTGCTCCACATATACATACATATGTGGCAAAAGTACATTCAACAAATATGTAATCCCTGCTTTCAAGATAAATTTGACAGAATACATAATTTGTATTAACATTGAGTCCTCATTTAGCAAGTCTGTCAGTACTAGTGAGCAGCTTATCCTGAAGGTGAAGCCACGTAGTAAATATAACCTTTGGCGCCTTGCATCATTTTTTGAACATTAATTAAACACTTCCATGATACCCTATCAGAGTTTCCAGGTACATGTAAATACAACTCATGTCTTATCATCCGTGTTTGTATCTTCTTTGGTCACAAAATCAGTATGTCTTGTACTAATAATTTTTCTAACCATCTAACAAGCTTGTTTTGGAAATGCTATCAATATATAATATAACAACAAGAATTCTTTTGAAGAAAGATATGTAAAAAAAATAAGTTATACTCTCTCGATTCCAGTTGTTGCGATGATGTTTGATTAGATATAGAATTTAAAAAAGAAAAAGAGACTTTTGCAATTTATGATCTAGAATAACCTATATATTTATTTGTGTGGCTATAAATTATCTTATTAAGGGTAAATCTAACATTTTAAAGCTAAACTACTGTTGGAGTGCTAAATATAAATGTATTATTATTTTTAAAATTAACTAAAAAGGATATATAGAGTATCACATAAATTAAGTCGGGGAGTAAATAATTGATAGTACAAAAACTTATAGATCACTTTAATTAATTTAAATTTGAAATATAATCATTAATATTGATAAATTGATATGTTAAGTTTAGTGCAGATATCAAGAAAAAGGAAAATGTTTATGTTAAATTTGGGGGCACCAGGGAGAAAAAGGAAATATGCAACTACTTATCTTTTGGGTATATTAATATTGAAATATGCTCCGAATTGCGGAAGAGTCACGCACGCCGTCATGATCTCAAATCTCAAGCGGTGCCTTTCTTTTTTCTGCTTCCACAGTACACGTCATGCTTGGGCACACCTTTACGTATTATAATAAATAAATAAAATATTTGACTTCAAACACGTCACTTATTCTTCTTTTTCATTTTTTTTACGATATAAATTGGTAACTGAAATTCTACCGTTCTAATTAACGGCGTCTAATTAATCGCCATATACAAGTTTTAATCTTATTAAGTTTCCTAGCCACTCTTGTCTAGCTGGATTGATCATGTTGTTTTGTTGAATTTTTGTTTTTTGTCTTTTAAATGCTGGTATTTTAAAAAAAAAAAAAAACATTTTAACTGGAGAGGCAGTGTTTTTATATGATACGAAGAAACCAAATTCGAGTATGTCATGTCAAATGTTTTATGTTAGCCGCCTAAGGGGATATCGATATCTCGGGATTGGAGAACAAGAAATGCGTGAGGTTAAAGAACAGATATATAGGAAAAGAAGTAAAGTGGTTTGCAACTTGGCATAAATATTCTAAAATTGGCTATGCAAAACAAACTTCAGCAATGAAAAATATTTATGAGCTGATAACATTTATACTTCAAAATAATCTTTATCAACTTCAATTGTTACTAATACTTTTTTTCTTTTCTCAACCTTCAATCAAATATATTTCATATGTTAAAATTTGTAAATTAAAGTGATAATACATCATATTTTCTTTAAAATATGTTGTTTAAAGTATTGAGGCACTTATCATAAAAATATTTGATACGTAACATTTTTTTATGAAGGGTATTTAACAAGTTCGATAAGGATTTCGAATTCATTTTTTTTAACTTGCTTCAATGATTTTGTTATCCATCTTGCATGATTTAATCGTATAATCAGTAATCTGTATGGTTTTGGCATAAAATAAGTACTTCACAAATACAAACCTTTGGTCTTAGTAGCTAGGTTCTAGTACTTCATTGTTGGAAGACCAATCTCCCCTAATTAACTAATAATATGTCATAATTGGAAGTGTTTTACTTAATACTTGGCATTAACTTCCCAAGGTGTCAATATGCCAAGAAACTTTAGCATTAGCGCCATGAAATACAGTAGATAGTATGCGGTTTGTTACTTTAATTTGTATTGAGACTTGGCCGTAAGCAATAAATTTTTAGCTCTATACCGTAATCGACGGACAATTCCGGGAGAAATTTGTTTATGATTGTATACAGTAGAAATCGGGCTCGGCTATGACATGATAGATCCGGCTCAGAACGTGAGGGACTAAAGATCGACCCCAAGTCCCACTGGGCCAGAACCCGAAATCGAAATATCTGTCTTCGAGAACATTGAGCCCGTGATCCCGGAATCGACCCTGACCCCGAACGAGCTTGAGGAAACATTGTTAGCGTAACCAACAGAAGACCGAAATAACATAAGGCTGAAATATCCGTGACTAGACGGATATTAAAGTGAAAATCTCGGCACGTATCAATAAGGAACCGGCAAAACAACAAATCAAAAGATTTTTACCTTTTATAGAATTGCACCTAAAGTAGGATTCACTTACTATATAAAGGGGGTCTGATTACTTGTAAAGGACATTGTAACACACATTCCAAAGTAGTATATTATTAATTTCTTTCTTTAAGCTCTTGTTCTTCTGTATCTTGATTTTGATCAAATTGCATCCAGTTCAAGTGAGACTTACTTTCCAAGACTATAACTGTTCAAGTTGTGCGGTTTGAATTTACTATCATTGTTCACTTTAATTGCAATTTAATTTATCGATTTGTGTCAAATTAATTCATGTATCTTTAAAACCACTTACAAATTCAATTGTTATTGATTTTGAGGGTAAACAGTTTGGCACCCACCGTGGGGCTAAGGATAATAGTGGTTATTTGATATAAATTTCTATAACACACGCTACTTTACACTTGTTCTTTGAAGTGCCTCTAATTTCAGGTTAAAGCTCAAAATGTCAAACTCACAATTAGCACCCCGGCCTGTTGACAATGAGTCCGGCCACCACGGTGAAAATAACAACATAGCGCTCGATAATGAGGTACCGCCCGTTGATCCCATCGGAATTCCAGTCGCGGACCCGTTAGATGCTAACTCGCATGTGGCTATCAACACAAATCTGCCTACCGACCCTAAGCATAGAATCTATGGTGGAGCCTGATTGATAGTGCAAAATACTCAAAACAATGGAGGGGACGAGATTAATTTACGGATGATCTTCGAAATGTTATAGGCTCAACATGTGACTATAGCTCAATTACAGAACCAAAGCCGTACACCGAGTAGAATTGAACCCGATCCGTCCCAGGAAATCACCCGTAGGGACGAACCAGTCGTAGAGAGGTCGAATGGAAATGAATCGGGGACTAACACCGAGATCATAAAAATGCTCGAGGAGCTGACAGAATGGATGGAATCAGGAAGAAAAAAATCGAAGCAAATGACAAAAAGGTAGAAACCTACAATTCCAGGGTCGACCAAATCCCGTGAGCCCCGCCGATACTGAAAAGCCTAGATTCCAAGAAGTTCGTGCAAAAACCATTCCCTTTGAGTGCGGATCCAAAACCGATCCCTAAAACATTTTGCATGCCCGATATTCCTAAGTACCCGAGCCGAATAAGCATGTTACCTCCTACACATGCGCCATCAAAGGGAACGACTTAGAGGATGATGAGATCGAGTCTGTCATGTTGAAAAAATTCGGAGAAACGGATGGAACGGATGGACCTACCACTAGTCGCTGATGATTGAGTAGTTCAAGTTTTTACCCAGGGACTCAATGTTTGAAGCTCGGTGGCTTCATAGTAGTTGAAGCAAAATATGATATAATATCCGGGTATTACTTGGGACAACATGCATAACCGGTATCAATCAAAAATAAGAGTCGAAGATGACCAAATTGGGGTCCGTTTATCCCGTCAGAACCGTTGACGGAGTCAAGAGAGATATCGATCGTGAACCTATCGTCCTTACAATAGATATCAAAGAAGTAGTGGGTCCATGAGGAATTCTATGCGAAATGAAAGGAGAAGTGATCTGGTCAGAACAACTGGGGACTCATGTGCAAGAACAGTTTCGACAGGCATATCGAGCCTAAGGAAGCACCAAGGTTATCCGAATATAACTTTAATGTTGATGTTGTCGCCATTGTATCAACTATCGGACGCATCAAAGACACAAATGGCCTTGACCCCTACAATCTGATCCTGCCCAAAGGGATCCTAACCAGATGTGCAAATATCATGGCACTCATGCCCATAGGACAGAGGATTGCCGACAATTGAGAGAGGAAGTAGCACGTCTATTCAACAACGGGTACCTTTGAGAATTCCTTAGCGACTGAGCCAAGAACCATTTCAGGAATAGGGAATCTAATAAACAAACTGAACAAAAAGAACCTCAACACATCATTAACATGATCATTGGTGGGGTCGATATCCCTCAAGTGTTGAAACACACTAGGGTATCCATCACAAGGGAAAAACGTACTCGAGATTACATACCGGAAGGAACCTTGTCTTTCAACGACGAGGACACAGAAAGGATCGTGCAGCCCCACAATGATGCACTGGTAATATCTGTACTCATAAATAAATCTCGAGTTAAGCGTGTGTTAATTGATTCAGGTAGCTCACAAAACATCATCCGATCGTGGGTCATAGAACAACTCGATCTACAAGATCAAATCGTACCTACAGTCCAAGTTCTGAACGGATTCACCATGACATGTGAAACCACTATGGGGGAGATAACATTACCAGTGCATGCCACCGGGACATTCCAAGAGGCCAAGTTTTATGTGATTGAAGGAGACATGAGGTACAACGCCTGTTCAAGAGGTCGTGGATCCACAACATGAGGGTAGTGCCCTCACCTCTTCACCAAGTGTTAAAAATCCCAATGCCAGGTGGGATTAAAACAATCTACAGGGAACAATAAGCCGCAAAGGGAATGTTTGCAGTCGAAGAGGTGATTCCAATATCAACACTCGCAACGTCAAAGGAACCAAGTTCTAGTACAAAGCAAGAGGCTAAATAGCAACTACCGACACCGGGCACAACCCAATTGGATAAACAGGGGACTGATGAAGACGATAATTACGGGGTTCCCAGATCTTTTATAGTCTCCGATGATTCTTAAGCCACTAAATCAACGGTCGAGGAGTTGGAACATGTCATATTTATCGAGCATCTACCCGAACAGAAGGTAAACCTAGGCACGGGGTTAATTCCCGAGCTTAGGAAAAAATTGTCACGACCTAGATTTCCCACCCTCGGGAGTCGTGATGGCGCCTACTCGTAGAAGCTAGGCAAGCCACGAAATTTAGAAATTTGAACTCCTTCATTTTAGTCTTTTTTAACAATTTGTAATAACAGGTGATCAATGTTTAAATAATAGTGGAAGACGAAAATATGCGAATGACTTAGACTAATATAATGCCAAAATCAGTACGAAAATATCAACATACGTCTCTACCTAGAAACCAGTGTCACAATATTCACGGACTGTCTATGAATACTACATATAGATATCTGAAGAAAAGGAAAACAATCTGTCATGAATACAAATGAAAACAGAACATATAGGTAGATAGAAGAGACGTCGGGCCTGCGGATACCTACAGGACCACCTCGGGGTCTCTATGGACTGAAGGCTGGCTCCCCAAGTGTTATTGTCCCAGTGCTGCTCCGGTATCTGCACAGAGTGTAGAATGTAGTATTAGCACAACCTACCCCATGTGCTGGTAAGTGTCTGGCCTAACCCCGACGAGGTAGTGACGAAACAGGAATAAGCAGTTTAAATGGGAGGGGGTACATGCTTCAGGGAACGTATCAAATCCAGCAGAAATAAAGAGAAATATGAGAGAAACAGCTCAAAATATACAACAAGTAATAATAACACTGTTGCGGCGTGCAACCCGATCCAATATATATCTAACATAGTTGCGGCGTGCAACCTGATCCAATATATACAGTATTGTTGCGGCGTGCAACCCGATCCAATATATATAACATTATTGTGGGTTGCAACCCGATCCAATATATATATAGCATTGTTGCGGCGTGCAACCCGATCCAGTATATATAACATTGTTGCGGCGTACAACCCGAACCAATATATATATAGCATTGTTGAGGCGTGCAACCCGATCCAATATATATAACATTGTTGCGGCATGCAACCCGATCCAGTATATTTATATACCTTAAACTCAATCGTACCATGAGTCCAAGCAAGGGATTAACAATAAACTACAATATCCCGGCAAGGGAATTCAACAGTGAAGTATATACGTCCTATCAAGGGAGAATCAGTTATAACCAATCTTAACTCAATCCCTACTCATCTCAGCTAATACCAATACTCAACCTTAATTAATTTCCATGTAAATAAACTAAAGCTTTGCTCAACATCGAGAATCACCAGTCAGAACATCCGTAGAATCATTCAAGAACATAACACATATCAATTTAAGACTTACGGTCATGCTCGACACCAACGTATAGATACTCGTCACCATGCCTATACGTCGTGATGTTCTAATCGTCAATACCACACAAGAGGGGGTACCCAATTTTCGCTCTAAAAGAACCTGGTTCTTCTAGGTGTTCTAACTATTACTGTTTGCGGAATAATAAGTACATAAAATAAAGAACACAGAGATTTTACGTGGAAAACACCTGGCTCAAAAGGTGAAAAAACCACGACCTACTACTCAGTAGGATTTTCCCAAATTTCCACTAAAATCACTGAGCCAAAACAGCATTTACAAAACTCTTTGTAAACCTAAGGATTAACTCTAATTCCGTTGTGGCACACAACCTCAACTGTTGCGACAACTTCAAGTTAGCTATAACTTGAATACTCTAAGTACCTAATACAATTACTTCTATGAAAGCTGAAAGGTACAACTTTAAACCACCTACTACAATTGAACTAGAATAAAAGAAAGACACAATAGAACTGGTTCTTCTATCTCGTTCAAGTAGCTTCAGGAGTGCACACTCAAATCTCACATAAATTGCTTGCATAATCGCCTTGCTCTTTTGCTCTCAATTTAGTTTAACTTATGCGTTTGTGCAATACCTGTAAAAGAGAACAATCACTGTCATTATAGGTTAGTAATCAGAGTTTGATTGGGACTCAATTGCTGATCTTCTATCGTAGTTGAGTCCTTGAAGATCTCAAACTCCAACACTATCTTTATCCTGAATTGTGTTCTCTTCGTATAAGGAGACTTTCTCCCCTTATCCAATATGTAACTTTTTTCGATCAGATCAGGAGATATTGTTGCTTGATCAATATGACTTATCTCCTTCACGTACACCTCACATGTATAGGTTGATCATGATTGTGCTTCATAAGATGGACCTGGTCCATGACTGAGTTCATTTGTCATTCTTCAAAACTTCACCTGTTCTTGAGCCAACAAATTCCCCCTTTTGATGATGACAAACTCTGTGCTTTTTATTGATCAAGGGACATGTAAGAACTCAGCTTAACCATCAACACTAAACTTAGAAAATTCACTTATCATCAAGGACCAGGTTAATTAGGTTATAAATATCACTTATTTCAGAATAATGAGTAAAGCACAAATCTCTTCCCCCTTTTGGCATCATTGAAAAGTTGCATACACCATGTGAATCCCAGATTTTAATAAGTACTCATGGCCTCTGGGGCAACTGCAAGTGCAATCATCAGTAATCAAACAAACATATTTAAACTATCAAGGTCAGAATGATCATTGAACAATAGAAAACAACATTTGTCATTGATAGAGATATGTTGCCACTAAAAATCCACAAAAAGAAAGAAAAACATTCAAACCATGAGAAAAAAAACAGAAAAATCCCTAATCTGGGTCACTGGGGGTCGTAGACCAGTTCAGGAGACAGAGGCTAGGAGTCCTAAGGCTTGGAGGAACTGGAGGGTTGAGTTTGAAGAAGATTCAGCATATTCTGAAGAATTCCATCATTCTTCTCCTTTTCTTTGGCAAGCTCAATTCTGAGACCATCCCTCCCGGTTTCCACTTCAACCACACGAGCCTTGAGCCTAGCAATTTCAGCATCCTTAGCTGCACATTCCTGAACCAGAGTCCTAACTTTGCTGTTGATGGGTGTCTTTAGAGATGAACCAGGTTCAACTGGGATGACATTGACTAGATAGTCATAAGCAAGAAAAGTTTTGATGCCAAAGTGTTCCTTTCTCAAGGCCATTTCCCATTTCTTCAGAGGCACATTTAGCATGTCTAGAATTGTGTTTAGTTTGAATCCATATGGAGTAGCATGAGCCTTGGAGCAATTTATGACCCTGTCTAGCAGTTTGATAATGAAGGCAGACCAGTTGATTTACTTTCCTCTCTCAGGCACTCCATAAGAACCAGATCTATATAGTTAGCAATGTGCCTTCTCTCCTGTCTAGGCAATAAGCACTTGTTGAAAAATTCAAACACAACCTTGTGCTCAGGCCTTATCTCACTTTTCTGCATAGCCCTGGCTTCATTCACCTCCTCTGAATCACAAAACCTCTTGGTGATTTGAAGGGCAGTAGGGAGGGAGTCCAGGCATGGCCACCTTTGCCTAGTATAGTCACCAAATGCTTCAAAGGGTATGTCCAGGATCTCTCCCAGTTTCTCTGCATCAAACTGCACTTGGACTCCCTTCACCAGGCTACTAACAACTCCATCCTTAACAACAGCATTTGCCATAAATTCAATCAGCTCATTTCTGGCTAGCCTACCATCCATCTAAAGGACCATATCCTTCCATCCCTGAGCAGCTAAAGCATCCACCAATCTCATCATCTCTGGTTCCACCAGGTCCTTCAACAATCTACCTTTTAAAATATTTCTTCTGCCAAAAATGACAAGCTTGTCCTGTTCCTTCTCAGAATCATTTTCTTCTTTTTCTCCACCCCAGTCATCATCATCAGAAACTTTTGTTTGTTTAGCTTTTACTGCAGATCTTGTCCTCTTGGCTAGTGTGGGTTCAGTAGCCACAGGCACAAAGGAAGACTTCTTGGAGGAAGTCTTGGGCTTTTTAGGCTTGGGTGTACGAACCTCCACTGTTGTACCCCTTTCTTGATAGACCAGTTCCATCTCCTCTTCCTCAACAGCCTCTGAGGATTCTGCAATCTTTCCCTTTCCCTTATCTATTTTCTTTTTCTTACTTTCTTCTAAGGCTTTTTATAGATCAACTTCACTCTATTTTACCCTGCTTCTTGTGGCTCTACCCCTAGGCACTGAAGAGGCAGTAGGTGTTGGGGATGGAGCTTTTCTTTTCTTGGAAAGCTTGGGAACATTTGGGGATTTTGTTGTGGGAGTTCTGCGTTTCTTTGGGTCATAGCTTGCCCCAACCCTTTTCAGTAGATCAGCCAAGGTCTCTTCAGTAGATGAAATAGGTTCATCTCTCTGTTTGCTTAGATGAACCAACCCCTCAATAGCTTCCGCAGAACCACTTCCCCCTGACATCAGGCCACTCGCTTCTACCCTTTCATGTTCAACCCCACAAATAGCGGGTACTACACTATTCCCAATTCCCCTCTCTTCACCACATGCACCTTCTCTCTCTTTTTCTTTTTCATAATTCTTTTTACCTCTACTCCTACGTTTCTCAGGCAATTCAACATCCCTAATTGGTCAAACCAGAACAAACCTAGTCTCTAAGTTTTCAATCACAGATGAACTTACCTCAGTAGGAAATTCTTGAGTCTTCTCATAGTCAGAAGACCCGTGCCTTTCCCCCTCAATCGCTGATTAATATAATTCAAACTCAGAGCTGGAGTCAGAATTTGGAGCTTGGCTTTCTTTCATTTGGCTTGCTTTCAACCTTTTATTTAAAGTCTTTCTCAAAGCCCCGGATGTTATAGTCTTTCGAGCAAGCATTTTCTACCTTCGTAGTCTAGGTTTTGGGGATACATGGGGGAGTAGATGAGGATGAATTTGAGGGAGGTGGTGGTGGAGGAGTTCTAGAATTTTCTTGTGGGTTAGACATGATTGTCAATTTCTTGAAAGAGTTTGGGAATTTTGGAGAAGAGGGCAGGTGATAGTGAAGACGAGTTTTTGACGGTTTGGAGCTGTGATGAAGGCTGTAGAATTGATGTGTATTTAAAGTGAATTCCACATTTAATAAGTAACGGCAGCCTTTTGCAGTGGTCAAATAGGAGTCTAATCAATCTGAAATTCCAGATTTTGAATGATCTATTTAGCTTCCCTAGATATTAGGCAAAAATTATGATTTAGAGTTCTAGATGGACGAAACTGGTTCAATGCTAACGGATAGAATTTTCTAGGAATTTGACAAGTATAGGACTTTTGCTCATGATTGAATTATCAATCTTTCTAATTGTGCAGAGTATAGAAAACATACCTGAACTTTCATATGAACCCATACTGATGAACCAGGTTCTTCATTTAGAACTCTCTTGAACATGCCTCAAATGCCATAATAGAGAAAAAATTTTAAGAGATCAGTGAGTCATATTAACACATGTCACAGGAGTGTACTAATTAAAGTATGACGCTGAGTAAGAGTTAATCTAGATATTTACACATGATTAGAATTCCTAGCCAATTTTTTTTTTATTTTTCATTTTTTTTCATTGTGCATTCTGAGCTGGACCTATTAGGTGATCTTAATCATCCCTAATTCTAATCTGTTCCTCTCAAAGTTTTCTCTACTCAGTGCTTTAGTGAAGATGTCAACTATTTGTTTATCAGTAGCACAGAATTCTATGGAGATCAATCCTTTCTCATAGTTATCTCTCAAGAAGTGGTGTCTAACATTTATGTGCTTAGTCCTCTTATGATGAACAAGGTTCTTTGTCATACTTATAGCACTAGTGTTATCACAGAATATAGGAATGCAACCAACGTCAATTCCAAAATCTACCAGCTGCTGTTTGATCCATAGCAATTGAGCACAACAAGATGCAGCTACAACATATTCAGCCAGTAGTGGATAAGGCCACTGAATTTTGCTTTTTAGTGGCCCATGATACAAGACATGAACCAAGAAAGTGAGCCATACCTGAGGTGTTTTTCCTATCCACAAGGAAACCTGCATAATCAGCATCAACATATCCTACTAGATTGAAATTACTACCTTTAGGATACCAAAGACACAGATCAGTGGTGCCTTTCAAATATCTTAGTATCCTCTTGACAACAGTCAAGTAAGACTCTTTAGGATTAGCCTAAAAGCGAGCACAAAGCCCTACACTAAAAATAATGTCAAGTCTGCTGGCAGTAAGATATAAGAGTGAACCAATCATCTATACAACTTTTGATCAACTGATGAACCAAGTTCATCAATGTCTAATTTAGTGGCAGTTGCAATGGGTGTGCCTATTTCTTTTGATTCTTCCATTTTAAACTTTTTGATAAGCTCTTTTGCATACTTCTGCTAATGGATCATGGTTCCATTAGGACTTTTTTTGATCTGTAATCCTAAAAGAAGTTAAGCTCACCTATCATACTCATTTCAAACTCACTCCCCATTAGTTTTGTAAAATCCTTACTTAGCTTATCAGTGGTGGCCCCAAAGATGATGTCATCAACATATATTTGTACCACAAGGAGATCCTTACCTTTTTTTCTTAGGAATAAGGTACTTTCAATTTTACCTCTTTTGTAGCCATTTTCAAGAAGAAATTTGGATAGTCGTTCATACCATGCTCTGGAGCCTGCTTGAGTCCATAGAGAGCCTTGTCTAATTTGTACACATGCTCAGGACATTCCTTGCTCTCAAACCCTGGAGGTTGTTTCACAAACACTTCTTCTTTCAGGTAGCCATTCAGGAAGGCACTTTTGACATCTATCTGATGAAGAGTGAATTCCATGTGTGTTGCAAAGGCTATGAGGAGTCTTATTGCCTCTAGTCTTGCAACTGGAGAAAAAATCTCATCATAATCTATTCCCTCCTCTTGGCTGTAACCTTGGACCACTAGTATTGCCTTGTTTCTTGTAACTGTTCCATCTTCATCAAGTTTGTTTCTGAAGACCCATTTTGTACCAATAACTGATCTGTCTTTGGGTCTTGGAACTAGATGCCAAACTTGACTCCTTTTGAACTGATTGAGTTCATCTTGTATTGCATTCACCCAATCTGCATCCTGAAAAGCCTCAACAACATTTTTAGGTTAAATAAGAGATAAAAAGGCATCAAAAGCACACAGATTCTTTAATTGTGATCTAGTTTTGACTCCAGATGTTGGATCAGTGATGATGTTCTCAATAGGATGAGAACTTTGATACTTGTGAGGTTTCACAATCAACTGGTTTCTACTAGATACTTCTCCCATGTTCTGTTGCTGAGGGACAGGGTCATGAACAAGTTTTTTTAGGGGATTTATTTCAATTCCTCTTTGACTAGTTCCCTCTGTGAGGTTGCCCTGAATGGAAGAACCTGTTCCATCACCTGTTCCTTCTTTTGGTGCCACTTTGACTTGTGCTGAGGCTTCAGTCAAATCTTTTACCAACCCAATGGCTTCATCTTCATGTTTCTATCTCTTAGAAAGAATGTTAGTTTCATCAAATACTACATGTACACTTTCTTCTATACACAAAGTTCTTTTATTGAACACTTTATATGCTTTACTATGTGAAGAATATCCCAAGAATACTCCCTCATTACTTCTGGGGTCAAACTTACCTAGGGAGTCTTTTCCATTATTGTGCACAAAGTACTTGCATACAAATGCCCTAAGATGGGATTTATTTGGTTTTCTCCCTTTAAGTAACTCGTAGGGGGTCTTCTCTACAAGAGGTCTAGTCATGTATCTATTGATAATATAACATGTAGTATTTACAACCTCTGCCCAAAAGTTATGGGGCAACTTACTAGAAAGAAGCATAGTCCTAGCCATGTCTTCAAGAGTCCTGTTCTTTCTTTCAACTACTCCATTTTGTTGAGGAGTCCTAGGGGCAGAGAAGTTATTATCTATACCATTTTCATTATAGAATTCAGCAAACTTAGCATTTTCAAATTCAGTTCCATGATCATACCTAATGGATGCAAGTTGATTTCCTAATTATTTCTGGATTTTTCTAGCAAAAGCAGTAAACATGTCAAATGTTTCATCTTTAGATGTTAGAAATAGTACCCAGGTAAATTTAGAATAATCATCAACAAGTGCCATTACATATTTCTTTTCACCTCTGCTCATGGTTCTCATAGGACCACAGAGATCCATATGGACCAGTTCCAACGACTTGGTTGTGCTTACCATTTTCTTGCTTTTGAAGGATGATCTTACCTGCTTTCCCCTTGCACAGGCCTCACAAACTTTGTCTTCCTTGAACTTGATGTTAGGTAACCCTATCACCAAGTCCTTAGAGACTAATTTGTTTAGCTGATTCATACTGGCATGACCAAGTCTTTTGTGCCACGGGAGGGGATCATTATCCAGCACACTTAGGCAGGTATGTTCATTTTATGAGAGAGTAGACAAATCTACAATGTAAATATTGTTAACTCTTTTTCCCTGCAAAACAATCTTGTTAGTGGTAAGGTTAATCACAAAGCATTTGGTAGAGGTGAATGCTACAAGGTTACCTCTGTCACACAGTTGTGACACACTGATCAGGCTGTATTTCAAGCCATCTATCAAGTAGACATTCTCAATGGAGTGAGAGTCTGTCTTACCTACCTTTCCAATCCTAATAATCTCACCTTTTTTCCCATTTCCAAAGGAGACATTACCTCCCTTTAAGTCCTCAAGTGAAAGGAACTGGTTCTTGCTTCCAGTCATATGTTTTGAGCAGCCACTATCCATGTACCATATTTGGCTACTTCCCTTCACTTGGACCTGCAAAAAGAAACCAGGGGTTAGTCTTAGGAAACCAAACTAGTTTGGGTCCCTTTCTATAGGCAAAGGGATAAATCAAATTCCTTTTAGCCCACCCAGGTAGCCTATTTTTTTCTTGAACAAAAGTTTTGTTCTTTTTGACTGGCCTTTTCTTTTGCATTACATTCATTTTTGTAATGGCCAGTCTTGTCACAGTGTGTGCAGATTTTGTTCTCAGGAAGAGTGAGGTAATTTCTTTTAGGATCCCATTTAGGTGCTTGAGTCCCATAGCCAAGTCCTCTTTTGTTGCTACTGTGATGTTCTTGTAGCCAGGAAAGTGCATCAGAAGACTTGTTCCATTTGCAAGTTCTGTCTAGTTCATGTTTTACCTTCCATAGATCTTCTTTTAATGCTCTTATCTGCTCATCCTTCCTGTACAGCTCATCCTTTATTTTTCCTAAGTTTTCTTCTAGGGTGAGATGTGTCTGATCAACTTTCTTCTTTCCTGTTCCTAGTTTCAGTTTTAAGTTCTCAGATCTAAGTTCTAGGACACTAGTGTCAAGTTCAAGAACCTGGTTCTTCAACTCAACATTTTTACTTTCACTCTCATTAGCCCTAGACTCTAGATTTTTGCATTTGGCTTTTAGCATCACACATTCCGTAGACAAATCTTCCTTCTCATTGTTAATTATCTCAGACTCATCAATGAAGTCTAGCTGTAGCTCAGACAACCTTTCTTTAGATATGAATTTAATCTTGTCTTTGAGATGAAGAATACTTACCTCTTGTTCATCATCTGATTCTCCGATGGCCATAAGTACTTGTTCATCTCCAGCTTCATCTTCTGTGTCCTCATCTGATGTTTCTCCCCAGGTAGTAACCATAGCCTTTGTTGATCCTTTGTTCCTTTTTGGTTGAGCCTGTTCCTTATTCATGTTGCTTCGTTCATCCCTTTCCTTCTTCCACTCAATTTCCCATTGAGGACAATTCTTGATCATGTGATCAGTCTTACCACATTTTTAGCAACCCTCATTGGTCTGTTTCTCAGCCCTTGGTTTGTTGAAGGTTGTACCTCTTGAAGAACCCTTTCTTCTCATCAGATACTTTTTGAAATCTCTTGTGATCATAGCCATTTCATCAACATACAGATCAGAACCTTTAGCAATTCTGAGAGCCAAACTTCTTTCCTTCTTGGGTGCATCCATTTTCATGGTTTGCCTTCTCAGTTCATAGGCAGTGAGGTTTCCAATTAGTTCATCCAGCTTGAGGGTAGCAATATTCTTTGATTCCTGAATAGCAATGATTTTGCTTTGCCAAGAGACTGGCAGAACCCTTGTCAAAATCTTCTCAACTTTGTCTTCTTCAAGAATAATCCTTACAAGATACTTAAGTTCATTTGTCATTTGGTGAACCTTGTATACATCTCTTGGATGGTTTCTCCTTCCTTCATGGTGAAATTCTGATATTGAGAATACAGCAGTGTTCCTCTGGACCTTTTTACTTGAGATGTTCCTTCATGAGCCACTTGCAGAGTGTCCCAGATTTCCTTAGCAGTGGTACAACTTTGAATTTTATTGTACTCATCTGGACCCAGTCCACACACAAGCCATTTCTTGGCCTTGGCATTCTTCTCCCATTTCTTCAAGTCTTCAGTAGTACAATCAGCTCTTGTCTTTGGCACATCCACTCCTTCAGCATTCTTCTTTGTAGTTACTAGACGACCATCAGTGACTATGTCCTAGAGTTCATAGTCTTCTCCTATGATGTGATCCCTCATCATGTTCTTCCACCAAGAATAGTACTAACCATTGAAAAGTGGAGGCCGGATTGCCCTTCCCAATTCCAAGTGGTGCACTTATTTTAATCTTTTCCTAAGGTGTTAACCTCTACAAGGATAACCGGCCCTGATACGTCGTTGATGTTCTAAACGTCAATACCACACAAGAGGGGGGGGGGGTGATTTGTGTGGTACCCAATTTTCGCTATAGAAGAACCTGGTTCTTCTAGGTGTTCTAACTACTACTGTTTGCGGAATAATAAGTACATAAAATAAAGAACACAGAGATTTTTACATGGAAAACACCTGGCTCAAAAGGCGAAAAAATCACGACCTACTACTCGGTAGGATTTTCCCAAACTTCCACTAAAATCACTGAGCCAAAACAGCATTTACAAAACTTTTTGTAAACCTAAGGATTAACTCTAATCCCGTTGTGGCACACAACCTCAACTGTTGCGACAACTTCAAGTTAGCTATAACTTGAACACTCTAAGTACCTAACACAATTGCTTCTATGAAAGCTGAAAGGTATAACTTTAAACCACCTACTACAATTAAACTAGAATAAAAGAAAGACACAATGGAATTGGTTCTTTTATCTCGTTCAAGTAGCTTCAAGAGTGCACACTATAAATCTCACATAAATTGCTTGCAAAATTGTCTTGCTCTTTTGCTCTCAATTTAGTTTAACTTCTGCGTTTGTGCAATATCTGTAAAAGAGAACAATCACTGTCATTTAATAGGTTTGTAATCAGAGTTTGATTGGGACTTAGTTGCTGATCTTCCATCGTAGTTGAGTCCTTGAAGATCTCAAACTCCAACACTATCTTTATCCTGGATTGTGTTCTCTTCATATAAGGAGACTTTCTCCCTTTATCCAATATCCAACCTTTTTGATCAGATCAGGAGATATTGCTGCTTGATCAGTATGACTTATCTCCTTCACGTGCACTTCACATGTATAGGTTGATCATGACTGTGCTTCACAAGATGAACCTGGTCCATGACTGAGTTCATTTGTCATTCTTCAAAACATCACATGTTCTTGGGCAAACACGTCGTACTCAACAAATAACACATAGCAAATAGAACACAACTCCTAATCCCTCAAGCTAAGGTTAGACCAAACACTTACCTCGATGCCACGAACATAATTCACAATCAATTATAGCTTTACCCCTTGAGTCCACCGCCAATTCGCTCGTATCTAATCACAAATTACTTAATTACATCAATAAACGCTAAATAAATCGACCCCAATGCATGAAAATGAGTTTTTCAAAGTTTTATCCAAAAAGTCAAAAATTGCCTCCGGGCCCACATGGTCGAAACCCGAAGTTCGAACCAAAATCCAATTACCCATTCCCCTACGAACCCAAATATATGATTTGTGCGGTTTGAATTTACTTTATCATTGTTCACTTTAATTGCAATTTAATTTATTATTTTGTGTCAAATTAATCTACGTATCCTTAAAACCACTTACAAATTCAATTGTTATCCGATTTTGAAGGTAAACAATGATGTCAGACAGTCAGAGTAATGTTTATTCAATTTTTAAAGGTAGGTGTATAATATGCGACATCGTGTGTCAAAACAAAATAGTAAAGCAAACTAAACACTTGAATTTAAGGTTAACATATGTCTGATTACCTTTCTAAAACATAGGGAATTGGGCATATGCCAGCATAAATTCCCTTTATGAAGAAGGATATGGAGATGTTGTTACGAATTGACATCGATAAGAAATAGGAGTAGTAATTTGTTCACATGACGAGAATAAAGAGATATACTTAGAACTAAAGAAAAAGGACAACTTAGATAATTTTGTTTCATAGAGTTTCTTTGCCGAAATTTATATTAATATACAAAAAATTATTTGCTTATTTCACGAATGAAGTATAAATCCATTTATGCATGTAATTAAATTTTGTATGGGGAGAAAAGTTTCAGCTGTAACAAGTGTATTAACGTACTGAATCCAATAATTGTATGTCTATTTAGCATAGGAGTACTGTTGTCTCGAGAAGAGAGCAGAGAAATTCAAAAATAACCAGATTTATAAGTGGTCATTCAAAAATAACCATAATTTCAAAAGTAATCGAAATTTCGCCACTCTTCATGTAAAGATAAATTTGAACGAAAACACTATTCAAAATCCGAAAAAATACTCTAGTATAATATACCGGTCCAGCATAATATACTGGAACTTTCCGCGTGTTGGAGTTAAATCATAATATGCTGGAAGTTCATACACAAGTGCATCAATCTCCAGTATATTATGCTGGAACTTTCCGTGTTGCAGCAAAATAGTAGCTATTTTCTAATGACTTTGCAAATGTTGGCTATTTTTGAATGACCACTCCGAAAACTTGCTAGCCGTGCTATTTTTACAGAAATGTTGCCAAACAGATCGTGTATACTTGGGCCAGTTTAGTTTAGCGGCCCAGTTTATACAAATCCGAGTGAAAAGGAGCCTGCTTGGCGACTCCCTTGCAAAAATTGCATATAAAAGTCACAAACTAAAATAAAAATACATATGTGTCGCACCTCCTTTTTCCGCACCCGCGGGACGCGTGGGGAGTTTTCTCTAATTAAAGGACAGTCGAAACGGGATTGGTTTATTTGTTTCAGAGTCGCCACCTGGGAATTTTAAGGCGTCCCAAGTCACCGGTTTTAATCCCTGAATCAAGGAGAATATGACTCTGTTTGTTATTCTGCGAACCAGAAATCCTGAGTAAGGAATTCTGTTAATCCGGAAGAAGGTGTTAGGCATTTCCGAATTCCGTGGTTCTAGCACGGTCGCTCAACTGTTTTTATTTTTGGCTTAATTATCTTGATTTTACTAAATACATTTTTATTGCATGATTTTTGTTACCGCTGTCGTTTAGATTGTTTACAAATTAAAGATTTTCTTGAAACGAATCACGCGTACGTATATTCGCCTTATACATTTTTATAGATATAAAGAATCGTGTCACGCATACGTGTACACAATAAGATTGACCATATTATATTTTTTATTAAAAAAAATATGTTCGAGATTTAAAATAAAATTAAGAACATCATCGCCCTTATATTGAAATAGTGAACTGCACATCTCGGGTTATATGAAATTATTTTAACATCCTCGGAGAAATCCCTTTTATTAAATATTCACTTGAAGTTGCGCGAACGCATAATCCGGATTTGCTTTTTTAAAAAAATAATATATAATCAGGTTACGCGAACGCATCCCTAATCACGCAAAATATTCTTAATAGTATTATGGATTTTTCACAAATTATATCCATACATTTTTATGTAAAAATCATGAGAAATTCCCATTTTTGAGATGCCTTTAAATTCATTGAAAAGAATTCACCATTATTGAGTGTTGATTGCAAATTATATTTTTCGCGTATGAATTATATTCCTCCAAACTATTCAAATCTAAAGAAAATAATAAACATATGATTAATACTATTTTTAGTAAATACAACATATGTATACTCAAAATGTGAATAGTGTACGAAACTAAAAAAAAAAAATCAATTCTTGAAAGAAGATGATATTTTCGAAAAATTCTCATTATTCCATTTGCAATGAATGTTATTTTTACATTTTTAAACTTTTTACACATTATAAATCTAATCTCTTTCTACATTGCTTGTTCCTAATTTGATAGGCCTAATTTTTTTTTTGATTTATTAATTGCTATTGACTGTGAACATGACCATTATTATGCTAAATATGAACAAGATACAATCAATAATATCTTAGCCTTAAAAATCAGATGTTTAATAACATAGACTAATAATGCTGTTGTCTTGAAATTTCCACACTAATCTATACTAGCAATTTTAAGAGATGCAATTAATGGCCAGTTTTCTGCCATGTTCCCTATTTTGATGATTCAAATACAACTTATACTGAATGAAAATTCGAAATAAATAACTTTGTTACAACGTTTATACGAACTTCGAAAGGGAATAATTAGCTAATAGTTATCGTATCAAGCATATTGTTATATTAACCAACATGAAACAAAACAGAAGTTTGAGCTACTGAATTTAAACAAGTGGAAGACAAAATTATAATTCTCAAACTTCATCTATTCATCATGTTGGAGCTTTTCACCACATGATTTTAAAAGATATGTACCTGAAAATGAAGGTAGAAGGAGTAAATTTCAGCAGTAATAGCAGCAACAAAACACCGGCAGAATATACCAATAACACAGCAAGTCTGAACAAGACCCGTTAAACCAGATGAAAAGTGACAGAAATTTGAGAAAAATTTCAGATTTGAACCAAACAATACCAATAAAACAGACCCGGACAGATTCAAGAAAAATATGTTTTGATTTTTCTTTTCTTCTTCTACGTCTGTTTTAGACTGTGTATGTGTGTGTGTGTGTGTTCTCTCTTTTTTCTTTCTCTTTCTGTTTTCTTCCTCCTCTTCAGATTTCTATTTCTGATTTTCTGCTTAATTTTCTTTCCTTTTATCTCACTCTATGTGTATTCTCTCTTCAATGTATCTATCTAATTTTCAGATTCTCTCTCTCTTAAAATCTGTTTCTAAAATCTGATCTTTTCTCTCTTCAAATCTCAGTCCAAAAATCTCCCTCCTTAAAATCTGTCCTGCTTCCTGTATTTATACAGGTCTGCCCCTTTCTTTTTAAGTGCTGCCTGGACCCCCCTTTTGTTATCTAAGGCAGATTTTCCCTTAAAATCTGCCACTGAACTGCTTTTTCTTATTCAAACAGCACTAAGGATACCTTTACTTTATTTTCAGCCCCTCCACTTCCTTTGGTTTCCTATTATCCTATTAGATTAACAGCCACTAACATTCCACTTCCAGCACACTAGCACTAACACTGTTTTTTACTGTTTCATTCCCAGAAATGCCCCAGAAATCCTACTGTAATTACTGTTATTACTGCCTTTAAACTAAAATTCAGAATCTGATACAAAACAGATTTTAAAATCTGTCCAGGCTTAATTATCCTTCTGATTTAAACAGCTAGAATCAATCCCAATCAACTTCCTAACATAGTTGTATCTATCCAACATTTGTAAACTTGAATTCAAACTTAACATCACAATAACATTACACTGAATTCAGCACAATAATTCAAACTGAACTTCAACTTTGAACTAAAATCAAACAAACACAGGAGCATTGTCAATATACTGACAATGCCCTGAAACTTAATGTTCAGGAAACAATATATACACAACATTTATTTTGACAGACTCATCGAAATATAAACAAAGGTGATTTAACTGACGAGTATTAATTAAACTGATTATCTACAACATTTTTCAACAAACAGTCTATAAAATAGAAACAGATTGTTTCAATCAGTATTATCATAAACGAGAATTCATAATATAACTAATCGATGAACTTAATCGAGTTGATTATACACATTGTAAATAATCATACTGACAGAAACAATGGTATAATTAGGATCAAATAGACGGGTACAAGGCAGAATCACAGAATTGACTAGAAAAATATGAAAAATTACACAGACTAATGAAACAAACATAAAATACACGTAGAATACACAAAAGAAATAGAAAAAATACCTCTGAATCTTCAAATTTATTCAGACACAGACTCAACTTGGATTCAGACATTTTTGAGACTGAACAGACTTTATTCGAAGTATTCTCAGTTGAGAATACCTCGATTAAAGTCTCTTAGACCTCAATCCTTCACTCGAATCGGAAAAATTCCAAGATTGGAAATTTTTTAGGGTTTCAGATTTTTGGATCTTAAATCCGAACACTTCTGGGCAGATTCGAAGGGAACCAAAGATGACACAAGGGTGAGGGAGGCCTAGGGGTCATTTGGTGTTAGTTTGGAACGAATCTGAGTGAGTTCATGTTTGGTTCGAACCTTCAAAAGAAGATTCGAAGAACTCTGAGGTGATTCGAACCAAACCAACACCAGATCCATAGCTAGGGTAGTTAGGGGAAGCTACGGTGTTAATTTGGGGACCATCGGAGGTGGTTGAGTTTGGATCTGAGTTTGGCTCGAATCTTCAAATGAAGATTCGAGAACCTTCAGGAGGATTCGAGCCAAGTGGCTAACATATTTGGATAGAGGATGGTCAGGGGGTTCCGGGGTGTTAAGGTGGTGACAGGCGGCGCTGTTGCCGCCGGGTTTCAGGCGAGGGGAAGTTAGGGCGGCTAGGGTTAGGGTGTGTTTGAAGACGATGATGAACAGGAGAGAAAGGGGGGTGGGTGTTCAGTTAGGGTGGCCGGGGTAAGGATTTGGGTTTATATAGGGGTGGGGTGGATTGATAATGATCGTTAGATCAAGCAGAATGGATGGCTAGGATCTATTCACTTAACCAAACGATGTCGTTTGGTTTAAGTTGGGGGGACGGGTTGAACCGGGTACTGGATCGGGTAAGGATCACGGGTTAGGGTAATGAGATCTCAGCCGTTGGATGGATTTAATCCAACGGCCCTTGATGAAGGATGATGAAACGCCGTCGTTTTGGTTTGTTTGAATTGGACCGGACATGGGGTTGTTTAGACTGGGCTGTGGGATTTATTATGTTTGGGCCTGGATTTAGGTCCAGGTCCGATTTTTACTTTTACAAATTATTTTTTTTTCTAATTTTATTCTTAATTATTAAAATCTTAATTAAGATTATAAAAAAAAAATTATCATTACAAAAATACTGATTACTTTTAACAAATATTAACACATAGACAAAACATTAATCACACAGTGAAACATTTAAAATAGAACCAATGCACATTTTTGTGATTTTATTTTTGAATCACTTATTAAATGCATAATTAAATCCTAGATATGCATGAAACATATATTTTTATTTTAATTTTGTTTAATTATAACAAAGCAAACATTTACGGACAACACAAATAATTAACAAACACCACACAAATTCTAAAAATTGCACACTAAAAGAGATTTATTTTATTTATTTTTGATTTATTTTGGAGTTGTTTTCGGGAGGCAAAAATCACGTGCTCACAGCTGCCCCTCTTTGCGCGAAAACTCGAAGAGTTTTCGTGCAAAGATAAAGTGAGCGGATACGAGCGATTTTTGCCCGTTGAAATACTCCGTGGGAAGCATTTTTTGAAAGATTTGACCGAACCCCTGCTTCAAAGGTTTCCTACATATCCTTGGCTATAAAGGAATCAGGTCAATGTAGTTCGGGAAGTTTTGGGTAGCTGGGACTACCATGGGACTGTGATGTTACTGCTGTTTCGTGCTGTTTTTACTGCTTGCTGACCTCCTTATTACACCTTGCTTCAAAGGTAATACAAAAAGCTAAACTAGACTATGGTACATGAATTATAAAATCTTATCTAGATCATGCCCTTGCGTTTCTTGTTGTCTTGATATCTTGGTGACTCTTGGGCATTTGGCTTATTCCGCATTCCCTTTCATTGTGTCTCGTATTTTCTTTCTCTGTTTGGGACTCTTGTGTTTCTTGCTGGGGATTTTGTTGGACTCCTCTGCTTTATTGACTCTAAGTGTGCTCCTTTCTTACATGAGCGGGCTTTTGACTTTACCCGTAATGTCAAACTATATTGCCATTCTGTTCTTCAGGTGGGCGCCTGACTGCTGATCCTTCAATGGTATTCCCTTATTCTCCAGGTGGACGCGTGATTGCCATTTCGATTCTTCCATCCTCATTCTCCAGGTGGACGCCTGATTTCTTCTTTAATTCTTCGTCCTCATTCTCCAGGTGGACGCCTGACTTCTTTTTTAGTTCTTCATCCTCATTCTCCAGGTGGACGCCTGACTTCTTATTAAATTCTTCATCCTCATTCTCCAGGTGGACGCCTGATTTCTTCTTAATTTTTTTCATCCTCATTCTCCAGGTGGACACCTGATTTCTTCAATTCTTCATCCTCATTCTCCAGGTGGACGCCTGACTTCTTCTTTAATTCTTCATCCTCATTTCTCCAGGTGGGCGCCTGACTGCTGCTTCAATTATATTCCCTTGTTCTCCAGGTGGGCGTCTGACTGCTTCTTTTCTTTGTCCTTATTCTCCAGGTGGACGCCTGACTTCTTCAATTCTTCATCCTCATTCTCCAGGTGGACGCCTGATTTCTTCTTAAATTCTTTATCCTCATTCTCCAGGTGGACGCCTGATTTCTTCAATTCTTCATCCTCATTCTCCAGGTGGACGCCTGATTTCTTCAATTCTCATCCTCATTCTCCAGGTGGACGCCTGATTTCTTCAATTCTTCATCCTCATTCTCCAGGTGGACGCCTGACTTCTTTAATTCTTATCCTCATTCTCCAGGTGGACGCCTGACTTCTTCTTAAATTGTCATCCTCATTCTCCATGTGGACGCCTTATTTCTTCTTAAATTTTTCATCCTCATTCTCCAGGTGGACGCCTGATTTCTTCTTAAATTTTTCATCGGGTTTTTTCCTGACACAAATGTTGTTTTTGCCCCTGTTTTTAAATCAAAGAAAACTTTGTTAGTTTTAAAACAGGATGGTTAACTGGGGCATTCTTGCCGACGGTGGGGCTTCTCTGTCTTGTTTTGTTTCCTTGAAATGGTTGAAAAGACTGTTTGTCCTTGTAATTGATCCTTAACTATAGGATTCCCCTCTGTATGTTTTCCTTCATATCCTTTTAACCGTAATCATATGTTCTCCTGACATTGCTGATCCGCTTTTGATTCCACTTTTCTTACACCCCTATCTTATTATTTTTTATTATCTCTTGCCCATCATGGCCGTATTTTTGTCCTATGCAATCTTGAATCTTGGTAGTATACCTTGACATTCTTTCTTATTGGAACAAAACTCATCTCAAAAGCTTTAGAAGAGTAAGATTATTAGTGACGAAAATATGATGATTTCGACAATCTAGAATGAAAAGAAAAATCCAAATTTGGATGATTGTTGGAGAAGGAATAAAGGACTTATCTGATTGGAGTCACTGGCGCCAATGATCATGGCATGCAATTTGGATTAATCAACCCAGTCTTTTAATTAATCTCCTTTCAATTGTCTCATTTTTGTTTTCCCCAAAATTTCCATAACCCAACTTCATTTTTCATTTTACAGACCTGTTTGACTTGCAATATCTCAAAGAGTTTTCACCGACAAACCTTCCTCATTTGTTCATTTCTTACTTCCTTTTCGCCTTATGGTGCCTGCGAAGGTTTTCACCAATAAGACTCTCTCATTTTACTTTCTCTCAACTTCCGTCGTCTTATGGTGCCCAGGTGGGTTTTCACCTATAAGACTCTCTCATTTTTACTTTCTTTTCCTGTTTGTACCAGAGTGTTATGAACCATCTTCATTTGCTTGACTCAGCATTCTCTAAGATTGATCGAAAGGTCTTTTTGGCATGTGGTTGAAAATGGAAAGTATCAAAAGTTAAACAGTTTTGATATGGGTTTAAAATTACAACTCTTGAAATCTTTTCTTATTACCAATACAATTCCTGCTCCAGTTTCTTGATTGGGGTCTCTTGATGTAACTTTTTGTGCACATCATGTATATTGTGCACCCTATGACCGAGCCGTGAGGCGCCTACGTATCCTTCTTTGAGGAATCAGGTCAAACGTAGTTCACCAAATAATAGTGATTTTTTTTTATTACTTATTTCATACTTGATTTTTATTGATTCCAAGAGAGGGTAGGAAAGAAACAAGTATGGCTCAAAGGGGAAGCAAAGAGTATAGTGTTTGGATAGCAGAATAAATTGCCTTAGTCATTCCAATCTTCGAAATAATGCTGAATACAAATATTCAAAAAGTTATGCATAATATCTCTTTACCGCGTCAGAATTGATCGCCATGTCTATGCATTTGCCTTCAATATTTGTTAAGCATAGTGCACCATTCGATAATACTCTGGTCACAATGAATGGTCCTTGCCAATTCGGGGCAAATTTGCCTTTTGCCTCAACCTGATGTGGAAGAATACGTTTCAGCACATGTTGACCCACTTCAAACTTCCGTGGACGCACCTTTTTGTTGTATGCTCTTGCTATTCTTCTTTGATACAATTGACCATGACATACTGCGGCCAATCATTTTTCATCAATCAAGTTTAACTGTTCCAGACGGGTTTTGACCCATTCATCATCATCAATCTTTGCTTCGGCGATGATCCGAAGGGAAGGAATTTCAACTTCTACAGGAATTACTGCTTCAGTGCCATATACCAACAAATAAGGAGTTGCTCCTACTGAAGTGCGAACAGTAGTGCGATATCCCAATAACGCAAATGGTAGTTTTTCATGCCATTGTCTTGAACCTTCTACCATTTTCCGAAGTATCTTCTTTATGTTTTTGTTGGCTGCCTCGACTGCTCCATTCGCCTTGGGCCGATATGGGGTAGAGTTACGATGTGTAATCTTAAACTGTTGACATACTTCCCTCATTAAGTTACTGTTAAGATTAGCACCGTTATCTGTGATGATCACCTTTGGGATTTCGAATCGACATATGATATTTGAGTGAACAAAATCGACCACAGCTTTCTTGGTCACTGATTTGAATGTTTTGGCCTCAACCCATTTGGTAAAATAATCAATGGCTACCAGAATGAACCTGTGCCCATTGGATGCTGCCGGCTCAATTGGTCCAATCACATCCATGCCCCAGGCAACGAAGGGCCATGGTGCCGACATTGTGTGCAACTCGGATGGTGGAGAATGAATCAAATCTCCGTGTATCTGGCATTGATGACACTTGCGCACAAAACTGATACAATTTCACTCCATGGTAAGCCAATAGTAACCAGCTCGGAGGATTTTCTTTGCCAACACATATCCGCTCATGTGGGGTCCGCAAACTCCCGAATGTACTTCAGACATGACAGCTGTAGCTTGTCTGGCATCTATGCATCTTAATAATCCAAGGTCTGGTGTTCTTTTATACAAAACTCCTCCGCTTAAGAAGAATCCATTTGCCAATCGCCTAATGGTCCTCTTTTGATCTCCTGTGGCTTGTGCGGGATATATCCCCATCCTGATATACTCCTTGATGTCGTGGAACCATGGTTCACCATCAAATTCTTCTTCAACCATATTGCAATAAGCGTGCTGATTATGGACTCGAATATGTAGTGGATCCACATAAGCTTTGTCTGGATGGTGCAACATTGATGCCAAGGTAGCCAATGCATCGGCGACCTTATTATGGATCCTTGGAATATGCCGAAACTCCACTGATTGAAACCGCTGACAAAGATCATGTAGACATTGTCGGTATGGTATGATCTTCAAATCTCGGGTTTCCCATTCTCCTTGAATTTGATGTACCAGAAGATCCGAATCTCCCATGACTAAGATTTCTTGGATACCCATGTCTGTGGCTAGCCTTAACCCCATAATACAAGCTTCATATTCAGCCATATTATTGGTGCAATAAAATCGCAATTGAGCCGTAACAGGATAGTGATGCTCTGTTTCAGAAATGATTACAGCTCCTATCCCGACTCCTTTCATGTTAGCGGCCCCATCAAAGAAGAGTTTCCAGCCAGGTATTTCAATTCGCTCGATCTCATTGATATGCATTATTTCTTCATCGGGAAAATAGGTTTTCAATGGCTCGTACTCCTCGTCGACCGGGTTTTCGGATAAATGATCGGCCAATGCTTGGGCTTTCATTGCAGTCCGAGTCACATAGATGATGTCAAATTCTGTGAGCAATATCTGCCACTTTGCAAGTCTTCCTGTTGGCATCGGCTTTTGAAAAGTATATTTCAACGGATCCAAACGCGAAATGAGGTAAGTAGTGTAGGACGACAAATAATGTTTCAACTTCTGAGCTACCCACGTTAGGGCGCAACATGTCTTTTCCAGATGAATATACTTAACCTCATAAGCTGTGAATTTCTTGCTAAGGTAGTAGATGGCCTGCTCTTTTCTGCCGGTGAGGTCATGTTTCCCCAATACACAACCAAATGAATTTTCCAAGACCGTTAAGTAAAGAATTAGAGGTCTTCCTGGCTCCGGTGGGACCAACACGGGTGGGTTTGACAAGTATCCTTTTATCTTATCAAACGCTTCTTGACACTCATCGGTCCATTTGACCGCAACATCCTTTTTTAACAATTTGAAAATAGGCTCACAGGTTGTCGTAAGCTGAGCAATAAACCTGCTGATGTAATTTAACCTTCCCAACAAACTCATCACTTCAGTTTTGTTCCTTGGAGGTGGCAATTCTTGGATGGCTTTGATTTTTGATGGGTCTAGCTCGATGCCTCGCCGACTAACTATGAATCCCAGCAACTTTCCAGATGGAACTCCAAATGCGCATTTGGCAGGGTTAAGCTTGAGGTTGTACCTGCGAAGTCTTAAGAAGAATTTCCTCAAATCCCCAACGTGGTCGGCCTGATGCTTTGATTTTATGATCACATCGTCCACGTATACCTCAATCTCCTTGTGTATCATATCATGAAACACTGTGGTCATCGCTCTCATGTAGGTTGCTCCGGCGTTCTTCAAACCGAATGGCATTACCCGGTAGCAATAAGTTCCCCATGGTGTGATGAATGCTGTCTTTTCTGCATCTTCCTCATCCATCAGAATTTGATGATACCCGGCATAACAATCCACGAAAGATCCTATCTCATGCTTGGCACAATTATCGATCAAAATATGGATATTGGGTAATGGGAAATTATCCTTTGGACTTGCTTTGTTGAGATTGCGGTAGTCGACGCATACTCTAATTTTGCCGTCTTTCTTTGGTACGGGAACGATATTAGCTAACCAAACAGGATATCGAGTGACTCAAATGACCTTTGCTTCCAATTGTTTGGTGATTTCTTCCTTAATTCTCACACTCATATCAGGTTTGAATTTTCTCAGCCTCTGCTTGACAGGAGGCACCATTGGATCGGTGGGCAATTTGTGAACCACTAAATCAGTGCTCAAGCCTGGAATGTCGTCATATGACCATGCAAAAACATCTTTGAATTCTATGAGTGCTTTAATTAACTCCTCCCGTATTTCTGGTTCAAGGTGGACACTTATTTTAGTCTCTTGGATATTATCTGTGTCCCCTATATTGATGTCTTCGGTATCACCCAAGTTAGGTTTGGTTTTTTCTTCAAAATGAATTAACTCTTTACTAATCTCTTTGAAAGCCGCATCCTCATCATATTCTGATTCATAATCACAATATATTTCTTGAATTATTATTTCGGAACCAGATTGATTTTTAAGACTGGGCTGAGGATTCCTCATGCATGCCATATCACTAGAGCCAGCGTAAAAAGAACTGTACAAGAAAGAAGAAAAAGAAAAGAAAACTATCAGGAATGATAATAAAAAGGAAACTGCTTTTTATTGGATGATGAAAGATAACAAGGTTTGCACACTTCAAACAAACTGTAAGATAGACATTGGGGTTACAACCCTGAAGTAACCCAAACAAACTGAAGGAAAATCAAAATAAACTACCAAGACCCCTTTCGAACGGGGAGAGGAGTGGTTTTCCAATTATTGAGCCTTGTCTCTGGCCTGACGAATTGCACTTCTGTGTTGCTAGAACTTTCATTGCTTTCCACCATATTCACATCGTCGAACAATTTCTCGAATCTTTCAATTAATTCCTCCTCAGGCTTTATCAAGGATTTAGGAATTGTTGTTATCGGGCGATTTTTAGCACCGATCTTGACAAAAGACTTTGATAGATGTGGGACTAGTTTTGGAAGAACCCATGCCTTTTGTTTCAGCTTTCTGGCCCTTCTCACGTCGGTGACAGTGGGTATGAATCCCAAACCAAATGTTCCCCAGTTCTCGGGGAGCGATACTGGTTGTATGATTCCTTTCAAAGATGAACCCAGACCTTTGCCGGGTATAAAACCATTTTTTAACATTTCATAGGCTATCATGACTGATGCAGAGGTTATCTTTGGATTCGGAATGTACTTCCCCTCTGGAATTTTCTCTACCGACACTGTAACGGACACTTGGTATACCCATGGTCCCTGGTCATTTTCTATTCCCTCGACCGGTACAATGACACTTTGTGAGCATTTAAACTTTCTTCCCCATGCACAACTATTTCTTGATGATCCCATTCAAACTTGACCGCCTGGTGTAGTGTTGACGGGACTGCTTTAGCAGCATGGATCCATGGTCGACCCAACAACAGATTATAAGAAACAGTTATGTCCAGTACTTGAAACTCCATCGTGAATTCAACTGGCCCTATTGTTAGTTCCAACACTATGTCGCCAAATGAATCTCTGCTTCCACCGTCAAACCCCCGTACGCAAATGCTATTCTTCTGGATCCTCTCCTCTTTGATTTTCAATTTGCTTAAAGTGGAGAGAGGGCAGATGTTTGCACTTGACCCGTTGTCAATCAATACCCGGGTTACTATGGAGTTTTCACATTTCACGGTGAGGTAAAGAGCTCTGTTGTGCTCAGTCCCTTCCACATGCAATTCATCATCAGAAAATGTAATTTTGTTCGCCTCAAAGATTTTGTTGGCTATTCTTCCCAAATGATTTACAGAGATTTTATCGGGAACATGAGCCTCATTCAGGATTTTCATCAAAGCCAGACGGTGCTCTCTGAATGGATCAGTAATGACAATAACGAGATTTGAGCGGGCGTCTTCTTCAGTTGATCCACAACAGAATAGTCATGGAGCTTTTTTCTTAAAAACTCTTCCGCTTCTTCTTCCGTCACAGCTCTCTTTATTGGTGCTGGATTATTTTTAGTTTTTCTTAACTCTTTGGGAGTAAAACATCTTCCCGAGCGAGTCAAGCCTTGCACCTCACAGACTTCTTCCTTAACTTCTTTTCCCTTGTACATTACAGTCACCTGTTCATAGTTCCATGGAATGGCCTTGTTGTTGATCACTGGTAGCTGGGTTACAGGTTTGATAATAACCCGATCTATACGGGCTCCTTCCACGAATACAATGGGTTTGCTGGCAACCCCCGGTACTATCACTTTCGGCCTTTCTTGCTTTGTGGCTACTTTGCTCGAAGATCCCTTCTCGACTACCACAGATGGTTCATCACCATTTCTGTTCTGCTTAGATACCGACTTCTCCTCTGTTAACTGCTTATCCGGCTTGGCTTCATGAGACCTGATTATCATGACAGTTTGTGACGGCTTCTTTGTCTCCCCATCTACCTGTACTATTTCTATCATATTGGCCTCCTGATGTGCTGACATTGGATTTCTATTGATATTGGGAGCTTCGGGGGTTTGAACCTCGATTTTATTGGTATCAATCATCTCTTGTATTGCATTTTTTAAATGCCAGCATTTTTCCGTATCATGGCCTGGTGTACCGGAACAATACTCGCAGCTAATGGTGTAGTCCAGATTCTTTGGAGGAGGATTGGGTAGCTTGGATTGTATTGGTCTTAGCATGTCCAGCTGTCTCAGCCTATGGAACAGACTGGTGTAGGACTCTCCCAATGGGGTGTAGGTTTTCTTTTTCTGTTCCCTTTCTCCCCTGAAGGCTGGCCTAGGCCTGAAACCTGGTCCGGGATAGGCTCGTGGGTAAGTACTTGGTATGGCAGGAGCACGCCAATTAGCGTGAACAGGTGGTTGATTGTATGCTTGTGCATGGTTAATGGAAAAATGAGGCTCTGAAGGGTGATAGTAGTGTTGGGATGAATCGTGGTGGTAAGTTGATTGGCGAGGTCGTTGTTTATTATAGTAAGGCGGTGAACCTCTGGGTCCCGACCAAATTCCTGAATCAACTACCGCTGCTTCCTCCCTCTTCTTTCTTCTGATTCCTCCTACCCCGCCTTGAATAGCTTGAGTAGTCGCCTTAATTGCTGAATAGCTCATGATTTTATTTGTCTTGAGGCCTTCTTCCACCATACCTCCCATTTTTACTACTTCGTTGAATGATTTACCTACCGCTGAAACCAAATTGGCATAGTAAGTTGGTTCCAAGGCTTGGAGGAAGTAGTCTACCATTTCACTCTCCTTCATAGGAGGATCCACTCTTGCTGCCTGTTCTCTCCACCGGAAGCCATACTCTCTGAAACTTTCATTGTGTTTCTTCTCAAATTTTGTTAAAGATAGTCGATCTGGGATGATTTCCAAATTGTATTGGAAATGGTATGCGAATGCCTGTGCCAGGTCATCCCAGGTGTACCATCTCCCATGGTCCTGGCGTGTATACCACTCCAAAGCTGATCCGCTTAAACTTTGACTGAAGTAAGCCATCAATAATTCGTCCTTTCCCCCAGCTCCTCGCATCTTGCTGCAGAAACCCCTTAAGTGGGCTACTGGGTCGCCGTGCCCATTATATAGGTCAAATTTAGGCATCTTGAAGCCAACTGGTAATTGTACATTTGGGAACAAGCACAAATCCTTGTAAGCTACACTGACTTGCCCACCTAATCCTCGCATGTCTCTGAACGATTGTTCTAGACTTTTGACCTTTCTGAACATCTCTTCTTGTTCAGCATTTTTGGTTGGCTTGTCAATTTCAGTTGGGAGGTCAAAACGAGGAGTAGTTGAATGGATTTCGGAGGCTTTGAGGGTGGGCTCCAGGGGGTAATATTGGTTGTCCTGGGCTTGGAATGTAGGCTCACTAGGAGATTTATGGAGTGTAGCTGTGGAAGGTGCCACAAAGACAGGAGTTACAGGTGGAGGAAAGTATGGAACTGGTTTAGGAGGTGGAGACTGTGGTGTCTGAGAGGTGGTTCCTCGGTAATGTTGGTAAATGGGGAAATTTGGGGATAATTCAGTGGTAATATTATCCTGAGTTTGGGTCATTGATGGAGCAGGGTTAGTTGGGTAAGATGGGGGTAACTGTCCTGTAGACCAGGCTTGGTACATCTTAGCCATTTGCTGCTTGAGTTTAAACATCTCTTCTTTCATTTTCCCGACATCCATCTCCTCTAGCTCAATACCTGTGTCAACATCTGGGATAGACATACTTTCGGGTATTGGTCCTTTTGATCTCGTGTGATAATGATAATATGCCAGTATATTCTTTAGAGAAACTAACTGCTTGAATTCTGGAAATGAACAAACTTGTTAGTTTTGAGAGTTTAACACATATATAATTACACGTTGAGATGCAATGCTCCTAGACAAGTATCCCCTTTCTATTATGCATTTGCTCGGCTGCTTGTGTCATCCCAGCTTTATTCACTTTTATTTTATTTTATTTTCTTATATATATTTTATTGTGGTGGTCGAATCTTATAGAGATTACCTACGTATCATGCCCCGCATGAATCAGACCTTGCGTAGTTCGGACATTAAGGCAAACACTTTTATTATACAAATATGGAACAGACATTACATTTGAAAAACCTTATAAGCAAATGGTTTGAAACACACACACTTAAATCAAAATAAAAGATACAACTCTTAACATCTCACAACATGACCCACTTTCCACTTTTGTTGTCAATCATTGGATTATCTACTCAATGTGGGGCTTGACCTGGATGACCACCCAGCGTACGATACATCCTTTCCAACTCCATTGCTAGATGACGGGCAAAAATGGGTGCATGCTCTGTAAACCTTTCATAATCCATTCCTTGGCAGTTTACATAACTTTGAGAGGTGTAGACCGCCAGGTCGTGGAATTGTGCCCTGAAATCTTGGAGACGTTGGTCTTGATTCTGCAATTGCTGCTGGCGAGTGGTGGCTATATCTCTGACACGGTCTTCAAGATCTAGAGCTGACTCTAATAGAGCTCGGAGTCTGGCCTGCTCTAATCTTGTCTGCGCTCTTTCTCTGTCGATGTCCGCTTGTTGATGTTCTCTGTTGTATCTTCTTGCCTCTTCTAGTTGTGCACGAAGTTGGTCTTCTGATCGTATCCAATGGTCTTTTTCCTTCTTGAATTGTGCCCTGTCTTCTTTGGATTGCCTTACTTGGCGTTCCTTATTAGATCTGGCTTCTTCGTTTAATTGTTGGATTCTTTCTTTTGCTTTGCTCAACGCCCTTTCGTTTGTAGCAAGAATGGAATCGAAATCTTGCATTCTTTCAAAAAGATTGGCAATGGTTTTTTGATCCTTCCAACTCCTCATTGGTGTTTCAGAAACCTTTTTCATTTTTTGAAATCGACCATGCAGATTTTCATTCTCACAAGCTAGACTCTTCTTCTCGCCTTCGGCTTCTTGTGCTTGCAAATCTTTCTCCAGACTGAGGCTCCTCAGATTTTCCTTTAGGGCATGGATAGTTTCTTTGTACCCTTTTTCCTTTTCTCCCCAGATCAACCGCTCTTGGATTTTATCATTAAAGTTTTGATTGTGGGGTCTTTTTGTTGGCCTTCTTAGCTCAGGTTCTGGTACATCATCCACGCGAGACCGTTTCTCCAACCACCTTGCATATCCAGGATTTATCTCACCCTTTGTAGTGTCTGGGACTTGAGTATCACTTTTCAAGTATCGACATCCATTCCACATCTGCTGAATTAGAGCCTCGGGAATAGTGGCTTCCGTGTGTAATTCGATTACTTGCATACTCAAATCTTCATCATCAGGAACTACTTGGTATCTCCCTAGTTGTCTTAGGACTCTTATGGGTGCATATGGCTGGATGCTTCTCAATCCTAATAGTAGAAAATAACTATTTGAGGTTGACATGTGTATCACTTCCCTCATCGGGAGCCATCCCAAAGTCCACTCAATTTGATTTGCCGTTAAAGCCCTTAGATGAGATACCCATGCTTCTATCCCTTCTGGAGACTTATAATATTTTATTCTTTCCTCATTACTCTCGATGCAATTATCATTTCTTGGCCCATACTGTATGATCTTGGGGTTGTTGTTGGAGATGTTCAATCACCCACATTTGCAACAAAATTTTGCATCCTTCGAAGACTTTTGCTCCTGATTTACATAAAGTCAACACCCGATAAATGTATGAGAGAATGATGGGGACAAGGGTGTGATTTTCCTTGGTGGTGAGGATTTGCACAACTTTTGTGGTACGAATATCAATTGTTCGCTCTTTGTTTGGGAAGACCATGATTCCTAGAAAAGCCACCATGAAGGCAAAGCGACGGTGAATCTGCCAAGTGTCTTTGTTTTGCTTGTTAGTAAGGCATTTCTCATGAATTTCGAATCCATCTGACTTTCCGAACCTTGAATATAAGAAGTTGAAAGAACAACATCCGTTGATGACATTGCTTTTCCTGATTTGATTACTGATGTTCAGAAGACCGAAAAATCGATGTACCGAGGGAGCCTTTGTGAATATCAGGCTTTGATTTCTTAGACTTCTGTCAAAACCAGCATATCCAGCTATCTCCTCTAATGTAGGAGTAAGCTCAAAATCAGAGAAACGAAAGACATTGTGAACAGGGTCCCAAAAAGTTACTAACGCCGCAATCAAATCATCACGGGGTTTAACTTTCATAATATCCGTGAGATTTCCCAAATGCTTGACGACCCATTTTTGACCATCTTCGCCTAATTCATACCACCACATTTGAAGCTGAAATAGAAACTCGTCTGTATTCGTGGATGGGGGGTTTTGTGTGGTGCTCATTTTGTATCTGAAATTTAATTTTAATAAAGTCAAGACTCATTTTGAAAATATACACTAAAAAAAATCATTTTCAATTTTTATTTATTAAACACCTTTATTACAAGATTTAAAACTATTTTTTTGGGAATTTCTTAAAACAACCCATTTTATTCCTCGATTTTCACAATGATTTCAATTAAGCTGGTCAACAAGCATATTCGAGGCAAATGAATGCACAGGTAGCAAGTAGGATGCATCAGGATGGTCTTTTTATTTCGGGTTCACCTGTCCTAGACAGACCCAACCCCTATGCTGAGTCTCCAAGGCCAAATGTACATGATGCAAATAGACGTTCCTACTAGGGATCCGGTACATGACTGAGTTATTCTAGGTAAAAACCTGAGGCATATTGTTCTAAACCTGGCTTACCCAAACAAACAGTTTGAGCCGAAGTGGGGGTAACGTACCGGGAGCACGAAAGTCTACCCGGCCTAGTTACTTGTCCCAACTCCGTCTTATTTGGTATGACTTTAACAGAAAGGTAGGCCACGCACACGTGTACACCATAAATTCAGAAGACTCAGAAAGAAGGTGGTTTCGTAGCAGTTGTATATATATTCACAATTCAAATAATATTAAAGCGGTAAAAGTGTCATTTAGCACATTTGGCATATATCATGTAAAAAAATCAGATAATAAATAAAGCCAACTATAACAGTTATTTTAAGCTCGAATTCTTGAACCCTGAACCAGAGATTCTGGGTATCGTCCCCAGCAGAGTCGCTAGAGCTGTCGCACCTCCTTTTTCCGCACCCGCGGGGCGCGTGGAGAGTTTTCTCCAATTAAAGGACAGTCGAAACGGGATTGGTTTATTTGTTTCAGAGTCGCCACCTGAGAATTTTAAGGCGTCCCAAGTCACCGGTTTTAATCCCTGAATCGAGGAGAATATGACTCTGTTTGTTATTCTGCGAACCAGAAATCCTGAGTAAGGAATTCTGTTAATCCGGAAGAAGGTGTTAGGCATTTCCGAATTCCGTGGTTCTAGCACGGTCGCTCAACTGTTTTTATTTTTGGCTTAGTTATCTTGATTTTACTAAATACATTTTTATTGCATGATTTTTGTTACCGCTGTCGTTTAGATTGTTTACAAATTAAAGATTTTCTTGAAACGAATCACGCGTACGTATATTCGCCTTATACATTTTTATAGATATAAAGAATCGTGTCACGCATACGTGTATACAATAAGATTGACCATATTATATTTTTTATTAAAAAAAATATGTTCGAGATTTAAAATAAAATTAAGAATATCATCACCCTTATATTTAAACAGTGAACTGCACATCTCGGGTTATATGAAATTATTTTAACATCGTCGGAGAAATCCCTTTTATTAAATATTCACTCGAAGTTGCGCGAACGCATAATCCGGATTTTCTTTTTTTTTTTTTAAAAATAAAATATAATCAGGTTACGCGAACGCATCCCTAATCACGCAAAATATTCTTAATAGTATTATGGATTTTCCACAAATTATATCCATATACTTTTATGTAAAAATCATGAGAAATTCCCATTTTTAAGATGCCTTTAAATTCTTTGAAAAGAATTCACCATTATTGAGTGTTGATTGCAAATTATATTTTTCGCGTATGAATTATATTCCTCCAAACTATTCAAATCTAAAGAAAATAATAAACATATGATTAACACTATTTTTAGTAAATACAACATATGTATACTCAAAATGTGAATAGTGTACGAAACTAAAAAAAAAAAATCAATTCTTGAAAGACGATGATATTTTCGAAAAATTCTCATTATTCCATTTGCAATGAATGTTATTTTTACATTTTTAAACTTTTTACACATTATAAATCTAATCTCTTTCTACATTGCTTGTTCCTAATTTGATAGGCCTAATTTTTTTTTTGATTAATTGCTATTGACTGTGAACATGACCATTATTATGCTAAATATGAACAAGATACAATCAATACTATCTTAGCCTTAAAAATCAGATGTTTAATAACATAGACTAATAATGCTGTTGTCTTGAAATTTCCACACTAATCTATACTAGCAATTTTAAGAGATGCAATTAATGGCCAGTTTTCTGCCATGTTCCCTATTTTGATGATTCAAATACAACTTATACTGAATGAAAATTCGAAATAAATAACTTTGTTACAACGTTTATACGAACTTCGAAAGGGAATAATTAGCTAATAGTTATCGTATCAAGCATATTGTTATATTAACCAACATGAAACAAAACAGAAGTTTGAGCTACTGAATTTAAACAGGTGGAAGACAAAATTATAATTCTCAAACTTCATCTATTCATCATGTTGGAGCTTTTCACCACATGATTTTAAAAGACATGTACCTGGAAATGAAGGTAGAAGGAGTAAATTTCAGCAGTAATAGCAGCAACAAAACACCGGCAGAATATACCAATAACACAGCAAGTCTAAAAAGACCCGTTAACCCAGATGAACAGTGACAGAAATTTGAGAAAAATTTCAGATTTGAACCAAACAATACCAATAAAACAGACCCGGACAGATTCAAGAAAAATATGTTTTGATTTTTCTTTTCTTCTTCTATGTCTGTTTTAGACTGTGTGTGTGTGTGTGTGTTCTCTCTTTTTTCTTTCTCTTTCTGTTTTCTTCCTCCTCTTCAGATTTCTATTTCTGATTTTCTGCTTAATTTTCTTTCCTTTTATCTCACTCTATGTGTATTCTCTCTTCAATGTATCTATCCAATTTTCAGATTTCTCTCTCTCTTAAAATCTGTTTCTAAAATCTGATCTTTTCTCTCTTCAAATCTCAGTCCAAAAATCTCCCTCCTTAAAATCTGTCCTGCTTCCTGTATTTATACAGGTCTGCCCCTTTCTTTTTAAGTGCTGCCTGGACCCCCCTTTTGTTATCTAAGGCAGATTTTCCCTTAAAATCTGCCACTGAACTGCTTTTTCTTATTCAAACAGCACTAAGGATACCTTTACTTTATTTTCAGCCCCTCCACTTCCTTTGGTTTCCTATTATCCTATTAGATTAACAGTCACTAACATTCCACTTCCAGCACACTAGCACTAACACTGTTTTTTACTGTTTCATTCCCAGAAATGCCCCAGAAATCCTACTGTAATTACTGTTATTACTGCCTTTAAACTAAAATTCAGAATCTGATACAAAACAGATTTTAAAATCTGTCCAGGCTTAATTATCCTTCTGATTTAAACAGCTAGAATCAATCCCAATCAACTTCCTAACATAGTTGTATCTATCCAACATTTGTAAACTTGAATTCAAACTTAACATCACAATAACATTACACTGAATTCAGCACAATAATTCAAACTGAACTTCAACTTTGAACTAAAATCAAACAAACACAGGAGCATTGTCAATATACTGACAATGCCCTGAAACTTAATGTTCAGGAAACAATATATACACAAAATTTATTTTGACAGACTCATCGAAATATAAACAAAGGTGATTTAACTGACGAGTATTAATTAAACTGATTATCTACAACATTTGTCAACAAACAGTCTATAAAAATAGAAACAGATTGTTTCAATCAGTATTATCATAAACGAGAATTCATAATATAACTAATCGACGAACTTAATCGAGTCGATTACACACATTGTAAATAATCATACTAACAGAAACAATGGTATAATTAGGATCAAATAGAAGGGTATAAGGCAGAATCACAGAATTGACTAGAAAAATATGAAAAATTACACAGACTAATGAAACAAACATAAAATACACGTAGAGTACACAAAAGAAATAGAAAAAATACCTCTGAATCTTCAAATTTATTCAGACACAGACTCAACTTGGATTCAGACATTTTTGAGACTGAACAGACTTTATTCGAAATATTCTCAGTTGAGAATACCTCGATTAAAGTCTCTTAGACCTCAATCCTTCACTCGAATCGGAAAAATTCCAAGATTGGAAAATTTTTAGGGTTTCAGATTTTTGGATCTTAAATCCGAACACTTCTGGGCAGATTCGAAGGGAACCAAAGATGACACAAGGGTGAGGGAGGCCTAGGGGTCATTTGGTGTTAGTTTGGAACGAATCTGAGTGAGTTCATATTTGGTTCGAACCTTCAAAAGAAGATTCGAAGAACTCTGATGTCATTCGAGCCAAACCAACACCAGATCCATATCTAGGGTAGTTAGGGGAAGCTACGGTGTTAATTTGGGGACCATCGGAGGTGGTTGAGTTTGGATCTGAGTTTGGCTCGAATCTTCAAATGAAGATTCGAGAACCTTTAGGAGGATTCGAGCCAAGTGGCTAACATATTTGGATAGAGGATGGTCTGGGGGTTCCGGGGTGTTAAGGTGGTGACCGGCGGCGTTGTTGCCGCCGGGTTTCAGGCGAGGGGAAGTTAGGGCGGCTAGGGTTAGGGTGTGTTTGAAGACGATGATGAACAGGAGAGAAAAGGGGGGTGTTCAGTTAGGGGGGCCGGGGTAAGGATTTGGGTTTATATAGGGGTGGGGTGGATTGATAATGATCGTTAGATCAAGCAGAATGGATGGCTAGGATCTATTCACTTAACTAAACGATGTCGTTTGGTTTAAGTTGGGTGGACGGGTTGAACCGGGGCAGTGGGTCGGGTAAGGATCACGGGTTAGGGTGATGAGATCTCAGCCGTTGGATGGATTTAATCCAACGGCCCTTGATGAAGGATGATGAAACGCCGTCGTTTTGGTTTGTTTGAATTGGACCGGACATGGGGTTGTTTGGACTGGGCTGTGGGATTTATTTTGTTTGGACCTGGATTTAGGTCCAGGTCCGATTTTTACTTTTACAATTTTTTTTTATTTTCTAATTTTATTCTTAATTATTAAAATCTTAATTAAGATTATAAAAACAAAAATTATCATTACAAAAATACTGATTACTTTTAACAAATATTAACACATAGACAAAACATTAATCACACAGTGAAACATTTTAAATAGAACCAATGCACATTTTTGTGATTTTATTTTTGAATCAATTATTAAATGCATAATTAAATCCTAGATATGCATGAAATATATATTTTTATTTTTATTTTGTTTAATTATAACAAAGCAAACATTTACGGACAACACAAATAATTAACAAACACCACACAAATTCTAAAAATTGCACACTAAAAGAGATTTATTTTATTTATTTTTAATTTATTTTGGAGTTGTTTTCGGGAGGCAAAAATCACGTGCTCACAATATGCATCCTTAAGTTATATGTCGCTTAACAATCAGGTAAAAATTTACTTTTTTTGACTGGTTGGATTTGTAACCTCCACTTATTTATTTATTAGTAATAAAACTGGTAGGGATCTGTCAAACGTTCTTCAACCTCAAGGAGGTTTATTTTTTAAAAAGAATAAAAAATTCACTTATCATCTCCACCTTTCGAAAATGTTGAGTTTTGAAGAAAATATACCCCTCTTACCTTCTGAATACTTTAGGATTTAACTTGGGAATCGTAATACCTTTGGTCCCTAAATTATTGGTAATTCTGATTTTAATTCTTATGATATATGAGTCAACTGTTGGATTATGGGTCGTGGGACGCTCCATGTGGGCTGACCCGACCCGGTTAGGAGAGATAAGTGAGAGATGTTAAGGAAAGTTATCACTAGACCACAAATTCCACTAAACTGAACGTGCAAAAAAAGGGGTGAGTGGTAGGTTATCTTCCTTAACCGCTATTACTTTATCTATTTATGTTAAGGAGAAAACACAGAACTTTCAAGCGTAAAAATTTTCTCTGACTAATCCTTTCTATACGAAAACACATAAATTAGGACATCTAATTGATGGAAGATTAACTTTGTTTCCTTAACCGCTATTACTTTATCTATTTATGTTAAGGAGAAAACACAGAACTTTCAAGCGTAAAAATTTTCTCTGACTAATCCTTTCTATACGAAAACACATAAATTAGGACATCTAATTGATGGAAGATTAACTTTGTTTCCTAGCGATTCAAAGTTCGATTTAGGGCAATTGTTTCGGTGATGAGTTCAACAATTCTTCCGCTACGTTGATAGGTACGCTAATGTTATTCTCACCCCGTGATTATTAAACAATCATTGGCATTAGAGCCCGCGTTGTTTCTTGTTTCTTTAAATATGGAATAAATTAAATAGATTTGTAAATTTCCTTTTTTACGGTGCCACAACATTTTGGGGTCGTTTATGTCAAAGAAATTGGTTTATTAACCGTATTCATCACTCCATGCATATGAGTCCTAAACTTGGATTGGTTAACAAAGTTTTTATGCCTTAACAGTGTGTTTGGTAAAATCCAGTTCCGCTTATTAATAATACTCCCTCCGGTCCAAAATAAGTGATTTTTTTGGATGTTTTCACACAAATTAAGAAATCCATCTTTTAGCATTAATTAGTAATGGAATTGACCATATTAACCTTTACTATCTCACATAAATACTCCTAATACATATTCCAACACTATTTACTCCAAGGACAATTTAGGAAAGAAATAATTAATTAATTCTTGAAATCCGGAAAAATCACTTATTTTGGACCACAAGAAAAAACCAAAAAATAACTTATTTTGGACAAGAGGGAGTAGTAAGTAATTTAGATTTTGGTTTTTAAGTCGTGAAGTGTCATTTATGATTGAAGCACGATGGCATTGATAATTGGCAATCGTGTAGTATTAGATTGAAAAAAATCCAATTCATTTCTTGATTCAAGACCCAATCCTGATAGATTATGGTTTGCTAGTCTAATTTCTTTTAGATTCAAGTATTATGGTTTGCTAATCCAATTTATTTTAGATTTTAATACATATATTGACAGAATATTGTAAGTCAATATTAACATGAATGGTTCTTCATCTCTTGGTCATGTTTCAGTGATTGAACACTTGGGTTTTACCTCACTAAGTATTGCATTCTTTTCTAGTAGATAACTCTTGCTTTCTTAATAATAAAATAAATTTAGTCTTAATTCCTCAATTAACATCCTTCTACAAGTAATTGTAATATATGTTGTCACATTGGATGGTTGTAGCCATTCTTATTATTTCTTTAGTCTTATTTCAGATATGGCTGAACAAGGACAAGTTTGAATTACTCCAAGTGAGAGTTCTCAAAGTCAAGGAAGGAGATAACGTAGAAGGGTATGTCGTCGCAGGAATTATTTCTATCATGATTCAAACTCGGAGCCTGAAGTTATCAGGAATGTCCCAAGGGGTGAGACAAAATGAGTTAAGGGACCGAAGGGCTGAACGAAGGAAAGGAGAAAATAAATTTAGGGAGTTTAAGGAATTTAAAATGGGTCTTCATGCTTCCATTCCTAAACATGTACACCTTTTTAGGTTAAAAAAAGCTGAATTGGCTAATTAAATAGAAATTACTGATTGAGAAGCATTAACTATTTTAGCAGACTCTCTTCGAGAGCCTTGGGCTGAAATTTTAACTGAGATTTATCATGATGTTTGGCCTAGTGCACCTTTTAGCATATATGAGCAAGAGTTAGTATTCAATTGGTACATGTATGTCCTAACAAATATGTAAATTGTTCTTATGTGTTTTATCTTAATGAAATTTAAATTATGTTATTTGTCTCACCAGTTACATATATTATTTATTATACATATTTTTTGTAATGGATTGAGACTTGAAATAAAGTACATACTAAGAAGTAATTTTAATATTAATTAAAATATTTAGATATAAATGATGAATGGAAATATAGTGACCGCTCGATTCTATACTAAATGTAGAATTAATATTATAATTAATTTACTTGAGTGTGTAATCACATGCATAAATTGACTTAAATATATATTGATGAGTTAAACTTGTAAAATTATCTCTAATAACATACATGGCATCGAAAAATATCATTGCTGACTTGAACAAGGGTGACAAACAGAATGGTAAAAATTATAACATATGGAGTCGTAAGATGTGGTATGTACTCGAAGAGCAAGATGCTCTTGAAAGTATTATCCATGTTATGAGTCACCTAGAGGAGGATAACACTGCCCAACACAGGATGGATCTGGAAACTTACAATGTTTGGAAAAGGAAAGATTCCACTGCACGTGGAATTATTGTAAGTTCAATTGCTGATGATCTCATCCACGAATGTGAGCAATATCCTACTGCTCAAGTCATGTTGGCACATTTAAAAGAGGCATATGGGGGTAAAACTGTGGCTCGCCTTCGACAACTGACAATCAAGTTTGACACGTACAAAAAGCATCATGATCACGGTGTCAAGCAACATCTAAGGGTGATGTCAAATATGATTTCTCAACTCAAAAGTGTTGGCCATGTTCTCTCTGATGAGCAGCAGGTTCAGGTAGTGATTCGGTCTCTTCCCAATAATTGGGAACATCTGAAGGTTAACTTCACCCATAATGATAACATCAACACTTTTGTTGATGTTGCCCGTCATGTGGAGCTTGAAGATGAGCAGCTTGGTGCTGCTAAAGCTGTACCTAATGCCTTTGTGGCAGAATCAAGTGGTACAAAGAGATCTAATAGAATATAAGGGTCCACCAAACTTTATGAGAATCAGGTTCTCTATTCAATTTCAATAGTACACACACATACAACAATAAATAAATGACAAGAGGACTTTTACGTGGAAAATTCCCAGCTCAACGGGATTAAAAACACAATCTACCCTTGTAGGATTTCAACTTTACTACTGAACAACTTTTAAATTACAACATATACAACCTAGGAATTAACCTCTTAATCCCTCACTAACTTGTAATACTCTATTACAAGTCACTTTGTAATAACTCTATTAAAAAGACTTTGCAACTTGACTAACCCTAGCCAAGGCTCAAACACTTAGGTTTAAGGTTTACAAGAGTTTCCTACAACATGCTTCTAAACAAGCTAGATAGTAATTACAATTGAAGAACTATTACAAAGTTACAACTCAACTAAGGACATACAATAACTTGATGTGGGAACTGGTCGGAAGATGTTTTATTCTTTGTTCTTGATGCACCTAAGAATTGCTTCCTGGAGGATCACGTGAGTGAGCTTGAGTGAGATCTCTAAGTATTCAAGTGAAGTGTTTTACCTTCCTTTATTGCATATATACATGCGTGACATCACTTATAATGATGTAAGCAAAGTAGGTAAAAAGTCTTCCACAAAAAGTTTAACTGTTGCATTGTTCCTGTACAATAACTTGTGCAAGCAGCAACTTTTTAGCTGGAGAGTTGACTTTGTACAGTCTCCTCGGGAACTAGTAGAGACATGTTCCCTTAGCTGTTCCTTCCACTCTAAAGAGTTTAATCATATCCCACACTATATCCCAACCTGGAACCTTGTGATCTTAAGGTCTTGTAAATGTGTAACAGGTTCCTTATCTGGTTCTGGATAGTAAGTTTGTTAGATCATCAAAACATAAAGCAAAGTACTTATGACCAAAGTACTTGTAACCTATAAATTTTTCTCTTTTTGATGATGACAAACTCATAATTGAAAATACCCTTAAGAGCCATATTGAACCAGTTTGCGAACCAGAAAGACCTTAAGTTTCTCCCTAAATCTCTGCATTCTCCCTTAATCAGTGCCTGAACTGAGCCTTAATGAGTTCCTCCTGAATCTGTATTATTCTCCCCCTTCAGATTATTATTCATTTATGCTCATCATTATTCAATTAAATCTTCCCCATTTTGGCATCATAAAAAGCACAGAATAAGTAAGCAACATAAAGAAGTCTCACATGGTTAACTCATGCCACTTGTGCACACACAACATGATAGAAAACAGAGACAAAAGAGCAGTAGCATAAACAACAAAAGGAAACCACTTGTATTAACCAAATTTGGACCTTTACAGGTGGGAGCAGAATCATTGTTATCATCCATAGTTTAAAACAAACAAAAATATTTACCAGAAATAAAAAAAAACATCACCAAAAACAACTAAGAAGATGGACACCAGAAACTTAACACTGAGGGGACATTCTTTAGGAGACACTCGAGGAAGGGGACATGGAAGAGGAATCAGGGGTTTGGAGGAAAAGATCCATGCAAGCATTTACGAACATTTGCTCATTGAGCAGTCTTTCTTTCAGGTCCTCCACCTATTTTCTGAGCTCAACATTCTCCTTTGTTAGGCGTGCAACTTCTGCGTTGTGAGAACTACTAGAACCAGGTGCCTCTTGTAACTGTCTGAGCTAACTCTCAAGAATTTTGTTCCAAGCCTTCAACTTTCTAATATCCTTTGTGGCACTGTTCTGAGCATTTATCAGTTGAGAGATAGTGTAAGTGCGTCCAACTCCTCCGACTTTGTCTATACACTCACACTCCTCAAGAGTAGTTTTTGAAAATGATTGCGTTTTAGTGCCCACACTTACAAATGATTGCATGGGCAAAAATGATTGCATGGGCACCGTAACATTTTTGAGGTTTGATGTGCAGGCACCATGAACAGACGACAGTCCTTCAACAGGAACACTTAGAATTGACCTTTATAAGGCAGAGTCCATCACTATGCCACCCCATTTATAAACACACAAATTTGATCACCCTCTACTGTGAAGAGGTCGTTATAGAAACTCTATACCTCCTCCTCATACACTTTGGGAACCTCATTTGTAAACAAATTAGTCTATTGTTGAGAATCACAAATTTCTACTAACTGTCTCATCCCAGCAAGTTCTAGAATGCCAAAGGAAAATGTGAGTCCCCACAGAACTTTTTGATTTCTCAATTTTCTTTTCTCAGAAGTTAGAGACTCACCAAGTTTTGCTTTCTTGATGGAACTAGGTTCCTCATCATCATCCATTTTTCTTTTTACTGACTTGTGAATAGACTGTCCCTTCTCCACTGACTTTTTATGCATATATTCACTAGATTTTTCCACTTCTTCGTTATCATACTTGTCATCACTCTCTTTCACTGTCTTGTCACCAGAATTGTTCACCAACTTTTCACTGGAAGCAACATCAGCACTCTTGGAAGGCCTTTCAACATTTGTATAAGTGTGCCTTATAGATTGAGAGTGAGAGTGCTTCTGCTTCGAGGACTTGTGGGATAAGGAACAAGGTTCCTCTTCTACTTCCTCATCCACATTTACTACAGGGACGACTTTTTCATTCATAATTTTTCCATCTCAGGAACCACTATTCAGAGGCTCTGCATAGAAGTGAGGAGAAGGAGCAGGATCAACACTAACCTAGGGAGATCACCCCTGACCTGGATCCTTCGCGGAGGGATCATGTTCATTACTTGGGACCCTAGTAATTTCATCTTGAATCGGTTATTCAAATGGAACAAGTGCTCCCCAATCTTCTGTGGACTGAGGCTCTTCCCCTGCTACTTAGACCCTCTTCCACCCTCCTCTGCAACAACCCCTTCTAAAACAATGGAGAGCATATTTTCTATGCCCTCATTTTCTTGTGGTTTCATGGAAATTTCAATAGAAAGAGGAGTGATACCTGTAGAATTGCAGCCCGTCATGGTTGTCTTAGTCTTTTCATGACTAACTCAAGTGCCCAATCATGAGAGAGTTGATGTTTACTGAACAAGGTTCCCTTGTTTACCATGTTCACCCTGTTTACTCTATTTGACCAGTGAGACTGAAGGAGGACAAACATTCTCAAACTTGCTCAGATAAGGAACATAATCGAAATGGGTAGGAGAGGGAGTGGAGTGTGGATGAGACTCTGCTTTAGGGTTTGGAATAGTGATTGTGTTGGGGAGGATTCTATCGCTGGAATGCTAACTGGTGTGGACTCAATGACTATATTGTCGGGTACAGTGGAGGTTGCTTGATTTTCAGACATGGTGGAATTGTACTCGAAGGGTTGTGGATTGAGAAGAAAGAAGACAAAGAGGAGGTTTTGAATTTGGAAGTGAAAGGTGGTAAAGTTTATTTATTTATGATGAGGGATCGATTCTGAAACGGCGGCAAACTTTTGCTTGGGGAGTTGTATCATTCAGAAAGGTATGACGCTTTGGGTGAAAAGACACGACTTAAAGAGACTGTCACGCTAATGATGTGGCATTGTTTTTGTCCATTTTATATTGTGTATGAAAGAACAAACAAGCTACTAACCTGTATCAAGAAAACCAGGTTCCCTGATAGGTACAGCAAGTGAGTTTAACCCCTTTTTCAGAATGCACTACAACATCTACTTCTGTAGTTATCATGTGTGTCTACTTGTAACGGTATCGAGGTGAGTTAGACTTAACTAGAAAACACTTTAGCTAACTTTACCTGAGTATTACTTTCATAACCAATCATGAAGAACCAGGTCCTCTGTTGGGTTTTATCATCCCCAGTGCAAGGCGATTTTTCTCAAAATTTTTTCTTCTTAGGGCTTTGGTGAAAATTTCAGTAACTTAATCTTCAACAATCAATGTATTTGGACCTCTTGAGTTGGACTCAAGGTCTTCCAATTTGCTACTTGGTCCACAACATTTCAGCACAGAAGATGATACATATTCTGCTTCAGTTGTTGAGAATACTATTGAATTTTGCTTCCTTGAGCCTCATGAGACAAGACAGGAACCTAGAGAATGTCCCATTTCAGTCATGCTTTTCCTATCCATTACTTGAAGGATGGTAGAGAACCAGATCCCGTGTTCCTCTAAGATATCTCAAAATTCTTACACAACCTTCAGATGAGACTCCATTGGATTTGACTAAAATCTTGCACAGAACTCAACTCTGAACACCATGTCTGGTCTACTTGCAGTGAGATACAGGAGTAATCCAATGATGTCTCTATGCATGGTTTGATTTAGAGAAGAACCAGGTTCATCCATGTCTAGGCATGTAACTATGGCAATAGGAATGTTGATGACTTGTGATGCTTATGTCAAACCTTTTTCAACAACTCAATTTTCAGCTTCTATTATTGTAGTCGTGGGACCCAGGTTCTATGCTGGAATCAATGAGCGTTCTCCACTTTGATCAGTATTTCTCTTCCCTCTTAAGATAAGTACACCAGGAGGATTCCTCCATCTCTTTTTAGCATCAAATTTTCAAAGCTGATCCTTCCCACTGTTGAGAACATAACAATTACACCCAGATATCCTCAAATGAGTCAGCAACTTTGGTCAAGATGTTTGCAATCCCTCTATCAAATAATATTGACCGTGCCAAATCTTCAAGAGTCTTATTCTTCTTTTCCACAACTCTATTTACTGCGGTGTTCTTGGAGCTAAGAAGTTGATTAATTCTTCTTTGAATGTTGTCCACTCTGGCATTATCCAAACCTATTCCATGATCTGATCTGATGCAAGCCACATTTGTTTTTATCTATGTTTGGATCTTCTTGACAAAAGCCACAATTACTTGAAAGATCTCATCCTTGGTTCTGAAGAATAGAGTCCAAGTGGACTTGGAGTAGTCATTCACTGTCAATAGATATATCTTCTTTCTTTCTTGTTTGGCTCTCTCACTGCTCCACACAGATCCATATGAAGAAAATCAAGTGGCCTTGAGGTGCTGGCTGCCCCTTTTTGGACTTAAATGGAGATCTGACATACTTTCCTTTTGCATAGGCATTGCACACTTTGTGTTCCTTGATACTCAACTTGGTCAGACCACAAACCAGGTCCTTCAGGCTAGTTTATTCAGTGATAAAAACTTGCATATCCCAACCTTCTATCCCATAGTTCAGCATTGTTTTCAATAACTCTCAACCAACTTATATCACCACTCTGCAGAGGCTCAAGCACAACAACATAAGTATTATTGTATCTTTTGGCTACAATATTACCTCACCAGTCACATAATTTGAGATTGTGCATATCCTGGACAAGAATTCCACTTTATTTCCCTTGTCACATATCTTCCAACTCATAAAGTGTATTGTTTTTAGCTATTTTCAAAAGGGTACACTCTCTCCTTGCAGGTCTTTTAGTGAAGGAAAATTGATTGTATTTTTAGTCATGTGCTTTGAGCAGCCATTATTCATATATCATTGTTGGCTGCTCCCCTTCACTGCTCCCTGCACAAGGAAATAAAGGGTTAGATTTAGGAACCCAAATGAGTTTGGGTCCCTTGTTAAGAGAGAAGGGATGAATGAGTGCTCTTTTAGTCCAAGCAGGCAGTATGCGTTTCCTTTTTGGCGGAGCAGGTCCTCTAGCAGTAGTTACTCTCTCAGCAAAGACTTTATTTTTTTAATGCGACTGAACCCTGGCCATGCAATTTTCCTTGAGGTGCCTATTGTTACAACAGTGGGTGCATAGCCAATTATCGGTTACAATAACGTACTTGCTATGAGGGTTGTATGGAATCTTTTCCCTTTGAAACCCAATCCCTTACCTATTTCCCCCACTGTTGGTGTACATGGCAGTGATAACATCAGAGGACCAGGTTTACTTAAGTGATTTTCAAGGCCACTCTTTACTTTCCCTAGATCTTCCTGAAGCTGTTTGTTTTTCTCAAGCTCAGTACACTGACTAGTCTTTACCAAATTTAACTCATTTTCAAGCTTAATGTGAGACTCACTTGCAACTTCCTTTCCCTTTTCAGAGTTTCCAGGCCTATTTACCATTTTAAATCCCTCAATTGTTTCTTTCAAGTCTACTACCACCACTACTAGCTCATCTCTCTCATGCTCAATGATAGCAACTCTCTCAGTCAAGGTTTCTTTTTCTTTACTTACACACTCAACGATTTCTTTTAAGTCCACTACAACAACCATTAGATCATCTCTTTTATGTTCTATATAGGTAATTTTCTTTTCTAAGGCATTCTTTTCCCTTTTTAGGTCCTCTATTGTTTCTTTAAATCAACTACAACGACTACTAAATCATCTCTGGTTTGTGCAGCCTCCCCTAGTTCCATAGTATCTTTATCATTGATAAGACTATGGTACACATCAATTAGTATATTTGCTAATGACATGAGCTTTTTAGGAAAGTAAGATTTCAGATTTCTCTGAACATCCAGAAAATTTACCTCATCATCGTCGCCATCTTCATCGTCATCAGATTGAGCCATTAAAGTAAAGATTGAATCATACTCAGTTGTTTCATTTTCCACTGCCATTATTGAACTACCATCATGATCGTTTTTTTCTTCAGATTCACTAGAGGAGTCCCCCATGCAGCAAGATCTTGCTTTACAACATTGTCAGCATCATTCTTTCTCTTGAAGCATTTGTTAGGAACCTGGTTCCTCTTAGCTTCTTTGTCAAAGTTGTTATTGTACTGGTCTTGCTTTAGGAGAGGGAAATCCTTGATGACGTGTCCTGGCTTGCCACATTTATGACAAAGGTCATAATTTTTGGGCTTGCTAGAGCTTCCCCTTTTTGGAATGCCTCCATTCCTGCGAACCATCTTCTGGAACATTTTTGTCAAGTAAGCCATGTCCCCATCTTCACCACTTGAGTCATTGTTTTCCGTCTTGAGGACTAGGTTCTTCTCTCTCTTGAGGACAAGGTTCTTCTTCTTCTTCTTCCAATAAGTTCATTCATGGTCAATTTCTGCAAGTCCTTATCCTCTGTAATAACATTAACTTTGTTTTCCTAAGAACTGGGCAGTACACTAAGTATTTTCCTTACAAGCTTGTTTCTCGAAATACTTTCACCAAGAGAGTAAAGCTCATTGATGATGGACGTGAATCGAGTATGCATATCTTAGATGGATTCATCATATTTCATTCTGAAGAGCTCATATTCAGTCATGAGCATATCAATCTTGGATTACTTCACCTGTGTTGTTCGCTCGTGAGCTGTCTGAAGAGCCTCCTAGATCTCTTTTGTTGATTGACATGCTGATATCTTGTTATATTCATCAGGACCAGTGCCGCAAACAAGAATTTTATTTGCACAAAATTTCTTCTCTATGGCCTTTCTATCAGCATCATTGAATTCTTTCCTTGTCTTGGGAATGGCTACAGCTGGGTTGCCAAGGTTTTTGGTAGGGACAACGGGTCTATCACATATGACATCCCATAGCTCAGAATCTTCAGCCATGATGAAGTCATGCATCCTAGTTTTCCACCATCCATAATACTGTCCGCTGAATCTTAGAGGTCTGTAAGTAGACTGGCCTTCTTCGAAGTTTGGAGGAGTAGTCATGAGGATTCTTTCTAAGTGTTAACCTGATAGAAAGAACTTGATCTGATACATATTGATAGAATATAAGGGTCCACCAAACTCTATAGAGAACCAAGTTCTCTATCAGGTTCAACAGTACACACACACAAAAGTAAACAAATGACAAGAGGAATTTTATGTGGAAAATTTGCAGCTCAAAGGGATTAACAATCACGACCTACCCTTGTAGGATTTCAACTTCACTACTGAGTAATTTTTAGATTACAACTTATGCAACCTAGGAATTAACCACTTAATCCCTCACTAACTTGTAATACTCTATTACTAGGCACTTTGTAATAACTCTGTTACAAAGACTTTGCAACTTGACTAACTCTAGCCAAGACTCAAACACTCAGGTTTAAGGTTTACAAGAGTTTCCTATAGAATGCTTCTAAACAAGCTAGATAAGAATCACAATTGAAGAATTATTACAAAGTTACAACTCAACAAAGGACATACAATAACTTGATGTAGGAATTGGTCTGAAGTTGTTTTGTTCTTTGTTCTTGATGCACTTGAGAATTGCTCCTTAGATGATCACATGAGTGATCTTGAGTAAGATCTCTAAGTGTTCAAGTGAAGTGTTTTACCTTCCTTGATTGTATATATACATCTGTGACATCACTTACAATGATGTAAGCATGGTAGGTAAAAAGCCTTCCACAGAAAGTTTGACTGCTACACTGTTCCTGCACAGTAGCGTGTGCGGGCAACAACTTTCTAGCTGGAAAGTTGATTTCGTGCAGTCTCCTCGGGAACTGGTAGAGACCTGTTCCCTCAGTTGTTCCTTCCACTCTGAAGAGTTGAATCATATCCAACGCTGTATCCCAACCCGGAACCTTGTGATTTTAAGGTCTTGTAAATGTGTAATAGGTTCCTTATCTGGTTCTGAATAGTAAGTTTGTTAGATCATCAAAACATAAAGCAAAGTACTTATGACCATAGTACTTGTAACCTATCAAGATCAAGCTTCACACTCAAGAGAAATTGGAAAAATGAAGGAATGGGTAAGGAGACCGGAGAAGGATCCTCCAAGAAAAGAAACAAGCCAAATTCCAAGAAAGGAAAATGGTTCTACAAGAAGAAGGACAAGAGCAAAATGAAGTGCTACAATTGCCAAGTCCCATGGCATTTTGCTCGTGAGTGCATTGAGCCAAAAAGGTAGAATTTCAAAATACATATCTTAGTGCTATATATGTTTCTAACACTATTTTGCTAACTGAATCTTATCCTATATGGATTGTATACTCAGGGGCTACCGACCATGAGAGTTGCGATAAAGATGCATTTATAGAGTTTCGTCGAGTTCCACCTGGATCAAAGCATGTATATGTGGGAAATAATGAAAAGCTTGAAGTTAAAGGGTTAGGAACTTGCAGAATAGACATGCGTAGTGGCCTATCTTTGACGTTGCATGACGTCTTGTATGTTGTAGAGATTCGACAAAACTTAATCTTTGTGTTTGTTCTTCTAGATTTAGATTTCAATTTGAACATTAGTCGAAATGGTCTTAGAATTACTCAAGACAATATATTTATGGTTTTTGACATCGTTATGATGGTTTTGTTAAGTTAGATTGTAATCCTTCTATGTATAACTATTATGTTGACCGTTGTGTTATGGCATGTTATTCTAGTAACAATGGAGTTGATGTTATTACATGGCATGCAAGATTAGGTCACATAGGACAGGATCAAATGAATAGATTAGTCAAGGAAGGACATTTGGATTCTTTCTCTAAAATTGAAATACCAACTTGTGAAAATTATCTTGCCGGAAAGAATACACGTAAACCATTTGGAAAGGCTAAGAGAGATGATTTTCCATTGCAATTAATTCATTCTCATATCTGTGGTCCAATGAATGTGAGGACTAGGTCTGGTGCTTTATATTTCATTACGTTCATTGATGATTTCACACATTTTGGTTATGTCTATTTGATTTCTCATAAATCTGAAGCATTTGAATGCTTTAAGAAATATTTGAATGAAGTGTAGAATCAATTAGACAAAAGGATTAAGACCTTAAGAATCGATAGATGACGTGAATATCTATCAAAATAATTTGAAGAATTGTGCATTGAAAAGGACATCACTAGACAGTTAACTATTCTGTACACATCTCAACAAGATGGTGTAGCAAAAAGGAAGAATAGAACACTACTAGACATGATAAGGTCCATGATGGTGCAGGCAAATTTATCCATCTCCTTTTGGGGAGATGCATTATTGACTGCAACCTACATATTGAACAAAGTGCCTTCTAAATCAGTTTCTTCCACTCCTTATGAGCTATAGACTGGTCATAAACCTAACTTAAAATATTTACGACCTTGGGGTTGTGCTGCATATGTAAAAGATTCTTTTAGCAAGTTTGGTAAATTAGGTCCAAAAGGCAAGAAATGTATCTTTATAAAATATTCAAAACACTCTAAAGGGTATGTATTCATTGGTGAATTAGAGGATGGAAGTGTTAGTGAGATTGAATCATGAGATGTCACATTTCTGGAAAATAATTTTCAAAAGAAGGATGAGGTAAAGAATGGAGAGTCTTCTGACACAGTTGATAAACAAATTAAACAAAATCTTATTCTTGATTTGAGTGGAAATGGGAACTCTCAATCCCAAAATCCTTCTGACGAACCTGAATTTCAACTACGAAAGAGTGTCAGGATAAATATACCCAAACGTACTTATGAAATTGAAGATTATATTTTCTTGGTATCTCCCACAGAAATGGATGAGCAAAAGTTTGTGACTAAGGCTTTATTGAGCCCTGGAAAAGATGAGTGGATGAAAGCAATGAAAGAAGAATTAGAGTTCATGAACACCAACAAAGTCTGGGATCTAGTTGACCTTCCACCTGGGCATAGAGACATTGGGAACAAATGAGTTCTCAATGTTAAACGCAATGCGGATGGGTCAATAGAAAGATACAAGGCACGATTGGTGACAAAATTCTTTACTCAAGAATCCGGAATAGATTATGAGGAAACATTTTCATCAGTTGTGAAGTTTACCTCAATTTGCTTACTTTTGGCTATTGTTGCACGTTTGGATTTGGAATTACATCAAATGGACTTGAAGATAGCTTTTCTCAATGGAGAACTAAACGAAGAAATCTACATCGAACAACCTATAGGCTTCATTGTTAAAGGCCAGGAAAAGAAGGTCTGTAAATTGAAAAGATCTATTTATGGCCTGAAGCAATCTTCAAGGCAATGGTATTTGAGATTTCACAAGGAGGTGATCTCATATGATTTCACCATGATCAATGAAGACCATTGCATTTATATGACGAAGTCCAATGGGATGTTTGTAATTCTTTCTCTTTATGTGGACGATATTTTATTGGCCAGAAACAATTTAAAGTATTTAAAAACTATCAAGTCACGGCTTTCAAAGTCATTTGACATGAAAGATATGGGCGAGGCAGAATATATCCTTGGAGTTAAGATTCGAAGAGACCGTTCCAAAAGGTGATTGAGTCTATTTTAAGAAACTTATATAAATAAAATTTTAGAGCATTTTTGCATGAATAGTTGCAAATCCATGGATACTCCTATAGCGAGAGGTGAAACTTTAAGCCTTGAAATGTGCCTGAAGACTGAAAATAAAAAGGAAGACATGTCTCGAGTTCAATATTCAAGTTCTGTCGGGAGCTTGATGTACGCTATGATGTGTACTCGCCCAGACATTTGTTATGACATAGGTATGGTTAGCAGGTATCAAGTCAATCCTAGAAGAGATCATTGGAAAGCTGTGAAGAGAATTTTCAGATACCTGAAGGGAACTGCAGATTATTCACTATGCTATAGTGGAAATGATTTATACTTAAGAGAATATACAAATGCTGATTGGGCTGGTGACCAGAATGATAGAAAATCAACATCCAGTTATGCCTTCTTACTTAATGGTGGTGCTATATCATGAAAAAGTAAGAAACAAACTTATACAACCCTTTCAACAATAGAAGCTGAGTTCGTGGCTTGTTGCATCTATAGTACAAGAAGCTGTTTGGTTGAAGAAATTCTTTGAGGATTTGGATATTACAAAAAACTCTCAGGATCCCATGACTCTATATTATGATAGTCAAGCGACTATTGCATATACAAAAGATCCTAAGTATCACAACAAGACCAAACACATTGACATCAAGTATAACTTTGTGAGAGACATGGTAGAAATGGAGAGATAAATTTACAATACATTCCTACGCGAAGCATGATCGCTGATCCTTTTACAAAGGCGATATCTAAAGACCTGTTTGAGAAATATGTTATGGATCTAAGTTTGCATAGAATATGAACATATTTAATTATTGTAAAAAGACTTTAGTATTATAATATATTCATCAAAATTTGACTCTTGAATTTATGCTTATATCTCGTATGCATGTGATGAATGTTCTGTTGATAAAGTGTGTCGAACAAGTCGCGAGATTGGCTCTCTCACACAAGCAATCACTTCTTACATTAAGAATCGTGAATAGATGAGACCTTATCGAACCTTGGATAATGCGAGGTTCTATTTACTTGTAGAGGTCGGTCTTAACAACTAATCAGGTTTACAAATTTCACTATTCAATTATAACTTATTTTGTAAGCCAGATGCAAATTTCTCTAAGAAGATGGGTTGAGGATTATTGAAGTGAGAAACTTGGATTAGACATTTGGAGGTGCCTAGACCAAGATCTATACGGTGTTGAATGATTAAAAGATTAAGACACACACGCTAATATAAAGTGAGAACACCATAACATGTATTTCATACCACGTGTGCTATCGATAATGGGATAACGAAAGAATGAATCCCTGCTTCTTCATTGTATGAGATCCCAAAGAAGTTAGAGTAAATTTTATTGAAATACCCTTTGACCTTTTACTATCTCTTGAAGTGCCAATCAGTGTTGCTACTTTAGCATGCCACTAATAGCCATGAGTTATTCGACAATGCAGTGCATGTCTAGGAAAGCAGTTGATTTGGAATGAAAAAATTCGAGTAGAAAGGGAAGACGACTAAAATTTAATAATTTAACTTGTATTCATAGGTCGACCATTACACTTACCATGAGGGTATTGGGTGTAATTGTGGATACAATGTTATATGAGAACTTGAGTTTGCCTCTTTCGAGGATGAGGGATCGAATAAGTAGCTACTGCAATAGCGAATGATGTCTAAGGTATTGCGAGTAATAATATCCTCATGCTAGTAGTGAATCCTTTCCATATGTGATTGAATTTCTACATAGAGCTTTAGTACAACCTTTAATTGGTTTTGGAATGTTACAGCTCTGTGTGCTCGTAGGTCGCACCAACTATTTGCCAGTATGAACTGTGTGTCAAAAACATTGGTCTAGCCTACTATGAGTGAAGTGGGAGATGTTGGATTATGGGTCATGGGTCGTTCCATGTGGGCTGACCCGACCCGGTTAGGAGAGATAAGAAGAGAGAGGTTAAGGGAATTTACCACTAGACCACAAACGCTACTAAATTGAACGTGAAAAAAAAGGGGATAAGTGGTGGGTTATCTTTTTTAACCGCTATTACTCTGCCTATTTATGTTAAGAAGAAAATACAGAACTTTTAAGCATAAGAATTTTCTTTTTTTGGTAATGAAGAAAATTTATTTATCAATTAAGTAGTAGGGTTACTTGGCCTGGTCCTCCCATTGGGAGCAGACGTAGGTGTGATAGTACTAATATTGTTACAACCAAAAGAAGACATTAAAGAGTTTCCAAGCATAGCCAAATTATTTAAGACAACAACATTAGTGGTACTGGTCCTAGTATTACTAATACTCTCCTTGTCAGCTTTCACAACATCTCTTAGATAGTCTGGAATATCGGAATATAACTGACTATAGTAGACATTGGCTTGCTTAACTCCATGTTGTGCCAGTTTATGTGCTACTTTATTGCCTTTATGGAAGTTGTGTAGGATTGGTGGATTCCCCAACATCTTCAACGAGCACCTACAAGTGGAGATAAGTGCATTATATGGTGGATAATTAGTAGTTTCGATTATTGAAGGTACAGAGGTTGATTCCGTCTCTACTTGGAAATTGGTCAAGTTATAAGCTTTTGATAGTTTTAATCCATAGCATAATGCCTCAAGTTCCATGTAGAGTGGGGACGGGCCATAACTCTTCTTACTAAATCCAAAAATCTATTCCCCACTGGAGTGTCTAAATACACCTCCTAACCCTCCTTGTTTAAACCTACCTGTAAAAGCTCCATCTATGTTCAATTTTACTTGGTGTATGGTGGGGGGGGGGGCTCCCATTTGGTAATAACTGTTAGGGGTATGTCTAGCTTGCTGCAATTGATATTACTACAATGAAGATATTCCATAGCTCTTGAGATAACATTATTACTATATACTGGATCGCAAAGATTGTGGAAGGTGTTTCTATTCCTATTTAACCAAAGTAGCCGAAATGTAAAGGAAAAGAGACAGTCCCAAGTTAGGGAGTGGCATGTAAGTTGAGGTTTCTGTTTGTAAAGACTATCTAGCCAATGGGTAGATTGGGTGTCAAGGATTTGTGTGTTAACACCTAATTCTTCTCATAGATGTCTGGCTATTGGGCAGAAAAGAAAAATGTGTTGTGGTGTTTACTCTGTGGTGCTACAAACTGAGCAGTGCAGGGGTGTATCAATGCCAATATGACATAGGTAGCCTTTAGTAGGTAAGCGATCGTGGTAGCATTGCCATAGGAAATACTTAATCTTATTCCAAGTTTTTAGTTTCCAAAGCAATGCAAAATTTTTGCTTTGGTTTTGAGCATTGTTTGGAGTTATAAGAGGGTACACAAACTTTATGCTAAGAACTCCATCTATGGTGGGGGACCGTATTGGTTTATTGGTGGCAGTCATTAGTAGTTTTTAAGGAGTGAAGTTCGATTGAAATGTGGGATGGGAGCTTAAAAGAGAGTTTTGACAAGTCCCATAAGTTGTTGCTAAGGATTTCCGAAATTTTGAGATTTAAATCATTAGATAACAGGGGACCTTGAATCATACTACGTAGGCTTTTTGTGCAAGGCAGCAGTTTGCATGCCAAAAGTCAATATTGGTACCATCTCCAATATGTCAGACAATAGTATTTTCGCAAATTGTCTAGCCTACGAGAATGTTATTCCATATAAAGGAGTGAGATTTATTTGAGTATCGGCCAGCATATTTGGAATTGATAAGTTTAGTCCAAATAGCAGAGGGGTGTCTAAAGAATCGCCAAGTGAGACTTGGAATAGCGGCAATATTTTTATTAATGGATTTTCTTATTCCTAGACCCCTAGAATGTTTTGGCAGAGAGACAGTGTCCCATTTTATGTAGTGGATTTTTCTGGAGGTTTGGCTACTGCCCCATAAGAAATCACGTTGAATTTTGTCAATTTGTCGGTGAATTTTTTTAGGCAACATAGTGTATTGCATAACGTTGTTAGGGAGAGTATTGAGGGTGGTTTGAACTAGAGTATCTCTTCCCGCAAGTGAGAGAAATTGGATTTTCCAACTAGACAGTCTTTTGTTGAGATTGTCAAGGATGAATGTGTAGTCAGTTGGCGTAGGTTTGTTAGATAGAATTGGGAAGCCTAGGTATTTTTCAAAGCTATCACTGACTTTGATATTAAGGATGGTAGAAATGGAATTTTTTAGATTAGTAGAGCAGTTCTTTGAAAAGAGTATTTTAGATTTAGTGTGATTTATTTTTTGCCCTGATAGGGAGGTAAAGTAATCAAGACATCGCTTGATTGTGTTGACAGATTTCTCATTGGCTATTGTCATTAGGGTTAAGTCATCCGCAAAAAACCAGTGGGAGAGGGGGGTAGAGGGACTGTTGGGCTTAGCTTGATAGGGTCCCAAAGAGTTAAATCAATTTGGTGGTTTATAAGGATGGAGAATAGCTCAATGCTAAGGATGAAAATGTATGGGGACATAGGATCACCTTGTCTTATCCCCCTTGATGGCTTGAAGAATTCCTTTTGGGATCCATTTATAAGGACAACAATACGGGAGGTACTAATACAAGCCATGATAAGTTTAGTGATACGTGGTGGAACGTTAAAGTAGTGCAGAGCTCTACGAATGAATGACCATTCTAGTCGGTCAAAGGCTTTTTCCAAATCAATTTTAAGGAGGATTTTCCTCTTGGTGCCTTTAATTTTATTATAGTGATGAATAGTTTCTTGGATGATGATGGCATTATCAAATGCCCGTCTTCCTTTGAGGAAGCTAGATTGAAAAGGGCCAATTAGGTTATCAAGGAAGGGTTTGATATGGTTGATAATAATTTTGGTAATAACCTTATAAATTGTATTGCAAAGCCCAATGAAACGGAAATTTTTAAGGTTATTTGCACTAGGAAAGTTGGGGATTAGACGAAGAAAGGTTGTATAGAGTTGTTCCGGGATGGTGTGAGTTGCAAAAATAGTATGACAATAATCAAAAACTGTATTCTTAACAATGTGCCAATAAATCTGGTAGAAGAATGGGTGTAGGCCGTCCGGGCCAGGAGCTTTGAAAGGTTTGAAGGAAAAGATAGCCCTAGTGATCTCATAATTTTGTAAAGGTTTGTCTAGGACTGCAAAATCTGTGTATGAAGTAGAAGTTGGGGATGCTTGTATGCCAGCCCAGTTAGATGATTCATGGCTTGTTTGATAAATATTTGGGAAATATGTGGAGGTATGTTGAAGGATTTTATTAGGGGCATTGATCCAGTTGTTATGCTCATCTTTGAAAAAAGAGATACAGTTTTTTCTTCTCCGATTAAGGACACTTATATGGAAAAACTTAGTACTTGCGTCCCCTTCACTAAGCCAATTAATACGCGACCTAAGTTTTCAATAATCTTCCTCAATTTTTAAAAGGTTACTATAATCATTAGTAAGGGGTTGTTCAAGATTCTTCAAGAAGGTACTAGAAGGATTGTTCAAGGATTTTTGGATCCTACTAATTCTTGCTAGAATTTTTTTCTTCTTATTAATGACATCACCAAAAGTGGTGGCAACCCAGTTTTTAACCTTTTACTAAAAGAGTGGTGGTATTTGATAGGTTATGGCCAGTCCAGGTATCCAGAACAATGGAATTAAAATCTGGACGATGGCACCAATAGGTTTCAAGGTAGAAAACACGTTGAGTGTGGAACCTATTCTGGTGGGAGAGTGAAATTAGGGGGGGGGGTATGGTCAGAGTATGTCTTAGGAAGATGTGTAACGCTTGCATCAGCATAATATTCTAACCATTGCTTGTTAGTGTAACACCTATCAAGTCGTTCAAGAATTAGATCAGTGATTTGACCAAGTGTATTTTGCTCCTTTAAAACCAAAGTTTATAAGATTACAATGATTAATGCATGACTGAAAACATGAGGCTTTATTTCTATTGATAGGTCTTCCCTCCCCCCTATTTATCTTGTTAGCTAATTACTTCATTAAAATCACCCCCTAAAAACCGCATTCCCTGATTATTATTAGCAATATTAGGAATATTTAGCCACAGTTGATTCCTAGTATTTACATTAGTACTAGCATAAACAGTACTAAATAGCCAAGGTTGGTAGTTTGGGAGTAACTGTGTCACGCCCCAAACCTGGGGAGGCGTGACTGGCACCCGGTGTCACACTGTCCTGAGCGAACAACTCTGTAACTCATGTTCGTTCGACCAAAACTAGAACATACATAGATCGACTTAGCTAGACTTTTTCCCTTCTAACTATCATGGGTCAACATGACTACAACTCATAATGTATAACTATAGGTGGACAACACTGTATTATTGAACCATTTTCTTAAGTCATGAATACATATGGGCCGGTGTGTTGACCCGAAAGGTCATCACTCGTTTTAGAAACAAATCTTGTGTTCCGGCCTACCCATAAGTTTGTATCAAACTCTGGCCCGATGACTTATAGACTCGGCTGCATCCGAATGAGGTGGAGCCTTACCGATACTTCGTTGAGTGCTGATCTCGTCTACTATGAGGGCTCGTCAAACTGATAATCTGTACCTGCAGGCATGAATGCAGCGTCTCCAATAAAAGGACGTCAGTACGAATAATGTACTGAGTATGTAAGGCATGTAAATAAATATATAAAGAGCATGGAAGAAACATGGAGTAAATAACTTAACCTGTAAGTCTGAATAACTCTGTACATCATAAAATACTTATAGTGTCATGCATATGCGTATGAATGTCATGTCGTGCATAGGTACATGTTTCATAACATCATCAGGCCTCTGAGGGCATCCCATCATATCATCTCGGCCACTATGGTCAAAATCATCAACGTATACAACTGATCAGGTGGCGGTGCGTATATAACGCCATAACCCTTTTCCCGTATCCCATGTAAATATAATATACATATATACGCGTATATAACACTATCTGGTCATGGATCAATGTACATGTATAAATGCATGAAATGCATAACACTACAAGAAATTCGGTAAAAAGCGACCACAAAAAGCGACCAAAGTTGGTCGCTTATAGGCCTAAAAGCGACCAAAAAGCGACCAAACATGCCTAGTCGCAATATTGCTGGTCCCTTTATTTTAGGGACCAAAGTTGGTCGCTAATTAGCGACCAACTTTGGTCTCTAAGGTAAAAGGACCAAATATTCTGATTTTGACTTTAGTGACCAACTTTGGTCGCTATATTAATTTAATAATATAAATTTGGCGACCAAAGTTGGTCTCTACATATGAAATACGTTGTTTTTAATTTATCATTAATCATTAGAAAGAGACCAACTTTGGTCTCTAATCCAAATATTATATTTTAAAATCTGGACAATAGAGACAAAAGTTGGTCGCTAAATTCAAGAATTTAATTTTTTTTTAAAGATAAGCGACCAACATTGGTCACTATATTTCCAGAATTTGTATTTTTTTAATAGAAATCTGGGCAGGTAGCGACCAAGGTTGGTCTCTATTGCCCAGAAAATTATTTTTATTATAGTGAAATGCGACCAAATAGAGACCAAAGTTGGTCGCTTTTTTTGGTATATTTTTGACAGAAACTGCCTGTTTTGGCAACTACACCACCTGCCAGCTTACCAAATATCCTAAACAGGCATTTTATGCCAGCAACAACAACAACAACAACAATTAAAAGCAACAATTAATAGAACTAACACATTAAGCTAACAAAACTAAGTTAACACTTATTACAAGTCCATTCGAACTAAAAAGCACTAACACAATAGAACTAAATTTTTTTGTCTAGTTCAAAGTATATAAAGTACTCAAGGAGTGTTCTTTAATCATCCTTGTCCGAAAGTTGGATTGCCTCGCCCGATTCATTAGGTGGTTGACTGCGTATGAATTCCCCCACGTCAGTTGCATGTGAAGCGAACCTATATGAAAAATTATATATATTGAATTAGTATTTCAAAATTTATATAAAAGTAAATCAAAATACTTAATGAAAAGTAAAAAACTTACATGTATATAGTCGAGGCTCGACCCTCCTCTCTGAATCAGTCTCTTTCTTTTTCTTTACAATACGAGTTTCATTGAATAGCTCATTTTGCTTCATTGGCATCATAAAGCTGTCTGGTGGCTTTGGTGATTATCCTCGTGGTACTATTACTCGGGATGAACTTGGATACAGAGAATAACTTGGATACAGTACCTGACAGGGTGTGTCTTTGATCAATTGTTGATCTCTATAGCTACAATGATAATGAGAAAGCAACGACACATGTTTCAAAATAGTGATGGTATAGGTAGGATTTAACATTTCCTAAGTAGATAAAAAAGGTTATAGAGGAATTCTCTACTTCATTTTCCAAGAGGAAAAGAAGTTTGATTGATAGTGACAACGTTGATGAAGACGGAATATTTTCCGTTGGTCATGGCAGTTCCCATAAAACGGGGATCATAAGACTCTATGATGACAAAGATTATAGGAAGTTTTGTTCTAAACTTTCTTCCAAGTCTGATCCGTACAAGTTTAATATGATATTGGTGATATTGCTTCAGATTTAGATAATGATTTGACCGACAAAAGTATGGAAATGCTCTTAAAAAGAATTAAAGGTAAAATGTTTTTTTCTTGGTAAAGAAGGATGCTGAAAAGATTTTACCTTTAATTCTTTTTAAGAGCATTTCCATACTTTTGTCGGTCAAATCATTGTATGAATCCGAAGAAATATCACCAATATCACATTAAGCTTGTACGGATCAGACTTGAAAGAAAATTTAGAACAAAACTTCCTATAATCTCTGTCATCATAGAGTCTTATGATCCCCATTCTATGGGAACTGCCATGACCAACGGAACACATTCCGTCTTCATCAACCTTGTCACTCTCAATTCTTTTCCTCATGAAAAATGAAGTACAAAATTACTCTATAAGCTCTTCTTTTATCTACTTAGAAAATACTAAATTCCTACCTACACCATCATTATTTGAAACACATGTCATTGCCTTCTCATCATCATTGTCGCTAATGAGAAGAACAATTAAAGGCACACTTTGCCAGGTACTGTGTCTTAGTTATTCTTGGTGGAAGTTCTATTGCATGTCTAATAACGTCATCAACCTCTTCTAATAATCCTCCGGCAATCTAAAATTCCAAAACATAAACTAAAAGTTCAATTCATATCCTAAACCTTCAATTCATATCCACAAAAGTTTAAGTCATATCCTAAAGGTTCAACTCATATCGTAAAAAGTTCAAGTCATATCGTAAAATTTCAATTTATATCGCACAAGTTCAATTCACAAGAACAACAACAACAACAATGACCCAGTATAATCCCACAAGTGGGGTCTGGGGAGGGTAATATGTACGCAGACCTTACCCCTACCCCGAAGGGTAGAGAGGCTGTTTCCAGGAGACTCTCGGCTCAAAAAAGCAACAGGAGCCAATTCACAAGAACAAAACCTAAAAACTAAAAGTTCATCAATTCTTATCCTACGAGTTTAAACATAAACTAAAAGTTCAATATATAGCCTAAAGGTTCAATTCATATCCACAAAAGTTCAAGTCATATCCTAAAATTTCTATTTATATCCTAAAAATTCAAATCATATCCTAAAGTTTCAATTTATATCCTACAAGTTCAATTCACAAGAACAAAACCTAAAAACTAAAAGTTATATTCATATCCTACGAGTTTAAACATAAACTAAAAGTTCAAGTCATATCCTAAAGGTTCAATACATATGCTAAAGGTTCAATTTATTTCCTAAAAGTTCAACTCATATTCTAAAAGTTTCAATTCATATCCACAAAAGTTCAAGTCATACATAAAAGCTTCAATTTATATCCTACAAGTTCAATTCACAAGAACAAAACCTAAAAACTAAAAGTTATATTCATATCTTACGAGTTTAAACATAAACTAAAACTTCAAGTCATATCCTAAAGGTTCAATACATATCCTAATGGTTCAATTTATTTCCTAAAAGTTCAACTCATATCCTAAAAGTTTCAACTCATATCGTAAAAAGTTCAAGTAATACATAAAATCTTCAATTTATATCGTACAAGTTCAATTCACAAGAACAAAACCTAAAAACAAAAGTTCATCAATTCTTGTCCTACGAGTTTAAACATAAACTAAAAGTTCAATTCATATCCACAAAAGTTCAAGTCATATCCTAAAATTTCTATTTATATCCTAAAAATTCAACTCATATCCTAAAAGTTTCAATTCATATCCTAAAAATTCAATTCACAAGAACAAAACTTAAAAACTAAAAGTTATATTCATATCTACGAGTTTAAACATAAACTAAAAGTTCAAGTCATATCCTAAAGGTTCAATAAATATGCTAAAGGTTCAATTTGTTTCCTAAAAGTTCAACTCATATTCTAAAAGTTTCAATTCATATCCTAAAATGTTCAAGTCATACATAAAAACTTCAATTTATATCCTACAAGTTCAATTCACAAGAACAAAACCTAAAAACTAAAAGTTATATTCATATCTTACGAGTTTAAACATAAACTAAAACTTCAAGTCATATCCTAAAGGTTCAATACATATCCTAAAGGTTCAATTTATTTCCCAAAAGTTCAACTCATATCCTAAAAGTTTCAATTCATATCCACAAAAGTTCAAGTCATATCCTAAAGGTTCAACTCATACATAAAAGCTTCAATTTATATCCTAAAAGTTATATTCATATCCTACGAGTTTAAACTTAAACTAAAAGTTCAATTTATATCCTAAAAGCTTCAACTCATACCAAAAAGGTTCAATTCATATCCTAAAAATTCAACTCATATCCTAAAAGGTTCAATTTATATCCACAAAAGTTCAAGTTATATCCTAACGGTTCAACTCATACATAAAAGCTTCAATTTATATCCTAAAAGTTATATTCATATCCTACGAGTTTAAGTTCAATTTATATCCTAAAGGTTCAACTCATACCTAAAAGGTTCAATTCATATCCTAAAAATTCAACTCATATCCTAAAAGGTTCAATTTATATCCTACAAGTTCAATTCACAAGAACAAAACCTAAAAACTATAAGTTATATTCGTATCCTACGAGTTTAAACTTAAACTAAAAGTTCAATTTATATCCTAAAAGTGAGCAACTCGTTGTACTCAAACAAGAGCCACACAACGATTCGCTTAAGGCCTTAAACATTAACATTGTCTTGAACTTTAAGAGAAAATCCAAATATACTATCATGTGTCTATATTAAATATCTACCTATAAACTAATCAAGATTAAACTAAAAGTTCAATTTATACCCTAATATATATCTACCTATGAATCAAGTCTTTGACGTTAAATTAGTATCTATTGCTTACTAAAATATTGAAGGAGAAATACTCAATAAAGCCTAGCCTAAATATTCAACCCATACCCTAAACCCTAGATTTCTATAAAATGTTAAATAATGATAAATACAATCTAAACCCTAGGTTTCTATAAAATACAATGTTAAATAATCAATTGAAACACTAATTCTAGGTTGAAACAATAAACAATTGAAACCCTAGGTTTGTAATTCTAACCTTGAATTTTTAGGAGGTGGAGAAGGAGAGACGCAACAGCGGCAGAGACGACGGCGGCAGCTGAGCGGTGGTCGTTGGTGGCATGGGTGGGGCCTGGTGGTGGGAGTTGGAAGGGGGTGGGGTTTGAGTGTGAGAGAGAAAAGAGGGATTTTGGGAATTTTTAAGAAAGAATGGGAGGGGATCCCGGTTTTGAGAGTTATGTAATTAAAATAGCGACCAACGTTGGTCGCTATTTTGGTGGGTAAAACAGTTTTGAATTTTTAGAAATAGCGACCAACTTTGGTCGCTATATTCTGACCGTTTGACCAAAATAGCGACCAAAGTTGGTCGCTATTTCAAAAAAATAAAAAAATAAAAAAATAAATAAATATATATATATATAAGTTGTATTCGATACGCTATTACCTAATACACTTATAGTTAGTGCATAGTATAGCGTATGTATATATATTATATATATATAAGCTATATTCGATACGGTATTACCTCATACACTTATACTTAGTGCATAGTATAGCGTAAGTACATATATTATATATATATAAGCTATATTCGATACGGTATTACCTCATACACTTATACTTAGTGCATAGTATAGCGTAAGTACATATATTATATATATATATAAGCTGTATTCGATACGGTATTACCTAGTACACTTATACTTAGTGCATAATATAGCGTAAGTATATATATTGTATATATATAAGCTGTATTCGATACGGTATTACCTCATACACTTATACTTAGTGCATAGTATAGCGTAAGTACATATATTATATATATATATATAAGCTGTATTCGATACGGTATTACCTAGTACACTTATACTTAGTGCATAATATAGCGTAAGTATATATATTGTATATATATAAGCTGTATTCGATACGGTATTACCTAATACACTTATAGTTAGTGCATAGTATAGCGTAAGTATATATATTATATATATAAGCTGTATTCGATACGGTATTACCTCATACACTTATACTTAGTGTATAGTATAGCGTAAGTACATATATTATATATATATAAGCTATATTCGATATATAGCGTAAGTACATATATTATATATATATAAGCTATATTCGATACGGTATTACCTCATACACTTATACTTAGTGCATAGTATAGCGTAAGTACATATATTGTATATATAGACACACACGCCCGCTTCGTAGTACTATTCATCCCTTGTATTACAAAATTATTAACGACTTACATTTATATTATTTACATAGTAAACACAAAAGTGATTTTTAAATTTGACCATATAGAGACCAACTTTGGTCGCTAACTTTAAATGAATTTAATTTAGCGACCAAAGTTGGTCACTAAATGTACATGAATTTAAATTAGAGACCAAATTTGGTCACTAAAATTTAATCAGATTTATTTATATTTTATATAATATTTAAATTAATAATAAAAATTGTTAAACGTTAGAACTGGGTCCCACATTGGCGACCAACTTTGGTCGCTAAATTTTGAATTATATTTATTTATATTTTATAAATTTTTTACATAAATATATATTTATTAAAATATTATAACTGGGTCCCACTTTAGCGACCAAAGTTGGTCGCTATCTTCTTATCCTTCAGTTAGCGACCAACTTTGGTCGCAAGTTTTAAATTATATATATTTATATTTTATAAGTTTTATAAAATAATAATAAAATTATTAAAAAAAATTGTGTGGGTCCCACTTTTGCGACCAACATTGCTCGCTAAACTCAGTGTATCTTTGACCAAGCAAGTCTGACCCGTCCAGTCAACAGTTTGACTAAATTTGCGTCCAAATAGCGACCAACTATGGTCGTTAAATTATTTCAAATATTTGTTTTATTATTTTCGGTAGTTTGGCGACCAACTTTGGTCGCTTTTCTTAACAGACCAAATTTGGTCACCAATATTTGATCGCTTTTTGGCCGAATTCTTGTAGTGTAAGAAATACATTAATAAAATTTTTTCGGAATGCCATAGAACTCAATAGTGAAATTGGAATTCTTCATCTAAATAACTAAATGAAACAGAGATTTAACAAGCAAATGAAGGTTGCTTATATAGCACCAATAAATATTATGAATAGCAAGGGGTATGCAATTGTTCTCCTTTTTCTTCTTTGTGTTCCCTTCTCTTTTTAGTCTTTTAAGTTATTGAGCAGGGAAGTATTTTTTATCATTTTCTTTTGTAGAAGATCCCAAGTATACGAATTGTACATCGGATATACAAATAAGAAATGGGGAAAATTGGTTAACGAAATAGGTGTATGCGGTTGAATTATTCGATTTCATCTCATCTAGGAGTTTACATGATTAGAAACAAAAGGACCTGTTACTGAAGTTGATCTAATCTTCTCTGCCATAGTAAATGCTTAAGTTATACAAAGATAAGAATCTTTTTTTTTTTCCGAAGCTTTCATGAAGGAAATTGTAATTCTGATCTATACACTAGCAACCATTACATGACACAAGAATACACGGGGAGCAACAAAGTTATATCACCCTACTGAGAGTAAAATTATTATATTCTCTTGTTTTACCTTCAAGATTAAGAGTAATCTCCTTCATTAACATTAAAAGACAGATAACATAAGAGAAGAAGTAAAGCTTACGTGTTTGCTCGTTTCGTTGTATCATATGGATCATGCCAAAAGGAAAGAAAGGATAACCTTAACATACCTGAGCTGATTCTCTTGACAATTCCTCTAACACATGTCAAACGCGACAAAGCATGTAACGGCGGATCGAAATAGGGAAAAATCCGTATGGTATTCTAAGAATTGAACATACCATAGATCCACACTTGTTTATACCCAAGTGCTTGGGACATAGATCACTATCAACACAATCTCCTTGTACGGATGCTCACCAACACGTCAAGGCTCAAGCAATATAAGTTTGGTTCCTTTCTTCATCACATATTTCAGTAATACTATCCGCTTCCTTTTAGTTTTTAACCTTTAAAAGCTACTGCACTTTGCACCAGATAGAAACTTCAACATAATGAAAATAAAGTTGTGGGGTGATTTGTAACAACAAAGGTTTAGAACTAAAAACTTTATGGAGTGACCTAAATATACAGTTTTTGAATTTGATTTGAATTCTGTATGTTTGAGGAATATTTGTATTCGAAATTTCTGTCCTTAGTTGAAATTTATGAATGCTTTTTGTAGAAAAAGTTGAATAGAAATAAGGCCATGGAAATAAGAACACAAAACAAATGATGTATTCCAATCCTTAATTTTACAATTTTTAGCACTTTGTTTAGTATTTCCACCACCTATTTGAATTTGAGTGTTTTAAGGCTTTAGCCAAGATTCCCTCTAAGAATGCCACCTAGCCTCACAACATAATTAGTCAACTTAGGCTTAATTTAATGTCCACACATGTTGCCACGTTAAGGCCTTGTAGGCCTTATCCAACTTTTAGTTAATCTCCCATTAAAATAAATAATTATCCGATTATCCACATAGTTAAGAATTATTTCGACTTACTTAAAATTCTATTTATTTTTAATATATTTTATGCACTGTATTATTATGGTCATGTGGTACCATGTAAAATAAATTCATACACTATTATTTTATTAAAACATCCATGCAAAATTACATATATTTTCTCAACTTATAATTTTCTTAATCTCATATAAAGAGTAAAAATTCTTGTATGCTTAATTCTTAAAATGGTAAAAAGTTAACCTTTTTTTCTTGTGAGAAAATAATTTTTATCTTTACAATAAAAAAAATCTCATAAACTTCCTCATATTATGTGTATAATTTAAAATATATTCGAAAGTAGTAATATTAATAACTATATAAAATTATATTTTTCAAACTTTTTACAAAAACATTCCACTCAATATAAATACCATATCAAAATGTATCTAACGGTATAAAGGTTGTTTTACCAACTTTATTACAATATTTACTGAATTTTATGTATGTTATAATTACTTCTTGGTTCAGTTTACACAATTACTTATCAAGGATTGATGCAATCATGCATATAGTAAATCACGTGTATGGCTTAGAGCTGGCATGAGGGTAAGGAGGTTGCTCAAATAAAATTGAGACTTTCGTAATAAATTTCTATTTTTATTATTTTGCTAAAATCGAGATATGAACAGTGTAGGATCTATTTTTGAAAGTCTCAAATCGATAAGAGGTCTTTAATTCAAGTTACTATACTCCCTCCTTCTCATATTAACAGTCGTGATTACTAAAAAATGTGCCGCAAATCCTCTGTAGAAAAGTACGGGATGTAACAACCTGGATCATTGCATGGATTCTCTGACCATCGAGGCGTATGTGGCTGAGTTGGACAATGGTGTCATGCCACAGAATGGCAACTCCTCCAGATTGTCCATGCGCTGGGATTTCAACCATATTGAAAAATTAAAACTCATCTCTAATTCTTATATGGTTGGACATTCGAGTTTCAAGAAAGGCTACCAAGCAAAGGTTGTGAGTATTGAGTAAATCCCTAAAGTGACGTTTGAACTCATCATTATTACCACCCCTGATGTTCCAAATGACAAAGCTAAGGAGCCCATTCATCGATGGATGTTATTTGGGGGGGGGGGGTAACATTGAGATGGCTCATCGATTGGGCTATAGGACACCCTTAACTGATGGGCTTAGTATTACGGCGAAGTTGGCTACTGCCTCGTTTAGTGGAGGCTTTATGTCGAGGGAGCATTTGTATAGCTCCATTGGGCACTTGCAAACAAACTTCTTGTCCTCCATCGCTTGGAGCAACATGATTTTGACCTCGTGTAGATTTGAAATTTCTGTGAATAATATTATGTTTAGTGGTGGGATGTTCAGATCTTGTGCCACCATTTCTTGTTCTCATAGTATGGGTGCATTGTGATGGAGATGTGGGTGTGCCTGATGAATATCTACTAGAGCTGGGAAGTGTTGAGGAATAGGTTGCCATGCATGGATCAAGGGTGGGGTGTTTTGATTGCAAAGAATGGGAGTTGATAAAGAAGCTGCATGTTCTGCAGAGGGTTGAAATGATGTGGGAGATTCCAGTGAGCTTGCATGTTACGAAGGAGAGCAGGTGTTAATGCTGGAGCTATGGGGTCCAGAACATTTGTCAATCAAAGGTGATTGATGTAGTCTGAATAATCCTTTCTACACAAAAAACACACATAAATTAGGGCATCTAACTGGTGGAAGATTAACTTTGTTTCCTAGTGATTCAAAGTTCGATTTGGGGCAATTGTTTCGGTGGTGAGTTCAACAATTCTTCCCTTGCATTGACAAGTACGTTAATGTTGTTCTTGCCCCGAGATTATTAAACTATCATACATTTAATCTTCAATTAATTAAAATGTAAATTTTTGCTTTCTTTTATGTAAGAAGTATAATATACTTTGACTATTATTAAAACTATATTACTGTCAGATATAAGCTTAACCTAACACATACATAATTAGGTGGTAGAACAAATAACAATTATGGTTAACTTATGGGTATTCACAAGCAAAGTAATCAAAAGTGCACATTTTAATTAATTGAAAATTAGATATATTTGGTCAGATTTCACAAGGACTAAAATTAAAATTTACCAGTAACTAAAGGACCAAAAGTGCTATTAAACTTTAGCTTATATATGATAAAAGTAGGGGTGTATATAGGTCGGGTTGGTTCGGGTTTTACAATTACCAAACCAATCAATTGTGTCAGGTTATTAAATCTAAAGACCAAACCAAACCAATAAAACTCGGGTTTTTCAATCTCGATTTTTCTCGGATTTCCGTTTCGGGTTTTCTCGGATTTTTTTCCGGTAAAACCTTCGTAGAACAAAACATATAACTTGTGCTCAAAATATTTCTTTAATCCTAGTAAGATACAACATTATAAAGTATTTTTCAAGAAAATAATACAAAATATGAGATGTGTCCATGGCATTATCCTAAAATATTCAACAATAAAGACAATAAATTCTGTAATATAAATATTGCTAATTAAAAAGTCATAATAAAAATAAACATAAACTAAAGAACTAAGTCATGCTAAAATAAGTAGACTAATAAGGGAGTATTAATTACATGACTAAACGCTAAAAAAAAAATAGGTTATGTATTTTTATCTAAATTATTGCAAAACAAAAAATAGATATTCAATACATTCTCTTTCTTAATATTGAATTGAATATCTTTTGTTAGTATTAGTATTGATTTGATTTTGGTTTGGGCTTTTGATAGCATTATTTAATTTACTAATATTAATGGCTATAAAACTTATTTGAACATTCAAAAGTTCTAAATCCAACCTTGAAATAATACCTTAAAAGATAAAATTATGAAATTTTTTAAGAAATATTTATAAATTACATCACAATAAGTATATTTATATATTAAATATATATATAAATTTTCTATATATGTAATGTCGGATTGGTTTGGTTTCGGTTTGACTTTCTTTAGTTAAAACCAAACCAAACCAAACCAATTATGATTAGATTTTTTTTCCCAATACCAAACCAAATCAAACCAAACTATAGTCGGGTTTTTTTCTCGATTTGACTCGGATTATCGGATTAGTACGGTTTGTCGGTTTCCTTTTTGCACCCCTAAATAAAAGTGTAAAAATAATTTGTACTATCATTGTATATCTTGTTGTGTAGTAACTTGGCGTATGTTAGATTCTCGTAATGATGGTAAATGGAGGACTTGGTCTCTTTGCATGGTGTTGAACAATTCTTACTTCGCTAACTAGTTAACTTTTGGGGTGTAATTATCTTTTCGGGGGAATCAATAGAGAAATCGAATACTCCATATTTAGGCAATAAACTAAGTACAAACTGCAAATTAAGCCTTCATATATTTTATCCTTCAGCATATTTTTGCGCACTTTCTCCAAAGAAGGGTTTGAAAAAAAGAAAAAGAAGGAAAAGATGACCAAGATAATGATTCTACAATTATATATGCAGATATAAATAAGTATTGAGATAGGTACTAGTACATCTTTAGGAAGATGCATAATACAACATGGGTTGAATCAAGACTGAAATTTTGGCTTCATTGTTAGTGGTTACTGCTCTGTCAGACCACAAAAGAGCTTTTGACAGGCCAAAAGGCAAAGTTTGCTTCATACTCTGCAGATTTGTGCTCTACATGCAGCCAAGGCAGAATAAGAATATAAATCCAACTAACTCTGGCACCTAGAATGAATCAAAGAAAGACCGATTGAGTTGCTTTTTTACGAACATTGATCTACAGATAGACAACCTTTTATAATTTCTTTTCGGGCCACTTGTGTTGTTTGAGGTGCACACAGGCTAGTTCGGACACTACGGTTATAAAAAAAAATGTACGGTTGCGTATTTATAAAAGCATACGTACCTTCTAAATTTTCAATTATAGAATTTGAATCCAAGAAAGTGAATGTTGATTAAACGTGTTCTAGCTGAAAAGAAACTAGTGATATTTGGAAGGATGTTTTGAAGGTTAAGGTTAATCTAATGATTAGATAAACCTCTACTCTAGACTAATTAGCTAGTGTTCTTGGCTAACCAGCAAAACCTTAAAGATAGGAACAAGATAGGCATATAGGCATGGCCACCGATAATGAAAAGTGACAAGATGTGAAACTGATGTTTTGGTAGAGTTGCTATTCCTTTTAGCATTTGCTCACATGGCAAGTGGTCGAACAAAGTAAGAAAGAGATATCTAAATCTAAAAAAGAAGCAGGTAGGGGATACTCCAATCCAGTATATATGTCTATTGCCCACAACTTATTAGAACCATTAATTTTCATGGACCCGGCCACTGCTTGCTTCCACCTTTTTCCATAGCCCATAGTAGCGCTATGTTGGAGATTACTTGTTTAAAAGGTGAACTATGGAAAATTATCTACTCTCAATAATGATTTAATATGATGCTTTATTTTTTTATTTGTTTCAAAAATAATATGTAACACATTTTTATATTTTAAAACTGTTCAACTTTAAATTTCTCACATTAGCTTTAATAACATGCTAGCATAACTGTAGAAATGTTACGATTTGCTTAGAATCATAAATTTTATGTGTACTTTTGAAATTTTTATTGAGTTCCCACATTGGTTTTGAGATGGGTACAGATCTTCTTATATAGTGTTAGAGCAATCCTCATCTCACGAGCTAATTTTAGGGTCTTTATCAAGATATCAGAGCCAGACTATCTTTCAATTCATCGTTTACCGGATATTAGACCTTTATTTTATGTTCATGCTTCAAATGTCCAGTCTTAGGCGTGGGGTTTGGAAGGGGGAGGTGATGAGTTCGCACATCGGTTGTGAGATGAATGCTTGATCTCCTTATATGATTTTGGACAATTTCGATATCATTAGCTTACTTATGGTGTTGTGTTAGCACAAAATTCATTTTATTTATTAATCTCTGCCATAAAATTTTTCTTTCTTAAATTTCATATCACAAATATATAAAAGGTAGAGGAAGAACTAGTATTTTTGTAGCCTTTCTCTAGTTCTCTTCTCTTTTATAAGCTTCCAAGTTCTACAGTTGGGTATATGTCAATGAGTGCAACAGAAATGAGCGGTGGGGTTTGCTGGTTCGGGGATCGGGGCTTGCACGATATATATAGCACCAACCAACCCACTATTATTTTGTCCTTTAAAACTAATACCACATCTTCCATCTGTTATAATCGTACCATTTTGCTTGATATTATTATCAAAATTTAAAATGTAAGAGGATTGCACGTTTTTGTGTAATTAGAAACGTAAATCTTTTAGCCCGTCTCACAACTTTAATTTTATTTACCAGTTAGCCATATGGAACCACACCACGCATTATTTCCCAAATTCTTTGACAAAAATAAGATTATTTTTTTGTAAAGTTTATTACTATTGTCCAAATGTTTTTGTTCTTTTCCTATTAATATATATTTAAGTGTTTTGCAAAATGATTTTTAAACTTCCCTTCAAACCAGGTCTTGTTAATTTAGAGGCAGAATTTGAGCTTCATTACTTTTTTTTTTTTTTGAGGCAAAAGGATAATAATATTAATACTAAGTACGGATAGAGTTATTACAAGCCAAGTTGGAATCAGAGATGCTTAACATTGCATCAATATTGCCTAGAGCCGCTAGTTTGCTACAAACATCAAAAGCCATATTACAAATTGTTCCATCACCACTTTTGTCCCCCCAGCATCCTGGACATGACAAAGTTGAGAGGATTATGATAACATACTATGTTATTCCTGATGGTTTGTTTAGCTCCTTCCTTTGCTAGTAGATGTGCTGCTCCATTGGCTTCTCTGCAGCTATGGCAGAGAGTTACTTGTCCCAGCTTGTGCATCAACCATCTGCAGTTAGAGATAATATTATTGTAGATCAGTGACCCCTTGTCAAAATAATTTAAAACATCAGTGGAATCAATTTCCACTTCTAGTGGAGTTAAGTGCGCTGAAGCTCCATAGATCAGTCCTTGATGGAGAGCTAGAAGTTCCGCATGCATAGGACAGTTTGCATGTATTGACTTCATGAACCCAAGGATCCAAGTTGAATCAGCATTCCTGAACAGTCCTCCAATACCTGAAGATGTCTCAGTACTATGAAAGGATCCATCAGTATTGAGTTTATGCCAACCTCTAGGGGGTGCATGCCAAGAAATCCTCACCTGAAGGGTTTTTGCGTGATGTTGGTAGTTTTTCCAGTTAGGAACCTATATTCCACGACTTGATTCTTTATCGTGGAGGGTGTTAGAGAGAGGTTTGTGTTATTAAAATTATTCCTATTCCTGGTGGTCCAAAGGTTCCAAATTATGAAGGGAAAAATATTTTCCCATTTCATAAAGTTGGTTGGTAAGCCGGAACAATATATGGTAGGAGGGTTCGGATTTTTAAGGGAAAGGAGTCAGTGCTCATTGGGAGTGTAAGGGATTCTAAAGTTATTCAAGTTAAAGAGAGATTGCTAGAAAACTTGAGCATTTTCACAGTGAAGGAAGATGTGGTCAGTGTTCTCTACGTCTTTCCGACAGATTGTACAAGTAGGATCAATGTTTATACCAAGGGAATTTAGATAGGTTATGGTAGGAATTCTATTATGGAAGCAAAGCCATAGAAAAAATTTGATTTTATTGGGCCATTTTAAGGCCCAAATCCAGTCAAAGCTTTGTCCGGTTATGACATTAGTAGAGTTCTCAAGGAGGTTGTAGCAAGACTTAGTGGAAAATGTATCATTTGGAGAATGAGTCTAGTATAACCTATCAGAGAGGCCACTGGGGGGAAATGTAATAAATAGGATTTTTGTAGATATGGAAGTAGGGATTTCAAAGGAGATTTTATCAAGGGCCCAAGAATTGTTTTGGAATAGGTCACTAGGTGTTAAGAAAAGGTCTTTTTATGGTAAATGACCTATTATGAGGTGGCGAAGAGGCTCACAATTGGGAATCCAGCTACAAGACCAAATGTTTAATTTAGAGTCCCGGCCTATCGACCAGGCGATACCTTTAGAGCATAAACTCCAACCAATTTTAAGGCTTTTCCAAATAAAGGAGGGACGACTGGTTGTGGTATGGATGTACTTGGATATGAGTAAATTAGCCCAAGGGATTGAGGGATAATTTAAAAGACGCCATGCAAGGCTAGTGAGAAGGGCTTTATTTTTGTCCCGAGCTTTCCTTATGCCCATCCCTCCTAAAGATTTATCCATAGTGATAGTGTCCCAATTAAGGAGGTGAGGTTTTTTCCTAGTGTCAGTTGTACCCCAAATGAAGTTTCTAATGATTTTATCAATGCTGGCAGTGATCTTACTGGGAAACATTGTGGTTTGCATAACATAATTAGGAATGCTAGCTAGAGTAGATTTAGCAAGGGTGTTCCGGCCGACTATGTTTAGAAAATTGGTTTGCCAACTAACCAATCTTGTTCTTAAACAGTCAAGAATGTAATAGTAGTCCTTATTTTTGGGATGGTGATTGTGAATAGGGAACCCTAAATATTTCCCAAAAACGTTATTGCTCTTGATGCCCAAGTAGTTTAAGGCGAAAATAATGTCATTTTTGGAGCAATTGGTGGAGAAGTAGATCCTAGATTTTGAGTAGTTTATTTTTTGCCCAGAGATATTGCAAAAATTATTGAGGCAAGATAAAATAGTGGAGCAATTTTTCTTGGTAACTTTTCCCATGAGGGTTAAGTCATCGGTAAAAAATAGATGAGAGAGGTAGGGTCATTTTGGAGTCACCTTAATGGGATCCCAAAGGCGAATATCAACAAGGTGATTAATGTGACGTGAGAGCATTTCCATGCTGAGAATAAAGATGTAGGGGGATATGGGATTAGCTTGGCGAATATCCCTATTTGGGCTGAAATAAATCGCATGTTGGCCATTTACAAGAATGGAGATTTGGCTAGTGGTTATGCAGGACATAATAAGTTTAGTAATTTTTGGAGAAAATTTAAAGTAATGGAGTGTTTGATAAACAAAGGTCCATTCAATTCTATCAAACACTTTTTCTAAATCAATTTTGATGATCATGTTATCAACTTTACTCTTTTTTATATTAATAGAGTGAATAACTTCTTGGATGATAGTAGCATTATCACTGGGCCACCAATTTTTCATAAAACTGGCTTGAAGGGGGCTGATGATGGTGGAGAGGAATGGTTTTATTCGATTGACAATTATATTAGTAATGATATTGTAAATCGTATTACAAAGGCCTATGGGTCGAAAATTTTAAGGTTGTTGGCATTGGGGAATTTTTGTATGAGACAAACGTAAGTATTATTTAAGGGGGTAGGGATAGTGGAGGTACTAAAGACCTCATGAAAGCATGCTAAAATAGATGGTCCAACAATATGCCAAAATTTGTGGAAAAAAAGGAATAAAGGCCATCCGGACTCGGGGCTTTGAATGGTTTAAAGGAAAAAAGTGCATTAATAATTTCTAGATTAAGTAACGGATTGTCTAAGGAGGATAGATTAAGGCTAGAGAAGCTAGAAGGGTTGTAATCAATAAGATTCCTAGTAGAATAGGTCATGGAGGTAGTAAAAAACGTATGGAAGAAATTGGAAGTGTGGCTCATGATAGTTTCTTGAGTATCAAAACAATTACCATGCTCATCTTTGAAAAAGAAATCTGATTTTTCCTTTTGTGATTGGAGGCGGTTAAATGAAAAAATTTAGTGTTGGCATCACCATCGTTCAACCAAGCAATTCGAGATCTAATTTTCCAATAATCTTCCTCTATCTTAAGAATATCCTTGTATTTCCGTTGAAGTTGATCTTCTAGGTTGTGAAGGAAAGAACTACTGTGATAATGTGTAAAAGATTGGATGCCATTTAGCCTTGCGAGGATATTTTTTTTATTAAGAAAATTCCCAAAGGTATTATTCTTCCAAGCAAGGACATTTTTTGAAAATTGTTAGAGGCATTAACTATGTTGTTAGACCAACTATTATGGATAACATTTGTAAAGTCAGGATGATTGCACCAATTGGATTCTAGTCGAAAGGGTCTAGGACCGCTGTTCCTAATGGTATTAGAAAGAGTAAGAAAAAGAGGGTTATGGTCCGAATAGGTCTTAGGGAGATGTGTGACATAGGCAGTGGGAAAGAAGTTTAGCCATAAAACATTAACAAAAATGCGACCAAGGCGTTCCATGATCAAACCTTTGGATCTTTTCCTATGATTCGACCAGGTGAATTTACAACCTTTATATCCTAAGTCTAATAGATTACAACGGCTAATATATTTCCAAAGGAGGGAGGTTCTGCGAGTATTAATCAGACGACCCCCTAACTTATCACTATCCATAAGCACATCGTTAAAATCACCACCAACCAACTAGTAAGATTGTTCCAAAGATTATTCCTATTAGTAACAGAAGTACTAGCATATATTGAACAAAAGAGCCAAGTTTTTTTTGTGACAATTACCTCGATCATTGCATGAATGGCTTGGTCCTGCCTAGTGAAGCTATGGACATTGACAGAGCTATTGTTCCATAAAATTACCAACCCTCCTGCTTGCCCTTTCGCAGGAACCTCGATCATGTTAGTGAAGTCATAATCGTTCAACAGTGGTGCATGGGAAACCATACGGGTTTCCAATAGGGTTACTACACTAGGTTTATGGGTATCCATTAGATCCTTAAAGTGCTTACGAGAGGTATCATTGTTAGCACCTCGAACATTCTACAAGATTATACGAGCAGGTCTATTCATTTGAGTGACAAACATATTGTGGGCTTGCATCTCCTCCTCCGGAGATGGAGGTGGGTTCCTTCTCAGGCAAGGTACCAATATTATGGCATTCTTCTCTACTGTAGGGTCCTGGGGGGGTCGAATATCCATGGAACACTTGTACAGTGCCATCGGACAGCTGAAGATGTACTTCTTGTCCTGCATTTCCCTAAATAGTAGCACATTTACTTCTCCTAGACTTGCAAATTCTGTTGGTAGCTCGTGGTGGTGGAGATCTAAGTCATCCTCTTCTGCTACCAGGTTTGGTATCGGAGGAGGATTGTTCGGAGGGATATTTTCTTGCATGGGAGTTGGAGGGTCCTTTTGAGGTGGAGTTTGGTTGTGGTGGGGTTGGATTTCCTATTGCATGAAAATGGGGTTCAGTGTGGTCTGTTCTTCTGGTGGAAAGAAGGGGAGGTTGGGAAGTTGGAGGGGTAATGTTGGTGGTTGGTTGTGAGGGGGCAGATTCTATTGTTGCTGCATCTCCTGAATCAGAGTGGGGTTGAGGTTGGGAGCTAGAGGTTGAAGGATCTGATTGAGCCTTGTCTGGTTGACATAGTAATTCATTGCAAGATGCATTCCATTGAAAACTAGTTGTGCGAGGTACTGAGGGTTTTGGATTACTAAAATAGTCTCCTGGACATTGATCATCATGTTAAAGGAGATGGCATGGTCCATGAGGCCTATCTCCTGCTAAGAAAGAGGTTGATGGTTCTGGGGTGGCAGAGGAGAAATGTAGTAGTAGGGTGGATTGGGCAGTAGGAGTGTGAGGTTGTTCATGGTTGTTTGGTGTTGATAATTGAGTATTTGAATTAGCCTTAATCTCTTTCTGAGAGATAGTAGAATTCGTGGCATGATTGTCACCTTGGTTTATAAGGGATTTTGATGAAGAAGAAGAGTGTAGAGTAGTAGGCATAGGTAGGTGAATACTTATAGAATTTATAGGCATGCAAACCGATTGAGGCGTGGATGGATTAGCAAAATATTTGGGGAATATTTTCAGTGAACTCTGAAGATTTCGATCTGCCATTTGGATGTTGCATGCAGTGGCTGTTGACAAGTGTGAGGTAGTAATTACAGCAGAGGGTGGGATGGAGGCTTCGAGTGCATGCATCTGACTAGGGGCTTGGGTTAGTTTTGATGTGTCTATTGGCGTGTGAGGTTTAGTAGTAGGATTAGTAGAGTTAAAATCATTTAGGCATGGCTCATTAGAGGAAGAAACTGGTAATGATGTAGTTAGACAGGCTGCGACGTGACCATCATCGGGGAAAAGGGGTTCCATGTCAGCCTCCATGCATTGGGCGATCATAGAGTCTGTTCCGCTGGTAGAGGTGGTATTATCAGTGTCTGTGGGCTGGATTTGCAGCTTTGCAAACTGATTAGTGTGTTCCTGGATTTTGAGAGTAGGAGTATTCATGTGGGAGTGTAATCGTTGCTTATTGGGGCCAAGTTTGTCGGAGGAAACTTTATTAACATATTTCAGATTTTGAGTGTTTAAAAACTTACCTGTTTCGGCATCAAAAATTCGAACCTTCATACCTATATCATCAGGAGAGGGGTTTTGTTGTCGAGGTGGAGAGGTCTTCTTTCTGGAGAAGGAGACTGTGTTCCATTCCACTTTGAACTCTTTGGTGGTTGATGGAGGGAGGACTGGTGGTTGTTGTGGAGTATTGGGGCTTGCATATGGACAACTGCCACAATTCTTGCATAGAAAATGCTCCCCTTCGTATTGTATGACTTGACGATGCTTGCCTATATAGATGTGTGATTTAACTGGGGAATCCATTGGGAGTTCGAGGCAGAGTCTAGCATATCTGCCTCTTAAAGTGGCAGAGGTGCATGCATCGATCTTTACTAGCTTCCCTATTTTATTACCAATTTTTTGTAGGATCAGGGCATCATAGAACTCAGTGGGAAGGTTAGGTAATCGAACCCAAACTGCACTGATGTGTGGTCTGGCTTCGGAGGCAACGAAATTTATGGACCATCGTTGTAAAGATAGATAAGAACCTTTGATGAACCAAGGTCCTCCATTGAGGGCCTTGAACAAGTTTTCTTCAATGGCGAATTTAACTATGTAATAGTCTGACCCTAAGTCTATTAAAGAAAAGGATTCTGAAGATTTTCACATATCTTGTAGCTTCCTTTTTAGATAGAGATGTTGGACTCGTCTGCCTAATAGTTTGATGATGAGAGAGTGCCTCCAAGGATAATAGATGCACTGCAAATCCTCCGAGGAGAGGTTTACTTGTAATTCTTCCGACTGATTAGGTTGATCTTGTTCCATGGTGGTAGTAGTATTAGCCATTTCTATTTCTCTTTGACCATTTGGAAGTTGCATCGATATGGGGTGGTCAGGGGAATTTGAGAGGAGAATTGCTTTGAAAGAAGGGATAGAATCATGGGGGTGGCGGGTGAGATAGAGTTTGGATCTTGAGCAGATGGAATAGGATATGAATCTGGTGGTTTTGGAGGAATAGAGGAAGGTGGTAATGATGGAGAAGTAGAGAGCGTTTCTTCCTCCATATCTGATATCCCCTTAGCTACCGTAATTTCTGAACTTCATTACTTCAGTTAGAATGTTGGTGCAGGTCGATAGAATTTCTTTACTCATTAAAAAACTTATTATTAGGATTTGAAACATGCATTAAATCGTGTTAGTCTTGTTAAGTGAGAATTTAACGTGAGAATACATAATAAATAGTCATGATTAAAAGATAAAAATATTTATATTTAAGACACATATCATGCACTTAGTAGTTTGATGCATTCACCCGGAAACAAATAAGTATGTTTGTTCTGAACTTCATACATTAATGTTCTTCACCCCGTTAACTCTAATATAAACTTTATACCTCAAATTTTAAACTAATTAGTGTAGCTATTATTTAAACTGTAGTACGTACGCGTTAGAATTATATGCTTACTCCAGTTGAATTTTCTTTTCAATTGGACGTTTTTTACTTCCAGTTAAATCAATTAATTTGAACTATTTTTTATTTTCAATTTTTTACACGATTTTAGGCTTCCGTTCTTCTATCTCTCTCATTTATAAGGAAATTTCATTCATTATGATATCATCCTGTTTGTACCAACCCAATAAATACACATAACCAAAGACAACTTAATGTAATTTGTGGCCTAAAGCCAATTTAATAAGAGTCATTAAATAGTTAAACTTATTTCACACAAGTCATATCTACTTTTTGTCACGGCCCAAATCAGAGGGCCGCGACAGGTACCCCGTACTTTATTCTACCGAGTACCAACGTAACATATCTTTCTTATCATACCATCATGGGTAAATGGGTTGGAAGGGCCGTCATAATATAACCGGAATAAAACATAAGGGAATACTTGACATAGGAAGACCCAACATGTAATACAAACTTATACATGTGACATACGGTCCTATAAGACCAAAATGAACACTTGTACACTTAACATAGGCCGACAAGGCCATACAATCTTTCATATACATGACATCTGTCTACAAGCCTCTAAGAGTACATACGCATCACAAAGGTCGGGACATGACCCCGCCATACCAATCAATATATGTCCAAATCATACTGACCAAATAGGCAACTCCGCAGCAAGTGGAGTGCACCAACACCTTCCGCTGAGCTGATAGCCTACTAGGAGGGATGTCAACCTATCTATCGGGACCTGCGGGCATGAAACGCAGCGTCCCCAGGCAAAAGGGACGTTAGTACGAATAAAATACTAAGTATGTAAGGCAGGAAAGCATAAACAAGAACAGTAATGTAAAGAGAGACAGTGTAGATACAACATGTAATATCTGAGTGCCTCAGGGGGCTACTGATATGAAATGCATAATACATATATATACATAAATAAACTTGTAAAAACATTCGCCTCTGTGGGCGTCATCATCATCATATCGTACCCGGCCTCAAAGAGGACTCGGTAAAAATATACCCGGCCATCATAAGGCTCGGTAAAATCGTACCCGACCACGTGAAGCTCGGTAAACCCAACTAATCAGTGGTTGCACAATAGGTGTCATACCCGGCCGACTATAGCGCGGCTTGGTAGAATAAAATAGATACTATATATAATGCATGCTAAACTCATGGAATCACGTTCTAAACCTTTCGGAGTGAATTAAGGTCGTTGCACCTTTGATTGACATTATGGACATTCATACCCTCAATATGAACCTCATTAGGATTCAAGGATCATACACACTTGCTTAGAATAAAGAACAACATGGACAACCTTAGTTTCTAGGAGTAGATCCGTTATGAAATAGTGTATCGTTTACGTTCATTTCACTTTTGATCATGCCAAAAGAAAGAAGGAAGTGCCTTAACATACCTTATCACAATCTTTCCAATCACAAAGTTGAACTTGCCTCTTTGCACCTTAATCTAAAACAATGATAATAATACTATTATCAAGTTATGAAAGGTAGAACTATCGCAGAATGGATGACAAGCTTATTTTGTATAAAAACGGGCAGCATCTCCCCTATAATCCTTGCTTCCTCCAAATTCAAGATAACTCCAACAACACAATAATACAACAATAACAACATATATACATTATTTTCCAGCCTTATACTACACCATCAAATACTACAAAACAGCCCAACACACTCCAATCTTTTCATACACAAAACGACCACCGTACTAGTGTCAAACGACCCGAAAATGTTACGACGAACGACCAGCCCACCACCCTACATCTATACGGTGTTTCTCCACACCCTTACTCCTCCAAAACTCCATAAAATAGTAGTAAAACACGCAGCCCAACAACAACACAAAACAGTCCACAAAACAGTCTGCTACAAGTGAATAACTCGAACTCACGGCTTCCTATCACCGTCCCATGAGTTCTTACAAGTATAAAAAGACTCACCATGTATTTACAGCAGAAAAAATGGTTGAAAGAGAGCAGTGAACTTACCTTATTTATTGGATAACTCAGCCCTTATCTTGTTTCTTCAAACTCTAGGTTTTACTCCCAATTAGAACTTGAAAGGGAGAGAAAATCAATTAGGGTTTGTGGGTAATTTTTGGGAGGAAGTTTGCAGGAGTTTAGGTCTGGTTATTTTTGATATATAATGAGGTTTATATTGCAGGAGATAAGCTCTTAAATGGGCTCTTTGGCTGACCCAAAATTTCCTTTTTTTGGGCTCTCATTTAACCAAGTAGGTGACACACCTACTTGTCACCTAGCCGCCTGCGTAGTCTTGCAAAACTGTATATATCTCTCTACTCTGATGTCAAATTGATAAACAGTTTAATGCGTTGGAAAATAGACTCATAGAGCTTCAATTTGATGGATGGAACACCCCATAACTCTAAGTATATTGGGAGAAAATCGCAGTTACATTTGACCTAAGTTTCAATACATTTATGAATGTAACTTGTGATAACCTTTTTTAACTTTTGTTCTACAACTCGCTTGACTTCAAATCAAAACACACGTCATACGACTAAAATAACTCATAACATGATCTCCTTAAAAGTACATGTTACAACATTCCCAACTTGTCGACTTTCGACGAAACTTATTTTCTTCAATTCATTTAACTTCTAAGCCTTCAAACCCTCTTGGTACTTGGTATTCATGATATTAAATATTTGTAACCTCCATTGTAACATGATTAACTTATTTTATGTACTTTCAAATTTGATCTTATTTTTGAGCTTACATCAATAGACTTACTAATACTCTCATGCACGAAAACATGGAGTGTAACACTTTTATTTAAAATTATTCTTCTAACTTTTGGAAATACAACCGTTATTAATATTTTTTAAATCAGCCTAAAAACTCTGTACAAGTGACCTCGTATTCGGCCCATTTAATAGATCTTTGTTGAGATGTTATTGATATTTGGAGTATATTTTATTAACTTTAATTTATTTTTTTAAATTTTTTTCTACTATGTCAACATTATAGAAATTGTAGACATTATTTTATGAGCAATATATTCTATATCGGCCAGTTACATAATTGTTTATACTTTATATCGATATATGCCTAGGGAAAAAGGTTTAAATTTAGACAGGAGAAAATCTGTACGTAATTTTACTATAATAATACAACTCTTCTAATGTTTGAATTTTTTTATTGCAAAAACAAATATCTTGATTCTATATATGATCTCAAAGGACTCGTTCTCTAATTTATGGAATAAATCAAGTGCGTCAATGAAAAATAATTGATTCAGAAACATTGAGTTAAAATTGAAAAGTGAACTCACTATAAAAAGGGAAAATATGTAGAGGTAAGTGGAAAAATAAAACCAAAAAGGTAACAAAATGCACTAATTATTGTATATAATTTATTATATAACAATACTTCGTAAATTTTGTTGTCTCTAGAAATAATGACACTATATAGTCACTCTAAAAATAATAGCCGAAATATATATATATTGTATGATATGTATAAATTTTATTATTTTTTTGATTATCGAATGTAAATAATTTTTGACGCGGATTAAAAGTGATAATAACCCGGCTTTATTGGCCTTAACCTATGGTCGGCCCGTATATGACACATGTCATATTCTTACACTAAATCACACCTAATTTATACCTATTTGACATTAGTTGTTGTTCAACCATGATAAATTAATATATTTGATGTAAATATGGTGTGCGCGCGGATAAATTTTTACTATATTACCTCTCCCAAAAGTTCTCCTTTACCCGTTCCACAATTCCACCCCCGCCCACGTCGCTTCTAAAACTTCCCCGACCAATTCCAAAGTAAGTATCACTTTTTTTCCTTTTCCTTTTCTCTTTGCTTCACAAGTAGTTATCACTTAAAAGCCTGTTATATTTTCTATTATATTATCTTCATGTCCAAGCCTCCATTAATTAGCCTCCTCCCCACGATTTCTCTCATTATTCATCATCTTTTTTCTTCCCTTTCCGTCCTTTTTTCCTTCAATTTTTTTTGCTTCAATACTACTCCTCTCTTACTATTTAACGTCCTCCTCTTAATATTCTACCTTCCAACCATTTTGTCTTGAAATTTTAGTACTATTGTCAGTTGGGGTTTTTATTTGTTAGGTTTGGAATTTCAAAAAAAATTGTCAGTGCAGTCTTTATGACAGTGTCCTGTTGAATTTATTTTGTTAACTTAATTGCATTCAATTACAATGGCAATTGAGCTGTGTTCATCTGATGAATCATCTAGTTTGGGCATAATAAGTCCAGCTCGGATCTCCTTCGATATTTCACAGACAGATTATGTTCCTGTTGAGCAACACATTCGATCAACTTCATCTTCCTCTAGTATTGATTTTGATTTTTGCGTTTTTCGCGAAAGCTTTGATCTTGATACTTCGTCAGCTGATGAGCTTTTCTTTGATGGAAAGATTTTACCCATTGAAATCAAGAGAAGAATTTCCTCTGCCCCATTCAAAAAAATAGAGCAACGTCCAATGCCACCACCTCCTACTCTGTCTCCATGCAAGAATAATAGTAACACTAACACTAGCAATATTCTTGATAATGGCAAAATCAGCTCGAATTCGAAGAATGAAGATAAAGCAGGGTTTCTTGAATCAATAGATGAAAAGCAGAGTTCAAAATCATTTTGGAGATTCAAGAGAAGTAGTAGTTTAAATTGTGGAAATGGTTATGCAAGAACTTTATGTCCATTGCCACTTTTATCAAGAAGCAATTCAACTGGTTCAACTCCAAGTGTGAAGCGTAATTCGTCATCGTCAAAGGATAATTTAAGTCACAAGCAGCATTCTCAGAGACACTTTCCAAAATCAGTGTCATCTAATAATGGTCATAATTGTCAAAAGCCTCCATTGAAGAAACTTTCATACAACAATAATGGAGTTAAATTCAGTCCAGTACTAAATGTCCCTTCAGCAAGTTTGTTTGGTTTAAGTTCATTCTTTTCAAGTGGCAAGGAAAAGAACAAGAAGAAGTGATTAATTAATGGACATGATTGCTTTATTAGTTTCCAAAATAAGAAAGGTTTGATCAAGTTTGTTTTTGTTACCTTTTTTCCTTAGATTTAACATGATTGAGAATTGAGAAGAAAAAAGTGTGGAGAGAAAGGATAAGTACTGGGGCCAAAAGTATGGAACATAATTCATTCCATGCCACATGCTTTTTTTTCTTCTTTTTCTTTGGGAGTTGTGGGTGACAAGAAACAGGTAATATTTGCTATCAAAGGGCCTGTCCCATTATATGCTTTAATTTGTTTTAGTGCTTTTGGTTGCCTACACATGCATCTAACTCTCTGTGATTCGAATTTGGTTCCTTACTTTTCGTTTACTGATTCTATCAGAGATAAGACTAAGACAAAAAGTGTAGGAGTAGTTGGGACTTATAAGGAGTGCTCTGAAATATATTTTTATTTTTTCCTGCTCAGGATATATTGAATAACCTTAGTTTACATTTTAGTCGTTGTTGCTTCGAATTGCAGGATTACATTTTTGAACTAAGATTCCCATTATTTGGAAATACTGGTTTAATCATCAGTATTTGCAAATACTTATCTTCAGTGAAATATAAAATAGTACTCTCTTCGGTTCACAATAACTGATCATTTTACTTTTTTATTTTGGTCCAAAATAAGTGTCAATTTACATAATCAAGAACGGATTAATTTAATTTTTTTTAAATTTCTCTTTATTTACATATTTCAATGTGTCAAGATAACAATTAATTAAGGTTAATTTAGTGAATACATCTTTTTTCTCTAGAATTTCATATTTTTTTAATGAATGTACCAAAGGTAAAATGATCACTTATTGTGGACCGGAGGGAGTAACTTGTTTGAGGAGTATTTCAAGTGAAATAATAGGTTTCATTCACTAATTTTTAATATTTTCCAAGTGAAATTCACGTTCACAAACAACTGAAATTCAAATAGTACTGGCTTAATTTTTTTTTCAAAATATTTGTGTTTAATATTAATTTTTTTAAAGCTTTATCTGTTAATATTATTTATTTAAAAGTGTCAATCTGATGTGATAGTGTGCTAAATATGGATATTTCGTTTATTGGATTAACAAATATGGCTTCGCAGATAAATATGTGAGTTTTGATTTTATAATTTTCATTAAAAACCTTTGATTAGGCATGGTTAAGCACGTTAATTTGAGATTTGTTCACGATAATATTACTAACAAATTTAATAATGATACCCATATATCTTGAAATTAACGTTAAGGAAAGATTTAATGTACAAATATATTATAAAAAAATATTAAGTTATTTTATTTATAATTAAAAAATTTTTTATAACAAATTTGAATAAAAATATTAAGTTATATATTTAACATCCTTTCAAGTCTCATTCGACCTGTACCCTATAAATATACCCCAGTGGCAATCATCCTCTCTAGAACCTTGGGTTTTTGCTGTGCGTTGTTTGGGCATCCAAATCTTCAGCGCATGAACAATGATAGCCAACTCTAAGTCATGGGCAGAGTAATTCTTCTCGTGAACCTTCAGCTGTCGTGACGCATATGCAATCACCTTGCCGTCCTGCATCAATACCATACCAAGTTCAATACGAGATGTATCACAATATACCGTGTAAGATCCTGGACCTGTGGCAACATCAACAATGGCGTCATCATCAAAGCAGTCTTGAGCTTCTGAAAGCTCGCCTCACACTCGTCTCTGACCATCTGAACGGCACCCTTCTTGGTCAACCTGGTCAACGGGGCTTCTATAGATGAAAACCCCTCCACAAACCGACGGTAATATCCCGCCAGACCCAAGAAACTCCGGATCTCTGATCACGCCCAACTATGCCTTATAAAAAGGATAAAGCGGTCACTGCAAATATATTCCGGTTAACAAGTCTGGAGTTGAATCCCACAGGGAATTAACCTATCAATCCTAGTTATTGGACTCACAAAAATTCACGTATTCAATTTTCAGAGATATTTGAGTAACAAATTGAGTGTTTCTTAACTAAATATTATGTAATAAAATTGCAGCAATTAAGAACTAGCTATAAATGGTTTGTAAGCAAGAATGAGAATGGTCTAAGGTTCTGATTTTCCCTCTTGTCAGAATGAGATGACCCAAAAGGTAATCACTTGTGTTGCAATGAAATTCTACGTTCTGAGGCCTTAAAAACCTCCCTTAGCACCACCTCGATTTGCGTGCGCAGTCCGGACACGTAGCCGGAAAGCTTAAATGTGAAAATCTGTGAAAAATGATAAGTTTTGACTATAAAATGAATAAATTTGACTTCTGTCAATGTTTTGGGTAAACGGATCCGGACCCGTAATTTGACGGTCCCGGAGGGTCCGTAGGAAAATATGGGACTTGGGCGTATGTGCGAAATCGAATACCGAGGTCCCAATCCCGAGAAATAAATTTTTAAAAGAAATTGTTTTCTGAAATTATATAGGGAAAATTGAATTGAAATTTTGCTTAGAACATGATGGTATCGGGCCCGTATTTTGGTTCCGACATCCAGTACAGGTCTTATATATGATTTAAGACGTTTCTGTGGAATTTGGTGGAAAACGGATGTCATATGACGTGATTCGGACTTAAATCGCAAAGTTGATGTTTAAAGAAGTTTTGAGAAATTTTTATTGATCTCGAGATTTAATTTGATGTTTATGATGTTATTTTGACGATTTGATTGCACGAATAAGTCCATAGGATGTTCTTGAAGTTTTGTGTGCACTTGGTTTGGAGTTCCGAGAGCTCGGGTGAGTTTCGGGATGTTTTAGACTTAAAACGAGAAGTTGTAGGTCTCTGAACCTGCCAGTGCGATGCGCACAAAAACGTGTGCGACCGCGGAAAGGGGCCAGTGCGGTCCGCGGACGGTTTTGTGCGGTGCGCGGTGGGGGCCTGTGCGACCGTAGTCCATTTCGTGCTGTCCGCACAGGGCACTGGACCGCAGTACCCTCAGGAAGGCCTGTGCGGACGCAGTCCATTTTGTGCGTTCCGCACAGGGGGTCTAAGAGGGGTATAAATAGACGAGATTTTCAGTTATTTTGCATTTTTCAAAACCCCAAAAATATAAGAGGCGATTTTTTCAAATAACCTTTCTTCTCCAAATCAATTGTAAGTAGTTTTTAACTAGTTTTCTTCAATCATTAACATCTTTTAACATGATTTCAACTTCAAATCAATGATTTTCATGGAGGATATTGGGTGTTTTGGGTAGAACCTAGGTTTTTCAAAAATTGGGGATTTGGACCTCAATTTGAGGTCCGATTTCAAAATAAATTACATATTTGAGCTCGTGGGGGAATGGGTAATCGGGTTTTGATTCGAACCTCGGGTTTTGACAACGTGGGCCCGGGGCGATTTTGACTTTTTGGGTAAAACTTTGGAAAATTTATTTTCATGCATTCAAATTGATTCATTTAGCATTTATTGATGTAATTAAGTAATTTGTGGCTAAATACGAGAGAATTGGAGGAGGAATCAAGGGGTAAAGCTATAATTGAAACTTGAGTTGTGTTCGAGGCATCGAGGTAAGTGTTTGGTCTAACCTTAGCTTTAGGGATTAGGAGTTGTGTCTTATTTGCTACATGTTATTTGTGGAGTACAACGTATAGGCATGGTGACGAGTATCTATACGTTGGTGTCAAGCATGCCCGTGAGTCTTGTATTATAATTATTAAGACTCTGTTGTGGTTTATTGCGCTTCATATGTTATTATCACCATTGTTCCCTTGTCGGGATGTTTGTTTGATATTAATGATCCCTTGCCGGGATGTTTGTTTTGATAGTATTGTTCCCTTGTCGGGATGTTTGTTTGATATTATTGTTCCCTTGTCGGGATGTTGTTGAAATACCATTGTCCCCTTGCCAGGAAGTTGTTATATTGCTCTTGTACCCTTGTCGGGATTCCTTGTGATTATTGTTAGCTTGTAAATAGGAGCGGGTGGTACGCCTACCACAAGATATAATGAAATGGGAGCGGGTGGTACGTCTACCACAAGGTATAATGAAATGGGAGCGGGTGGTATGCCTACCACAAGGTATAATGAAATGGGAGCGGGTGGTACGCCTACCACAAGATATAATGAAATGGGAGCCGGGTGGTATGCCTACCACAAGATATAATGAAATGGGAGCGGGTGGTACGCCTACCACAAGATATAATAAAATGGGAGCTGGTGGTACGCCTACCACGAGATAAATGAAATGGGAGCGGGTGACACGTCTTCCACGAGATACAAGAAATGAGATCGGGTTGAACGCCTGCAACAAGATGTGAAAAGAAAGTGACATCTGCCTTTGTTTCCTTACTCTTGTTAGTGGTTTATTTTGATTCCTTTATAATTCTCTTGATATTCTTTTTACCTGTTATTCTCCGAAGCATGTTTCCCCCTCCTATCTTTATTTGTTTATTTTTGTATTTTCTTTTCTGTTGTATATCATATAACTGCACAGGTTTATCTGGAGTCTGGTCCTAGCCTCGTCACTACCTCGCTGGGGTTAGGCCAGGCACTTACCAGCACATGGGGTCGGTTGTGCTGATGCTACACTCTGCACTTATGTGCATATACCGGAGCAGCATTGTGTTAGCAGTAGTAGCTTGGGAGCCAGCCTTCAGTCCACTGAGATTCCGAGGTAGTCCTGCAGGCGTTCGCAGGCCCGACGTCTCTTCTATCAGTTATTTTGTTATGTTATCATTTTATCCGAGACAGACAATGTTCCTTCTTTTAAATGTTTGTATGTAGTAAACATAGATAGTTCGTGAATGTTGTGACACCAGTTTCTGGGTAGAGGCATATATTGATTTCCGTATTATTTTGGTTTATTTCGTTTAAATCTTCCGCTTAATCTCATATTCCGCTATTATTTAAATTTTTATCACTTGTTAAAGTAAGTTGTAAAAAGGATTAAAACAAACAAGTAAAGAATTTTCTAAATTTCATGGCTTGCCTATCTTCTACGAGTAAGCGCCATCACGACTCCCGAGGGTGGGAAATTCGGGTCGTGATAAGTTGGTATCAGAGCTCTAGGTTACATAGGTCTCACAATTCACAGACAAGCTCAGTAGAGTCTGAGGGATCGGTATGGAGACGTCTGTATTTATCCCCCAGAGGCTTCAGGGTTAGGAAAAACTTCACATTCGTTCTTTCTTGTCGTGTGGTTTGTTTCTCAATGCTAATTGAATTTCTACTCTGTTCTTTCGCAGATGGCGAGAACACGCGCTTCCTCATCCATCGCTCAGCAGCCTGAGCCCCCAGCAGCAGCTTCCTCGAGGGGCAGAGGGCGATGCCGAGGTAGGGGCAGAGCTCAGCCCCGAGCAGCAGCACTACTAACGGAGCCTCAGGCTGAGTTTGATGAGGAGGTTCCAGCCCCAACAGTTCCGGTGGGCCCAGCTTAGGTCCCAGAGGGGTTTATTGCTATCCTAGTTCTTCAGGATGCTCTGGTCCAATTAGTGGGCCTCATGGAGAGTGTCACCCGAGTAGGCTTGCTTCCTGTAGCACCATCCGTCTCTCAGGCTAGAGGAGGGTCCTAGACTCCTGCTACTCACACTCCGGAGCAGGTAGCTCCCCAGATTCAGACTCCAGCGGTTCAGCCAGTTGGAGCAGTGCAGCCGGGTGTGGTAGCTCAGACCGACGATGGAGCGGTTATGTCTGCCGATGCTTTGTGGAGGATGGATAGGTTCACCAAGCTCTTTACTTTTACTTTCAGTGGTGCATCTACTGAGGATCCCCAAGATTACCTAGACAGTTGCCACGAGGTTCTTAGGAACATGGGTATCGTTGAGACCAATGGAGTCAATTTTGCTACGTTTCGCTTGTTTGGATCCGCCAAGACTTGGTGGAGGGATTATTGCTCAGCTAGACCAGCCGAATCGCCAGCCTTGACTTGGGAGCAGTTCACACAGCTAATTCTAGAGAAGTTTCTCCCCATTACTCAGGGAGAGGCCTATCGGAGGCAGTTTGAGTATCTCCAGCAGGGTTCCATGACGGTTACCCAGTATGAGACCAGATTCATCGACTTGGCTCGCCATGCTCTTGTCATACTTCCTACCGAGAGAGAGAGAGAGAGAGAGAGGGTGAGGAGGTTTATTGATGGTCTTATTCAACCGATTCATCTTCAGATGGCTAGGGAGGCTGGGAGTGAGATTACTTTTCAGGAGGCGGCCAATGTGGCAAGGAGAGTGGAGATGGTTCTGTCATAGGGAGGTGGTCATGGGTCGGATAAGAGGCCCCGTCATTCAGGCAGATTCAATGGTACCTCGTCTGGAGGTAAAGATTCATATGGTAGAGGCCATCCCCCTAGGCCTTTCCAGTCAGCACTTCAGGTTTCTCATGGTATTTCAGGTAGCCGTGGTCCCCAGATGTATTATTCTGATCAGCAGTCCTACAATGCACCACCAACACCTATCAGTGCACCACTACTTCAGAGTTTCTAGGGTCGTCAGCCCTAGCAGCCAAGGGCTTGTTTTACTTGTGGCGACACGAGACACATTGCTAGGTATTGCCCTCAAACTTTGAGCAGTTCTCCGTATTAGGGTTCCTGTGCTATGGTTCAGGCACCAGTTGTCCCACAGGCCGCCCATCCAGCTAGAGGTGGGGGTAGAAGTGCTAGAGGTGGAGGTAGAGGTGCTAGAGGTGGAGCTCAGGCCGCTAGAGGTGGAGGCCAACTAGTTGCAGGCCATCCCAGAGATGTAGTTCAGGATGGTGGGGCCCACCCCTTATGTTATGCTCTCCCAGTCAGGCCTGAGGCTTCAGATGTGGTTATTACAGGTACGGTTCTGGTTTGTGATAGAGATGCTTTAGTGTTGTTTGATCTAGGGTCTACATACTCGTATGTGTCATCTTATTTTGCACCGTATCTGATCATGCCTAGTGATTCATTGAGTGTTCTTGTTTATGTGTCTACACCGGTGGGTGATTCTATTGTAGTTGATCGAGTCCATCATTCTTGTATTGTGGTGATTGGGGGTCTTGAGGCTCGTGTATATTTGTTGCTTTTAGACATGGTCGATTTCGATGTTATATTGGGGATGAACTGGTTATCACCTTACCATGCTATCTTGGACTGTCATGCCAAGATTGTGACCTTAGCCTTACCGAGTTTGCCTCGTTTAGAGTGGAGAGGGGCTCCTGGTCATTCTACCCGTAGTGTTATCTCTTATATGAAGGTGGGGTATTTGGCCTATTTAGCATATGTTCGTGATTCTAGTGCTGAGGTTCCCTCTACTAATTCTGTGCCCATTGTTCGTGAGTTTCTGGAGGTATTCCCTTCAGACTTGCCGGGTATGCCACCCGATAGGGATATTGATTTTTTCATTGATTTGGCTCCGAGAACTCAACCCATTTCTATCCCTCCGTATCGTATGGCCCTGCCTGAGTTGAAAGAGTTGAAGGAATGGTTGCAAGGCTTACTTGAGAAGGGTTTCATTAGACCTAGTGTTTTGCCTTGGGGTGCGCCGGTGTTGTTTGTTAAGAAGAAGGATGGGTTGATGAGAATGTGTATTGATTACCGGCAGTTGAACAAGGTTACAATCAAGAATAAGTATCCATTGTCGAGGATTGATGATCTGTTTGATCAGCTTCAAGGTGTCAAGGTATTTTCAAAGATTGACTTGAGATCTGGCTATCGTCAATTGAGGATTAGGGCATCCGATGTCCCTAAGACAGCTTTCTGCACTCGGTACGGGCATTATGAGTTCTTGGTGATGTTATTCGGGTTGACAAATTCCCCAGCAGCTTTTATGGATTTGATGAACCGAGTGTTCAGGCCTTACTTGGATTCGTTCGTGATAGTCTTCATTAATGATATTTTAATATATTCCCGTAGCCGGGAGGAGCACGAGAAACATCTTAGAGTGGTTCTTCAAACCTTGAGGGATAGTCAGTTATATGCTAAGTTCTCGAAGTGTGAGTTCTGGTTGAGTTCAATTGTATTCCTGTCATGTTCTATTAGCAGAGGGTATTCAGGTTGATCCGAAGAAGATTGAGGCAGTCAAGAACTGGCCTAGACCAGCATCAGCTACAAAGATTCGGAGTTTCTTGGGATTGGCAGGCTACTATCGTCAGTTCGTGGAGCTGTTCTCATCTATTGCATGACCAGGTTGACCCAGAAGGGTTCCCAGTTCAGATGGTCGGACGAGTGTGAGGCGAGCTTTCATAAGCTCAAGACAGCTATAACTACGACACCGGTGTTGGTTTTGCCCACAGGTTCAGGTCCTTATACAATTTATTGTGATTCATCTCGTATTGGACTCGGTGCAGTGTTGATGCAGGATGGCAAGGTCATTGCCTATGCTTTGCGGCAGTTAAAGATTAATGAGAAAAACTATCCGGTTCATGATTTGGAGTTGGCAGCCATTGTTCCGCGTTGAAGATTTGGAGGCATTATCTATATGGCGTGGCATGTGAGGTGTTCACAGATCACAAGAGTCTTCAGTATTTGTTCAAGCAAAAGGAGTTGAATTTGAGGCAGAGGAGGTGGTTGGAGTTGTTGAAAGTTTATGACATCACTATCCTATATCACCTGGGAAAGGCCGACGTGGTGCCCGATGCTTTGAGTAGAAAGTCAGCCAGTATGGGCAATCTTGCTTATATTCCAATCGGTGAGAGGCCGCTTGCTTTGGATGTTCAGGATTTGGCCAATCAATTTGTGAGGTTGGGTTGCTTTCTAGACACGCCCCATGACCCCTTGGCCGCGCCCCATGGAGGCCTAGAAAGCCTCACAATGCCTAGCACCATGGTCAGCCTCGTGGTCTTGGCTGTGCCAAGTGACAAGCGTGCATGCGCCTCTGTCGCCCCACCGATGCCTCTCGCCAGCGCCCAAGGGCTGGCCAATGACTACAGCGCCGGGCGCCCTGACAATGCCGCGCGCGCAGATCCTCATGCCTCGCCAGCGCCCAGCTACAAGCCCATTCTAGCAGCGCCTCGCACACAAACCCTGATGCCAAGCAGCAGCGCCCAGTCTCAGGCCAACACGACAAGTGTCGCACGCGCCCACAGCAACGCGCGCGCAGACCCTGACCCACAAGACAAAGTTGCTGCCATCGGACTTAGTTCTACCTTGTAATAAACTAAGTCCTTTTCATTGTAATTATAGGCTAGTTTACATCATTTTCATTAAGTGTGCTTCTACAGCTTTATTAGGACTAGTCATGTAATATTGGTTTATTTTTTTTAAGCATTATTAAAGGGGACCAAACAATCAAACATTTTCAAGCAAGCAATTTTCTGTACTGGTGTCTCTCCCCCTCGACACCGTATCTTTTGTAATCAGCATTTCAGTCATCAATAAAATCATCATCATCATTCAAAACCCAATTCTCTCTTAGCTTCCGCAATTTCTCGTGACATTGGTTTTCCCGCACGACACTGACAATCTAGTCGAGCGTGCGGAGGGGACCTCATTGGCGGACAGTAACCGCACTGACATCGGTTTCTTAGCCTTACGTTGCCCTTTCAAAGAACATCAGGAAGGCGTTGCGTAACAGTTGGTATCAGAGCCTAGGCTCGACATCGGATGAGGGAACACATTTGACATCATCACCATTTCTGACCATGGTGAATCATGGGGAGCGTCTAGCATCCATAGAAGAGACGGTTTACCGATTACGACCCATCGTGGATACGGTGCCTGATCAAAACAGCAACCTAGTGCAAAGGTTGGATGACCTGGACCGCCGAATGCGGCAGGCAAAAAATGACATTGCAAACATCAATCATGACTCTGACGATGACCGACAAATGACAGCCATCAAAACTGCCAATATTCATGGAAAATTTGAGGACCTCCAACAGGAGCATGTCGACGATTTATCCCATCGGCAACAAGAGGCAGACAGACTAACTACCATGCAGCAAACCATAGACGACTTGACATGCAAGCTCAATGTTGTCAATGCTGCCCTACAGAGCCTACTTCGAGGAGGCGACAACCACATCAGGGGTGCAACAAACCTCACCCCCATTCCACAAAAGCTTAAGATACCGAAGCCAAAGCCATATGACGGATCCCAGGATGCTAAAGAAGTGGAAAACTTCATCTTCGACATCGAACAATACTTCGATGCCGTGGGCCATTTGGAAGAATCCAAAAAGGTAGCAACAGCTGCCATGTATCTTCAGGGCAATGCCAAACTTTGGTGGCGGGTCAAATACGAAGCCATCAAGGCCGGTGAAGATACTCTCTAGACATGGGATGAATTGAAGGTAGCCATACGCCTGCTGTTCTTCCCCGAAAATGTGGAATACAATGCAAGGAGAAATCTACGGGAACTACGCCACACCAAATCAGTGCGGGAGTACGTGCGCGAATTCTCCGCACTCATGCTAAACATATGCGACATGGGGGACAAAGACAAACTCTTCGCATTCATAGAAGGTTTGAAACCTCATGCTCGTATGGAACTACAGAGACAACGGGTAGACACCCTGCCCAAGGCCATTCAAGCTGCAGAATGCCTTGGCGATTATTATTTGGGAACTCAGAACGACAGGCCCCAGCCGTCTGTCCGAGGGGGATTCAACGGGAACCATCCCAGCAATGGTGGCCCAAGAAAAAGTGGGGGAGATCGGAATGCATCCAAAACTAAGACTCCTCCCTCCAGCAGCAACAGTTCTATATCCATCAACAACAATCAGGGGAGAAAGCCTCCCTCAGAATGCCGTCATTGTGGCGGGGCACATTGGAACAATGAATGCCCAAACATAAAGGTCAATGCTCATCAGACTGTCAAGAATGAGTCAGACACATCAGACACATCAGAAGAAGACCAAGTAAGCGCCTTCAATGCAATTGTTGGCTCTATCCCGCATGCCTTAGCGGGGACCAGTGCATGTCCTCCTAAGAAAATCTCAGTCCCAATCACCAAGAAAGGGAAGGAAAAGATGGACGAGAGACCTCCTAAACAAGCGAGGACCCTAATGTTCGTCGAATTGAAAGTGAACGGCAAGCCCTTTCACGCATTGATAGACACGGGTGCAACCTACAACTACTTGTCGTCAACTCAAGTAGAGCGCCTAGGTCTTGTTGTGTAAAAGAGAAAAGGCCGCGTCAAGGCTATCAACTTACCACCTCAGACATTGGGTGGAACAGCTACAAATGTCCCAGTGAAACTTGGCCCATATAAAGGAAGCATCGACATGTGCATCGCAATCATAGATGACTTCGACATCATAGTGGGTTTGGAGTTCATGAGGCAAACCAACACCATACCGGTACCATATGCCAACATGCTCCTGATGATGGGAGAAAACGGGGCCAAGCCCTGCACCATACCATGTTTTCCCATAAAGATGGCCGCTGAAAACATCTCGGCCATGCAGTTGGAGAAGGTAGTCAACAGACATGAACCCCTGGTTTCGGCTACCCTTCGCGGCAACAATCATCCATCATGTCATCGACCTCAAAAGACTGGTGACGCTCCTCAACGTGTGAAGACTTGTCAGCCATGCCACAAGGACAAGCCGGATCACTCATCACAGATGAAACCCTTGCAGCCATTACATGTCCCACAAAGACCATGGGAAAGTGTTTCCCTCAGATTCATCACGGGATTGCCCCAAGTCGGTAATCTTACATCCATCATGTTTGTCATAGATCAATTTTCAAATTATGCAACCTTCATAGCAGCCCCGCAAAATGCATCAACAGAAGATACAACTCGACTTTTCTTCTCGCACATTGTCAAACATTGGGGCCTGCCCAAAGACATTGTTAGTAGGCGCGAGTCATGCTTCACTAGCAACTTTTGGACCCATCTCTTCAGGTGGTTTGGGTCAAAATTGAGTCACAACTCAGACATCCATCCACCATCGAATGGCCAGACAGACCAGTTCGATGACATGCTGGAGGAATATCTCCGCAACTTTGCAACCGGATCACAGAAGCATTGGGTGAATCTCTTGGATGCTGCTCAACTGTGTTTCAATTATCAAAAGAGCCATCATACAAACAAAAGCCCTTTTGAAATTGTTACCGGACAACAACCGCTTCTCCCGCAAATGGTGAATGCATCAACCATGCCGAAATCTACTCGAGCTGCCAACTCCTCGAATGAATGGGAGCGCAACATGGGGTTAGTGCGGAGCTATCTCGTCAAAGCCCAAGAGCGAGCAAAAAGATTCACCGAACAAAATTTTTGCTTTGCCCAACATCAAACAGGGGACAAAGTAATGTTATGCATCCCAAAGCGGTACTAATTTGCAGAGAGAACCCATGACCCTCGTATGTAACAAAAATACATCGGGCCCCTGCCCATTGAAAAACGCATTGGGAAGTCCACATACAAGGTGAAAACTCCATCATGGTGGAAGATCCATCTAGTCTTCCATGTCAGCCGCATGAAATCATTGCGTCGCTACAACAGCAAGCTCACAGAACAGAGGGGCGCAGACCTCCCATCCAACAACCACCAGAAGCATCATCATCATCATAAGGCTCCGAGGACGGTGCCAACTCAGGTGGGGGAGAATGTCATGGGATGCTTTCCAGACACGCCCCATGACCCCTTGGTTGCGCCCCATGGTGGCCTAGCAAGCCTCACAATGCCTAACGCCATGGTCGGCCCCGTGGTCTTGGCTGCGCCAAGTGACAAGCGCGCTTGCGCCTCTATCGCCCCACCGATGCCTCTCACCAACGCCCAAGGGCTGGCCAATGACAACAGCGTCGCGCGCCCTGACAATGCCGCGCGCGCAGATCCTGATGCCTCGCCAGCGCCCAGCTACAGGCCCATTCCAGCAGCGTCTCGTGCATAGACCTTGATGCCAAGCACCAGCTCCCAGTCTCATGCCAACACAGCAAGTGTCGTGCGCACCCACAGCAACGCGTGCGTAGACCCTGATCCGCAAGACAAAGTTGCTGCCATCAGACTTATTTCTACCTTGTAATAAACTAAGTCCTTTTCATTGTAATTATAGGCTAGTTTACATCACTTTCATTCAGTGTGCTTCTACAACTTTATTAGGACTAGTCATGTAATGTTGGTTTATTTTTTTAAGCATTATTAAGGGGGACCAATCATTCAAACATTTTCAAGCAAGCAATTTTCTGTACTGGTGTCTCTCCCCCTCGACACCGCATCTTTTGTAATCATCATTTCAGTCATCAATAAAATCATCATCATCATTCAAAATCAAATTCTCTCTTAGCTTCCGTAATTGCTCATGACATTGGTTTTCCCGCACGACACTGACAATCTAGTCTAGCGTGCGGATGGGATCTCATTGGCGAACAACAACTGTACTGACATCGGTTGCTTAGCCTTACGTTGCCCTTCCAAAAAACATCAGGAAGGCGTTGCGTAATAGGTTGGATGTTTCTGAGTCCAGTCGGGTATTAACTTGCACGGTCGCTCGTTCTTCTTTATTGGAGTGTATCCGTGATCGGCAGTATGATGATCCCCATTTGTGTGCCCTTAGAGACATGGTGCAGCGCGGAGGTGCCAAGTAGGTTACCTTAGATGATGATGGAGTTTTGAGATTGTAGGGTCGAGTGTGTGTGCCAAATGTGGATGGGCTTCGGAAGTTGATTTTAGAGGAGGCACATAGCTCCCGGTACTCTATTCATCCGGGCGTCGTGAAGATGTATTAGAATTTGCGGCAGCATTATTGGTGGTGTAGAATGAAAAAGGATATTGTTGCATATGTGGCTCGATGTTTGAATTGTCAGCAAGTTAAGTACGAGCATCAGAGGCCTGGTGGTATATTTCAGAGGATTGAGCTTCTCGAGTGGAAGTAGGAGCGGATCACTATGGATTTCGTTGTTGGACTCTCATAGACTCGGAGGAAGTTCGATGCAGTATGGGTCATTGTTAATAGGTTGACCAAGTCAGCGCATTTCATTCCTGTGGCAGTCTCCTATTCATCCGAGAAGTTAGCTGAGATCTATATCCGAGAGATTGTTCGTCTTCATGGTGTGCTTGTGTCTATCATTTCAGACCGAGGTATACAGTTTACCTCACATTTTTGGATAGCAGTTCATCGAGAGTTGGGCACTCAGGTTGAGTTGAGTACAACATTTCATCCTCAGACAGACGGGCAGTCCGAGCGGATTATTCAGATTTTGAAGGATATGCTCCGAGCTTGTGTCATTGACTTTGAGGGTTCGCGGGATCAGTTCTTGCCTTTAGCAGTGTTTACCTACAATAACAGCTAACAATCGAGTATCCAGATGGCTCCTTATGAGGTTTTATATGGTAGGCGATGTCGATCTCCGGTTGGATGGTTTGAGCCAGGAGAGGCTCGGTTGTTGGGTATGAATCTAGTTCAGGAGGCCTTTGAGATGTGGCTTTTATGGTCGGTGAGCAGATATTGCTCCTAGTGTCACCTATGAAGGGCGTGATAAGATTTGGAAAGAATGGCAAGCTTAGTCCTAGGTTCATTGGCCCGTTTGAGATTCTTGATCGAGTGGGAGAGGTAGCTTATAGACTTGCTTTGTTGCCGAGCTTATCAGCTGTGCATCTAGTGTTTCATGTGTCCATGGTTTGGAAGTATCACGGCGACCCATCCCATGTGTTAGATTTCAGCACTGTCCATTTGGACAAGGATTTATCTTATGAGGAGGAGCCGGTGACTATTTTAGACCGGCAGGTTTGTCAGTTGTGGTCGAAGAGTTTTCCTTCTATTCGTGTTCAGTGGAGAGGTCATCCTCCTGAGGCATCGACCTGGGAGTCTGAGTCCGACATGCGGAGCCGTTATCCCCATCTTTTCCCCGACTCAGGTATTTCCTTCTTTTGTCCGTTCGAGGACGAACGGTTGTCTTAGAGGTGGAGAATGTAATGACCTAAAAGGTCATCACTTGTGTTGCAATGAAATTCTACATTCCAAGGCTTTAAAAACCTCCCATAGCACCACCTCGATTTGCATGCACAGTCCCGGCGCGTAGCCAGAAAGCTTAAATGTGAAAATCTGTGAAAAATGATAAGTTTTGACTATAAAATGAATAAATTTGACTTCGGTCAACGTTTTGGGTAAATGGACCCGAACCCTTGATTTGACGGTCCCGGAGGGTCCGTAGGAAAATATGGGACTTGGGCGTATGCCCAGAATCGAATTCCGAGGTCCCAAGCCCGAGAAATGAATTTTTAAAGGAAATTGTTTTATGAAATTGTTTAAGGAAAATTGAAATGAAATTTTGCTTAGAACATGATGGTATCGGTCCAGTATTTTGGTTCCGGCACCTGGTATAGGTCTTATATATGATTTAAGACGTTTCTATAAAATTTGGTGAAACACGGATGTCATATGACGTGATTCGGACTTAAATGCAAAGTTGATGTTTAAAGAAGTTTTGAGAAAATTTCATTGATCTCGAGATTTAATTTGATGTTCATGATGTTATTTTGACGATTTGATTGCACAAATAAGTCTGTAGGATGTTCTTGAGGTTTTGTGTGCACTTGGTTTGCAGTTCCGAAGGCTCGGGTGAGTTTCGGGTAGGTTCGGAATGTTTTAGACTTAAAACCAAAAGTTGCAGGTCTCTGAACCCGCCAGTGCGGTCCACACAAAAATGTGTGCGATCCGAAAGGGGGCCAGTGCGGTCCGTGGTTGGTGTGGGGGCCAGTGCAGCCGCGGTCCATTTCGTGCGGTCCGCACAGGGTACTAGACCGCAGTACCCTCAGGAAGGCCTGTGCGGCCACAATCCATTTTGTGCGGTCTGTACAGGGGGTCTGAGAGGGGTATAAATAGATGAGATTTTCAGTTATTTTGCATTTTTCAAAACCCCAAAAATATAAGAGGCAATTTTTCAAACAACCTTTCTTCTCCAAATCAATTGTAAGTCGTTTTTAACTAGTTTTGTTCAATCATTAACATCTTTTAACATGATTTCAACTTCAAATCAATGATTTTCATGGGGGAAATTGGGTGTTTTGGGTAGAACCTAGGTTTTTCAAAAATTGGGGATTTGGACCTCGATTTGAGGTCCGATTTCAAAACAAATTACATATTTGAGCTTGTGGGGGAATGGGTAATCGGGGTTTTGGTTCGAACCTTGGGTTTTGACCACGTGGGCTTGGGGGCGATTTTGACTTTTTGGGTAAAACTTTGGAAAACTCATTTTCATGCATTCAAATTGATTCATTTAGCATTTATTGATGTAATTAAGTAACTTGTGGCTAGATACGAGCGAACTGGCGGAGGAATCAAGGGGAAAAGCTATAATTGAAACTTGAGTTGTGTTCGAGGCATCGAGGTAACTGTTTGGTCTAACCTTAACTTGAGGGATTAGGAGTTGTGTATTATTTGCTATATGTTAATTGTGGAGTACGACGTATAGGCATGGTGACGAGTATCTATACGTTGGTGTCAAGCTTGCCCATGAGTCTTGTATTATAATTGTTATGACTCCGTTGTGGTTTATTGCGCTTCATATGTTATTATCACCATTATTCCCTTGCCGGGATGTTTGTTTGATATTAATGATCCCTTGCCGGGATGTTTGTTTTGATAGTATTGTTCCCTTGTCAGGTCGTTTATTTGATATTATTGTTCCCTTGCCGGGATGTTGTTGAAATATCATTGTTCCCTTGCCGGGAAGTTGTTATATTGCTCTTGTACCCTTGTCGAGATTCCTTATGATTATTGTTGGCTTGTAAATGGGAGCGGGTGGTACGCCTACCACAAGATATAATAAAATGGGAGTGGGTGGTACGCCTACCACAAAGTATAATAAAATGGGAGCGAGTGGTACGCCTACCCCAAGATATAATAAAATGGGAGCGGGTGGTACGCCTACCACAAGATATAATAAAATGGGAGCGGGTGGCACGCCTGCCAACAGAAACATGAAATGGGATAGGGTTGCACGCCTGCCACAAGATGTGAAGGAAAGTGAAATCTGTCTTTGTTTCCTTACTCTTGTTAGTGGTTGATTTTGATTCCTTTATAATTCTCTTGATATTTTGTTTTACCTGTTATTCCCCGAAACATGTTTCCCCCTCCTATCTTTATTTGTTTATTTCTGTATTTTCTTTTCTGCTATATATCATATAACTGCACAGGTTTATTTGGAGTCTGGTCCTAGCCTCGTCACTACCTCACCGGGTTTAGGCCAGACACTTACCAGCACATGGGGTCAGTTGTACTGATTCTACACTCTACACTTATGTGCAGATACCGGAGCAACATTGGGTCAGCAGCAGTAGCTTGGGAGCCAGCCTTCAGTCCACCAAGATTCTGAGGTAGTCCTGCAGGCGTTCGCAGGCCCGACGTCTCTTCTATCAGTTATTTTGTTCTGTTATCATTTTATCCGAGACAGACAATGTTCCTTCTTTCAAACGTTTGTATGTAGTAATCATAGATAGTCCGTAAATGTTGTGACTCCAGTTTCTGGGTAGAGGCATATGTTGATTTTCGTATTATTTTGGTTTATTTCATTTAAGTCTTCTGCTTAATCTCATATTCCGCTATTATTTAAATGTTTATCACTTGTTAAAGCAAGTTGTTAAAAGGATTAAAATAAAGAAGTAAAGAATTTTCAAAATTTTGTGTCTTGCCTAGCTTCTACGAGTAGGCGCCATCACGACTCCCGAGGGTGGGAAATCCGGGTCGTGACACGGAATCCTTTCCGCTATATTTGCTATAAATTTGCCTAAGTCTTCTCTATCGATCATGAGCACTCTGACTGTCTTAACTCTCTTTCGATTAATTACAACAATATACTAGATATATTCTCCCGAATTACGCTAGCTGGCCTTAGTTACAACTTCTTAGATCGCACCCAAGGTTTCGTTATCCCTAATCCCACCTTTAAACCCTTCGTATTGATTCCGCATATATGTTAGGAGTGGTGTTGTTTAACAACTACCTAAATATTCACTCTCTCCCGAGTAATGCATACTATATTGGCATAGCCGATTGCCCTTCAATCAACAACAATCACAATATAGTTAAACAAACAGAGAAAATATTATTGCAAATCTATATTAACATAACGAGAAATTCCTCCTCCAAGAGGTTCCATCAAAACCCTAGATTAGGAGTTTAGCTACGCATAATCGTTTTCATAATCATAATGATAGAATTCATCATCAATGATAAAAACAAGAGGAATAAAGGTAAAAACTCTATGCCGAATCTTCTGCCTTGCTTCTTGCCTGTCCTTGCCTTCAAAATCGCTTCAAAAACCTCGATATCCTCTTTTTGGGCGAGCTGGGTTTCTTATAGATCAAGGAGAGTCGTCCTAGAAATTACACAATTGACCTTGCATTATTTGGATCCAAACACCCCGTCCGCGGCCGCGGATGGACCGCAGATTTGGCACAACTTTTGTCCACGGCCGCGGATGGACCGCAGATTTGGCACAACTTTTGTCCACGGCCGCGGACCTGTCCGCGGATTTAGTCCTTGCTCTTTCTTCTCCTTTTCAATCGTGTTATCCTCCGATTGGCCTTCCATGCTCCATATTGACTCCAAAACACTCTTTTATCTTCCTCCTAACGCGGAATGGCTCCTTCAAAGGATAAAACCCTTAATTAGAGCATTTTGTTATCTTTTACATTCAAACATTAATAAAGTGCGTCCAAATTAGATTGTAAATATTAGTTTAATTGCATGATTATCATCTACTATTAATCTCCATAGCTAAAGTGGGTCTAGGACAGTTCTGAATTGCCTTAATCTTCTTAGGATCCACTTGAATGCCCTCTGCTGATACTACATGCCCCAAGAAAGTGACCGAGTCCAACCAAAACTCGCATTTTGAAAATTTCGCATATAACTGGCTGTCTCTCAGAGTCTGAAGTACGATCTGAAGATGCTGCTCATGCTCCTGGGAGTATATCAAGATAACATCAATAAACACAATCACAAAGGAATCCAGATAGGATTTGAACACCGGTTCATCAAATCCCTAAATGATGTTGGGACATTTGTCAGCCCAAATGACATTACTAGAAACTCAAAATGCCTATATCGAGTCCGAAAAGCTGTCTTAGGGACATCAGATGCCCTAATCCTCAGCTGATGGTAGCTAGACCTCAAATCAATCTTTGAAAACACCTTGACACCCTGATGTTGATCAAATAAGTCATCAATACTCGACAATCGATACTTGTTCTTGATGGTGACTTTGTTCAATTGCTTGTAATCTATGCACATCCTCATCGATCCATCTTTCTTCTTCACAAATAACACAGTTGCATCCCAGGGCAAGACACTGGTCTAATGAAGCCCTTATCAAGAAAATCTTGCAACTGCTCATTCAGTTCTTCCAACTCTGGCGGGGCCATACGGTATGACAGAATAGAAATGGGTTGAGTACCCAGAGCCAAATCAATAGAGAAGTCAATATCTCTATCGGGTGGCATCCCCAGCAGATCTACAGGAAACACCTCTGGAAATTCACGAACAACTGGTACTGAATCCATGGAAGGAACCTCTGCACTAGAAACACGGACATAAGCTAAATAATCTAGACACCCCTTCTCGATCATATGCCGAGCCTTCACATAAGAAATAACCCTATTGGTAGAATGTCCGGGAGTCCCTCTCCACTTTAATTGAGGCAACCCCGGCAAGGCTAAGGTCATTGTTTTGGCATGACAATCCAATTTAGCATGATAAGGTGACAGCCAATCCATACCCAAAATGACATCGAAATCAACCATATCGAGAAGTAAAAGATCTACGCTAGTCTCGAGACTCCCAATAGTAACAACACACGAACGATAGACACGATCTACAACAATAGAGTTTCCCACATGAATGGATAGATACATAGGGGCACTCAAAGAATCACGAGGCACAACCAGATATAAAGCAAAATAGGATGTCACATAGGAATAAGTAGAGCCCAAATTAAATAGAACTGAAGCATCTCTATGGAAAAATGAAACAATACCTGTGATAACAGTGTCTGATGACTCAGCCTCAGGCCTGACTGGGAAAGAATAACATCGGGGCTAGGCCCCACCACTCTGAACCACATCCTTAGGACGGCCTCTAGCTAGCTAGCCTCCACTTCTAGCAGTCTAACCTCCACCTTTAGTGGCCTGACCTCCACCTCTAACGGCTTGACCTCCACCTCTGGCTATTTGACCCCTGCCTCTAGCTGGCTGAGCGGACTGTGGTGCAATCGGTGCCGAAATCATGGCACGAGAACTCTATTGTGGCATGCCGCCCAATAATCTCGGACAAGTCCTCCTGATATGCCCAAAATCACCACACTCAAAACATCCATCTTGGTGTTGTGGCTGTTGGAACTAAGACTGGACCATACGGGCCAGATAACCACGGTAATAACTCTAAATAGGAGGTGCACTGATAAGAACTGATGGTTACCTGTATGCTGGCTTCCCAGAATGAGGTACATAAGGACCACGACTCCCTCAAGCATTGTGGGATGCCTGAAGTGCTGACTGATATGGCCTGGGAGGATGGCCTCTACCAAAAGTACCCCTGCCTCCTGATGAAGCTCTACTAAAACTATCGGAGTGATGAGGCCTCTTATCTGACCCCTGCCCTCTCTTCTATGAAAGAACATCCTCGATCTGCCTAGTGACATTAACAACCGTCTGAAATGAAATATTAGCCCCAGTCTCCTTGGCCATCTGAAGCTTGATAGGTTGAGCGAGTCCCTCAATAAACCTCCTCACCCTCTTTCTCTCTCTTGGTAGGAAGTAGAAGAATAGTATGACGGGCTAGATCCATAAAACGGGTCTCATATAGCGCGGCTGACATACTACCCTACTGGAGATGCTCAAACTACCTGCGATAACTCTCTCTCAATGTGATGTGAAGGAACTTCTCAAGGAATAGCTGAGAGAATTTGTCCCAAGTAAGAGCAGGCGACCCACCTGGTGTGGTAGATACATAATATTTCCACCATCTCTTGGTGGATCCCGTCATCTAAAACATAGCAAAATCGATCCCATTGTTCTCAACATACCCATGTTCTGCAGCACCTTATAGCAGCAATCAAAATAATCTTGTGGGTCCTTAGAAGGTGCTCCACTGAAGTGATATGGGAAGAGCTTGGTAAACTTGTCCCATCTCAATAAGCCCTCAGAAGACATGGAATTCCCATCATAATATGTGTTGCAACAGCTGGCTGAACTATCCCAACTGGAGGGGCTGGTGGAGTCTGATGTTGGGGAGCCATCTGCCCCAGAGTGTGAGTAGTAGGAGTCTGCGCTCCTCCCCCAACCTCAGAGACAGTTGGTGTCATAGGAAATGTACCGGCATGGGCCATACTCTCCATAAGGCCCACCAAATAGACCAAAGCATACTGAAACATTAGGGTGGTGATGAACCCCTCCGGGACCTAAGTTGGTCCGACAGGCACAGTCTGGGCTGGAACCTCCTCATCAAACTCCACCTGAGGCTCTACCGCCAGTGCTGATGTTCGAGTTTTGGGCTGAGCTCTGCCCCTGCCTTGGCCTCTGGCACGACCTCGGCCTCGACCTTTGCCCCTCATAGGAGCTGCTGTTGGGGGCTCCGACTGCTTTCCAACTGAAGATGCGGTGCATGTTCTCTCCAACTGCGAGATAATAAAATAGAAGGGTTCATCAACAATGCTAGAATAAAATCGCACGATAGAGAAGAATAGAAGTGAAATTGTTCCTAACTCTATAGCCTCTAGAAGATAAGTACAAACATCTCCATACCGATCCTCCAGACTCTACTAAGTTTGCTCGTGAATCGTGAGACCTATGTATCCTAGGGCTCTGATACCAACTTGTTACGACCTGGAATTCCTACTGTCGGGACCGTGATGGCACCTAACATTTCACTTACTAGGCAAGCCAACGTTAGAACATTCTATCCATTTTTAAAAGTTTAATATTAGTTAATGAGAAAGAACCGAAACTACTGCAATAATCCAAAGTAATAATGTGAAAGCTAAAACAACCAAGCGTTTAATATATCCCTAAACCGGGAGTCACAAGTGCATGAGCTGCTAAAATAGTACATACAAGGGTCGGAAATAATATAAAGTTGTTTAAAAAAAGGTACACAACTAAAAAAAAGAAGAGAAAGGGACTCCAGGAGCTGTGGGCGCTGAGCAACAGTACCTTAAGTCTCCATACTTGTACAATTCGAGCTCACTAATAACCTCGGTCGCGCCCCCTTTTTCTCGCGAAAATCGGGTTTGTGACATTTGGGAGGACAACTCATTGCCTTTCGGGAATTGGATTTGAATTGAAGAGTCACCACCTAGATTAAAGTGCATTAGGACACTAGGATGGGTTTGTTTTGAGTAACTAGAGATTGGGTAAGGGCTTGAAATTATCCCAAGGGGAAGGTGTTAGGCACCCCTCAGGATCCACTAGTGTGGTTCCCGTCCAAACTATTGTTGTGACTTAAGCACAAATAACACATAGGAAAATAAAGGCTTCAAATAAGAGGGGATTTTCACGTAATGGTTACAAATAAACAAAAGTAAGAAAAAGGAACTAAAAGAGTCGATTTTCTTAAAAGAAATGGTTAAAAAAAGATTTAAAAGAAACAAATAAAATAGAGGAAAGGGGGGATCCTAAGTTTATTAATAATATGGATCACCCCACACAACATCCGGTAATCACTCCTCAGTGAGGGGCTACACGTGATGTTATTCTGTGGTCATCATATCCATATCTACCCTTCCCACCCCGTTAAGGTATTAAAGCGCAGATCGGTCTCGTTTACTTATTGCATGCTATTACCCGCACCAATCCTATTAGTCCCGGAGGTACTTGGGACTACTGTTCCTAAAAGGGAGGAGAGGTCGGGTTTATTTATGGTTTCAAAGGTAAAAATACTAAGGCGACGAGCAAAAACATATATATAGCAAGTATGGGGAAGCACATAAACAAATAAGGCTCAAAAAGACCTCCTTGAATCAAAGAAAAACATATAGTTTAACATGTCTTACATGTACTGATTAGGGTCTGATTAAACTTAAAAGTTAGGGCAGACTGATTTATTGCATATTTCAGATAAGAAGCCCGAATCAGGCCTGCCTGCTGGTTGTAGTTAATATAATCTGATTCAGTTCATAAACTGTCCTATGGCTTGCCTAAGTGATAGACGAAACCTATAGGCATGATATCTACTGATTTCATAAAAAGAAGAGGTATACTGATTTTAGAAAAGGTTGTTAGTTATTCAAGAAAGACGATTTTTGACAAAAGATCATAAATTCTGCAGACATTAGACATTGTTGTTATTAGTTTTAGACTCATAAGCGAGTGAAACATTTCAGACTTGGTTGATGGTTCCTATAGGCATGCTTTTTATGCGTTGCTGATTTTAAAAAAAACCTTTTGGACATAATAAGAATGCAGAAACCCTATAGTCATGACATCTAATGAGAATGCTGAAGTTCCTATAGATGTGGTAACTAAATGAGAATGCAGAAAATCTTATAGACATGGCGACTAAATGCAGAAATCTTATAGGCATGGTAACTATACGAAAAATGCAGGAATCTTATAGGCATGGTAGCTATATGAAAAAATGCAAAAGTCTTATAGGCATGGTAGCTATATGAAAAAATGCAGAATCTTATAGGCAAGTTTTCTACCCCTTTTTACATGCATGGTTACCCTTCACTTTTCACTAACCATCCCCAAAAGTTATTACAAGTTATTATAGTCCAAATAAAATAAAGAAAAATACATCAGAAATTGAAAATTACAACCAAGGAGAGCCTGATTCAGACTTCCTGTCTGAAGTATGAAGTAAACCAACTCCAAAGATCATGTTTCAAAGCATTTCTCCCACTTGAGTGTGTCAGAGTTCCCTAAGAGTTTCATAAGAACTCCGGGCAGTGCTTACACCCAAATGTATCACCATATTAAGCCAAAGTGCAGTGTGGAAGGGCCAGCCCTCAGGTGTCCAAGTGGAGAGGGAACTCAAGGTCCCAAGGCAAGGCTCACAAGAGGGCGCAGAACTTAGGAACTAAGAGAGAGTGTAAGTGCAGAATTCTGAAAGGGGGAAAGGAAATAGGAAACAACACATATAGGGATATAGGGAATGGGGAGTTGCAAGAGGTAAAAAGCAGGCTAGTGGGCATAACCCAACAAGGGGAGATGGTGGCACACCCATAAGCCTACTGGAACACATTGTTTAGAGGTTAGGATACCCTAAGGAATCAAGTTCAATCCATAGACAATAACTTGTATATTGCAATGTCTTAAACTGTAACTCAAAGCACATAAAGGGAATAGGGATTCATAGCAGAAACAAGCAAAAAGGAATCAACATGCTAGTTTAAGTATTTAACTTTGCAGAAGTAGTAAAGTAGGCATAGATGCAGAAAGCTATAAGTAAACACATTGTGGGGATGCTGAAATTTGAAATTAGGACATACCAGTTTCAAAGAAACAAGTAGAGAAAAATGCAGTAGTCCGGTAAAAACCTCAGTGCAGATAAGAAGGGAGAGTTCTATTATGTGAGTAAGAGTTCAGAAAAGATTGTGAATTGTGTCATCTGCCGTGTGTGTTTGTGAAAAGGGTCGTGCCCTTTATAGTATAAAAACCAAGTAGAAATAAGGTAATCGAAGAGCTGATTGTCAATCAATTACACAAGACTCCCTTTAGTTAAGGGATTCATATTCAAACGGGTATAAACAAATTAAGGAAAGAAATTAATCAAATATTTTGTGCAAAGTAGGCAATTAGGGGTGAATACATAAAAGTTATTTAAGGACAGGGTTTTTGAAATACACGATTTGTGCAAATAAGGTAAGCAAATCAATTAACAAACAACAAATCAAAAGAGTCTGAGATTTTGCATGAATGAACCGAGTCAGAAGATGGGAAAGGTTTTTAACTTAAGGGAAATCTGCAAACAATGGAAAGGGAATCAATTAGACCCATATTTAGAGGGAAGTAGGAACTAATGACAAATTCAAAAGCTACTTTAAAGGGAAGTCTATCATATATAAGAAGCATACGAACATGTTAAGCATGAATGAAGACTGTAGTGTCATTGTAAAGTCAGTAGAAAATCCAGTATAGAAAAGTTTAGCAAAAGGTCAGAGTCATATGAAAGCAAGGAATGGGTCTGAAAGAGTTAGGGGTTTTGAAATAAACCCTAAGTTCAATCAAATCACATAATCAGCTTGGCGGAACCCCTAAATTATAGGGTTTCCACATTGAATCAAGTACAGAGATGAGAAGGCAAGTAGTTGAAACAGGCTAAGAGGTTTCAGAGTTGAAACCTCTTGCATGCTTCTTTCATCAACAGAAACGCATGAAAAAAACATGATAGAAAAGTAACATGCGGAACACAGTAGAAGCACTCAAAAGAAAAACACTGATAGGAACAGTAAAAGAAACATGCTTAAGAGATTTTTCAGAAGAAACTTAAACAGGGCTTAATAGAAGGAAAATAAGGAAACTTAAGAACTTAGCAGGAAAATACAGTAGGAGAAACATGCTGGAACATAGTAGAAGACAAAAAAAATATGAGAACACAATAGAAAAGCATATGAGAGCATAGTATGGAAAACATGGTAGAAGAACATACAAGCATGAAGTATATAAAACTCAGTAAAAGAACATACAAGAACGGAGTGTAAAAACTCAGTAGAAGAACATACAATAACGGAGTGTAAAAACTCAGTAGAAGAACATAAAAGGTAGAAGAAAATATAAGAACACAGTAGAGGCAAATAAACACAAAAGACAAAGGAGAGAAAGTCAGAGAAACACTTAAACATTTTCAGAAAACCCTAGATCAGAAACGAAGCGGTTTTGAAAGTAATTTTTGAAAGAATAGTTATGGAAATCGTTTGAAAACTCAAGGAGAGCATAGATACACAACGGATCTAAGGAAATTGGAGAAAACCTCGAAGGGTTAGGGTTTCAAAAGAACCCTAGAAGTGAGATAGGCTTTGAAAGGTCACCGATCTGAGTTGAAGAGGTCGGAATCAGACTCAAACCACCATGGTACCCCGGAGTAAAGCCAGAGATGGCCATGGAACCTTGAATCGACAGAGGTCTGGGTGAAAACCTTCGAGGTCAGGCCCCAAATATTCAGGTATCAGGCATGTGGGAGCAAGAGAAGGAGTATAAGACTCCCATAGCCTGAGAAGCCATGGATTCCGGTGGGTTTCAAGGTGGAGGTGGTGGTAAGAGGCGGTTAGGGTTTGGGAATGTTCGAGAGGGTTTGAGAGAGTTTGAATGTTCAGAGGCGGATGGTAGGTGAGAAATGAGAAGGTTAGGGTGGTCGTTTGGGTTAAAAAAGGTAAGAGTGAATAGGGGCCGTTGATCTCAGGGATCAACGGCCAGGATGAGAGGGGTCTGGGTCAGGTAGGATTTAATCGGGTCAGGGGCAGGTTTAAATTAAAATTGGGTTTGGGAATTGATATTGGGAATTGGGTTCATTTGGGGCTAAAATAAGGCTAAAATTGAAATAAATGAAGCTAACATTTAAATAGCCATTTCCCCCTTATTTATTTTATAAAAATAGTAAAATAATTATAGAAATAAATTAAAGGCAGTAAATCGATTAATAATATGTAAATATTAAATTAAAAATACTGGAATCAAATTTGTAATTATTAAAACAATTAAATCTTAAAATAGGCTAAAATTGCAATTATATGCAATTTAACTTTAAAATGCTAAATAAATCTGTAAAAAATGTGCAAAAATTACATTATATATATTTTGGTATAAATATGAGAATTCAATAAAGGAGTTACCAAAAATAATAATTTGGGAAATAATTATTGGTTTTTCTGATAAAATAAGGCGATAAATTGATTTAAAAATCTTTTAAAAATTGGAAAAATAATAAAATACTTGGACATGCTTATATATGCATACGCATGCTATTTTGAAAGTATTTTTCATATGAAAAATATATAGGAAAAAATTGGGTATCAATAGCTGCCCCTCTTTACCCGGGAAGGATGAAAGAGTTATCGGGTAAAGATATGATGACCAATTTTGACCGAACGGAATGGTTTGAAGAATTTGAACGAGCTTTGGCTCCTTAGCTACCTACATATCCTTGGTCCTACAAGAATCAGGCTATATGTAGTCCAGGATCTGTCGGAGGAATATGCCGATGGAGATTTTCCAAGACGGACGCGATATTTGGGTTAGGATGGATGGTTAAAGTCTAATAGGGCTGCGGGAACTGGAGCGGGATTGCTCCTGCTGAGACGGCCGCTGATCGCTGGTTTACCTGCAAACAAATAATGTATTGTGTGGAAATTTAAACATGATGCAAGTTCCCGTCGAACCATAAAATGTTGTCTTTGGACGGTTAGGATGACGTCCTCAGACCATGATGTCCTGGGCCATGAATCGTATAATAAGGATTCACAAGCCATGAAATGGTGCTCTCGGGCTATAAGAATGATGCATCCGAACTATGATGCCTTTGAATAATGATATGCAAAAGATAAAAGGGGTCCTTAGGCCATGGCATGGCGTTCTCGGGCTATGAAAATGGTGCCTCCGAACAATGACGCCTTCGGACAATTTTGGCGTTCTTTCAGCCCATGGAATACAGTAGGTGGCAATCTTTAAGCCCATGAAAAGGTAAAATAAAGCGGCATATTTCATCCATGCAAGTGTGAAGGTGGCGATATTTCAATCATACAAGATGTAAATAAAGTGGCGATATTTCAGCCATGCAAGGTGTAAATAAAGTGGCGATATTTTAGCCATGCAAGATGTAAATGAAGTGGTGATATTTCAGCTGATGCAAGATGTAAATAAGATGGCGATATTTCAGCCATACAAGATGTAAATAAAGTGTCGATCTTTCAGCCGATGCAAGGTATATATATAGTGGCGATCTTTCAGCCGATGCAAGATATAAATAAAGTGGCGATCTTTCAGTCATGCAAGATGGAGGTAGAGATTAGCCTCGGAAGGCAGAATGGTAGCCTTATGCAATGCAGAGAATACAGATGGAGGTAGATCTTAACCTCGAAAGGCAGAATAGTAGCCTTATGCAATGCAGAGAATGCAGATGGAGGTACAGCTTAACCCCGGAAGGCAGAATGGTAGCCTTATGCAATGCAGAGAATGCAGATGGAGGTAGAGCTTAACCTCGGAAGGCAGAATGGTAGCCTTATGCAATGCAGAGAATGCAGATGGAGACAGAGCTTAGTCTCGAAAGGCAGAATGGTAGCCTTATCCAATGCAGAGAATGCAGATGGAGACAAAGCTTAGTCTCGGAAGGAAGAATGATAGCCTTATGCAATGCAGGAAATACAGATGGAGGTAGAGCTTAACCTCAGAAGGCAGAATGGTAGCCTTATGCAGGAAATAAAAATAGCAAATGGCAATAGAGTTTTCTTAGCTGATAGCGATTGTGGTATCATGATTGCTGGGAATATTTTGCCTGTTGGGGACACTATTATGTGTGGATAGCATTTGCGAGCAAGGGTAATGGTTCGGAGAGTTGTATTCCTGAACTTTGTGAGTGAACGTATAGTATATTTGATGATTTTGCAACTCAAGTGCCTGCATCCAAAGAAAAATCGTGAGTTTGTAAAGGGGGAAAGGTTAGTTCGTATCCCCAGTGGCTTTACTTGACCTGCTCGGCTTTGATCTGGTGATACTGTACGTATCATTGGGGTAGCGTTGCTAAACAGAGCGATTGCAGAAATACACACACATGATTTTAGAAAAATATAAATGCATAATTAAGGATAATCTTTAGATGAACCAACGACTGTGACGTGGTCCAAGACATTGCGTCCTTTCTTGTTACAAAATTTTGAGGGTCCTCCTCAAAATTCTGCCCCAGTTTACTGGGTTTCTGCTTCTGACGGCTGCTCGCGGCGAATGGCTGAAATCACTTCAGAATTTTGAGGGCCCTCTTCAAAATTCTGCCCCAGTTTCCAATAGCGGGGGAAATAAAATTTTTATTGAATTGTGATCGAACCCATAGGGCTGCCTACGTATCCCTTCTTAAAAGGGAATTAGGTCAGGTGTAGTTCAAATTACATCATATAAGGAAAGCATAAAGATTACACATAGTATCGTTTGGCTGCGTCTGAATTGATCAACTTAGGCCAAACTTCTCTGTCCATTTCTGCAAGCAAGAGGGCTCCTCCTGTCAGAACCCGGTGAACCATGTACGGACCCTGCCAGTTGGGAGAGAATTTCCCTTTGGTTTCATCTTGATGCAGAAAACTTTTCTTTAACACCAGCTGCCCCGGTATGAATTGTCTCGGCTTGACTCTTTTGTTGAAGGCTCTGGACATTCTGTTCTGATAGAGCTGATCGTGGCAAAATGCATTCATTCTTTTTCCATCTATAAGATCTAATTGCTCATAATGAATCTTCACCCATTCTGCGTCGTCGAGCTCTGCTTCCTGTATGATCGTTAAGGAAGGAATTTCTACCTCAGCGGGAATGACTGCCTCTGTACCGTAGACCAGCATATAGAGGTTGCTCCTATCGATGTGCGGACTGTGGTGCGGTATCCCAATAAAGCAAACGATAGCTTCTCATGCCACTGCTTATGCTTCTCTATTATTTTCCTTAGTAACTTCTTGATATTCTTGTTGGCAGCCTCTACGGCTCCGTTCATCTGAGGTCTGTAAGCTGTAGAATTCTTGTGTTTGATCTTGAAGGTTTCATACATGGATTTCATCATATCACTATTGAGGTTGGAGCCATTATCAGTAATGATTGACTCTGGAATCCCGAACCGACACATGATACGGTCGCGGACGAAATCCGCCATGACTTTCTTAGTCACTGCCCTGTAAGATGCTGCTTCAACCCATTTGGTGAAATAATCAATTGCTACTAGGATAAACTTATGTCCGTTTGATGCAGCGGGTTCGATTGGTCCGATAACATCTATTCCCCAGGCGGCGAACAACCACAACGAGCTTGTTGCATTAAGCTTATTTAGAGGAACCTTTATCACATCTGCATGTATCTGGCAACGGTGGCACTTTCGGACATACTGGATGCAGTCTGTTTCCATAGTTATCCAAAGTAACCAGCTCGGAGTATTTTCTTTGCTAAAACAAAGCTATTCATATGTGGACCGCAGGTCCCTGCATGATTTTCCTCTAATAGTCTGGATGCTTCCTTTGCGTCGACACACCTTAGCAATCCTAAATCAGGAGTCCTCCTATACAGGATTCCTCCGATGTGAAAGGAATTGTTGGAAAACCTCCAAAGTGTGCATTTCTAAGTAGGATTTGCAAGTTCTGGGTATTCTCCTTTCGTTAATATTCCTTGATACCATGAAACCAAGGCTTTCTGTCTGCTTCTTCCTCAACGTGAGCACAGTAAGTGGGCTGATCATAGATCTTTACTGGAATGGGATTAATGAAATTCTTGTCTGGATGTTGTATCATGGATGATAGGGTAGCCAGTGCATCGGCGAATTCATTCTGGACTCTGGAAACATGTTGGAATTCTATCTTTGTGAACCTTTTTCTCAACTCCTGCATATGATGTAGATAAGGGAGTATCTTGGAGTTCTTGGTCACCCATACTTCTCGGACCTAATGGACAAGCAAGTATGAATCCCCAATTACTAGCAACTCTTGGATGTTCATGTCGATGGCCATCTTGAGCCCTAAGATGCAGGCTTCGTACTCGGCCATGTTGTTGGTGCACGGGAACCTGAGCTTGGCAGATACTAGATAATACTTACCGATTTTTGATACTAGGACCGCTCCTATGCCAACTCCTTTGAAATTTATTGCTCCATCGAAAAACATTCTCCAACCATCATAGGATTCTGCAATATCTTCTCCTATGAATGATACCTCTTCATCAGGAAAATATATTTTCAAGGGTTCGTATTCTCCGTCCATGGGATTTTCAGCAAGGTGATCTGCTAGTGCCTGTCCTTTGATTGCTTTTTGAGTCACGTAGACAATGTCAAATTCACTCAACAGGATTTACCACTTGGCCAGCTTGCCAGTGGGCATGGGCTTCTGAAAGATGTACTTCAAGGGATCCATTCATGATATAAGATATGTAGTATAGGAACAGAAGTAGTGCCTCAACTTCTGAGCTACCCAAGTCAAAGCACAACAGGTGCGCTCTAACAGAGAATACCGAGCCTCGTACAAGGTGAACTTCTTACTAAGGTAATAGATGGCCTGCTCCTTCCTCCCCGTTTCATCATGCTGCCCTAGAACATAACCGAACGCTCCATCCAATACTGCAAGGTAGAGTAATAGAGGTCTACCCGGCTTAGGCGAAACTAAGACCGGTGGTGTTGATAGGTATTCCTTGATTCTGTCGAAAGCTTTTTGGCAATCATCAGTCCATGTTGTAGCAGCATCCTTCTTCAACATCTTAAAGATCGGCTCACAGATGATCGTAGATTGTTCTATGAACCGGCTGATGTAGTTAAGTCTTCCCATGAAGCTTATTACGTCCTTCTTGTTCTTTGGTGGTGGTAGTTCTTGAATAGCTTTGACCTTAGATGGATCCAGTTCTATCCCTCAGCGACTCACAATGATCCCAAGTAGTTTTTCGGCAGGAACCCCAAATGCACATTTCGTGGGGTTTAGTTTCAGGTTGTATCTTCTCATTCTGTTGAAGAACTTCCTCAAATCTTCCATGTGGTCAGTGGCTTTCTTGTACTTTATGATGACATCATCTACATATACCTCAATCTCCTTGTGTATCATATCATGGAAGATAGAAGTCATGGCCCTCATGTAGGTGGCCCCTGCATTCTTTAACAAGAATGGCATCATCTTGTAGCAATACATCCCCCACGGCATAATGAAAGCCGTTTTCTCGGCATCTTCTTCGTCCATCCAGATTTGATGATATCCAACGAAGCAATCTACAAATGATTGCAACTCTTGCTTGGTGCAATTATCGATCAGGATGTGTATGTTCGGCAAGGGGAAGTCGTCCTTTGGACTGGCCCGATTGAGATCCTAGTAGTCGACATAGACTCTGACCTTCCCATCCTTCTTCGGCACCGGCACAATATTGGCTAACCACATAGGATATTTTACTACCCTGAGGACCTTAGCTTTGATCTGCTTAGTGACTTCTTCCTTGATTTTCAGACTCATGTCGAGTTTAAACTTTCTGAGCTTCTATTTACTGGTGGACATGTCGGATCAGTTGGCAATTTGTGGGCCACAATAGATGTGCTCAAACCAGTCATGTTATCATATGACCAGGCAAATATGTCCTCATAGTCCTTCAGAAATTATATATATTCTTCCTTTTCTGACGGAGACAAATGAACGCTGATCCGAGTTTTTTTGATATTTTCTGCATCTCCTAGGTTAACAATCTCGGTCTCTTCCAGGTTGGACTTAGGTCTGTTCTCAAAATTTTCAACCTCTTTAACAATCTCTTCCAGTATATCATCTTCCTCTGAATCTATGTCCGTTTGTTGTGTTGTTTCGTTTCATGTCACAGCCATTGGTTCATCAAGATAGGTAATAGTAATGCTGTATAAGTAAAGTAATGAGAGAAAATAATAAGAGTAAGATTTGTAAGGAAATGGAAATGCTTTGATAAACTTCATAACTGTTTTGAACATTGGAAGATCTTATTGCGAAAATTCAAAATGCGAAAGGAAAATCAACTAGTAAAAAATAAAAGGTAGTGCATGATGCTTTGTTCAGCCTTGCTACCCCGAAGCTTTCCGAGCTCTGGTGGTTCTGATGGTCCAATTGTTGAGGCATGCTCCTCGGCTTACGGCCTGTATGGAAGGGCCTTCCTCCCCCTCTTCCTCAAAAAAATGACACAACAATTTATGTCATCTTCTTCTAGGAACAAATTCCTCACTGCTGCCAGTGCTTCGTCTTCTTCTGACCCATAGATAACATCGGCCGGCTAGAAAGTCTACTCTAAATGTGGTATTGGCTGCTCCAGCAGGTAGTATGGGTTGTGCCATGGTGGCGACCAGTTGTTTAATTCCTTCCAAGTATACTCGTATCCCAGACCGAAAATGGTGCCATATTTCTTCAGTTTGATCGGCTTGGCGATTCCTTGGAGGTTCTTGCCAAGTCCCTTGCCAGGCTCATATCCGCTCCAGTTCAATATGCTTTCAATTTTGTTGTCCCACCATTTGTCTTTGTCAACGGTGTTGACTCGCTCGATATGGTAATAGGTTTCCCCGCCTATCTTTATCCTTCCTCCAATCGTTGGGACAGTTTGGCGACTATATATGGGATTGCTACCGTCGCCATAAATGATCACCTCTTGGTGATTCCACTCAAATTTCACCGCCTGATGCAGTGTTGATGCTATGTCCCCAGCGACATAAATCCACGGCCGTCCTAACAGCAAGTTGTAAGATGTCAGCACGCCTATAACCTCAAAATCAACGTCGAACCAAGTAGGCCCCATTTGCAAACACAGGCTGATTTCCCTAATTGTGGATCTTTGGGAACCGTCGAAAGCTTTGACGTTGATGGCCCCGTCCTTGATCTTATGCAGACCCTTTCCCAATGTTTTGAGTGTTACCAACTGACAAATATTGAGGCTGGACCCTCCATCAATCAGGACCCTAGTGATAAAATGATTTTCGCATTGCACGGTGATGTGCAACGCTTTGTTGTGACTCAACCCCTCTGGTGGCAGCTCATCTTCATGAAAAGTGATCTTGTGACTTTCCAATACATGCCCTACCATGTTTGCCATTTCTCCTCCGGTGATGTTGCTTGGTACATATGCCTCACTCAGCACCTTCAACAAGGCATTCTTATGTACGTCGGAACTTTGCAGCAAAGCTAGGATAGAAATCTGTGTCGGTGTTTTGTTCAGATGATCAATGACTGAGTATTACTTGGCTTGTATCTTTCTCCAGAGATCATCGGGCCCGGTATCAGTGATGGTCGACCGACCAGAGGCCTGCTTACTCGACTCAGCTAAATGCTCCGGAGTATAAACCCTATCGGTTCTTGTCATACCTTGTGTTGCAACTGTTTCCCCAAACTTGACCTTCCCTTTTCTTCTCGCCTCGACTGTGTAATCCCAAGGTATGGTATTTGTATGGAATGATATTACGGCCGACATTGCTACTATAAGAGGCACCTTTACTCCGAACGGAGCATGTATTTTGGAGGGTAAAACCGCAACTTCAAACGGTGCAGGTGCGTTTGCTGGAGACCCAAACTCGACCTCAATTGGTGTTGGCGTCTTTGCAGGGGGTGGTGCTTCAAACTCAAGTGGTACAGACATGTTTACCTTGGCATCCTCGAAAGGCTGAGTCTGGACTACAATCGGATTGAGGGTAACTATTGGCTTCTTTGGTTCGTCACCTTCTGTGATTAAACCGATCAATCCTTTGGGATCCCAATCATCCTCTATTTCAATCATGTGAACACCTCCACCCTTATGGTCCGGTAGAGGGTTGTTGCGGACATTCAGAGTAGGCTCCTTTGCCATAATGATCTTGTTATCAATCAAAGTCTGGATCTTGTCTTTCAGAGAGCGGCATTCATCAATGGTACGCCATTTCATGCTGAAATGGTATGCACAGTATTTATTTGGATTGACCCATTGAGAAGGATTTGCCTGGGTTATAGCAGGGATAGGGGTGACCTAACTAGCATCTTTGAGCCTTTCGTACAGCTGGTCAATCGGTTCAGCAATGGCGGTATACTGTTTGGGGGGTATGCGGTCAAAATTTGGTCGAAGTCTAGGAAAGTTTTGGCGTGTGGGAGGTGATTGATAGTGGGATGGCTGAGTATTGTAGTCTTGGTAGACATGTGCGGGTTGGGAATATCTGGGTGAAATATGTTGATATGTAGGAGGTGGGGGTGATTGGTAAGTAGGTGGTGGAGTTTGGTAAAAGGGCAAGGGTGCTTGGTAATTCGGGGTAGGCTGATATGTGAGTGGAGATATCGGATAGGCTTGGTATTTGATAGGGGATTTGGCTCTTTGTGCAACCATTACGGCACCTACATCCTTCTTCTTGGACGTACCACCAGACTGTAAAGCCTTATTGGTAGCTTGCAAAGCTTCAAAGTTTGTAACCATACCACTTTTGATACCTTCCTCGAACCTTTCCCCTAGCTTGATGATGTCAGAAAATTTCTGGCCCTCAATCAACATCATCCTTTCATAGTACTGCGAGTCTTGAGCCCGAAAGAAAAACTTGTTCATTTGTTCTTCTTCTAAAGCAGGTCTGACCTTAGCAGCTTCTGATCTCCAGCGAGTGGCATACTCGCGGAATGTTTTCGTGGGCTTCTTCTTTAAGTTCTGAAAGTAGAACACATCTAGTGCATTTTCTGTGTTGAACCTGAACATGTCCATAAAGTAGGACGCCATACTTACCCAGTTCGGCCATTTCTTTGGGTATTGGCTAATGTACAAGACAGAGCATCTTCCTTCAGACTCCTCATGAAAAGCTTTATGCAAATCCTTTCGTCCTTCCCTACTCCGACCAGCTTGTCGCAGTATGTTCTCAAGTGGACTCTCGGATCCCCTGTACCATCAAACATCTCGAACTTAAGAGGTTTGTACCCCTCGAGCAGTTCGACATCCGGTTGTATGCAAAGATCTTCGTAGTTCAACCCTTCAATCCACTTACTTCCTTCGACACCCTGAATTCGACTAGTCAATTTCTTGAGTTTCGCAGCCAGGTTCCTGATGAGTGAGTCTTTATCATCAAACTCGGGTGTTCTTGAGACAGGTTGGTTGGATTGTGATAAGGTTTCCACATAGATGGGGGTGTTATGGTGGAAATGGTCATTTGTTGAATTTAGAGGTTCTGGGATGAGCAATGGAGTATTGCTGGATAGGTGGCATGTATTGTAGTGGTGGTGAGGAGTGGGATGGTTTTGTGGTTTTGGGATGTTTTGTGGAGGCATGGGGTTCTAAGTGTCTGGAAAATTGATATCCAGAGTGGTGAGGGAAAATGACAAGTTTGCTAGATTCCAGACCTGATCAAGTTCCTCCTGAAATTTCAACAGTTTCTGCTCGAGTTGGGATGCACTTTCTTTGGAAACCTGAGCACTATGAGTGACTGCTACCCGTTCAGTTGAGTTTTCCTTTCTGGTGTTGTTCAAATCTTCTATCTTTCCTTTGTTTCTGCTTTTGATAGGACTAGGAGGAGGAGTGGGTGATGGTCCCTTTGATCTTGTGGAATATGATGACGATTCTAGAGTGCACGAACTAACCTTGGGGGAGGGGAGTAAATAAACAAAAATAAAAACAAAAAGGCAACAAGTCAGTGGGGATTATAAGAAAGTGTTGCGATATTTAAACACATAGTGCAAGAATGTAAATCGCTTCCTAATTTGGGATCCTCGTTGTGCCTGAGGTAGGCCTAGAGACAAATTGATTTGGAGAACTTAGAATGCTAAATGCCTCATTTTATTGATAAAAAGTAGACAAATCCCAAAACGACACTAAATAACAAGGAATAAAATGTCACTAGTGGCCATTGGCCTTATTATATTTCATAAAGTAAAAGAAAACTCCTATGTATTTGGTCCCAGAAGGACCTTCCCCAGACTTGGCATCTTTGGCTCCATCGAACAGCTTCACTAGCTTGCGAAGTCCCAGCAGCAGGTAGGCTCTGGCTAGTGTCCCCCCTCATTTCCTTTAGCATTCTAGAAATCCTCGATCCTCTTGAGAAACTTTCTTTCCAGCTCCACAAAACCTCGTTCCAGGTATCCTAATCGCTTGTTGGCACTGACAGCCATGTCTTTCCACTCTTCAATCAGTTTTTGGTGGGCTTCTTGAATCTCATGGTGCTCGCTTTCACATTCCCGAATCCTCTTGCACAGTTGGTTGTATTTGAACAAACCCGGGTTGGCCCAGACTATTGTGATTATCCTCCAGCTAGCCTGAATAGTATGGGGTGCAGCCAGCATGGTATCTGTCTGGTTCGATAGTATCTCTTCCCATGATGATCTTGCAATGCCACATATGCTGAGCTTGGCACTTATAAGGACTATCATCAGCTTGGAAGTCAGCCCGGAAGTGACTCATCTTGTCGACCCTTGGTATAACCTGCTTCCTACCAGCCTGTCTCACAACTCGGAGAGGGACATAAGGGTAGGTTCCTCTCAAACCGATCAATATCAGAAATGGTGCGTCCCTGGATCGGGCGAGGAACTCTTCAGTAGAGAACCACTCGAACATCCATTGTATTTGATCCTCAGTTAGATTTTCAAATAGCTTCACCCACCCCTTGGGATCTTCTGGCTGAGCAAACATGTTGGGCATATAGTTTATTCGCCTTGGTTTATGGAAGGCTATATGATCGTCCCAGTCTCTATGCTGAATCTCTTGCCGATATTCACCTCTTTGAAGATGCTCCATAAACCAGAGCTGGAGTAGCAAGTTGTAGCCCTCGAAGTGTTGGGCTCCTTGTTGACACTTTTTCAAGGCTCGGTATATCTCTGCGATGATCATGGCACTATGTTAAATGGTTGTCCACAAATTCCCTCCATCAAAGGTTTGGTGACCATGGCTAGCCTAGTGTGGATCCTTTCTTTCTTCATTGAAAACACTATCATCCCCAAGAAGTAGAATATGAAGACAAAGACCCTTCGGTAAATATGACCCAATGATGTAAGAGCGAACTCATCCGGATAAGTACGGTAGGATTTGCGTACAAATAATCAAAGGAAATGTAGGACTCCTTCAAACATGTCAAGTCTGGATTCTTCTTTAGGCCCATCATTTTGAGAAAACCTCTGCCCTTGCGATTTTCCGGCATTAACAAACCCGGGGTCTCCCATGGTATACCAGCTAATCCTCCTATTTCCTCTAGCAGGGGTGTCATCTCAACCTCTCCAAAGCGAAACACACACCTATCACAATCCCAGAACAGAGTAGCAACTTCTATGATTTTGTTGTTGGGTTGGACCTCTAGGAGGGAAGGTAGATTTCCTAGGTATTTCCGGACAAGAGTCTGATCACTGGAATGAAGATCCTCCTACCAGCTTAGCAACCTTGGGTGGATATTTGTGACCATGTCGAATCTGGGGACTTTGTGCCTCATGTTTCTGCAAGACAAAAGGGTTAGGCCCTTACCCCACCAAACTCGACTATTGTAAGCACGTAATTTTTTACCCGCGCAAATTTTAAAGTTAGTTTTAGTATTTTAATATTTTTTAAAATATTTACTTGAATTTATTTTAATATAATTTTAATTTTTTTTACTTTTAGTCCTAAGACATAAAAAAACAAAAAAAATAAACATAAAATAATTTTATTCATCGTGTTTATCGCTTTTCTATATTTTTATCTTAAGTTTAAGATCAATTAGTATATTTTTATTCATGGTATCTTAATTTTATCATGACTTTAGCCTATTTTCTTTACTTTTTACTTTATTGTTATAACATTTAAAAATACAAAAAAAAATAGTTTCATTTTAAAATTTTGTTTATTTACTTAACTAAGTTTAATTAATATTTTGGTAGGATTTTTGAGCTTGTCTTTGTCCAATAAGAAAATTTGTAGGCCCAAAGGTGTGAGTCCATTTCTTTTAACTTAAACCCAATTATTCTTAGCCCATTCTTCCCAACCCATTAGCCCATTTATGTGCAAGATTTAATCCTAGCCATCTATTTTCTTCTAATCCAATGGCCATCATCCCTTCCCACCTGGATATAAAATACCAAATTATAGGAACCCTAGCCTAGATCTTCCACCCCATCGTTCTTTTTTCCAGCAAAAAAAAAAACGACCCATTTTTTATTTTGAGCAACCAGCAGCAGCGGCAGAACTTGGAGGATATCCATAGCTGCTTGTTGCTTCTTCTTCAACTAGACAAGAACACAAGATAACCCTAAGATACTGCCATCTGAACGCAGCCAAACAACCACCAAAAGAACCCCACGCCCTGCCGGTTATATTCTCCGTCCTCACACCACCAAACGCCCACCCCTGTAACCTAGCGCCGCTGCTCACCTCCGAACAACACACCCACGCACACACGGACAGAAACAGTGGAGGAGAACAAAAATTTGGAGAGATCTTTGGTCAGAATCGGAAAAGAAACGGGGAAACAAATGGAGTTCGACTGAGCTGAAAATTGAGTTTGCCATTCGAGTTTCGCTGCCGCTGAGGGTCGATTTGCTTCAGTTGTTGGTTCGAGTTCATTTCCATTTCTGGTTCCAATTCGTTTGTCGTTGTTTCATTCATTTCCGTTCAGATTATCGACATCAAATTTAATCGAAAGCTGTGATTTCAAGTTCAACACCGATTATTTCTTTTGTTTTATTTTTGGTGTTATTAAAATATGATGAGAGCCATAATTAATTAAATTAGGAGCTGTTTGAAAGTAGGATTGGAGGGACTCAGTTGTTAAATGGCTTAAATACAATTTTGGGTAGCACATGGATTTGTTTCAGTTATCATTCTTCTAATCACTTAGGGCCTACCTCTTAATTTAAAAGTTGTTTCATTAGTTAGGTTTTTGTTTTGATAAATTGAGCGTAAGTTACATGCCTTTGTTCCGGTAAGGTAACTTGTAATATGAGCTTGGAATTAGGGGGTTGAGATTCTATTGTGTATAGATGTGAGGTTAGATTTGGATCATGTGAGCTAATGTGAAATATACAGAAACGAGAAGTTTGAGAGATGGCTTTCAATTTTTAATCTTAATAGGCACATCTTTGTTGGTTTAGTTTGGAAATAGTCCCATTCAGTTAGTTCTCTTTCGCATGGGAGCTGCAATGTGAGGTGTCATTTGGTATATGTTCTAAGGTTGGGCGGAATATAAGGAATATTGATGGCTCTTATCATACTTTAATCTACCATTTTTCATTTTTATTATTTATCTTTCTTTTGTCTGTTCGTCGGTCCCGTGTGTTTGAATGTCATAGTTGTCTGATACAATTTGCTTGCATTGGCCCGTTGGGAATTGGGAATATATCGAATCCACTAGTATTTTAATTAACCTACATGCTTTAGGATTGGGTTCGGTCTAATTACATGGCAATAAAAGTTCAAAAAGAGAATGAGCATGAAATAAATTTTGTTTACTTTAGTTTATTTTTATCTTTATCCTTATTCTCCTTACTTAATCGCTAGGAATATGCTTTGGCCGACCTCACTTGGGTAGGCAAGCCTTAGGATTTTTGTTAGTTTTGAGGCGAGAGGTCGTTCCCTTAGTTAAATTTATCCGGGGAATGCCCCGAAAGATTTATACATATTTTATTCCGGGGAATGCCCTGTAGTATCATGTATTTGAAGGCCATGACGAAGCTGTGGAACAATACAGTACATATTTAGGATTTTACTTTATTTCTTTTTTATTTTTTATTTTTATTTTATTAGGAGGGGACGACCTTGAGCCTCTTTGCGTTTACTTTCCTTTTTTAGTGTTTTCTACCTCAATTGAATATTTTAAAAGTCAACTTGATCATGTACGCAACCGTACTAGCTACGGGACTTGGGGAATGCCTAACACCTTCTCCCCGAGTCAAATAAATCCCCTTACCCTAATCTCTGGTGCGAACTTATGTTTTGGAGTCTAAAGTGTTTTAAAGAAAAACTATTTTTGAAAAAAAAAATGGTGACCTGGCACACCGAAATCAATGTCAGGTGGCGACTCTGAGTTATTTTCTTTTAAACACAATATTTTGTCACTTTTTAATTAAAAACCCTTTTGATATTTATAAATTTCTTTTATTATTTTTAATAGGGTTAGTGAGGTTGTAAAAAAAGGGGTGTGACATCTCTGGCGACTCTGCTGGGGAGCTGCAGGTTCGAGCTGGTATTTGATCTTGTTGGCTTTTAGGATATTCAGTTGAGGTGTTTGTTTTATTTATTTGCTTTGTTTGTCTTATTTCCTTGTTTTGTTGGTTATTTGTTTTATCGCTTTTCTTAATGTGTTACTGTTTTATAAATTGTCATCATGTGCATAACCATGGGTCTTCTTTCTGCAGCAAGTCTCGGAGTACGCATCGCGTGCACGAACTCTTTGTTGTGCCACCCTTAATTTAGGAGGGGAGGCCATCAAACGTATGGAGTGGGTGGAAAGCTTGAGCAGCCACCATCGACCATACGCTCCCTCGAATTACCTTGTTAGTGAACCCCAAACTTAGGTCAGCCTTTAGGTAATTTTTATTTGCATCATGTCATTTAGACCTAACAGGGCTCGGTCCCAGGTACCGTGTCCCTTTGTAGGAAGCCTATCTAAATTTTGTCAAAATGGGTCCGTGACCCAAAAAGACATTCAATCATCCCTATGTGATACATGTTGCATCTTTGAGGGTAAAAAGGTCAATTGGCGGACCGATGCTTGGGAAAAAAGGGTGAAAGACGAAGCAAGTAGGGCCCAGTTATATTTTTCTTTCACTACTTTTTTTAAAAAAAATGAAAATGAAAAATCCAAAAAAGATTTTACATTTTCCCATTATTTTCCAAAATTTCAAAAAAAAAAAAAGATTTTACATTTTCCATCATTTTCCAAAAATTCAAAAAAAAAGAGAAAAGAAAATCCAAAAAGAGTTTACATTTTCCATCATTTTTCAAAAAGACAAAAAATATGATTTTTCCAAATTAGTTGCATTTTTTTAAAAAGGCTTTCTCCCATACGCTAACCTGATTCTCGTCTTCTGGGGCGGTATACCTAGGCAACCCAGATAGGGTCCGGTCTTCCTATTAGGTCCTAGGTATTTGGCTGCTGGTGTCGTAGCCAAATCTTGCATGTATAGCCATATTTGGCCACATTGGCCGTTTTTGCAAAAATAGAAGTTTTTTCTCAAAGTAGTTTGTTATATCTTGTATTAGGATCTTGAGTCTACAATAAAGTGTCCTCTTAATTCTAAGGTTCATTCCTGTCAAATTTGCATGTCTAGCCATTTTGGCCACATCGGCCATTCTTGCAAAATAGAGTTATTTTCGCAAGAGTGGATCAATTACCCATGTATTAGGATCTTGAGTTTATAACTCGGTGTCATATCATTTTAAGGTTCATCCATGTCGTGTTTGCGTCCCTAGCCACATTTGGCCACATCGACCATTTTTGCAAAAAAAGGGTCCATTTCTGCAAAGTAATATTTAAGACCATGATTGTCGGGATATTAGAGTCATGTGAGCTTTAAATGGAGTATTTCTCATGCATTAGGGGTCAACTTTGTCAAGTTTGCGCTAATAGCCACTTTCAGCCACTTAGGCCATTTTGCAAATATAGCCAAGTTGTGTCCTGCATTTGTCGACTAGGAAATGTGGTGGGGTCACGTAGTGTCCCGAGTCGCTAACCATGTTTGCTTCATTCAGGTATGGACCCACTGATTCGATCCAAAGTGCTGATGGTAGTAAAGATTCCTAGAAAGTTGATCAAGTGGTGGAAAATGTTTTCATCGTTAGAGCAGCATGAGTTAATGCAGAAATTGGGCACCCTAACTTCCCTTCTTGATATCACACCCCGCCCAGACTTAGTGGAGGCAATGCTGACTTATTGGGATCCGCAAAATTTGATTTTCAGATTTGGAGAGTGTGAGATGACTCCTACCTTGGCGGAAATGTCTGGTCTCACTCGTTTAAGCTATATAGGCAAGGACATGATACTTCCCTGAGAACACTCTAGGACAAGATTCCTCAGCGACCTGGGCCTGAAAGATAATAAGCATTTAAAATGTCTCGAGCAGTCCTGGTTATCCTTGGATTATTTGTTTGCTAGATTTGGACCACATGATAGTTTTGACGTCTTTTGGGATGAGTTCTTCACAACCAAGGCAAAGTGGCAAAGACGTCGCCTCGAAGCTTTCAGCCTTGCTTTGTTGGGATTATTGGTTTTTCCATTAGATTAGAGGCACATTAGCACCCGTCTGCAGTCAGTGGTAATGGCATTATTTTATGAGAAGCAACGCAAAACTGTTACCGTTGTGCCGATGATCTTAGCAGAGTTGTACCGAGCCCTGAGTGAGGTTAGGGCAGGTGTCAGATATATTGAGGGAAGTAACCTTTTGCTACAGCTGTGGATGATGGAGCATTTGCACACTGTTTCCTTACTTTGTCCCATCGACCATGCCTTGAGGGATCGGGTGGTATGCATCGAACGTAGGATGAAATCTCCTAAGTTTGTGTACACAGTAGGCGTCACGGCTTGGATTGAGTTCCTCGATTTAAGGACAAATGGGAATGTTTTGTGGGCTTACCTTTGGCTATCTTTGGATGATATCTTGGTAGAGTGCCTCATGCAGCCTTTCCTGATGCTGATAGGACTCAAGTGTGTCAGACCGTACACTCCCGTTAGGGTAATGCGACAATTGGGCAGAAGACAAGAGGAGCCTCAGACTTTGAATCTTCGGAGGCACATCATAAATTTTAGCAAAAAGGCGGCTGATGAAATCAAATATGTGCAATACTGGAACAATGAAAAGAGGATGAAGAAAAATACATTAGTAGAGGACGTCGGCAGGCCTGAGTGTACTCAGGAGTACTTAATTTGGTTACAGTCCATCCCTCCAAGGGTCAGCACCCCATTGCCAGCACAACTTAGGGGTCGGGCGGTTTAGACAGATGATTTTGAAGAGGCATGAGACCAAGATCCCTGGGATAAGCTTGAGTTGATAAAGTCTCAGTTAGTGGGATTGGCAGCAAATGTGGAACATCATGGCCAGTATTTGTTTAGGGTCGGCCTTCAGGATGCGGGGGCACACGCCAGGGCCTTTATTCCCAGCATCGGTGTGTCTTTACGAGGCATGTTACAGAGTTCGAGCATGATGGATAGCCCAGGACCATCCCGGTCAGGACAGTCACATTCAGAAGCAGCTTGAGGTGTCATTCTATTTAGGTGTTTTGAGAATTGTCTTTTGTTGTCTTTTACTTTTGTGTCTTGTCTAGAAGTATCGAGTCCTTTAGGTAGTGTCAGAGTCTGTCGTAGTATAGTTGAGTATGTCATGTCTTTCATTATCGTATTTCCTTTTGCATTTTAATATCGAAAAGTTTTAAATGAAAAATCCCAAAAAGATTTTGTTTTCAGTTTATTTTCCACCACTTCTCCAGAACTACGCTTGGTCTGATTCATGAGGGACATGATACGTAGGAAACCTACAGCGGGTTCGATCAAATCATTTTTGTTTCAAAATAAAAAGAGAAAGAAAAAGAAAAAGTGATAAGAGGTGTTGGAAAAGAAAGAGAAGAAAGGATTGAAATGAGCAAATTGGGATGATTCCATATGACCCTGCGACCCTCAAAACCATTTTAGAACCGTTAATTGTTTCTAGGTGCATTGCATGTAATGTGATATTACTATTTGATAAATGCTCTAACGCTAACATGATGGTTTTGTGTTGTTGTCCTCTGTTATCTTTATTAAACTTTCAGGAAGGTGGTTAGTTTGTTGGCATCTTGGCAAGTCATCCATACAATACCCGGTCAAAGCGTCAAACAGTCATGGCTAGCAGGGAAACAGACACTGGAGTTGTAGACCCACCAAGGGAGATTGTTGAGTCGGAATCGGAACTGCAAGAGGAGGTCCGGAGGTTGAGGCATCAGATGGCAGAAATGTATCAAGCCTGGATTAAGGGACACCCTCCACCCTCGTTCCCCACCGACTACACAGAAAACCCTGCTTCCATTCCACCACTCTCTCAATCCCAGATGCCCAATACCATTGATCTTTCCCCACAACACGCACCTGGCTTTAGCCCTTACCACAACTACCCCGGCACTTCAGCCCAAACTGTTCATGCTCTGCCAGCCAAAACAACCTCATACCCTGCTCCGACATCTGCTCCTATTTTTGTACCCTCTCCACAAGATACCCTCCACCGATCCTCTAGTGATCCTGCATTCCCCACTACAGATGCCCACTACTATGCACCAGAGCCCATTTTCAAAGTCCCAGATCCTTACTCTTACACTCCACAATTTGAGCCTCATGTTGAAACTGACAAACCAACCAAGAACGCAGAGCAAGAAGAGATGTTTAGGAAGGTACAGAGTCTGGAACAATCATTGAAAAATATGCAAGGGTTGGGAAACCAAGTGAGTGTGGCCTATAAGGATTTGTGTCTGTTCCCCGATGTCCAATTGCCTGCCGGGTTCAAGATGCCCAAGTTTGACTTGTATGACGTACATGGGGATCCTATAGCTCATCTGAGAGGTTATTGTAGTAAAATAAGAGGCGCCGGGGGAAAAGATAAATTACTAATGGCATACTTCAGCCAAAGTCTGAGTGGGGCAGCTTTAGAATGGTACACCCGCCAGGATGCCAGCAGGTGGTACACCTGGGACGATATGGCTCAGGCCTTTGCCCGGCACTTTCAGTACAGTATAGACATTGTTCTAGACTGCCTATCTCTGACAAGGTGGAAAAGAAATCCAGTAAAAGCTTTAGAGAATATGGGTTTCGATGGAGGGAGCAAGCTACACGAGTCAATCCTCCGATGGAAGTGGACGAGATGGTTAAATACTTTCTTTAAGCCCTAGAGCCCACTTACTATGGCCACTTGATCTCAGCCATTGGTAAGTCTTTCAATGATGTGGTGAAGATGGGAGAAATGGTGGAAGAGGGGCTCAAGTCGAGTAAGATCGTGAGCTATTCTGCTATAAAAGCAACCACCCAGGCAATCCAGAGTGGTATCGGAAGTTTGCTAGGCAAGAAGAAGAAGGAAGATGTTGCTATGTTTGTCTCCGGATCATGGCATGGCCAGAGGGTTTCACCTCATCAGTACATCCATCCTCTAGCCTGACCCCAAGCCTACACCCAAGCTCCATATAATCCACCTCAACATTACTTTTCCCCGAAAAAACCCCAATACTCGGCCAGGCCATCCCAATACCTTGTTCACCACGTACAGTCATATGATCAACCCTCTCCTCACCCAAAATGGCATGCTCTAGCTCCGCAGAATATCTACCCAGCTCCACAAAATAACTATCCACCCTCACAACCCTATCAAAACCCCACTGGTTCAAATTTTTGATCAAGGCCAGAGTATAGGAGAGAGAGGCAGCAGCGGAAACAAACTTTCACCCCGCTTGGAGAGTCATATGCTAGTATGTTTCAAAGGTTAAGGCAGCTGGACGTCTTGAGGCCGATTGAGTCAAAGATACCAAATCCCCCTCCAAAAAACCTCGATTACTCCCTAAGATGCGCCTATTGTTCTGATGCTCCTGGGCATGACATAGAGAAGTGTTGGCATTTGAAACGGGCAATCCAGGAGCTCATTGATACAAACAAAATTGTAGTCCAAAGCCCAGATGCGCCAAACATCAACCAAAACCCATTGCCAGCCCATGCAGAGACGCACATGATTGAAATAGTTCACAAGGACGGGGAGCCCAAAAAGTCTTCTAAGTCCGTCATGATGATTCGGGCCAGTGAAAGCAATTTGGTTAAAGCTCCAGACTCTACCAAAGCAACGCCCTTGACAGTTGAAGGGATGACAGAAAAGCCGAGCTCACTAAATTCGAAACCACCAGTGTTGGTCGTGAAAGGGTTGTCGAAAGATATCGGGGCAAGTCCGGAAAGTTCAAAAGTGGTAGTACCAGGGATTCCAAGTAAGCCTGTCATAGTTGTGAAGGGGGCTCCTATTGGAGAAATAGAGGAAGAAGTCAATGAAATTGGAGGATTGACTCGTTCTGGGAGATGCTTCACCCCAGAAGAATTAAGGAAAGCCAAGCCACTCAAGGATATCCCAATGCCAGTAAAGAAATCGGTCACTGAGGAAGAGGATGAGGAGTTCCTGAAAAAGATGAAAGTGCAGGATTATTCCATTGTGGAGCAGTTAAGGAAAACACCAGCTCAGATTTCTCTTTTGTCTTTGTTGATACATTCAGATGAGCATCGCAGGGTCTTGATGAAGTTTTTTAATGAGGCACATGTTCCTGATAAGATCACAGTGAACCACTTGGAAAAGATAGCTAGCAAGATCTTCGAAGAAAATAGGATCACTTTCTCGGACGATGAACTTCCTATGGAGGGTACAGAACACAACCGAGCTCTTTATCTCATAGTGAAGTGTGAAGATTCTGTTGTCTCAAGGGTTTTGGTTGATAATGGCTCTAGTGCGAATATTTGTCCCCTGTCTACTTTGCAAAAACTGAAGATTGGCACCGCAAGAATCCACTTGGACAATGTGTGTGTCCGAGGCTTTGATGGGGGAAGTAAAGATTCTGTTGGAGATATAATGCTCGAATTGTCAATAGGGCCTGTTGAGTTTACCATGGAATTCCAAGTGTTAGATATGGCTGTCTCCTACAATCTGTTGTTGGGCAGGCCCTGGATACATGCTGCTAAGGCAGTCCCGTCTCCTCTACACCAAATGGTGAAGTTTGAATGGGACACGCAGGAAATAGTTGTGCACGGTGATGAGGACTTGTCAACCTGTAATGATACAATTGTTTCGTTCATCGAAGCTGAAGATGATAAGGGACCTTAGGTCTATCAGACTTTCGAAACAGTGTCTGTTGAGAAAATTCCTGAAGGAAAATGCATTCCGGGTCCTAAGCTATCCTCCGCGTCCGTCATGGTTGCGAATGAAATGTTGAAGAATGGTTTTGTGCCGGGCAAGGGTCTGGGCTCATCTCTGCAAGGTATTGTGCATCCAATGCGCCCCAGTGGGAATCCTGGTACATTTGGTTTGGGATTCATTCCCACAGAGAAGGACGTGAAAAGGCTTAAAAATCTGAAACAGAAGGTATGGTCGCTCCCCAAGCCCGTCCCGCACATCTCTAAGTCTTTTTTCAAGCCAGGAACTGAAAAACCTCCAACCTCCTCAATCCCAAAACCTGTGGTCGATGTTGATGAAGAGCTGATCAAGAGGTTCCAAAGTCTGTTCGAAGAAGTCAATATGGTAGAAGTTGGTGAAGGCTCTAGTAAAGCAGATGTGCAGCTCATTGGCCCAAACGTGAAGCTTAGCAATTGGGAAGCTACTCCTCTCCCCACCAGGAAGGAGTTTTGGTAGTTTGATCTGTTTTCCTTTCTGCTATCTGGGTTATTCCAGGGTTGTAATCCAAATTTTTAGTTTTTGCTTGTTTTGATATTCAAACCCTTCTATCCTTTTATTTTCAATGAAATGCAATTTTCCATTTTCTGTTATTCTTAATAGTGTTTTATTTTGTTCTTTTTTCTTTTGTACAGTTCGTTTTATGCTGGTTGCAGTGACATGACATGCATGAAGAATTTTCAGTCGAATCTTAAAAGCCAATCTAATCCTGAAATAACAATCCAATAAGTAGAATATGATGATGAAATAGAATATGATGAAGAAGAAGCATTTGAGGAAATCAGTAAAGAGCTAAAACAATTTGAAGAAAAACCAAAGCCTAATTTGAGTGAGACTGAAGCAATTAATTTAGGGGACCAGGATGATGTTAGGGAAACCAAGATAAGTGTGCATTTAGAGCCGCAAGTTAAGGAGGCAATAATCAAAATATTATTTGAGTACAAAGATGTCTTTGCATGGTCATATGATGATATGCCGGGCCTGAGCACTGATCTGGTAGTTCATAAACTGCCAACTGATCCAGCATTCCCTCCTGTCAAGAAAAAGTTGTGAAAGTTCAACACTGATATGAGTGTGAAGATCAAAGAAGAAATCACAAAGCAGCTTACTGCAAAAGTCGTTCGGGTCACTCGATATCCCACTTGGTTAGCCAATGTTGTGCCAGTACCAATGAAGGATGGTAAAACCAGGGTATGTGTTGATTACCGTGATCTTAACAAAGCAAGCCCAAAGGATGATTTTCCTTTGCCGAACATTCACATTCTGATCGATAATTGTGCCAAACATGAGATTGGGCCTTTTGTGGATTGTTACGCTGGGTATCACCAGATCATGATGGATGAGGAAGATGCAGAAAAGACAGCGTTCATCACGCCATGGGGAACATATTGTTATCGGGTAATGCCATTTGGTTTGAAGAATGCTGGGGCAACTTACATGAGGGCGATGACCACCATATTTCATGACTTGATACACAGGGAGATCGAGGTTTATGTAGATGATGTGATCATAAAGTCAAAGAAGCAGTCTGACCATGTTAAGGATTTGATGAAGTTTTTCCAAAGACTCCGCAGGTATAACCTCAAACTCAATCCAGTGAAATGTGCATTTGGTGTCCCGTCGGGGAAGTTGCTGGGATTCTGGTTAGTAGATGCGGCATTGAGTTAGATCCGTCGAAGATCAAAGCCATTCAAGAGTTACCGCCGCCAAAGAACAAAACAGAGGTGATGAGTTTGCTTGGAAGGTTAAATTACATCAGTAGGTTCATTGCTCAGCTCACGACAACCTGTGAGCTCATCTTTAAGCTGCTAAAGAAGAATGTTGCAGTCAAGTGGACTGACGAATGTCAAGAAACATTTGATAAGATTAAGAGGTACCTGTCGAATCCACCTGTGTTGGTCCCACCAGAGCCTGGAAGACCTTTAATTCTCTATTTGACAGTCTTGGATAATTCTTTTAGCTGTGTATTGGGTCAACATGACATCACGGGAAAGAAGGAGTAAGAAATCTATTATCTCGGTAAGAAGTTCACTCCCTATGAGGTTAAGTACACTCTGCTTGAGAGGACATGTTGCGCCCTGACTTGGGTTGCACAAAAGTTGAAGCATTATTTGTCGTCCTACACTACTTACCTCATTTCCCGCATGGATCCTCTAAAGTATATCTTTCAAAAGCCTATGTCCATGGGGAGACTGGCGAAATGGCAAATTTTACTTACTGAGTTTGACATCATCTATGTGACTCGAACCGCGATGAAGGCCCAAGCCTTGGCCGACCACTTGGCTGAGAATCCGGTGGATGATGAATATGAGCCACTAAAGACTTATTTTCCTGATGAAGAGGTCATGTGTGTTGACGAGGTTGACCGTGATGAAAATCTAGGTTGGAAACTCTTCTTCGATGGAGCTGCTAACATGAAGGGTGTCGGAGTAGGGGCTGTACTTATATCTGAAACAGGGCAACACTACCCTATAATAACCCAGCTTCGATTTCATTGCACCAACAATATGGCCGAGTACAAAGCATGCATTCTAGGTTTGAGGTTAGCTGTAGACATGGGAGTCCAGGAAATACTGGTTCTAGGAGATTCAGATTTGTTGGTTCATCAGATTCAAGGAGAATGGGAGATTCGAGATTTGAAGCTCATACCGTACCGACAGTGTCTGCATGATCTTTGTCAACGGTTCAGGTCGGTTGAATTTAGACATATTCCCAGGATTCATAATGAGATTTATGATGCCTTGGCCACTCTAGCGTCAATGTTACATCATCTGGACAAGGCTTATGTCGACCCCGTGCACATCCAAGTTCATGATCAACATGCTTATTATAATATGGTGGAAGAGGAAATTGATGGCGAACCTTGGTTCCACGATATCAAGGAATACATTAGGTCGGGGGCATATCCAGTACATGTTACAGGTGACCAAAAGAGAACAATTCGACGTCTGGCTAGTGGATTTTTCTTGAGTGGAGGAATCTTGTACAAGAGGACCCCGGATTTAGGACTGCTGAGGTGCATAGATGCTAAAGAAGCTTCAACTATCATGGCTGAAGTGCATTCTGGAGTTTGCGGGCCGCATATGAACGGGTATGTCTTGGCAAAGAAGATACTTCGAGCAGGTTATTATTGGCTCACCATGGAGCGGGATTGTATCAGTTTTGTTCGCAAGTGTCATCAATGCCAGGTACATGGTGATTTGATTCATTCTCCCCCATCGGAGTTACACACAATGTCTGCACCTTGGCCTTTTGTTACTTGGGGCATGGATGTCATTGGACCAATTGAGCCGACAACGTCAAACAAGCATAGGTTTATTCTGGTGGCCATTGATTACTTTACCAAGTGGGTCGAAGCTGTAACTTTCAAGTCTGTGACCAAGAAGGCGGTGGTGGATTTTGTTCATTCAAATATCATTTGTCGGTTCGGAATTCCCAAGGTGATCATCACAGACAATGCTGCTAATCTCAACAGTCATTTGATGAAAGAGGTATGCCAACAATTCAAGATCATGCATCGGAACTCCACTGCGTATCGCCCCAAGGCAAATGGAGGTATTGAGGCTGCTAACAAGAACATAAAGAAGATACTTCGTAAGATGGTTCAAGGTTCTAGGAAGTGGCATGAAAGATTGTCTTTTGCCTTACTAGGTTATCGCACTACTGTTCGCACTTCAGTAGGTGTGACTCCTTATCTGCTGGTGTATGGAACTGAGGCAGTTATACCTGCGGAAGTTGAGATTCCATCCCTTCGGATCGTTGCAGAAGCTGAAATTGATGATGATGAGTGGGTCAAAACCCGGCTAGAGCAGTTGAGTTTGATTGATGAGAAAAGGTTAGCTGCAGTATGTCATGGTCAATTGTATCAGAAGAGAATGGCAAGAGCATACAACAAAAAGGTGCATCCTCGGAAATTCGAAGTGGGCCAGATGGTATTTAAACGCATCCTTCCTCATCAGGCTGAAGCTAAAGGCAAGTTCGCCCCAAACTGGCAGGGGCCGTTCATAGTGACAAAGGTGTTGCCCAATGGCGCTTTGTATTTAACAGATATAGAAGGTAAATGTGTAGATATGGCTATCAATTCGGATGCAGTTAAGAGGTACTATGTATGATTTCTTTGCCTACCTTCAGTTGTATTTTGTACTTGGCATATTCAAAGTTGAAATGACGAAGGCATTTTGTTCCGCTACCCAGACACTTTCATCCTTTGTTACCCCTTTTGAGCTTTATCTATTTTCTTTTATACCCCTCTTTTGGAATCAGTAGTAGAAGTAGAGAATAAAAAAAATGAATGATGATGAATGAGTGAAAATAAGAAAAACAAAAAAAGGAAAAAGAAAAGAAAAAGAAAAGAAGGAAAAGAAAAAAAAGAAAAAAGAAAAGAAAAGAAAAAGGGAAACAAAAACAAACAACTTTCTTTTTGAACTACGTTCGACCTGATTCCTTTTAAGGATACGTAGGCAGCCTTACGGTTCGGTCCCATCAAAAGAAAAAAATTAAAATTCCCTAGACCCGAAGAAACTGGGGCAGGAGTTTGGGTTTTGAAAAGATATGATTCCAAAAGTTGTAATTTTAACCCCTTTTCATCTTAAATTAGTTTGAGCCTTCATGCCACCTTTTCTTTCTAACCCTGTCCAAAAGCCTACATTACGGTCCAAAGAAAGACCTTCTGATCAATCTTTGAGGATGTCAGGTCAAGCGAGACAGAGGAATGATTTACATCATGGGTAACACTTTGATCATGGGCACAAAGGAAAATTGAATAAACGAGAGAGTATTATTGGTGAAAACCCTCACGGGCACCGTAAGGCGATGGTGAGCTGAGAGAAAATTTAAAATGAGAGAGTCTTATTGGTGAAAACCCTCGCGGGCACCATAAGGCGATAGTGAGTTGAGAGATGAAAAAAATGAGATAGGCTTGTTGGTGAAAACCCTTTGGGGCGCTACAAGTCAAATGAGGCCCATGACTTTACAGAGAATTTGGATCAGTGAAAGCCCAGTTTTGAAGTATGAAGACAGGACATGAAATGAAAATATGATTGGTTGGACTGATTAGGCTGATTGATATCAAATGCATGTCATGATCATTGGAGCTGGCTGCTTCTCTCAGATAAGTCTTCTTTTCTCATTCTTCTTCATATAGTCATCTGTGCTCAAAAAATTTCCTTTGTTCCTTTTTGTCAAAAATCATTTCACTTTGCTCTTTGAGTCTATCTTTATGGGTCTCTTTTGAGTCAGCCTTGTTGAACAAGCAGGAAAGGATTTCAAAGCCTACTACCAGCTTCTAAATTGTACGAAGCGGAGTCCGGCCAGGCACATCACAATTGACTTGATTTAGAGTAAGCAGTATGGTGATAACTGAGGTTCAAGCAATCAAGTGAATCTTGAATTTTGAGAAAATACGAGGATTCAACAATTCTCAAAATGAAAACACAATGCAACAAGTGAGTGTAAGAGATTCAGGTCATGTAGAGGTTTTGTGGTCCAGTTTCAATCAAAAGGTCAAACAACTTCTTGCTAGCCCGAAGCAGCTAATCAGAATGAAGCATGGCAGTGGCGGAAGTAGACACTCAGCAAGGATGCCACAAACTAACCACCACGTTTTCAAACTAACAAGATTTTATTTATCTGAAACAGGGGCAAGAAAATTTTAAATCCATAGGGACCTCCCATGAAAAAGCATGGTTCAGGAAGCAAGAAATTATGTTCAGAATCCTCAAAGATGAGAGCATGGCTCAGGTAAGTTCATTCTCAGTTCTCAGGACCCTCCTGGATAATGAAATTTAGTTTTTAAAATTTAAGGACCCTCCTGGATAATGGGATTTAGTTTTTAAATTCTCAGGACCCTCCTGGATAATGGGATTTAGTTTTTAAATTTTCAGGACCCTCCTGGATAATGGGATTTAGTTTTTAAATTTTCAGAACCCTCCTGGATAATGGGATTTAGTTTTTAAATTTTCAGGAGCCTCCTGGATAATGGGATTTAGTTTTAAATTCTTAGGACCCTCCTGGATAATGGGATTTAGTTTTTAAATTTTCAGGACCCTACTGGACAATGGGGTTTAGTTTTTAAATTCTCATGACCCTCCTAGACAATGGGATTTAGTTTTTAAATCCTCAGGACCCTCCTGGATAATGGGATTTAATTCGAAATCTTTCAGGATCCTCCTGGATAATGGGATTTCATTTATTTATTTATTTTTTAAAAAAAACAAAAAGTTCTTAGGACCCTCTGGATAATGGGATTTAATTTTAAAAAAAAAAGTTCTCAGGACCCTCCTGGATAATGGGATTTAATTTTAAATCTTTAGGACCCTCCTGGATAATGGGATTTAGTTTTTAAATTTTTCAGGACCCTCCTGGATAATGGGACTTAGCTTTAAAGCTTTCAGGACCCTCCCAGATAATGGGATTTAGTTTTAAGTTTTAGATGAGATTTAATTTGAAGTTTTCAGGGCCCTCCTTGATAATGAGATTTAGTTTTTGAATTATTAGAGCTCTATAGGTAACATGATCCGATTAACACTCACAAATATGCCTAGATCCCAAACTGGGGCAGAAACATTTCTTTTGTTTTGTCTGTTTTGTTGCAATATCAGGCGCTCACCTGGATAATGAGGGAATACAATTTAAGTTGTTGGTAATCAGGCTCCCACCTGGATAACGAGGGAATACAATTCAAGTTGTTGGTAATCAGGTGCCCACCTGGAGAACAAGGAAATTCATTTCAGACTTACTTCAATTCGCAAATTTAAGAAGCATCAGGAGCCCGCCTGAAGAACAGGGTCCACTTTTCAGTCTCATGTTGAAGATCAAATGGAGATTCAAGGAAGATTCAATACAAGAAGTAGATAGGATCTTGTATTTTTCTTTCACTTTGCTGTAATGGCAGGAACCGCGGACCAGACCCTCGACGGCACTTCACTCGACTCTCCACCTCGATACTCCATCATCCTTCTCACTTCTGAACTACACGTGGCATGATTCCTTTATAGCCAAGGATATGTAGGCAGCTCAGATACCAGGGCTCGGTCACAATCTTTTTAGCCACCTTTATTTTCGTTTGAATAAGCATCGGGTCATAAATCAATTACGTTGCTTATTGTTCTTTGCTCCGAAAACTCTTCGTGTTTCCAAGCAAAGAGGGGCACCTGTAAGCACGTAATTTTTGACTCGCGCAAATTTTAAAGTTAGTTTTAATATAATTTTAAATTTTTTTTTTACTTTTAGTGCTAAGACATAAAAAAACAAAAAAAACATAAAATAATTTTATTCATCGTGTTTATCGCTTTTCTATATTTTATCTTTAGTTTAAGATCAATTAGATTCATAGTATCTTAATTTTATCATGACTTTAGCCTATTTTCTTTACTTTTTACTTTATTGTTATAACATTTAAAAATACAAAAAAAAGTAGTTTCATTTTAAAATTTTGTTTATTTACTTAACTAAGTTTAATTAATATTTTGATAGGATTTTTGAGCTTGTCTTTGTCCAATAAAAAAATTTGTAGACCCAAAGGTGTGAATCCGTTTCTTTTAACTTAAACCCAATTATTCTTAGCTCATTATTCCCAACCCATTAGCCCATTTATGTGCAAGATTTAATCCTAACCATCTATTTTCTTCTAATCCAATGGCCATCATCCCTTCCCACCTGGATATAAAATACCAAATTATAGGAACACTAGCCTAGATCTTCCACCCCATCGTTCTTTTTTCCAGCAAAAAAAAAATGACCCATTTTTATTTTGAGCAACCAGCAACAGCGGCAGAACTTGGAGGATATCCATGGTTGCTTGTTGCTTCTTCTTCAACTAGACAAGAACACAAGAGAACCCTAAGATACTGCCATCTGAACGCAGCCAAACAACCACTAAAAGAACCCCACCCCCTGTCGGTTATCTTCTCCGTCCTCACACCACCAAACGCCCACCCCTATAACCTAGCACCACTGCTCACCTCCGAACAACACACCCACGTACACACGGATAGAAACAATGGAGGAGAACAAAAATTTGGAGAGATCTTTGGTCAGAAATCGGTAAAGAAACGGGGAAACAAATGGAGTTCGACTGAGCCGAAAATTGAGTTTGCCATTCGAGTTTCGCTGCCGCTGAGGGTCGATTTGCTTCAGTTGTTGGTTCGAGTTCATTTCCATTTCCGGTTCCAATTCGTTTGCCGTTGTTTCATTCGTTTCCGTTCAGATTTATCGACATCAAATTTAATCGAAAGCTGTAATTTCAGGTTCAACTCCGATTCTTTCTCTTGTTGTATTTTTGGTGTTATTAAAATATGATAAGAGCCATAATTAATTAAATTAGGAGCTGTTTGAAAGTAGGATTGGAGGGACTCAGTTGTTAAATGGCTTAAATACAATTTTGGATAGCACATGGATTTGATTCAGTTATCATTCTTCTAATCACTTAGGGTCTACCTCTTAATTTAAAGTTGTTTCATGAGTTAGGTTCTTGTTTTGATAAATTGAGCGTAAGTTACATGCCTTTGTTCCGGTAAGGTAACATATAATATGAGCTTGGAATTAGGGGGTTGGGATTCTGTTGTGTATAGACGTGAGGTTAGATTTGGATCATGTGAGCTAATGTGAAATATGCAGAAACGAGAAGTTTGAGAAATGGCTTTCGATTTTTAATCTTAATAGGCACATTTTTGTTGGTTTAGTTTGGAAATAGTCTCATTCAGTTAGTTCTCTTTCGTATGGGAGTTGCAATGTGAGGTGTCATTTGGTATATGTTCTATGGTTGGGAAGAATATAATGAATATTGATGGCTCTTATCATACTTTAATCCACCATTTTTTATTTTTATTATTTAGCTTTCTTTTGTCTGTTCGTCGGTCCCGTGTGTTTGAATGCCATAGTTGTCTGATAAAATTTGCTTGCATTGGCCCGTTGGGAATTGGGAATATATCGAATCCACTAGTATTTTAATTAAACTACATGCTTTAAGATTGGGTTCGGTCTAAATACATGGCAATAAAAGGTCAAAAAGAGAATGAGCATGAAATAAATTTTGTTTACTTTAGTTTATTTTTATCTTTATCCTTAATCTCCTTACTTAAACGCTAGGAATATGCTTAGGCCGACCTCACTTGGGTAGGCAAGCCTTAGGATTTTTGTTAGTTTTGAGGCGAGAGGTCGTTCCCTTAGTTAAATTTATCCGGGGAATGCCCCGAAAGATTTATACATATTTTATTCCGGGGAATGCCCTGTAGTATCATGTATTTGAAGGCCATGACGAAGCTGTGGAACAATACAGTACATATTTAGGATTTTACTTTATTTCTTTTTTATTTTTTATTTTTCTTTTATTAGGAGGGGACAACCTCGAGCCTCTTTGCGTTTACTTTCCTTTTTTAGTGTTTTCTACCTCAATTGAATATTTTAAAAGCCAACTTGATCATGTACGCAACCGTACTAGCTACGGGACTCGGGGAATGTCTAACACCTTATCCCTGAGTCAAATGAATCCCTTACACTAATCTCTGGTGCGGACTTATGTTTTAGAGTCTAAAGTGTTTTAAAGGAAAACTATTTTTGAAAAAAAAACTGTCACCTGGCACACCGAAATCAATGTCAGGTGGCGAATCTGAGTTATTTCCTTTTAAACACAATGTTTTGTCACTTTTTAATTAAAAACCATTTTGTGCTTTACAAACTTCTTTTATTATTTTTAAGAGGGTTAGTGAGGTTGTAAAAAAAGGGGTGTGACAACTATTAAATACCAATAATTGGCATAAAAGCATTTAGTTCTCCAAATAAATGCACAAAACGTGATAGTGTCCGTTTGGGTTTTTGGGAAACATAATGGACTTTGGACAAGGCTATCTTAAAGAGTCATTATGCGGACAACATAACTGACTCGGCTAGGTTTGATCATGATGCATGAACAATTAAACAGAGTAAGGTTTCTAAGGGGGTTTTAGACTAGTACCCTTGAGCAGACAACTCAAGAGGGAAAGGCACTGAACCGTCGACTACACCGTTGATCGACTGGTTTTACCGCAAATACGCCTTTGCTGGATTTAATGGGTGATAATATCAGAAGAGCGCAACCACTCATTATAAGTGTTGCTATGGTATTTGTTTGGCACGAGTGGAATATGATGTTGAAAACATGCTTATGCAATAATTAAAACAAGTTGTCACGTATTTGCACGTTCATAAAGTAATAATTATAATAATTTAACATAGTAATAAAGGAGTAAAGTAAAGAAATAAGGGAAAGAAACAAGAGACAAGTCAGTTTTTGTAGTAGGAGAGGGAATTAAATGCTTAAAGGTGTTAAACAAATAAAGGCATATAAGAAATGTAAGTCACAGTAATAGCTTGAAATGGTAAAAGCCTAAAAGAAGTCCCCAGCAGAGTCGCCACGCTGTCGCGCCCCCTTTTTATCGCGAAAATCGGGTTTGTGACAATTGGGAGGACAACTCATTCCCTTTTGGGAATTGGGTTTGAATTGAAGAGTCGCCACCTAATGATTAAAGTGCATTTGGACACTAGGAGGGGTTTGTTTTGAGTAACCAGAGATTGGGTAAGGGCTTGAAATTATCCCAAGGGGATGGTGTTAGGCACCCCTCAGGATCTACTAGTGTGGTTCCCGGCCAAACTATTATTGTGACTTAAGTGCAAATAACACATAGGCAAATAAAGGCTTCAAATAAGAGGGAATTTTCACGTAACGGTTACAAATAAACACAAGTAAGAAAAGGACTTAAAAGAGTTGATTTTCTTAAAAGAAATGGTTTAAAAAAGATTTAAAAGAAACAAAGAAAAGAAAGGAAAGGGGGGTCCTAGGTTTATTAATAATATGGATCACCTCACACAACATCCGGTAATCACTCCTCAGTGAGGGGCTACATGTGATGTTATTGCGTGGTCATCATATCCATATCTACCTTTCCCACTCCGTTAAGGTATTAAAGCGCAGATCGGTCTTGTTTACTTATTACATGCTATTACCCGCCCCAATCCTATCAGCCCCGGAGGTACTTGGGACTACTATTCCTAAAAGGGAGGATAAGTCGAGTTTATTTGTGGTTTCAAAGGTATAAATACTAAGGTGACGAGCAAAAACATATATATAGCAAGTATGGGGAAGCACATAAACAATAAGGCTCAAAAAGACCTCCTTGAATCAAAGAAAAGCATATAGTTTAGCGTGTCTTACACGTACTGATTAGGGTCTGATTAAACTTAAAAGTTGGGGTAGACTGATCTATTGCATATTTCAGATAAGAAGCCCGAATCAGGCCTGCCTGCTGGTTGTAGTTAATAAAATCTGATTCAGTTCATAAACTGTCTCATGGCTTGCCTAAGTGATAGACGAAACCTATAGGCATGATATCTACTGATTTCATAAAAAGAAGAGGTATACTGATTTTAGAAAAGGTTGTTAGTTATTCAAGAAAGACGATTTTTGACAAAATATCATAAATTCTGCAGACATTAGACATTGTTGTTACTGGTTTTAGACTCATAAGCGAGTGAAACATTTCAGACTTGGTTGATGGTTCCTATAGGCATGCTTTTTATGCGTTGGTGATTTTAAAAAAAAAAACCTTTTGGACATAATAAGAATGCAGAAACCCTATAGTCATGACATCTAATAAGAATGCTGAAGTTCCTATAGATGTGGTAACTAAATGAGAATGCAAAAAATCTTATAGACATGGCGACTAAATGCAGAAATCTTATAGGCATGGTAGCTATATGAAAAATGCAGGAATCTATAGGCATGGTAGCTATATGAAAAAATACAAAATCTTATAGGCAAGTTATATACCCCTTTTTACATGCATGGTTACCCTTCTCTTTTCACTAACCATCCCCAGAATTTATTACAAGTTATTACAGTCCAAATAAAATAAAGAAAAATACATCAGAAATTGAAAATTACAACCAAGGAGAGCTTGATTCAGACTTCCTGTCTAAAGTATGAAGTAAACCAACTCCAAAGATCATGTTTCAAAGCCTTTCTCTCACTTGGGTGTGTCAGAGTTCCCTAAGAGTTTCATAAGAACTCCGGGCAGTGCTTACACCTAAATGTATCACCATATTAAGCCAAAGTGCAGTGTGGAAGGGCCAGCCCTCAGGTGTCCAAGTTGAGAGGGAACTCAAGGTCCCAAGGCAAGGCTCACAAGAGGGGCAGAACTTAGGAACTAAGAGAGAGTGTAAGTGCAGAATTCTGAAAGGGGGAAAGGAAAAAGGAAACAACACACATGGGGATATAGGGAATGGGGAGTTGCAAGATGTAAAAAGAAGGCTAGTGGTCATAACCCAACAATGGGAGATGCTAGCACACCCATAAGCCTACTGGAACACATTGTTTAGAGGTTAGGATCCCCTAAGGAATCAAGTTCAATCCATAGACAATAACTTGTATATTGCCATGTCTTAAACTGTAACTCAAAGCACATAAAGGGAAATAGGGAATAGGGATTCATAGCAGAAACAAGCAAAAGGGAATCAACATGCTAGTTTAAGTATTTAACTCTGCAGAAGTAGTAAAGTAGACAGATGCAGAAAGCTGTAAGTAAACATATTGTGTGGATGCTGAAATTTGAAATTAGGACATACCAGTTTCAAAGAAACAAGTAGAGAAAAATGCAGTAGTCCGGTAAAAACCTCAGTGCAGACAAGAAGAGAGAGTTATATTATGTATGTAGGAGTTCAGAAGAGATTATGAATTGTGTCGTCTGCCGTGTGTGTTTGTGAAAAGGGTCGTGCCCTTTATAGTGTAAAAACCAAGTAGAAATAAGGTAAGAAATAATTGAAGAGTTGATTGTCAATCAATTATACAAGACTCCCTTTAGTTAAAGGATTCAGATTCAAACGGGTATAAACCAATTAAGGAGGGCTTAATAGAAGGAAAATAAGGAAACTTAAGAACTTAGCAGGAAAATACAGTAGGAGAAACATGCTGGAACATAGTAGAAGACAAAAAATATAAGAACACAGTAGAAAAGCATATGAGAGCATAGTATGGAAAACATGGTAGAAGAACATACAAGCATGGAGTATATAAAACTCAGTAAAAGAACATACAAGAACGGAGTGTAAAAACTCAGTAGAAGAACATAAAAGGTAGAAGAAAACATAAGAACTTGGTAGAGGCAAATAAACACAAAGACAAAGGAGAGAAAGTCAGAGAAACACTTAAACATTTTAGAAAACCCTAGATCGGAAACGAAGCGGTTTTGAAAGTAATTTTTGAAAGAAAAGTTATGGAAATCGTTTGAAAACTCAAGGAGAGCACAGATACACAACGTATCTAAGGAAATCGGAGAAAACCTTGAAGGGTTAGGGTTTCAAAAGAACCCTAAAAGTGAGATAGGCTTTGAAAGGTCACCGATCTGAGTCAGAGAGGTCGGAATCAGGCTCAAACCACCATGGTACGCTGGAGTAAAGCCGGAGATGGCTGTGGAACCTTGAATTGACAGAGGTTTGGGTGCAAACCTTCGAGGTCAGGCCTCGAATCTTCAGGTATCAGGCATGTGGGAGCAAGAGAAGGTGAGTATAAGACTCCCATAGCCTGAAAAGCCATGGATTCCGGTGGGTTTCAAGGTGGAGGTGGTGGTAAGAGGTGGTTAAGGTTTGGGAATGTTCGAGAGGGTTTGAGAGAGTTTGAGAGTTCAGAAGCGGATGGTAGGTGAGAAATGAGAAGGTTAGGGTGGTCGTTTGGGTTAAAAAGGTAAGAGTGAATAGGGGTTGTTGATCTCAGAGATCAACGGCCAGGATGAGAGGGGTCTGGGTCGGGTAGGATTTAATCGGGTCAGGAGAGGGTTTAAATTAAAATTGGGTTGGGGAATTGAGATTGGGAATTGGGTTCATTTGGGGCTCAAATAAGGCTAAAATTGAAATAAACAGGGCTAACATTTAAATAGCCATTTTTTCCTTATTTATTTTATAAAAATAGTAAAATAATCTCTGGAAATAAATTAAAGGTACTAAATTTATTAATAATATGTAAATATTAAATTAACAATACTGGAATCAAATTTATAATTATAAACACAATTAAATGTTAAAATAGGCTAAAATTGCAATTATATGCAATTTAACTTTAAAATGCTAAATAAATCTGTAAAAAATGTGCAAACATTACCTTAGCTATATTTTGGTATAAATATGATAATTCAATAAAGGAGTTACCAAAAATGATAATTTGGGAAATAATTATTGGTTTTTCTGATAAAATAAGGTGATAAATTGATTTAAAAATCTTTTAAAAATTAGAAAAATAATAAAACACTTGGACATGCTTATATGTGCATACATATGCTATTTTGAAAGTATTTTGCATATGAAAACTATATAGGGAAAAATTGGGTATCAACAGCTGCCCCACTTTACCCGCTGCATAGGAAGTGCAGAGTGTAGTATGAGTACAACCGACCCCATGTACTCTGTATGTGCCGAGCCTAACCTCGACAAAGTAGTGACGAGGATAAGGCAAGTCACCAACACTACAACCCGTATGCAGTATATAATAATCAAATAATGACAGAAAATGGAAATACGGAACATAATAAAATAGTCAACTGAAAATAATAACTACAGCCGCAAGAAATAAGCCAATGTCATTCAGAATTACCAATCCTTAGCATTTCAAATGAGAATACTGAAAACCAACACAGCTAGAAACACATAGGTTGTTGCGGCGTGCAACCCGATCCCACCGCTCAATATCATCAAAAATAGTAAATTATATATATATATATATATATATATATATATATATATATATATATATATATATATATATATATATATATATATATATATGCGTGTGTGTGTGTGTGTGTGTGTGTTGCGGGGCGCAACCCGATCCCACCACATATCAATATCAATATCATAATTCATCCTTATTTCATCATATCAATCCATCCTTATTCCACCTGTTGCGGCGTGCAACCCGATCCCACCGTACAGTATAAATTCACTCTTATTCCACTATATAAATCCACCCTTATTTCACATGTTGCGGCATGCAACCCAATCCTACCATATCAGTACCAAATACTGAATGTGCATAGTCAAATTAACAATTCGAACCACAAAAACCTTTACGAAAATACCGAACTGAACCAAAAAGAAAACCTTGTACAACAAAAGAATCTACATAAATGATACTACACAGCGAGACCAGTCCAGTAATTGACAATTAGAAGGTGCAAGTAAGTCACTTTAAGCAAATAGCAGGAATCATGAAACTATGAAAGATCTAACATCCTTAACAGGATAGTGCATTGATTAACAGGTAACAAATAAGCATGGAAAGCATTTAGGGCATATAACATTTAAGACATGGAAGGGGATAATTAAAGAACAACGGAAAATTATGGAAAAACAAGTAATTCGACGGCGTATAAGCACTGGTCACATTTCATATACGACGGTCACATGAAATTCACATAGCACGTAGTCCAAGAGTTCCTAATTCCCTTAAGTCAAGGTTAGACTCAACACTTACCTCGCTCCAAAGATCACTCAAAGCTCAACCACAGCTTTGCCCTTCAAACAAGCCTCCAAATCAATAATATCTAGCAAATTACAAACCAAATGATTCAAAATAAGCCTTAGGAATTACCCACAATTGCAAAAGATTCAATTTGGGTCATTATTGGAAAAGTCAACTCTCGGGCCCGTTTGGTCTAAACCTGAAATTCGAACCACAACCTGATTACCCATTCACCCCCGAGCACGGTTATGTAATTTGTTTGAATCCAACCTCAATTTGAAGTCTAAATTCCAATTTTACAAATATTCCTAATTCTACCCAAACCCCCAATTTCCACCATAAAAACACTAGTTTTTGTTTGAAATCTTAGGAAATGTAATGAAAGATTGAAAGAAAATAGATTAGAATCACTTACCAATGATTTGGGGTAAAAGGGTTCTTTGGAAAATCACCTCTAGGATTTTCTTGTTTTGAAAATTTGAAGAATGAGAGAAAATCTCATTTTTAGCTATTAGACCAGTTTCAGGTGTCGCAATTGCAACCTGGGGTTCCCAATTGCGAACACCACAAATGCGAGCTTTTCTTCGCTAATTCGAAGTCTCACAACTCTTGCTATCATCGCAATTGCGAACAGTTGCCTCCTCGCAATTGCGACCAAATTATCGCAAATGCTAATTAAGTGCTGACCCACTCCTCTTCGCAAATGCGAAGGATTTGTCACAAATGCGAACCTGGCAGAGGTCGTAAAAGTGAAGCCTGACCTCGCAATTGCAAGGTCTGAGGCCTGCACCAGAACTGAAGCACGCCAGTATTGTTTCTATGTCCAAATTCACTCTGTAGCTTGTCCGAAACTCACACAAGCCCTCGGGGCTCCAAACCAAACATTCACACAAGGCCAAGAATATCATACGAACTTGGTCGCGCGATTAAATCACCAAACTAACACTTAGAACTATGAATTGAGCACCAACTCAAATGAAATTTTTAAGAAAACTTTGAAACTTCTATTTTAACAACCGGACGTCCGAATCACATCAAATCAACTCCGTTTCTCACCAAATTTGTCAGACAAGTCATAAATATAGTAATGGACCTATACCGAGTTTCGTAACAAAAATACGGACCGATATCCATAAAGTCAAACATTAGTCAAACCTTTAGATTTATTAAGCTTTTAAACTTTTAAATTTCAACAAAATGCGATAACTCGAGCTAGGGACCTTCGAATTCGATTCAGGGCATATGCCCAAGTCCCAAATCACGATACGGACCCATCGGGACCGTCAAAATACGGATATGAGTCCGTTTGCTTAAAATATTGATCGAAGTCAACTCAAATAGATTTCAAGGCAAAATTTTCATATTTTAGCAGTTTTTAACATAAAAGCTTTTCGAAAACGTACACAATTTGCACACGTAAATCGAGGAGGGATAAAATGAGGTATTTAAGGCTTTAAAGCACAGAATTAGGTTCTAAAACATAAGATGACCTATCGGGTCATCACAATAAACTACGGCCTCAGGCCCAAATATGCATAAAGCATATAAAGTACGGCCTTAGGCCCAAATACAGGTGTTCAGCATTCAGGGATTTAAATTCAGGAACTGAGAATCATACTACAATATGTGATGCTGAAATACTGAATCATATTTAGTTACATGATACTGGAATACTGAATAGGACGAGACTGAGACATGTATTCTTGAATTGATTATGAAAATCGAAACCTCAATTGTTTATGACATGCTGAATAATCTAGGCTGAGACTCATGGGCATCAAACCCAAGTCTATATTGATTACGTACTGAGCTCACAACGTTCAGAATGAAATTCATGAACGAGTAATGAAGCTAGATAATAGAAGTTCTGCAACTATTCAAGAAACTAGGCTTAACTATATTTCTTAGACAAGCAGTAACGTCGTAAAAGAAACATAGTATAGGGAGAATCATTAACATTCCCAAACATAGAGAGTTAGCCTTACATACCTTAACTTCGTAATCTTGAGCGTAACACAACATCCGCCAACCCTTTCAACTTAAATCTATATCAATACAAGTCAAAGGAATTCCATATTAGCAATAATACTCTTGTTTTGGTCACTTAGGTATTTTATCAAATACTTGGTGGGCATAAAGCTTTGTAGCCCTTATTAATGGTTGTTATACACCCAAAAACCCATTCCCTTGCTCCTAGATAATTCCAAAATCTCAAATTGCTATAATAAATACCATTCTTTATCATCCATAGATAAACAATACCTTTCATCAATAATCAATAATCAACAACTCAAACCTATAGTCGTTCATGCGTTCTTTTTAAATCCATCAACTCATATCTTATGAACATAGAGTCTATTATTATTAATCCAAAGATATAATCAATTAAAGGGTGAAGATATTACCTTTTTGAAGTTCAATTATCTTGAATTCGAGTTTTAGTGTTTCTTTTATCAACTATGATGTCCCAATAAATTTCTAATGATTTGGAGTATTTACCTATGTTAATAAGGTGTTAGCAAATTGAAATTAACTTAAAATCACTATTAGAACTTACCTTGGATGGTGGATGGACCTTTGAAGAGTTAGGTTCTTGAGAGCTTCCCTTTATAGAGCAAGTTTTTGTGTTTTGAGGTGTGGGGGATGAAGTAGGGCTTTAAAAGTGACCCTCTGGGTACGCTCTCACACACCTGAAGGCCCAACTGTGCACCTGGACACGCAGAAGGACAATAGCACTACCACAAGTGCGCGGCCGCGCATGTGATCATCTGGGCACGCACCTCGGCATGTATACTACGTATTGTTCAGTAAAATACATATAACATTTCGGTCAAATATCCATTCGGGCTCCATAATATATCGTTGGAAATCTATTTTAAAGGGATACAACTTTCACATTTTACATTTTCCCAAATTCCCAACTTATATGTACGAAATACTTCTAGAAGGCAGACCTTTCATAAACTTAGTTGATTTTATCGAATTTTATACACCTCAGTCTCCGTCTTGATTCCAAAACATTTTTTTCACCCATACTCATCCTGATAGGACTTCATATGTCTAAGATGCCATCTTAATACTCATTTAATATTTCCACACCTGGTCTGAATTTACGAAGTGTTACATTATCTCCCCCTTGGGATCATTCGTCCTCGAATGATTATCCTAACAGTAACTTTGGCCAACTCTGGAACTTAAACAGGTTTGGTCGAGACATGAACTTTCATGAACACTTGCATACTAAAACTTAATGAATACATGATTACTGAACTACTGAGATACTGAACTGAATGACTACTACATTAACTGAATACTAAGCTGATTGAATACTGAATGACGTGGAGATTATAATATAAGGTCTGAATGAAAAGGTTAGTTACCTTCAACATTTCTCCAAAATACCCTCTAGCTATCACAGCATAACACAAGCCTCACAGGGTATCATAATGCACATAATATGAAATATATACGTGAATACTGGTCTTCCATGGATACGTGAATACTGAAGTAACATGGATATATGAATATTGAACTTGCACGAATATTTGAGTACTAAAATTACATCAATATCAGAGTACTAAGCTATCATGAATATTTGAGTACTGGACTGACATGAGTATTTGACTATTGAACTGACATGAGTATCTTGGAAAGTTGAATGTCATAACATGATAGTAAGATACTGGGTGTATAACTGCCAATTCTGGTGGAACCTCTAACTCAAAAGTCACTTGTCCGATCCTTGTAGGATCATATACGGCCTGATGTATTTGGGATTAAGCTTTTTTTTCTTCCTAAATCTTATAATACCTTTTTATAGGTGAAACTTTCAGAAACACCCAATCATCAACTCGAAACTCTAGGTCTCTATGTTGCACGTCTGAATAGGACTTTTGGGAGCTCTGAGCTGTCATCAAATGCTCTTAAATCAACTTGTCTTTCTCCATAGCCTGATAGACCAAATCTGGTCCCAACAAATATGCTTCACCAACTTCGAACCAACCAATTGGCGATCTATACTTTCACCCGTACAGAGCTTTGTACGGTGCCATCTTGATACTAGAATGGTAGGTGTTATTATTAGCAAACTCAATGAGAGGTATGCGAAAATCCCAATTACCTTTATAATCAAGGATATATCCTCAAGTGTCTGAATAGTGTGCTCTGCTTGTCCATCTCTCTCAGGATGAAAAACTACGCTGAGGTTTACTCTTATGCCTAATCTTTTCTGAAAGGTCTTCTAAAAGTTCATTGTAAACTGAGCACCATGGTCTAAAATGATGGAAATGGAGTCACATGCAATTGAATGATTTCCTGAATGTACATATTGGCATAATCTTTTGCTGAAACAGTGGTCTTTACAAGCAAAAAGTGCGCTGACTGGGTAAGTTGATCTACAATCACCCAATCAAATCATGCATTCAAAATGAGCGGGATAATCCTGTTATGAATTCAATATTTAGCATATCTACTCAAGAATGTGTGTATTCTGTAGTAAAACACTAGGCTTTTTGCTGCTCGACTTTCACTTGTTGATAATTTGGACACTTGGCCACAAAGTCTGCATCGTTCTTTTTCATGTCGTTCCACCAATAAATCTCCTTAAGACCATGATACATCTTTTTGGAACCTCGGTAAATAGAATACCTGAAATTTTGGGCTTTAGATATAAACCGCTCTTTGAGCCCATCTAGTCTGCCTTGGTAGCTCCAAGTACCATCATCTCCCCCTTATTCAAAAGCCATCGTCTTATGCTTGTGTATCCCCCCTTCAGGTGCGACAAGTAGGGATCATCAAACTATTTCTCTGTCACTTCGGCTACTAAGGAGGAACAAGTCCTGCTCTGGATAATAATTCTACCATCTTCGGAGTCCGAAAGTCGAACTCCTAGCTTGGCTAAGCGGTGATCTTCTTTCACCACAATTCTCTTGTCTGCCGCAATAATGAGGTACACTACCCATACTTAATTATCTCTTTAACGTAATTCTTGAAAACGCTTGTAGCATTGTTTTGAGCTAAGTCTTTGAGCTAAGTCTTTGACCACTACCCTCGCGATATATAACTGGCATGATTTTTGTAGAGTTTTATATCCTATGATAACTATGCGGGTTCCAAGAATCTCCAGCTGGACATACTGAAAATTTTCACATCTCTCTCTTAGACCAAAGGTTAAGGTATTTACTTGTAGTTTCTTCTCTTTTGTTGGGATCCGAACAACTTTCCTTATCTTGTGCTATTCTTTGCACTTTATGTCAATGACTACTCATCTTTCGACATACTTCTGAGCAATCTTCCTTATTAGGAAAAACTAAATTACTTATATAAATGGAAAGCTAATGTATTCACAATTATCATACACAATCTAATGATTTAACTCTGTTCATGCTGTCAATCTTGGGAAAACCTTTTTTCGAAAACTCTTAAAGTATATTCTTCTGTAGCTTGATCTCTTGCTACCTAGCTAATTTTTTTTCTTCTTCCATTGTCACTGTACTTCGGTTTTAACTTAAATTCTATGGGTTCTAACACGCGTTCAGTATTTCAAATTGTTACCCACTCACTAGTGTTGGGATAGTTAAGTAAATCAAATCGTACCTCTACTAGCTCTGTTAAAACTTCCCCGACCATCCGACTCTATTCTACGGTCGCATACTATCTTTTTTTGAACTAAGTATATGGATCACACTTAGGGAAATTTCATCTGTCTTAAACAAAATTGAAATATCCAACCCCCAAACTTTCTATACACTTCAAAATCATATCAAACTATAAACATTTGGGGTAAACACTTAGTCACATAACCTAAGGGAGAACTATTATATCTTTTATCTTACAATAATAGCTGATTCTTATAGTAACTTACTGACGTGGTAATTTCTAGTTCTTATTTGAGTAAATCTGAACAACTTAAAATCATTCCCTAAAATTCAAGATCGACTGCTCTTGGTTCTCATTTCGTACATCATATCTTCTTAGTTATATGCACGAGTCATACAAAAAACACATCTTTGGTGATATCAAATGTTTTTACTTCAAGGTATTCTTCCCTTAGGCTCTTTTCTGTCCAAAACTGTAGTGATCAATTCCATGCCCCCTGGGGTTAAATTCTTAACCTGTTACACTATGGGGTCTTATATCTAAACTATCATCACCCAACCCGTGGCTCCATATTCAAGAATTAAAATGAAATTGTCATGTTAAGTAAAACACATATGGATACACTACTATACACAAACATGTCCTTTAGAGTATACCATCATATGATAAATCACTTCCTACATCATCCGGCGAGTCTTGGGTCTTAATTCGGACCTAAAACATGCGAAAATTTTGCTATAGTCACAGTTACTTATATTTTCTTTCTATAATCAATATATCTGGTAAACATATAATAATAATAATTCTGGCATATTGAATAACCATAAACCTATTAATGAAAGACTAGGTAACTAGTAACTAAGGTTAATTGATAACCATAAAACATGATAACTGCTTTTGTACTTTCTGATAAGGTTATGCTCTAATTTTTTTACTACTATCAATCGCACCCCACTTTCAGCATCCTCTCAATTCTCATTCGACCTGTACTTCATAAATATACCCCCAATGGGCAATCATCCTCTCTTCAACTATGATGTACCAATCAAATATCTAATGATTTGGAGGGTTTACCCATGTTAATAAGATGTTATTACTCTAAGCTTCATGGCACGATCTAGAGTATAAGGAAATAAGACAATCCTGGATGTCTTGGTAGTTAACCGTTTATATTAGTGGCCGGGACACACATATAAAGGAAACTCCACTAGACATGGTTTCATAGACTTCCTAGGACTCTTAATGAAGCATATAATTGGCCTTCAACTTTTCCCTCTATTGTCTTCTTCTTCTTCATAGTTCCGAAGTAGTGATCATTCTATGTAAGTCTCATTATTCCTCTATCTCTCTCTCTCTCTCTCTCTCTCTCTCTCATTCTGTGTAAGTCTCATTATTCCCCCCTCTCTCTCTATATATATATAGTATTATACTTACCAAGTTTATAGTTGGCCGACGAGTGTTACCGACATAATAGGTGTGAGTTCAATTATCGTTGTCCCCCTTAATTCTCCCTTACCTTTTTCTAATCCCCTAATTTAATTAAAAATTAATTGAATGAAAGATAAGATTGTGCTCTATATTCTTTTCAAACAAGTTCTTCATTATACTATAATTTTTTTCAAACATATATTACTTACGCCCCAAACCTAGATCTGAACGTTCCACGGCACCCACTGCCTGACTACTGTGACCGAGCGAACCAAATGGCTGGCTGAATCAACGTGTGATATCATAACATACTGAAAGTGGAAGATAAAATAACACATGTTGATACACTAAAAGTCTGAATAAAATAAATTAATGTGCGGAAACATTAACATAAGTGTGGAATATGTCTGTCGCCAACATTGATTAACGTGAAAAGCTTGTGGCTTTTTCTAACTGTTACTCTAGTTTATGAAGCCTTTAATGAAGTACTGAAAATACTAACTATTTCAAAATAGTGAAGACTGTAAGATAATTATAGTGCCTCAAAAGAACTAGGGATCACCAAATAGCTGGTACGAGAATCCTAGCGCTCTGAATCATCAAACTGTAAATCATTGCCTGCATTATGAGATGCGAGCCTTGGGCGAAAGGGACGTCAGTACATTTGAATTGCACTGGTATGTAAAGCAACTAAAAGAAAGAACTGTAAATGCTGAAACTGAAACTAAGCTGATAACTAAGAACTGAAATGATAACTGCTGAAACTGAAATTGATAGCTAATAATTGAAATGATAACTGAAAACTGAACAAAGAAAGTAAGGATATGAATACTCCCTCTTCTGAATGATGAACAACCTGTTTATCCAAATAAATTACGGCATCGGGCCCAATATATATGTGCACACAGGCCCAAGTATGCGTATATATAATTATGGCCTCAGGCCCAAAAATGCATAAAGCATAAACTACGGCCTTAGGTCCAAACATGCATAAAGCATAAACTACGGCCTCAGGTCCAAACATGCATAAAGCATAAACTACGACCTCAGGCCCAAATATGCATAAAGTATATAAACTATGGCCTTAGGCCCAAATATAGGTATTCAACATTCAGGGATTTGAATTCAAGAATTGAGAATCATACTGCAATATGTGATGTTGAAATACTGATTCATATTGAGTTACATGATACTGGAATACTCAATAGGACTAGACTGAGATATATTCTTGAACTGATTATGAAAATCGAAACTTTAATTGTTTAGGACATGCTGAGTAATCTAGACTGAGACTCATGGGCATCAAACCCAAGTCTATATTGATTACGCACTGAGCTCACAACGTTCAGAATGAAATTCATGAACGAGTTATGAAGCTAGATAATAGAACTTCTGCAACTATTCAAGAAACTAGGCTTAACTATATTTCTGAGGCAAGTAGTAACGTCGTAAAAGAAACGTAGTGTAGGGAGAATCATTAACATTTTCAAAGATAGAGAGTTAGCCTCACATACCTTAACTTCGTGATCTTGAGCGTAACACAACATCTGCCAACCCTTTCAACTTAAATCTATATCAATACAAGTCAAAGGGATACCATATTAGCAATATACTTATGTTTTGGTCACTTAGGTATTAAATATTTGGTGGGCATAAAGCTTTATATCCCTTATTAATGGTATCTCTACACCCAAAAATCCATTATCTTGCTCCTAAATAATTCCAAAATCTCAAATTGCTATAATCAATACCATTCTTTATCATCCACAAGATAAATAATACCCTTAATTTTTAATCAACAATCCAAACCTATAACTATTCATGCTTTCCTATCTCCATCAACTCATATCTCAACAAACTTATAGTCGTTCATGCTTTCCTATCTCCATCAACTCATATCTCATGAACTTAGAGTCTATAATCATTAAGTCAAAGCTATAATTAATTAGAGGATGAAGATATTACCTTTTTGAAGTTTAATCCTCTTGAATTCGAGTTCTAGGGTTTCTTTTCTCAACCATGATGTCCCAATCGAATATCCAATGATTTGGAGGGTTTACTCATGTTAATAAGGTATTGAAAAATTGAAATCTACTTAGAATCACCATTAGAACTTACGTTGGATGGTTGAGGGACCTTTGAGGAGTTAGGTTCTTGAGAGCTTCCCTTTCTAGAACAAGTTTTTGTGTTTTGAGGTGTGGGGACGAAGTTGGGATTTAAAAATGACCCCGCCCGGTGCACTCCCATGTACCTGAAGGCCCAACCGTGCACCTGGATACGCAGGAAGTCAGTAGCATTGCCACAAGTGTGCGGCCGCGCACGAGATCATCTGGGTGCGCCGCGCATACTACGTATTGTTCAGTAAAATGCATATAACGTTTTTCTCAGAAATCCGTTCGGGCTCCACAATATATTTTTGGAAAGCTATTTCAAAGGGCTAACATTTTCATGTTTTAGGTTTCCCCAAATTCCCAACTTATATGTACGAAATCCTTCTAGAAGAAAGACCTTTCATAAACTTAATCGATTTTATCGAATTTATACACCTCACTCTCCATCTTGATTCCAAAACAACTCCTTTTACCCATATTTATCCTGATAGGACTTCATATGTCTAAGATTCCATCTTAATACTCATTTAACATGTCCACAACTAGTCCGAATTTACGAAGTGTTACAGTTTATTAGGTCTGGTAACTTCGGTTTATTCGGCTCGAATATTAACTAGTTCTTAAAGCCATAGATTATAATACTCTTAAGTAAGGCACTCACAAATACGGAAATGAATATATTATATAATAGTAAAAAAAAGATGAAAATAAAATATTCTAAACATAGACGTAAAAAAAGTTTTTGAAACGCAAGTAAACAACCAAAGAAAAGGAGGAAAGACAAGTACATAGTAGAAAAAAGGTGGTAATGGTTAAAGAAAACTACAATAACGGAAAGTAAAATTTGGTACACTAATATTTATGTTATAATCAATAATTTATGTATTATGTAACTTAATATATATTTCGGCACGGTATATTATTGGTATTTTATTCTTAAATACTGAATACCATAAATATCAATTTTAAAAAATATGTAAAACAAATACTATACCGAATACCAAAATTTTCGATTTCAGTATGATAATTCAGTTTTCTTCAGATTATGCACAACCCTAGTGTTACTCAAATTTTTAAACAGGCATATTCTACATCATGTCTAGTGATGGCAGTATCATGTCCATTAATTGATTAATTTTTTATTGTGATTATATTTTTTGCAGAGGCGGATGTAGGATTTAAGATTTATGAATTTCTATAACAACCTCAAGTTATTTAAATATTTACATATATATTCGGTAGATTTTTTTAATACATGTACAAAATCTACGCAAAAGTTCTTTCCACCACAAGCGTTTACAAATTTCAAGTATATCTTCAAGCGGTCAGTAAAATTAGAATTCTTTAAAAATATTTGGTAGTTTATGTTCATAATTTTACTATGTCATTACAAGTAAAATATTCTTATATTTGATTTTGGTAGCCAAAAGGAAATAGACATATGAGTAAATATTAATACTGAGAGACCAAAAACAATGATAAGAAGAGATCGACGGACCAATCCACCAGATCCACCCTCTTTTTGTCTAGAACCAAATCAAGCTGCGTGTACTAGCATGGGATCCTATATGAGACCACCCATTGCATGAGGTAGTAATAGTTTTTGTAATCAACGGTCGACACGACCTACTGCTCCTTGTAATCGTTAAATATATAATACAACGTTCTTTGGTTGACCAAAAAAAAAGTGTGGAAACAAGAGCAGAGCAAGTTATTCCATTCCCAAATTACTGGTAAAAATCAGATTACCCAGGCATTTGAAATGACACTCAAGAGTAATTGGTGCAGAATGAAAAGTTTCTAGTCTGGAACAAATGACAATGCGCTTCTCAACTAGCATTCCAACTGATTGTTGCATGTTCTAAACCTAGGGGCGTCCAAATTGGACCGAACCCTTTGTCAGGCTATGGTTCATTTCATTTGCGTTTTACTCTTAATCTTACCCTGATAAACCTTTGGAGGTAATCCACTGCAGTGAACCTTTGGAGGTTATAGGTTCCACTCCCATAAGCCGATTTAGTTATTTTTTTTGAAATTTTGAGCCTCATTTTGGAAAAATGTAGAAGCCATGAACCTTGGCTCCTCAAAAAAAAAAATGGAGGTACTATATAAGGATGCTGGAACATCTGTTCCTTTCCTTTTTTAAAAAAGTCCAACCCATTACCTAATGAGTCTATTTTGGATTCAAAAAGAAGTATTTAATAATATTCTTTGAGTCTATTATGGATAAATTTCAAAAATTGAAAATTCGATGATGGAAATTTGTAATAGTATACTTGAATTGTGTCTCTTTCAAATATATTGTTGTTACGATAATATATCATTCATTTACTTCTTTAAATGTCGACACTATTTACGATAATTTATAATTTTTTGAAAAAAATTCAAGGGTATTTTAGTTATTTTAACAAAAGAATAGCTTATCAATACTTTTTAATCAAACACAGCAAATCCTTATTATCAGTATCAACACTTCTATCCAAATACGTAAAAGCTTATTTTAAAAATCAGTTTCACCACTTCAAATTTTTTCCAGCACTTCAACTATTTACTATCAGCTAATCCAAATGGGCTCTAAAAATCCAGCGTACACCCTTCTCAGACCAAGTCAAAAGATAGAAACTTCCCACCCTTGTTTCTTTCAGAGGCAGAATCAAGTTTGCCGCTTTCTTCATATAAATCATCCGATTTATCATGAAGTCCAATTCTATAGTAGAGAACATTGTAATAATAATTGTGTCATGAGATACTCTTTTACGTTTTATGTATCCGCAGATGATCAACAAGTAGGCATCTATTGATCGGGCACTTATCATGTCTTGGCAATTGGCATTGTATACTTCGGCAAGTCGGTAGGCAATGGCCAAGGAGGAGGGGGCAATTGGTTGAAATCTATCAGCAACGAATTCCTTATACAAATTAGCGACACATGCATCTTCATTCATAATTCAATTAACACATTTCCTTTGTCTTCTGGGGAGATATTGATAAGAGCTTCATATCCGTTTAACAGGTCCACGATCCAATGCAATTCGTTGCCAAACTGCTAGTAGTAGGAGTACAAACAAGAATGGACCTATAATAGAGGTGGCCATAAAGCAATAGTTGGACTCGTACCCCTATTTCCCTATAGTACACTCAAATACTCACGCTCACAAGAAAGATGTTTTGATTTTTTGGGGGAAAACTATACCATGTTCCATAATTTATTTATTTTTTGGGTATAAAGTTGTGTTTTTTTTTAATATATTCTTTTCTTAAAGAATCTTTTTATTTCATTTTGTTTCAAAAAATAGGAAGATACCTCAAAATTTTAATCTAATGGTAAAAGTGCATTATGTGATGTGTGAGTTAGACGTACGTCACAAGTTTAAATTCTTCATATATAATCTAGTGTCTAAGTGAAAAAAGATAGAAAGCTGACCACTATCTATCGAATTTTGAATCACGCGCCATGAATCCATGGACATGTTTCAATTATCGAAAAAATGAAGTAAGTTAGAATACAATTAGTAACAATAGTAAAACAAAAAAAAAATACCATTACACAATGAGAAATACTCACTCGACGAATCACATGGGAAATCCCCGTCCGTTTTTCACCTATCTATTCAGCTAAATGTGTTTCATTTGAAGGATTAGTGATTTGGGCTACTCAATGGATCAAAATTGATGAATAATTAATAAACTATTTTAGTTTCTACGTATTTCTATCTGGGATATAGGATTAAAAGTAAATCCAAAGATTAATGGCTGATCAAAACTACGAATGCGTAAAATAACACCAAAGGAGAAAAATAAATCACTTTGATGAAAGGTCATACCAGTACTTTTTTCATCCGATTTATTTACTTAACCCAAAAAACAAAAACGAAATAGACCCAAATAAAGTAAAACAGATAAGAAGTTGATTGATTAATTGATTGAATAAATTAATCCAAGAGAGAGCTGATTGGAGCTCTAGAAAAAACCAATTACTAAGGTTGAAAAGATTTTTTGACACTAGAGTGAATTGACGAAGATGATTACTTGAAGCTTGATAGTTGAGCAGGGGTAACACCGCTTTTTGGGCCTGAATTGGGCCGTAGAGACGGTGCTAATGCTATCACCGCTTTTTGGATATTTACCTAGTTATACTATAATAGAAACTTATTTACCTCTTTTCTTTAGATTCCTTAAAAATTACATTCTCTATCTATATTTACCGCTTATATACAAAATCTTAATAAAAAGACATATCCCTTAAATTTAGCATGTAACTGATATAGCCCCCTCCTACGTTGCAACCCCCCCCCCCCCCCGGCTCACTATCATGTATATCAATTATAGAAAGTCCATAAAATCACGTTTCCATCTCATTTTTAAAAAGATTTCAAAATATTCCTTTCTCTTCCAAATAAATCAACCCAAACTTCTCCCTCTTTGTATAATACATTGAAATTATCTCTAAAATTGTAGCAGGAAAAGGTGCTCCATTGACAACCATTAAAAAGTTTAGAAGCTTTGAATTCAATATTCGGGTTTTACGAGTTTGTAAATTATTTGGATTGAGTGTTCTTGTAAATGATTGAGAATATATCTTGGATTTATATTTAATTTTGAGGGAGATTGGTTAAGTTTAAAGTTATTTTTAGTTAAAATTATCAGATTGAAACTCGAAGAAGAAGAAGTTTTAGAATTGTATCACAATTATATACTAAATGTATCACAATTGTATTAACATTCGAATTTTACAAATTTTAATTTGTTTGGATTGGATTTTCTTCCAAATGATTAGGGATGTACATTAGAATCTATATCTCAATTTTGACTCCCATAAGCCGATTTTTTTTTATTTTTTTTTTTGAGAAATTTTGAGCATCATTTTGGAAAAATGTAGAGGCCATGAACCTTGGCTCCTCAAATAAAAATGGAGGTACTATATAAAGAGGCTGGAACCTCTATTCCTTTCCTTTTTTAAAAAGGACCAACTCATTACCTAACGAGTCTATTTTGAATAAAAAAAGTATTTAATAATATTCGTTATGAGTCTATTATGGATAAATTTCAAAAACTGAAAATTCGATGATGGTGATTTGTAATTGTGATGACCCAAAAGGTCATCTTATGTTTTAGAACTCGATTTTACGCTCTTAAGCCTTAAAATCTTATTTTTACCCTCCTCGATTTGTGTGCGCAATCCGAGCGTACTTCCGAAAAACTTTTATATTGAAAGTTGATGAAAATAAGAATTTTTGCCTTAAAATCAATTTTAGTTGACTTCGGTCAACGTTTTGAGTAAACGGACCTGGACCCATATTTTGACGATCCCGGTGGGTCCGTAATGAGATATGAGCCCTGGGCGTATGCCCAAAATTGAATTTCGAGGTCCCTAATTCGAGATATGAATTTTTGTTGAAAATTGAAAGATTGAAAATTTAATGGTTTTAAGAATTTGGTTAATATTTGACCTTGTTGGTATCTGGTCCATATTTTGGGTTTCGGAGCCCGGTACAGGTTCATTATGATATTTAAGACTTGTCTGAAATTTTATGGGAAATGGAGTTGGTTTGACGTGATTCGGATGTCCGGTTGTGAAAATAGAGATTTTAAAACTTTCTTGAAAACTTTATTCGATTTGGTGTTCAATTCGTAGTTCTAGGTGTTATTTTAATGATTTGATTGCGCGAGCAAGTTCGTATGATGTTTTAGAACTTGTGCACGTATTTGGTTTGGAGCCTCGATGACTCGGGTGAGTTTCGGATAGGCTACGGGGTGTTTTGGACTTAGAAAATCTGGTATTTTGCTGCAGCAATTGTTCTGGTGTGTTCTTCTTCACATAGGGGAAGCTGGCCAGGTTGAGTTTTTCCTCTTTGCGAATGCAAAGGCTTGGTCACGAACGCGGAATGATGGGGGCTTTACCCTTCGCGAATGCGAAGCATGTGGGACATGGGGGAGGGGTCAGACTTTCCTTCTACGCGAGCACGGGCTCGCGAACGTGTAGGCCAGGGGACATAGCCTTCACGAACGCTATGAAGGTTTCGTGATCGTGTAAGCCTAGCAGGGAAGCTCTTCACGAACGCGACAGTGTCCTCGCGAACGCGATGAACGTTGTCGCCCAGTTCACAAAACAGTCCCAAAACGGAACTTAAGCCATTCTTTCAAATTTTCAAAAGCTAGAAGACCTAAAGGCGATTTTCAAAAGATAATTTCTTCCCCAAAGTATTGGTAAGTGATTTAAACCACTTTCTTTCAATTACCCATTACATTTTATGAATTTTTAACATAAAATCTAAGGTTTTCATGGTGGAATTTGGGGGTTTGGGTGGAATTAGGGATTTTTGTATAATTGGAATTAAGACCTCGAATTCGAGGTCAGATTTCGAAACAAACTACATAATCGGGCTCGAGGGTGAATGAGTAAATGGATTTTGTCCGAACCTCGGGTTTCGACCAAGCGGGCCCGAGGTTGATTTTTGACGTTTTGGGGGAAAGCTTGGAAAATCAAAATTTATGCATTGTAATTGATTCCTTTAGCAATATTTGATGTTATTGAGTTAATTGTGGCTAGATACGAGTGGTTTGGAGGCGGATTCTAAGGGAAAGGCCCTGGTAGAGCTTTGAATTGATTGCGGAGTGAGGTAAGTGTTGTATCTAACCTTGACTTGAGGGAATTAGGAACCCTCGGACTTTATGTTATGTGAATTCCATGTGAGTGGCGTATATCGAAGGTGATGAGTGCTTATGCGCCGCCAAATTATCTGATTTCCCTGATTTATTGTTTTTCCTTAATTGTTTTCCTTCCTATCTTAATTGTTACATGCTTTAAATGCTTCCCATGCTTAATTGCTACGTGTTAATAAATATCTTCTTCTGTTAACCATATTAGCTCTTTTCATAACTCCCTAAATCCCTGTTATTCTCTTAATTTGACTTGTCTGCACCTTCTACTTGTAAATTACTGGTTTGGTTTCGTTGTGCGGTATTATTTGTGTAGATTCTATATTTAACAAGGTTTCCTTTTCTTGGTTCAGTATGGTATTTATTTATCGTAAATGCATTGTGATTTAGCCTGTTGATTTGACTGTGTACATTGAGTGTTTGGTTCTGATATGGTGGGATCGGGCCGCACGCCGCAGCAGATGTAATATGGGAGGATTGATATGGTAAAATAAAGGTGAATACATATATACGGTGGGATCGGGTTGCACGTCGTAACAAGTGGAATAAGGGTGGAATAATATGATGAAATAAGGGTGAATCGTGATATTGATATTAATATATGGTGGGATCGGGTTGCACACTGAAACAAATATATACTATTTACTATTATTGATATCCTCATGGTGGAATAACGGAGGTTTATGAGTTGTTTGGTGGGATCGGGTTGCGTGTTACAATGGATATATGATTCCATTTCTTGAGCTATGTTGTTTTTTTGATATTTTGTTTGAACTGGTAAAGATTATTCTGGATGACACTAGTTTATTTTTGAGGTTGCGGTTATCATTTCCTGTTGGTTGTTTAATTTTGTATCATATTTCAATTATTCTGTCATTATTATATGTTGCGTACAGTTTAGTATAGGTGACCCGCCTTAGCCTAGGCAGTACTTTATCGAGGTTAGGCTATGCGCTTACCAGTGCATGGAGTCGGTTATGCTAATACTACACTCCGCACACTGTGCAGATTTTGGAGTTGATCTTAGCGGCGGCTACTAAAGGGCTCGGATTGGATAGCTACGGAGACTTGAGGTACAGCTGCCGAGCGCCTGCAGCTCCTGAAGTCCCCTTCCTCTTATTTTCTAGCTGTGTATTTTCATTCAGATAAGTTTGTGTTTATTTCAAACCTTTATATGTAGCAAATGTTTTGGTCGGTTTAATAGTTTGCATATTTCAGTTCCTCCTTATAGTTATTACTTAAACTGTTAAAAGGAATAAATTGTTCTAACGTTGGCTTGCCTAGCAAGTAAAATGTTAGGCGCATCACGATACTGATGGTGGGAAATTCCGGGTCATGACAAGTTGGTATTAGAGCACTAGATTAGATGGGCCTCGCGAGTCACGAGCAAACTTAGTTGAGTCTGGCGGATCGGTACGGAGACATCCGTACTTATCTTCCGAAAGCTATAGAGTTAGGAACAATATCACTTTTATTCTTCTCTGTCATGCGATTTTATTCTATCATTGCTGATTGAACTCTTCTATTCTGTTCTGTCACAGATGGCGAGAACATGTACATATCTTCAACTGCGAACAAGCAAGAGCCCCCAACATCAGCTCCTACGAGGGGTAGAGGTCGAGGCCATTTTGCCAGAGGCTGAGGCAGGGGCAGAGCTTAGCCCCGAGCTTGAGCAGCAGCACCAGTGGTGGAGCCTTAGGTAGAGTTTGATGAGGAGGCTCTAGCCCAGACTATGCCTATCGGACCAGCTCAGGTCCCGGAGGGGTTTGTCTAGTGGGCCTTATGGAGAGTCCAGACTCCCGCTACTCTCACTCCGGAGCAAATGGCTCCCTAATTTTAGACTCCAGTAGCTTAGCCAATTGAGGTAGATTTGCCAGTTGTTGCGGCACAGACCGGTGATGGATCAGCTATGTCTTCTGAGGCTTTGTGGAGATTGGATAGTTTTACCAAGCTTTTCCCAGTTCACTTCAACGGTGCATTTTCAGAGGATCCCCAAGACTATTTGGACAGCTGTCATGAGGTTATTCGAAATATGGGGATAGTAGAAACCAATGGGATTGATTTTGCTGCATTTCATTTGTCGGGTTCCGCCAAGAGATGGTGAAGGGATTATATGTTGACCAGACTAGTTGGTTCGCCTGATCTTACTTGGGACCAGTTCTCTCAGTTGTTTCTTGAGAAGTTCCTTCTTGTCACTCAGAGGGAGAGCTATCGAAGACAGTTCGAGCGTCTTCAGTAGGGCTCTATGACTGTCACCTAGTACGAGACTCTATTTGTGGATCTGGCCCATTATGATATTACTCTTCTTCCTATATATATAGAGAGAGAGAGGGTGGGAGGTTTATTGAGGGACTTGGTCAGCCTATTAGATTGCAGATGGCTAAGGAGACTGGGAGTGAGATTTCCTTTCAGACGAATGCCGATGTTGCTAGGTGAGTCGAGATGGTTTTAACTCAGGGTGTGGTCCGGGGTCTGATAAGTGGCCTCGTCATTCAAGTGGTTTTAGTGGTGCCTCATCTGGAGGTAGGGGTACGTTTGGTAGGGGCCATCCTCCCAGGCCATATCAGTTAGGGCTTCAGGTATCCCACGGTGCTTCAAGGAGTTGTGGTCCTTATGTGCCTTATTTTGGGTAGCCAGCCCACAGTGCACCGCCAGCTCTTATTAGTGCACCTCCTATTTAGAGTTATTACCGTGGTCAGCCAGCCTGTTTGGGCCAGTCTTAGTTTCAGCAGCCACAGTACTGGATTGATGTTATAAGTGTGGAGGTTTTGGGCATATCAGGATGACTTCTCCCAGATTATTAGGCGGTACACCACAATAGAGTTCTCGTGCCATGATTCCGGCACCAGTTGCATCACCGCCCACTCAGCCAGCTAGAGGTAGGGGCCAAAGAGCTAGAGGTGGAGGTTAAGTCACTAGAGGTGGAGGTTAGGCCGTTAGAGTTGGAGGCAAGGTCGTTAGAGGTGGAGGCCAGCTAACAGGAAGTTGTCCTAGAGATATGGTTCAGAGTGGTGGAGCCCATCCCCGATGCTATGCTATTCTAGCCAGGCTTGAGGCTGAGTCATCTAACACGGTTATCACAAGTACGGTTTTAGTTTGCAGTAGAGATGCCTTAGTTCTATTTGATCCGGGTTCTACTTATTCCTACGTGTCATCCTATTTTACTTCATATTTGGTTGTGCCTCGTGATTCTTTGAGTGCTCTCGTGTATGTGTCACCCCTATGGGAAATGCTATTGTTGTAGATCGCACTTATCATTCGTGTATGGTTACCATTAGGAGTCTTGAGACTCGTGTAGATCTCCTACTTCTTAATTAGGTCGATTTTGATGTTATTTTGGGGATGGATTGGATGTCACCTTATCATGCTATATTAGATTGTCATGCCAAGAGCATGGCCTTAGACTTGTCGGGGTTGCCTCGATTGGAGTGGAGAAGGACTCCAGGCCATTCTACTAGCAGGGTTATCTCTTATGTGAAGGCTTGACACATGGTCGAGAAGGGGTGTCTAGCTTATTTGGCTTATGTCCGTGATTCTAGTGCGGAGGTTCCTTTTATAGATTCAGTACCGGTTGTCTGTGAGTTTCCAGAGGTGTTCCCCACAGACCTGTCGGGGACGCCACCCGACAGAGATAGTGACTTCTGTATTGATTTGGCCCCGGGCACTCAGCCCATTTCTATTCTGTCATACCATATGGCCTCGCTAGAGTTGAAAGAATTAAAGGAGAAGTTGCAAGATTTGCTTGATAAGGGCTTCATTAGGCCTAGTGTCTCGCCCTGGGGTGCGCCCGTGTTGTTTGTAAAGAAGAAGGATGGATCGATGAGGTTGTGCATAGATTATCGGCAGTTTAAAAAAGTCACCATCAAGAACAAGTATCCATTGCCAAGGATTGATGACTTATTTGATCAGCTTCAGGGTGCCAAAGTGTTTTCAAAGGTCGATTTGAGGTCTGGCTACCATCAGTTGAGGATTAGGGCATCCGATGTCCCTAAGACAGCTTTTCAGACTTAGTATGGGCATTATGAGTTTCTAGTGATATCATTTGGGCTGACAAATTCCCCAGCAGCATTTTTGGATTTGATGAACCGGGTGTTCAAGCCCTATTTGGATTTCTTTGTGATTGTGTTTATTGATGATATTCTGATCTACTCCCACAATCGAGAGGAGCATGAGCAGCATCTTTGGATCATTCTTCAGACTCTGAGAGATAACCAGTTGTATGTTAAGTTTTTGAAATACGAGTTTTGGTTGAGCTTAGTTGCTTTCTTGGGTCACGTTATATCGGCAGAAGGTATTCAGGTGGATCCTAAGAAGATTGAGGCAGTCAAGAACTGGCCTAGACCCACATCAGCTACAGAGATCCAGAGTTTCTTGGGATTGGAGGGTTATTACCATCGGTTTGTGTAGGGGTTCTCATCTATAGCAGCCCCGTTAACAAGATTGACCCAAAAGGGTGCCCCGTTCAGATGGTCGGACGAGTGTGAGGCGACTTTTCATAAGATCAAGACAGCTTTGACTACGACGCTAGTGTTGGTGTTTCCCATAGGTTTAGAATCTTAACAGTATATTGTGATGCATCTTGTATTGGACTTGGTGCGGTATTGATGCAGGGTGGAAAGGTAATTTCATATGCTTCATGGCAGTTGAAGGTTCACGAGAAGAACTACCCTGTTCATGACTTAGAGTTGGCAGCCATTGTTCATGCGCTGAAGATTTGGAGGCACTATTTTTATGGTGTGTCATGTGAGGTGTTCACAGATCAGCAGAGTTTGTAGTATTTGTTCAAGCAAAAGGAGCTCAATTTGAGGTAGAAAAAGTGGCTGGAGCTATTAAAAGACTATGATATCACCACCTTGTATCATTCCGGGAAGGCCAATGTGGTGGCCGATGCTTTGAGTAGGAAGTCAGCTAGTATGGGCAGCCTTGCATACATTCTAGTCGATGAAAGACCGCTTGCATTAGATGTTCAGGCTTTGGCCAATCAGTTCGTGAGGTTGGATATTTCTGTGCCCAGTCATGTTCTAGCTTGTATGGTCGCTTGGTCTTCATTGTTTGAGTGCGTCAGGGAGCGGCAGTATGATGACCCTTATTTGTTTGTCCTTAGGGACACAGTGCGGCATGAAGATGCCAAGCAGGTTACTGTCGGAGATGATAGGGTTTTGAGGATACAGGGTCATGTTTGTATGCCTAATGTGGATGGACTTCGCGAGTTGATTCTAGAGGAGGCCCACAGTTCCCGGTACTCTATTTATCCGGGCGCCGCCAAGATGTATCAGGACTTGTGGCAGTATTATTGATGGAGGAGGATGAAGAAGGATATAGTTGTATATGTAGCTCGATGTCTAAATTTTTAGCAAGTAAAGTACGAGCATCAGAGACCTAGTGGTTTGCTTCAGAAGATAGAGATTCCTGAGTAGAAGTGGGAGCGTATCACTATAGATTTCATTGTTGGACTCCCATAGACTCAGAGAAAGTTTGATGCAGTTTGGGTTATTGTGGATAGGTTAACCAAGTCAGCGCATTTCATTCATGTGGCAGTTACCTATTCTTCAAAGCGATTGGTAGAGATTTATATTCCTGAGATCGTTCATCTTCACGGTGTCCCCGAGTCGATCATTTCTGATCGAGGTACACAGTTCACCTTGCATTTTTGGAGGGCAGTACAGCATAAGTTGGGCACGCAGGTTGAGTTGAGCATAACATTTCATCCTCAGATGAATGGACAGTCCGAGCGCACTATTCAGATATTAGAGGATATGCTTCGCGCGTGTGTTATTGACTTCTGAGGCTCTTAGGATCAGTTCTTGCCACTTGCGGAGTTTACCTACAACAACAGCTACTAGTCGGGCATCCAGATGGCTCCTTATAAGGCTTTATATAGTAGGCAGTGTCGATCATCGGTTGGGTGGTTTGAGCCGGGGAGGCTCGGTTATTGGGTACAAATTTAGTATAGGATGCCTTGGCTAAGGTCAAGATCATTCAGGATAGACTTCGCTCAACTCAGTCTAGGCAAAAGAGTTATGTCGACCGTAAGGTCCATGATATGGCATTCATGGTCGGAGAGAGAGTGTTGCTCTGTGTGCACCCATAAAGGGTGTAATGAGATTTGGAAAGAAGGGCAAGTTGAGCCCTAAGTACATCGGACCTTTTGAGATTCTTCAGAGAATGGGTGAGGTGGCTTTCAAGCTCGCATTGCCACCCAGTTTATCAATTGTTCATCCAGTGTTCCATGTGTCCATGCTTCGAAAGTATCACGATAATCCATCCCATGTGTTAGATTTCAGCTCTGTCCAGTTGGACAAAGATTTGAGTTCTGAGGAGGAGTTGGTGGCTATTCTAGCCCGGCAGGTTCACCAGTTGAGATCAAAGAGTTAACCTTCAGTTCGTATGCAGTGGAGAGGTCATCTCGTCGATGCAGCTACTTGGGAGTCCGAGTCGAACATGCAAAGTAGATATCCCCGCCTATTCACCAGTCTAGGTACTTTTCTATGTCCGTTCGAGGACAAACGGTTGTTATAAATGTAGATAATGTGATGAGACAAAAGGTCATCTTATGTTTTAGAACTCGATTCTACGCTTTTAAGACTTAAAAATCTCATTTTTACCCTCCTCGATTTGCGTACGTAGTCTGGGCGTACTTACAAAAAGCTTTATGTTGAAAGTTGATGAAAATAAGAATTTTTGCCTTAAAAATTAATTTTAGTTGATTTCAGTCAATGTTTTGTTTAAACAGACCTGGATCCGTATTTTGACGATCCCCATGGGTCCGTAATGAAATATGAGACCTGGTCGTATATCCGGAATCGAATTCCGAGGTTCCTAACTCGAGATATGAATTTTTGTTGAAAATTGAAAGACTGAAATTTTAATGGTTTTAAGAATTTGTTTAATGTTTGACCTTGTTGGTATCGGGTAAGTATTTTGGTTTCGGATCCCGGTGCAGGTTCATTATGATATATAAGACTTGTTTGTGAAATTTGGTGAGAAACGGAGTTTGTTTGACGTGATTCAGACGTCCAGTTGTTAAATTAGAGGTTTTAAAGCTTTCTTGAAAATTTCATTCGATTTGGTGTTCAGTTCGCTAGGTGTTATTTTAACGATTTGATTGCGCTAGCAAGTTCGTATGATGTTTTAGGACTTGTGTGCATGTTTCCCGATGGCTCGGGTGAGTTTCGGATAGGCTACAAGATGCTTTGAACTTAGAAAATCTGGTATTTTTGCTGCAGCAGCTGTTCTGGTGTGTTCTTCTTCGCGTTCGAGAAGGTACTCTCGCGAACACGAAGGGGAAGTTGGTCAGGGTGAGTTTTTCCTCTTCGCGAACGCGAAATCTTTGTCGCGAACGCGGAGTGATGGGGGTTTTACCCTTCACGAACGCGACCGACTCATCGCGAATGCGAAGCATGTGGGACATGGGAGAGGGGTCAGACTTTCCTTCTACGCGAACGCGAGCACGGGCTCGCGAACGCGAAGGCCAGAGGCATAGCCTTCACGAACGCGGTGAGGGTTTCACAATCACATAAGCCTAGTAGGGCAGCTCTTCGCGAATGCGACAGTCCTTACGAACACGATGAACACTGTCGCCCAGTTCATAAAACAATCCCAAAATTGGACTTAAGCCATTCTTTCAAATTTTCAAAAGCTAGAACACCTAGAGGCGATTTTCAAAGATAATTTCTTCCCCAAAGTGTTGGTAAGTAATTCTAAACAACTTTTGTTTCAATTACCCATTACATTTCATTAATTTTCAACCTAAAATCTAGGATTTTCATGGTGGAAATTGGGGCTTGGGTAGAATTAAGGATTTTATATAATTGGAATTTAGACCTCGAATTGAGGTCGGATTTTGAAACAAATTACATAATCGGGCTCAAGGGTGAATGGATAAATAGATTTTTGTCCGAACCTCGAATTTTTACCAAGCGAACCCGGGGTCGATTTTTGACTTTTGGGGGCAAAGCTTGGAAATTCTAAATTTATGCATTGTAGTTGATTCCTTTAGAAATATTGATGTTATTGAGTTAATTGTGGCTAGATACGAGTGGTTTGAAGGCGAATTATAGGGGAAGGCCCCGGTAGAGCTTTGAATTGACCGCGGAGTGAGGTAAGTGTTGTGTCTAACCTTGACTTGAGGGAATTAGGAACCCTCGAACTTTGTGTTATGTGAATTCCATGTGAGCGATGTATATGCAAGGTGACGAGTGCTTATGCACCGCCGAATTATCTGTTTTCCCTAATTTACCGCTTTTCCTTAATTGTTTTCCTTCCTATCTTAATTGTTACATGCTCTAAATGTTTTCCATGCTTAATTGCAACGTGTTAATCAATATCTTCTTCTGTTAACCATGTTAGCTCTTTTCATAACTCCCTAAATCCCTGCTATTTACTTAATTTGACTTGTTTGCACCTTCTACCTGTAAATTGCTGGTTTGATTTCGTTGTATAGTATTATTTGTGTAGATTCTATATTGAACAAGGTTTCCTTTTCTTGGTTCAGTTTGGTATTTTTTTATCGTAAAGGCATTGTGATTTAGCCTATTCATTTGACTATGTACATTGAGTGTTTGGTTCTAATATGGTGGGATACGGGTTGCACGCCGCAGCAGGTGCAATAAGGAAGGACTGATATGGTGGAATAAGAGTGAATACATATATATGGTGGGAACAGGTTGCACGCCGCAATAGGTGAAATAAGGGTGGATTGATATGGTGAAATAAGGGTGGATCATGATATTGATATTGATATATAGTGCGATCGGGTTGCTCGCCGCAACAAATATATATTATTTATTATTATTGATATTGTCATGGTGGAATAAAGGAGAGTTATGTGTTGTCTGGTGAGATCAGGTTGCGCGCCGCAACAACATATATGTTTCTATTTCTTGAGTTGCGTTATTTTTTCGATATTTTGTTTGAACTGCTAAGATTGGTAATTCTTGACGACACTGGTTTATTTTAGAGGTTGTGGTATCATTTCGTGTTTGCTGTTTAATTCTGTATCGTATTTCAATTATTCTGTCATTATTATATGTTGCGTACAAGGTTTAGTGTAAGTGACCCGCCTTAGCCTCGCTACTACTTCGTCGAAGTTAAGCTCGGCACTTACCAGTACATGGGGTCGGTTGTACTGATACTACACTCTGCATACTATGCAGATTTTGGAGTCGGTCCGAGCGGCAGCTACTAGAGGGCTCGGATTGGACAATTACGGAGACTTGAGGTATAGCTGCCCAGCGCCCGCTGCTCCTGAAGTCCCCTTCCTCTGATTTTCTAGCTGTGTATTTTCATTCAAACAGCTTTGTGTTTATTTCAAACCTTTATATGTACTATTCTAACAGCTCGTGCACTTGTGACGCCAAGTTCAGGGAATTGTAATAAATGTTTTGTCTGGTTTAGTAGTTCGCATATTCGCTTAAATTATTTTAGTTATTTCAGTTCTTCTTTATAGTTATTACTTAAACTGTTAAAAGGAATAAATTATTCTAACGTTGGTTTGTCTAGCAAGTGAAATGTTAGGCGTTATCACGGTCCCGATAGTGGAAAATTCTAGGTCGTGACAGTAATAGTATACTTGAATTGTGTTTCTTGCAAATATGATGTTGTTACGATAATATATTCATTTATTTATTTCTTTAAATATCGACACCACTTACTAAGAAGGTGTTTGGTTAAGCTTATAAGCTGGTCAAACTGGTTTATAAGCATATTTTGGCTTATCTACGCGTTTGGTAAACACCCAGAGTGCTTATAAGCTAAAATCAGCAATAAGTCATAAGTTGGTCACCCCCAACTTATGGCTGTTCAGCTTATAAGCGCGTTTGGTTTGACCAACACTTTTACTAGTTTATCCTTAATAATATTTTCTAATTCACTAAATACTTTTTCCAAAATAAGTTTATTGACTTTCTCTTCATTCAATATTCGTTGTTAATTCTTTTCTTTACAAAGAAATTTTTTAATTTTTAATTTTTTGAAAAAAATTCAAGGGTATTTTAGTTATTTTAACAAAAGAATAGCTTATCAATACTTTTTAATCAAACACAGCAAATCCTTATTATCAGTATCAACATTTCTATCCAAATACGTAAAAGCTTATTTTAAAAATCAGTTTCACTACTTAAAATTTTTTTCAGCACTTCAACTATTTACTATCAGCTAATCCAAATGGGCTCTAAAAATCCAGCGTACACCCTTCTCAGACCAAGTCAAAAGATAGAAACTTCCCACCCTTGTTTCTTTCAGAGGCAGAATCAAGTTTGCCGCTTTCTTCATATAAATCATCCGATTTATCATGAAGTCCAATTCTATAGTAGAGAACATTGTAATAATAATTGTGTCATGAGATACTCTTTTACGTTTTATGTATCCGCAGATGATCAACAAGTAGGCATCTATTGATCGGGCACTTATCATGTCTTGGCAATTGGCATTGTATACTTCGGCAAGTCGGTAGGCAATGGCCAAGGAGGAGGGGGCAATTGGTTGAAATCTATCAGCAACGAATTCCTTATACAAATTAGCGACACATGCATCTTCATGCATAATTCAATTAACACATTTCCTTTGTCTTCTGGGGAGATATTGATAAGAGCTTCACATCCGTTTAACAGGTCCACGATCCAATGCAATTCGTTGTCAAACTGCTAGTAGTAGGAGTACAAACAAGAATGGACCTATAATAGAGGTGACAATAAAGCAATAGTTGGACCTCTACCCCTATTTCCCTATAGTACACTCAAATACTCACGCTCACAAGAAAGATGTTTTGATTTTTTGGGGGAAAACTATACCATGTTCCATAATTTATTTATTTTTTGGGTATAAAGTTGTGTTTTTTTTAAATATATTCTTTTCTTAAAGAATCTTTTTATTTCATTTTGTTTCAAAAAATAGGAAGATACCTCAAAATTTTAATCTAATGGTAAAAGTGCATTATGTGATGTGTGAGTTAGACGTACGTCACAAGTTTAAATTCTTCATATATAATCTAGTGTCTAAGTGAAAAAAGATAGAAAGCTGACCACTATCTATCGAATTTTGAATCACGCGCCATGAATCCATGGACATGTTTCAATTATCGAAAAAATGAAGTAAGTTAGAATACAATTAGTAACAATAGTAAAACAAAATAAACCCATTACACAATGAGAAATACTCACTTGGGAAATTAAACCCCCGTCCGTTTTCACCTATCTATTCAGCTAAATATGTTTCATTTCACGGATTAGTGATTTGGGCTACTCAATGCATCAAAATTGAGTAAAAATAACACGGTATAGCCAGTTTTCGGACTGGTCATTCAAAAATAGCCAGCGTTTACGAAGTTAATGAAAAATAGTCATTTTTTTGCTGTAACAGAGACCGGTCCAGCATAATATACTGGAGTTCGGTACACCTATGTATGAACTCCAGCATATTATGCTGGACCGGTATACTTTGCTGACTCCAGTATAATATACTGGAGACTGGAGCATCGGTGCTCCAAACTCCAGTATATTATACTGGACAATTATACTTGCTAGAACTCCATCATATTATGCTGGAGTTCCAGCATACTTATCCTGGAACTCCAGTATAATATACTGGCGTATTTTCCGGGTTTTGAACAGTGTTTTCTCTCAGATTTAACTACATGAAAAGTGGCTAAATTTCGATTACTTTTGAAATTGGGCTATTTTTGAACGACCAGTTATAAATCTGGCTATTTTTGAATTTCTCCCCAAAATTGATGAATAATTAATAAACCATTTTAGTTTCTATCTCTATCTGGGATATAGGATTAAAAGTAAATCCAAAGATATTAACCTCCAAATGGTTCTAAATGGCTGATCAAAACTACGAATGCATAAAATAACACCAAAGGAGAAAAATAAATCATTTTGATGAAAGGTGATGCCAGTACTTTTTTTGGAATCTTTTTAATAACTGAAAATACAAAATTTGTGTGTTATAATTGAGTTTGTTGAGTTATATTAGGAGTCTATTATGTTAATTGATTCACTTTCCGTTTTAAAAACAGTGTAATCCCATGTTTCACGCCGTGAATACAGTCGAATACAATAATTTGTCCACCTATAATCTCATGTTTCACTCCATGAATACAATCGAATACAACAACTGATTAGCTAGACTTCCCTGATTCACGCCTATTTTTGCTACTGTATTCATAAATACAATAGCTTAAATACATCAAATACATCTTATAACCACATAAAAGGTATCTATAATCCGTAATATAGCAAATGGTATCTATAGATGGCTAATCACTACTAAAAGATAGTACTTTATGAAAATTTCTCTACTTTTTTCATACGAATTTATTTAGTTAACCCAAAAAAAAGAAATGAAATAAACCCAAATATAGTAAAACAGATAAGAAATTGATTGAATTAATTAATCCAAGAGAAAATATAACAGAGCTGATTGGAGCTCTAGAAAAAACCAATTACTAAGGTTGAAAAGATTTTTTGACACTAGAGTGAATGGAAGAAGATGATTACTTGAAACTTGATACTTGAGCAGGGGTAACATCGCTTTTTGGGCCTGAATTGGGCCGTAGAGACGGTGCTAATACTATGACCGCTTTTTGGATATTTACCTAGTTATACTTTAATGGAAACTTATTTACCTCTTTTCTTTAGATTCCTTAAAAATTACATTATCTATTTATATTTACCGCTTATATACAAAACTTTAATAATAAGATGTGTCCCTTAAAATTAGGATGTAACTGATATAGCCCCCTCCTCCAACGTCGCCCCATTCTCCTCCCCTATCATGTATGTCAATTATAGGAAGTCCATAAAATCACGTTTCCATCTCATTTTTAAAAAGACTTCAAAATATTCCTTTCTCTTTCATATAAATCAACCCAAACTTCTCCCTCTTTGTATAATATATTTACATTATCTCTAAAATTGTAGCAGGAAAAAGTGCTTCATTGACAACCATTAGAAAGTTTAGAAGTTTTGAATTCAATATTCAGGTTTTATGAGTTTGTAAATTGTTTGGATTGAGTGTTCTTGCAAATGATTGAGAATATACCTTGGATTTATATTTAATTTTGAGGGAGATTGGTTAAGTTTAAAGTTATTTTTAGTTAAAATTTTCATATTGAAACTCGAAGAAGAAGAAGGAGTAGTTTTAGAATTGTATCATAAATGTATACTAATTGTATCACAAATGTATCAATATTCAAATTATACAAATTTTAATTTGTTTGGATTGGGTTTTCTTCCAAATGATTGGGGATATACTTTGGAGTTTATATCTCAATTTTGAGAGAAATTGGTTAATTTTAGAGTTGATTTTAGGTAAAATTTCAAATTGAATTGTCTCATGATTGTCGGATTTTACAATTTGTAATTTGTTTGGATTGGGTTTTCCTCCAAACGATTGAGGATATACTTTGGAGTTTATATCTCAATTTTGAGAGAACTTGGTTAAGTTTAGCGTTGGTTTTAAGTAAAATTTCAAATTGAAACTAGAAGAAGAATTGTATTAGGATTATAATTTTAGGAAATTTTAGAATTCTATTAGGATTATATGATAATTGTATTACAATTGTATCAAAATACTTTGAGGACTATATCAGAATTGTATTATAGTTGTATCTGATCCATCAATACATGAAACAATATCTGATAGAATATTAATACAAGTTTAATACAATATTTTTAACAAAATTGTGTCAGATTTTTATTAGTTTGTATGTTTTTTGTATATGGTGTGTTCTTCCTCTTGATTTTCAATTTGAAAATAAAATTTTTGGTTATTGGTGGTATTGTGCTGACTTTTATGTAATTTGCTGCTGGTTTTAGGTGAAATTTCATATTGAAACTTGAAAAGAAAGAAATTCAGAATTATATCACATTTATATCATAATCGTATCATAATTATTTTCAAACTGTATTATAAATGTATGATAATTATATATGAATTGTATAAATTAATATTTTTTTACAAAATAACATCGTACCAAAAATAAGCATTTCTTTGGTGTGGAATTATTTGGTTCCGTTTCAATGGCGAGTACGACTTCATTTTTTATTCCAGACTGCATTCATCCATTATTTTTTTCTTGTGAATTCTTGTACTAGTAGCAAAAATCTGTATTGAGTTTTTGAAAAATTGGAAAACAATTAGGTAAAAACAATATTTGAAGAAGAATTTGTTTTCAGATCTACGTAGAAGAAGAGGGAGAAAGGAGAAAAAAAGGAAAGGGATATAATTAAATCCCTTAATTAAACGCATTAATAATGTGTTAGGGGCCTTTTAAGAGGGAGTAGAGTTGTCAATATGGGCTTGGCCCGTTGGACCAGCCCAACCCAGCCGTGATTTAGCATGGCTGGACTAGAATTTTTGGAGTCCCATTAAAAAAGAGGCTTTTAAGTCCGGTTCGAGTAAGCCCGTGGTCCGTGCCCTATGAAGCTTGACTGAGGCTATGCTAGGCCGGCCCGTGGACCTAATTAAAATATGTATTTAAAATATAAAAATTATATGACACAAAAAATATCAAGAAGAGTATCACAACCTTAAAGTGTCACGACCCCAAACCGGACTCGGTCGTGATGGCGCCTCTCGTGAAGACAAGACCAGCCGACATAATCCCCAATTCCATTTCAATTATTTTAATAGATCAATCTAGGCCTTTTTAATTAATCAGATATTGCATAATGTAACTTTAATTGAACAGTGCGGAAATAGATACAGCCCGACATCGGGGTGTCAGAAGTCACGAGCATCTACTAAGGTCTAAAATACAACGAAATTTCTGTAAATGTACTAAATACGGTCTAATAATCATCAAAAAGAGAAAAACAGTGTTGCGGACGTCGGACAGCTACCTTGCTAAACTCCAAAGACTCAGTCTCTGATCAATCAATACCCGCTACCGGATGCAGAAATACCTGAATCTGCACACAAGGTGCATGGAGTAAAGTGAGTACTCCAACTCAGTGAGTAATAACCATAACTAAAGATTGAGTGATAGGAAATCATGAAAAATACATCAACATGTTATATAGAAGTAGTACAAAACCAGTAAGAAAGCAATGAAGCTGTGAAATCTCTTAAAGCATCTTAGCTTAGTTTAAACTTCTTAAAAAATAACTTTTTCAACAGTTAAGCAATTGAATGCAAAGCAATTAGAACAGATAAGCACAGAAAATCCGCCCTCGGGCACAAATACACAATTAACCAAGTAAAAGACACACAATAACAAATCCACCCCTCGGGAAATATCTCAGTATAATACCATCACCTCGGGTTATATCTCACATCACAATGAGTACCCGCGTTCATTGGGGGTGTGCAGACTCCTGGAGGGGCTCCTTATGGCCCAAGCGCAATATCAAGCCATCTCGTGGCATCATCACTAGGCTCTTTGCCTCATATCATCAAGCCACCTCATGACGTACATATCTCAGGTCCTCGGCCTCATAATCATAATCAGTGTATCACCGCTGCAGCGTGCAACCCGACCCAAAAGTATCCTCACAGCATAGGCCCTCGGCCTTACTCAGTCAAAATCACATAAGCCACTCGGGCAACAGTAAAACATGATGCTTATCCCAAAATATTATTTGAAATATCATTTGATATATTAAAACAGAGTAGACATGACTGAGTTATGAAAAAAGTGAAATATAGCATGACTGAGTTCTAGTATAAAGTCAAAACAGTGAGGAAATATCAATAAAAATCCCCGAAGGGTTCAAATAGTTGGCACGAGGCCCAAATATAGCATTCAGCCCAAATCATGATGATAGCAAATAGTTTCAAATCAAATACGCAGTAAAACTATCATTCGGGATGGACTAAGTCACAATCCCCAATAGTGAACGACCCCACGCTCGTCATCTAGCGTGTGCGTCACCTCAATATAGCACAACGATGTGCGATCCGGGGTTTCATACCCTCATAACATCATTTACAATCATTACTCATCTCGATCCGGTCCAAACTCTAGCCCACGATGCCTTTGCCCGCACGAATCGACCTCCAAATTCTTCAAATCTAGCCACAGACAGTACATAATCATTAAAATATGCTAAGGGAACGAAGCCCACTCAAAAATATCCAATTTACATCAAAAATTACGAAATTGCTCAAACCCGACCCCCGGGCCCACGTCTCGGAATCCAATAAAAGTCACATAAATAGAATCATCATCCTCTCACAAGTCTATACATACCAAGGATATCAAAATCGGACCTCCATTGCCTCTTCAAATTCCCAATTTACACTCTCCAAAGTCAAGCCCTAATTTCCCAATTTTAGGCTTTAATTTTCACATATTTCATGATTAAACAAGTAAGAATCAACATAGGATCAAGTATTGAGTTCAAAAATCTTACCTCCATGTGTTATATCTTGAATCCCTCTTTAAATCCTCTCAAAAAACTCCAAAATCACCCAAAAATGGTAAAAGTTAGCCCCAAAATCACGGACAATGGCTATTTAAACATTCTGCCCAGGCATAAAAGCCTCGCGTTCGCGAATCACAAAAGTCCATTGACCAAACTTTCCCCTTACGAGAACGCAACCTCCAGCTCGCGAACGCGAAACGTCTGCTTTCCAAACCATCGCGAACGCGACCTCCTTACGCGAACGCGTAGCACAAAAAGGCTGGGACCCCATATGCTCCCACTTACTCTATGCGAATGCGGAGAATCAAACATCCCAATATCGCGAACGCGACACACAAAATGCGAACGCGAAGAACAAATTGTCTGCAACATAAAACCAGCAAAAACTGCCAAGTCCAAAGTCCAAAATTGATCTGTTTAACCATCCGAAACTCACTCGAGGCCCTCGGGACCTCAACCAAACATGCCAACATATCCCATAACCTTATTCAAACTTGTTCCAACCTTTGGAACGCTCAAAACAACATCAAAACACCAAAATCACATCGGATTCAAGCTTAAGAATTTCAAGAACTTCCAAATTACGCTTTTGATAAAAAAACCAACCAAACCACGTCCGAATGGCCTGAAATTTTGCACACACGTCACAAATGACACAACTGAGTTACTGCAACTTTCGGAAATTCCATTCCGACCCCTATATCAAAATCTCACCTATCAACCGGAAAACGCCAAAATCTCAATTTCGCCAATTCAAGCCTAAACATTCCACGGACTTCAAAAATGCATTCCGATCATGCTCCTAAGTCCCAAATCACCTAACGAAGCTAACCAAATCATAAAAATTTCGATCCGAGATCATATACCAACAAGTCAAATATTGGTCAAACTTTTTCAAATTTCAAGCTTCAAACTAAGAACTGTTCTTCCAAATTCATTCTGATTACCCTGAAAACCAAAACCAACGATTTACATAAGTCATAATCCATCACACGGGGAAAGTCATGCCCGAGAACTGACAAGCAAAGTGCAAAATCTCAAAACGACTGGTCGGGTCGTTACATCCTCCCCCACTTAAACATACGTTCATCCTCGAACGTGCCCAGAGTTATTCCAAAAGCCAATCAATCACTGAATAACCTTACCATGCATATACTCGGGGGTGATCCCACGTCACCCTATCTCATATGGGTCCGATAATATAATGTAACTGAAATTCCACAATCCAACCTAGCCCATAAACCTTAGAACCACATTTCACTTCTGAAATCATCCACAAGCTCAGAATCTCACATGTATACTCTGAATAAGCCCGAACAAGCTGTAATAACCCATACCTTCAACCTCTGGTGAAATCACATGATATCCACATAACTCAACACTTGTAGTGATAACTTCTAATCACAGCAGCTGCACACAACACCCGAATACCGATAGAAAACCTCTTATAAACTAAAGTCTCATTCCAACACTTTCATATACTACCAATGATAAATAAAACACGCAGTAAGCCATAGCCACTTCTTAAATCAACCATTCGCGAAGCCACCTCTCCTTTGGTAAAGATCATAGCAACTTTCTGAGCCGAACCTCGATATTATCCTTCCAACATGCTGAAATCGAATCTGTTTGTATTCATTAAAGACCCCAACGATCTTATCTAATCCAACATCATCACTCTAGTGACATGACACATCAATACAAGCTAAAGCTGCAACTTGTGCAATCCGCACACCAATAAGCAACGATCCGAACATACTCAAATCATGAAAATAACTCAAACGAAAGAGCTGTACTGCAAGCTCACCAGTACCACCACACACAATGTTGAGAACCCGTCACACATCATAGAAACAGAACACACAAATCTAACCCGCAGGATCACACCGTCCACATGGCTTCGCTCAAATGTGCGACCTCATCCAAACACTAGTCCACATGAAACACCTCCAGTCACTATGCTCAAAAATCGACAACTCTGCGCAATATGATGTCTAAAACCAAAGCAATCATCATAACCACCACGAAGCAATTGACATAACATTACACATACCCGAAGGGACACAACCAATACGCCATCCACCGAGAAATACCCAATACTCTTTCCCGCTCGACTTCCACTATGAAATCCCAATGGAACCGCACTATCTATGCCTATAACCAACAAATCATAACGTCTCGCAACACAAAAAAGTAATTCATAGATCACCTCAGAACACTAATATCTCAATAACAACCGAATCAACACATCCCTCACCAATAGCTACTCGAAGTCAACAAAGCCGTCTCGATGCAGAACACACATCCATATAGGTCTACCAATGAACCCCTTATCATGGAGTTTCGGAAGCTACTTCTTCAACTCCTCTCACTCTGCCGGTGCCATACGATACGGTGCCCAGTGTGATCACGTGATTTTTGCCCTATACGAATTACTCCCACAAATTCAAAACAAAATATTTTCCCATTATTTGCAATTTTGAGGATTTTTGTGGCATTTTCTGTCAAGTGTTTACATTTGTCTGTGCATGTTTATTTTGTTTAATCAATGAAAAATACAAAAATATGTTGCATTTTCATTTAGGATTCAATTCTACATTTTGGGATTAATTAGCAAATTAGTTGTTTTATAAAATAAAAAAATGGAAAAATCACAAAAAATATTTTTTTTTTGCATTTTAATTTTAGTTTTTTGTTTTGGGTAGTTTTTCCTTTAATTCGGTTTTTAATTACTTGTGTTAATTATTATTTATAATTAATTAGTTTTTTTAGGTTAATTTGGCTTTGTGATTTAACTTAGGATTTTATTTTTAATTTTGAAAAAAAAGAGGAATTAAAAAGAGTTGGAAATTAAAAAAGAAATAATTTGAAAAGAAGAAAAGAAAAGGAAGTGTAGAAGAGGTCTTTTGGGCCTTCTTAATTTTAATTCCCCAAACCCAACCCAAATTCCCCAAACCCGCCCGGCTGCCCTCTAAACTCGACTCATCCCCACCAATACATACACTAATACATACAGAGATCCAAAATCCAAAATCCCTAATTCAACCGCGCACTGTTCATCTTCTTCTTCATCTCAGCCGCATTTAACTCGCCAAATCTCAAGCGAGTGACCTCAAATTCTCCCCACGCGTTCCCTCTTTCTCCTTGTCAGCATATTTGTAACAATCTCTGACAGATTCTCTCGTCCCCATCCCTTTCTCATGTGATGGAAGCCTCTAGAAGACATACGCTGGATGAATGGGGAGCGTGGGATCGATTTGGATTGATCCCAACCCTTCATTCATCAGGTGTTGGCCTGATAACTAGAGGAAATTTTTTGGAGATTTTCAAAGAGAATTCTGAGGGATTATTCTGGTAAAAAAAGAAAAGGAGAGAAAAGTTGAGGGATCTTCTTTAACTTCGGATTTCTCTTCCTTGAAGATGGTTTTTTTTCTCTTTGAAAAGTTTCTCTTAAAGGGTCAAAGAGTGAGACACATATATTTTTTTTAGTTCTGAATCTGGTTTTTGAGTTCCGAAGAGATAAAAAAAATGAATTGAAGTTCAAGCTTGGTTTTTCTATTGTTGTCCTACTGAGTTACTACAGAACCCCGTTAGGATTTGGAGTCGAAAGGTGTGTTGTCGAGTCTATAATTATTAAAGGAAGTTTGAAATTTCAGGTTCAATTTCTTTTCTTTTCTGTATCTCTGTTTTAAAATGTTCTTGAGCTGTGAAATTCTGTCCAAAATGGTGTTTTGTTCTGTAATTGGATTTCTTGCTATGAATCTCTTCTCAATGGTGATGTATTTGAGTATGTTCAGTCAGTAAAAGTTGATTTTGAATGGTCGTCCTCTATGCTTATATGCTTTAACTATTATTTTGGTGTCGAGTTTTCATTTGAGTCAAGATTTCGTCATTTCAAATGAATGATTGTGTTCAACTTTGTGATTGCTAAACGAGCATGAATCTGTGATGTCTATTCACATGAGTTTCTTTGGATTCTTCTGCTATCAGAAGAGCAATCACACGTCCTTAGGAAGTCAAAATGGTTGATTGAATTTCAAACAGGGTTTTGAGTCCAACTAGCTTGCTCTTGTGAAATCTCCCCAGTTCTATGAAACCTTCCCCATTTGCTAGAGGCTTTTAAACTAGTATCGTCCGCTAGAGTAACTGTTTTAAGAGCTTTGTTGATCAATGACTTCCCGATTCTCTTGGTTAAGGACTAGCTACTTCAAAATGAGTTCCTGGTGTGTTCTTGCCAGCCACGAAATATTCTGATGTTCAAACTAGTCTGCTCATGCTAAATGCTTAGTTTCAGTATGTTTGACTTGAATTAGTTAGTCGTAAGACTGCTAAGAGGTCATGAATCACTAAAGTGCCCTGTTCTCTGATTTCACGACTATTTTGCACATGCTGCTGGTTCGAAATTGCTAAAGTTATCCCTGATAATGTGTACTCTTTGAGGCTTATCATACTTTAAAGGATGATTGGATTTTGATTGACTTTATGTTTTATGCTTGAGTCTGATGACCGACGCTTCATTTGTATACTTTTGAAAAGGTCTTGTTTGTGTTTTTCTGCAATTAGACGTGAAACTAGTGATTGGCGAGCTTGATACTACCTGTTAGCTTGTGTATTAATTGAACTTGATGATTTTAGGTTCTTCAAGCATGTCATATGTATTGATAAGTTCAGTAGTCATTTTTCCTTTAGCGTGAGTTAACTGCCATTTTGGTGAATTTGAGTATATTCTTACATGTTGCAAAGTTTCAATGTTTGTCCTTTGTTTGAATATTCACTGTCAGGTTTCAATGCTTGTCCTTTGGTTCATCTTGACTTTATCAGTTCGAATTCATTATCTTAATCTCCTAGTGTTACTTGGCAAGCTTGTGTTCATTCAGGATAGTTGGTCTGTCACGTTTGAATTGGAAAGACCACTCATTTGTGTACAACTTTTAAGTTTGGTTACAACTGTTTTTCTCATAATTTTAAAGAGTGCGTCTCCCAGTTCATATGTTGAAGGCATCAATTTACAGTGAAGAGCTCATGTCCTCGTGTCTGACTTACTTTGTAATCACCAAATAGGCAAAATTTCTTGTTTTAACTGAACGGGTGCATGTCATCTGTCATTTTTCATGGGTTTCGGTATTGCTTTTGATGAGTGTTTGTTTGGTAATGTGTTATATGAGCTACTGGACAAGGATGTTAAGATTGAGAATGAGATTCGAACTCAAAAATGGGCTGACTGGTTTAGGTATTAATTTTGATAGTGAAAGGGAAATTTTGGCCATATGAGAATCAGCTTTGTTCGGCTCAGTTCATTAGAGGTCCTAGCTTTGCCCATTTCCATTACATACGGAAGCTTTTCCATTTTCTTTATAACAATATTACCGGTACATATAGAATAATTCATGGTGCTCCGTGCCAAATAAAATGACAAATTGTATGGCCCTCATGTAATTAATCTTATTTTTTAATCCTTAAAAATCGAGGCGTGCCATTTAGCAAATTTTTCCTGGCTCTCGCAAAGTTAAAATGCGTAGTAGCTTTAGGCGCATTATTTTAATAATTAACTTCCTAAACTCGGGTGTGATTTTCATGTGACCCAAATCCAAATCTTTATAACATTAAATAAGATGTGTCTCGGACTACGGGTGCATTTCATGTGGCATGGTCCAAAGACGTATTTTAGATGACGTTGAAATCTTCCTTCAAATATTTAAAAGCGGTTTAAAGCTAAAATGCACATAGGTTTAAAAGTATTTTAAAATCGGATAAATAGGCCAATAATAATAGTTGAGCGACCGTGCTAGAACCACGGAACTCGAGAATGCCTAACACCTTCTCCCGGGTTAACAGAATTCCTTACCCAGATTTCTGTGTTCGCGAACTGTAATATAGAGTCAATCTTTCCTCGATTTGGGATTTTAAACCGGTGATTTGGGACACTAAAAATTATCCCAAATGGCGACTCTGAATTTTTTTAATAAAATAATCCTGTTTCGATTGTTACTTAAATTGGAAAAAACTCCCTTTATACCCCTTTACGGGGGTGTAGGTAAAAAGGAGGTGTGACAGCTCTGGCGACTCTGCTGGGGATAGAACCCAGAATCACTGGTTCAGGGTTAAGAATTCGAGCTTAGATGAATTGTTATAGTTGGCTTTATTAATTATCTGATTTTGTTACATGTTTGAGCCTAATGTGCTAAGTGTTGCTTTTAACGCTTTGATATTTTGTGAACTATATATAAACTGGTATGAAACCCTTCTTCTCTCTGAGTCTTCTAAATCATGGAGGAGTGTGCACTTCGTGTGACTACTTTTCTATTAGAGTCATATCCCAAATTTTAGAACGAGGTTCGGACAAGTTGCAAAGCCGGTGGAGCTTCTGTATTCCTGGTACGCTGCCCCCCTCGGCTCGAGTTGTCCGCTCGGGTAAGCCAAGTCTAGAACAATAAACCCAAGTTTTAAATCTAGTACAACAAGACCTTATGCCGGATCCCTAGTATGAACGTTTGCTTGCATCACATGTATTTGAATTTGGAGACTCAACACAGGGGTTGGGTCTGTCTAGGACGGGCGTACCAAAAATGAAAAGACCATTCTGATGCATCTTACTTGCTACTTGTGCATTTATTTGATTTGGATTTGCCTGCTGACCGGCTTTTGAATAATGAGAGAAATTTAGAAAAAAGAGAATAACAATGTGAGGGTTAAGTGAGTTAAATCACCTGTTTTGGAAAAACCAATGTCCAAATGGTACTGAAACTCTGTCAAATTTTTTGAGAAAAATGAAAAAAAAAGAAAGAAAAGGTTTTGTTTTATTTTATTGCCTGAACTAAGGCAGTTTGATTCTCACAGGGTGTGGGATACATAGGCAACCCCCATCGGGTCCAACTTCCTTTTTGCAAAATAGCCCAAAAGAACAAAAATTTTAATTTTATTGCAAATAAGTAAGGTGATGTCGTTTTGTCTAAAATAGCCCAATGTCCCCAAAAGGGCGCCGGAAGGCCGTTTTGCAAGAATAGCCACCTTTGGTCATTTTTCAAGGTTTTGCCGGTTAGCGAACACAGCTTTAAAATCATCATTTCCGGAGTGCTGAAAGGTCGTGTTGGCAAAGCCGGATATTTTTGTGAAAATTTTGAAAAAAAATGGTCATTTTTCTTGAGTCAAAATGAGTCATAGTTTTCTTATAATTAAAATCACCTTATAAATGTGCATGATGAGCACAATTCAAAATGAACCTTTCTCAGTCCGTGAAGAGATCCCTTTGGAGCTACATATGTGGTGGCATGATTTGGGGGACAATAGCAGAAAAATTGTGACAAAAGTGTTGGGTGGTCATGTCGGGCTCTTGAAGGTTAAGCCAAGAAAGGACATAATTGAGGCCTTGATACCATTTTGGGACCCAGCACATAATGTATTCCAATTTGCTGATTTCGAGTTAACTCCTATACTGGAAGAGATAGCAGGCTACGCCGGTTTTGAGGGGAATCTTAGAAATCAATACCCAGTAGTACTAAGAACAGTTACCCTTCACAAATTTTTGGACTTGTTAAGCATCAGTCGGGAGATCCGAGATGGAAATTTGGCCAAAGGATTCTGTACCTTCTACTTTTTGTACCGACGTTACGGGAATTCCCGTGGCTTCGAGACACCAGATACCGGTCTTACTCACGTGGGAAACCAAGACAAGTGGGAAGCTCGGAGAGGATTAACTTTTATAATGGCGTTCCTGGGTACTTTGATTTGCCCCAGAAAAGACGGGAACATAGAGTTGGGATTCGTGAGGATAGCCGACTTTATGATGAAAAGGGAAAATGGGACCATAGTGCCGCTGATCTTAGTAGAAATTTACCGAGATCTGACCCTCTGGAAAGAAGGAGGAAAGTTCTTTGAAGGGTGCAATATATTGTTACAACTATGGATGGAGGAACACATTTACCACCGTCCCGGATACTTGAATTGTGGTATGACTGCCCTCGAGTTCATTGAAAAACATGAAAAACGGGTAGAGGGTTATGAGTTCCCGGATGGTACAAAAGCATGGCATGGCCACTTAAGATCCTTGACTGCAAACAAAATCGAATGGACATTTGGGTGGCTCTCGGTCGTTGAAGTAATTTATATGTCAGCCGAGGTGTGTTTTCTGTTGTTGATGGGTCTTCAGAGTATCCAGCCTTATGCTCTGCACCGAGTTTTACGTCAGTTAGGTCGATATCAGATCATTCCACATGATGAGGATTTGAGTCGGCAAGGTATTGAGTTGGAACCAAAAGCCGCTTTTCCAGAAGAAAAAGTGTGCCAGATTTGGCGCCATTCCAGATTCTTAGAGCCTAGAACTCAAGTACGAGATCTATCCAGAGGCGAGGTGGAGCCTAGTTACACTGCGTGGTATGGTAAAAGATCCCGAGTTCATCAGGAGCCCGAAAGGCCCGCAAAGAAACCCCATGTCCAACAATTTACCGATGGAGCACAGGTGCAATGGGACTGGTTGACCAAAGAAAATGAGTACCGAGCCACCATAAGCAGGCTGGAAAAGCAAGTCATGGACCTTCAATTTGAGAATGGGTTGCAAACCGCCGCAGATGAAGGCGAGAAGAAGAAGTTAACTTAGAAAAATGAAGCCCTTAAAGCTCAAGTCCAAAAGTTCAAAATAGCTGCTAGAAACCCGGAAAGAAGCCGAGCAGATGGGAGGCTTATAAGCAGTCTGAAAAAGAAAGCCCTTGAGTGTCAAGATGACTTGGAAATGTTTGAGGCCAGTCTAGCGAAAGTTCGGGCTCAATTGGCAGAAAATGCAAAAGGTCGGACGCAGTTTGTGCAACAAATAAAGAGAAAGTATGAAGGGACAATCACCAGCCTGAAAAGAAAAGTAACTACTCTTGAGAACGAGGCAGCCAAGCAGGTTAAAGATTTCAAACCTGATAGGGAACACTGTTATGATTTGATGGCTCAGATGGAGGAAGAAATACAATAGTTGCAAAATCAACATCTCCCTGACACTCAGGTGTTAGAAGCCCGAAATCAACAGCTCGGGCGTCTTCTTCAAGAAAAGGGTAGAATCTGAGAGAGGATCAGAACCATTGCCGACTACATTGTTGTGAAATGCCAAACATGTGAGGATATGACTCGCACCACCTTCTTTGCAGCAGTGATGACATTTGTCCGACAGATAATGAGTGATTTGGAGAGGCTTCAAAGGGATCTTGCATATAGGCCCGTGATGAGACCGAATGATGTCCCACAGGCCCCAGGAGCATTTGAGGCATTAATGTATTCATGATTTTCATTAGAGTCTGTTAGTTTGCGAGTCTGTATTTCCTTTTATTGGAGTCTGTTAGTTGGTTTTCGAGTCTATTGTTTTCACCTTTCTGTCAGAGTCTGTTGGTCTTGTTTTGAGTCAGAGTCTGTTAATTTCCCTTTTCAAGTCTGTTAATTTTATAATTTGGTAGAATGAGTGGTTGTAATCAAAACTATTTTATTTTATGGAAAATATTTGAAAATCCCAAAATGTTTTGTTATTTATTTTATGCACTTGTCTCTCAGAACTACGCTCGATTTGATTCATGTGGGGTCATGATACGTAGACAATCTCCATAGGATTCGACCATAACCAAAAGAAAAAAAGAGAGAAAAAAGAGAAAAAAAAAAGGAAAGATAAAGAAAAAAAAACAACAGGAAAAGAAAAGAGCGACAAATAAGAAACCATAGGGAGGAAACAATGGCAAAACAAGAGAGAGAAATGAGAGGATAAAAGAGAAATCAAGCATATAAAGGCATAAGTGAAAATAAAGGAGAAGAAGTTGCAAATGGAAATAAGGAAAATCCGGGATGACGCAAGTAACCAATCAAATGCATAATAGAAACAGTTAACTGCTTAGGTGCATTCATTCCCCAAATGTGCAGTTGTCTAATCTATTAAACTCTAATCACTAACAAGTTTGTTGTTGATAATTCAACACAGAAAGGTTGTTGGTTTGTGGTCCCGAAGTAGTAACTCCTCTCCGCAACATAAATTCAAAAGGCAATGGCGGACACAACAAAATTGGGTTGGTTGATACCGGTGCCCGAAAGCAGTTGGTTGAACGGGACACTAGTTTGGCTGATGAGGTAAGGATGTTAAGACAACACATGACAGACATGTATCATGCTTGGATGACTGGGAAGGCACCACCCCCGCCACCTCCTAGCTTCATAAATGCTACCTTTATCCAAACACCGGTCACAGTGCCAGATGATTCCCCATACTCTCCAGATCCACTCGCTTATCAAGGCCCGCAGAATGAGCCTCATGTTGAAAATGAAAAGTTCGCAGGAAGAAAAGGGTGAGATGGGATACCTAGGAGGCTGAAAGGCATAGAGCAGTCCTTAAAGAACAACCAAGGAATGGGAGCCAGGGTAGCATGTCTTACAAAGAATTGTTTATGTCCCCCGATGTTCGTCTGTCTATGGGGTTTAAAGTGCCAAAGTTTAACTTGTATGATGGGTATGGAGATACGGTAGCCCATTTGAGGGATTATTCCAGTAAAATGAGAAGTGTTGGCGAGAAATATGATTTGTTGATGGCGTATTTCAGTGAGAGTTTGACTGGGCAGCTTTGGAATGGCATAATCGTCAAGATGTCGGTAAATGGCCTACACTGGGTGACATGACTCAAGATTTTGTTCGATACTTTTAATACAAATCAGGCGTTACCCTAGACCGCTCCTCCCTATCTAAAATGGAACAGAAGTCGGAAGAAAGCTTTAGGGAGTTTGGGTTCAGATGGAGGGAGCAAGCTGCTCAAGTCAATACCCCGATTGGTGAAGAAGAAATGGTTGAGCTTTTCCTATAAGCCCAGGGGCCCAGCTACTTCAGTCATTTGATCCGGGCCTTGGGAAAGCCTTTCAATGATGTGTTAAAAATGGGGGAGCTAGTAGAAAAAGGAATTAAGTCAGGCAAAATCATGAGTTGTTCGAAAGACATTCAGAACATCCTAGTAAGCATGGGTGGATGAAAGAGAAACAGAAAAGATGATCCGATGGGTCTTCCTACTCAATACTTCCAGCCCCGACATCGTCCCCGTGGATATCCTTGTGCACCAGATGACCCTCCCTAATGCTACTTCTCTCCACAGAATTCCCAAAGTCGTACATCACTTTCCCAGTACCCAGCTCCACAAAATGCCTATCTACCCCCACGAGCCTACCGAAAACCCCCTAGATCAGGTTTCCGGCCCAATCAAGCATTTAAGAACGAGAGGTTATGGAAGAAGAAAACCTTCACTCCATTGGTAGAGTCATATGCCAGTCTGTTCCAGAGGCTAAGAAAATTGGACATGTTGAAGCCGACTCAGATAAAAATGTCAAACCCTCTTCCAAAGAAATTTGATTTTTCTCAAAGGTGCGCATATTGCTTAGATGCCCCGGGTCATGACATAGAGAAGTGTTGGAATCTGAAGAATGTGATTCAAAAGCTTATTGATGTAGGCGACATTGTCGTGCAAAATCCAAATGCAGCAGACACCAGCCAAAGTCCATCACCTATGCACAATAAGACATACATGGTGGGTATGATTTATTTGGAAAGAGAATGTGAGAATTCTTCTGGGAGCCTCGAAGGTCCATGTGCTACTAATCTTTCAGCGCTATCAGAGTTTGATCTTAAAAACGAGCCGGCAAAAGGAACCCAAAAGCAATTTGTTAAAAACAATGTGATGAAGACTTATGAAAGTCCTAGTATTGTTGATGCAGAATTCAGTGGCTAAGATACCGTTCTTGGTAATTGGAAAGACGCTCCATTTCTTGGTCGACCGGAGAAGAGTTTTGGTGGTTTAGTTTGTTGTCATTTATGTTGTCCGGTTATTTTAGGGTTGTAATCCGGATATTGTCCTGTGACTCAAACTCTTCTATCCTTTTATTTTGTCTAGTTCCTTTAGTCGTAGTATCTTATTTAGTGTTATCTAGGTTTGTTTTAGGGTTGTACCCCAATTTATTTTGCTTGTTTTGTTGTTCAAACCCTTTCACCGTCTGTGAAATGCCGTTCTCTATTTTCTGCTATTTCTAGTCATTTTTTTAGTTCTCTTCTCCTTTACAGTTCTTTTCATGATGGTTCTAGTGACATGACATGCACAACATAATTCTCTGCCTGATCTTTAAAAGTCAGCTTAGTCAGGAAGCAATGAAACAATTTTGAAGATGATGGGGACATTTGAGGGAAATAAGTAAAGGCATTGTGAGATCATTTCAAGCCCAAATTGTGTGAAACTGGGCAGATAGAACATAAAGAAACCTTATTAAAATGCAACATGCCACATCAGGTTGAAGCTAAAGGCAAGTTTGCCCAAATTGACAGAGGCCATTCGTGGTAATGAGAGTGAGGGTGTTGTCTAATGGTGCTTTGTAGTTAACAGATGCAGAAGGCGAATGTGTGGATATGGTAATCAAATCTAGTACAATCAAAAGATGTTACAAATGTTTTCTTTGGTTTGTTTAATTATGTAGTTTGCACTTGCCATATTTTGGAGATTGGAGTGATGAAGGCATTTTGTTCTGCTATCTAAATACTTTATCCTTCGTTACCCCTTTGAGCCTTATTTATTTTCTTTCATACCCCTCTTTCGGAATCAGTAGCAAAGATCAGAAATGCAAGCGTGAAAAATAAGTAAAGGAAAAAGAGAAAAGAAAAAGAAGAAAAAGAAAGAAAAAGAAGAATAAAAGGAAAAAAAGAAGAAAAAGAGAAGAAAAAGAAAAAGAAAGAAAAAAAAACAACAAAACAACAAAAAGAGAAAAAGAAGAAAGAAAAGAAAAGAGGAGAAAAAGGAAAGAAAAATCACAACAACAAAGTAATTCCTATGACATGAACTACGTTGGACTTGATTCCTTTTAAGGATACGTAGGCAGCCTCACGGTTCGGTCTCATCAAAAATAAAAATCCAAAAGTCTCCAAGCAAGAAACTGGGGCAGAAGTTGTGGTTCTTGTAAGAAATCTGATTCCAAAAGTTGTAATCTTGAACCCAAATGAGTTGTTTTGAGCCTTTTGATACCCTTTCTTTCTAACCCCATCCAAAAGCCCATGTTACGGTCCAAAGAAAGACCTTCCGATCAGTCTTCAAGAGATGCTAAGGCGAGCAAGTAGAGGTGAATCATATCAGGGGCAACACTCCGATCCAAACAAGGGAAATGAAAAACGAGAGAGTCTTATTGATGAAAACCCTCACGGGTACCTCACGGCGATGAAAGCTGAGAAAAATCAAAATGAGAGAGTCTTATGGGTGAAAACCTTCACGGGCACCTTGAGGCAACTGTAAGTTGAGAGAAAGAACAAAATGAGAGAGGCTTGATGGTGAAAACCCTTCGGGCACTACAAGTCGAATAAGGATTGTGAGTCAGATTGGATAATCGAAGCATTGAAGCCCAGTTTCACGGTTTAAGGGTACAACAAGAGTTGAACATCAGACTTGCTCAACAGAATAGGCCTCAGGTGCATGTCATGGTCATTAGAGTTGGTATCCACATCTGATAGGTTTCTATTTTGTAGTTTTCTTGTTAAGAATCATCTCTTTCCATTATCGTTTACTCTGTCCCTTTTGTCTTGTTTACTTCCTCTTCATGAGTCTGTTTGGTCGGAACAAGTAAGAAATGACTTCAAGATCTGCCACCAGCTTTCCAATTGCACAAAACGAGATTTGGCTAGCATGTCACAGTGTCATAGGTCAGGAAAGAACAACAAGCGCACTGAGTTGGTAACGATCAACATGCTTCAGGGTCCATGAGAAATACAAAGGTCTGGAATATTTTAATTCGTGAATAATGCAACAGATAGAGGATGTTGGGTGAACGGGTCAAAGGTATTCTCTGTGATGAGATCAACAAAGAAAGTGGCTACCCAGTGACAAGCGAGGTCTTCCAAGCAGAAATCAAAGTTATCGTGACAAGTGAGGGAACAATAGACTTCAAGGCCAAGGCCAGTGATTTAAGTCAGGAAAGAACAGCATGCGCACTAAGTGGATGGCAATTAACGTGCTTTGGAATTCATGAGAAATACAAAGGTGCAGTACATGTCAACATAAGAGCACGATGCAACAGATGGAGGGTGTTAGGTGGACGGATCAAAGGTATTTTCGGTGAAACACAAAGGTTGGTAAATGTCAGTTCATGAGCAATGCAACAAATATAGGGAATTGGGTCTGAACGGAGAAGGGGTATTTTCTGTGATAAGGACGACAGAGAAAGTGGTTAGCCCATAAACAAGCAAGGTCCTCAAGTGGAAATCAGTTATCATGGGAAGTGAAGGAGCAATCTCCCTCAAAGTCAAGGCCACAAACCAACCACCACATTTTAAACTGACAAGATTTTTATTTGATTAAAACAGGGGCAGAAAATTTTGTTTGTTTCGGAGAAACCCACCGCAAGGAAAGGCAAGCGCCAGACAGGTTTAACTGTAAATTCTCAGGACCCTCCTGGAAAACGGGACCTAGTTTAAAATTCAAAACAATCATAAGTAGCAAATCTAGCATAAATGTACCCCTAAGAATATAAGTTGGTTTCAAAGTTTGCATGTTTAAGATATGATTTAATTAAGAGTTGTCAGGACCCTCCTGAATAATGGGACCTAGCTTTAAAATTTCCATTGGATAACAAAATTTAGCGTAAGTTCCGGTGTAGGGTAATATAATTTAGCCGTAAAATAGTCACTCTTAAGATAAAACTTGACTTTTCATTTTCAGGACCATCATGGATATTAGGATGTAGCTTTAATACTTTCTTAGATAACAAGATGTAGCGGAAGTAATACCTTCAGAAGATATAACTTAGATTTAAAATTGTCATTTAATTAAGAGTTGTCAGGACCCTACTGGATAATGGGGTGTAGTTTTAAGATCGGCTTAGATAACAAGATGTGGCGAAAGTAATACCTTTAGGAGATATGATTTAGATTTAAAATTGTCGTTTAACTAGGAGCTGTCAGGACCTTCCTGGATAACGGGATCTAGCTTTCAAATTCTTAGTAATATTTGGTAATATGATTCAATTTAACACTCACATATGTGCCTAGCTACCAAACTGGGGCAGAAAATTTTCTTTGTTTTGTCTTTTTTTGTTGAAATCAGGCACCCACTTGGAGAACAGGGAGAAGCAATTCAAGTTCAGCAGTCAGGCGCCCACCTGGAGAGCACGGGAATACAGTTCAAGTTCAGCAATCAAGCGCCCACTTGGAGAGCACGGGAATACAATTCAAGTTCAATAGTCAGGCGCCCACCTGAAGAGCATGGGAATACAGTTCAAGTTCAGCAGTCAGGCGCCCACCTGGAGAGCACGGGAATACAGTTCAAGTTCAGCAGTCAGGCTGCCACCTGGAGAAAGAGAAAGCATCTTAGAGTATAATTCGAGTTCGGCAATCAGGCATACACCTGAATAAGAGGGAAAGCATCTCAAATTACAATTCAAGTCAGCAACAAAGGAATTTCACCAGGAGAGTACGGGTCGACAAAGAAACAGGAATTGCAGGATCAAGTTTGAAGATATAGATAGGATTCTTGTAATGCATAGATCATAGTTTAGTCTCGCTTCTTTTATTTTGTCATGGTGTAATAAGGAGTTCAGTAAGCAGTAGCAGCAGCAGCAAAAGTGAAATCACAGCTTCATGGTAGTCTCAGCTACCGAAACTTCCCGAACTACACTGACCTGATTCCTTTATAGCCAAGGATATGTAGGCAACCTCGGAAGCAGGGTGCGGTCAAATCTTTCAAAAAATGCTTCCCATGGAGTATTCAAACGGGCAAAAATCACTCGTATTCGCTCACTTTATCTTTGCACGAAAACTCTTCGTATTTTCGAGCAAAGAGGGGCAGCTGTGAGCACGTGATTTTTGCCCTATATGAATTACTCCCACAAATTCAAAACAAAATATTTTCCCATTATTTGCAATTTTGAGGATTTTTGTGGCATTTTCTGTCAAGTGTTTGTATTTGTCTGTGCATGTTTATTTTGTTTAATCAATGAAAAATATAAAAATATGTTGCATTTTCATTTAGGATTCAATTCTACATTTTGGGATTAATTAGCAAATTAGTTGTTTTATAAAATAAAAAAATAGAAAAATCACAAAAAATAATTTGTTTTTCATTTTAATTTTAGTTTTGTGTTTTGGGTAGTTTTTCCTTTAATTCATTTTTTAATTACTTGTGTTAATTATTATTTAGGATTAATTAGTTTTTTAGGTTAATTTGGTTTTGTGATTTAACTTAGGATTTTATTTTTAATTTTGAAAAAAAAAAAGAGGAATTAAAAAGAGGTGGAAATTAAAAAAGAAATAATTTGAAAAGAAGAAAAGAAAAGGAAGTGTAGAAGAGGTCTTTTGGGCCTTCTTAATTTTAATTCCCCAAACCCAACCCAAATTCCCCAAACCCGCCCGGCTACCCTCTAAACCCGACCCATCCCCACCAATACATACACTAATACATACAGAGATCCAAAATCCTAAATCCCTAATTCAAATGCGCTTTGTTCATCTTCTTCCTCATCTCAGCCGCGTTCAACTTGCCAAATCTCAAGCGAGTGAGCTCAAATTCACCCCACGCGTTCCCTATTTCTCCTCGTCAACATATTTGTAACGATCTCTGATAGATTCTCTCGTCCCCATCCCTTTCTCACGTGATGGAAGCCTCTAGAAGGCATATGCTGGATGAATGGGGAGCGTGGGATCGATTTGGATTGATCCTAGCCCTTCATTCATCAGGTGTTCGCCTGATAACTAGAGAAATTTTTTTGGAGATTTTTAGAGAGAATTCTGGGGGAGTTTTCTGGTAAAAAAAGAGGAGGAGAGAAAAGTTGAGAGATCTTCTTTAACTTTGGATTTCTCTTCCTTGAAGATGGTTTTTTTCTCTCTTTGAAATGTTTCTCTTAAAGGTTCAAAGAGTGAGACACATATATATTTTTTTAGTTCTGAATCTTGTTTTTGAGTTCCGAAGAGATGAAAAAAATGAATTGAAGTTTAAGCTTGGAGTTTCTATTACTGTCCTGCTGAGTTACTACTGAACCTCATTAGGATTTGGAGTCGAAAGGTGTGTTGTCGAGTCTATAATTATTAAAGGAAGTTTGAAATTTCAGGTTCAATTTCTTTTCTTTTCTGTATCTCTATTTTAAATGTTCTTGAGCTGTGAAATTCTGTCCAAAATGGTGTTTTGTTCTGTAATTGGATTTCTTGCTATGAATCTCTTCTCAATGGTGATGTATTTGAGTATGTTCAGTCAGTAAAAATTGATTTTGAATGGTCGTCCTCTATGCTTATATGCTTTAACTGTTATTTTGGTGTCGAGTTTTCATTTGAGTCAAGATTTTGTCATTTTCAAATGAATGATTATGTTCAGCTTTGCGATTGCTAAACGAGCATAAATCCGTGATGTCTATTTGCATGAGTTTCTTTGGATTCTTCTGCTATCAGAATAGCAATCACACATCCTTAGGAAGTCAAAATGGTTGATCGAATTTCAAACAGGGTTATGAGTCCAACTAGCCTGCTCTTGTGAAATCTCCCAAGTTCTATGAAACCTTTCCCATTCGATAGAGGCTTTTAAACTAGTATCGCCCTATAAGCTAGAGTAACTGTTTTAAGAGCTTTGTTGATCAATGACTTCCTGATTCTCTTGGTTAAGGACTAGCTGCTTCAAAATGAGTTCCTGGTGTGTTCTTGCCAGTCACGAAATATTCTGATGTTCAAACTAGTCTGCTCACGGTAAATGCTTAGTTTCAGCATGTTTGACTTGAATTAGTTAGTCGTAAGACTGCTAACGGGTCATGAATCACTAAAGTGCCATGTTCTCTGATTTCATGACTATTTTGCATGTGCTGCTTGTTCTAAATTGCCAAAGTTATCCCAGATTATGTGTGCTCTTTGTGGCTTAGCATACTTGAAGGGATGATTGGATTTTGATTGACTTTATGTTTGATGCTTGAGTCTGATGACCGGCGCTTCATTTGTATACTTTTGAAAAGGTCTTGTTTGTGTTTTTCTGCAATTGGACGTGAAACTAGTGATTGGCGAGCTTGATACTACCTGTTAGCTTGTGTATTAATTGAACTTGATGATTTTAGGTTCTTCAAGCATGTCATATGCATTGATAATTTCAGTAGTCATTTTTCCTTTAGCGTGAGTTAACTGCAATTTTGGTGAATTTGAGTATATTGTTACATGTTGCAAAGTTTCAATGTTTGTCCTTTGTTTGAATATTCACTGTCAGGTTTCAATGCTTGTCCTTTGGTTCATCTTGACTTTATCAGTTCGAATTCATTATCTTAACCTCCTAGTGTTACTTGGCAAGCTTATGTTCATTCAGGATAGTTGGTCTATCATGTTTGAATTGGAAAGACCACTCGTTTGTGTACAACTTTTAAGTTTGGTTACAACTATTTTTCTCATAATTTTAAAGAGTGCGTCTTCCAGTTCATATGTTGAAGGCGTCAATTTACAGTGAAGAGCTCATGTCCTCGTGTCTGACTACTTTGCAATCACCAAATAGGCAAAATTTCTTGTTTTAACTGAACAGATGCATGTCATCTATCATTTTTCATGGGTTTCGGTATTGCTTTTGATGAGTGTTTGTTTGGTAATGTGTTATATGAGCTACTAGCCAAGGATGTTAAGACTGAAAATGAGATTCGAACTCAAAAATGGGCTAACTGGTTTAGGGATTAATTTTGATAGTGAAAGGGAAATTTTGGCCATATGAGAATCAGCTTTGTTCGGCCCAGTTCATTAGAGGTCCTAGCTTTGCCCATTTTCATTACATACGGAAGCTTTTCCATTTTCTTTATAACAATGTTAGCGGTACATATAGAATAATTTGAGGTGTGTCGTGCCAAATAAAATGACAAATTGCATGGCCCTCATGTAATTAATCTTTTTTTTTAATCCTTAGAAATCGAGGCGTGCCATTTAGCAAATTTTCCCTGGCCCTCGCAAAGTTAAAATGCGTAGTCTCTTTAGGTGCGTTATTTTAATAATTAACTTCCTAAACTCGGGTGTGCATTTCATGTGACCCAAATCCAAATCTTAACAACGTTAAATAAGATGTGTCTCGGACTACGGGTGCATTTCATGTGGCATGGTTCAAAGATGTGTTTTAGATGACGTTGAAATCTTTCTTCAAATATTTAAAAGCGGTTTAAATCTAAAATGCACATAGGTTTAAAAGTGTTTTAAAATCGGATAAATAGGCCAATAATAACAGTTGAGCGACTGTGCTAGAACCATAGAACTCGGGAATACCTAACACCTTCTCCCCAGTTAACAGAATTCCTTACCCAAATTTCTGTGTTCGCGGACTGTAATACAGATTCAATATTTCCTCGATTCGGGATTTTAAACCGATGACTTGGGACACCATAAATTATCCCAAGTGGCGACTCTGAATTTTTTTTATAAAATAATCTGGTTTCGATTGTTACTTAAATTGGAAAAAACTCCCTTTATATACCCTTTTACGGGGGTGTAGGTAAAAAGGAGGTGTGACACCCAGCACCAAATCAATACCGAAATCAACAACCCCGCCCGACGACATGTCCGGCCATAAGAAACACATCCGAAAAGTCCCTCACCACTGGAACTGAATCAATGGTAGGAGTCTCTGCGCTGACATCCATCACGAAAGCCCAAATAAGAAAGACAATCCTTCCTAGCCATCCGCTGGGTCTTAGAATGTAAAACCACCCGACTAGGACATGAAATCCATCGAACCTCGTCACTCAATCTGTGGCATTCCCGGCATAGCCAAATCGCCACTTTAGCGCAATAGTCCAGAATAACACGACACGAAGACTACTAGTCTATACCCAATATTACATCAGAATCTAATATACCAAGCAACACAAGATCCACTCGGGTCTCCAAACCCCGATAGTCACTAAGCAGTGCCGATTCACATGACCCACAACTAAAACATAGCCTAAATATGAGAACTCTCAGTCTCCAACTCAATATAGCACACGAATCACCATACTTGATCCTAGTTCTGCCGTACGAATACATACCACACCTCTAATACCCAATCATTCCACGAGAGATACTCTAAAATTTTCCTATGCCATCAAGGAAACTCGAATATCAACAGTCGATCTAACAAGAGAGTGCTGCAATACTACCGAAGTACCATAAACTTAATCACATTGCCTTTTTTTGAAACATATACCCTCGTCAAATCACCCCAATTAGCATTACCCTTTCCTTAATCATCTGAAGATTATTTCCCAAATCATCTGAAGCTCATTTCTCTAATTATCTCAAACTGCCCGTGCTGCCTAAGAATTGTGACCTACCTTTCAGAACTGATTTGTGACCTTACACATGCAAATTTAAGCCTTGCACAACATACCACATATACCATATCGTCCTAAGGTAAACATGAAAACTTCATATTCATTCCAAACCACATGCAACTACGTACTCAACTAGCCAAGAACTTTTCTATTGGACCTCAGCTGGGAGAAGATCACTATACATCCCATGCTCTTCATGCCCGTGGAAAATACACAACTCTAACCGGGGTAGAATCATCAAGACTTTTCGAATTCCATTCACACAAAACTAAACCATCAAAACTGAATTCTTCTAACTCAACCAAGCTACGCATGCCACTAAAAATCCAAGAGAATTGCTGTAAAACACCTGCAGAAATTCATTACCTTGTAATCACCCAAATGACTAATCATATCTTTACCATGCCGATCCATCCTACTACCAAGCTATCCTATTGATCTTAGTTCCTTCTAAATTACCTTTAAATTGATACTTCTCCTTGCCGTAACACCACAATTCCTCAACCCAGACTCACCATATGAGACCCAAGCATAAAACCGCACCGTCTAAGGTTCACAAGCCGCCAAACTCTCTCTTAAATATTCCTAACAGCACCACGTTCAAAATGCTTACCTGAAGAGACTTCCTACGAATCCAAAGCCATTACCTTCACCTTCCTAATACTGATATATAGAATCCCATAATTAATATATAAAATACCACAAGTCTTGACATATTCCAATTAAAACTCAAATTCTAGCCACATATACAACTTGAAGATACCCAATTGTTACATGTAAAATCTTAAACACATTAGAACCATTCTCGAGAGTCATTCACTCTATTCTAACGGCAATTAGCCTGATCAAACAAACAGGACCGCTGATGCCTCAATAGCACTCCGACACCACAGAGTGTAACCTCATCCTAGAACAACCAAGGAACTTCCTGCTCTATGCACCAAGCATCCATTACCAACAACAACTCAAGATATTCCGTGATTCTCATACACATATGAAGCATGACATAACCATTGTCAAAAATTTCCTTTACTCGAGCCATCATCGGTCTCAATCTCCGTGAGCCATAACCGATTCACCCGTACGCCTCAAACTAGAACCAACATAGCACATAATCATGCAAACGACTAATTAATAGTGGACTCCCCCACTTGGCTCGAAGCCATAGACCAAAACATACACAATAACTCATAACGCATATACTTTATTGCTGCCATAATACCATAGTGAGTTTAAACTCAATCCTTCATAAGTTAGTGGAACACAGATCATCTGGTACTTTATATCTTCTGCAAATCTTGCATTCACTCTCGTAGTAGTCAAGCCTACTCTCTTGAGCAACCCAAATTCAAATTGTAAAACATATATTTCCCCGGTAATAGAGATTTTCCAATAAATGACACAAGGATTACGCAAACTTCAGAACAATCCGTAGGAGATAACCACATATGCTTTGCCTAAAACTAACATTTTTGTATACCTTCCACCGTCATAAATATTACGCAGTCGCTTAATCTTCCTGAGTCTGAACTCATACCGCAACATGAAATTCACTTCACTCCCAACTAGAACACATGAAAAGATTCTTCACACACCCATAACTCGGGGCTATACCTCAAATCGAGATGAAAATCAAGTACCTAATAGTTCTTCTATCCTCCAGCAGACCCTTCTTGTTGTTTCCAAATCATATGAATACACCTCGCGGTCATAACATACTCATCACGTAGCTATCCAGTCATTACTCCCCTTAATAGGGACACAACAGAACATATAGATCCAGAAGCACGTGCTCACAAAATCAACAGCTCAGGGCTCGAGCTATAGGCAAAAATCCGGCCTCAATTCTTCCAGACTGGACCAAGATCAACACACAGAGATCACATCTCATCCCTTGATCGGGGAATCACAAGCCATCGATGCACATCAGATACTGGGTGCTCATGCGCGCATACGAACGCGTGGAAGGAATTTAAAGAATTACTTTTCAAGCTGAATCAAGGACTCATGATAAGAATTCAAGAATGTGAAGTTTTTCCTAAAGGTTATACAGCCTCCCGATGATAAGTACAGATGTCTTTGTACCGATCTGCGAGACTCTACTAAACCTGCTCATGACTCGTGAGACATATGTAACCTAGGCTTTGATACCAACCTGTCATGACCCCAAACCAGACCCGGTCATGATGGCACCTCTCGTGAAGACAAGGCCAGCCGACACAATCCCCAAATCCATTTCAATAATTTTAATAGAACAATCTAGGCCTTTTTAATTAATCAGATATTGCATAAAGTAAATTTAAATGAACAGTGCGGAAATAGATACAGCCTGATATCGGGGTGTCACAAGTTACAAGCATCTACTAAGATCTAAAGTACAATGGAGTTTCTGTAAATGTACTAAATACGTGTTGCGGACGCCGGGTAACTACCTTGCTAAACTCCAAAGACTCTGTATCTGATCAACCAATACCCGCTACCGGGTGCAGAAATACCTGAATCTGCACATAAGGCGCAGGGAGTAAAGTAAGTACTTTAACTCAGTGAGTAATAATCATAACTAAAGACTAAGTGATAGGAAATCACGAAGAACACATCAACATACTGTATAGAAGTACTACAAAACCAGTAAGAAAGTAATGAAGCTGTGAAATCTCTTATAGCATCTTAGCTCAGTTTAAACTTCTTTAAAAATGACTTTTTCAACAGTTAAGAAATTGAATGCAAAGCAATTAGAACAGATAAGCACAGAAAATCCGCCCCTCGGGCACAAATACACAATTAACCAGGTAAAAGATAGGCATAAAGAAAGATAAACGCATAAAGGTTCGCCCCTCGGGCACAATATCAACAAATCCAACCCTCAGGAAATATCTCAAAACAATACCAGCCCCTCGGGCTATATCTCACATCACAATGGGTACCCACACTCACTGGGGGTGTTCAAACTCCTGGAGGGGTCCCTTACTGCCCAAGCGCAATATCAAGCCATCTCGTGGCATCATCAATAGGCTCTCGGCCTCATATCAACAAGCCACCTCGTGGTGTACATATCTCAGGCCCTCGACCTCATAATAATAATCAGTGTATCACCGCTACGTTGTGCAGCCCAACCCAAAAGTATCCTCACAGCATAGGCCCTCGTCCTTACTCAGTCAAAATCACATAAGCCACTTGGGCTACAGTAAAACATGATGCTCAACCCAAAATATTATTTGAAATATCATTTGATATATTAAAACAGAGTAGACATGACTGAGTTATGAAAATAGTAAAATATAGCATGACTGAGTTCAAGTATAAAGTCAAAAAATTGAGAAAATATCAATAGAAAATCCCTGAAGGGTTCAAATAGTTGGCACGAGGCCCAAATATGACATTCAGCCCAAAACATGATGATAGCAAATAGTTTCCAATCAAATATGCAGTAAAATAGTCATTTAGGACGGACTAAGTCACAATCCCCAGTAGTGCACTACCCCACGCTCGTTATTTAGCGTGTGCGTCACATCAATATAGCACAATGATGTGTGATCCGGGGTTTCATACCCTCATAACATCATTTACAATCATTACTCGCCTCAATCCGGTCCAAACTTTAGCCCGCGATGCCTTTGCCCACACAAATCGACCTCCGGATGCTCCAAATCTAGCCACAATCAGTACATAATCTTTAAAATATGCTAAGGGAACGAAGCCCACTCAAAAATATCCAATTTACATCAAAAATTACGAAATTGCTCAAACCCTGCCCCGGGCCCACGTTTTGGAATCCAATAAAAGTCACATCAATAGAATTCCCATCCTCTCACGAGTCTATACATACCAAGAACCTCAATTGCCCCTTCAAATTCCCAATTTACACTCCAAAGTCAAGCCCTAATTTTCCAATTTTAGGCTTTAATTTCCACATATTTCATGATTAAATAAGTAAGAATCAACATAGGATCGAGTATTGAGTTCAAAAATCTTACCTCCAGGTGTTATATATTGAATCCCTATTCAAATCCTCTCAAAAAGCTCCAAATTCGCCAAAAAATAGTGAAAGTTAGCCCCAAAAGCGCAGACAATGGCTATTTAAACATTCTGCCGAGGCATCAAAAACCTTCTTCGCGAATACAGTCAAATCCTCGCGTTCGCAAAGCACAAAAATCCGTTGACCAAAATTTCCCCTTACGCTAACGCTACCTCCAACTCGCGAATGCAAAACGTCCGCTTTCCAAACCATTGCGAACGCGACCTCCTTACGCGAATGTGTAGCACAAAAAGGCTGGGACCCCATCTGCTCCCACTTACTCTATGCGAACGCGACACAGGCCACGCGAACGCGGAGAATCAAACATCCCAACATTGCGAATGCGACACACAAAACGTGAACGAGAAGGCAAAAATCGTCGCCTTAGAAAAACACCCATGCGAATGCGGTTCCCTGACCGCGAACACGAACGCGAAGAACAAATTGTCTGCAACACAAAACCAGCAAAAACTGCCAAGTCCAAAGTCCAAAATTGATCTGTTTAACCATCTGAAACTCACTCGAGGCCCTCGAGACCTCAATAAAACATGCCAACATATCCCATAACCTCATTCAAACTTGTTTCAACCTTTGGAACGCTCAAAAAAATATCAAAACACCAAAATCACATCGGATTCAAGCTTAAGAATTTCGAGGAACTTCCAAATTATGCTTTTGATAAAAAAACCCAACCAAACCACGTCCCAACGACCTGAAATTTTGCACACACATCACAAATGATACAACGGAGCTACTGCAACCTTCAGAATTCCATTCCGACCCCTATATCAAAATTTCATCTATCAACCGGAAAACGCCAAAATCTCAATTTCGCCAATTCAATCCTAAACCTTCAACGGACTTCCAAAATGTATTCCGATCACGATACTAAGTCCAAAATCACCTAACAGAGCTAATTAAATCATAAATATTTCGATCCGAGATCATATACCAACAAGTCAAATCTTGGTCAAAATTTTCAAATTTCAAGCTTTAAACTGAGAATTGTTCTTCCAAATTCATTCCGATTACCCTAAAACCAAAACCAACGATTTACATAAGTCATAATCCATCAAACGAGGCAAGTCATGCTCGAGAACTGACGAACAAAGTGCAAAAGCTCAAAACAACCGGTCAGGTCGTTACATAAAGTTTATTAAGCTCTTCATATTAAAAGATCAAAGTCTTAAAACATTAATTAGTTTAAATTTTTTAATTATTCTTAATATTTAACTAATTAATATTGCATACGATTAGATGTAGATGAAAGTGAAGATGTTAAGACAACCTTCTCACAAGCGGATTCAAATGTGTTTGTATGAAGATGATGTGTTGGATATCCTATAAGCGTTGTGGACGTTCTCTTGAATAATCTATTTTGAGTTTTGGCTTATAGTGAATGAAATATAGTCTTGTCTTTTACTTTTTTAGTGTTTGTTGTGATATATATAAAAAGTTATTAAGTTTTGTCAAATTTTTCCAATAAGATTTTTTTAACTTTTAAATATTTATCTTTTTTAGGTATGAACTTAAAGAAAAATATAAAATTATATTTTAAAAAAAATGATGGGCCAGTCCGTGGGGGCTGGGCTAGCCCGACCCCGCCCATATTGACAGCTCTAAGGGGGAGCACATACAATTTGTAAAAAAAAAATTAGATACTTTTTAAAACTACAAAACTAAGAGAAAATAGATAAATAAGTTCCTATTATAGTATGTGTGTGTGTGTGTGTGTATATTGGAAAATTTTGCCTGCTTATTTTATCCTCTCGTCGTTTTCTTCCATTTTTACTGCATTGGGGGGGGGGGATTAGAAATAACCTGATTTACAATTAGTAATTAAAAATTAGTCATAGTTTTAAAAGTAATAGAAATTCAGCTATTTTTTATGTAAAGATAAAATCTGAACAAAAATACCTTTAAAGTTAAAAAAAATTCGAGCATAATATACGGGAGTTCGAATTTTTTACATATGATATTCCAGCATAATATGTTGGAATTTCATAATATGATGGAGTTCCAACATAATATGCTGGACATTTATACGCAGGAGCACCATAATCCATATGCTGAAACTTTCTGTGTTTCAGCTATGGTATTTTTGTCCAAATTTTATCTCCACATAAAATAATGGTTATTTTTAGTGACTTTGTAAATACTAGCTATTTTTACATTTCTACCTTTCTGCTCAGAGCCTAACGAATCCTAGGAAAATAGGGCAAGACAGATGGAAGCTGATTGCTGGGTGAAATTCAAAAATAACCAGATTTACAAGTGGTAATTAAAACATATACACAGTTTCAAAAGAAATCAAAATTTAGCCATTTTTCGTGTAAATATAAATTTGAACGAAACATTGTTCAAAATCCAAAAAATATTCCAGCATAATATACTGGAGTTTGATTTTTTTATATGTGAACTTCCAGCATAATATACTGGGGTTCCAGCATAATATACTAAACTTCCAGCATAATATACTGGAGTTCCAACATAATATACTAAACTTCTAGCATAATATACTGGAGTTTCAAGATAATATACTGGACTTCCAGCATAATATACTAGACTTCAATCTCCAGTATATTATGCTAGAACTTTCCATGTGCTGGAGTTTTAGCATAATATGCTGGAAGTTCATACATGGGTGCACCAATCTCCAGTTTATTATGCTGGAACTTTCTGTGTTGCAGCATAATAATGGCTATTTTTGGATGACTTTACAAATACTGCTATTTTTCAATTACTAGTCTGAAAACTGGCTAGCCCGTGCTATTTTCACCTGATTTGTCACGACCCAAATTCCATTATAGGTCGTGATGGCGCCCAACACCGTTGTCAGGCAAGCCAACCCTAATCAACTAATAAGTTCTCATTTATTTTACCAGAACAATCCCAACATTTTCTAAATTTTAAACTTTTAAACAGTCTATAATAAACAAGTTCATAATAATAGAAATACATCCCAAAATAATAGTCTACAATGTGTGTGCCAGGAACTAGTGTCACAAGTACTAGGGCAACTAGTAGAACGTACAAAAATACCACTATCCTACTGCCTGAAATAGAGTAGACAATAATTAACAATAAACAAAAGAAGAGACTCCGACATGCTGCTGAACGGCTCAGAAAGGGCAGCTCACTATGGGATCTCGATTAGGAATTAGGAACGCGCGCATGATGGGTAACTAGATGCACCTGCCTTAGATCTTGTACATTTAAGTACAAAAGTGTAGTATGAGTACATAAAAAACATGTACCCAACAAGTATCCAGTCTAACCTTGAAGAAGTAGTGACGATGGGTCGACTTGACACTTACTAAGGTCAATATCAATAATATTTAAGTGTTATGCTAAGCATGAATAGTATAAATATGATGACAGTCCCAAAACAAAGAGAAATAGGATATTACTTCTTAACAATATATCAACTTCAGTCATGTCATGTAATAAGTACATTTCAGAGCATTTAAGCAGAGTATATCACGGGAGAATTCCACATAAATAACATGCGCACATTATGCCAAGGTCATACGGCCCGGTCCGACATAATAATAAATTGTGCACTGCTAGAGAGTCGAATGACGCGAACCATAGATGCATCTATTTTCTACCGAAGCGATCGGCTCGATCCACAAATAGCAATTTATTATCAAATAAGCATATATTGCTCATTTATAGTCAAATAATTTCATACAAGTTCTCAAGTAAGTGAGCATATCCGTCTATATTTATTTACAAGTTTCTAGCATGGCCTAAGTGATCTCAGTAGCAAGCAAGGATGTAGGCATTTGCAAGTATGGCATGATACTGGTCCTAAACTACCCGGACAATTAGCATAATAGTAGCTACATACGGACTCTCGTCACCACATATGTACGTATCCCCATAGATAGTCGCATACGTTTATTTAATTCACCTATGGGGGTTTTCCCTCTTACGAGGTTAGAAAGAAGACTTACGTTGCTACAAAGCTTACTTTCAAATTCAAGAATGTGCTCAAACCCTCAATTCAGAGCCGAACAACCCAAAACTATTCAAATGGGGGTAAGAACTAGTCAATACATGCTCAAGAATTCATATTCTAACTATTAAAGTAATTTCGCAACCCTAAATGCAAGGTTCCTAAAATTCATTCTCGGGCCCACGTGCCCGGAAGTTGTAACTCATAACCTAAGGATCAAGAATATATGATTTTTACTTCATTCCATAACGAATTTCGTGGTTAAATCTTGTTTTCACAAAACCCTAGGTTTTACTCTAAACCCATATTTTTCACTAATTTACATGGAGTAATATACCCCTACTATGTATTAAACCCACCTTAAGTAGAAAAAACTTACCTCATAATGCTACGCTGAAATCCCCCCTTTGGAAGCCCCCAAATCGCCCAAGAAATGAATGAAATGTGTCAAAAATGACACATTTCCCGTATTAAATGAAGGCACTGCCTTCAGCGATTACCGCACCTGCGGTTAGGGGACTACATCTACAGTCTCACTTCTGCACGGGAAGGTCCGCATTTGCGGAACTAGGCCGGGCTACATGGGGCCGCATCTTTGGTCTGGGGACCGCTTCTGCGGAAGAGGGGCCGCATCTGCGGTTCCTGGGCTCCTCCCCATGGGCCGCATCCGCGATGTATAGGCCGCTTCTGTGGTCTCGCACCTGCGGTTATGACAGAACTGGAGCTTCAGCTCCTTCTAAAATTATTGTAACTTAACTCGAGCCTCATCCGATTGATGAGCGGGGCTCACGACGCCCCGCCCGAACATACCGATGAGTTTGAAATCATAAAACGGACTTGCTCGAACCCTCAGAGCGCCCGAAACAATGCTAAATCTAAGAATCACCCCTTAAAATCAATTGAATCAAACTTATGAACTTCAAGTTTTTCAATCTACCTCCAATGTAACGAAACACACTTATACTACTCGGATGACACCAAATTTTGTGTACAAGTCTTAAATGACAATACGGAACTATTCCCGATCTCGAAATTCCGTTCGGACCTCTATATCACAAAAACTCGCTCCAAACCAAATTCAAAGAACTTCAAAATCCTTAAGGAATCAACTTTCACTATTAGGCGCCAAAACGCTCACGGGTCATCCAAAACCCGATCCGAACATACACATAAGTTCAAAATTATCATATGAACCTGTTGGAACCTTCAAATCCTGATTCCGAGGTCGTTTACTCAAAACGTTGACCAAAGTCAAACTTAGCCTTTTAAGCCAACCTTAAGGAACCAAGTGTCCCGATTTCAACCCAAACTCTTCCAAATCCCGAACAAACCATCCCCACAAGTCATAAATCAGCCAAAGTAACTATGGGAAGTCCTATTTAGGGAAACATGGTTCTAGAAAGTAAAACGACCAGTTGGGTCATTACATTCTTCACCTCTTAAACAAACGTTCGTCCTTTAACGGGTTTAGATTCATACCTGAAGTGTTAAGTAAGCGTGTATATTTGCTCCGCATGTCCTCCTCAGACTCCTAGTTCGCCTCCTCGACTTGTTGGCCCCTCCACAAGACCTTTATAGCCGAAATCCTCTTGGATCTCAACTGGCGATCCTGTCTATCAACAATGGCAACTGGCTCCTCCTCGTAACCAAATATCTCATCTAGCTGAATAGTACTGAAGTCTAACACCTGAGACGAGTCGACGTGATACCTCTAAAGCATAGATACATGAAAAACTGGGTGAACTCCCGATAAGCTGCGGGGTAAAGAAAGCTCATAGGCAACCTCCCCAACTTGCCTCAACACCTCAAATGAGCCTATAAACCTGGGGCTCAACTTGCCCTTCTTTTCGAATCTCATAATACCCTTCATCGACGAGACTTTTAAGAGAACCTTCTCCCCGACCATGAATGATACATACCACGCCCTTTGATATCCATAACTTTTCTTCCTAGACTGAGTTGTACGAAGTCTTTCCTGAATCAACTTTACCTTTTCAAAGACATCTTTCAACAAATCTGTACCATACAACTTAGCCTCACCATGCTCAAACCACCCGATAGGAGAACTAAATCGCCTACCATATAAAGTCTCAAATGGAGCCATCTCGATGTTGGACTGATAACTGTTGTTGTAAGCAAACTTGGCCAAAGGCAAGAACTGATCCCACTGCCCTCCAAAGTCAATCACACACGCTCTAAGCATGTCTTCTAGAATCTGAACCGTCCACTCCGACTGTCCGTCGGTCTATGAGTGAAATGCTATGCTGAGCTCTACACGGGTGCCCAACTCACTCTGTATGGCTCTCCAGAAATGGAAAGTGAATTGAGGGCCTCTATCTGATATGATGGAAATAGGCACACTGTGCAACTGAACTATCTCCCGAATGTAGATCTGAGCCAACCTCTCTGAAGTATAAGTAGTCACAATCAAAATAAAGTGTGCCAACTTGGTCAACCAGTTGACAATGACCCAAACTGCATCAAACTTTCGCAATATCCGCGGTAACCTAACCATAAAGTCTATAGTAATGCGCTCCCACTTCTACTCCGGTATAGACATCTGCTGAAGTAGGCCACCTGGCCTCTGGTGCTCATACTTAACCTACTGGCAATTCAAACACCTAGCCACATACTCAACTATGTCTTTCTTCATTCGCCGTCACCAATAATACTGCCTCAGGTCACGATACATCTTCGTATCACCTGGATGAATGGAATACCGTGAAATGTGTGCCTCCTCTTGAATCCTCTCCCTCATTCCATCGATATTAGAAACACATAGGCAACCCTAGAGTCGCAAAATACCATTCACTCTAATAGAAACCTCCTCGGCTCTACCCTATAGCACCATCTCTCTAAGAACTACCAAATGTGGATCATCGAACTGTCATGCCTTGATCTATCCTAGTAATGAATACTGAGCAACAACACATGTAAGGACTCGGCTAGGCTCTGAAATGTCCAACCTCATAATTCTATTAGCCAAGGGCTAAACATCCAAAGCTAGTGGCCTCTCCTCCGCTGAGATGTATGCCAAGTTGCTCATACTCTCTGCCTTCTTGTTTAAGGCATATGGGAACACATTGCCTTGCCCGGATGATAAAGAATGGTGATGTCATAATCATTCAGTAACTCAAGCCATCTACGCTACCTCAAATTGAGATCCCTCTGCTTGAACAAATGTTGTAAGATGCGATGATCAGTATAAACCTCACATGACACCCCATACAGATAATGCCTCCATATCTTAAGAGTATGAATAATCGTTGCTAACTCTAGGTCATGCACAGGTAATTCTTCTCATGAATCTTCACCTGACATGAAACATATGCAATAAGTCACCCCTCCTGCATCAATACACATCCCAAGCCAACGCGTGAAGCATCACAATATATCGTATACATCCGTGAATCAGAAGGCAACATTAGAACCGGTGATGTAGTCAAGGCCGTCTTTAGTTTTTGAAAGCTAACCTCATAATAATCGGACCAACAAAAAGGAGCACCCCTCTAGGTCAATCTAGTTTAAGGTGATGCAATAGATAAAAACCCTGCAGAAATCGGCAGTAATAACCTGCTAACCCCAGGAAACTCCTGATCTCAGTCACTGAAGTAGGACGTGGCCAACTCTGAACTGCCTCAATCTTCTTGGGATCCACCTTAATATCCTCTCCTGATACAATATACCCCAAGAATACTACTGACTCTAGCCAAAACTCACACTTGGAGAACTTAGCATATAGCTTTTGCTCTTGCAAAGTCTGAAGCACTACTCTCAAATGTTGCTCGTGCTCTCCTAGGCTACGTGATTATATCAAGGTGTCATCAATAAAAACAATCACAAAGGAATCAATATAAGGCCTGAACACCCTGTTCATCAAGTCCATAAACATTGTTGGGGAATTAGTCAAGCCAAAAGACATCACCAGAAACTCATAATGGTCATATCTGGTACGGAAAGCAGTCATCGAGACATCTGAGTCAGGAATCTTCAGCTGATGATACACTGATATCAAGTCGATCTTAGAGAACACCCTAGCACCCTGCAAATTGTCGAACAAATCATCAATGCGCGGCAACGGGTACTTGTTCTTGATGGTAGCCTTGTTCAACTGGCGGTAATCAATGCACATAAGCATAGTCCCATTCTTTTTTTTCACAAACAACACTGGTGCACCCCAAGGTGACATACTCGATCTCACAAACCCCTTTGCTAACAACTCCTAAAGCTGCTCCTTCAACTCCTTCAACTCTTTCGGAACTATCTGGTATGGTGGGATAGATATAGGATGGGTACCTGGAGCCAAATAAATACAAAAATCAATATCACGATCCAGTGGCATGCCAGGAATGTCAGAAGGGAACACATCGGCGAACTCTCGGACTATTGGAACTGAATCAATCGTCGGAGACTCTGTGGTGGTATCCCGAACATAAGCTAGATAAACCAAACAACCATTCTCGACCATATGTGAAGCCTTTAGAAAAGAGATAACCCGACTAGGTGTACTAACTGAGGAACCCTTCCACTCCAACCTTGGCAACTTTGCCACTGCTAAAGTAACAGTCTTGGCATGGCAATCTAGGACGGCGTGGTATCTGGACAACCAATATGTGCCCAGGATGACTTCAATGTCGGTCATATTAAGCAATAGGAGGTCTACTCTAGTCTCAAAACCATAGAATGTGACCACACAGGACCGGCAAATTCGATCCACAACCACAGAATCGCCCACAAGAGTGGACACATGAACAGGAGTACCCAAGGACTCACGAGGAATATCCAGAAAATAAGTAAACAAAGATGATACATATGAATAGCTAGACACTAGATCAAATAGAACTGAAGTATCCCTACCGCAGACGGAAATAATAAATGTGATAACGGCATCTGAGGCCAATGCATCTGGTCTAACCGGAAAAGCATAGAATCTGGCTGGAGCGCCCACTGGCTGGCCTCCACCTGACTGAGTAGTAGCTGGCGGACCTCTCCCTACCTGGCCTCTACCCCTAGGACGGACCCTACTAGTCTGCCCTTCGTCTCTAGCCGTCTAGATAGCCAGTACTGTAATCATGGGCTACTGACCCTGCTGCACTGCCTTGCCCCAAAGCCTGCGGCAGTATCTTCTCATATGACTAAGGTCTCCGCATTTGAAATAACCCCTCGGTACGGTGACCTGTTACCCCGATGTATGACCCTGATGGCCTGTAGACCCACTAGAAGAAGCCTGAATAGCCGGTGGGCGATATGAACTCTCCGGTATGGCAATGAAGTAGGAGCTAGAAGAACCCTAGGGACCTGAATACCCATTGGAAGAACACTAGATAACCGGCGGACGGTAAGAACTCTCTAGTATGACGCTGAAATAGGGGCGCGCTGGAGCACCCCGAGGGGGTGGTGGTGATGAATATAGGGGCTTGCTGGGCTGACCCCTCCCAAACTAACCTCTGCCCCTAGCCGGGGCACCTCTAACCTCTCCAGAGAATCAAGCCCTCTTATCCTGCTGTATCTGTACTCTACCTCTCAGACGATATCCCTAAATCGTCCGAGCAATCTCCACTACCATCTAATAAGAAGTCCTCATCTCCACCTCTCGGGCCATGTTGGCCCTAATACCAGAATGCAACCCTGCAACAAACCTCCACACCCTCTCTACGTCAGTAGGAAGTATCATTAGTGCATAGCGGGACAACTCAGAAAACCTCGCCTCATAGTCGATCACCGACATCTGACCCTGCTCAAGCTGCTCAAATTGATACCACAACTCTTCTCTCTCAGAGGGTGGAATGTACCTATCTAGGAAAAGTTGTGTAAACTGACTCCAAGCAATAGGAGGAGAACTTGCTGGCCTGCCAAGAACATAAGACTACCACCATGTACTGGCCCCGCCCTCCAGCTGGAATGTAGTGAAGTCAACCCTATGAGACTCCAATATCCTTATGTTATGCAGTCTGTCCCTACACCTATCAATAAACTCTTGGGAATCCTCATGACGCTCGCCTCCAAAGATAGGAGAGTGTAGCCTAGTCCATCTGTCCAATAACTTCTACGGATCGCCGTCCGCAGCCGGTCTGGGCTCGTGTACCACTGCAGCAACTGGATGAGCTCCATTCGCGGGTAGTGCACCCGGAGTCTGATACACTGCAGTTGCATGACCAAGAGCCTCAGCAGTATGGGTTTGTGTTCCCCCTCCTGCCTAAGATGTGACTGGGTCTACTGGAAATAAACTAGCCTGAGTCATAGAATCCATGAACTGCAATATACGGCCCATAACCTCCTGGAAACCTGATGTTGTCATAAAGTTCGTCGAGGTAGGCTTAGCTACGGGCACCTTGCCCGACTCCTCAATGATAGGATCCTTCGCAGGATCCGTCGGTGGTGCAACTGGAACAGCTCTTGGATGCCCTCGTCCCCTACCTCAGCCCGGTGCCCTTCCTCGGCCTTAGCCTCTAGCAACGGGGGGAGCAGCTCCTCCCGGGTTTGGAACATCTAACGTGCGCATCCTCACCATCTGTGAGAGAATAGAATAAGAAAATTTAGCATACCATCACTGCATGATAGAGGATGAATAAAAAGTAGTTTCCTAACACTCTATAGCATCTCAAAGATAAGTGCAGACGTTTTCGTACCGATCCGCAAAACTCTATTAGGCTTGCCCATGGCTTGGGAGACCTAAGTGAATCTAGTGCTCTAATACCATGTTGTCACGACCCAAATTCCACTATAGGTCGTGATGGCACCCAACACTGTTGTCAGGCAATCCAACCCTAATCAACTAGTGAGTTCTCATTTATTTTACCAAAACAATCCCAACATTTTCTAAATTTTAAACTTTTAAATAGTCGATAATAAACAAATTCATAATAATAGAAATACATCTCAAGATATTAGTCTACAATGTGTGTGCCATGAACTTGTGTCATAAGTACTAGGGCAACTAGTAGAATGTACAAAAATACCACAATCCCACTGCCTGAAATAGAGAAGATAGTAAATAATAATAAACAAAAGAAGAGACTCTGGCATGCTGCTGAACGACTCAGAAGAGGCAGCTCACTGTGAGATCTCGATCAAGAATTAGGAACGCGCGCCGGACGGGTAGCTAGATGCACCTATCTCAGATTCTGTATAGTTAAGTACAGAAGAGTAGTATGAGTACATAAACAATATATACCCAGCAAGTATCTAGTCTAACCTCGAAGAAGTAGTAACGAGGGGTCGACTTGACACTCACTAAGGTCAATATAAATAAAATTTAAGTTTTACGCTAAGCATGAATATGATGATAGTCCCAAAACAAGAAGAAATAGAATATTCCTTCTTAACAATATATCAATTTCAGTCATGTCATGTAATAAGCACATTTCAAAGCATTTAAGCAGAGTATATCACGGGAGAATTCCACATAAATAACATGCGCATATTATGCCGAGGTCGTAAGGCCCGGTCCGATATAATAATAAATTGTGCACTGCCAGAGGGTCGAATAACATGAACCATAGATGCATATATTTTCTACCGAGGCGATCGGCCCGATCCACAAATAGCAATTTATTATCAAGTAAGCATACACTGCTTATTTATAGTCAAATAATTTCATACAAGTTCTCAAGTAAGTGAGCATATCAGTTTATATTTATTTACAAATTTCTAGCATGGCCTAAGTGATCTTAGTAGCAAGCAAGGACGTAAGCATTTGAGTGTATGGCATGATACGGGTCCTAAACTACCCGGACAATTAGCATAATAGTAGCTACGTACGGACTCTCGTCACCACGTACGTACTTAGCCCTCACAGATAGTCACATACATTTATTTAATTCACATATGGGGTTATTTCCCTCTTACGAGGTTAGAAAAGAGACTCACCTTGCTCCAAAGCTTACTTTCAAATTCAAGAATGCGCTCAAACCCTCAATTCGGAGCTGAACGATCCAAAACTATTCAAACGGGGTAAGAACTAGTCAATATATGCTCAAGAGTTCATATTCTAACTATTAAAGTAATTTCCCAATCCTAAATGCAAGGTTCCTAAAATTCATCCCCAGACCCACGTACCTGGATTCCAAATTTTTTTGAATAAAGTTGTTACCCATAACTTAAGGATCAAGAATATATAATTTTTACTTTATTCCATAACGAATTTCGTGGTTAAATCTTGTTTTTATTAAAACCCTAGGTTTTACTCTAAACCCATAATTTTCTCTAATTTACATGAAGTAATCTACTCCTACTATGTATTAAACCCACCTTAAGTAGAAATAACTTACCTCACAATGCTAGGCTGAAATCTCCCATTTGGAAGCTCCCAAATCGCCCAAGAAATGAATGAAATGTGTCAAAAATGATACATTTCCCGTATTAAATGAAAGCACTGCCTTCATCGATTACCTCACCTGCGGTTAGGGGACTGCATCTGTGGTCTCGCTTCTGCGAAGGAAGGTCCGCATCTGCGGAACTAGGCCGGGCTAGCTGGGGCCGTATCTGCGGTCTGGGGATCGCTTCTGGGATTATGCTTTTAAGGAAGAGAGGCCGCATCTGCGGTTCCTAGGCTCCTCCCCTTGGGCCGCATCTGCGATGGATAGGCCGCTTTTGCGATCTCGCACTTGCGGCTGGCCAACTACAGGTGCGGTTATGACAGAACTGGAGCTCCAGCTCCTTCTAAAAAATTTCTAACTCAATTAGAGCCTCGTTCGATTGACGCTCCCCCCTCCCCCCCCCCCGAGGCCCCGCCCAATTATACCGACAAGTTTAAAATCATAAAAGGGAGTTGCTCGAACCCTTGGAATGCCCGAAACAACGCTAAATCTAAGAATCACCCCCTAAAACCAATTGAATCAAACTTATGAACTTCAAGTTCTTCAATCTACCTCCAATGTAACGAAACACACTCAAACTGCTAGGATTGACACCAAATTTTGTGTACAAATCTTAAATGACAATACGGAACGATTCCCAGTCTCGAAATTCCGTTTGGACCTCGATATCACAAAAACCCGCTCCAAACCAAATTTAAAAAACTTCAAAATCCTTAAGGAATCAACTTTCACTATTAGGCGCCCAAACGCTTTCGGGTCATCCAAAACCCGATCCGAACATACGCCCAAGTCCAAAATTATCATACGAACTTGTTGGAACCTTAAATTCCTGATTCCAAGGTCGTTTACTCAAAACGTTGACCGTAGTCAAACTTGGCCTTTTAAGCTAACCTTAAGGAACCAAGTGTTCTGATTTCAACCCAAACTCTTTCAAATCCCAAACCAACCATCCCCGCAAGTCATAAATCAGCAAAAGTAAGTACAGAAAGTCCTATTTAGAGGAACGGAATTCTAGAAAGAAAAACGACTAGTCGGGTCGTTACATGATTGCTGGTAGCAAGTTAAAGGCCTAATAAGAGGAATAGGCTAAGAGGCCCAAAGCAGTGTTCTGCGCAAGTAATATAGAAAGAGCAAGAAATACCATTACTCTTTTGAGAAAAATTCATTTGTAGACCCTCGCTGCAGACTTCTATCATCTGATAGATATAAGATTTTAGATATATTTAGTAGCCTAAAAGATATTAGAATATCCAGCCCAAATTCCGCCAACCCTATCACATCTATCTTTCATTTTCCACCATTTTGTCAGACATCCACATACAAAAGCTCCACCATTGCCCTGCAGCTATTGCACTGCCGCCGCCGTACCACCACTGCATCGCTACCACCTCCATGCACTGCTGCCATAACACTGCCCTATCCGATACCCCTAAAAATAGATTAAGAAAATAAAACTCACCCACCCCCGGATCAATCTCATCCATCCCAAAATTCCACCACCAATCCTTCTACCACTACACAACCGCCATCGTATTCTACTCTCACCCCCAAAAAGATAAATCATCAAAAAACGGACTTATCTACCACGGGACTGGCCTCATCCAGCCCAATTCTACCACCAACCCTAAATAATAAGGACTAAAAGAGAGAAAATAAAAAGATAGGCGGGAAGAAGAAAATATTAAAGGCAGTATAAACAGACAAACTGAACTTAGAGAAATAAGATCTAAAAGAGAAAATGAAGGAAAGATAAAGAGTATTTGTGAGAGAAAAATTATATACTTTATATACGGAAGATATATTAATTATTCACTTTATATACAATTATAAATTCTATGTACACTGCATATATACATTATATATTATTATACACTTTATATACAAAATATATACAAAATTAGATGAACATCGAATTTGTATAAAAAATGTATGCATCAATGTAAATACACCTTTCATAGAAATGTACATACATAATATATACACATGATACACAATATTTTTAACGCTCACTATAGCCAATAATCTTTCACGTCCAGTTTTGTATAATACATATATAATAAATGTATCGTTATTGTATAATATATACACACTGATTATACACCATATAATAAATACACTGATTATATGGTGTATAAATAAAGGAGCATTGGGGTAATGGAGGATAGCGAACTTGGCCGATAAAATCTTTTCTCTGGCAGTGGCTATAATACATATATACTAAATCTTTTCTTGCACCGCTAGAGTTTTGCCTAAAATTACTCAAAAAAGGTAGATATTTTTGTATTTAAGTAAAGGAGGAGGAGATCACAAAGAAAAAGAGAAAATTAAAAAGAAGATGTGTTGGTGTCGCTAAAGGAGAAGAAAAGAAATATGTGTTGTAGTCTTTTTCTCTTACAAGGTTTTATTCAATTGAGCTTTCCTTGCAAGGTTTTTAACGAGGTAGCCAAAAGGCTTATTGTTAGATATGTGTACTCTTTTTTCTTCACTAGAATTTTTTCCCACTGAATTTTATTTTAGTTAAGGTTTTAATTAGACACATTATTTATTGAATAGACATTCAAGAGAGAATGTTATAAATAGAATTATATTTAAGGTGAATGCCTATATTTTAGAGAGATTTTAGGGTTTGTTACTTGGTGGCTAAATAATTTTTCCTCTATAAATAGAGGGGGTTCTATTCCATTGTAATTCATCCCAAATCAATAATAATTCTCTCCCTACTTTTCTCTGCAACACTCTTCTTCTTCTTCTTTTATTGTTTTATAACACATCATAATATGTTGGAATTCAAATTTTTTATATATGAGATTCCAGCATAATATGCTGGAATTTGGTAATGTGCTGGATCTCCGCATAAAATAGTGGATAATTTTTAATGACTTTGCAAATATTGATTATTTATCGAATACCAATTCGAAAACTAGTTAGCCCATACAATTTTCACATTTCTCCCTTTCTGCCCAGAGCCCAACGAATCTCGGGAAAACAGGGCGAGACGAATGGGAACTGATTGCTGGTGGCAAGTTAAAGGTAAAAATAGCACGGTATAACCAGTTTTCAGACTGGTCATTCAAAAATAGCCAACGTTTACCAAGTCAATGAAAAATAGCCACTATTTTGCTGCAATAGAGACCGATCCAGCATAATATACTGGAGTTCGGTGCATCTGTATATGAACTCCAGCATATTATGCTGGACCGGTATACTTTGCTGGCTCAAGTATAATACACTGGGGATTGGAGCACCGATGCTCCAAATTCTAGTATATTATGCTTGACCGGTATACTTGCTGGAACTCCAGTATATTATGATGGAGTTATCCTGGAACTCCAGTATAATATGCTGGAGTTCAAGTATACTTATACTGGAACTCCAACATAATATACTGGCGTATTTTTCGGGTTTTGAACAGTGTTTTCACTCAGATTTATCTTTACATAAAAAGTGGCTAAATTTCGATTACTTTTGAAATTGAGCTATTTTTGACGACCAGTTGTAATTCTGGCTATTTTTGAATTTCTCCCAAGTTAAAGGCCTGTTAAGAGGAATGGGCTAAGAGTCCCAAAGCAGTGTACTGCGCAAGTAGTATAGAAGAGCAAGAAATACCATTACTCTTTTCGTCAATAGTTCAATTTAGCCTCAATGGTACTGCTTCTCTTTTCTCTTTTAAACTAAAATTTCCATCACACATAGTTGATAGGAAAACATAGAAGATTAATTGGACAACAGTTGTCAAAATGGCATTGAGAGTTGAACTACTGACTCAATTATTAGAATTGTAACCTCTTATCCATTGGTTTCCATAAAAACTCAAAATTAGATATTCTCATTATGTCACTGGCAGTCCAAACTCTTTGTTCTTCTTTTTAAACGAATGGAGTAACTATTATTCACAAAATAGGACTATAACCGTAATAAGAAAAGTACTTTTTGTGTGTGGAGGGGGGAGGGGAGGGGGAGGGGGAGGTCTCAAAAGGGACATAGAAATAACAACAATTAGGGGCGTTCATGATTCGGTTTGGATCGATTTTTCTCTAAAAAGAAACCAAACCAATTAAGTCGGTTTTTCAATATTAGAACCAAACCAAACCAATTAAGTCGGTTTTTTCTCGATTCGGTTTATGTCGGTTTTTCCGGTTATTTATCGGTTTTTTCTTAAATATAAGACATACACTACCAAACACACATTTCGGCGACCACATTTTCAACGTAACACTATTAAATCAATTGCCCTTTGAGAAATCTATTATTTACCAAGATATATTGATGATAATTGAATCAAATAGTGATGAATAATTTAAGGACTCAATTAAAAATATATTATTTTTAACATGAAATAGATTCTTACACTTAACAAAAGAAAACTACCAATTAAACTAGAATGTAAAGGTAAAAACCTGTACTAAAAGTGCAAACGATTAATATTTACTACTATAAATTTTTTAAAACTTTGTATAAAAGTATACATATATATATATATATATACATATATATAGGTGTAATAATAAATTTAAAATAGCTACTCCTATATTCGGTTTGGTTCGTTTTTTTTTAATTAAAACCAAACCAAACCAAATTTGATCGGTTTTTAAATTTCAAAACCAAAACCAAATCAAACAAAAACGTATTGATTCTTTTGATCGGTCTGGTTTGGTTTTTAATTTGGTTCGGGTTTTAGAGGGAATCTACACTACTTCAAAAGGTGAGGGGGGAGGGGGAGGTCGCAAAATAACATAAACATAGAAAGAAAAGTATTGTCGTGGTACCTTTTCTTTTCGTTGAACAAAATTTGATATGAATTATGTTTCGTCAAATTTTCAAACTCCGAAAAGTATTTCTTGAAAGTGCTTGATGTTACAAATATTACAATTTGTGTTTGGCTAATCAATTAAAAATTCTTTTTTAAGTATCATAAAACATTTTTTGTTTAACTTTTTTTTTAAAAAATGGCGTCAAATTATGAAAGATATATACATTTTTTTCTTTCATATATAAAATTAATATTAAGTAAAAAATATTTTTTTAATTATTTATCATTAAAATTTTTATTAAGTTTTTCAATTATTTAATTAAAAATAAAATGCTTCACTTTTTGTTTGGGATTCTATGATATTTGTGAAAGAAAGACTCGAAAAATTAATGGAAATAAAAATAAACTTGGTGAAGAAGAAAATGAAAGGAAGAACATTCTAAATGGTTGATTTCCCTTTTGAAATCAATAATGAGTTATTTTGTAAATAAAATTTATTAACAAAAATATTGAAAAATTAATTTATGCTTTTACTATGTCGCTTAAACAATTTTCATTTTTAACTAACATCTCCAATTTTTATTACGTACTACTCCCTCCGTTCCAATGTATGTGAACTTATTTCTTTTTCGGTCCGTTTCAAAAAGAATGACCCATTTCTAAATTTGAAAATAATTTAGCTTAAATTTACAATTCTATCCTTAATAAGAAGCTTTCATAACCACACAAATACTTTAAATCCTTTTTAACTTGTTTAAGATCACAAATTTCATAAATTTTATTTTTTCTTAAACTCGTGTTCATTAAACAAGTTCACGGGAATATAGGGAGTAGTACTTTTGACTTGTCATAAGTTTAGGCAAAAGCTATGAGCTAGAGCAATTTAAAGGCCAAGCACTCAGCCTGACAGCGAGAGACAGGCAAAACTAGTACTTCATACAAATCACGTTTCCCAATATTGCATTTTCCACTGGACAAGTCAACAAGGAATTTAATTAATTGATGCGCACTTTAATCACTTGACACAACACACTGTCGTGCTGTGCTGCCCCACGAAAAGGCTTTGTTATTTTCTCCCATCTGTCTTTTTCTCAATTTTCCTTGTTTTCTTCTCCGAACCATCCCCATCGGAATCTGCTTAAACCCTTTTGACCATACGTCGTCGTTTCGGAACATGGACGACTACCTGAATTTATTCATAGAGGAGACATCGTTTTACAATCGGGTGGTTTTAGGTACATTCTTACCGGAATCATGGTGGGGTCCACTTCCTCATTGGTTTCAGGGTTGGCTCAGGAATTACATTGGTGGGGTGTTACTTTACTTTATATCTGGTTTTCTTTGGTGCTTCTACATCTATCGCCTGAAGCGCAATGTCTATATCCCTAAAGGTCAGATTTTTTTTTTTTTTTTTTTTTGTTTTGGTCTTTGATGAAATTGCTTTTGACCCTTTCATGGATTAAGGTAGTTGAAATAAATTAGAATCTGATATTTGAGGTCAAATGCTGCTCATGAGCATATTCACTTATCCTCTAATTTGGAAGAGAAAAGGTTTTTTTTTAGCTAGTCAGATCTGAGCCTACCAGCTTGCCATAATTAGAGGACAGAGGGAATTTGTCTAATATCAATTTTCTTTCATTCTTCAGCGACTAATGCTGATTAATTAGATCCAAATTTATGTTATGGAACCTTAACAAACTACCAAAAAAAATGTTATGACACATTAACTTTGACCAGATGGACCTGGCAGGAAAAAAAATTCTTATTGGTTGAGAATATGACAACACATTGTTCTCTTTTGAAGGCAAGAGAACTGCTCTATGGTGTTGGTGCTAAAAAGAATGGACAGCTGCGGCTCAAGCATATGTGAGGCCTAAAGTCAAAAAAGTTTAATATGAGGCCTAAAATTTTAAAAGAAAGTTACTTATAAGATATGGTTCTATTTGAAGTCTATTCTTCTAACTTTTTGAGATACAACGTTGTTAGTAATCTTTTTTATAATTGGTTTTCTCTAATCATTCCTATTCAATTGATAATATAGTCAACTCATTTAATCTTTCTTGAGATTTGTTGATCTTGAGATTTTATAGAGCAATAGAATTATAGAACTATTGGATGCTTAAAGGTATTGTTGAACAATTGAACTAATGAAATTTTGGAGAAAGAAAGTGAGTAGTGAAATCTTTGGAGAAAGAATGTGAGTAATGAAATCTTGAAGAAAGAAGATGAGTAAGAATATTAAAGAAGAAAGACTGAAAATATGTAGGAGTTTCTGAAATATGAAGAGATTGGGGAAAAAAAGATTGACTTGAACATATTAAGAAAAGGGAGAGTAAAAATTTTATACGTTAACTAATGAAGGAGTAAAACTGAAAAGTTGGGAAACTATTCATCTCCCCATTTTTAAGTATGTCAAAATATTACTTTATTTATCTATCTAAAGAGTTTTCTTTCCTTTTATATTAAAAACTCTACTTTTTTATTAAAACTACTAAATATTATTTTTTTAAATACTTGGAAACTTATTACTCCCTCTGTTCCAATTTATGTGAACCTATTTCCTTTTTGGTCCGTTCCAAAAAGAATGACCCATTTTTAAATTTGGTAACAATTTAGCTTAAACTTACAATTCTATCCTTAATGAGAAGCTTTATAACCACATAAATACTTTGGGTCCTTTTTTGACTTGTTTAGGACCACAAATTCACAAAGTCTTCAGTTTTTTCTTAAACTCCGTGCACAGTCAAATAAGTTTACATATATTGGAATGGAGGAAGTATTTTTAAAACATGAGGCCCCCAACACTAGCCTTACTAGTCATCACGTTAGAGCCGGCCCTGCTTAACAATGTGCTAGAACAGGCTAGATAAACTTAATTATCTTCTATGGATGAAAAAGCCTTGAACTAGCAATTCATATTAATTAATGACCTCTTTGAGTACTAAGCCATCAATTTCTATAGCTACTTTTTTTTTATTGTGTGCTTTGGTAAAAGTAAATTTGCATCTTGCTTCATATATTCTCATCTGATGTTGGTTTGGAAGAAAACATGATATTTTCAGCTTAATGAATGTTGTCATTGCAGATGCCATCCCTTCAAATAGAGCTATGCTCTTGCAAATAGGAGTTGCCATGAAAGCTATGCCATTTTATTGTGCTCTTCCGTCACTTTCTGAGTATATGATTGTAAATGGGTGGACAAAATGTTTCTCAAGAATTAGCGACGTTGGATGGCTTTCCTACCTTATCTATATGGCAGTTTATTTGGTAATAGTAGAATTCGGCATCTACTGGATGCATCGCGAGTTGCATGACATAAAACCTCTGTACAAATATCTCCATGCTACACATCATATTTACAACAAGCAAAATACACTCTCCCCATTTGCTGGTGAGTTCCATCTCATGACTTTGGTCTATTTTGAAAACAACTTGTAGCTTCCCTACTAGGTAGGCTTCTTGCTCCTGCTTTGTCAATAACCTGTTGATCTAATTGTGCTTCGATTTTTTCCTATATGATTGGAGATAAAAGAGAGTCTTGCGAATGAACTCACACTGGTCATTGGTGGTACACCAGTCCCTTATTTAGTTAGCAGGAATCAGAGGGGATGAAGTGGTTACACATTGTTAAACTGAGTAACGGCCCACTATTGGCCCCTCTTTATCAATGCAAAGCTGTATTAGAGAACATGGGAAGAGAACAGTCTACTGGAATTTCTTTATCCAACTTTTTCTGCCTTAAAATCCAGTTTACTCGAAAAGCTTGACTTGCTTTCATACGTCTAATCACCGCCTCAATGAGTTATAAAATAAATTAAACTGCATGGAAATTGAATATTTCTACATCACGAGACTGCTACTCCTTTACAAGAATGCTAGGATCATTTGACACACACGGTCTTACCTCTTTCCATAGCTTACACGTTCCAGGAAATTGGTTGTCAAATCTTCTCCACATTGCAACAAATTAATGGAGTCCAATTAAGCAATGATATGGTTTCTATGTACTTTAATTGTCTAATATTTCCTCTCAGGCTTGTTTTGATCTTCGAATGTCCTAGTTTCTCTTATAGTGTATCTGGCCATAATTCGAGAGTTCTGTTCCAACACCAATCACTAACGTGACTTGTTGCTTTGGAAATTAGGTTTGGCGTTCCACCCATTGGATGGAATACTGCAGGCAGTGCCACATGTAGTAGCTCTTTTCCTGTTGCCTGTACATTTTACGACACACATAGCTCTCTTATTCATCGAAGCCATATGGACTGCAAATATCCATGACTGCATACATGCGAAGGTGTGGCCAGTTATGGGTGCTGGCTACCATACCATCCACCATACTACGTACCGGCATAATTATGGTCATTACACAATATGGATGGACTGGATGTTCGGAACACTTCGTGATCCTGTAGAAGATGAGGTCAAGAAAATGTAACATTCTTCTCTGCAACCAACGGTCTCGTTGTTTGTTTTCCTAGTTATTAGGCTGCCCTGTGGCTGGTGCTTCATTAAGAGTTCTGTCTTGTGTGCATTTCGTGGATGTAAATTTTATTATTGGTAGTTTTTCAAGTTGTAGACTGAAAACAATTATGCTAGAAAAAAAAAAATGTGTTATGGTCCCTAAGATGTCTTTTTTTCTTACTGTTCTCTTATTATTACAATAAAAATGAGGGGGGGCAGGAAATTTTGGACTCAAATCCTTTTGTATCTCATGAATTATGATAGTTTAATATGCAAAAATTTCGATAACTTATTGTCAATTAGCTTATTATAACATTTTAGCAGCTATCAACATAGGCGGGTCTATGATTTAAATCTTATGGGTTCAACTTTCAAGGTTAGTTGTAATTTTAATGAATTTTTACATATAAATTTTTATTCTGCGCGCATCAAAAGTTAGTGGGTTCAACACTACATTCGCCCCTTGCTTTCAATATCTATGTTAATATCCAAAGGTTGTCATAAATTATTGTCATAACAATACATAAACGACCCCTTTAAGTTGTTCTCAACTATTAGGTAGACACATCAAAAATGCTAATGACCAAATAAACATTTCTGCTTGGGTAGAAGTGTCTTAAACCCATCCGAAAGTGTAATTCATGCATGAGGTTTGTTAGTCTTGAGTGTTTAGTTGACCAATTTTATTAATAGCTTAAAGTAGCTTTAAAGTAGCTTAAAGTTGAGGTGCCTACCTGGAATTTGAGGCCAACTAGTTGACCAATTTTATTAAAGGCTTAAAACATCTAACCAGAAATGGACTCAGTTGAGGTGCAGGTGCCTACCTAATAGTTGAGGACAATTTAAAAGGATCGTTTATGTATTTTATCATTAGCTTATTAGAACATTTGTGGATTAGTCAGTGGCGAATTCTATATTTCTACCAAGTGGATTATTCAGCATGCGAAGAAGTGAATGTATAAAGAAGTGGCGGAATTTATATTTTTACCCGAATTCAACATACGAAGAAGTAAAAACAAAGTACCGTAGTGTAAACGGTTAAAACCGGGCCTACCTGATTTTACTATTTGATCGAGACTAGGGAATTGCATCGAGGGTCGGCCTCGTAGTGGATCAGACCAGAGCACGAGGACAAGGTGCCGAGTTTGAGAATTGAGGTGTCTGTCAAGATCGAGGCCAGTAGGGATCGAGACCAAATAGGGCAAACTTCGAGCAAAACGCAATAACAGAAAAGCGAGATATCCGCGACCGGTCGAAGACCATGGCGAAAATTTCGGAACAGATCAAATCAAGGCTGGTTATTTAGGCGAATTATGGGATTTACTTCCGTAATTAGAATTGTACCATAGATAGGATTCCTCTACTATATAAAATGGGTTCTAATCATTTTGTAGACATCTTACATTCACGCATATCAAAGCAATACAACACTTCCTTTCTAGCTTATACTCTCTTTCATCAGCTTGTTTATTTCTTAACTATTTGGTACTGACCAGCTCGAGGGCATCCTAGTTTGAGAACTGAATTACATGAAAATACTGGTTTGCTTTATCTTATTATCAATTTCTATTACTAATCCTTACATTTATCAATTGGTATTAGGTGAAATCACGTGTCGTTAAAATCACATTATAAGTTTAATTGTTATCCAATTTTAAGGGTAAACAGTTTGGCACCCACTGTGGAGCTAAGGATAATAGTGATTGCCTGGTATTAATTCCTATAACACACACTGCTTTACACTTGTTCTCATAAGTGTCTTTGATTTCAGGAATCAATATGTCAAAATCTAAAGTAACGCCCACTCATATGGACAACGGCCTTGGTCTTCATGGCGAAAACGAAAACACAGTCGCCCCGGAAAACGGAGTACCTCCAGTCAACCCTGATGGACTACCGGTCGTAGACCCAGTCGATGTCAGCTGTCATATTGCCATTAATGGGAATTTGGGCGTCGACCATGAAAATAGAGTCCGCAGAGATGCCCGAGCAGCAGATCAGAACGCACAGAGCGGTAAAGAAGGCAGAATTAGCCTTCGAATGATATTCAAAATGTTGCAGACTCAACAAGCTGCGATAGCGCAACTCCAAAATCAGAATCGAGTACCAAACAAAATTGAGTTCGAAATATCACAAGAAGTTGTTCATAGAATCAAATCTGTATCGGAGAAATCGAATGCTAATGAGTCGGGGACTGATCCAGCCATTACGAAGATGCTCGAGGAGCTCACTAAAAGGAACGAATCAGGTGAAAAGAAAATCTAGGCTAATGATAAAAAGGTAGAAACGTACAACTCACAGGTTGACCAAATACCGGGGACACGCCCGATTCTAAAGGGTTTGGATTCGAAGAAGTTCGTGCAGAAGCCTTTCCTTCCAAGTGCGGATCCGAAGCCCATCCCGAAGAAATTCTGCATGCCAGAAATTCCAAATACAATGGAACCACCGACCCTAATGAACATGTCACTTCTTATACGTGCGCAATAAAAGGGAATGACTTAGAAGATGATGAGATTGAATCTGTTCAACTAAAAAAGTTTGGAGAAACTTTATCGAAGGATGCCATGATATGGTATCATAACTTACCACCTAGATCTGTTAATTCGTTTGCTATGCTCGTAGATTCTTTTGTGAAAGCCAACGCCAGAGGCATTAAAGTTGCAACAAGGAAATTAGACCTCTTCAAGGTGAGGCAAAAGGACAACGAAATGTTGAGAGAATTCATATCTCGGTCCCAGATAAAACGCAGGCTATTCAAGCTTTCACTCAAGGTTTGAATGAATGAAGTTCGATAGAATCACGACAATTAAAGCAGAATTTAATTGAATATCCAGCCGTGACTTGGGCCGATGTGCATAATCGATACCAGTCAAAGATCAGGGTCGAGGATGATCAATTGAGAGCCCCTTTCCGGTTCCGTTTACCCAAATAGGCACGTCGGCAGAATTCAAAGAGATATCGACAGAGAACTCTGATCGAACAGATATCGGTATCAACCATAAAACACAGATCGTAGAAATAACAGCCCAGGTCGTAACCCTGTTCGAAATGATCGAAGGAATGATTGAGGACAGAGCTCCCGAAGTCTCATGAGTAAAAGTGGCTTCGATAAACATGTCGAACCCACAAAATCACTGCGATTATCGGAATACAACTTCAGTGGCGATGCATCGTGTATTGAATTGGCCATTGGACGGATCAACAATACTAGGTGGCCCAGGCCCCTGCAGACCGATCCAGCTCAAAGGAACCCTAATCAAATATGCAAATACCATGGTACCCATGGTCACAAAACCGAAGACTGCAGACAAATGAGGGAGGAGGTAACTCGTCTATTCAACGGGGGTCACCTTCGAATTCCTGAGTGACCGAGCTAAAACTCACTTCAGAGACAAGGATGCAAACAGGAAAACTAATAGGAAGAACCACAACACGTAATTCATATGATCGTTGGTGGGGTCGATATTCCTCAAGGACCAGTATTCAAACGCATCAAGGTGATAATCACAAGGGAAAAGCGAACTCGAGACTACTTACTAGAAGAAACCTTGTCTTTCAACGATGAGGATGCAGAAGGATTGGCCAACCTCACAATGACGCACTGGTAATATCTATCCTTGTGAATAAAATTCAAGTTAAATGTGCATTGATTGATCCAGATAGCTCGGCCAATATTATTCGATCAAGGGTCATAGAACAACTCGTCCTGCAAGATCCAATTGTGCCCACAACTCGAGTACTTAACGACTTCAACATGGCGAGTGAAACCACCAAAGGGGAAATTACTTTACCAATGAATGTGGCCGGAGCCATCCAAGAAACAAAGTTCCATGTAATCGAGGGTGACTTGAGATACAACACTCTGCTCGGAAGGCCTTGGATTAATAATATGAGAGCAATACCCTCGACGCTTCATCAAGTCTTGAAATTCCCAACATTAGAGGGAATCAAAATGGTATACGGTGAATAACCCGCCACCAAAGAAATGTTTGCAATCGTTGAGGTAATACAACTATCGACACTTTTACTAGCAAAGGGATTGGAGTCGAAGAGAAAGCATGAAGTCAAATAGCAACAACAGTCACCGGCCTCGGCCCGATCGGAGGAGCAGGAAACTTTTGAGGATGATGATTATATGATACCTCGAACCTATGTAATCCCCGATGATTCCGATGCAACAAAGTCAACGATCGAAGAGCTGGAACAAATCATATTGATCGAGCATTTGCCCGATCGAAAGGTGTACCTGGGGGGAGGCGGGGTTAACTCCCGAGCTCAGGAAAAAACTCATTCAATTCCTTTTAAATAACATGGATTGTTTTTCTTGGTCCCACCTAAATATGACAGCGATCCCACTGGAGATCACTACACATCGACTAAGTTTGGACCCGAAGTTCCGCCCAGTGAAACAAAAGATAAGACCTCAGTCCGAGGTAAAACATGCATTCATTAAGGACGAGGTAACAAAAATTCTCAATATAGGATGCATTCGGGAGGTAAAATATCCAGGACTGTTAGCAAACGTCGTTATAGTCCCTAAAATGGGGAACAAACTTAGAATGTGCGTAGACTATAAGGATTTAAACAAGGCATGCCCTAAATATTCCTTTCCTTTGCCGAATATCGATCGCATGATTGATGCCACGTCCGTCCACGAGATCCTTATCTTTCCTCGATTCCTACTCCGGGTACAATCAAATACAAATGAACCCGGAGGATCAGGAAAGGACTTCATTCATCACTAAGTACGGTACCTATTGCTATAATGTAATGCCTTTTGGGCTAAAAAATGCTGGTGCTACTTATCAACGCCTAGTAAACCGAATGTTCGAAGAACAAATAGGTAAATCAATGGAGGTTTATATTGATGACATGCTAGTTAAGTCTCGACGAGTAGAGGCCCATTTAAAACATTTGCAGGAGGCTTTGGACATACTGAGAAGGTACAACATGAAGCTCAACCCAGAAAAATGTACATTCAGGGTCGGTTCGGGTAAGTTCCTCGACTTTATGGTATCAAATCGGGGGATTGAAATCAACCCCGATATAATCAAGGAAATCGAGAGTTGTTGATAATGTCAAGAAGGTACAAAGGTTAACAGGACACATAGCCGCCCTGGGTCGATTTATTCCAAGGTCTTCAGATAGGAGCCACCGGTTTCTTCTCAATGCTTAAGAAGAAGAGCAATTTCGCATGGACCCCGGAATGTCAACAAGCCTTTGAGGAACTTAAACAATACCTGTCGAGCCCGCCATTTCTTCATACCCCGAAAAAGGAGTAGCAACTCTACCTATACTTAGCGGTATCGGAGATAATGGTAAGTGGGGTCTTAGTTCGAGAAGAGCAAGGTACAAAATTTCCTGTTTACTATGTAAGTTAGATCCTCGGTGAACCCGAGACCCAATACCCACACTTAGAAAAATTAGCGTTTGCTTCAATAAGCGCCCCCAGGAAACTAAAACCACATTTTCAATGTCATCCAATCTATGTTGTAACCCCCTACCCCCTTCGAAACATTTTGCACAAGCTCGAACTCTCGAGTCAATTGGCCAAATGGGCCATCGAGATCAGCGGGTATGATATTGAGTATCAACCCCGAATGACCATTAAGTCTCAAATCTTGCTAGACTTCGTGGCCGACTTCGTGCCAACCCTCGTACCTGGGGACGAAAAGGAACTTTTATTAAAATCGAGTACATCATCGGGGGTATGGACCCTCTTTATAGACGGCGCTTCGAACGTGAAGGGATCCAGGTTAGGCATCATTTTGAAACAATCCACAGGTAATACAATCAGGCAGTCTATCAAAACTTCGAAATTGACTAACAATGAGGCTGAGTATCATGCTATGATTGCAGGTCTTGATCTAGATAAGATCATTGGAGCAGAGGTCATCGAAGCTAAGAGCTACTCCCAACTTGTGGTAAATCAAGCTAACAGAACTTTTGAGATTTGAGAATATCGATTGCAGAGGTACTTAGACAAACTACTAGTATCTCTTCATCGATTCAAAGAATGGACACTATAGCACGTACCTCGAGAACAAAATAGCGAGGACGATACCCTTGAAAATTTGGGGTCATCAATCGAAGACGATAAACTTAGCTCGGGGACTGTCATTCAACTTTCAAGGTTAGTAATCGAAGAAGGACATTCTGAAATAAACTCCACAAGTCTAACCTGGGATTGGAGGAATAAGTACATCGAATACCTAAAGAACGGGAAGCTTCCATCGGATCCTAAAGAATCGAGGACTCTACACATGAAGGCCGCACAATTCACATCGGTCGAGGATGGAACACTATATAGGAGAATGTTCGATGGACCATTAGCAAAATGTTTGGGAACAAGAGATATCGATTACATTCTAAGGGAATTTTACGAGGGCACCTACAACAACCATTCTGGTGCCGAGTCCTTGGTTCACAAAGTCGTCAGAGCAGGATACTATTTGACCGATATGGAACAGGACACTAAAGAATTTGTTCGAAAGTGCGGAAATGTATAAGGTATGCGCCGATGATCCACCAGCCCGGGGAGCAACTCCACTCATTCCTATCCCCATGGCCATTCATGAAATGGGGAATGGATATCGTCGACCCTCTACTATAGGCCCCAGGTAAAGCTAAATTTATTTTGTTTATGGCTGACTATTTTCTTAGTGGGTTGAAGCGTAGGCATTCGAGAAAGTCAGAGAAAAAGAAGTCATAGACTTCATCTAGGACCACATTATATGCCGATTCAGAATGACTGCTGCGATTATGTGTGATAATGGAAAGCAATTCGTCGGCAACAAAGTGACAAAGTTTTTCGAAGATCACAAAATAAAAAGGCTCCCGTCAATGCTGTATCATCCTAGTGAGAATGAACGGGCCAAATCGACAAACAAGACCGTCATCCAAAATCTGAAGAAAAGATTGAACGAAGCCAAAGGAAAATGGAGAGAAATATTGCCCGATGTCCTTTGGGCATATCAAACAACGTCAAAATCTAGTACGGGGGCACCATTGTTCTCTTTAGTCTATGATTCCAAAGCTCTGATCCCTGTCGTAGTCGGGGAACCTATATTTAGGTTTCAGTATGCAACGTAAGAGTAAAATCACAAGGCTATGAATACCAGCCTCGAATTGCTAGATGAAAGACGAAAAGATGCCCTTATTTGAATGGCCGCACAGAAACAGCGAATCGAAAGGTATTACAATCAAAGAGCCATTCTTCGACACTTTAAAATCGATGACTTAGTTCTGAGAAAGGTCACCCTTAATACTCGAAACCCAAGTGATGGAAAACTTGGCCCGATATGGCAGGGACCATACTAGGTCCTCGATATCATTGGAAAAGGATCTTACAAACTTGGCACGATGGACAACGAGCAATTACCAAACAACTGGAACGTATCACTCCTTAAAAGATATTACTGCTACGGTACAACCTTCTCTATTTTCATTTATCTATACTAACCACTTGCAAGTGTTTGATCGAAGGCATCGAGGAATTCTTCAACACAAAGTCCTTAGGTTTGAAAGCATGCATTGCACTCTTTTTTCCTTTGACTGGGTTTTGTTCCAAATAGGGTTTTCCGGAGAGATTTTTAACGAGGCAACCATTGTTTGTGCTACGTTGGGGGCAATTCAACAGTATCCGAGGCTTCTTAGCAATCAACCTCGAATACTGGGGGGTATCACCCTTGGATGTCAACTTTGTTACAAGGAAGATACTTCGTGTCAACTTGGTCGCGATAGGTAAAATTTTGTAAGGGCCAAACGGTCAAATGAACCGTGCCCATGTAGATTACTCGAGCCCTAAAAGCAAACATGTACGCATGTATAATCTATTAGGAGAAATATTTTTCCTTGCCAAAATATTTCATGCCTTAGAGAAATTTTTACTTTACAATATCATAGTTTTGGGCTATTGTGGAAATAAGCTTAAGGGCCGATCATAACTGAAGTTTGAACAACTTACTCCATACTCGGGGATTGCCGTCCAAAAAAATGACATGATCGAACTACTAAGATCTCGAGATTGTAAGATCTTAAAAAGACAACCCTCGATTTCATACCCACTTGGGAACTAACATTTCGAACAAGTTTGGAATGTAACTGGGAAACGAGCCCAAGAGGCAAATCCAAAAATAAAGGCTACTGCCAAACTGATATGGTTCAGAGACGTCCGAAATTCGTAATAAAATAGACCTTCAAATATCTTCATAAAACCGGTTTAAAAGGCTACCCTCAGCAAATTTACAAAGGGTTTCGATCACATCAACCCTCGAAAACCCTAAGGAATACCAAATTGTTCGAACTCTTGAACAAGCTTATTTCACGCTAAGGCGTAACGAAGCAAAGGGTTTCAGCAACACTAACCATCGAAAACCCTAATGGATACAGCTTTATATCGTGCGAAGGCATAATTTTTATTTATGTGATTTAACTTTTTAAAGCCGAAAAGGGAGAAAAACCATTCTTTTTAAGGCCATATTGGCCTAATCCAAGAGCCTAAGGGTCATCTTAATTCGAGTTTGAGCAAGTACTCATTCGATTACAAATACTACATTAGTCCGACTTCGATCAAATTGCCGCTTTATTTTTTGAGTTCGAGAGGTCATCCTCACCCAATTTAAACCTAAGGGTCATCCTACTTCGAGTTCGAGAAAGTACTCACTCGATTACAAAGACTACATTAGTCCGACTTCGATCAAACTGCCTAAGCAGAATTCTTACAAGGCAGAAATTGAAGTAAAGACAAGTGAGAAATCTTTTATATATAAGAATATTTACAAGGACCGATCAGGGTCCTACACAAAAATTCAAAAAAGAAAAATCCTAAGTTCTTAATCTTCCTTAACTACATCCTCTCCATCGGGATCTCCTCCGCTCTCTAATCTCTTCACGCTCCCTGAATCATCATCAGAAGAAGAAAGCAATGCTTTGTCTTCAGCCTCAAGCTTATTCGTATGCTTGATCTCAACAACAACGTTAAAGACACGAGCATGAATCTCCTCAAGAGTCTTTCTTTGAGACTGACACTTGTCATGCTCAGCAACACAGTATGCTTGAGCCTAAGCGGCATCGACAACTTCTTTTGCTCGAGCTTGAGCAGCCTCAGTGTCAGATCGGTAGACAGCCCGATCGCCTCAGCATCAGCCTTAGCCATCTCAACCTAAGATTTTGCTAATGCAAGATCGTGTCCAACCGGGTCTGCAGCTCATCAATTTTCTTGGGTTGTTCCAGCTCAGCTAGGAGGCTTTTGATTTATTTTTCTCTTTGCTCACCAATAAGCCTTAGAGCATTTTTCTCCTCGGTAAGCCCTTGAATTTCAGCCTCATATCGGATCAACTCTCTTCGAGATTTAAATAAAGCATCATGATGAAGTACCGATGCCTACACAAATAGAAGGGAAAGGATTAGACAAGGAGTAAAAAACACAAGTGTGAAGACCAGCGTTAACAAAGAAAGTTAGGGCTTACCCAATTCAAAGCTTGGTGACTCTCATTGAAGATACATGGTTCTCCCACCTCGTCCATCAGAGCTTAATCTTCCTCGGTGACCAGAACTTGAAGGTAACTGGCCACCCCTAGAGGGGGAGGCAAAAACTCGTGCATCCTCTGGGACCGTAATAATGATAGTCCGTTTGCACTCGGGATTGACACTGGGGGTTGGAAATTGGTTGGTCAATCTGAAATTCGAGGAAGATTCACCCAAGCTCCTCCTCGGTACGTGCAAGTCATTCAAGCTAGCGATATCGTCGACCCCGGCAAAACAACTTCGAAAAAGATCTTCCCCTCCAATGGCGCCTTCTACCTGAGGGGCCTTCATGGCCTGAGCCTCCCAAACTTTCCCTTCTGAGAATGAAGGAAGCGATAGGGAGTCTCCAATTTATATTACCCCAAGTTAATCGCTTGGGGCGTTCTATTTATTTCGAAGGGCTCGGAGCCGGCCCTTTCGGACATACTCGCCGATTGCTCATCCCGGAGGGAGGCATCTTTAATCTCCAACAACTCGGAAACTTTTCCCGGTTCCTCTTCAGAGAACCCTTTGGCTCGAGGATGAATTTCTCCAACCCTCACCGACTCAGAGGTCTTTGGGGCCTCGGTGTTTTTCTTCACTCGGGCCACCGACCTGGAGCCATCGTCTTCATTTTCTTCTTCTTCTTCCTCTCTTAGCCGCTGAACTACCTCCGTAGGTAGACAGACATGTGTCTTCCTTCGGCTTATGAGCTTTACTTTTCTTGGACTTTGGATCCTCGGAGGTCGAGGCCCCTTTTCTCTTTTTGTCCTTCGCCGGCTTCGGAACAGGGGGCACAACCTCCTCCTCCCCAAACGGGGGCCTCATGATAGCATCTTCTTCAAGGCCTGTATGAAAGGAAATCAAATTAGTATGAAAAGAAATATTTCAGCGAAAATCTATCAAATATGTGAAGAAAAGGCTTACCGTGATTTTTGGCCTCCTATCGGCCCCTTGCGAAATCGCGCCATGACGCTCAATATACAAGGAGGTCAAAGCTAGGGTCTAAACCCAGCTCTCGAGGTTCCGAAATTGCACCAGGCATTCAAGAGACCGCTACATCATAGAAAGGGATGTCGATGAGAAGGAGCACAATAAACAAAACAATAAATGAAAGTTATAGGTGTTATTGCACTTACAATTCATATTCCATTCCTTGCGAAATGGCATCTTCTCGGATAGGATTAGATCGGAAGTCTTCACTCGAACAAACCGGCACATCCATTCTCGATCTTTGTCCTCATTTATGCTCGAGAACAACACCTTGGTAGCCCGACGCTGAAGTATTATTAACCCACCTCGATAGAGAGGGGGTTGTACAACTTGATGAGGTGGTTGAGGGTGAAAGGCATCCCTTCGATTTTGCTCGCAAAGAATCGGAGCAGAATAACAATCTGCCAAAAAGAGGGATGGATTTGACCTAGGGTTATTTGATAATGAAGGCAAAAATCGAAGATGATGGGATCAACAGGGCACGACATGAAAGGGTAAGTGTAAACACTTAAAAACCCTTCCACATAGGTAGTAATGTCTTCTTCCGGGGCCGGAACCACCACCTCTTTGTCTTCCCAATGGCAGTCTTTCTTTACCTGCTCAAGGTCGCTCTCAGTTATCGAGCATATGTATCTCGCCATTGGCTCGCATCGACCAGGGATTGACAAAGTTTTCTCGACCTTGAAGTTGAAAGTAAGGACAGACCCCCCAGGAACACACTCCTCAAGGGGCGGCTCCACCGGCATTTTACCACCGGCCAGCTTAGATTAGGAAGCCTTTTCCTTTTTTTTGTAATGGTTTTAGATGTTTTGGCCATTTCTATCTTTATGAACAAAGGAAAATGGGGATATTTGGTGTTTGCAAAAGGGTTAGTAATCAAACTTGGAAGATTTATAGATGAAGAACTAGGAGATTTGTAGATAAACTTGAAGAAGCAAAAGGGATTTAGCAAAAAATAAAGTTTGAGAAAGTGAGAAGAAGATCTACTTATTATGTTCACGGCGGCGGTTCAAAGGCACTGGTGACCGACCACCAACTGACGCTATTAATGACTTGGGGAACTGTATCGACATGACGTTTTGGTCTTTTCCGTTGCTTACATCACGAGGATGACGTCATGACAAGTCGAGGTATAAAATCAAAGGCTCAATTTATTTATTCTCATTACACTCCAAGAAATAAGGGGACTATCTTTATACGGTTAAAATCGGGCATACCTCATTTTACTCTTTGATCGAGATCAGGGAATTGAATCGAGGGTCGGCCTTGTAGTGGATCAGACCAGAGCACGACTACAAGGTACCGAGTTCGAGAATCGAGGTGTCTGTCGAGATCGAGGCCAGTAGCGATTGAGACCAAATAGGGCAGATGTCGAGCAAAGAGCAATAACAGAAAAGCGAGATATCCACGACCGGTCGAAAATCATGGAAAAAATCCCGGAATAGATCAAATCAAGGGCGGTTGTTTAGGCTAATCATGGGTTTTACTTTCGTAATTAGAATTATACCATATATAGGATTTCTCTACTATATAAAGAGGGTTCTAATCATTTTGTAGACAACTTACATTCATGCATATCAAAGTAATACAACACTTCCTTTCTAGCTTATACTCTCGTTCATCTGCTTGTTTATTTCTTAACTATTTGGTACTGACAGCTCGAAGGCATCCTAGTTCGAGGGCTGAATTACGTATCACCACTGGTTTGCTTTATCTTATTGTCATTTTCTATCACTAAATCCTTATATTTATCAATTGGTATTAGGTTAAATTACGTGTCCTTAAAACCACATTATAAGTTTAATTGTTATCCAATTTTAAGGGTAAACAGTTTGGCATCACTTCACATGGTGCAAAGTGTTGCCATAATATGTGATATTGAACCTTGAAATGCTAAATGATGTAAAGTGTTGCATGCAGCCAAGATTACTATCTTGTTGCAGTGTCAATTGAGCCTGAACTCCAATTCGTGCGGCATTTTAATCATGAAATATTGATAGTTTGTTTCTGATAGTGAAAAAATTAAATAGTTCTTCCAAAATAAAGTCCAAAATCAGTTGATATGTGGAAGATTACTTATGGTGACGACAAGTTTGATTGAATGATGCTCCTTAACGCTTGCTTCATTATCTATCACTTACAGTGAGAGTCAACCTAATGTTGATATTTTTTAGCGGTAAGTGTTGCTCCCAAACACACACACAAATAAATGTGGTCGTGCAAGTAATAAAATAATAAATTGAGTATCAAACCCACAGAGACTTGTGTAACTATCCATTAGTTTCACCAAAATTATTATTCGGTCAGTATTTCAGAGTTCAAAAGTGTGATTATACTAAGCACTAATTCTAATAAGTAACTAATTTATCAAGCAACAAAATAATTTGTGTGTATTCGACAAATATTCCAGGGTTGTGATCGATTCACCAATCCTATTGTGCTCTAATTAACTCTCCCTTTCATATATCACTCATAGTTGCTAATTAATTGAAAAATTGCTCTCGTAGTAATTTCCCAAATTCCGACTCGTCTATTCAGAATAGATTAACCCCTATATTCCTATGAAATCAATCTATTAAGAATGCATTAAGATTATGATATTTAATTAAGCACGGTGACTAGGTATATTCCTATCCTAACCAAAAATCCGCCCCCTCAGAGTTAAGATCAAGTTATCTTCAATTCTTCTCTAATTTAAATGTAGTGTTCCCAAGCATAGCATAGGTAGTAAATAAAACCTAATAGTTAGCCAGCCAATTAAACAATTAATTGCAGAATTGAAGAAACAACCATATATTAGTGAATTGCAATCAAAGTTAAGTCAACTTTAAACAACAATATTTATGGCTAAATTACAACCCTATAACTATGGGGTTTAGCCACTCATGATAATGTCAAAACAAATTCACAAATGTCGAATAATTCAAAATACTAAGAAAAGATGAAGAAAACTGAGATATCCTCACTCTCAGATGTTCCTCGTGTGTATTTTTCCTTCAAAGTAGTGTCTCCCCTCTCAAAATAGGTTTAGACTTATTTTTATATGCGTGGGAGGAGGGGGGAGATCTTGGGCCGAAATAACCTTGTCTCAGGTGAACTAGGAGAGATTTCTCGTCACCAGCACCTAGGGTAGCGTAGTGCACTAGCCCTGGCGCTGGGATTTTTTGAGGTTCTGGAAACTAGGCCATAGGTAGCGCCCACACTACCTATGGCACTATGTTGTCCTAATTTTTTGTTTTGTTCTATTTTGTTTCAACTCGTGCATTTTCGTCCCACATTATATCCGGATCACTCCTACACATTAAAATACCACGAATTAATACAATTTATAACATTATACATCCGAAAATCCATGAAACATGAGTAAAATTACGAGGCAATATGCATATAACTATACATACTTTAAGCTAAATGTCAATACCCTACACTTAAACTCTTGTTCGCCCTCGAGAAATGGAACTTTAACTATACCCCCAACAACGTACATATCAACAAGGGGGAGCAATTCAAAAAAAATTCAATATACATTCTACCAATGACTATGATCAATTCCGGCAATCAAGCATGAACATACAACTTTAACATTCTTCCCGTTTCAAACATGCCCAAGTATAACCATTTCAATTCAATCAATTCAAATAACCTATCCGTAACCACCCTACCTCAAGAGCCGAATCGTTATCACTAAGCACTCTCAACTTGTGCATTTACCCAACAAGGGAAGTTTACACCATTACCAATCCTTCATGAGATCATATGCCCTCACCAACAAACAAAAGAGTGAATATAGAATAGTTCACATTCAAGTATGCCTTTGAACATAATTTTAGGACATCACACAATTTGAACAAACACTACAAAAAAAATTGGAATTAGCTATGAACGTCGTCGCTAATCTATCGCTAAAATGCTCGTAGCTAGCAGAATTTTTTGATAATCCATCGCTAAATGAGATTAGCGACAGATTTTCTCTATTTAGCTACAGAATTTGCCCGTCGCTAAAACGTAATTTTTTAGTAGTGAAAAAAATCGCTCACTCTTACAAAGAATTCATGTGTATCCCATGGTCGTACCATAAGCTATATCTCTACTAATCTAAGCTAGCCAAATTTAGGATCTATTAAGACATTAAGGTTGTAATGTAGGCTAAGGGACAAGTAGGATACATTTAGAAATAGTGACTAACCCTCCTAATCACTTTAATACACTACACTCACAAATCGAGCACATATTCTTCTCGACCAATTCACTCGTCACAAACTATATACAACATAGCCTCTCTTTTTTTCTTTCGATTAAGCCCGTCTATATTCTCACTAACACGAATTAGTAAGATTAGGAGGTGTGTGTTTTTCTATATTATTTAAACTATCATTTTTTTCTTCTTGTAATTTTTTTCTTATTTTTATCTTTTTTTATACACACCCTCCATACATTAAAGTTCATCTGCTAGTGTCATTTTTTCACAACTTTAGTGCACTTCAATGGTTCCACTCGAAAGTTACTCCCCAATCTCTCAGCTTACTTTTTTTAGCAACTAAGTGACTTAGGAGATAAAGGTTCAACAATCTCAAATTAAGAACATAATAAGGGTACGACTTGTAATGTGGGTGCCAAAGAAAAAGTCTATAGGCTCAAAGGGACTAGCAACGGAAAATTTTATTTTTAAGTGACAAACACATCTATGATCAATCAAGAAATGCCTATATCATCTCCTAGACTAGCACAACTTAATGATTTCGCTTTGATTAACACACAGGGCAAGCTGTAGACTAAACATGATAACACAGAAAATTACAAATCCATCACATACACATTGCACATGCCTTAATCAATATAGTTCTTTTCAACTCCCATGTCAAGCAAGCACATATATTTGAGAAATTTTAATCAATATTGCACTATGAGGCATACAAGTCAAACAACTGAAAAAAGGCATCAAAGAGTAGACTATTTATTTTACTCAAGCATCCCAATTCAACTCAAATGTAAGATAACATAGAGCACGTTCCAAAGCCTAATGTGCCAGCACCAAACACGTCAATAGGTACCTCATAGCAACTCAGCTTCTTCCTATCCTACTAAAAAAAGTACCCGGTTCTAACTACACCCTCAGAAAAGAACTGGCGCCTAAAGAAAAACCAAGGGATACTAACTAACCATCCTAAAAAAACTAATAAAATCTTTTTGGTATTTTTAATCAGACTTTAATCCCTCAAGAAAACTATCCAAGAGATCCATCGTCGGGAAGAGTCCAAAATTTTTCTGATTTTTTTCCCTATTTTTTTTTTGAAAACCTAGACTATGTCTACTACGAATTCTAAAAGAAAAACTAATAAAAAATAGTTTTATACAATTATACTTATAAAGTAGTTTTCTCACCCCACACTTATATTGTGCATAGTCATCGATGCATGATCATAGAGAAAAATATGAAACAAGGGTGAGAAATACCCCCTGAGACCCTCTTGGGCCTAGCTAGCACATGATCCTCAATATTAAGGGTCGGTACGACCCCACACTTAATCTCAAACATGCTCCTCAACATCAAATTCAGGTACTCAGACTTCCCCTACTATGCAGAATAAAAACAATACAAAACTTAACACTATATAAAAAAATTTAGAAAAATAAAATATAGGCTGGGTTGCCTCTCAACAAGCGCCTTATTTATAGTCCTAGCACGACTCTGCTACTCTGCTCTAGCTGGGTAGTTTCTCTTCTTCTTTCTCCCATGAAGTCTAGCCTTTTTGCATGCTCTCGGAAGGTCTCTTCTCCTTTAACTTAGTTGTCCCATCTGGATCACTATAATTCACATAAGGATTCTACTCTATCCCCTTAAATTCTACCATAGTAATTATGCACAAGTCCTCAAAATGCTTAGGGAGCTTAAGTTCCTTGTACATATTAAAAGTGATTTTCTCGTCTTCAACTTCCCTTCCCTCATATCAATAATCGCTCCACCAATAGCTAAGAATGGTTGCTCCAAAATAATGGACACATCCTTATCTGCCTCGTAATCAAGAACAATAAAATCAACAGGAAGAATGAACTTTCCCACTCAACCACTAACACATCCTCAATAATTCATTTTGGCATCACTAGTGACTTATCTTCCAACTGTAAAGTAATTGTAGTAGGTCTAAGCACCTCCAATATGAGTTTCTTGAACAAAGATGATGGCATCAAATTTATACTAGCCCCTAAATCACACAGGGCTCCACCAACTTCTTGTTTTCCAAGAGACAGAGGAATTGTGAAACTCCTAGGATCCTTCAACTTAGGAGGAAGTTTACTTTGAAATCTAGTACTGCATTCTTCAGTAAGTGCAACTGATTCAAATTCTATATATCTTTGCTTGTTTGCCACAATATCTCTGAAATACCTTGCATACTTCGGTACTTCTTGTAAAATTTCCACCAAAGGTAAATTCATATGCACTTGGTTCAAAATACCTAAGAATTTTTTGTACTTAGAATCATCTTTTTGCTTCGGCAGTGTATATGGAAATGGAGGTGGTGGCCTTATCACAATTACTAGCTCTGATCCTTCGCTCTCTTTCATTCTCCTCAACTGGTTTGGGAACTAATTCTTCTTCAGGACTAGCCATATACTTCTTTTTCTTTGAAACTTCTTCTAGTACTATTCTATTTATCAAGGTAACCACATTGACTTGAGCTTTAGGATTAGGATCAGTATCACTAGGAAGAGCCCCAGCTGGCCGATTATTTTGGGCACTAGCAAGTTGCCCCATTTGTCGCTACAAATTACGAATAGCTGCTGAATGGGCCGTTGCTTGGGCTTGCTGGTCAGCCATCAATTTTTTTTGCGTCTCCTCAATATGTCTCATTGAGTTCGCGAGTTGTTAAGCCTGTGGTGGTCTATATTTCTGTAGAGGAGCTTGCAGCCTCTACTGATTATAAGTACCTTGATTTCCGTCCCAAGAAAAGTTTGGGCGGTTCCTCCAGTTAGGATTATAAGTGTTTCCATACTTATTTGCTTGTCCTCAATTTGCATTACCCACAAAATATACAGACTTTGGATTTGCTAGGCATAGATTGCTTATGTGACCTTATCTACATACTTCACAAAAAAGTTGAACCTGTTGCAATGGCTGAGCTTGTTGCTAATTAATAACCAATGTCATCTTATTGACTTGGTTGGCCAATGTGGAAAGCTGCACTGATAATTTAGAGACACCATCTAACTCGAGAACCCCCACAGATATTTGCACTGTGTGTCTGCCCATCTCTCATTGCCAATCAAGATTGCTTTTGGAGAATTTATTCAATAATGGATATATCTCATCGAAACTTTTCTCCAACACTTGACCTCCCACTGCAGCGTCCACCACAATCTTTGTATCTGGATGTAGCCTTTCTATGAAAGTATGAGCTAACACTTTATTTGTCTGATTGTGATGAGGATAGTTCTGAGAAACCTCTTGAACCTTTCCCAAGATGAATATGAAGACTCCCCTGATTTCTGTTTGAAGGCGACTATCTCATTTTTGATCATTGCAATTTGGCTTGAAGGAAAGAACCTTGCTAAAAATTTCCTTGCTAGATCATTCTATAATGTAGTAGAATTAGCTGGTACCACCTTCAACCACCGCTTTGTTTTGCCCAATAAAGAGAACGGGAATATTGTGAGTCTTACATAGTCTGGAGTGACTCTGTTAGTGATATAAGTATTACTAATCTCCAAGAAGTTAAGAATGTGATGTTGTGGATCCTTGTGTGGAAGACTCATAAACTGCCCATTCACATGTAGTAGCTGGATCATGCTCTATTTCAACTCAAATTTCCTAGTGATTCTGGGCTTAATAATGCTAGAAGTAAAACGTTAGCAATTCTGGGCATCGTCACCTACCGAACAACCATATGTTGATCCTCTGCCATGTCCAAAGGAAATTGAACAAGTGTTTGTAGATTATCTGTGTCCCATGCTTTCCTCAACCTCCTGTGAAATGTTCTCTCAGGTTCGGGGGCCAAGCCTTGAAGTCTATCTTGGCTTCTGACCCTTCGCATTCAATCAAAGTTCCTGAGAGTATAGAAACCAATAAGAAATGTTAGATTTGATGAAATAAACAATTAAAGTAAAAACTCGAAAGTAGTCAATATTCAAGTCCCTGGCAAGGACACCAAAAACTTGTTGCTCCCAAACGCACACGCAAGTATACGTGGTTGTACAAGTAACAAAATGATAAGTCGAGTGTAGAACCCACAGAGACTTGTGTAACTATCCACTAGTTTAACCAAGATTATTATTCAGTCAAGTGTTTCAGCATTCAAAAGTCTGATTATACTAAGCCCTAATTCTAACAAGTAAATAATTTATTAAGAAACAAAATAGTTTTTGTGTATTCAGAATATTCCAAGGTTATGATCGATTCACCAATTCTATTGTGCTCTAATTAACTCTCTCTTTCATAAAATTCACTCATGGTTGCTAATTAATCGAACAGTTTCTCTCGTAGTATTCTCTTGAATTCCTACTCGCTTATTCAAAATATATTAATACCTATATTCCTATGGAATCAATCTATTAAGAACGCATTAAGATTATGATATCTAATTAAGCACGGTGACTAGGTATATTCTTATCCTAACCACAAATCTGCCCCTCTCAGAGTTAAGATCATGCTCTCTTCAATTCTTTTCCAATCTAAAGCGTTCCCAAGCATAGCATAGATAGTAAATAGAACCTAATTGTTGACCAGACAATTAAGCAATTAATAATAGAATTGAAGAAATAACCATATATTGGTGAATGTAATCAAGCTTAAGTCAACTTTAAACAACAATATTCATGGCTAAATTACAACCCCAGAACTATGGGTTTTAGCCACCCATGATAACATCAAAATAAATTCACAAGTGTTGAATAATTGAAAATACTAAGAAAAGATGAAGAAAACTGAGATATCTTCGCTTCGGGATGTTCCTCGTGTGCATTTTTCCTTCAAAGTGGCATCTCCGCTCTCAAAATAGGTTTAGACTTGATTTTATATGCGTTGGAGGGGAGGGGGGAGGGGCAGTCTTGGAACGAAATAATTTCGTCCCGGGCGAACTAGGAGAGATTTTCCATCACTAGCGCCCAGGGTAGCGTGGGGAGCTAGCCCTGGCACTGGGATTTTTTAGGTTCTGGAAACTGGGCCACAGGTAGCACCACGCTACCTGTGGCGCTACACTGTCCCAATTTTTCGTTTTGTTCTATTTGTGTTTCAACTCATGCACTTTCATCCTACATTACTTCCGGATGACTCCTATACATCAAATACCACGAATTAGTACAATTTATAACATTGCACAATCTAAAATTCATAAAACATGAGCAAAATACGAGGTGATAAACATATAATTATACATACTTTAACTAAATATCAGTAAGTCTCAGTTTTGGGGAACTTCTTTGTTTAATAAGTTCAAGAAAATGAGTATGAGAAAACTAGCGTTGAAGATGCAAAATATGCAACTCGGAATTAAATGGTTTTTCATAAACATGCTTTTAAATAACTAATTAAAGGTTGTGTATTCTTATAAGATACTGTAATAGTTGGGATTCTGTTACCATCACCAAAGGTGGAGTATCCGTAACAGAAATGTGGTCTTTTGGACTCAAAATACTTGTTTGAGTGTAAAAAAAAGTTACCATTCTATATAAAACGCGGTTAATAGTAATACAAACATACCTACGCCTATGAAAGATCCACAACACCCATCGACGATGAGCCATAACTCAACCGGCGCCCACTATCCATATCTCGGGTCGGCCGATCTTCATCAGCGGTCGATAGGCCTGAAAAGAACTGCTCCCAATATTCGGTAATGCTCGTGTCTGTGATCAACAATAGATCTGACAGGGTCACCTGCGATGCCGCTGGAGTCAGTTCCAACTGAAGATTGTACGACGGCATGTTGCTGGGATGATCGTCTGGCTGAGGGAGGTAACCCGACAGATCAGCTCCAATATCATTATCAGGTGGCTCAATAGGTACCTCAACGCCCCCTTGCTTGGGACCACCTCCTCGTCGTCCCCCACGATCCCGTGGGGCACCCCTGCCTCGTGGGACAGCCCTGCCTCATCGTCCCCTCGTTCATGGGACAAGCCTACCCCGTTGGTAGTGCTCTGGTGCCACAGAGGCAGGGACTTGCTCTAAGCGCTTGTCCTCTCTAGCTCGCTACAGTGTCCGGGCACCCAGCTTTGTAACCTGCCGGCCATACTCCTGCAAAGCAACCGAAGGATCGCCGACATGCTGCTGCATCTACAGTCCCAACTGGTGGACTAAATGTAGACCAATATCCTACAAAACATGTAAAATATAAATTATAGAACGCTATATCACAATTATAAGTAAGAATAGCAAATAACATACTAGTGCCTCGTGCCTCCCGGCGTATGGAACGTACCGACCGCCTGCTTGATGAATGGGGTTCCCGACGAAAAATCGGGTAACGCCGCAGTGCCAGGTCATATAATCATGCTCAGTATCCTGTCGACTTGGTGGAGGGGGGCGGAATTAGCTCTAATCGATGGTCCCAAGTAAATATCTGATCCTGTAGCCATGCCAAATATTAGTCGTCCACCTTGGTACGATCATCCTGCTGGTAATGTGTGGTCTCCCAGGTGGGCGGTGTCGGTATGAGCTATGGCCTGCCAAACTGCCGAAGTACCCGCTCGATGGCATGATGATCCACAATATCAAGGCAGAACAACAGGACAGAAAAGCCCCACATAAGTCGTCTGGACGAGCAATAATCAGGCAAGCCAGCTAACAATGCGTCGCTGTATGGTGTCTAGATGAACTACTCAGGAAAAATAGAAAACTTCAGTATACACAACGTTTTTTTAAAGCAATGACAATTAAACTTAGATATACATTTATATGTGTGTCATCCAGCAAATCCAATATATCCCTGCATAAGGAGATATTATGTCGAGCCTCGTACTCGTGCGAATGTCCCCGCCAGAGAACCCACCTCCTAGCTAGAGGGAGAAACTCTGGTGGTACATCCGGATCTAATGGTGGTAGAGGTGGCTGCAACTCCAGGAACCGCTCCCAGGCCCCAACCTAATATAACAAGTTGACGTAAAAGTTAAGATATATTTTTACTAGGTATGTTAAAATGAATAGAGTATTCGAATATATTGTCACCTGTAGTAGCGGCAAGAATCCAGCAACCTTACGCTGGGTACCCATGATCACCTCGCACATGCATCTATATAAGTAGGCGAGAACAGTAGAGCCCCATCCGTACAGGGGTAAATCATCTAGCCGCTCAAGATGATGAAGAAATCTCAAGCTGACTAGGTTCCCCGAAGTGTTTGGGAACAATACCCCTCCAAACAACAGGAGTAACAACAACCCCGTATACCGGTCAACATGATAATATGGTGTATCGCCATCGATATGAGGATGCAATGCCTCCGACCACAGTCGAATAGTCATCAACAGAAAACGACTGGTCCCATGTAGTACAGTCTCATCCTCTGGGCGGAAAGTAGTAAGCCGTTGCAATATGTCCAGGTACTACACACGTGTCATCTCTCTCACTCCAGGAGGCAGAGCAACGAGGTTTCCATCAACGGGTAGCCCATATAAAACCTCCGCGTCCTGCAATGTGACGGTGTCCTCGCCAATGAGCAGGTAGATTGTGTGCGTCTTCGGTAGCCATCACTCTATCAGGGCCGTGATGAAAGACCAATCGAGCTGCAGCCGCCCGATCTCAATCATCCTATAGAAACCCGTGTCTTGCAGGCGCACGACTACACGAGCATGGAGAACACTGGCATGCAGAAAGTCCCACATGTCGTCCACTCTCCTTGTGCGGAGAGTCTGGGTCAGTAACTTACCCTCCCATATGTGGGCGGACCTTTGATTGCTTGTAACGAGAGTAGCACATCGCTGGAATGTCCGGGATGAATAGGCGGCACCTCCATGTCATCTACTATAAATTAAAAAACATTAATTACATGTTAGTTTTACCCGTTTATATGTTTGTTTGTAAATTAAATAATTAATTTTTATAATTATATAATATTTAATTATGATGTATTCACATAAGGGTTCCAGGCTAGATATTTGAGGTCCAGTGGCACCAAGATATCCTAAATTCTTCCATGTGTAAGTTTTATTATAATTTTATGTTAGTTTGTAATTAAATAATTCATTTTAATAAATAATATTCATATAAAGGTTCCAGACACGATATTTGAGTCCCAGTAGCACCAAGATATCCTAAATTCTTCCATGTGTTAGTTTTATTATAATTTTACATGTTAGTTTGTAAACTAAATAATTAATTTTTATAAATAAATATTCACATAAAGGTTTCAGACTCAATATTTGAGGCCCAGTAGCACTTAGATATCCTAAATTTTTCTATGTGTTAGTTTTATTACAATTTTATATGTTAGTTTGTAAATTAAAAAATTAAGTTTTATAAATAAATATTCACATAAGGGTTCCTGGATCGATATTTGAGGCTCAGTAGCATCAAGATTTCCTAAATTCTTCTATGAGTTAGTTTTATTATAATTTTATATGTTAGATTGTAAATTAAATAATTAATTTTTATAAATAAATATTCATATAAGGGTTCCAGGCTCTATTTTTGAGGCCCAGTAGCACCAAGATATCTTAAATTCTTCTATGTGTTAGTTTTATTATAATTTTATATGTTAGTTTGTAAATTAAATAATAAATTTTTATAAATAAACATTCACATATGGGTTCCAGTGTCGATATTTGAGGCCTAGAAGCACCAAGATATCCTAAATTCTTCTATGTGTTAGTTTTATTATAATGTCACGACCCCAGTTCGCCCTCCATCAACTGTCGTGATGACACCTAGTTTCTATGACTAGGTAAGCCTAACAAGTGCGGAAAATAAATAAAACCTGCGGAAGAATAATTAAAAGACAAAATAACCGAATAAAACAGTATTTAAAATGTCGTTCGGTTATACAATACAACCTCTCATAAGCTAATACTCTCTCCCAAAACCCGGAATCTCATGAAACCACAAGCCTTTGAACATCTAACAGTGTCTAACTCCAGAATATCTAACAAAGAAGAGAAATACAGAAGGGCTACTACTTAAAAGCAAGAATAGAAAGGGACTCCTCGGTTTGCAGACGCGGTAGATATACCTCGAAGTCTCTGGAGCAGTCGCCTCGCCTCAAGGGTGGTAGGACTGAGTCGAAGTACCTAGATCTGCACATAAAAAACATGCGCAGAAAGGGCATGAGTACACTAAAGCGGTACTCAGTAAGTACTAAGCCTAACCACGGTCGAGTAGTGACAAGGAAGGTCAGGGCCCTACTGAGGTTAAATTTAATATAAAGTTCGATAGTTTAGAACAGAGCAGTATAAATAAGCATAGCAGTAAAAGTAACACATGATATAAAGAACAACCACAACTATACAGAGACAAAGTAAACACAGAAGGAAATACAGCTCAACACCAAATAATAACCATCGGGGATCTTCCAGGATACCGTCCTGTAGTCCCAAATATACATATCCAATAGGTCTCTCGGGATATCGTCCCTTAGTTCAACTCATAGTGCGGGGAGATCTGCCTGAATCCCATTCCGTAGTCCCAAATATAAATACCCAGTACTGGGGGAATCTACCGGGTGCATTCCCGTAGTTCCATATAACTGTGCAGGGGGATCTACCGGAATCCCACATCCGTAGTCCTATATGTAAGCAGACGAGAGGGAAGCTACCGAAATCCCACATTCGTAGTCCCAATGTAAATACACAGCAGCAATAGAAAAGTATTCAGAAATGTCAAACTTCATATTAAGGCAAACAAGTAATTCTAGCCTATAAACAAATACAATAATTAAATCACTTAGACATGCTTTCCTAAGCTAACAACAGGCTTAATAGTGCAAGTAATAAAAAAACAGGAAAGAAAACATACTAGTAATTACTTAATGAAAAACCGGATTTTTAACAATTAGCACAAGTACGCACTCGCCACCTCACGTACAAGGCATCTCAATTACCAAATATACCAAATCCTAAGGGGAAGATCCCTCACACAAGGTTAGGCAAGCCACTTACCTCAGACCAGCTAAAAATCAACCTGAAACCACGTCTTTGCCACGAGTACTCGACTCCAAATGGCTCAAATCTATTTAATTCAATTGCATAATGTAAATAACATTTCAAGTAACTGATTCTACAATTAAATTATAAGCTAATACATGAAATTAGGTAAAATGACCAAAACGCCCCTCAGGCCCGCATGTCGGAATTGGGTAAAATTTACATTTTAAAATCCTCACACTCTCACGAGTTCAGTCATACTAAAAGTACCAAAATTGGACCTCAATTGGTCCCTCAAATATGCATTTTAAGGTCTCTTAATCTCAAGCCCTAATTACCCCCCCCCCTCCCAAATATTTCACCACTAATTAGGTTTTTAATCACATATAAACGAGTTATGAAGTAAAAAATGTTACCTCCAAGTGATTCCCCTTTGGTTCCCTCAAAAATCACCCTCAAAATCTTTAATCCCGTTCAAAAATGGTGGAAGAATGAAGAAGGGTCGCGGATGGCTATTTAAATATTGCCTAGGTACTCCTTCTTCGCGAATGCGGAAGGCCCCTCACATTCGCAAAGCACAATTACACCTGGGGTCAGATTTCTTCATCGCGAATGCGATTCAAAACTTCCTCCTCCTATGCGAACGCGTATAGAGCTCCTAGCTTCGCGAACGTGGGAGACACTTCGCGAACGCGAAGCATAATTACCTCACCAGCCCCAGCTCCTTCTCGGGAACGCGAGACCTCACTCGTGAACACGAAGAAGGAAACCAGAACTGACTGCTGCAACATTTTCTGCAATTTTCTAAGTTCCAAAAATGACTCGTTGAGCATCCGAAATACACCCGAGGCCCTGGGACCTCAACCAAACCTACCAACATATCCCATAACATCAGTCAAACTTATTCCAACCTTCAGAACGCTAAAAAAAACATCAAAACATCAATTTAGCATTGGATTCAAGCCTATGAACTTCAAAACTATAAAAATATGCTTTCGATCAAAAAGTCTATCAAACCTCATCCGAATGACCTGAAATTTTTGACACACGTCACGTTCAACACTACGGAGCTACTCCAACTTCCGAAATTCCATTCCGACCCTCGGATCAAAATTTTACTATCAAACCTGAAACTTTAAAAATTTAACTTTCAGCATTTCAAGCTTAAATTAGCTACGGACCTCCAAAACACAATGCGAACACGCTCCTAAACCCGAAATCACCTAACGGAACCATCAGAATTCCATTCTGAGGCCGTCTTCACACTGTTCCGACTACAGTCAAATTTCCCAAACTTAATCTCTCATTTAGGGACTAAGTATCCCAAAACTCTCCGAAACTCAAAATCGAACATCTCGGGAAATCAAAATAGCAGAAATAAACACGGGGAAAACAGTTAATAGGGGATCGGGACATTAATTCTTAAGACGACCGGCCGGGTCATCACATCCTCCTACACTTAAACATTCGTTCGTCCTCAAACAAGCATAGAGACATACCTGAAGTAGTGAAAAGATGAGGGTAATGGCTGCGCATATACTGATCGGTCTCCAAGGTAGCCTCCTCGTCTGGCTGACCTCGCCACTGAACTTTTACTAATGCAATATTCTTTGACCCCGGCTTTCTAACCTGCTTGTCTAGTATTGCCACTGGCTCCTCAACATAGGATAGATCTTTGTCCAACTGGATTGAACTGTAATCCAACACGTGCGACAAATCACTGTGATACTTCCGGAGCATCGAAACATGAAATACCGGATGAACTTTTGCCAAGCTGGGAGGTAAGGCAAGTTCATAAGCAACCTCCCCAACACGCCTCAATATCTCAAAAGGGCCAATAAACCTCGGAATCAACTTTCCCTTCTTCCCAAATCTCATAACGCCCTTCATAGGCGAAACCCAAAGTAGAACCCGCTCTCCAACCATATAGGAAACATCATGAACCTTTCGGTCCGCGTAACTCTTCTGTCTAGACTGGGCTGTACGGAGTCTATCCTGAATTACCTTAACCTTCTCCAAAGCATCCTGAACCAAGTCTGTGTCCAACAATCTAGCCTCACCTGGCTCGAACCAACCCACCGGGGATCTACACCTCTTTCCATATAAAGTCTCATACGGTGCCATCTGAATGCTGGACTGATAGCTATTATTGTAAGCAAACTCTGCCAATGGCAAGAACTGCTCCCAAGACCCTCCAAACTCAATCACACATGCACATAGCATATCCTTAAGAATCTGAATAGTGCACTCGGACTTTCCCGTCCGTATAAGGGTGAAATGTTGTACTTAACTCCACCTGAGTACCCAACTCATGCTGAATGGCTTTTCAGAATCGTAATGTGAACTGAGTACCTCTATCTAAAATGATGGAAACTGGAATACCATGCAGATGAACAATCTCCCGGATATAGATCTCCGCCAACCACTCCAAAGAATAAGTAGTACACACAGGAATGAAGTGAGTGGACTTGATCAGTCGATCCACAATCACCCAAATAACATTGAACTTTCTCAAAGTCCGTGGGAACCAAACTATAAAGTCCATGGTGATCCACTCCCACTTCCACTCCAGAATCTCTATCTGCTGAAGCAATCCACCCGGTCTCTGGTGCTCATACTTCACCTGCTGACAGTTGAGGCACCGAGCTACAAATCCAACCATATCTTTCTTCATCCGCCTCCACCAGTAGTGCTGTCTCAAATCCTCATACATCTTCGCGGCACCCGGTTGAATGAAATACCGCGAACTATAGGCCTCCTCTAGAATTAACTCCCGAAGCCATTAATATTGGGTACACAAATCCGACCCTGCATCCTCAATACACCATCATCACCAATAGTCACATCTCTGGCAATCACCGTGCTGAACCTTGTCCTTGAGGACAAGGAAATGAGAGTCATCATATTGATGCTCCCTGATACGATCAAAGAAGGAAGACCGAGAAACCACACAAGCTAGAACCCGACTGGGCTCCCAAAGATCCAATCTCACAAACTGGCTGGCTAAGGCCTGAACATCCATCGCCATAGGCCTCTCCGATGCTGGTAAATAAGTCAAACTCCCCAAACTCTCCACTTGGCTACTCAAAGCATCGGTCACTACATTGGCCTTGCCCGGGTGATACATAATAGTGATATCATAGTCCTTCAACAACTCTAACCACCTTCTCTGGCACAAATTTAGATCCTTTTGCTTGAATAGGTGCTGCAAGCTCCGATGATCAGTATAAATCTCACAGGGAACACCATACAAATAATGACGCCAGATCTTTAGGGCATGAACAATGGCAGCTAACTCAAGGTCTTAGACCGGATAATTCTTCTCATGTACCTTCAACTGTCTGTACGCGTAGGCAATTACCCTACCGTCCTACATCAACACCGCTCTGAGGCCAATCCTCAAAGCATCACAATAGATCGTATAAGACACCGAATCAGTAGCCAGTATCAAAATTGGGGCTATAGTCAAAGCTGTCTTGAGCTTCTGAAAGATCGCCTCACACTCTTCCGTCCACTAGAACGGAGCACCCTTCTAGGTCAACCTGGTCATAGGGGCTGCAATCAAGGAAAACCCCTCCACAGAACGACAGTAGTAGCCCGCCAAGCCAAGGAAACTACGGATCTTTATAGCTAATGATGGTTTGGGCCAACTCTGCACGGCCTCTATTTTCTTCGGATCCACCTGAATACCCTCACTCGATACCACGTGGCCTAGGAATGCCACGAAATCCAACTAAACTCACATTTCGAGAACTTAGCATATAATTTCTTCTCTCTCAGAGTCTAAAGCACAGTTCTTAGGTACTGCTCATGATCTTCCCGACTCTGGGAATACACCAGATATCATCAATAAAGACAATAACAAACGATCGAGATACGGCCAGAACACACTGTGCATCAAATGCATAAAGGGTGCTGTGGCATTGGTCAGCCTAAAAGACATGACAAGGAACTCGTAATGACCATACCGAGTCCTGAAAGCAGTCTTAGGGATATCTGGCTCCCGAATCTTCAACTGATGGTAACTTGAGCGCAAGTCAATCTTAGAAAACACCCGTGCACCCTGAAGCTAGTCAAAAAGATCATCAATACGAGGCAAGGGATAACAATTCTTCACTGTAACCTTGTTCAACTGGCGATAATCAATACATATACGCATAGAACCATCCTTTTTTCTTCACAAACAAGACAGGAGCACCCCAATGTGATACATTGGTCTGAATAAAATCCTTATCAAGCTATTCCTGTAACTGATCCTTCAACTTCTTCAGCTTAGGAGAGGCCATACGATACGGAGGAATAGAAATGGGTTGAGTGCCCGACAACATATCAATGCCAAAATCAATATCTCTATCGGGCGGCATGCCTGGTAGATCAGTTGGAAACACATCAGAAAACTCCCGTACTACTGGGACTGAATCAACTGAAGGGGTATCAATACTAACATCTCTCACATAAGCTAAATACGCGTCACACCCCTTCTCAACCATATGCTGAGCCTTAAAGAAATAAATAACTCTACTGGGAGTGTGATCTAAGGTACCCCTCCACTCAATATGTGGTACACCTGGGGCGACAACCAGTACATACCCAAGATAATATAAAATCTACCATGCTGAGCAACAATAAATCGGCTCTGGTCTCAAAACCACTAAGAGCAACCAAACACGACCGATAAACGTGGTCCACAACAAGAGAATCTCCCACAGGAGTAGAAACATAAATAGGGGAACTCAAATAATCCCGAGGTACACCCAAATGTGGAGCAAAATAAAAAGACACATAAGAGTAAGTGGAGCCTGGATCGAATAGAACCGATGCATCTCTGTGACAAACCAGAATAATACCTATGATGACAGAATCAGAGGCAACATCCTCGGTACGGGAAGGAAGGGCATAGTATCTGGCCTGTCCTCCCCATCTAGGGAAACCTCTACCTCCCCGACCTTCACCTCTAGTTGGCTGAGCAGGTGGGGTAGCAACTAGAGCTGTAACCATAGCCTGAGAACTCTGCGGGGCACGCTGTGGTTGAGAAGTTTGTGGATGTGTACCCCTCCTAAGTTTGGGGCAATCCCTTAACATATGGTGTGTCTCACCACACTCAAAACAATCCTTAGGAGGATGTGGAAGCTGTGATTGGCTCGGGATAGATCTACTGGACTGACCTCTGAAAGCACCCCGCGCATGAGGCGCGCTAGATACCGGAGGTGCATAATAAGGCTCCTGAGGCCTAGGAGGAGCTGGAATACCACTGGCTGCTGGAAGAGCTGAATGAACAAGGCGAATCATATAACCTCTACCATGACGACCTACAGCTGGGGCATGGGCACCAGAATAATGTCCCGACTCTCGAGACCTCTTGGCCTCCTTCTCCTCTCTCTCCCTAGAATGCATACCCTCAATCCTCCTAGCAATGCTTACCACCTGCTGATAAGAAATGTCCATCTCCAACTCACGAGCCATGCTAGACCTGATATTAGGAATAAGGCCCTTAATAAACCGGTGAACCTTCTCGTCGACAGTAGAAACCAAGGCTGGTACATGTCTAGCCAAACTAGTGTAACGGACTACATACTCTGAGACAGTCATAGTTCCTGGCACAAATTCTCAAAAATCTGCGCGCCAAGCATCCTTGAGGCTCTGAAAAACATACTCTCTCAGGAACAGATCTAAAAATTGAGTCCAAGTCAGTGAAGCAGCCTTATCTGGACTATCTAACTCATAGGTGCGCCACCACTCATAGGCGGCTCCTCGAAACTGGAAAGTAGTGAAGGAAACCCCACTCGATCCTGATATACCCATGGTACAGAGAATACGGTAACACTCATCCAGATATCCCAGAGCATCATCCGATGCTAGACCACTGAATACAGGAGGCTTGTACTTTCTGAACCTCTCAAGCCTCAGCTGCTTATCCTCGGAAGCCACTGCCCTGTCCTTGGGCTGATCTCGGACTGCAGGTTGTACAAGAATAATCTCAAAGACCTGATCAACATGCACTCGCTGCTCGGGAGTGCGGGCGGCGGGAGTCTGTGCTCTTCCCCCAGCCTGAGATGTAGCGGCAGCAAGGGAAAGCAACCTTGCCTGAGCCAAAGTGGTGTACATGCTCATGAACTGTGCCAGAGTCTCCTGAAGTGCTGGAGTAGTAGTAGCAGTAGGCGTATCAAGTGCCTGGGCTCCAGCTGGATCTGTTGGTGGTACCTTGGTGGCAGCTCGCATAGGTACTCTGGCTGCACCATGTGCGCATCCTCGGCCTCTACCCCAGCCTCGAACTCTGGAGGCTGCATTAAGGGCGCGGGTGCCTGATCATCTCGGGTAGCGCGTGTCCTCACCATCTATGAGAGAATAGAAGACAGAAGTTTAGAATTGTGATGTCAAAATCTCGCACGACAAGGAAATCAAATGAAGTGGAATTTTCCTAACAGTTACATAGCCTCTCGTAGATAAGTACAGATGTCTTTGTATCGATCATCGAGACTCTAATAAATCGGCTTGTGATTCATGAATCCTATGAACCTAGAGCTCTAATACTAACTTGTCACGACCCCAGTTCGCCCTTCGTGAACTGTCATGACATCACCTAGTCTCTATGACTAGGTAAGCCTAACAAGTGCGGAAAATAAACAAAACTTGCGGAAGAATAATTAAAAGCCAAAATAACCGAATGAAACAGTATTTAAAATGTCACTCGGCATATACAATACAACCTCTCAAAAGCTAATACACTCTTCCAAAACCCAGAATCTCATGAAATCACAAGCCTTTGAACATCTAACAGTGTCTAACTCCAGAATATCTAACAAAGAAAAGAAATGCAGAATGGCTAATACTTCAAAGCGAGAATAGAAAGGGACTCCTTGGTCTGCGGACGCGGAAGATATACCTTGAAGTTTCTGGAGCAGTCACCTTGCCTCAAGGGTGGTAGGACTGAGTCGAAGTACCTGGATCTGCACATGAAAAACAAGTGCAGAAAGGGCATGAGTACACCACAGCAGTACTCAGTAAGTGCTAAGCCTAACCTCGGTCGGGTAGTGACGAGGAAGGTCAGGGCCCTACTGAGGTTAAATAAAATATAAAGTTTGACAATGTAGAACAGAGTAGTATAAATAAACACAATAGTAAAAGTAACACAGGATATAAAGGACAACCACAACTATACAGAGACAAAGTAAACACAGAAGGAAATATAGCTCAGCTCCAAATAATAACCATCAGGGATGTTCCGGGATACCGTCCTGTAGTCCCAAATATACATATCCAATAGGTCTCTCGGGATACCATTTCGTAGTCCAACTCATAGTGCGAGGGGATCTACCAGAATCCATTCCGTAGTCCCAAATGTAAATACCCAGTACTAGGGGAATCTACCGGGTGCATTCCCGTAGTTCCATATAACTGTGCAGGGGGATCTACCAGAATCCCACATCCGTAGTCCCAAATGTAAACAGACAAGGGGGAAGCTACCGGAATCCCACATCCGTAGTCCCAATGTAAATACACAACGGCAACAAGAAAGTATTCAGAAATGCCAAATTTCATATTAAGGCAAACAAATAATTCTAGCCTAGCATGCTTCACAGAATTCAGGTAAGGCAGTTTGAGCAAATACAACAATTAAATCACTTAGACATGCTTTCCTAAGCTAACAACAGGCTTAATAGTGCAAGTAATTAAAAACACAAGAAAGAAAACATACTAGTAATTGCTTAATGAACAACCAGATTTCCAACAATTAGCACACGTACACACTCGTTACCTCATGTACAAGGCATCTCAATTACCAAATATACCAAATCCTAAGGGGAATGTCCCCCACACAAGGTTAGGCAAGCCACTTACCTCGAACCAGCTCAAAATCTACCCGAAATCACATCTTTGCCACGAGAACTCGGCACCAAATGGCCCAAATCTATTCAATTCAATTGCATAATGTAAATAATACTTCAAGTAACTGATTCTACAATTAAATTCTAAGCTAATACGCAAAATTAGGTAAAATGACCAAAACACCCCTCAAGCCCACATCTCAGAATTGGGTAAAATTTATATTTTCAGAATCATCGCACACTCAAGAGTTCAGTCATACCAAAAGTATCATAATCGGACCTGAATTGGTCCCTCAAATACCCATTTTAAGGTCTCTTAATCTCTAGCCCTAATTACCCATTTTTTCAAAATATTTTACCACTAATTAGGTCTTTAATCACATATAAACGAGTTATGAAGTCAAAAATATTACCTCCAAGTGATTCTCCTTTGGTTCCATCAAAAATCACCCTCAAAAGCTTCAATCCCGTTCAAAAATGGTGGAAGAATGAAGAAGGGTGGCTGTTTAAATGCTGCCCAAGTATTCCTTCTTCACGAACGCGGAAGGCCCCTCGCGTTCACGAAGCACAATTACACCTGGGCCAAGATTTCTTCATCGCGAACGCGATGCCCCGGTCGCAAACGTGCTTCAAAACTTCATCCTCCTACGCGAACACGAGACAACCATCGCGAACACGTAGGTATAGAACACCCAGCTTCGCGAATGCGGGAGACACTTCGCGAACGCGAAGCATAATTTCCTTACCAGCCCCAGCTCCTCTTTGCAAACGCGAGACCTCACTCGCGAATACGATGAAGGAAACCAAAACTGACTGCTGCAACATTTTCTGCAATTTTCTTTGTTCCAAAAATGACCCTTTGAGAATCCGAAACACACTCAAGGCCCCCGGGACCTCAACCAAACCTACCAACATATCTCATAACATCATTCAAACTTGTTCCAACCTTCGGAACGCTCAAAAAAAACATCAAAACATCAATTTAGCATTGGATTCAAGCTTATGAACTTCAAAACTATAAAAATATGCTTTCGACCGAAAAGTCTATCAAACCTCGTCCGTATGACCTAAACTTTTGCACACACGTCACGTTCAACACTACGGAGCTACTCCAACTTCCGAAATTCGATTCCGACCTTCGGATCAAAATCTCACTATCAAACCTGAAACTTCAAAAATTCAACTTTCGGCATTTCAAGCCTAAATTAGCTACGGACCTCCAAAACACAATCCGAACACGCTACTAAACCCGAAATCATCCAACCGAGCTAACTGAACCATTAGAATTCCATCCCGAGGCCTTCTTCATACTGTTTCGACTACGGTCAAATTTCCCAAACATAAGCTCTCATTTAGGGACTAAGTGTCCCAAAACTCTCCGAAATTCAAAACCGAACATCCCGACAAATCAAAATAGCAGAAATAAATACAGAAAAAGCAGTTAATAGGGGATCGGGGCATTAATTCTTAAGACGGTCGGCCGGGTCGTCAAATATAATTTTATATGTTAGTTTGTAAATTAAATAATAATTTTTTATAAACAAACATTCACATATGGGTTCAAGGCATTTTTATTATAATTTTTTATGTTAGTTTGTAAATTAAATAATTAATTGTTATAATTAAATATTCACATATGGGTTTCAGGCTCGATATTTGGAGCCCAGTAGCACCAATTTATTCTATGTGTTAGTTTTATTGTTTTATAATTTTATATGTTTGTTTGTAAATTAAATAATTAGTTTTAATAATTATACAATATTTAATTATGAAATATTCATATAGGCTCAATATTTGCGTCCCAGTAGCACCAAATATGTGTTGACTATAATTGGACAAAGTTTGTGTTTGATCTATCAGTTATTTTGACATATTTTTGAGTATAAGAGATACTTAAACTACAGGGAAACTACGCTAAAAGGCACTACATTATACTATATTAAAAGGCATTGCATTTTATTATGCTAAAAGACATTACATTTTACCGTCCTAAAAGGCACTATATTACTAGTATTTAAGCAAATAAATAATTTTAACCAGATAAAACACAACAAATACATTGTAATCACAAAAATACATATAAAACAATAATAGTAATTCATTAACATTTTTATTAACAAATAATAACGATCCATAATTATTATATATTTTTTACAACATTAATATCTTAGTCCGGATAAAAATAACATACCAATTTAATCGGAAAAAACACAAAATAACATATAAAACATTCAAAACAACTAATATGCATTATTTATACGAGTTTGGACATAAATTAAATCAAAATACCTCGATTTATGTTTTTTCAGAAAGTTGAAGATTTGAAAATTTGACTCCGAAACAAGCTACCCACAAAAATAGAAGGCTTGGCTAGGATGTGGGACCAATAATATCTACTTTTTACGGGACGAATGGAGTCCACACGAGTTTTTTGGGACGTTAATGAGGGAGGGAGGGCGGGGGGACCGCTGTGTTTTTTTAATGAAGGGGGAAGGGGATCTGGGTAGAAACATGTGGGAAAAGGAAGGGATTTATTATTTATATATATAAAATGTGGTTCATTACCGTATTTTATATAAAATGTGATAATGCACTGCGTTTGATATACTTGTCCTATCAGCTTCAAGGTAAATTGCGGTTTATTACTACATTTTATACATAACCGCGTTTTACCTTAGCGTCTCAAACGACCATTAAGATAAAACGCATAACCGCATTTTATATAGAATGATAACTTTTTTTTATTACACTCAAAAAAATATTTTGATTCCAAAAGAACCACATTTCGATTCCGGATTTCAAAGGTGAAGTAGGAGTCAGAACCTAAATGTTGTTGAGTCGACTCAAAATACGTTTTTAATGCTTAAAAAAGTTACATTTCTATATATAACGCGGTTTTACATCGGGCTATATTTTAACGGTGTTTTGGCCATTAAAGTATAGCATGGTGTAAAACAACGTTATATATGTATAACGCATGATTGAACCGCGTTATGTAGTGCAGATAAGACAGTTAAGCATACCGCTCTATATAACCGCGCTATATGGGTATAGAGCAGTAATAAAAAGCGCTATACCTGTTTAAATAAATGGTCCCTCCTTTTTCCCCACATTCAAACCAGACGCCCTTCCCCCATTTTTAAACAAAAACTGCGCCCCCCCTATTTTTCCCCAAAAAAAATTCGAGTGGAGCCCACCCGTTACACAAAAAGATAAGATTGTAGGTCCCACAACCTACCCAAGCCTTCTATTGTTGTGGTTTTCTTGTTTCGGGATAAAAATTTCAATTTATCGACTTTTCAAAAAATATAAATCAAGGTATTCCGATTTAGTTTATGTCGAAACTCGTATAATAATGCATATTAGTTGTCTTGAATGTATTTCCATGTTGTTTTGTGTTTTGGTTGCGTTTAAACTAGTATGTTATTTTTATCCGGATTAAGATATTTGTGTCTTAAAAAGGTATTTAAAAATTGAGAAATTATTTTTTTTGTTAATAAAAATGGTCATAAATTTCTTTTACTGTTTTATATGTAATTGCATAAATGTTATGTTGTTAAAATATATGTGTTTATTTTTATCTAGTTTAGATTATATATTTGCTTAAAGGCTAGTGCCCTTTTAGCGTAGTAAAATGTAGAGCCTTTTAGCGTAGTAAAATGTTGAGCCATTTAGCATAAAATCTCTGTAGTTTAAGTATCTATTATATTGATAGATCAAACACAAACTTTGTCCAATTACAATTTATAAAAATTAATTATTTAATTTATAAAATAAAAACACAAAATTATAAAAATATTATAATTAACACAAATAAGAATTTAGGATAGCTTGCTGCCACTGAGCCTCAAATATCGAATCTGAAACCCATAGGTATATACTCTGTCTAATTACAATTTACAAAAATTAATTATTTAATTTATAAAACAAAAACACAAAATTATGAAAAATATTGAAATTGACACACATAAGAATTCAGGATAGCTTGGTACTACTGGGCCTCAAATATCAAACCTGGAACCCATAGTATATACTCTGTCTAATTAAAATTTACAAAAATTAATTATTTAATTTTTAAAACAAACACACAAAATTGTGAAAAAATATTGAAATTGACACACATAAGAATTCAGGATAGCTTGATGCTACTAGCCTCAAATATCGAGCCTAGAACCCATAGGTATATACTCTGTCCAATTATAATTTAAAAAAAATAATTATTTAATTTATAAAACAAGCACACAAAATTATGAAAATATTGAAATTGACATACATAAGAATTCAGGATAGCTTGGTGCTACTGGGGCTCAAATATCGAGTCTGGAACTCATAGGTATATACTATGTCCAATTACCATTTACAAAAATTAATTAATTAATTTATAAAACAAACACACAATTAATATTGTTTAATTTACAGTAGACGACATGGACGTGCCGCCTGTGCATCCTGGACTTGTCTCCATGAGCTATTAGTGTTACAGGGTGATCATAGGTCTGCCTACGTATTGGATGGAGAGCTACTGGCCCAGCTTCTCCGCGCCAGGAGAGTGGACGACTTGTGGGACTTTATGAGGGGCAGAGATTTCTATTCCCGTGTAGTCCAGCACCTACGTGATACGGGCTTCTACAGGATTTTCGAGATTGGGCGACTGTAGCTCGACTGGTCTCTGATCACGGCCTTGATAGAGCGGTGGCGACCGGAGATGCACACTTTCCACCTGCCCATTGACGAGGCCACCATCATGCTGTAGGACATTGAGGTTTTATATGGGATGCCTGTTGATGGACTGCCCGTTGCACTGCCCCAGGGTATGAGATATATGACGCCTGTGCAGTATTTGGACTTGCTGCAGTAGCTCACTGGTTTCAGGCCACAAGATGAGACTGTACATTCAGGAGCCAATCGCATGAGTTTGACAGCTATTAGACAGCATTTAGAGATATTGCACTCCGACATCACCGGTTGGACAGATAATATACATATTCACCGGTATACGAGGTTGGTGCTGCTCCTTCTTTTTTTGGGAGGGGAGGGGGAAGTCTTGTTCCTGAATACTTCCGGAAATCTAGTGAGTTTGCAATTTCTACATCATCTTCAGCTGCTAGATGATTTACTCTAGTACAGCTGGGGTGCTGTTGTTCTCGCTTACATGTACATGCATTTGTGATGGGCGAGAATGGGCACCCAGAGCAATGTATGTGGTTTTCTGCCGCTTCTACATATGACAACATATTCGAATACTCTATTCATTACTTCCATTTCTATCTAGACAAAATTTATCTTAAACTTTACGTTAACTTTGTATGTTACGTTTGGTCCTGGGAGCGGTTCCTGCAATTGTAGCCACCTCTACCACCATTACCTCCGGATGTACCATCTCCATTTCTCCATCTAGCTAGGAGGTCGGTTCTCCGGCGTGGATTTGTACGAGATTATGATGCTCACCATAATCTTCCACTTTGTAGGGATGTGTTGGTTATACTGGAGGGCGCACAGGTAAATGTGTACCTAAACTTACTTGGTATAGATTCACTTGTGTTGCGCATACTCACTTTTATGTTCTTATTTGATAGTTCATCTGGACGGCATACAACGACGACTTGATAGGTGGCCTGCCAAATTATTGCTCGGCTGGCCAACTAATTTGAAGCACTTCCGTCTCGTTGATGTGCCTCGATATTATGGAGCATCATGCCACGAAGCGGGTACTTTGCCAGTTTGGCCGTCCATAGTATATACCGAGGGGGCCTACATGGGAGGCTACACATTATCAGTGGGATGATCATTCCAGGTCGGACGATGCATTTGTAGAATGGCTAGAAGCACAAGTCCATACTTGGGACTAGCGAGCTGACCCGATTCCGCCCCCACCTTCACAGATCTAGATGGTGACTATTCATCTCTTTACATCCTAGTACCACTACGTTTCCTGACTTTTTGTTAGGAATCCCATTCATCAAGCTGGCAGTCGGTACGTTCCATACGCTTGGAGGCACGAGGCACTTGTATGTTATTTGGTATTCTTACTTATAACTATGATATAGAATTTTGTAATTAATATTTTACATGTGTAGGCTATTGGTATACATTTATTCCACCAGTTGGGAATGCAGATATAGCAACATGCCAACGATCCTGCGGTCGATTTGCAGGAGTATGGCCGGTAGGTGATAGAGCTGGCTGCCCAGACACTGCAACGAGCTAGAGAGGGCGAACGCTTAGATCACAACCCTAGTTATGTAGCGCCAGAGCACTACCATCAGGGCAGGGGTGCCCCACGGGGTCATGGGGGCTGACGAGGAGGTGGTCCCCAGCAAGGGGACGCCAAGGCACTTGTTGAGGCACCTGATGAGGCACATGATGAAGAGGTTGGAGCTGATCTACCAGGTGACAATCCTTAGCCAGACGAGCATCCCAGTAGCATGCCGTCGTACAACCTTCAGTTGTCACTAACAGCATCCCAGGTGACCCCGTCAGATCCATTGTTGATTACGGGCACAAGCTTCATCGAAGATTGGGAGCAGTTCTTTTCAGGCCCATCAACTATAGCTGAGGATCGGCCGACCCGAGACATGGATGGTGGGTGCAGGTTGAGTTTTGGTTCATCGTCGTCGGGTGTTATGGATCTATCACAGGCGTAGGTATGTTTGTATTACTATTAAATTTTAATTTGTTTTTTTCTCATTGCTTCGCCATAAATTAATTTTTAATTTTCTTATTAAGGCTTCATCCCAGCCCACCACGGAGGCCACTTTGTGCGATGCTGAAGACCACGGATGCTTATATTCAGGAGCCCGACGAGACCATGGAAGAAAATATTTTTTACTTAACACGTACATTACTAATATACATTTTCATATATTGAGCTTACTTATTGTTTTATAGGTTTTGATGGACTGACGACCCCTTCTACCGACCCTGACATCCCAACTAACGATCATGATGAAGCGCATCCTCATATAAAGAGGCGACGAAATGAGGATGATCCTGATAGTGTATCCGGGTTGGAGGGGATGCGCCTTAGGCCAGCGGCTGCATTGAAGCACAAGGGCTGTAGGACTCATTGTTTTTTTTTTTGTATTTTATGTAAATAATAACAACAATTTTTTATGCTTACATGATATGCGCATTATATTTTTATTACCCCATTTCTTCTTTATTTTAACACTACAACTGTGTACAGTAAAATCGGGGGTGTCCAATTTCCTCGTCATTATGGTGCCCCGCGAACGTGCTTCTTGAGGTTCAAGACCGAGGTCGAGGCTCACTGTCAAGGGTTATCGGGGCCCGATCTCGGGGTAGTGCAGACAACCGACTATATTAGAAAAGAGGGAAGTTCCCAAGGCACGTGGCTAGGACTGAAAGAGGTGAAAACAACTACCTGGAAGACCGGGGAGAAAGTGTTGTGGTTGTTCTAGCATGGGCGCAAAAAAGGTCCCTCAGCATGTCGTTCATATGATTATTAGAGGGGTTGACATTCCCCAAGGGCCCATGATCAAGTGGACAAAAACATCCGCCGCAACAGAAGGGTCAATCCAAGACCACATGGACGAAGACACCCTCGCGTTCAGCGAAAAGGATCTCGGGACCTTGACAGAACCGCACGACGACGCGCTGGTAATCTCATTTATTTTAAATAGTGTATGAGTTAAACGTGTGGTCGTGGATCCAGGTAGCTCGGCCAACATGATCAGGTTAGGAGTAGTAGAGAATCTCGGGTTACTCGACCAGATCATACCCGCCTCCCGGGTTCTCCACGGCTTCAACATGGCCGGCGAAGTAACAAAATTAGAAATCACCCTCCTTGTCAACACGTCCGGCACGGTTCAGAACATAAAGTTTCAAGTCATCAATGGAGACGTAAGATATAATGAATTTCTTGGAAGGACATGGATACACAACATGAGGGCAGTACCGTCAACCCTGCATCAGATGATTAAATTACCGACAAAGAACGGCATAGCGACCATATACGGAGAACAGCGTGCAACGAAAGAAATGTTTTCAGTTTATCAAGGGGAGTCGACCCCCGTACTCTCGACCTCGGACGTGTCTGGGAACATACAGACCCCCGAGGATGACGAAGAAGATTCCTCGCTCCTCGAACTTTCATTGCCCCCGAAGAGGTGGATGCAAAGAAATCGACAATCGAAGATGTGGAGCAAGCTATTTTGATCGAGCACCTCCCCGATCGTAAGGTATACCTGGGAACGGGATTAACCCCCGAAATCAAGAAAAATTTTATTCAATTTCTTATCGATAATATCGACTGTTTGGCATGGTCCCACTTAGACATGATAGGTATCCCTCCGAAAATAACCTCCCATCGACTGAGTGTTGACCCCATGTTTAAATCGGTGAAGCAAAAAAGAAGACCCCAGTCCGAGATAAAGCACGCATTCATCAAGGATGAGGTAACGAAACTCCTTAAAATAAGGTCCATTAGGGAGGTAAAGTACCCCGAGTGGTTGGCCAACGTAGTAGTGGTACCCCAAAAGGGAAATAAGTTAAGAATGTGCGTAGACTATAAAGACTTAAATAAGGCGTGTCCCAAGGATTCGTTCCCATTGCCTAACATCGATCGTCTGATCGATGCTACGGCTGGCCACGAGACCCTCACCTTTCTCGATGCCTATTCGGGGTACAATTAAATTCAGATGAACCCCTAAGATAGGGAGAAGACCTCGTTCATCACAAAGTATGGTACCTATTGTTACAATGTAATGCCTTTCGGACTGAAAAATGCAGGGGCTACTTACGAGCATCTAGTTAATAAAATGTTTGAAAGTCAAATAGGCAAATCCATGGAAGTTTATATTGATGACATGCTAGTTAAGTCCCTACGCGCAGAGGACCATTTAACTCATTTGCAGGAAACATTAGACATCCTCAGAAGTTATAACATGAAGCTCAACCCCGAGAAATGTGCCTTCGGAGTAGGTTCGGGAAAATTCCTAGGCTTCATGGTATCAAATAAGGGGATCGAGATTAACCCCGATAAAATCAAGGCCATCGCAAAAATCACGGTGGTAAATAATGTAAAGGCCGTACAATGGCTAATAGGTCGGATAACGGCTCTGGGCAGATTTATATCAAGGTCATCCGACAGGAGCCATCATTTCTTCTACTTACTTAAAAGAAAGAACAACTTCGAATGGACTTCATAGTGACAACGCGCATTAGAAGAGCTGAAGCGATATCTGACTAGCCCACCTCTGCTCCATACACTAAAGGTGGATGAAACATTATATCTATACCTGGCCATATCCGAGATAGCGGTAAGCGGCGTGCTAGTTCGAGAAGAGCAAGGTACATAATTCCATGTTTATTACGTAAGTTGGACCCTAAGGGATGCTGAAACTAGGTATCCTCACCTCGAATAATTGTCTCTCATGTTAATAAGTGCATCGCGAAAATTGAAACTCTATTTTCAATGCCATCAAATTTGTGTTCTAACGACATACCCCCTCTAGAGCATATTGCACAAACCCGAACTATCGGGTCGATTGGCCAAATGTGCCATCGAGCTCGGGGTGTATGATATCGAGTATCAACCTTGAACAACCATCAAGTCCCAGATTCTGGCAGACTTTGTGGCCGATTTCTCGCCCTCCCTTTTGCCCGAGGTAGAAAAGGAACTTTTACTGAAATTATGCACGTCTTCCAGGGTATGGACCCTATTCACTGATGGTTCCACGAACGTGAGAGGTTCCGGACTAGGTATAGTCCTAAATCCACCTATGGGAAGCGTGATCAGGCAATCTATAAAAATTGCAAAATTGACTAACAATGAGGCCGAGTATGAGGCTATGATTGCAGGTTTAGAACTGGCCAAAAGCTTGGGAGTTGAGACCATCGAAGCAAAATGCAATTCACTCCTAGTAGTGATCCAGGTAAATGGGAGCTACGAGGTATGAGAGGGCAGGATGCAGAGATATTTGGAAAAACTCCAAGTTGCATTACATCGCTTCATAAAATGGACTTTGGTCCATATACCTCGAGAGCAGACAGCGAGGGAGATGCCCTCGCAAAATTGGGATCATCTATTGAGGAAGACAACCTACTCCTCGTGGCTGTCATCCAGCTATTTAAATCAGTAATCGAGAAAGGTCATGCGGAGATTAATTCCACTAGTCTAACATGGGACTGGAGAAATAAATACAATGATTATTTAAAAGACGGAAAATTGCCCGAGGACCTAAAGGAATCGAGGGCCCTATGAACCAAAGCAGCCCGATTCTCTCTTGATGAAAACAAGACTTTATATAGAACTTTTGATGTCCCCCTAGCCGTATGTCTGGGGCAGGGGGTTACAGATTATGTACTCCAAGAGATTCATGAGGGCATCTACGGAAATCATTCTGGTGCCGATGCCTTGGTCCAAAATTCAATCAAAGCAGGCTACTATTGGGACAACATGGAAAAGGACATCAAAGAATTCGTCCGAAAGTGTGACAAATGCCAGAGATTTGCCCTGTTGATTCACTAACCCGGTGAACGACTGCACTCGGTCTTATTGCCATAGTCGTTCATGAAGTGGGGGATGGACATCGTTGGACCCCTGCTAATGGCACCAGGTAAGGCTAGATTTATTTTGTTTATGGCTGACTATTTCTCCAAATGGGTGGAAGTGTAGGCCTTCAAAAAAATAAGGGAAAAAGAAGTCACCAGCTTCATCTGGGACCACATCATGTGCTGATTCGGGATTCCTTCCGAGATAACGTGTGATAATGGGAAACAATTCATCGGGAGAAAGGTAACACAATTCCTCGAGGATCACAAAATCAAGAAGACCCTATCGATGCCCTACCACCTATGTACGAACGGCCAGGCCGAGTCCACAAACAAAACAATCATCCAAAACTTAAAAATGAAACTAGAAAGCGCCAAGGGAAAGTGGAGAGAAATATTGCCATAGGTGCTGTGGGCATACCAAACAACTTCAAAATAATCACAGGGGAAACAATTTTGTCTCTAGTATACGACACTGAGGCTTTGATACCAGTAGAGGTCGGGGAGACGAGCACCAGAGTCCAACACGCCACTGAGAGCTCGAACGACGAGGCCATGACAACGACCCTCGAATTGTTGGATGAAAGGTGGGAAGCTTCGCTGGTCCGAATGGCCGCCCAAAAGCAAAGGATCGAAAGATATCATAACAGGAGAACAAACCTCCGGTATTTTGGGATTGGGGACTTGGTTCTAAGGAAAGTCACCCTTAACACCCGAAACCCTAGTGAAGGAAAGCTAGGCCGAAATTGGGAAGGACCGTACCATATCATCGGAGTAGTCGGCAAAGGGTCTTACAAGCTAGATACCATGGAGGGTGAACAAATTCCAAGAAATTGGAACATATCGATGCTAAAACTATATTATTGCTAGGTCATCTGATGGAAAATTCCGAGAACATTCTCAAGCATCCGTTGCACTCTTTTCCTTCGGCCGGATTTTGTCCCTGGAAGGGTTTTACTGGCAAGGTTTTTAACGAGGCAACATCCTCGTGCTACCTAAGGTAGACTCAACAAGTATTCGAGGCTTCTGTCGCAATCAACCTCGAACACTAGGGAAAGTAATGTGCCGGTCCAAACTACCGAATAAACCGTGCCCATATATAGCAGCCAAGCTTTCAACGGCAAAGACATGTAGGGGTGGGCATTCGGTACTTCGGTTTGTTATTTAAGAATTTCGGTTTGGTATTTTGGTATTCAGCTTATCAATTGTGTATACCATATACCGTACCAAAATATTTTGGTACAGTTCGGTATTTCTTATTTTGGTTCGGTACGGTTTTGGTTTAAACCAAATCTTCACCGGAAAGCAGATTTGGTTATAATGATAAATGCATAAGATATGGTTTCTCATGCAGTTACTCTGTATTTGAGCAAGAAAAATAACCACTAAAAACTTATTTAAACGTTAATATTTTGTATATAGAAAGACTGACCATTGGGCATTTGCAATGAGCAGATGATTCTCCATGAATTTGAGATTGGTAGTTAGAATTAGTGAGAGTTCGCTTGGTTTGTTGCTGCAACATTTTGGAGGGAGTTTAGTAGACAACATTTGTGATGGAAACAACTGGACCAAGGTGTTGTTATTTAAGCCATGGATAAGAAGCACGTCTTACTATACTATATTGCTCTTCAACTGCTATAACTGCCCCCAAGTTGTAAACTTAAAATACTATAGTATTTTTTGGGCAGAATTGAAGTGAGCTCTGGAAATTCGTATTAGAATTTGGACTTTTGGGGTGTGGGCTTAAGGTTATTGGGATAAAAAACAAAAACAAAGTTGGGCTTAGACTAAAATATTTCGATATTTTGGTACACCGGAATACCGAAATATCAAAAATCCAATACCATATACCGAACTGAATTATTGAAATACCGAAATTTTTGTACCGAAATACCGAAACCAAAATACCAAATTAATTCGGTTTGGTTTGATATTTGGTTTTTCGGATTTTATGCCCACCCCTAAAGACATGTGTACTTGAACCAGGTAATCGAAGAACACTTTTTGTCAAAGCTTTTAACGATAAAGGCATGTGTACTTATACCAGGTAATCAAAGAACACTCTTCGTCAAAGCACTTCATACTTCAAAAGAATCTCGATGTTTCAGCAAAGAGGACTCCTCTGTCAAAAATGTCGCAAACATACAGAGACTGGCATCAACAATTCGACTCCTGAATGATCCCCGGGTCAAAACCCAAAACTCGTAATCCCTTAACGAGCCACCAAGATCGTAAAATGTTTCCACAACCGAAGGTGCCACGAATACCCGTAGACTAATGCCAAAATAAAAAGAAACGTGCGACCTCAGGGTCGGGATCTCCAAAATTGTAAGCCCTCGATGAGGCAATATAAAGTTTGCAAATAATGGCTCTCGAGTCGAGAAGCCATCGATGACTCAGGGACTGCCGTCGAGCGCCACCTCCATCGACTTGTTAAAATCCGAGGCCATAAGACCCCGAGCGCACATACTCGGTCTCGTAAAATCTACATAAGGAAGCAACTATAACTGCAAGACCTCAACGACATGTAAAAACCGTAAGACCTCAATGGCATGTAAAACTTGTAAGATCTCACTAAAGGCATAGTTCTGATCCCAAAGTTTTGGCTATATATCAAACTTGTAAGACCCCTAAAAAGGCATACCCTCGATATAGATGCCAAAACTACCTCATTCGGGATTCAAAGGCTCCGGCCGAACACAAGTGACCCCAATCACAGAATTGTACCAGCCAAACTAACAAGACTCGGGGACGCCCAACCGTCGTTACAAGGTGTAAGAGCCATTGTCGCCAGCCCACACATGCCTTCAATTACTCTGAATCTACTTCGGAAAGAACCGGTTAAACAGGCTACCCTCGGCATAGACAAAAGAGCTTCGACCATGTCGTCTCCAAATCACTAGCTTCGAGCTGCTCAGCCTCCGAGCCAAACCTCCCGAGGTACTCGAACATCACCGCAAGTTACTCGAAATAGAGGTTCTTCCCGAACCAACGATGAGTCAGGCAAAAATTACTTCAAAAGTCCTTAATGAGAGGAAAATAAAGCCTATATAAATGGTCGCATCGACCAAGCGCGTAAGAGCCATTGTCGCCAGCCTAATGAGCCTCAGGGCCACACACACTAAAAGGTCGTATCGACCAAAAGCATAATAGCCATTGTCTCCATCTTGAAATCTGAAAGCTTGAAGGTCAAAATGAGCTCGAGTCGTAACCTGATTTGGAGACCGAACCCAAAATAATTAACTATACATGCCTAAAGTCAAAAGGCATAAGAGCCACTATTGCCAGCTCACGCAAATTTGAAAACTTGAGGGTCAATTGAGTTCGAATCAAAACCCGACTCGGAGACTGAACCCAAAACAGTTAACTACATATGCTTGAGGACAATGTGTAAGAGCCATTGTCGCCAGCCTACTGAGCCTCAGGGCTATGCACATGAAAGATCGCTTCGATCAAAGGCATAATAGCCATTATCGCCAGCCTAATGAGCCTCGGGACCATGAACATGGAAGATCGCTTCAATCAAAGGCATAAGAGCCATTGTCGTTAGCCTAATGAGCCTCAGGGCCATGCACATGAAAGATCGCTTTGATCAAAGGCATAAGAGCCATTGTCGCTAAGCCTAATGGGTCCCAGGGCCGTACACACAAAGGGTCCCTCCAACCCAACGCACAAAAGCCCAAGGGCCAGCTCGAAATCCTAAAAATTTGAGGGTCGGATGAACTAGAGACAAGATCCGACTCGGAGACTGAGCTCGACCTAATAAAAATGCCCGAAAGCAAAAACACAAGAGCTCAAATGCCATCTTACTCTAAGAAGTAACTGACTCAGTGTGTACAAGTCACTGTCACCAGTCTCGATGATAATAAAGAGCGGAGATCTATCCCAAAGACGGGACCCTGGTTCGAAAGTCAAAAAACATCACATAGTATTTCCGAAAAGCAAAAAGGAAGGAAGCAATAGGAAATAAAAAGCCTTCTTATAACCCCTAGGGGGATGTTTACAAGTTTTGAGAAAACCCTTACAAAGAGAGAACCAAATAGAATCTTAATCTACCATCAAAAGGGAGTTCTTCGGTGTCCCCACCAAATTTTGCACCCCAACAACTATGGGTCCTTCAGCGGCCCCTCTCCGACAACCTCTTCCCCTCTGGGGGCTCTGCTTTCTCTTTTATCACCTCCTGAGCCACTGCTCGGTGCACCCCTGAAATTAAGCAAGGCAACGTCTCTCTTCTCCAGGGTTTCCACTCTCTCAAACTCAGCAGGCAAAATGATATCTCCCACACGTATGTCCACTGCCCGAGTCAACCTCGGCCCGGCCCCTTCGGGGTACCCCTCCGGCTTGGGAGCTTGTCATAATAGTATCGTCTCCATGCGAAGATATAAGCGTCTCGGCTTCGGTCTTGATCCTGGATAATGTAGCCACCAGCTCGCAATGGAGACCCTTGTACTTGCCGCTATTCTCCCTCGCCTCACTAAGCTGACATGCAACTAATATCACCTTCTCTTGGAGGGAATACCTCTCGGAAGATATCTCTTTCTCACGCCATTTGAGTTCAGATACTTTAGGGTCTTTAGCCCGAATCTCCTCCCTCAGCAGGGCGCGTTCCTTCTCAAACTGCACAAATCAGATCCAAGATGTTAAAACACTAAGATCTGGCAAAACATTCAGATAAAGGGAAATGAGGACTAGATAAATTGCTTAGAAAGGAGGGACTTCTCACGCTCGAGACGGCTCACCTTGACCTGATACAGGGTGAAAGTCTGATTGTAAAGCACCTTGGCCTAAAGCCACAAAAAAAGGCAAGTTAGAAAGACAAAGGTCAAGGCAACCGAGGCCCGAGCGACAGGTAGGGAAAGCGAATATTACCTGCTGGCAAAGCCTGCTCATCTCACCAAAGATGAGGGAAATATCGACCTCAAGAACTCCCTCGGAGATGGTTGAGAGCTTTTTAAGCACATACGGGCATCCTCGCATCGGGGGATTCTTCGCACGGGGCATATTGCTCTCCTTTAAAAGGTAGGGTTGCTCACTGAGGAGAATCAACCACAACTACGGTACTGGCAAGGCCGGTCAGGACCATCCCTTGTCCATTCAGGGTCCCTGAACTAGGCCCCTCCAAACCACCCAACGAAGGCATTTCAGATCGAGGAGAACTCTAATCACCGACCAGCTTAAGGGAAGAACCTGACACTCCCTTAATTGTCTCTCCGCCATAAAGTGGGGCCGCAACGACATCAATCTCTTGCTAGGAAGCCACCATCTCTACGGACTTAGGGTCGGCTAGGTTTGCCCCTCCCTCGGGCGCCGCTGAGGAGTTGTTTTCCTCCTCACCCTTAACTCGAGGGTTTCTCACTATTTCCGAGGTTAGATCTATCGGGTTGGCTTTAGTCTCTCCCACCTTAATCTTCTTAGATTCACGAGGCCCGTCCAACGGATCCCTTTGACTTTTCTTCCCTTCATTGGGCACCAAAACGCCTTCCTCGCCGGGTGATGCTCTCTTCATCAAGGGGACTTCCCCCAGACCTACACAAAGGCAAGAGGTAAGCGTAGGGAACGGGAGCGCTGCCAGTAGCGATTTAAGTCGAAAGAGATGTCTACAGCAAGGCTAGAGGCTCACCATGATCCTTAGCTTCCCACAGGGACAGGGATTAATCACGCCACACTCACTTAGCATACGGGCAAATTGAGTACAGACGACCGACCCAATTCTAGAGGTCTGAAACCGCACCGGGATATATATATATATATATATATATATATATATATATATATATATATATATATATATATATATATATATATATGTGTGTGTGTGTGTGTGTGTGTGTGTGTAAGTGCTTAAAGGAACAAAGCCAAAGAAAATCTAGGGAAGGCAAGGTAACGTGTCTACTTATGCTCCACATTCCACCTCTCAGGGAACGACATCTTTTCCACCGGAATCAGATCATAAGTCCTCACTCAGACAAATCGGCTTATCCATCCCCCCTTTCCAAGCTCCTCAGTACAGGCAAAGAGGGACTTCGGGGCTTGGCAACGGAGTTTGATTAGACCCCCACGGAATAGACAGGGGCCATACGTCCTGATTAGATGATCAAGGGTGAAGGGCATCTCCCCGATCACGTTCATGTAGTACCTGATCATGTAAACAACGTGCTAGAATGAAGGATGAATCTGGCCAAGAGTCACTTGGCATCGTTGACAGAAGTCGAGAATCACAGGGTCGATCGAGGGCGAAGATGGTCCCACCGGACCTAGGGTAAACACATAGGTTTACACACTAAGGAAACCTATTTTGTATGTCTAAATATCCTCCTCCGAAGAAGGGATCTCCATAATCACCGTGTTCCCCCAGCGGCAATCAGCTTTCACTCTTCTGATGTCCGTTATCGAGCTAATATACTGAGTCACGGGCTCACTGCACCCCGGCTTCGAAGAAGGTCTCCCGGCCCTGAAATCAGAAGCCATCGCGAAAGACCCTGGAACACATTCCTCCGCACAAGGAGGCATCATCACTCACTTTGAGAAGTGGAGGCGGAAGTTTTCGCCATTTCTAGAAATTTTCGGAAGAAGAAGGAGAGTTGCGTTCCTAAGAAAAAAAACGAAAGTACAGGAAGAACGAACATTTTCTGAGGTTTAGGAATACAATGAGTTATAGAAAACAAGAAGGGGAGTATTTTTAGAAACCCCACGTGCACATTGAAGAAGGCCAAGAGACAGCCAATTGCCATAGTCAATGCGAAAATCTTCAAGGGCTGCGTGTGCATCATGTCTTGGAGCCTTGTGACTGACGTCATTGCGAGAGCATCGGAGGGGGAAGAAATTCAAGGTCGTTTCTTATTATTTTCAATCTAAGAAACACAGAGACTATCTGTGTACGGTAAAATCGGAGGTGTCCAATTTCCTCGTCATTATGGTGCCCTGCGAACGTGCTTCTCGAGGTTCGAGACTGAGGTCGAGGCTCACTGTCAAGGGTTATCGGGGCTCGATCTGGAGGAAGTGTATACCAACGACAATATTAGAAAAGAGAAAAGTTCCCAAGGCTCGTGGCTAGGACTGACAAAGCCTAGAGAGTTATTCTAATACCCGAGCCAGGGTATCATCTAGTGGTCATATCTCCATATCTTTGTAATTAATGCTTGTTGTACTATGATGGGATTTTCCTCCTATATAAAGGGGATCCCTATTACTTTGTAAGGGTTGGTCACTTCAGTTACTTCACACGAAAATACACAAGAACTCTCTATTTCAATCTCTAACACATTTCCCTCAATATTATTGCTTCCATTTATTGTCTTTATACTTGTTCTTCATTTATTGCTTATCATTGGCCATAAAGAGCCTCCATTGATTTTATTATAACCATTAGTCATATAGCAACTGCCTTTGCTAGCTCGTAATCAAGCCCCGGGATAAACCTCGAGGCCCGAAATCGACAAGCCTCAGGCCCCGAGTAGCTAGCCTATCGGTTTGATTATAGCTCCTTCCTTAACTCCATTTTGTCTTTAGATCTCATACACTTAGCATCAACTTCTTAACAAACTAGCTTAAAAATAGATCACGTGTTTTTAGAGTCCCATCAACAAATTTAATTGTTATTACCATTTTCACGGTAAACAACAACACAAACACAAACATAGAAACTTAACATAACTTAAATTCAGTACAACTAGTGAAAACACATGACACGGAAAACATAAAGATACACTACTACGCTCAACACGTACATGTTATTGTTTAGTCACCACCTCCTAGTATTCTGGTCAAATAATGAATATATTGCAACTTTTCTTTGTAGTATTTCTGCTGACAGGGTTTATCAATCCATGCCTCAAAATTGCAAACAGGTACGTTGGGAACCCTATAAAACTTGTTCATACACATCCAGTAGTGGCGTCCAGCTTCACCATCATCCCAACTGTTGTTCATCATGCATTGTTTGCCGCACTCGCACCTTGGTACATAAAGGGATTCAGACATTTGTTAAAGTATAAAAAAACCTTGCTTTTATGGAAATATTTGCTATTGGATATTGTTAAGTGCAGAAAATAACTAGAATGCCGCCGTTATTTATAGGCAAGGAAACACAAAAAACATAGTACTTAACTGTGCTATATATATTCATGCAAAACGTAGTATTTAACTGTGATATGCTTGGCGTGTTAAAGATTCTTTCTGAAACAAAATAGTTTTTTTCGCAGTCGGTCAACTTTTCAGAACGACAAGACAACACACAAAATATAGTATTTAACCGCGCTATACATAATGACTTTTTATGAAACGAAACAGCTTTGTCGCAATCGGTCAGCTTTTCAGACCGACAAGACAACACACAAACTGTAGTATTAACCGCGCTATACATATTGACTTTTTCTGAAACGAAACAACTTTTTTGCAGTCGGTCAGCTTTTCAGATCGACAAGAAAACACACTAAACGTAGTATTTAACCACGCTATACATATTGACTTTTTCTAAAACGAAACAAATGTTTCATAGTCGGTCAGCTTTTCAGACCGATAAGACAACACACAAAACGTAGTATTTAACCGCGCTATACATATTGACTTTTTCTAAAACGAAACAGTTGTTTCAGAGTCGGTCAGTTTTTCAGACCGATAAGACAACACACAAAACGTAGTATTTAACCGCGCTATACATATTGACTTTTTCTGAAATGAAACAGCTTTTTCGTAGTCGGCCAGCTTTTTAGATCGACAAGACAACACAACAAATATAGTATTCAACTGCGCTATATATATTCACACAAAAAGTAGTATTTAAACATGATATTCTATGCATGTCCCTATATATATATAGTCACATACTCAAAACATAAAACACACTCACAAATTCAAACCTTAAACCATGAATGACTCTTCCTCTACCAAACGAGCAGTGATGTTTACTCTTCTACTAGTAATAACAATGAAGAAGAGAATCCTCCAACATTTGAAGTGGTTATGACTGATTCATGCGTAGACGACAACGATCTAGTAAACTATTATGTCCATTAAACTTTATTTCTTTAACATAAAATACTTTTGTTTGTTATACCTTAACTCCTGAAAATATATATATATATCAGTATTGTATATCTTTATTTAGTTTCATATTTTCCGTAACTTAATAGTAATGCTTTTTTTAAAAGTATATTCCAAGAAAAATCTGCAAGCTTCTTCCTCCATCATTAGAATACGCATATCTTCACCATCGTGGTAAAGAGTGGTATGTAAATATGAGTGTTAGTGATCAAAGAAGGTTCAAGATAGGCTGCAGACTTTTTGTGTTGGAGAATTTTATCAATTGAGGTTTCATTATCAAATTTGCGTTGGTTGATGTTTCATTACTGCGTGCTATCTTCAATGTGGACGTGAAGGGAGACGGATATCCGGTTTCTACTAATCCATTTTTACTTGGTACTAGGATGTGTTTGTATTGATTTATCCTTTTATTATCTTTTATTTTCATGTATGTTTCTTTAGTTATGGTTGTTGTGCTTTTTTCTCTTGAATTATGTTATGAAATTTCAATCTTCATATTGGTCTTCTTTACTAACACCAATAAGTTGAATGTTGGAACTATCATATCACCATCCCAATTCAAAAGGTCATGTTAGATAATAAGATGTAACAAGGCCATGGAACATACACTTATTAAAAAAACATTACGAAAACAAAACACTAGGTGTATCCTTGATAGTTGGGTATATTAGACGAACTTGCACCAGGAGCTGGATTACCACCGCCACGCAACCTAGCTGAAGGACATTTATGACTATCGTGTCTTGTTTGCGAGCATATGCCATATTTACGCGCATAAACAATATCACTAACATCCATTTGGTTTCGTATACGCGTTCTCTTTTGCACTTGCAGCTTGCGCAAATAGTCCATGTTACACAGCATTTTAAATGGTTTTGGCGGCCAATAATGATCAGCACCCAATGGCTGCAACTGCCCACTATATGTGTTTACGTATGCAGCAACACTATATTTACTATCAACATAGTTGGTTGCCCCTAAACCAACTTGTTGAAAGCACTTCATGGCATGTGCGCACGGCATGTGGTAGATGGTCCATTTCCCACAAAAACACAACCTGCTGGCTTCATTCACGGTGTGTAGATTATTCCCCCCAAGTGTTCGTGGATAGCGATGCAAACTTCAAAAATACCCCAGTCATGATCATACTGTAAATATGAATGACAATGTGCTCGCCTCCAGTATTTCTCAAATCTTCTCATCGGTATTGGCATAAATTCAACACCCCTGTCCATTAATTCTAATGCAGCTTTATACCTTTAAACAAACCTCTTCTCTATCTGTTTGAATGTCATCCGGACCATGGAAGTGACAGGCAATCCACGTGCAGAATTCAATAGCCCATTGAATGACTCTGACATATTTGTAGTCGGGGCTCCTCATCGTTTGCCACCATCAACATACAATGTCCACTTGTGAAGCTCATGTCCTATTAGCCAATTATAGTCTCTTTCGTTTAACTGTCGGATCGATTCCATGTGCCTCTTGAATTTGCACTGCTGGTACTATATTGCAGCCATCTACATTAAATCATGCAAGGCTTTGTCGGGATATTTCTTCTGGAAATTGGCCTTCAGGTGCCTCACACAGTAACAGTGGTATGCATAGGGTTCCTGCCATTCAGGCAAATGCCGTACATAACTTAAAATACCACCATGTCGATCAGATATTAGATAAATATCTGAATGCTGTTTGACACCGTGCAGCTTCAAGTGATTCAAAAATAGCATCCACATCTCTCCGCTTTCATTGGCACAAATGGAAAAAACTAGTGCAAAAATTGGTCCATTGGCATCTACTGCAACGACGATCAACAGCTTAATATCATACTTTCCATAGACATGAGTACCGTCTATGGAAATTACCGGATGGCGATGCACAAAATCATCAATTTCTAGTTTAAATTCCCAGAACACATATTTGAATATATATATTTCGATATTCCCGGACTCCGCTCATGCCTCCATTCAACAATAGTCTCGGGGTTAAAGTGTTTCAGTGCGACCATGTACCTGGGTAGAGATGAAAATGACTTATCCCAGTCACCATAAATAATTTCAAATGCATGTTTGCGTCCGATATATGCCTTTCTTTTGGTTATAGTACACCCATATTTCTGGTGGATGGATGTAATACACTCTTTGATCTTGTACCTAATGGACACTTCCAAGTGTGGAATCAAGACAAGAGAAATCAAGTCAACATCCAAGTTGAAGTAATTCTCATTGAATGTGTCCATTTCACAAACATGGGTGCCAATATATTTACCCACTTTCCACAACCCTGTTTCCTTCTTGCTCGGATGCAACATCCAGTTACAACATACAACCTTACCGTCATCTCACGGCATTCTCTTATGCTATACATTTTTACAGCCCTGGTTAAACGAGCTTTATTGGGAAAATACATGCCCTTTGCCAGCACCGTTGATCTTGACTCATCTCACATTGCTGACCGAAATTCGTCAGCATCCCTTGTGAATTTCGTCATCATCCCTTGTGAGGGCATCCACATCCGGCATACTTGGCAAATTATCAAGTTAGGGAATATTCCGCTCATGAAATGGCACGTGGGACTCGTACACTCTTGGTCTAACGGGAAGTGGAGCATGCTCCCTTGTCAAATCAGGTTCGGCATTCTCTTCCTCATCATCATCACCCTCGTCAGGGAAGGGTGTGTCATCTCCAAACTCATCGGCATTGTTGTCATAATCACTATTATCTTCCTGACTCTGCACATCTGCCAAATCTCGAGTAAATATGTCATCTACGGGCAACTAAGTGAGGTCAGGACCATCAAGTTGCTCGTTTTCACTACACAAACAACAAAATGATAAGCTACTCAAATTGATAAATACTTTACATATAGCTATATCACTTCACTTACAAGTCGTACTGTGTTGACAATCCATGATGGACATTTTCCTGTTGGTGATGACTCCCAGATGGACCACCGTGATCCTACACGCCAAAACTACGCATATTCCAACTGGGCATGGGGTCATAACTTCTAAAATTCATATCCGGACGGTACCCCCTGTGAAATATGTGAGTGTTAGTACAAATTTAATTCAGGAAAAAAAACATCGTAATAGAAAGGAAAATTGAAGTTTACTAGTCGTCTTGTGGATTATGTAAAGTAGGAGAAAAATTATTTCCTCGCTCCTCGTTCACCCGCGGAGATAAGCTAAGATCCGACCAAACTCATTCAACTGGAACCTATTGGGCTAAAATTTCTCCAGAATAACCACCCGATGATTGGGGGTTATCCCTGCTTTGAGCAATTTCATTATTGCGAACGTCTTCAGTCTTGACGTACATTTCCAATAACTTTATCACAATAAATTCCATCTATTCATCCGGAATCCGCAAAAAATCTCTCAGAGTTTCATCATCTTCGATGTTAAACTCAGAATAACAAGTAAATCCCTGCGGAGTCACAGAATACGGATATCTACCGGTTACTTTAAGGTTAATCGAACATTTCCTCATACTCATTTTTTTACGTAACAACGATACCAATGTATTGTATTCCATTGTAAGCGGCAATTTAACATGACACTGTAGAGGTAAACTATACCTCACAGAGTTATTCTCCATTACAATCTCAACCCCCCAATATAATGAAACCATTATTTTTCGCACTTCTGACATTATAAAAATGCTTGATAACAAGAAGAAAGGTTTGAACGGGAGTTAGAATATTTTTTGAATGGATTTTCATAAAATCCTAACGCCTTTAGATAAAGCGATGCCCAGCTGGGGGCTGAATTTTTTGATGTATAGCGCTCTTTTAAAGAACGCTATACCCATTTGAATTATTGTTATGTCAGTTAACCGCAGAAGATTTATTGGTGGGCCCACAAACAGGTGTAGCGCGGTACATAACTGCGCTATATATATAAAGCGTGGTTATATAATGCGCCATACATATCTGTTCACATCAGGTCAGCATAGCGCTGTTTAATCATGCGTTATATATATATAACACTATTTTACACCGCGCTATACTTTAACGGCCAAACCACTGTAAAATATAACGCAATGTAAAATCGCTTTACATATAGAAATATAATTTTTTTAAGTATTAAAAACTTATTTTGAGTCAAAATCAACAACATTTAGGTTCTGATCTAGGTGAAGCAGTGGCACGTTGACAAAGTCACAAAAAGCACAAAGGCATTGTTTTCCCAAAAAATATCGTGTCTCTTCTTGCCTTTCCTCAGCCTGCCTCTGCTGACCCTTGTCCCTCATTTTCTTTACTTTATCCAATAACTGATGTCATATTTCATTCACCTATCCGATTTCTTTGGCAATCATGCCTTACTCAATACTCATTAAGTGTAGTAGCTTTATATTTCATAGGAAAAAGAATTACATTTTAAAGCAGAAAACAATCTAGCCTGCTGCAATAACCCTTCCAAATTTCAAATAACCTTCGTTCAAATTCAAGCTAAGTAAATCAAATCAAGTTTTAAGTTGCTAGTTATGTATGAGAAACGAGGGAGTTAATTATTTATTTAATCAAATTTTAAGTGTGACGACTCGGCCGATCGTTTTGATAGTTATAGCCCCGATTCCTTATTTGCTGCTTCCCCCGTATTTGTTTCTGCTATTGTGACTTGTTGGGAGGTTTCGTTTTGCTTTTTGGAGTGTTTTGAGACACTTAGTCCCTAAACAGAGGCTTAAGTTTTAGGATTTGGACCGTACTTGAAATTGTTTGAAGACGACTCAAGAATGGAGTTCCGTCGATTTCTTTAGCTCCGTTGAGTGATTTTGAGCTTAGGGGTGTGTACGGATTGTGTTTTGGAGGTCTGTAGCTGATTTAGGCTTTAAATGGCGAAAGTTGAATTTTTGGAGAGTTGGACCGGTAGTGGAATTTTTTATATCGGAGTCGGAATCCGATTCCGGAAGTAGGAGTAGGTCTATAATGTTGAGTATGATTTATGTACAAAATTTGAGGTCAATCGGACGTAGTTTGATAGGTTTCGGCATCGGTTGTAGAAATTTGAATGTTTCAAGTTCTTTAAGTTTGGATTGGAGGGTGATTCGTGTTTTAGCGTTGTTTGATGTGATTTGATGGCTCGACTAAGTTCGTATGATATTTTAGGACTTTTTGGTATGTTTGATTAAGGTCCCGAGGGCCTCGGGTGAATTTCGGATGGTTAACAGATCAAGTTGAGTTTTGGGAGAAATGGCTGATGTGTGCTGCATTTGGTGTAATCGCACCTGCGCAAGATTGACCACAGGTGCGAGCTCCCAGAAGCGGGCGGGCGTATCGCAGATGCGAGGATGATGAGGTTGTCCAGTGGTCACAGGTGCGACATGTAAGCAGCGAAAGCGGAGCCGCATCTGCGGAAGTGTGATCGCAGAAGCGGAATAAGTGAGAAAGCTGAGGTGGCCAATGTTCCGCAGAAGTAGACGATTGCGCGCAGAAGCGCGTTCGCAAATGTGGATTGTTGTGAGCAGGTGTGGTGCCTAGGAGTTTAAGTGTAGTCCACAACTTCGGAGTCTTCGTCGCAAAAGCGGCATCGCAGAAGCTGAATTTGGACTGTAGGTGCGATTTGACTGGGCAGAAAAGGGGCTAAGTGCAAGCGTTTGATTTCATTCTCCATTTTTGGACCTAGAGAGCTCGGATTGAGGCGAAATTCTGAAGGATTTTCAGAGCAAGATTGTGGGTAACGATTGTTAACTCCTTGTTGATACCCAATTTTTTCCTGTATTTTTATGTACAAAATACCTTTCAAAATAGCATGTATATGCATATATAGGTATATCCCAAGGTCCAATTATTTTTTTCTAATTTTTCAAGGATTTTTAAATCACTTTACTGCCTTATTTTATCAAGAAAAACCCAATAATTATCCCCAAAATTATCATTTTGGTAATTCATTTATTGGAGTCTCATGTTTACACTGAAATATGGTTAAGATATTTTTTTTATATATTTTTTATAAATTTATTTGGTATTTTAAGGATAAAATTGCATAATTGCAATATTAGCCATTTTAGATTTAAATCCATCTGGTATTTATAAAATGGGATTTTTATATTTTTAAATTGATAAATATATATTATAAATCATTTTAGTGCTTTTAATTTGTTTTCAGAAATTTGTTTATTATTTTTTATAAATTAAAGGGGGAAAAGGGCGCTATTTAACTTATAGCCACATTTGGCCTTTAAATTTGGCTTAATTAAATCCAATACCCAGCCTAATTCCTAATCAGATTACCCGACCCAAGCCCAATTACCCCTACCCAACCCACAACCATATTAAATCCTGGCTGTTGATCTAAAAGATCAACGACCCTCATCTGTTCTTACCATCTTAATTCCGAACGACCCCCCAATACCCCTCTCATTTCCTCACTCATTTCTATCTCTCTATCTCTGGTTCTCTCTAGAACCTTCCCCCTTCCCCTCCTCTCCTATGAATTCCCTTCATCTTCTCCAGCCACCTTCTGACTTGAATCCATGGTGGTTTTCACCACCCACCGGCCTCCTATGGCTCCTCACGTTTGGTTACTGAAGTTTCATGACTTGACCATGAAGAGCTGGGTCCAGACCTCTATTGATTCAAGCTTCATGGCCATCTCCGGCCTGCTCCGGCAAGCCATGTCTGTTTTGAGCCTGGCCTCGACTCCTCCCGCTTAGATCCAAGCCTTTCTCACCGTTTGTGTTCCTTTGAAAACCCTAGCTTTTGAGGTTTTTCTAATCTCTTTAGATTTGTTCCAGATCTATGATTTCCCTAAGCTTTTAAACGATTTTTTGATTTTTATTTTCAAAAGTTATGCTTTCAAAATTGTTATTTTCCGATCTAGGGTTTTTAGGTATCTATCTGATTTCCTTTTTCTCTTGTGTGTTTCTTATACTATGTTTCTTCTACTGTGTTCTCGTTAAGCTTCTGCTACCATGTTCTTATCAGTTTCCTTTACCATTTTTTTTAGTTTCTTTATAGTGTTCTGATTAGTTTTCTTTTACTATGTTTGTTATTAGTTTCTTCTACTATGTTTTCTTTGAGCTCTTCTACTGTGTTTTGCATGTTACCTTCTACTATGTTTCTCATGAGTTTCTGTTACTGAAGGAACATGTTAAAGGGCTCAGTTCCTTTCTGAAACCTCTGAACCTGTTTCGACTTGATTACTTGTCCTCTCATCTATGCACTCGATTGATGGTAGAAACCCTAGAATTTGGGGTTTCTTCCGAGTTTGGAAACCATTGGCTATGTGATTTGCTTGAAACTGGTTTTATTTCAAGAACCCTAACTCCTGTAGACCTATTTCGAATCTCTGAACTGAGTTTTGAAATCTTTGTCTTTCATATGATTCTGACTTTTGCTAAACTCTTCTAAGGTCTTTTACACAGGACCTTTTGTATGCTATTTGATACTATCTGTCTTCTACACTGCTAACCTATGTGAGTACCATGATCCTATAGTCTACTATCTACTTATTTTTTGCAATTGCATGACACTTTCACTTTGTCCTAAATTCAGCCTCGCATGTCTGATACTTGTGTACTCTTTATATGTGTTGAACTTCCCTTCTAAAGGGCTTTCAAATTTTGATTAGTTTCAGACTTTCTACTGTATAGGCTTGATTGATTTCTTTCCTTGTTTGCTGATTTCCCTGTGACTCTATTTAAGTTAAAAGTTTTCCTTAGCTTTTCTGACCTGGTTCATTTATGGACCAATACTTACATAATCTCTGACCCCTTGATTTACTGCATACTGGGGGATCCTTACCTTATTTATTTTAACCGTGTATTTCAAAATCCTTCCCTTAATTAAAACCCTATGTATTTACTCTTAATTGCCTACTTTGCACAAGATGTTTATTTGATTCCTTTCACTAAATAGCTTTTATTGTTTAAGTCTGAATTTCTTGATTAAAGGAAGTCATGTATTGATTGATTTTAATTGATATTCAGTTCCTTAATTATTTTCTTACCTTGTTTCTGCCTGTTCTTCACACGATAAATACCTGCTCTTAATTGACACAAACACACCATCACTCATAGTATTTCTAACCTTACACTTACACTCGAAAGAAAATATTCTTTCTTGTTGCTTGTACTGTGTCCTGTTTATAAGACCTACAGCTTGCTTTTCTTTACTTGCTTCTTTGAAACCTGGTATGTCCTGATTTAAGCTTTTTGCATCACAACAATGTATTTATTTACTGCTTTTGTATCCCTGTCTGCTTTCTGTTTCTGTGTGTTTCAACACTACTGATCTCTTTCTGCTTGTTCTAGTATGAATCCCAAACCCCTGCCCCCTATGTGTTTAAGCTATGGTTTGAGGCATGGAAATACTACAAGTTATTGTCCATGAATCAAACTCGATCCGTTGGGATCCTAGCCTCTAAATAGTGTGTTCTGACAGGTTTGAGAGTATGCTAGCATCCTCCATTGCTGAGCATGCTTGAAGCCTGTCCTGGCCTAAGCAATAGGCTCTTCACAATTTCCCTACCCCCTGAACTCCCTATGTGTGTTTATTAGTAGCTGTTTCCCTCTCCTTTTCCCCTTTAGTAGTCTATTCTGCACTTGCACACTTTCTTAGTCTTTAAGTTCTGCCCCCTCTTGTCTTGTGAGCCTGCCCTTTGAGCTCCCTCTGAACTTGGACACTTGAGGGATGGCCCTCCCACACTCCACTTGTCCTAATCTGATTATACATTTGGGTGTGAGCATTGCCTGGAGTCCCTTTGAGGCTTTTAGGGAACTTTTACACACTCAAATGGGAGAAAGGTTTTGGATCATGATCCCTTGGAGTTGGTTTACCTCATATTTCAGACATGAAGTTTGAATCAGGCCCTCCTTTGGTTGTACTTTTATTTATATTTTCTGATGTTTTTTTTACTTTATTTCGGCCTGTAATAATTTGTAATAAACTCTTGGGGATAGATAGTGAAAATAGGGAGATAACTATGTATGTGAAGGGTAGATATCATGCTTATAGGTATTTCTGAATTTCGCATTTCTCACATAGATATCATGCCTATAGGTATTTCTGAATTCCGCATTTCTCACATAGATGCCATGTCTATAGGAATTTTGAATATGCATATAGAAGTCATGCCTATAGGTGTTTGAAAATCCGCACATGCAAATGCATATAGAAATCATGCCTATAGCTCCTTCTGAATTCTGTATATCCTACAATCATATAGAAATCATGATCATTAGGACTACTATACTCATATAGAAATCATGCCTACAGGATTGTCTAAATTTGCACGTTCAATTGCACCCAGATATCATGTCCATAGGTCTTAAACAAAATTCAGTATTTAGATATTGTGTTCATAGGACTAAAATGAGTCTTCTACATTTTTATATCATGTCTACAAGGTTTAAAATCCACTATGCGTAGAAAACATGTCTATAAGAATTCCTAATCGAATCTAAATTGCTTCATTCACGTCTAGAGCTAAAACCAGTAATAACGAGTATCATTTGTTGCAAAGCTTATAACCTTCGTAAAAACTTGCTCTCTTTAATAATCTGACAACCTTCTTAACTATCACTTGTTCAGTTTATTATTGCTTCCTGAATTCAGTAGATACCATGCCTATAGGATCCTTGTCCAACGTTTAGGCAAGCCTTAGGATAAAGTCATAAACTGAATCTATTCTATTAACTACAACCAGCAGGTAGGCCTGATTCGGGCTTCTTATCTGAATTATGTAATAAATCAGTCTGCCTCAACCTTTAAGTCCCCTCGTGTTAGTATTTAATCAGGCCCTAAACAACATGTGTAAGTTATGCTAATTACGTGCTTCTTTGTTTAAAGGAGGTGTATCTGAGCCCTTTTTGCTTATTATGTGCTTTCCCCCAATTTGCTATACATGTTGTGTGTGTCGCCTTAGAATTTTGCCTTTGAAACTACAAATAAGCCTAATACTCCTCCCCTTTAGGATTAGTAGTCCTAAATGCCTCAGGGACTGATAGGATTTGGACGGGTAAGAGCATGCAATAAGTAAAACGAGACCATTCCGTGCTTTAATACCTTAATGGGGTGGGGGTAGATATGGATATGATGACCACGCGATAATGTCACGTGTAGCCCCTTATTGAGGAGTGATTACCGGATATTGTGTGGGGTGATCCATATTATTAATAAATCTAGGACCCCCTTTCCCTTTGTTTCTTTCTTCTAAAGATTTCGAACTATGTCTTTAAGGAAAATCAGCTTTCTTTTAGTTCTTCCCAACTTTGTTTATTTGTCAACCGTTATGTGAAAATCCCCTCTCATTTGAAGTTTTATTTGTTTACATGTTATTTGCACCTAAAGTCACAACAATAGTCTGGCCGGGAACTACACTAGTGGATCCTGAGGGGTTCCTAACACCTTCCTCTTGGGATAATTTCAAGCCCTTACCCAATCTCTGGTTACTCAAATCAAAATCCTCTTGGTGTGCTAATGCACCTTAATCATTAGGTGGTGACTCTTCAATTAAAACCCAAATTCCCAAAAGGGAATGAGTTGCCCTCCCAAATGTCACAAACCCGATTTCGCGAGAAAAAAGGGGGCGCGACACTCCTTCATAGTTATATCCCACTAATCCATGGTTAATTTCATCATTTAATTAGAGATTTGAGTTGGAAATTTGGGGAAAATGGTTGAAATTTCATAGACTAAAATTTCGAGTTTTGGAAGGCGATTTGAGGTCGGATTCGAGTAATTCTTGTATGGCTAGACTCGTAAGTGAATGGGTGTTCATATTTTGTAATTTTTACCCGATTCCAAGACGTGAGCCCGGGGAGACTTCTTCGGGTGATTCTTCAATTCCTTGCTTTAGCATTGATTTCATTATCTAGATTAGTTATTGTAGTTATATTTGTGATATGTAATTGATTTTTGCTAGATTTGGGCCACTCGGAGTCGGATATTCGTGGAAAGAGCATTGTTACAGATTGATTTGAGCTTGGTTCGAGGTAAGTGGCTTGCCTAACCTTGTATGGGGGAACTTCCATTAGGATTTGGTACTATTTTTGATATGTGAGTGTCGTATACGTGAATTGACGAGTATGCACATGGGCTATTTGTTCTAAAACTCAGTTTTCATTAAGTAATAACATGTTTCACTTTAATTGAGTTACACTAGCATATGCAATTATTCTGTTTAGTTTAGAACAACATGTCTACGTGTCTTAATTGCTTATCTGAACTTTGTGAAACATACTTAGTGAACTCCCCGCTTCTTCCTTGACTTGTACTTATTCTAAATTATAGGATTTCGTGTAGTAGCTATTATTTCGGTAATTTGAGTTGTGTATTTACTTTTGGGACTACGAAACGGTATTTCGGGAGATCCCCCTGCATATTTACTTTGGGACTACAGAACGGTATTCCTGGAGAACACCTTGCACATTTACGTTTGGAACTACAAGACGGTATCTCGGGAGATCCTCTGTTGTTATCTTTGTGTACTGTACCGTTATCTTTCTGTGTTTCTTTTCGGTTAAAATTTAGTCTTTATTTTATTGTGATATTCTGTTTCGCCTTATTATTTATGTATATACTAGTAGGGCCCTGGCCTGATCTCGTCACTACTCGATCAAGGTTAGGCTTGGTACTTACTGGGTACCGTTATGGTGTACTCATGCCCGTGCAGATTCAGGTACTACTTATCACTCACATTATCAGTGAGACGAGACAGTTTTGGAGACTTTAAGGTATATCTGTCGCGTCCGCAGACCTCGGAGTCCCTTTTTACTCTTCCCCATGTCATACACTTCCTGTATCCCCTTTTTGTTAGACTCTGGAGTATAGAGATGCTATTTTCATTTTGTAGTTTGTGACTCATGGTGTTCCATCTCTTGGGATATTTGTGTACATTCAGAGAGTGATTATTGTATATGCCGAGCGGTACCATAATCGATTATTTAAAAAAATATTTGTTATTGTTATTTGTTAATTTTTAAGTTTTCCATTTCATTTCCGCAAATGTTAGGCTTACCTAGTCGTAGAGACTAGGTGCCGTCACGACGTTACATGGAGGAAAAATTCGGTCGTGACATTAAGTTGCTAATTATTTTTTACTTACTAATAACAAAACCTAGACCTGAGTTATTTCATCATAAAAGGCAGTGGCAGCCCTTCCCTAAAGCGAGTAAAGCAATTGTTTTAGGTCACACATTTGGGAGGGGGGCATTTTTTGTTACACCTAATAGGCTATATATAAGTTAATAAGAATGTGAAGTGAAAACGATTGATTTCCTTCTTTAACAAATATAAAGAATAAAGATTTGCAACTGCTATGATTTTTGTAAAAAAATTGCATTTGAAATGAATATCGAACCCGAATTTGTAAGAAACATATGATACATAGGAAGAAACAATTTGATGAGAATGTTGATAATGAAATCTCAAAATCTCTCGAAGAATCTTTTAGAGTTGATTACTTTTTATACATAGTAGACAAGACTATTTTTTTGCTTCAAAATAGATTTGAACAATTCGAAGCATATGGAAATATTTTTGGTTTCTATTCAACGCTAAAAAATTGAGATCACTAGATGATAGAAATTTGAAAAAAAATATTGTCTTAATCTTGAATGTTCTTTAAAGCATAACAATCAATCTGATATTGATGGTTTAGATTTATTTTCTGAATTAAAAGTGTTAAAAAAGTACAATTAGAAGATAAGTAATCGTTTAATTGATATACTCGATCAAACAAAATGATTTGATTCTTTTCTAAATGTCTATATTGCTTATATAATGTTAATAAATCATGTTACCGGTGCTTTAGCGTAAAAAAGTTTTTCAAAATTAAAATTGATGGGATTTTACCTAAGATAAAAAATGTCTCAATAGAGGTTAAATAAATTAGATATATTGCCAATCGAGAAAGACTTATTAAGAGAAATTAATTATAAAAAAATTATTAATAACTTTGCATCTAAAAAAATTAAAAAGAGCTGGATTTCAAACAAAAAATAACAGAATATATTTGAAAAAAAAAATTAAGGACCCTCATAAAGTTTGACTTTAGGCCACAAAATTCGTCGGGTCGCCCCTAATAAAAGAACGCAGGAGCGGGCTATATGGTTTGACAACCCTAGCATGAAGGGTTCAATTAAATCCCCTTAGTCAAAAAGTTACTATATAGTTGCCTCAAAGCTCCTCATAACGGGTCAATAAGCATGGAGCTAGTTTCGTTATATCAGAAGCTAAAAGTATACGTAGCTGTTTTCGCCTTAAAGTTCCTCATTTAACTACTTAAAATCAATGCCCGATAATTATGCAGTCGCCAAAAGAGAGAATTAAGTGATTCTAGATATTTGAAAACTCCGATAGTTAGATCTACATCATCCCTCTCCATATTTTTGCTGTCTCACGCTTGAAAGACATCCAGAAACAAAGTGGCATTAACATGTGAGATGTTCTAATAGTACTGATAGTTTTCGTACTAATGGTGTAATGAACGGAAAGTAATTTGTCTGTTAAGTGGGAACATTACCCCATCCATGTCGGCTTTTGTCGAGTGGATGGGGCAAAGGAATGGATTTATCTTACACCGAAAGTGCAATGAACTTGTACTCGGCAAAATTTAAATCTATGCTATCAAATTTATTTTTTCAGGCTACTAATTATACTCCATTTATTTGAGCGCAATTACATATAGTTATATTTGTTAATTTGAGTGCCTTTCTAAATTAATAAAGATCTTCGTTCTTTATCTTAGTCTTTAAATGTAATCGAAATAAACAATATAACAAACACAACAAATTTTTATGTGGAAAATTATCCGACTCAAAGGTTCAGAAACCACAACCTACCACGTAAGATTTTTATTTCAACTTCACTAAAACAAATGTGCCAAAAGTATCGATTACAAGACCTGTCAATCAATGCCCAACAGTTCTCCTACTTCAATTATTTGACTTACAAGCTATTCTGACTTGCAAACTCAAACAATTACTTCAACTCACTAATTATGTATGACACTTTGATTACAACTCGATTTCCTAAAATACATTTACTAACTGACTCAAGAAGAACACTAAGACTACTAATCGACTTGTGTTGAAAATGTAGTTCCACGATTAATGTGCAAAAGGATAGTCTTCTCAATCATATGGAAAGTATTTAACTTCCCAAGTACTCTAAGATATTTGGGAGTCCTACACCTAGTCAACTTCTTGTTTGACAATAATCCTAAAGTTCCAAGGACTCCACAGATCTTGTGATTCTTGTCTATCACTTATGCAAGCATATCTTCTTGGAAAACCACCCTTATCACGTTAATAGCCTTTTTCCAACAAACTCGGGCTCGAGAAACTTTGTGAAAAAGTTAATGTCGTGTAAGAACCTTTAACAACAACCTTGAAGACCTGGTTCTTGGAGCATTTCATCAGCTACCTTGAGGACCTGACTCTTAAGGCATTTCCTCTAGACAAACTTTGTTAATCATCAAAACCCCAATACTCAACAAATTCCTCCTTTTTGATGATGACAAACTTTGTGCGCATAAACCATGTAATCATCTCATCATAGTAGCAGTAGCATACAAACACACTTTCAGAGCAAGTACATCAGGTATACAACAAACACATCAAACACCCCAACTCTATCTTCCCCCTTTTGACAGCATCGAAAAAAATAAAAAGATGTTAGACAATTCAAGCACAGTTAATGCAAGATTCATGGTCATTGAGGCAACAACACAAGCTCAAGAAATAACAAGAAAAGAAAACTACGAGGATGATAAAACTATGTGAGAAGCTTAAAAATATCATAAGAGAGTTCATTAAGTAGTGCTAAATTAAGTCCAGAGCCTTGAACAGAAATATTAGAACAAAATAAATTGAAACATCCTGCAACCTACTGAGAACTAGAATAACAAGAAAAAAATTGCACCACTGGGTTAATAAAACAAATTGGAGACAGGGGGAAGATGACTAGGATCAGGGGTGAGAAGAGGAGGGAGTCAAGGCTTATATAAGGGTGACAATCTGTTGGGTATGAGCCTCTCCGTATTTCTTGAGCTCCTCCCTAAGTTGTTTGATTTTTTTTTCCAGCTCATCATTGTCTTTTCTAAGCTTAGCGTTCTCCTCAAGAGCCAGCTCCAACTTTTAGAGAGCTTAGTTGGCCTCCTACTACCAGGTAAGATAGCAGAACCTGTTGGCCCTCTAGCCTTGATCTCCTCACAGCCATACTTCTTGAGTGTAACCGCATCCATAACATCATTGTGATTCCCAACTTCAGCTCAGGAAACACAATGTTGAGCTTGTCAAGCAGCTCAGTTAGAACGAATCCATAAGGCATAACATGCATATGCTCGGAGGTGTCTGCAACCCTTGCCATGTGTTGAATCATCAGGCTAGGAAGGTTTATGGCTCTATCTATATCCAGCAGTTCCATCATAGTCAGGTTAAGAAGGGTGGACTCATGCCTCATTCAGATCTCTGCAGAATGCAGGAGTTGACAAAGTGAAACAGTAATTTGTGAAAAGGAGTCATGTGAGTCTTGTACACCTTCTGGGGAGCATCTAGTTTAAATTTTTGAGAGAATTTTCTAGTAACTACATGTCATGTGTCCACATCATTGTCTATAACCGGCCACTTCTTCTTCTTTTTCTTCTTCTTCTTCTTCTTCCTCTTCTTCTTCTTCTTCTTCTTATAGTTGTCAATTGCTAGGAAAGGAATTCAGTAGCAGCCCAAGCTCTTTAACATCAAACTCCATATCAAATTCTCCTACAGAACTCTTGACCACATTGCCATCAAATTAGAAGTTTGCATAAAAGTCAACTATAATAGGCATACACACAAGAGGAAATGGCTTAACAAATATATGTCTCTATCCCTGCAGATCAAAAATCTCAACCAACTAGGCCATACCCTTCTCATCTATATTTGCAACTATTTTCCCATTTAATACTTTTCTATTCTTTAATTCAATCAGCCTGTCAATCACATCAGGTATAACCCTTTTCTTCTTTCCTTTGATGGCCTTCATAGAGGTGGCAATTGACCTGATGAGTTTAACAACAGTCCTTTTTACTACTAGTTTCTTGGCACGCAGAGAAGGATCAGACTCATCCTCTTCATCCAGCTCAACTACACATCTAAAAATAGGAGTTTTCTTTCTTGTTTTCTTTGCACCTCTGGATTCCTTGTTCATTTGTTCATCAACATCCTATCTTTTGCTCCTAGTTAGAGGAGTCCTAGCGGGAGGAGCCACTTCTTTCCTTGCCGGCAGAATTGGTTTTGTAGATCTCACAGGGGCCTTTTTGCCCCCTTCCCTACCTTAGACAAGGGCAAATCATCCTCATCTCTGCTGACCTCCTCATATCCAACAAAATGAGTTAACGAAGGCCTAGGTTCTTCATTATTTATCTCTCCACGAACTTCTTCTAAAGGGGCTATGACTATGTTCCCAATAGCCATAGAGCCTCCAAATTCCCCATAGTATTTTCTTCTCACACTCAGGTTCAGTCCCCTCACTTTCACTTTCTTTTTCATCTTCATCACCCTCACTCTCAAGTCTCTCTCTCCCTTACCTTTTTTTTCTTATTCCCTAGAGTCTCCCACTTGTTCACCTATTTGTTCATCTCCTTCACTCTCTTTTTCCTCACTTGATTCCCCGCCATTCTCACTCTCTTCTCATCAGTACAATGAGCCATTTCCTTAACCTGACGCTCTCCATGACAGGCTACCCTCTTTATCAACTTCTTCATCTCCCTCATCCTTATCCAACTGTAAGAAATACCATCAGAAGCCTCTTTATTTACTCGTTCTTTCTCACTTTCCCCCTCAACCACATGTATATTAGTCATGGAGTCCACAATTTTCTCTTGAGTTACAACTTTAGTTTCTGCAATAGTATTCTCTACATGTGGTTTGTCACTCATGGGTAGAACAATTTCTAAAAGGTCAACCTTAATAGCAGAAACTAGAACATCAAGCTTTGATGGAAGTGATTTTACGTGATCAGTCGTGACAACTATAGATTCCTCCTTAGCCACAACTTCCTTGACTATTGTTTCCCCTTTAGCAGCAGCATGAATCACCACCTTGTCACTCTAACTAATTTCCTTGAAGTAGCCTTGATCTTAGTAGGTTTGGAGGTAATTTTGGGAACAGATACAAGTTCATGGGCAGTTGGTTTTGGAGATGAAGGTCTAGTAGAGGTGGAAGTTATAGGTGCAACAATAGCATGAGACGATGGTGTAGGTACAATAGAGGGTATGGGTAGAGATGCAAAAGGTGCGGGTGTAGGTTCACTGGTTGATTTTTCACTTTTCTTAGGCTTGGGCTTCATGATTTTGGGTTTTGCTTCAGTCTTAGATGAAGATTTTGCCTTAGAAGGAGTTTGGCTTGACTTAGTTATGGTGATGAGAGAACTAGGGGATTTTCTTTGGTTCTTCCTTAGGGTTTGAGAGGAATACTGAGGTCTACGAGATGTATCACAAGAGCGCTTTTAAAGAGGGTAGTCCCGATTTGACTAGAAGAAAGAGGATAACTAAATTTGAGTTCTAACGGGACTCTAATAATGGTTACTTTTGACTGCTAGACTTTTAAAAGTAAATAGGCATTGATTCCCCCTTGATCCTCGACGTTGATAACAAATAGGAGTGATACTAACAGGATTAGAGAGTCTGAATATAATTCCCAATGATTTAACGGAAGATGGCACATACCTAAGTCATTGAACCAACTCCTTAGCAACTCTTTCGTTATTTCTGTAGTAAATCATTGACACAACAAATTAGTATCTTAAGGCATAGTTATCATCTAGACTTTTCTAGGCGAGTGTGTGTGCTTAAGGCATAGTTACCATCTACACCTAATTATAATTTTTTTCTAGCCAATTATTGGGTTCAACTAGTTGGAAGTATTGATTAATCCTAGTTCCAGTATATTTCTTTCAAAGTGGTCCCTACTCTATGCCTTAGTAAAAATATCAGCAATTTGACCTTCAGTTTTGCAGAAATTGATTGAGATATTTCCTTTTTCAATATTGTCTCTGAGAAAGTGATATCTGATAACAATGTGCTTGGTTCTCTTGTGTTGACAAGGATTTTTAGCAATATTTATGGCATTGGTACTATTACAGAAAAAAGGAACATAATAAACAAAAATACCAGTCCTTTGACTGTTGTCTTATCCATAGCAGTTGAGCAGAAAAAGATGCAGCTTCCACATATTCTGCTTCAGCTGTAGATAAAGCCACTGAGTTTTGCTTCTTTGTTCCCCAAGACACCAGGCAAGAACAAAGAAAGTGTGTTGTTCCTGAAGTATTTTTCCTGTCAACATGAAACCCTGCATAGTCTATATCAGCATAACCAACTAGATCAAAGTTATATCCTCTAGGATACCACAGACATAGATAAGGAGTCCTGCTTGTTGGAATTTGTCTGAAATCTTGCACACAGTCCCACACTGATTATAATATATGACCTGCTTGTTGTAAGATACAACAATGATCCAATCATTCCTCTATACAACTTTTGTTCCATACTTTTCCCTTCTTCATCAAGATCCACCTTGGTTGCAGTGTTAGTGAGAGTATCAATTGACTTAGAAGAGTCCATGTTGAATTTTTTCAATAGGTCTTTGATGTATTTTTGTTGATGGATCATGGTTCTAGTAGATTTTTGCTTTATTTGCAACCCTAAAAAGAAGTTCAATTCATTCATCATGCTCATTTCAATCTCATTCCCCATCATTTCAGCAAATTTCGTGCACATTGATTTATTAGTAGCCTCAAAGATAATACCATCTACATATACTTGCATAATGAGAAGATTTCTTCATTCGTTCCTCAGAAACAGTGTGTTGTCCACCTTTCCTCTTACTAAGTTTATCGGTTAAGAGAAATTTTGAGAGCCTCTCATACCAAGATCTTGGAGCCTCTTTCAATCCATACAGTGGCTTGTCTAGCTTAAACACATAGTCATGGAACTCTTCACTTTCAAAGATAGGATGTAGTTTAACAAACACTTCCTCCTTTAGGTAACCATTCAAGAATGCACTCTTCACACCCATCTGACGCAGTGTGAACTCCATGTGCGAAGCAAAAACAATTAGAATTCTTATAGCTTCTATTCTAGCAATAGGAGTAAAAGTTTTATCATATTCAATGCTTTCTTCTTGATTGTACTTTTGAACCACCAGTATGGCCTAATTCCTTGTGATATTTTCTTGCTCATCCAGCTTGTTTTTGAACACCCATCTGGTATGTATGATAGTTCTATTCTTAGGTCTTTGCACCAGGTTCCATAACTTACTTTTCTCAAACTGGTTTAGCTCCTCTTGCATGGATATAATCCAATATGGACCATTTAGGGCTTATTTTATGTTTTTAGGCTCAACCTATGAGATGATTGATGTAAGTGCACATAGGTTTCTCAAAGATGACCTGGTTTTCACTCCAGCATTAGAATCAGAGATGATGTTCTCAAAGGGGTGTGAGGTTTGAAGTTTCCATGGTCTAACTTGCATACCCAGAGATTGTTTAGCTAGGGAGTGACCTAAAGGACCAGTGTTAGTAGTTACAGCTTCATCTATCTAGCTAGCAATCAGTGTAGTTCACTCTTCTTCTTGTTCTTCCTAATCACTTTCAACTTCCTTAGAATCCCCTGATCCACCTTCAGATTGTTGTTCCGGTTCTTTAGAAGTTCCTTCATCAATAAGACCTATGTCATAGTCTTCATACTGCAAACCTTTCTCAGCCATGTGGTGCGTAGCCTAAGAAAACTCCCCCATTACCTCTGTCATCAAACTTACCTAGAGCTTTTTTGCCATTGTTGTGCATAAAATATTTGCATCCAAAAACTCTTAGGTGAGTGATGTTGGGATTTCTTCCTCAAAGTAACTCATAGGGAGTCTTCTGAAGAATGAGTCTGATAATGCATCTATTTAGCAAGTAACATGCAGTATTGATTGCCTTATCCTAAGATCTCTTAGTCCACTGAAAATTAGCATTGTCATGCCATGTATTTTAGAGATCTATTCTTTCTTTTCACAACACCATTTTGTTGCAGTGTTCTGGGTGCAGAGAAGTCATGATCAATGCCATAAGTGCTACAAAACTCAAGGAATTTAGAGTTTTCAAAGTCAATCTCATGATCTGTTCTTATACTAGAAACAACACAAAACAGTTTCTGTTGAATCATCCTGACAAACACACAGAAAAATTTAAAAGTTTCATACTTAGATCCTAGAGATAAGGTCTTTGTGTACCTCGAGAAGTCATCAACAATGACAGATACATACTTCTAGCCTCTCTTGCTCTTCACTCTCATTGGTCCACATAGTTCCATGTGAAGGAGTTCTGTGGGTTTAGAAGTATTATCAACCTTTTTAGATTTAAAATATGACTTTACATGTTTCCCTCTGACACAAGCATCACACACTTTGTTTGATGTGAACTCAACTTTTGGTAGTCTAAGGACTAGGTCCTTTGCTGCGAACTTGCTGAGTTGAGATACACTGACATGTCCCAATCTTTTATGCTATAATAATGGATCATTTTTCACTACACTTAAACATGTACGCTCACTCTAAGGAAGAGACATAATAGATATATTGTAGACATTGTTAAGTCTATTACCTTCCAAAATAATTTCATCAATATGTAGCTTAGTGACAATGCAGATTTTGAAATTAAACTTTACCTCATTGCCTTTATCACATATTTGAGAAATGTTGATAAGATTATGTTTAAGACACACTACATAGTACATATCATCTATAGCATGAGAGAGTGATTTATCAGCCTTATCAATACCTGTTATTTGTCCCTTTTTCCCATTTTCAAATGACACACATCCTCCTTTGAAGGTTGTTAGTGAGAGAAAGTTTTTCTTTTCACTAGTTATATGTCTGGAGCATCCACTGTCTAGATACCAGTCTTGATTGTTTTCTCTCACTTTAGCCTGCACTATAAATCACAAGTTAGTCTTGAGAACCTAGACATATTTGGTTCCATTTTATTTGAAAATGGATGAATCAAATCTCTTCTTGCCCGGAAGGGAAGAGTATTGATATTTCTTTTCTTATTAACCTTAATCCACTTAGTTTGGACAAAGGACTTGACTGCGGGTTCTTCTTCATTCTTCACATTCTTAAAAAGACCAATTGTATTCTTAAATTGAGCATGAATTAAAGCATGGAAATTATCTCTTAAGTGTCTGGCTTTCCCACATTGAGTGCACATCGTGTTATCAGAAATTCCTACATACTTTGGATCAAACCTGAGTACAGGTTTTCTATAGTCAATTCCTGATGATTTAGTGCTTTAATTTCATTTAGCGAGTTTAGTGCATCTGAGGATCTATGCCACTTGCTTAGCCTAGATAGTTCATACATTGCCTTTTCAAGATTTTCTTACAATACTTTATTCATATAGTCAACATCACAAAGACTATCTTTAAGCTCTTTTAATTACTTTTCAGGCTTATCTTATAGATCACTCATTATTCCCTTATCATGTGCATCAAGTAACTGCTCATTTTTAGAAGCGAGCTCAAGAACCTGGTTCTTGATATCTTTGACATGTCCTTTAAGATTAGCTTTGTCAGATTCAAGTTTTTTGAGGTCAAGTTTAACACATAAAAGATTGCTTATTAACTGATCATTTCCAGCACTCAACCTATCTATCTCACTCATTATGGTCACTATTATGGCCATTAGCTATTTTTTGGACATAGTATGGATATTTTCTTTCAAGTTAGAAATACTTACCTAGTTTGTTTAATCATCAATCTCTGAGTCGCTCATGGCCATCATCCCTATCACTTCTTCTTTTGTTTGGCTTTCTTTAATTTCCATTAAAGCAACTTCAATATTTTCATCTTCAAAATCAGCCTCCAATGTCATCCATATATCATAAGCAGAGATGCAAGAGGATACCTTGTAGAGAACACTCATTGGTAAACTTTTGTAGTGCAGATCATTTGCCTTAGCATTTTTCTGGATCACCAGATGATCTTCAGCATCATAATCCTCCTCTCTCTTGTTACATTTGTTTCCTTCACTATCCAATTTGGTGGGGATAATTGATCCATGATTGAAAATAATCCATAAGTCAAAGTCAGTGGCCTGAGGAACATTTTCATACACATCTTCCATTCATCATAGTGGTGTCCATAAAATAAAGGAGGTCTTCTAATATGCATTCTTAGCTGTACCGCAGGATCAGTCTCCATTGATTGTGTCCATCTATCATGGCATAAAGACTTATAGCCTCGTCCTCTTTCACTTCCTTTTTATCACTTCCACTGTCCTCATATGCTGCTAGAAAAGCTTGTTTCATGGATTCACTGAATCCTTTGCCTAGGATTTTGCCTTTGTTTAGGCCCTTCTCTTTCATTTTTTTCCTTGCCTCTTTTTAACTCTTTCTTTCTTCCATTCAATTTCTCACATTTGGCAGTCTTTGACCATGTGGTCTAGCTTGTTGCACTTGTAGTACTCATCATATGAAGCTTTGTCAATCTACTTAGGTTTGCCATCATTTTTTCTCTTAGATGTATTTTTGGAATTCTTTATGAACCTCTTGAACTTAGCAAATATTGCTAGGTCGAGATCATCATTGTGAGACTTATCTTCTTCGGATGCCTTAAGAACCAAGGCCTTATCCTTCCTTGGTTCTTCCTTGCACAGTTCCAGCTTTCTCAGCTCATGAGTCTTTAAGTTTCCAATAAGCTCATCCAGTGAAATCTTATCCAACTCATTTGCTTCCTGGATGGCTGTGACTTTTGATTCCCATGAAGCTGGGAGAATACTTAGAACCTTGATAATGAACTCTTCGGAAGTGAATACCTTTTCAAGTGATTTCAGTTCATTTTTTATTATGGTAAACATAGTCATCATCTCCTGGATGGGTTCAGACTCTTTCCTAGATAAAAGCTTATAGTTCCTCTTAAGCAATTCAATCATTAGTCTCTTCACTTGGTTTGTTCCTTCACGATCAGTGTTCCTAGATCTACTTTGCATTAGAGCACGCAGATATCCTATTGTACTTATCAGGACCAAGTCTACATATGTGGATCTTTTTGGCCTTTGCATTCTTCTCCATCACTCTGAAATCTAGTGACATGAATTCAGAGGGGGTGTTTGGGAACAATTTCATTTTGCCCATTTTGTTTAGTGGGAGTTAGTGGACCTGGATTTTACTATTGTCCATAGTTTAGAGCCTTCAGCCGCTAGAAAATCCTCTATTCTTTCCTTTCATCAATAATTTTCTATTGAATAGAGGTAGTCTAGTAGTTGACTGACTTTCGTTAATCCCAGGTGGGGAACTTATTTTGCTTCCAAGATCTCTCTAAGTGTTAACCACGTGTGAGAGAACCCGCTTTGATACCAATTATAAGTTTGAGTGCCTTTTTAAATTACTAAAGAACTTGGTTCATTACCTTACTCCTTAATCATAAGCGAAATAAACAGTAAAAAAAAACATAACAATTTTTACGTGGAAAATCACCATGCTCAAAGGTGCAAATATCACAACCTACCATGTAGGATTTTAACTTCAATATTATTAAAACACATGAGCCAAATGTATCGATTACAAGACCTGTCAATCAATGACCACCATTTCTCCTGCTTCAACTATTTGGCTTACAAGTTACTCCAACTTACAAACTCAAACAATTACTTCAACTCACTAATTATGTTATGACACTTTGATTACAACTCGATTTCCTAATATACTTTCACTAACTGACTCATGAAGGATACTAAGACTTGTAATCGACTTGAGTGTTGAAAATGTAGTTCTACTGTTGATATGCAAAAAGATGATCTTCTCAGTTCATAGGAAAAGCATTTAACTTCCATGTACTCTGAGATATTTAGGAGTCCTTCACTCAATCAACTTCTTGTTTGACAGCAATCCTAAAGTTCCAAGGACTCCACAGATTTTATGACTCTTGTCTATCACTTATGCAAGCATATCTTCTTGGACAACCACTCTTATCACGTTAGCAGCCTTCTTCCAACAAGCTCAGACTCCAGTAACATTGTGAAAAATTTAATGCCTTGTAAGAACCTTCCATAGCGACCTTGAGGACCCGATTCTTAGAGAATTTCATCGGGTACCTAGAGGACCTAGCTATTAGAGCATTTCCTCTGGACAAACTTTGTTAATCATCAAAACTCCAATACTCAACAATATTTTAGGTGACCTGAAAATATTATAGTTTTTACTGTGAGTGTATAGAAATTAAATTATGAGGATTCATCATAAAATGGTAAATTTTACATTGGTACCATAATCCTCTTCCTTTATCTGGCTTGACATCGACAATGTAAGCAAATTTACACTGGCAAAGTTATATGATGATGATATGAGTCATGAGGATTCATATGTATCCCATTCAAATCAAAGTTACTTTTGTATAAAAAGTAAATTCAAAGAGAATTGAGTCCAATACTTGATATAAATCCTTAATTTCGATTTAACAAAGAAAAATCATGTTTGCTATAACATCGTTGAGATGCAGAATAAAAATGATGAATTAAGTTAAATAATTAAGTGATCAAGAGATTAGTACAATTTATACTAGTGTCTATGAATTTGAAAACCATATATAATTTTATATTAAAGTTTGATTTTTCAAGAACGAGACATCATCCGACCAAAGGCTGAGAACATCACCGTCCAAACAAAATCCTTCACATTACCTTAGCCTTATCAGATGTATATTCATGTTCCTACGACTATTATCACCATTCAACACAGCCATCATTACTTCAGCCCATTGCATTTAGTAAGTCGATCGTACCTTTATGCTTCTTTTCTCTCTGCAAAGCCACAAGAAGCAGTGAATAAGATTTAATATTTTACTAGCAATTTCGATCTATTATTCTTATTCAACCTGTATAAAGACTTTCAGTCTGAGACATTAATTATTTTATATTTTACCTTATATTTATATTTAGTTTGTATTGTTTTTGGATTCGCCTTTCGTCTATTATACATACATATATAATTTGTGTAGAAGATTGTGGACTAACTAGTAACTAGTACACAATTGTACACAAAGCAAATAAAAAAAATATAACACAAGGATTTAATGAGTTTCATCTATCTAATCCTCGGGGCAGAAGCAAATATAGTTTTTCACTATGAATGAGAAGAAAATACAATACAATACATCTCCAACTACAAACTCTCTATATAGATCTCAACTATTCACAAACCTATAAGAGAAAGACTTTCTCAATCCCACCAGGACAATAAGTTTTCTTTTTTAAATCTGTCAGAACAATGGAGTTTTCCGACCTATAGGGATTATGGGTTTTCTAAAAATATTATATAATATAATATAATTAGGATTCATAAAATTGAAGATAAAATTAACAATCTTTCACTTGGCTTAAATTCTTTTTTTCAACAGGAACAACATCTCTCTAACTTGCCTTCAATCCTCACACGAGCTATATCCATTACTGCACATATCAACCAAGTCTAAATAATGCTTAACTTGTTAAGACTCAATCTCCTTAGCTATAGTGCCATTTTTCTATCTGCTTTTGCATCCGAAATAGCTTCTGGATAGCTATTACACTCAAGTATATCAATGATCTTCGCAGTAGATAAAGTAAATTTCACAGGATTTAAATATTCAAGAAGATTATGATCAACTATCTTTATAAACCTTTATGGTCGATTGATAACTCTCTTCTCTTTGCCTATTGCAAAGCTATTTATTTTGTTGCGCAGTTACATCAACATTATCGTTTTGATCAAGATTTTATACCTTTTCCACTTCCTCTACATCTGAACTACTAATTTGAGTTAGTGAAGATTCAATTCCAGCTCTATATAGTCTCTGACATCACGATCTATTTCTGCTATTCCATTCACCTTCTCACTTTTCAGTGAGGCAAATTCATTAAACGTAACATTCCTACTGATAATTAATCCTAGAGTCTTTTGATATGTGCACCACAACCTATAACCTTTTACTCCAGTTGCATATCCTAGAAATATATAGTTCTTTGCCCTCGGCTCAAATCTTCCATCTTTTACGTGAGCATAAGCAATAAACCGAAATATCCTCCAGATTTGAATAATCAGCAGACAAACTGGACCATATCTCAAAATGAGTTTTAAACTCAACAACTTTGGATGGAAATATGTTGATCAAATAATCAGTTGTATTGATTACCTCAGCCTAAAAATCCTTGCTAATACATGAGTGTGAAAGCATATTTCATGCCTATCACAAAGTGTTATGTTCATATATCTTGTAACACCATTTTATTGTGGTGTTCTGACATAATGTGATGTCTCAATATGCTGCCTCTAATGCAGAAATTATTGAACTTTGAATTGAAATTTTTTAATCCACTGTTAGTTTGAAGATGCTTAACTTTTCCTTTTGTCTGCTTGATGGTAGGGTACAAACCTCGTGTTTTAGTCATAGTTTGCACTCTAATTACTGTATTTACTTGTGTTTGAGCTTAAATGATAGTGAATTACACTTGTTTTATATTTTAAGCCCTGTAGGAAGTGATTCCGAGTTATAAAGATAATCTGGAACTAAATTGAACAATTTGGAGCTTTGAAGTCTGAGTAAAAGCCCAAGAAATTAAACTGGGATCGTGTTTGGGGTCGGGAGCCAATTCTGGATGTCAAAAAGAGAAGAAAATGAATTACTCTAGAAAACTAACACTACAGCTATGTAAATTGTTGTTGCCTGTCAGAAACTGCTCTCTGAACTTCCCCACTACCATACCGCATGGTGCGACGCTAGACGTGGTGCGCATGTACAAATTTCTCAGAGTATTTTTCTGTTTCGGCTTGGAAAAGATAGTTTCATCCAAGGCCATTACTACATGGTATAAATACACCAAAAATATAACTTTAGAGGATTTTTTATCTACGGAAGATTGAAAAGCATTGGAGATTCAAAGCACAAGGATTCATCATTCTTTCCTCAACTCAACAACCGAGTTTGTATTGAATCATGTTTTCTTATTATTCAGCTTTATTTGTGATACTTTTTTCATGAATATGGAGTATTTTCCCCTAGGGTTTGACAGAAATGGTATTTTTATTTTTTAACGCTAGGTTTGTGCTTGAATTCATTTATGGAGTTTTGAATTGCTTGAAACTTTATTCACCAGTTTATTTAATCGAAAGAGGAATATTGTGGTGATTATCTTGCATTATTTTATTTGGTTTAATTCAGTGATTCTCTTAAGTAATCGAAATAGCTTGTTGAATTCTTGATTAAACCAAATTAGGAGAATAAAGATGTTTTTCTAAAGACCAATCCATTAACGCATACATGCATATTTTTGTAGTGCTTATATTAGTTCTTCTCGTAGAGTTAAGATTTAATCGAGAGGTGTCTTAATTAAACGTTTGAACTAATCATCGAGTAAATTCGTAAGAATCATTAAAATATTAGAGTGAACTATACTAGAGTTGTATCCCAAATAGCTATCTTGCACCTATCCTATCACGACCCTTATTTCTCCCATTGATATTTTGGTGTCGCTCAACTCTTTTCTTTTAGTGATCAATTTTTAATTGTTTTAGTTTTATAGTTAATTTTTAGTTATTAATCATCCCAACCAACGTGTTAATCATCCTGAATAGCGTTAAACTAGAAATTACTTGAATATTATTTAAATTAAATCCCTATGGAGACGATAATCATAACTATACTATATTTGGCTAGCGAGCATTAATTTCATGTTGTGTTTTGCGCTTGTCAAATTCTGGCATTGTTGCTAGAGATTGGCAATTAATAGTGTTCAAAATAGTTTTTGGTGCTAATTCAAGAACTAATTTTATTTTATTCTTCATGGTTTTTCTCTTCCGTGTGCAGGCAACAACTTAAGTTCTCTGGCATATGACACGATCTTGTTCAAAAGAAGTGATCCCATACGATCCAGAGGTGGAAAAGCGTCTGCGACAATTGAGGAAAGAGCAAGAAGTCACCAGGAAATTCACGGGGCAATCTTCAAGCCAAGAGAACATGGATAAAAATGGTGAGGAGGTAGTTGATTTGGCTGTACGTGAAGCAGCCTAGCCTAACAGGAAGCAGCCACAAGGGCAGCTGTTGAGGAAGCTCTCAGAGCTGATGAAATGATTGACGGGAACAGAAGACAAAGATTCAACCTAAATCGATATCTGATTGAAGATGAATTTGAAAATAATATACCCAGGCATGGACGATCACTAGAGACTATGCCAAGCCAGTCTATAGCCAAGGAGTATCTAGTGTGCGACCTCCTACGATCGCAACCAATAATATTGAGATCAATCAATGGCTACTTCAAACCAATCAGAATAATTGTGTCTTCTGAGGCAAATCCAAAGAAGATCCAAATACTCATTTGATGGATTTCAATGAGATTATGAATACCTTCCAGCACAACGGGGTATCAAAAGATGCTATCTACTTAAGGACATTCCTTTTTCACTGAGGGAAGATATTAAGCATTAATTGTGGAGTTTTTCGACTGGGTCAATTGAAAATTAGCAAGCCATGACAAAGAAGTTCCTTGAAAAAATATATTTCAGCTCAAAAACAGGGAAATTTCGAAGAGAGATCCACAAATTTGAGTAGAAAGATATAGAAATGATGAATCAAGCATGTGAAATATTGAGGATATCGTGAGAAGATATCAACATCATGGAGTAGACTTGTGGATGCAACTCCAATATTTCTGGGATAGCCTGACACCCTTTGGCAGGAGGACGCCAAACAACGCAATTGGAGGTCCTCTTATGAAGAAAACTCCCGAGGAGATTGTTGCAATTATAAATGGTTCGGGTACATCAAGAGAAGGAAAAAGGTTGGGGTACATCAAGTGGATTCTAACACATCAATGCAAGCCCAATTAGACACCTTGGCTAGAGAGACAAGAAAGTTAACTTTAGCGAAGGTCCAGAGGTAGACATCTTCAGTTTGTGATTCTGTGGAATGGGTCATCAAACACATGAGTGTTATGCCTCGACTACGGATTAAGTGGTAAATGTTTTAAGGAACTTTGATGGAGGCAACTACCAAAGTGGCATTAATTTTAACACTATAGGGCAGAGGCATCCATTTTTTTCTTGAAGTTCACCAGATGGTAGTGCGAATGCATGACAATAGAATGACTCCAGACCATAGGGACATGGAGCTCGAGGTTTTCAAAATCAGCAGAGGTAGCAATATCAGCCTTTACAGTCTAGTAAATCTAGCATGGAAGATTTGATGAAGGCCTTTATCATTAAGACAGATGGGAGGCTTGAAACTCATGGCACAACTATCCGAGAATAGGGCACAACCATTTGAAACTTGGAAACACAGATGGGCAACTTTCTAATCTATTATCTGAGAGGGTTCCAGGAACTCTCCCTGCGGATACTGAAAGAAATCCAAAAGCGACAATAAATGCAGTGTCACGATCCAAAATCCGGACACGGTCGTGATGGCGCCTCTCGTGAAGACAAGGCCAGCCGACACTTTCCTATTTCAGTTTTAAGCAATTAAACAATAAGAATTAAGTCTAAAACGTAATAAATAATCCAAAAGTAAGTAGTGAACATTACAGTTTGCGAAAATAAAACCCAACATAGCCCGATATCGGTGTGTCACTAGTCATGAGCGTCTATCAATACACTACAAGTCTGAAATGTCTGCCAAGCTATTACAAAATAACTGAAGAAGAGATAGAAATGAGATAAAGGGGGAGAAACACGGGACTGCAGATGCCAAACAACTACATCGTGAACTCTAAAGTCTGTCGGGACCTCTCAACTCTCGCTAGCAGGATCAGCAACACCTGAATCTGCACAAGGGGTGCAGGGAGTAAGTTGAGTACTCCAACTCAGTAAGTAATAAACATAAATAAATACTGAAAGCAAAAAATCACGTAAGGCACATTACAGACTATAATAAAGCAGTAAAATCCAGTAAAATGGTGAATCAGTAAAGATATGTAAAAATCATTTCAGTTTAGTTTAAACTTCATAAAAGTCCTTTTTAACAATTAAACAGGTAAATGACAGGCAATAAGGAATATAAACACATAAAGGTTCGTTTCTTGGGCACAATGTCAACAAATCTGCCCCTCGGGCCATATCTCAGAACAATACCAGCCCCTCGGGCTACATCTCATATCGCAATGGGTACCCGCGCTCACTGGGGGTGTGCAGATTCCTAGAGGGGCCCCTTACGGCCCAAGCGCAATATCAAGCTATCTCGTGGCATCATCACTAAGCTCTCAGTCTCATATCAACAAGTCACCTCGTGGCGTACATATCTCAGGTCCTCGGCATCATAATCAAAATTAGTATTTCCTCACAACATAGGTCCTCGGCCTTACTCAGTCAGAATCTCACAGCCAATCAGGCAACAATAAAACATAGTGCTCAGACCAAAATATCATTTAGAATATCATTAAGTGTTAAAGTAGAGTAAACATGGCTGAGTTATGAAAAACAGTAGAATATAACATGACTGAGTTCAAGTATAAAGTCAAAACAGTGAGGAAATATTAATAAAAATTCCCTAAGGGTTCAAATAGTTGTCACGAGGCCCAAGTATGGCATTCAGCCCAAAACATGATGATAGCAAATAGTTTTCAGTTAAATACGCGGTAAAATAGTCATTCGGGACGGACTAAGTCACAATCCCCAACAGTGCACGACCCTATGCTCGTCATCTAGCGTGTGCGTCACCTCAATATAGCAGAACGATGTGCAATCCGGGGTTTCATACCCTCAGACATCATTTACAATCATTACTCACCTCAATCAGATCCAAATTCTAGCCCGTGATGCCTTTTCCCTCGAATCGGCCTCCACTCACGTCGAATCTATCCAAAATTATAATTAAGACATCAAAATATGCTAAGGGAATGAAGCCCAAGCAAAAATAATCAATTTAAAATATAAATCCCGAAATTACCAACACCAACCTCCGGGGCCACGTCTCGGAATTCGATAAAATTCACATCAATAGATTCCTCATCTCCCCACGAGTTCATACATATCAAAACTACCAAAATCCGACCATAAATGGTCCCTTAAATCCCCAAGTCTAGGTCTCCAATACGAAGCCCTAGTTTTCCCAAACTTTGATCCTTAAATTCCATTAATTACAGCTCTAATCCGTGAAATAATACCATAGGAATGAGTTTTAGGTTGAAAATCCTTACCTCAATGAAGTCTCCTTGAATTCTCTCTTCAAAATCGCCCAAAACTCCAGAATTCACGTCTAAAAATGGTGAAACCCTCTGAAAATCGTTAAGGAAGAAATATATACATTCTGACCCAGGCATTTTCGCACATGCGGTCAATCCACCACACCTGTGGTACCACTTCTGCGGTCAAGACCACTGCATCTGTGGTCCTCACTTAAGTCCTCATTTTCGCATATGCAATTTACTATCCACACCTACGCCATCGCAGGTGTGGTTCACCAACCACTTCTGCGGCTACAGCCTTACCAGGCCCTTTCTGCTTCTGCTGCCTTCTCCCACGCATCTGCAGCATCGCACCTGCGGTCCCCAATCTACAGGTGCGGAAACACCAAAAACAGAAAATCTGCAGCTTCACCAAAAATTCCAAACTCTCCGTCAACCATCCAAAATCAGTCTGAGGTCCCCAGCACCTCAACCGAAAGCACAAACATATCCTAAAACCTTATTCAAACTTATACCAATCTTCAAAACACCTCAAACAACATCGAATCAACCAAAACACCTCGGATTCAAGCCTAAGTTCCCAAAATCTTCCAAATTCCGCTTTTGATCAAAAACCCAACCAAACCACGTCTGAATAATCTGAAATTTTGCACACACATCCCAAATGACACAACAGAACTACTGCAACTATCGAAATTCCATTCCGACCCCTATATCAAAATCTCACCTATCAACCGAAAAACGCCAAAAAAATCCATTTTCGCCAATTTAAGCCTAAATCCACACCGGACCTCTAAAACACATTTCGATCATGCTCCTAAGTCCCAAATCACCTCCCGAAGCTATCCAAACCATCAGAACTCACATCCGAGCCCTCTAATACATAAGTCAACATCTAGTTGACTTTTTCAACTTAAGCTTCCTCAAAAGAGACTAAGTGTCTCAAACCTTCTCAAAAACTTTCTAAACCCGAGCCAACCAACCCGATCACATATAGAACCGATAGAAAAAGAAATAAGAAGCAGAAATGGGGGAAATGGAGTAGTAACTCATGAGACGACTGGTCGGGTCGTCACATCCTCCCCCTCTTAAACAAACGTTCGTCCTCGAGCGAGTCAAGAAACATACCTGAAGCCTCAAACAAGTAAGTATATCTACTCCGCATATCCTGCTCGGTCTCCCAGGTAGCCTCCTCCACGGGTCAACCCCTCCACTGCACTTTCGCTGAAGTTATATCCTTGGACCTCAACTTCGAACCCGACGCTCCAAAATAGTTGTTGGCTCTACATCATAAGTCAAATCACCATCCAACTGAACCGTGAGGAAAACTAGAACATGAGACGGATCCCTAATATACTTCCAGAGCATAGAAACATGAAATACCGGATGCACACTCAACAAGCTGGGTGGAAAAGCAAGCTCAAAAGCCACCTCCTCAATCCTCCGTAGCACCTCAAAAGGCCTAATGAACCGATGACTCAATTTACCCTTCTTCCCAAACCTCATAACACCCTTTATGGGCGAAAACTTCAACAGAACCTTCTCACCAACCATGTAGGACACATCCCGAAACTTCCTGTCAGCATAACTCTTTTGCCTCGACTGCGCTGTACGAAGCCTTTCCTAAATTACCTTCACCTTTTCTAAAGCATCTTGCACCAAGTCTTTCCACAATAGCTTAGCCTCACCTAACTCAAACCAACCAATTGTAGATCTACACCGCCTCCCATAAAAAGCCTTATATGGAGCCATCTGAATACTCGACTGGTAGCTGTTGTTATAAGAAAACTCTGTAAGTGGTAGAAACTGATCCCATAACCCTCCAAAATCGATGACACAAGCACACAACATGCCCTCCAATATCTGAATAGTGCACTCGGACTGCCCGTCCGTCTGAGGGTGAAAAGTTGTGCTCAACTCAACCTGAGTACCCAACTCTCGCTGCACCGACCTCTAAAACTGTGAAGTAAACTAAGTGCCCCTATCTAAAATGATAGAAACTGGGACACCATGCAAGCGAACAATCTCCCAGATATAGATCTCTGCCAACCGCTCTGAAAAATAGGTAGTACACACAGGAATAAAGTGCGCGGACTTGGTCAGCCGATCCATAATCACCCAAATAGAATCGAACTTCTTCAAAGTTTGTAGAATTCCAACTACAAAGTCCATAGTGATCCGCTCCCACTTCCACTCTAGAATATCCATCCATTGAAGCAAGTCACCCGGTCTCTGATGCTCATATTTCACCTGCTGACAATTAAGACACCGAGCCACAAATCCCACAAAGTCTTTCTTCATTCTCCTCCACCAATAATGTTGTCTTAGATTCTGATACATCTTCATTGGACCCGGATGAATGGAATGCCGCGAGCTATGGGCCTCCTCCAGAATCAACTCCCGAAGCCCATCCACATTGGGCACACATGGCTGGCATCATCATGCTGAACTCTATCCTTAACAATAAGCAAATGTGGATCATCATACTGGCGCCCTCTGATGCGATCATATAAGGAAGACCGAGAAATCACATAAGCCAATACCCTACTGGGCTCCGAAATATCTAACCTCACGAACCGATTGGCCAAGGTCTGAACATCAACTGCAATAGGTCTCTCCCCAACTGGAATATATGCCAAACTCCTCATACTCATCGCTTTTTGGCTCAAAGCATCGGCCACCACATTGGCCTTCCCTAGATGGTACAGAATAGTAATATCATAATCTTTTAGCAACTCTAACCACCACCACTGCCTCAAATTAAGATCCTTCTGCTTGAACAAGTGCTGGAGGCTACGATGATCAGTAAACACCTCACAAGACACACCATACAAGTAATGCCTCCAAATCTTCAACGCGTGAACTATGGCAGCCAAATCCAAATAATGAACGGGGTAGTTCTTCTCATGGGGCTTCAACTGACGAGAAGAATAAGAAATAACTCTACCCTCCTACATCAATACATACCCAATACCAACTCTCGAAGCATCACAATACATGGTATATAAACCTAAAGCTGATGGAAAAACTAACATTGGAGTTGTGGTGAAGGCTATCTTAAGCTTCTGAAAGCCCTCCTCACACTCATCCGACCATACAAATAAAGCACCCTTCTGAGTCAACTTGGTCAATGGTGATGCGATGGATGAAAATCCCTAAACAAACTAGTAATAATAACCTGCCAAACCAAGAAAGCTGTGAATCTCTATGGCTAGGACAGTCTAGGCCAACTCTGAACCGCTTCTATCTTCTTCGGATCAACTTGAATACCCTCTCTAGACACCACGTGCCCCAAGAAAGCCACTAAAATGAGCCAAAACTCACATTTGGAGAATTTTGCATAAAGTTTCTCCTCCCTCAATCTCTGGAATACCACTCTCAAATGCTCCGCGTGCTCCTTCTAACTACGCGAATACACCAGAATATCATCAATGAAGACTATGACAATAAGTCGAGATAAGGCCGGAACATGTTGTTCATCAAATGCATGAACATTTCTGGGGCATTGGTCAACCCAAAAGACATTACCAAGAATTCAGAATGACCATATAGGGTCCTGAAAGCTGTCTTAAGAATATTTGAGTCCCTGATCTTCAACTGGTGATAACCTGAATGGAGATCAATCTTGGAGAACACTCTCGCTCCCTGATGTTTGACGAATAAATCATCAACGCGAGGCAAAAGATACTTGTTCTTAACTGTTACTTTGCTCAATTGCCTATAATCAATGCACTTCCTCATAGTGCCATCCTTCTTCTTCACAAATAGAATTGGCGCACCCCAAGGTGACATACTAGGCCGAATGAACCCCTTATCCAGGAGTTCCTGAAGCTGCTCCTTTAACTCCTTCAACTTTGTTGGTGCCAACGATACGGCGGAATAGAAATGGGATGAGTGCCCGACACCAGGTCAATACCAAAATCAATATCTCTGTCTGGTGGCATGCCCGTCAGGTCTGCAGGAAATACATCGGGAAAATCCCTTACAACTAGGACAGAATCAATACTAGGAGTCTCAGCACCGACATCCCTCACAAAGGCTAGATACGAAAGACAACCCTTCCCAATCATATGATCGACCTTCAAGAATGAGATCACTCTACTGAGAATATAATTAGTCACACCTCGCCACTCAATTTGTGGCACACCCGGTATAGCCAATGTCACTGTCTTAGCTTGACAGTCCAGAATAGCACGACATGGAGCTAGCCAATCTATGCCCAAAATAACATCAAAATCCACCATACATAATAATAAAAGATCCACTCAGGTCTTCAAACCCCCAATAGTCACCACACACGACCGGTACACACGGTCTACAACAACAGTATTGCCCAACGGGGTAGATACATGAACAAGTGAAACAAGAGACTCACGGGGCGTACCCAAATAATGAGCAAAGTATGATGACACATAAGAAAAGCTGGAACCGGGATCAAATAATAAATAGGCATCTCTGTGGTAGACTGAAACAATACCTGTAATGATAGCATCAGAAGCAATAGCATCGGGTCTAGCTGGAAGTACATAAAAATGGGCCTGACCGCCACCTGATCGACCTCCCCCTCTAGGGCGACCCCTAGCTGACTAACCTGCACCCCTAGCTAGCTGAGCGGGTGGTGTTGAAGTAATTGGCGCTGAAGCCGATGGCTGACTCCTCTACAGAGATGAACTCGCAAGACAACGAGGACACTGCCTCTACATGTGACCCATCTCTCCACACTCATAACAACTCCCAGGTGCTGGAGACGGGGACTGAAGGGAACCCCTAGCACCGGAATGACTAACAAATGCACTTGGCATAGAAGAGCCCTGAACTGATGGAGCATGGGACAAACTCTAAGCTGGAAGGGAACTAAGTGATGACTGACCTTGTTGAGAACCGTGAGAACCATGACCCGATAATACCACATGATAACTTGGGCGAGTTGGTTGATCAAGCCTGAATGGACGGCCTCTGCCATGCTGAAACTGACATCTCGAAGAAGCACCACTATAACTACCAGATCCTCGATGTCGCTTGGCCTCCCTCTCCTCTCGCTCATGGCGACGAACTGACTCAATATCACGAGCAATGTCTACAACCTCCTTAAAAGTAGCACCAGTTACTCTCTCCCTGGTTATTAGAATACGAAGCTGATAAGTGAGGCCATCCACAAGCCTCTTAATCCTCTCTCTATATGTCAAAACAAACCAAATCGCATGACGAGCTAACTCGGAGAACCTCATCTCATACTACATCATAGTCATCTCTCTCTGACGCAACCACTCAAACTGCCTGCACAACTCCTCTCTGCGAGACTGCGGCACATACTGCTCCAGAAAGAGAATGGAGAACTGCTGCCAGGTAAGGGGTGCTGCACCAACAGGCCTACGGCTCTCAAAAGTTTCCTGCCAAGTGAAGACAGCTCCAAAAAAATGATAAGTAGCGAAAGTGACCCTGCTAGTCTCCAAAATACCAACTGTACGAAGCATCCTCTAATACTTATCCAAGAAACACTAGGCATCCTCGCCCTCTACACCACTGAAGGTCGGAGGCTGAAGTCTATCAAACCTCTCCAACCTACATTACTCGTCCTCTGGCATGGCAGGAACTACATAGTCCTGAGTAGCTGCAACCGGCTAGGATATATGTGCCCACGGTGTCTGAAGTCCCTGCACGACCTACTCAGGTGTGCGAGCAGCAAGAGTTTGAGTGCCTCCCCTGGCCTGAGAAGTAGCTGCAGTTGTAGTAACTGAGACCGCCTAAGCTAGGCCAATGCATACATACAGAATCTAAGCCAATGCCTCTTGAAGACTCGGAATCACAATGGGCACAGCTGGTGCCCGAGCAGGTGCTGCTGGAGAGTCCACAATTGAGACCTGATCCTGAACTGGGGCGGCTGGTGGATCTGTAGGCGCTGCCCTAGCTGCTGTGCGGGACTCTGCCCCTACCGCGACCACGACCGTGTCCTCGACCTCTAGTGGCCACAACTGGTGGTACTGGTGGTCGTCCATCCTGACCGGTAGCGCGTGTCCTCACCATCTGTGAGGGAATAGAATAACAGAAGTTTAGTTCTCGGATCAACAAATTCGCACGACAAGAATTTCAAGAATATAAAGTTTTTCCTAAAGGTTCTGTAGCTTCTCGAGGATAAATGCAGACGTCTCCATACCGATCCATGAGACTCTACTAAACTTGCTCAAAACCCGTGAGACCTATGTAACCTAGGCTCTAATACCAACTTGTCACAACCCTAAACACGAACCCGGTCGTGATGGTGACTCTCGTGAAGATAAGGCCAGCCGGCACTTTCCTATTTCAGTTTTAAGCAGTTAAACAATAAGAATTAAGTCTAAAACGTAATAAATAATCCAAAAGTAAGTAGTGAACATTATAGTTTGCGGAAATAAAACCCAACACAGCCTGATACTGGGGTGTTATTAGTCATGAGGATCTATCAATACACTACAAGTCTGAAATGATTACCAAGATATTACAAAATAACTGAAAAAGAGATAGAAAAGAGATAACGGGGAGAAATACGAGATTGTGGACTCCAAGCAGCTACCTCGTGAACTTCAAAGTCTGTCGGGAGCTCTCAACTCACGCTAGCAGGATCAACAACACCTGAATCTGCACACGGGGTGTAGGGAGTAAGGTGAGTACTCCAACTCAGTGGGTAGTAATCATAAATAAAGACTGAAAGCAAGAAATCACGTAAGGCATATTACAGGCTATAATAAAGCAGTAAAAGCCAGTAAAATGGTGAATCAGTAAAGATATGTAAAATTCATTTCAGTTCAGTTTAAACTTAATAAAAGGCCTTTTTAACAATTAAGCAGGTATATGACAGGCAATAAGGAAGATAAACACATAAAGGTTCGTCCCCCGGACACAATGTCAACAAATCTGCCCCTCGGGCCATATCTTAGAATAATATCAGCCCCTCGGACTATATCTCACATCACAATGTGTACCCGCGCTCACTAGGGTTGTGCAGACTCTTAGAGGAGCCCCTTACGGCCCAAGAGCAATATCAAGCCATCTCATGGCATCATCACTAGGCTCTCGGCCTCATATCAACAATCCACATCTTGGCGTACATATCTCAGGCCCTCAGCCTCATAATCAAAATCAGTGTTTCCTCACAACATAGGCCCTAGGCCTTACTCAATTAGAGTCTCACAGCCACTCAGGCAACAGTAAAATATAGTGCTCAGCCCAAAATATCATTAAGTGTTAAAGCAGAGTAAACATGGCTAAGTTATGAAAAAAAGTAGAATATCAAATGACTGAGTTCAAGTATAAAGTCAAAACAGTGAGGAAATATCAATAAAAATCCCTTAAGGGCTCAAATAGTTGGCACGACGCTCAAGTATGGCATTCAGCCCAAAACATGATGATAACAAATAGTTTTCAGTCAAATACGCGGTAAAATAGTCATTCGGGATGGACTCAGTCACAATAACCAACAGTACACGACCTCACGCTCGCCATCTAGCGTGTGTGTTACCTCAATATGGCATAACGATGTGCAATCTAGGGTTTCATACCCTCAGACATCATTTACAATCATTACTCACCTCAATCCGATCCAAATTATAGCCCGTGACACCTTTGCCCCTTGAGTCGGCCTCCACTCACGTCGAATCTATCCAAAATCAGAATCACGACGTCAAAATATGCTAAGGGAACGAAGCTGAAGCAAAAATAATCAATTTACAACATAAATCCCGAAATTACCAAAACCCGACCCCCGAGCCCATGTCTCGGAATTCGAGAAAATTCACATCAATAGATTCCTCATCTCCCCACGAGTTCATACATATCAAAACTACCAAAATCTGACCACAAATGGTCCCTCAAATCCCCAAGTCTAGGTCTCCAATACCAAGCCCTAGTTTCCCAAACTTTGATCCTTAATTTTCATTAATTATAGCTCTAATCCGTGAAATAATACCAAAGAATGAGTTTTAGGTCCAAAATCCTTACCTCAATGAAGTCTCCTTGAATTCTCTTTTCAAAATCGCCCAAAACTCCAAAATTCGCGTCTAAAAATAGTGACTGAAAATTGCGAAGGAAGAAATATATACATTCTGACCCAGGCATTTTTGCACATGCGATCAATCCACCGCATCTGTGGTACTACTTCTGCGGTCAAGACCACCGCATATGTGGTCCTCACTTAAGTCCTCATTTTCGCATCTGCGATTCACTATCCGCACCTGCGCCATCGCAAGTGCAATTCACCAACCGCTTCTGCGGCTCTAGCCTTCCCAGGCCCTTTCTGCTTCTGCTGCCTTCTCCCTCACATCTGCAGCATCGCACCTACGGTCCCCAATCTGCAAGTGCGGAAACACCAGAAGCAGAAAATCTACAACTTCACCAAAAATTCCAAACTCTCTGTCAACCATCCGAAATCAGCCTGAAGCCCCGGGGACCTCAACCAAAAGCACAAACATATTAAAAAATCTTATTCAAACTTATACCAATCTTTAAAACACCTTAAAAAATATCGAATCTACCAAAACACCTCGGATTCAAGCCTAAGTTCCCAAAATCTTTCAAATTCTGCTTTTGATCAAAAACCCAACCAAACCACGACCGAATGACCTAAAATTTTGTACACACATCCCAAATGACACAATGGAACTACTGCAACTCTCCTAATTCTATTCCGACCCCTATATCAAAATCTCACATATCAACCAGAAAACGCCAAAAAAGTCCAATTTCGCCAATTCAAGCTTAAATCTACACCGGACCTCCAAAACACATTCCGATCACGCTCCTAAGTCTCAAATAACCTACCAAATCTATCCGAACCATCGTAACTCAAATCCGAGCCATCTAACACATAAGTCAACATCCAATTGACTTTTCCAACTTAAGCTTCCTCAAAAGAGACTAAGTGTCTCAAACTTTCTCAAAACCTTTTCGAACCTGAGCCAACCAACCCGATCACATATAAAATCGATAGACAAATCAATAAGAAGCATAAATGGAGGAAACAGAGCGGTAACTCATGAGACAACTGGTTGGGTGGTCACATGTAGTGTCTTTGAAGAGTGGGCTCGTACTGGAGGATCCTATGGCAAATCAAAGAGATAAGTTGATTGAAAACAAATAGAGATTGTGGATAATCAGAGAAATAGAAACATTCAAAAAATTTAAGGGATGGTGGATGATGGTCTGAAGAAGAAGGGGAAGACTAGAGCTCAAAAGAAGAAAAAAAAGACGGGAATGCAATAAATGAGGTGACTACTCTACCTTTTCCTCAAAAGCAGAGAAGAGAAAAACTGGACAAACAATTTGGGCATTTCCTTGATGTGTTCAAGTAGGTGCATATTAATCTACCATTCACAGAGGTGCTCTCTTAGATGCCAGCTTATGCTATGTTGTTGAAGGAGATATTGTCCAACAAGCAGAAAGTGGAAGAGACATCTCAGTTGTCAAGCCCACCGAGCACTGTAGTGCCATTCTACAAAATATTCTCCCTCAAAAATGTGGAGATTAAGGGAGTTTTACTATGCCTTGGTCTTTAGAAAGTACTAAGTTTGAGAAATCTTTGTGTGATTCAGTTGCTTTTATAATCTTATGCCTTTTTCTATTTTCAGGAAATTGGAGGGAGAGATTGGAGAAATTAGGTCCATACATGTGTCCTTGCAACTAGCAGATCAGCCCACAATAATACCTAAAAGAATAGTGGAAGATGTGCTAATTCAGGTGGATAAATATGTGTTCCATGTGGACTTTATTGTGGTAAACATAGAAGAGAGTAGGGAGGTCCCTCTTATTTTAGGGAGACCCTTCTTGGCTACTGGCAGAGCTATTCTTGACATTCAGGAAAGGCAGCTCATGCTTAGAGTGGGGGAAGAAAGGGTGGTCTTCAATATAGAAGGAGCGATGGCGCCCTTAAAAGAATGAACTAGAGAGAGTAAGCATGATAAGTGTGGGTTGTACCCAAATAAGGCAAAGAAAAACTTTCAGCATGGATGTGTGCACTGGGTAGGGTGTGCAAAGGAGATCCCGACTTTGATTCAGACCCCGACTAGATGAATTAGGAGAGTTTCCTTTGCCTCTTACCTTTTATTTGTATGTCATGGGGACATACCATAATTTAAGTGTGGGGTGAGGGATGTAAATAGGTACATGTGTGTTTGTTTTCTGGCATTTTGTTTGAATTATTTTTTGACTTTTCCGGACGATGGATTCCTCGACTGTTTTCTTGTGGGATCAAAGTTGAAGAAAAAAATACTTTTTTTTCTTAGGTAGTGTAACAATTCTCCCTTGGTTTTTCTTTGTGTCGCGGTTCTTTTCCAAGGGTTTTGCTTGAACTAGGTGTAGTTGGTGTTTCTATTGTTAGGAAATTTGAAGTCTTGTGCTATGGTATTAAATGTAGATGACTTTTCTTGGCTTTGTTGTGCCTTGAGAGTAGTGAGTGCCTTTGTGATGCCTAGACTCAGTTCTTGACTCATGTATAAGTACCGTAAAATATTTGAGTTTGATGTTGCTTAACTACTTTGACTAGAGAGTCGGGATAGATCCAAACCTAAGCAAGTTATGTGCCAACGTGTGTGTGAGATTTTTGTTGATATTCTGTGCATATCAGTAGATGTCTAAAACTTACCTCGTGTGTTTACAAAATGAAATAGCAGTCATGTTTAGTGTAGGATGTGATAGAGACGTTTCTTTGTGGATCCAGATATATGCTTTTACCACCTAATTATGTTGTATCTTAGTTAGCCTCATTGAGCTTGTAATCCCATTTCTTTGACAATCACACTACAAGCTTGACCCCTTTGTATGAATTGACTATCTGTTTGAACTTTTTACCTCTCTTGAGCACTTAAATTTATTATGAGCTTGCTAAATGCTAAGTGGAGGTATGCTTGGATTTTGAGTCGAACTGATAAAACTGGAGAAAGGTTCACTGTTTAAAAATTTTGTGAGAACCATATGTAAGGAATTGAAAAAAAAAGAGAAAGAAAAATCAATTAGACTTTAAAAAAGAAAAAAAGATAATTAGTGTAATGACCCGACTGGTCGCTTTGAGAGTTATAGCCCCTATTAACTGCATCCTCCGTATCTATTTTCTATTATTGTGACTTGCCGGGAGGTTTTGTTTTAGTTTTTGGAGTGTTTTGGGACATTTGGTCCCTAAACGGAGGCTTAAGTCTTAGGATTTGGACCGTAGTGAGGGATTACCTCAAACTTAGAAAGGGTGCACCTCCACAGACTTCTCAGCCACAGCGTGTTCCACAGGGTTCCCAAGCTATGATTACAGCACCAGCTGCCACTCCACTTGCTTAGCCAGCTCGAGGTGGAGGTCGGGGAGGTAGAGGTCGCCCTAGAGGGGGAAGCCAGGTCAGATACTATGCCCTTTCTGCTCGTACAGAGGTTGTTGCTTCCTATTCTGCCATTACAGATATTGTATCGGTCTGTCATAGAGATGCATCGATTTTATTCGATCCAGGCTCCACTTATGCCTATGTGTCCTCTTATTTTGCCTCGTATTTGGGAGTATCTCAAGATTTTTTGAGTTTCCCTATTTGTGTGTCTACTTCTATGGGAGATTCTCTTGTTATGGACTGTGTGTATCGGTCGTATTTGATAACCCTTAGTGGTTTTGAGACCATAGCCGATTTATTATTACTCAGCATGGTAGATTTTGATGTTATCTTAGGCATGGACTTGTTGTCTCCCCATTATGCTATTCTTGATTGTCACGTCAAGACCGTGATACTAGCTATTCCAGGTTTACCGCAATTAGAGTGGAGGGGCACCTTAGATTACACTCCCAGCAGAGTTATTTTATTTCTTAAAGCTCAACAAATAGTTGAGAAGGGGTGTGACACGTATCTAGATTATGTGAGAGATGCTAATATTGATACCCCTACAGTTGAGTCAGTCCCAATAGTGAGGGATTTCCCTGATGTGTTTCCAGCTAATCTTCCGGGCATGCCTCCCGACAGAGATATTGATTTTGGCATTGATTTGTAGCTAGACACTCAGCCTATCTCAATTCCTCCTTATCGCATGGCCTTCCTAAGTTGAAGGAGTTGAAGGAGAAATTACAAGAATTGGTTGGTAAGGTCTTCATTCGGCCGAGTGTGTCACCTTGTGGTGCTTTTGTCTTGTTTGTGAAGAAAAAAGATGGTTCCATGCATATGTGCATTGATTATTGCTAGTTGAACAAAATTATAGTGAAGAACCGGTATCTTTTGCCTCGTATTGATGACCTGTTAGATCAGTTATAGGGTGCACAAGTGTTTTCCAAGATTGTTTACGTTTAGGTTATAATCAGTTGAAGATTCGAGAGCCAGATATCCCGAAGACTGCTTTCAGGACTCGGTATAGTCATTACGAGTTCCTTGTGATGTCATTTGGGCTGACTAACGCCCCATCAACATTTATGCATTTGATGCACAGTATATTTTGGCCCTATCTTGACTAATTCATCATTGTCTTTATTGACGACATTCTGGTGTACTCCTGGAGTCGGGAAGATCATGAGCAGCACCTGAGGATTGTGCTTCAGACCTTGAGAGAGAAGAAATTATATGCAAAGTTCTCGAAATGTGAATTCTGGTTGGATTCAGTGGCATTTTTGGGTCATGTGGTGTCGAGTGAAAGGATCAAAGTTGATTCGAAGAAAGTGGAAGCGGTGTAGAATTAGACCAGACCGTCCTCAGTTGCAGAGATCCGGATCTTCCTTGGTTTGGCAGGGTATTATCATCGATTTATTGAGGGATTCTCATCTATTGCAGCACTTATGACCAGGCTGACTTAGAAGGGTGCTCCGTTCAGGTGGACGGAGAAGTATGAGGAGATCTTTCAAAAGCTCAAGACAACTTTGACTACAGCTCCAGTATTGGTATTGCCTTCAGGTTTGGGGTTCAGGTTTGGGGTCTTATACTATTTATTGTGATGAATCATGAGTTGGCCTTGGCACAGTGTTGATGTAGGACCGTAGGGTGATTGCCTACGCATCCAGACAGCTAAAGGTGCATGAAAAGAACTATCCTGTCCACGACCTTGAGCTAGCAGCTATCGTTCATGCCTTGAAGATTTGGAGGCACTATTTGTATAGTGTCCCTTGTGAGATCTACACTAATCACCGGAGTTTGCAGCATCTGTTCAAGTAGAAGGATCTTAATTTGCATAAGAGGAGATGGTTAGAGCTGCTTATGGATTATGATATCATCATTCTGTGCCACCCTGGCAAATCCAATGTAGTGGCAGATGCTTTGAGTCGCTGGACAGAGAGTTTGGGGAGTTTAGCATATCTACCAACAGTAGAAAGGCCCATGGCGCTAGATCAATCCTTAGATAGCCAGTTTGTGAGATTGGATATTTCTGAGTCGAGTCAAGTGTTGGCTTGTGTGGTCTCCTAGTCTTTTCTTTATGATCGTATCAGGGAGCGTCAGTATGATAACCCACATCTGCTTGTCCTTAGGGCACGGTGATGCTTAGGAGGTCACTAATGGGGATGATGGTGTATTGAGGATACAGGGCAGGCTACACTTTCATCTTCTAGGAAAATCCTCATCAATTGCCTTCTATAACCCTTGTAACACTAGAGAAGATCTCATCCTAATCTCCTATAGAGTAAAACTAGACCCCCATCGAGTTCTTATGATTCGTACTTTATTGAAGATGATGAAGACATCTTAAGGATAAGATTAGGAATAAAGTTATTCAGGAGAAGGTGGGCCTGGCTCCTATGGATGAGAAGATGCGGGAAGCGAGGCTCAGGCGGTTCGGGCACGGGCATGAGCGAAGGAGGAGCGCTTATGCTCCGGTAAGGATGTGCGAGCGTTTGGCCTTGGCGGGTACGAGAAGAGGTAGAGGGGTGCCTAAGAAGTATTGGGGAGAGGTGATCAGACAAGACATGGCGTTGCAGCAGATTTCCTAGGACATGACCCTTGATAGGAAGGTGTGAAGGTCGAGTGGGTTGTAGGTTAGGACGTAGTCTAGTCCGGGGGTGAGGCTAGTTTGATAGGGTTGACCTTAGACCACTAGTGGTTAATATTGTGTTCACACTATCCTTCCGTTGTTCATAGCATCAGGGCTTATTTTCTAGTTTTGCTATTGCATTTCAACTATTTTCTAATTTTTATGATGTTGTTATTATTTCTTTGGTTTCTGCTTGATGGTTCTAATATATTGTCTCGTTCTTTCTCTTCTCATATTTTCCGTCTTCTTGAGTCGAGGGTCTTTCGAAAACAACCTCTTTAATTTTTGGGGGAAGGGATAAGGTTTGCGTACATACTACCCTTCTCAAATCCCATTTATGGAAATATACTGTGTTCGTTGTTGTTGTTATTTTTTAAAATAAAATACATCATTTACATATAAGGAAAACCTTTGCGAAGCCGCATTGGATGATACCTCTTACTAAAAAATTTACATAGCTGTCATTGGTCTGTTATCGACTTGTAAGTTAATATAAATATGGCACTATGATTCTTTAAGATTTTACGTGCTATTTCAAATTAGTAGTATATCGTTTGCATCATTTTCAACAGGGGCGAATCCACGTAGGAGCAAGTGGGTTCAACTGAACACCCGAGTTTGGATTGAATTCATGATTTCTTATTATTCTACTTTATTTGTGATGATTTTCTCCATGAATATAGAGTAGTTTCCCTTAGGATTTGACAGATATTGTGTTTTTATTTTTTAACTCTAGTTTTGTGCTTGAATTCGTTTATGGAGTTTTGAATTGTTTGCAACTTTATTCACCAGTTTATTTAATCGAAAGAGGAATATTGTGGTGATTATCTTGCATTATTTTATTTGGTTTAATTCAGTGATTCTCTTAAATAATCGAAAGAGCTTGTTGAATTCTTGATTAAATCAAGTTAGGAGAATAAATACTTTTTTTCTGAAAACCAATCCATTAATGCATGCATGCATATTTTTGCAGTGCTTATATTAGTTCACCTCACGGAGTTAAGATTTAATCGAGAGAGGTATCTTAATTACACGTTTGAACTAATCATCGAGTAAATTCGTAAGAATCATTAGAACATCAGAGTGAACTGAACTAGAGTTAGATCCCAAATAACTATCTTGCATCCTAAATAGCTATCTTGCACCTATCCTATCACGACCCTTATTCCCCCCTTTGATATTTTGTATTGCTCAACTCTTTTGTTTCAGTGATCAATTTTTAATTGTTTTAGTTTTATAGTTAATTTTAGTTATTCATTATCTCAGCCAATGAGTTAATCATCTTTAATAGCGTTAAGCTAGAAATTAAACATTTTTTAAATTCTATCCATGTGGAGACGATAATCATAACTATACTATGTTTACCTAGTGAACATTAATTTCGTGTTGTATTTTGCGCTCGTCAGTGCCTCTCAATCATCATGTTCTATTCAACAAATCCTGAAAATACTGCATGTTTTATTTTCAAAAATAAATCTACACCATTCTTATAGGGCCACACTTGGAGAGAACTACATTTGGACCCTACACTCATGAAGATCACACTGAAAGCCCTCTTTTCCAGGTCTGCCTTCTTTTACTCTTTTATCTTCCAAGAAAATCCTCATCAATTGCCTTCTATTGTAATACCAGGGAAGATCTCATCCTCGTCTCTCATAGAGTAAAACTAGACCCCTATCGAGTTTTTATGATTCGTACTTTGTTAAAGATGATGAATACATTTTTAGGATAAGATTAGGAATGAAGTTATTCAGGAGAAGGTGTGCGTGGCTCCTATGGATGACAAGATGCGGGAATCGAGGCTCAGGTTGTTCGGGCACGGGCAGAGGAGGAGCCCTGATGCTCCGGTGAGGAGGTGCGAGCGTTTGGACTTGGCAGGTACGAGAATAGGTAGAGGTAGGCCTAAGAAGTATTGGGGAGAGGTGAGTAGACGGGACATGACGTTGCTGCAGATTTCCGAGGATATGACCCTTGATAGAAAGGTATGGAAGTCGAGTATTAGGGTTGTAAATTAGGACGTAGTCGAGTCCGGGGGTGAGGCTAGTTTGATTGGGTTGACCTTCGACTGCTAGTGGTTAATATTGTGTTCACACTATCCATCCGTTGTTCATAGCATCAGGGTTTATTTTCTCGTTTTTTTATTGTATTTCAACTATTTTCTAGTTTTTATGATGTTGTTATTATTTCTTTTGGTTTCTGTTTAATGGTACTAGTATATTGTCCCTTTCCTTCTCTTCTTGTCTGTTTCGTCTTCTTGAGCCGAGGGTCTTTCAAAAACAATCTTTTTACTCCTTCGGAAAAGGAATAAGGTCTGTGAACACACTACCCTCCTCAGACCCCATCTATGGGAATATATTGTGTTTATTATTGTTGTTATTTTTTAAATAAAATACATCATTTACATATAAGGAAAAGCTTTGCGAAGCTGCATTGGATGATACCTCTTACTAAAAAATTTACGCAACTGGTGTTGGTCTGTTATCGACTTGTAAGTTAATTTATATAAATATGGCACTATGATTCTTTAAGATTTTACGTGCTATTTCAAATTGATAGTATATCGTTTGCATCATTTTCAACAGGGGCGAACTCACATGGGAGCAATCCGCTTCATTAAAAAATTATTTTTTGCATATGTAATTACACTTGAAAAATGTACATTTAATATGAATGAACTCACTTATCACAATTGCGAAGGGTGGCTCAATGGTCAAGCGGGATCAATTCCCCATAGAATGCATGGGTTCTAACTTGGCATATATATATATAAACATATGCCGCATGTTTTCTTAATTTAGCTTCGTTTCCTTTACTTTTTTTAGCTTAAACTAATTCTATTTAAAGTAATATATTAAAATTGTTAGCTCATATTTCCTTTAAATTTTATTATTTGTGTCATATGGAGTTACAATTTATGTTATATTACTTATTATTTGTAAATTATCATTTAAAACTTATTTGTACATGCAAATTGGTGTATTTTTGTTTTTATGTCTTTTAATTGTTTTATATATGATAAACTTGTATTTACTGTTTATTTAATGTATTTAACACCACCTCAAAATGAAAAAAAATAAAATCATGGGCATTATTGGAAAAAGGAAAAATCAACATACAAATTTTACTTTATTGATTTTCAAGGTGTGTCTAGTCGCTATACATATATAAGTATTATTATTTTTAGAAATTATATATTATTTACACAGATAAAGCAAACTTTTGTGAAACATTATTAGATGACACCTAGCGTTCCGGCTCTGACCACAAGCCACACGGTTTTCTAAATTAGGCACTTTTCAATGTGGCGTTGAATCAGGCTGTGTAGTTCATACTAAGCAGCTTTTTGTTGGTACATATGCATGTGTCATCCCTCTTCCCTTAAGACTAAGGTATAATCTCCATAAATTAGAGGCCATCCACTCATCTCCTTCTGTGACTTCTGACTAAGTACAGATTTATTCAATTATGCGCTACTTCAAGTTACTCGGACAGAGCAAAGCTCAAGATTCAGATAACACTCTGTTAACTGCTAACAATATTCCGGCAGAATTCCTCTGTCATGCAATATTTGCTGGAGGTACATACATCTCTCTTTCTCGAATGACATATTTCTACTAAACCCTAGCTCTTATAAGCTTTTATGTGTCAAAATTACAGTCTCTTTTTATTGATTCTGTGCCAAGTATGTTTTTTTTGAAAAATTGCAGATAAGTTCCATGATGTAGAAGCTGCATATGGTCGAGTAGAAGGAGTTGTAAAAACCGCAACCGGTTACTGTGGAGGAAATATAAGGAAACCTCCCTATAGAGAGGTGTCTGAAGGAAGAACAGGTCATACTGAAGCAGTGAAGATCACATATGACAAGAGAGTCGTTTCTTACACATCTCTTTGTGATTTTTTCTGGGAAATTCATGATCCAACCAATAAACATTTCCTTGTCAGTATCTCATCTCCTCTACTCTTAACTTTCTCTCTGATTCCATTTATTCGACACACTTCACTTTTTAATTTATTCTTAAAAAATGAAATTCGTTAAGTCCAAAATCCCCATTATACACTTAACGATTATGCAGAATTTCGGGTTAAGTACGCACCTGAGATCAGCAATATTCTGTTCAACAGAAGAAGAGAGGAAACAAGCACAGGAGTCAAAGATAAGGCGGCAAATGAAACTTAATAGGAGGATTCTTACAAAGATAACTCCATTTTCTAAAGAAATTAATTGTGAATTCTTTCTAGCGGAGAACCAACATCAGAAGTATTATTTGCAGAAGTATTACAAGCTCTGTCAGAGTTTGAACCTACGGAGCACTCAACAATTTGTGGACTCCTACATTGCTTGCAAATTCAACGGGTATATATGTTCTTGTCTTTTTCCCTTCTTTGTTTATCAAATTTCCTCCTAATAAATTATGCTTTGCATAAATCTTTGACACAAGATTTGGGTTCCATGAATAAGCCCTTCTCATTTGACCAAATTTTGAATTTAGTCGGTTTGTACAATGACAGTGTATTTTAATAGGATCATGGAGGAACTCTTTTTCTACGTTACTTGCGATCCACATACATTTAGTTCCAATAATATTTATATAAATATAGATTTGAAAAACTAGTAACACAATTTTATATTAGGTATGTATGTATATATGTTTAAAAAGCATCAAGTGTAAATGTGCAATGCTGACACGTATACATGCAATTTTGGTTTATGTCTGCCGTCCTGTTTACGATTCAATGAATGTGCAGAGTATTGGCTTTGGATGGGGAACTCATCTTGGACAAGTTACCACAATTATCGACGACTTGTCTGTTACCCAAGCAATGCCGATCAACTTGTGATGAAATTATACAAGATTTAAAGAGAAGTTTAATCAGCCATACTTCTTAAGTAGTGACTTCATTATTTTTTTTTCACTCTATATATATCTTATACTAGAAATCAATTGAAATTTGATAATGGTATGGTAACGATCCGACTGGTCGTTTTGAGTACTAGTTTTTCTTTTTAAGTTTGAGACTTTTCATAGCTCTATTTGATGATTTATAATTTGCGTGTGTGGTCAAACGTGAACTTTTAAAGAAAATGTAATTTTTGACTTTAAAAATGACTAGAGTTGACAACGGTCATCATTTTTGGTAAATGACCTCGGATTGGTGTTTTGACGATTCGTATGATGATTTTGGACTCGTATTGTCATGGGCGGCTTTCCAGCCATGCCTCATGACCCCTTGGGTGCGCCCTATGACGTCCTAGCAAGCCTCCCAATGCATAGCGTCACGGACGGCCTCGTGGTCTTGGTCGCGCCAAGTGACAAGCACGCATGTGCCTCTGTCGCCCCACCGATATCCCTCGCCAGTGCCCAGCCACAGGAAGATGCCAACAGCGCCGCGCGTGCAGACAACGTCGGGCACGCAGACCGTGATGCCAAAGACAATGCTGCTGACAACAGACCTGTTTCTGCCTTGTTGAAAATTAAGTCTTTTTTATTGTAAATATAGAGTAGTTTTATTTCATGTACTTCCATTATGTTTCTATAGCTTAGTCAAGTGTAGTCTTGTAGCATTGGTTTATTTTTTTTAAGCATTATTAGGAAGGATCAAGCAATCAAACTTTCTAGCAAGCAAACAATTCTCTGTACTGGTGTCTCTCCCCCTCGACACCGTGTTGCTTTTCTGTAATAGCTTTCATTAATGCAATCAAGCTTTCTTTCATTCTCAATTCTCATTTTTGTTCTCTCAATTGCTCTTGATATTGGTTTTCCCGTACGACACTGACAATCTAGTCTAGCGTATGGAGGGGACCTCAGTTGGCGGACAGTAATTGCACTGATATCAGTTGCTTAGCCTTACTTCGCCCTTCCAAGAAATCTCACGAAGGCGCCGCGTAACAATATGTTTGGTTGGGGTACCTGGTGACCCGAGGCCGTTTCGGTGCATTATGTGAAACGTTGGAAAAAATAAGTTTTAAACTTGAAAATTCTTGAGTTTTGATGATCTATTCTTGTTGTTTGATGTTATTTTGGTAATTTGAGTGAGCGAATGAGATTATATGAAGTTATTACACTTGTGTGTATGTTCAAATTGGAGCCTGAGGGGCTCGGGTGTGTTTTGAATATGTTCTGGAAGGAAATGAACTGCTGAAGCAAAATTTGGTGGAGCTAGGCTACAGGTCTCGCAAATGGGAAGACTTGCCTGTAAATGCAAGCTTCGATTTTGTGAAGCCAGGCTCGAATTTGCAGAGTTAAGCTGGGGGCTGAGGACTTCGCTTTTGCGAAGAAAACATCACATTTGTGATTGGTGGGCGTATCGCATTTGCGGAAGATGAGTCTCATTTGCAACCCTGGGGAAGCTAGGCTCCTTCGCTATTGCGATGTCCGTATCCGCAATTGAGAATCGGTGGAATTCGCAAAATGCAAAGGAAATGTCGTATTTACGTCTACAACACTGATGGGACACTAATCGCATATTTGCGATCAGCGGTTCGCTTTTGCGATGGTCACAATTGCAAATAAGTGTTCGCAATTGTGATATTTACGACTGGGTAAAAGAGGGGAATTTCGGGACTTAATTCATGGTACACTATTTTTCAACCCTAAACTCCATAGAGACGGTTTTTGAAGAGGATTTTCTTCCCAAGTTCATTGGTAAGTATCTTTAACTAGTTTTCAATCAATTTCAACTACTTTTTCATGAGTTTTAACATCAAATCTATGAATTTCAAGGTAGAAATTATGGGTTTTGGGTAGAATTTAAGAATTTTATGAAATTGAGATTTGGACTTCAATTTGAGGTCGGAATTCGAATCAAATCTCATATCCGGGCTGGGGGTGAATGGGTAATGGGGATTGGTCTGAATCTCGAATTTTGACCACGCGAGTCTGGGTTGATTTTTTCAATTTAGTTAAATATTAAACTTTTTCACTTGTGGGTAGTTTCTAAAGCTTATTTTGAATTGTTTGAATAAGATTTGGCTAGATTCGATTGGTTGACGCTTGTTCTAAAGGAAAGGTTGTGGTTGATTGTTGATTGTTGTCACGCCCTGAATTCGGGGAGCGCAATCGGCGCTCAATCGAGTAAACCCAGTCGAGCAAGCCTACTTTACATCAACCTCTCATCATAACTAATGCATGTTTTATCAAAACATAATTTGATATTGACTTTCAAATTGAATACATTTGGCTTAATGGCCTATAATTTTTTTTTCTTTTTCTCTCGTAATGGGTACATAGCTTCATAAATATCTGTGAACGTAAATACATGACGAAACTCAAAACTTAAGTACATTACCCACAATGTACTTGGAGCTTCTATGCCAATAGATATCTAGGTACATAAAACAAGATAGACTCAAATACCCATTGGAACTGTAGCGGGTTCAATAATCTGCTGGAAATAGTGTGTACTACTATCACTGACCAATGCCACATGTTGTAGAACCACCTGCATCCATTAAAGATGCAGCGCCCCTGATAAAAGGGACGTAAGTACGTGTGGAATAGTACTCGTATGTAAGGTAGACAAAATAACATATGAAAATACGATAACTCAAATAAGAGGAAAATGAAGTACATCAAGAAACTAGGAAACATTCCATAGAATCACATTTCAAGTCTGATTATACTTACATTATGCTGAACTTCTCTCCGGATCAAATGAGCCATAAGAACCATGCGTGTGATACCGAATATAATGTAACTGTAACAAGTACAAACTAGGCCAATGAAAGTGACACCTATTGTTTGCATTAATTATGTGTCTCATAGACCGTCCATATTGTCCACTTATTATATTATACACCTATGCGTCCCATAGACCGTTCATAGTGTTCACATATTATATTATACACCTATGTGTCTCATAGACCATCCATAGTGTTCACATATTATATTATACACATATGTGTTTCATAGATTGTCTATAGTGTTCACATATCATATTATACATGTATGCATCTCATAGACCGTCCGCAGTGTTCATATATCATATAATACAATACACTTATGCGTTTCATAGCTTGTCCATAGGATTCATACCGTTCTCTTGTGCATTTCATAGTCCGTCCATAGAATCACCTATACAATACACCTATGTGTTTCATAGCCCGTCCATAGGATCATATATTACATTATACACCTATGTGTTTCATAGCTTGTCCATAGGGTCCCATGTTACATTATACACTTATCCTTTTCATAGCCCGTCCATAAGGTCACACATTACATTATACTCCTACGTGTTTCATACCCCGTCCATAGGATCACATATTACATTATACAGCCACATCATTATGCACAAAATCATATATAAACTCAAGCGACATGACTAACGCTACTTTTAAGGTCGTAAGTTCCCGGATCATTGGAATACTTCATGTTCATGCTCATCATGGAGAAACATAGCTCATTACATTAGCACATGTATGGTGCATCAATAAGTCAATTTCAATGGCACATGACCCAAATATGTTTTTCATAAGATTTATCGTCAGTTAGCATAGGACATCCCTCTTCCACTTCATTATATACTCTCTTGTCATCTTAAGGTTATTAGTTAAGTTCATGATTCTTGGGTACTTAACATCAAAGTCATTTACATTTATTATTTTAGAAGCATACATACTATGATTGAAACCATTGGGACATACAACACCTCATAATTCTTATTTTGGCAAACGGCCACAGCATTTCATGTTCATACTATCACTTACTTGTACTTGCCATGGGTGATCACGAGACATTAAGAACATTTAAAACATTTAGGAACACCATAGTCTCTCCTCATGAGGGCATAGGAGCTTATAACACGTTGGAAACATAAGTATGCATACGTTCATCTCATAACCTTTCACATCATATATCACTTCATTAGTACTTTCAACTACTCACAACATTATTATTTCATTGGCTCCCTTGGCCATACATATTATTCTTCATTCATGGCAGTGTGGTCGTATATCATATTCCACACTTCCATTTCTTTACTTTTAAGGATCATCATCATAAACATAAACATATAGAATATTCTGAAAATCATAACTCTAAGTTCATTAGCAATTAAGGCTCATTTCATAATCTTTCACACATCAATTCTTTTCATTGGCACTATTGGCCACAAGTATAACTTTCATTCTTGGCACTGTAGCCACACTTTATATCCCCAACTCAATCCTTTCACTTTCAAGCATCTTTATAGATTATCGACAATAAAGAATCTCTAATCACAACTTTTAGTACACATATGAGCAATTAAGAGTCATAAGCACATTGAGATTTCTTATAAAATTTGGCATAATAGCCTTCACTTGAAACACGACTTTAAGTCATAACATTTTAATACCTAACTCATGCTTTGAACACGCTCCTACAGGATAGCATCATATCATAAGAGCATCCAGAACACATTTTGAGCATATACCTTTTGACACAAAGCATATTCGGAATAGTCAATTTACAATAAATAACTCGGGACTTACAATGGGACTTACAATAACATCATGGGATTCAATTTTAGGAGAGAAGTTTAGCCAACATAACTTGTTTGAGCTTCCCTTAGATTACCACATCGTCCTAACACTTCTAGCAATTACAATACACTAGAGATATGACAAAATTGAACCATAATTAGGGAGCGATTCATGGTTTCAGCTTACTTAGGCATTTCATCAAGCACTAGGTGTGAAAATTCCACTACAAGTTTTCTATGGTGGAATCCCTTCATCCCGCAACAAATCATTTACCCTTTTTAGTTCAACAACCCTCCTACCACCCTTATGGGTACATTCATTCACAAAGAGCAACTCCCACACCTAAGAATAATACTTCTTATTACCTACTTTTAGTACAAATCCCAAAATTTAGGGCTAGGGAGTAGAATCTTACCTCTTAGATGAAGATCTTGTGATTAGCTTCCTTGATTCTTGAAGATTGCGGCAAGAATGGATTATTAGAATGCTAGGTCTTCTCCTTCTCTCTCTAAAATACTCTCACTTCTCTTTAAAAATCAGATTTTCACCTTGTAAAATGACCCCTTAAGGCCTTATATCAAAATAGGATGGAATAAGAAATTTTCCAAAAATGATCCCCGAAGTTAATTATGTGGTGCAATTATGTGGTAGCAGAATCGTTATGTGGGAAGCAGAATCATTTTGTGGGCAGCAAAATTGTTTTGTGGCCATTATGCGATAGCAGAATCATTACGGGACCAGTAGAATGTTTTTTAAAAAAATTTGCCCATTCTTTGTTCCACTTTACGATGCTTATGCAGTCCGCGGAACTGTTCTGCGCCCGCGAAATTGATCGCATAATCGCCTTCTTCTTCCAAAAGTTCCCATCAACACTTTAGTTCATTCTTCAACCCAAAAAGTCCATATTGTGGCTCGTTTTCTACAATTCTCAAACCCATTAGCCTACCTCGGCACCACGAAACCTTAAATTTCTTGGCGAAAATTTACGGAGCCTTACATTCTCGCCCACTTAGGATCATTTCGTCCTCGAATGAAAAGTAGAGTCCGCCCAGCACACCTAACATAACTCGTCTCTTTTGCTATATGCGGGGTGATGCATTTACGAAGTGACGAGCATATATGCATGTACCAGGGTTTCCATGGTCGGGAAGGGGAATTATTTGTTTCTTTGTGCTTTTGTTTAACTTGATGAACCCTTAATCTATGTATCATTTAATTCAATGACTAATAAACCCTTTACTATGTGGATTTCACAAGAGAGGTCCCTCTTATGTTTAAGGTGCTCTTGAAGAAGACGTCTCCTGTTCATTTTGGCACTAGCATTTGAAGTACTTGATTAACTTTAAAATGATAAAATCAGTTCATCGCTTGGACATAAAATAAGATAAAAATAAAAGGACTTTATTTTATCCTTCTATCTTCAAAAGTACATAAGCATTCGTTTTGCTGAAAGAAAAGAAGTTGACATTACTTGTGGCTAATTTAGACAACTTATTTCTATGGGGCTGGCTGCATAATCCCTAGTCCCAATGAGATATTTTTGTTCCCGGATTTCATATTCCCGATTTCTGTGGCAATCAGGTTGTCATGTTCTCATATCATTCCCCCTCCCCCAGTATTCGAATGCGAAGAATGCAAATTGGAACACTGTAAGTCTTGCTTTATTGAGGATTCTACTAGTGAATGATATGATAATCTTTGGTCCGATAGCAAGCTTCATTTCCTATTAGAAACTTTGCTATCGAGCCAAATATTATCTAACCACCCCAATGGCTTGTAGGGAAAACACTTGTAAATGGTTAAATAGCATTTGGTCTGGTGGCAAGTTTTGCTTCCCATTAGGAATTTGCCACTGAGCCAAAGACTATTTAAGCATCTTGTAGTGGTTTGTCATTTTGTTGCCTTATCTTTTAAAGGTATCACTTCTGCTTATGGTGTTTCCTTCATAGTATGATTTCCTTTGTTGTATAATTAAAAACTTTGTCAGAAAAACTCAATTGGGACAAAAACAGGATGAAGGGAAAAAGAGTGCAGCACATACTTTCAGTACAAGCGATGCCCATTAGCAATAGTACCTTTTGAGGTGAGTCATGTTCCCGTTGCTCGGCAATTTGACTCTACCTTGGTTTTTTAGTTCATATTAACCTTTCCCAATGACAACTGAAACCCGGTAAGGGCCTTCCTACATCGGATCCAGCTTCACTACGTTGAGCTCCCGAGTGTTTTGAGTCACTTTTCTTAAAACCAAGTCTACCACTTTGAAATAATAGAGATTGGCTCTTCGATTAAAGTAACTTTCCATTCTTTATTTCAGGGCCACCATTCTTATGTGCGCTAAGTCCCTACATTCGTTAAGCAGCTCCAATTTAACTAGCAATGCTTTGTTAATTGTTTTTTCGTCCACCAAGAAGTACCTCAAGGTAGGTTCTCCGGCTTCTACCGGGATCAGAGCTTTTGCTCCGTATACAAGAGAGAAAGGTGTCTCTCCCGTGTTTGACTTGGTCATTTCCCGATATACCCATAACACTCCCGGCAACTCTTGGGCCACTTGCCTTTTGTTGCTTCCAACCTCTTTTTGAGGTTTTGAATAATCACCTTATTGGTTGATTCCACCACCCATTTGTGCTCATGTGGTATGGAGAATATGTGATTCTTTTAATCTTCAAGTCTTCAAGGAATTTTGTGACCTTTGAGCCTATGAACTATGGCTCTTTATCGCATGCAATATCCTTTGGCATTCCGAAACGGCAGATTATGTTCTCCCATAAATCGACCACTTCGTGCTTGTCGATTCCTTGGTAAGGACCTTATTCAACCCACTTCATGAAGTAATCAGTTAAAACCTTACCGGGAGCCGATGGCAGCAGACCGACTATGTTCATCCCCCATTTCATGAATGGTCATGGGGATAATATTGAGTGAAGTAGCTCTACCGATTGGTGCACTAACTGCGCATGGCGTTGACCCTTGTCGCATTTCTAAATGAATGACTTAGCGCCTTGTTCTATCATGGGCCAGTAGTATCCTGCCCTAACTAATTTTAATACCAATAAGTCTACACTTGAATGATTTTCACAAATTCCTTCGTGAATCTCTCTCATGACGTAATTAGCTTCAGAGGTGCCCAAGCATCGAGCTGCCCGGGCCTTGTAGTGATCTACTGTATAACTGTACTTGGGAATCGCATTTGATTTCGATGACCTTGGAGTCTAGTTCTCGGGACAATTCAAGCTCTACAATCAAAGCTTCATACTCGGCTTTATTGTTAGTCAAGGGCGCAGATTTTATGGCCTGCCGCAGGACTTCTCCCGAGGGACTTTGTAGGTTTGACGGAGAACATGGCAACCTTTATTTCATTACTCCTTACGGGAGCATTCAGATTAGCTTGCTCCCTATTGGACAGAGTGTGTGCATCATAGACTATGCTCTTCCAGGGGGTGGGGGCCTAGGTGTTCAGTGGTGAATAACTTGGAGTAGTAGTGGTAGATGGTGTTTTGGATTTCCTGTTGCTCCTCAATCCAGTTCCCTATATCATCTTGCAAGGCCATGATTTTGTTCCTTCTCCTCCTATTGAGGGTAGAGATATGGAAGAATCTAGTATTAACATCACCCTTCATTATCTAGTTGATCCTAGACTTAGTTTTCCAAAAGACATCTTCATATTTGAGAATAGAGGAGTATTCCTCCAGAAGCTGACCCTCTAGATTCTGAAGAAAGATGTTGAACGGGTAGGCATTGGGTTCTGAATACCCCCAAGTATGGCCATAATATGTTTCTTCTTATGGAATATATTACCAAATACAGCTCTGGACTGGAACATTGCCTCTTTCAAGGCTACCACACCCTTTATAGGACTGTTGGATATTGTTGGTGAATGATGAGTGATTACGCCACATGGGTTCAAACCTAAAAGGCTTGGATGTGGCATTGAAAGCATTGGGCCATAAGCTGATCAACAAAGGTCAGTGATCAAAGTGCGTTCTAGGAATGTAACTCACATTACTAGAATGGTAATCATGGATCCATTCATCATTGGCAAAGCACCTATCTAGTCTCTCTAGGATTAACTGACTCGTATCTATACCTCATGTTAGTCTAAGTGTATTCACTCACCTTACAACCTAAGTCAACGAGCTTCTAGTGATTTAGGTAATGTCAAAATAGGTTTGCTTTTGGGGCAGAGATACAGTTTCCCCATACTTATCTCTAGCCCTTAGGACTTCATTGAAGTCTCCCCTACTAGGCAGATCCCCTATAACCATCAGAGATAGTTCTAAGCTGGTCCCATAGAGCCCTTCTGTTAGCATAGGTGTTGATGGCATAAATTGTAGTAAAAAGCCAAGGTGTGGAAGAGGGAGTTACCTTGACCATGACATTGATGCCCTAGGGAGTAGTAGAGATTTCATCAATCTTCAGCATGACATCTTTCCACATGATGACAATGCCTCCTGACAAGCCTACAGTAGGGTTCTAAATTTACCCTATGAATCCCAGTTCCTGAATGAGGTCCTTGTGCTCAGTCATCCTGGTTTCCAAGAGGACCAATATGGCAGGCTTATGAAACTTAATCATCTCTGCACAATGTCTCATAAATTCCCAACTTTTATCACCCTAGCATTCCAGATGATGAAATTCATCAGTAACCTTGGGTTGGTTTGTGTCTTCTTTTTCGGGCATTTGGATTTCCCCTTCATTGTTTGGATTTCTGGGTTCTGCATCCCCGGTGGATTCTAGGGAGCTAACTGGGTCATTACTGGTTTTAAGTTCACAATTGAGCCTCCTGAGTTTGGCTCTAAGGCTGATCTTAGGATTACTCCATGCATTACCATGCTTCTTGGGCATAGTACGATAAGTATTTCTCTCCTAGGCCCTCTGAACTCTATTGTTTCCTCAAGTTGTAGAATCATAACTTTGGTCTTTGGCACTCCTAGCCTTACTATTATTTCCTCTAATTCTATATTGGTGGCCTCTATGTGCTCGTGGACATTTTCGACCTTATCTTTGGAGATGGGGTCATTGTCTTCACTAGTGTCCATTGAGAGAAAAGGGGGTTGAGGATCCCCTCCCCTGGGGAGACTAGTGGGAAGAAGGGAAGAGTGTGTCTTATCTGTTGCATGAGAAAACTTAACTGGTATGTTGTCATTGTTTGTTGGCTTATTGCATACTGAGCTTGCATAAGAGTTTCCAACCACAGTTTGTGACCATAGTTTAGTAGGGCATAGTTCAGGCTCGTTGTGACCAATTTGGCCAAGTAGTGTGGGTTTTGGATTACCACTAAGATGGGTACTGTCCCTATCGAGAAGTTCAAGGGAAAGGCAATACCCTGCAGTACCATCTCCAACCATGAGGTTGGAATGTGGTCCATGGGAAGTGGGGTAGATAAAACCCTTATCTGATTTGGATCCTCCCCTTGGTTCTACATATTGCTATTGTTTGTTGGGTTGTTTTGTTCCCCCTCCATTTTTAGTGTTTAGAATGGTAGTGGAGTTTACCTCCACAGTTGTGCCTTCATTTCCATTTAAGCAAAGGTCTTCTCTATTGGGTTTCCATGCATGGAGATTTCTCATCATTAGAAATCTTTGAGAGGCGACGGCATCGGTCAAATCAGTAGAGGAGGAGTAATGATCAGACTCAAGGTTGGTTGTAGTGTGAGAAGGCGTAATTAAATCCTTCTCACCTTTTACATTGTTAGTAATATTGTTAAAGAGATCAGGTTTCGCACCATAGGTGGACTGTAGAAGTTGACTTGTGTTAGAGCAGGGGGTATTAGATTTGGGATTGCATTTTAGGTATTTTCAACCCGAATTGGGTGTGTGCTTCCCCCTTGGGCCACGTGAGAGGAATTATGTGTGTGAGTGGTGGGGTGCATGCCCAGCGTATGTTCAAAACTAGGCACAAGTTTTAAATTGAGCAGTTAGTTTGGGTTGTGCACTAGTGGTCCGAACAATTGTTTCTTGGGCCCATATGTCCTAGACTACCTGTCCCGTTTGGGGCTAGCTATACAAGACCTGTGTGGCTTGTTTTGGGCCTGCTTCGTTTGGCCCATATTTACCGCAACCCTAGCACCACCATGTTTCATAGCCCTGCTGCCACCCACAAACTCATCAATGTTACTAAGGATAAAGAACTTACCTGAATCTGGTGACTGCTTTCCGCTCCCCGATTTGTTCTCCGTTACCACTGGTCATACTTGGGCTTTGAAACCCTTTGTTCTCCCTTGCTATTTTGCTTTTCGTGGGAATTCCACCACTTTTTGGTCATCATTTTTGTTGGTAATATGTCTTGCCGACGACATTTTTGTTGTATCATTTGCCCTTATCTATCGTTGATTTGGGCATTCTTGAGTAGGTGGCCCAATCGCCCACACCCATTGCACATGATGCCCGCCCCTTTGTACACAATTAGTTGTTTATGTTCACCAATTAGTACCATCGTTTGGAGTGGTACCTCGATGGGTACCTGAATACAGATCCGTGCATACGTGCCTCTTAAGGTAGCAGAGATGCACGTATCAATTTTCAGCAGCTTGCCAACCCCTCTCCCCACCATTTCCAGGATCTCTTTATCATAGAACTCCATGGGTAATTGGGCAGTCGGATCCAGATGGCAGTGTCGTGTATTTTTTATTCCGCTGGAACAAAATTCGGTTCCCAATTTCTTACGGAGAGGAAGTGTCCCATGACGAACCATGGGCCTACGTGTAATGCAATCATTATTTTCTCTTCTTTCTCGAATTCTACCACAAAGAAATCTCGGCCTAGATCTATTAGCGTTAGTTGTTCACTGGGATTCCATAGATGTTTTAATTTTAATTTCAATAGGTGATGGGGAATTTGTTTTTCCAAAGATCTTGATGATTAAAGAAAAACGTCATGGGTGGTAGAGTCTGTTCTTTTGGTCTTGGCTAAGAATGATTGGCCCAGTTTTGTCGTTTGGGGTGGATTTGAATGCTGCCTCCGGTTGGTGGTACTGGGTATTGTATGTGCTTGACTTTGTCAAGTTCTTGTCCGCCTGTATCTCCTTAAAGGCGTTAACCTTTTCTTTTCTTTTGTTGGTAATTAATCCGTTGGCATCTGTTGCTAAATTACATTGTTACATTTTACCCGTGATACTTACAAACGGAATTCATCAGTTGGTAAAGTTTGATCAAAAAAGAAAAAGAAAAAAAACGTTAGTAATCCGCTATTATTTTTTTGGTAAAAAGATTTGTTTCTAATTCGTTGATTATCCGTCAGTCATTTACCAACGAAAATTATGGTTGGTAAAATATGTTGGTAATTTCCTTTTTTTTTTTTTGGTAATGTTAAACATAAAGCATATTGATGTACAAATAAAGGAGTGAGAGAAAATGAAGGGTTGTCATAACAGCATCCAGTGGCATCACAACGTTTTTTATTTAGGTAAAAGGGGCCAACAACATAGGCTTATAATTCCCTTAGTACAAGCAACAGTAATTAATAAAGGATTTTACTTTTGCACACATAAGTATTCTAACAACTAGGAACGGCAACTCCACAGGCATTAGCAACCCTTCTAGCATTAGGACTATTGACATATTGTCTCAGGCTGGGATCCTTCATGTACCCACACAGACAAGGCTGTTGCTCCCTCATTTTGCTGCAACATGCCGAAGATGGTGGCTGTGAAGACGTGACTGCCCCCACACACTCACTCAGCTGCGAGGCATTGCATGTCACTGCCTCGCTTGCCTGAAGTTCCCCTAGGAGAACCAAGGTTACAACGAAGATCATTGCGAGAAAAGAACCAGCCTTCATCTTTCTAAGGTCTTGAGAAATTAATTTGAGCTATATATTTAGTTTTTGAATAGAGAGAGTATAATAAGAAAAGTGCAGTGAAGAACTTGTAAAAAGTGGTGCCTCAATTTATAGATAGTGTTGGGGCAATTACTTGTTTGAATTGACTTAGACAAGCCCATGCTAAGGAAAGAAAAGGGCCTACATTGTACTGAAAATACCCTATAAGAGGATGTCATCGTAACTAATTATAGGAAGATGGTTTGTAGTTTGGCGCTGCTGGGAGTTGTTCGCTGGTAGCTAGTATTTTGATCTGTGGCAGACGGTGTTAACATAAGGCTACAACTTTTGCCGAGTAAGACGTATTGATTAGTTTTCAGTATAAGTATATATATTAAACTCAAAATAACTTAAATGTAGAAGAAAAACTAATTACTACGTCCTACGCTATTATGTCTCTTAAAAGGTAATTAGTAGAAACTGGATTAGTAACTTAAAAGTAAATAAATTACTAGCTAACAAGTTATAATGCAATAATAGTGTAAAACTTTTTTAACCTCTCAAAAGCCTGGTCATGAAACCGGCTATAGTACTCGTGTTACTCTTTTCATGCTGCTGCTTATTAATTTCTTTTTCTTATAATAAGAATCAGATATATTAAAAGCTTAAACATTGGCAGAAATATTACAACACATAGAAATGCCTTCTAAGGTATTCTGATTAGCAAGTTCAGCCAACTTGATACACATATACTATCCTAGTTATTAACTTGATTTCTATGACTGGATTGTCATTTCTCTTTGTCCCTTTCATATACAAAATTAGTCAATTTATAAAATATTACTAATATTAATTAAATATTATCAATATTAGTCAATTAGCCATTTATAATCAAAAAAGGTCAAATGTTTGCTTTCTTTTTAAGTCGGTGTTATTAGAATAGATTGAGTACATCTTAAAGAAATTCTCAGTTCTGGGATAATTTGGTGGAGTTTTGAGGTGGTTTGAATTGAAAATTCAAAGTAAAAGTTGAACATGAAAAAAAATAATATGTGTATCACACTGTGTATCATTTGTGTATCACATATATATATTATTTGTATCCAATATGTATCACATATATATATCTATGTGTGAGATATATGTGTGATACATGTGTCATAGAAGAATTTTTTGAACTCGATTTTAACTACGAATTTTGATACCAAATCACCTCTAATCTTCCTCAGATTTTGTATATTGACTCATCTATATGTTTGCAATGAATTTCAGTCATACTCATTGAAAAATATCCTTTTTTGCTTAGATTTTTTGAATCTTATATTTATATATTTCTTGTATTTCATCACCTTATTTGCTACATAATCCATGAAAATTTCCTTTCCGTCTTGCATCTAATATTGTTGATCACGCTTAAAAATATGAAAGGAGATATTTGTGTGTGATTCTTGGAGAGAAAGAACCTTATTTATTTGAATTTTTAGTTTTTATATATGATTGGTTAGTTTTAGTAAGTTTATAATTATTAATTAACGGTTGGTAAGTTGAGACTCATTTAAGACATTTATGTAAGATTGTTTGAGAAAATCAATTCTGTATTACGAATTTTGGGATCGGAGTTCCATCTCAAGGTATTCCCTTCAGGCCCTTCTCATTCTCATCCATCCATCACTTAGCACCCAATTTAGACTGCACGTTTTTATTCATTTTCTTCCGCTGAAGCTTATTTCATAATATTTTGTCGTTGTTTTACATCATTAGTTAAAACATTTATGTTGTAAATCGGATTTCATCTTAAATGTACCTTTTAATTCTTAATGAAAATTTAAGAATTGAGTGATTATAAGAATTGCTTATCTGATCGGATTGAGTGATTTTATGGGATGTCCCCCTCTACAAGGTGGTTCTTGAAAGCCTAAATTTTGATATTCATGTTTAAAATTAGGCTCTAAGGTCTAATTTCAAACATGAATATCTGAAGTTGGACTTCATTCAAACATACGGATTCCAAGTTAAACTTTGGCAAGCACAACTTCAAATATGTGTGTCTAAAGTTTGGAGCTTTAGCCTCGAGATATTTAACTTCAATCTCATGAATCTGAAGGTGATTTTAAAGCGAATAAACATTAAAAATTTAATAATTTCGGCTAAACTTGCACAAATGTCCCAAATAAGTCTCAACTTACCAACCTCTAGCCATTAATCATAGACTTACCAACACTAGCCAAGTACATATATCACCTTCCATAATTAAAATTCTCTCTCTCAAAGAATCACATGCAAAAATCACTTTCCATATTTTTAAGCGTGATTAGCAACATTAAATGAAAGACGGAAAGAAAACTGCATGGATGGAGTAGCAAATAAGGTGCTGAAATACAAAAAAAGAATATGCAATATTCCAAAAAATCTAAGCAAAAAAGAAATTTTTTCAATGGGTATAGTTGAAATTTATTGAAAACATATAGATAAGTCAATATACAAAATTTGAAGAAGATTGGAAGTGATTTGGACTGGTTTTGTACTAAAATTCGTAATTAATCGAGTTCAATAAATTCTTCTACGACACATGTATCAAATATATATCACGCATGTATCTCACACACAGATATACATGTGATATACAATTGATACAAATATGATACATATGTGATACACAAATCACTTTTTTCATGTTCAGTTTTTACTTCGAATTTTTAATTCAAACCACCTCAAAACTTCACCAAATTATCCAAAAATTGAGATTCAAGCTCCTTAAGATGTACCAAATCTATTATAATAGCACTCACTCAAAAGAAAACAAAAATTTAATCTTTTTTGCTACAAATAGCTAATTGACTAATATTAGTAATATTTGGCTAATATTAGTAATATTTTATGAATTGGCCAATTTTTATAATGAGCTACTTAAAACAATTGTCCTCAAAGCGGCTATTCGTGCACTTGCCCCCTAAGTAGTTAGGTTGAGTTCCTAGCCCAATCTTTGAAGCCCATATCCCAATTATTAGGGCCTTACCGGCCCAAACTGTCGCTTCCCCAAGGATGAGCAAGTGACCTATATTTACTCCTAGTTTTCATTATCCTTTTTCTTTTTTTAATTTTCATCATCCATTTGTATAGATACTGAGGTTCTTTTTTCTGGTCCGAAAATAAAAAATTATTTTGACGAATAAAATATTCAATTGACAAAATAATTCCAACTGTGATTTAACCCAAAATATTTCGCATTACTATGTTGAATAGCAAATAACCAGAGAAAACCCAGGTAACAAAAGACCTAATAAGGAGTAAGGATCATACCTCAATCCAAATTATTCCAATTACTGTGCTGAAAAAGAAAGAAAAAAGAATAAGAAAAGCTCAGATAGACAAAAAGCATAAAAAATTATATTAGGGTTTTATATCAAATCAATAAATGCATGATATGTATTTGTACATAAATTTCTTTTATCTAATCATGGTTAATTGATACACATTTTCACCTTGTCAAACAACTTAACCATAATAAAACTCTTTCACTTCAGTTACATATGCAATTACGTTTGCATTTTTGTTCAACTAGTAAAGCAGAGAGCCGAAGCTACTGATCAAGTCTTAAATTAAACCAGGTGCAGCTTCGTCTCAAAACTGAAAATGGAAATAACAGCTAAAACATAATATAAAGTTTTTTACGTTATCTGTGTATATAAATTAAGTTCTTATTTTTTAGCAAGATAAAGAAACTCAGGAAGAGCGTTACGTGTAAAAGAGTCAATTTAGAGGAACAAAGGTTGAAAAAGAGTCGATGACGTGAAAAATATTTCCTCCAATTTTGAAAGGAACTGTAGATTTCTGCTTTGTATATTCAATGAATAATTGTGTGTTATTAAGTGTACAATCCCAATTTATATACAGAAGGAATGTTTTTAGGGCAACATCCTATATTGCCAAGTGGCAATGTCCTATTTGCTAGGATAAAGTTGTACATACAAGAAATACAAGGATGGAGCAAATAATTAAATACAAAGATATGGGAAAAATAACTAAAATATAGTGTAGCATGTGTTATACACTATATTCTGTACAGGGCAGACCCATAAGTGGGTCGGGCGACCATGCCCAATTGTGTAGACCACAATTAGGCCCAAATTATCACCGCAAGCCCTCACGTCCAAATACCAAATTGTCTGCCCCCAAATTATCACCTCAAACCCTCACGTCCAAATACCAAATTGTCTGCCTCATCTCCATCGACTCCAACACGCCCTTCAAGCTGGTGGGGGTAGATAACACACCCAGCTTGCCCAAATGATCACGATGAAGAGGTCCGGTCAGTGGTTTGGTGAAGAGATCTGCCAACTGGGCAGAAGATCGAACAAAGGTTAACGAAATCAGCCTAGCTAGGTATTGGTTGTGTACAAAATGACAATCGATTTCAACGTGCTTCGTCCGTTCGTGAAAAACAGGGTTTTTTGCTATGTGAATTGCTACTTGGCTATCGGAGTGAAGAGGGACTGGAAGAGAGATAGGAATTGACAAATCCTCAAAAAGACGAACGAACCATATGAGCTCTGCAACCACTCGCCGCATAGATCTGTATTCTGCTTCGGCGGAACTAAGCGAGATGGAAGTTTGCTTCTTGGACTTCTAAGAGATCGGAGAGGTACCAAGGGAAATGTAAAAACCACTGACCGACTTCCTCGAATCCGGGCAAGTGGCCCAATCGGAGTCACAAAAAGCTAGGAGCTTGAAGGAGGAGGAAGCAGACATAAAAAGCCCTAGCCCAGGATCTTTGAGCAGATAGCGAAGAACACGGAGTGTTGCATCTAGGTGTGGTTGTCGAGGGTTCTGCATGTACTGACTGAGGTGCTGGACAGTGAAGGATAAATCTGGGCGGGTGTGAGTGAGGTAGTTAAGTTTGCCAAGGAGATGACGATACAAGGTGGGATCCTTCACTGGTTCCCCTATGTGAGTAGACAAACGAGTAGACGAATCGAGTGGAGAAGAAACATGTGACAAGTGCAAAGAGTCAAATTCTTGGAGAAGGTCTAAAGTGAATTTGCGCCGAGAAAGGAGAAGTCCATCTGTTTCTCGGACAACTTCCATGCCTAGAAAAAAATGTAAGTCCCCGAGATCTTTAATTTTGAACTCTTGATTGAGAAATTCTTTCAAAGCATGTAGTTCTGTAGTGTCATTTCCTGTCAAGAGTATATCATCAACGTAGATAGCCACTATAGAAATGGAAGAATCTGACCTTTTAAAGAACAAAGAATAGTCGTTGAATGAGTGAGTGAATCCCTTAAAATTCAAAGCAGTTGTAAGTTTAGCATACCACTGACGAGATGCTTGTCGTAGCCCATAAATTGATTTCTTTAGCTTGCATGCATGAGTAGGTGAAGTAGGTACAACCCCGGGTGGGAATTTCATGTACACTTCTTCATTTAGATCTCCATGTAAGAAAGCGTTATTCATATCTAGCTGGTATAGACCCCATCCATTCTTTACGGTAGTGGCTAGTATGCATCTAATTGTGGTCATCTTCACCACAGGTGAAAAAGTTTCATTGAAGTCTATTCCCTCTTTTTGTATGTCTCCTCTAATGACCAATCTTGCCTTTAGTCTTTCCACACTCCCATCTGAATGGTGTTTAACCTTATACACCCAGTTTCATGGTAAAGCTTTCCTCCCGGGTGGTAATTCAACCACTTCCCAAGTCATATTAAGTTCAAGTGCCTCAGTCTCTTTATTCATTGCTTCTTGCCACCCTGGGTGATGTGTTGCCTGTAAATAATCAGTAGGTTCTTGTATATTGGACAATGTGTTTAGCATATGTTGATTGGTAGAAGATAGTCCACTGAATGATATACAAGTAGGTTTAACTGGTGTGAGAAAGCAAGAGTTGCTAACATCTGTGAGTTGGAGTGCATTACAGATAAAATCTTTGAGATAAGATGGAGTTGTGTGTGGTCGGGTAGACTTCCTAATAAGAACATCCATCGTAGAATCAGAATCCAAAGAAGGAAAAACTGGTGCAGATGTATGTGGTTGATTAGATGTTACTGGAGAATCTGGAGAGAAACTAGAAGGAGAGATAGAGGGAATAGGTGAACTAGGATGATTTGAACAAATGGGGGAAGAACATAAGTCACTTGATGATTCAGTAGCCTCTTTGGAAGCTTTAGTGTGAGGTCTGATAGGAAAAGGTAAAGGTTCAGGAGTCTGATGACTTGCAGAAACTCAGGAAGAGCGTTACGTGTAAAAGAGTCAATTTAGAGGAACAAAGGTTGAAAAAGAGTCGATGACGTGAAAAATATTTCCTCCAATTTTGAAAGGAACTGTAGATTTCTGCTTTGTATATTCAATGAATAATTGTGTGTTATAAGTGTACAATCCCAACTTATATACAGAATGAATGTTTTTAGGGCAACATCCTATATTGCCAAGTGGCAATGTCTTATTTGCTAGGATAAAGTTGTACATAAAAGAAATACAAGGATGAAGCAAATAATTAAATACAAAGATATGGGAAAAATAACTAAAATATAGTGTAGCATGTGCTATACACTATATTCTGTACGGGGCAGACCCATAAGTGGGCCGGGTGACCAGGCCCAATTGTGTAGACCACAATTAGGCCCAAATTATCACCTCAAGCCCTCACGTCCAAATACCAAATTGTCTGCCCCCAAATTATCACCTCAAACCCTCACATCCAAATACCAAATTGTCTGCCTCATCTCCATCGACTCCAACAAATTTCAAGATGCTAACAAAATCTCATGGATTACTTTATTCGCCAAACATAGAGGGATATGGCTTCACTCTTCAACTTGCAGAGATGTATCATTAAAATAGATATTTAATCAACAAATTAAAGAAGGATTGAGGAGGACGATTCAAGACTTAACATGAAGGATCTTTATGTAAACGATCTCCTATATATTCACAACCCAATATCGATTCTTAGGCAACCAAACTATTGATGACAACGTCTAAATAGTGGCAGATCCAGGATTTATAGATTGTGGGTACTTTATTTATTCTTGTGTAAATTTACAGTGGTCAAATATAATTATAGTGGATGCTCGTGGTCAATTATTTAAAATTTTAAATATTATCTATGAGTACATAACACAGTTTGGTCAAAAGCCAATAAGTGTTACCCATACCTCAAAAAGCAAATTCGGCACTGCGTGTAAACTAAAAGGATTTTGTTGGAACAATAGAAGATGCCTAAATTCCAACAAGCTTTGATGCTTCTCAATTCTTCTTACATTCTTTGACAAAGTTAAAATTCCTATTCATGGCTTTTCGAATTAAATCAATAGGCACATCTTTCAGCAAGTTTTCTGTCAAGTTTGCTTAGCGCCGCCTCACCCAAGTGACTCTATTTATATGACATTGGATGCAAGAAGAAGTAAAAATTACTAAGTAAATGTATATATGTTACGTCATGAATAAAACAATAGATAAATCTTGAACTTGATAATTTGCAACAAGAAAACGAGATGAATGAAGATATATAGTTGATATGGAAGATGTATTCGTATGTAAGAGCAACTGGGAAGAATTTTAAGGCATATAATGGTTTACCCTGTTGCCGTTTTGTGGTGGAGGATCGGAGTATGTGTATAAAGACAGTACTTCTAATATAATATTGATATGATCAATTTATAAAGCTAGAAAATTTTATTTTATTTATTTTACATGACACCATTACAATTTGGAAAAGTAAGCAACTTTTTAACACATTTATTCATATTAGGTAGTGAATTATGTAGTACTCCATTCAATTATTGTCTTAGTTTGATTGAGCACTAAAAATGTAATAGTTGACTTTAATTTGAATTTTGTGATCGTAAACTAAAGGCGTGTATTTAAAGGGAAGATAACCTACCACTGAATACCGTCAGGACAGTCCAAGAAACAAAGTTCTATGTGATCGGACATGAGATGTAACGCTCTATTCAAACGACCATGGGTGCACAAAATGAGGGTGGTACCTTCGACCTTGCACCAGGCGTTGAAGTTCTGATGGGTTTTCAATGCCTTAGCCTTATACTTCTTATGTTTTGATGATCTAACAAACTTGTTATGAAGAACCAGATAGAGAACCTTGTTGCACAGGTTATACATCTCATATGAACAAGTCAGCAACAGGAAGGAACTAAACGATCACAGAGAGGAACATCGCAGGGACCTGGCATCCCGGTCTCTTAGGGTTCTCCGGCACAAAGAAGTCAATGACTGTACGCAATCAATATAAAGAGGAACACAATCGGGAACTGCTCCCTGTAGGTTCTCTGACAGAAGTACATGTCAAGTACACAGCTGGAATGTGACAGAAGAAAGTGACCATCTGATAACTGTTACAGAAGCGGAACACAACGAGGACCTAGTCCGTTGGTGTGTTCTGACAGAAGTACAAAGTCCAGTATCTAGCTGGAACGCAACTGCCCAGTAGTGGTTGTGCAGACAGTGCAGCAATCACTTCTCTCTGGGAAAAAGTACACCACGAGTTGACATCACTACCTATTGTATTATCTTTTCTGACAAAACAACCTGGTGCAAGACACGTCAGGATTTATACATTCAGTGATATTCTCTCAAGAAGAAGAAGCATTGATCCGGCATTGAAGTCATTGGTGTGTCAAGAACAAGAAGACAATTCCACTAAGGATCAGTTTCTAAACGAGTCTTATGTATATCCATAGTTGAGTTGTAATCTCGTTAATTGCTCTACATTGTAATTCCTAGTTTGCTTTCTTAGAAGCACTGTTTTAGGAACAAATCAAATTCGTATACTTTAGAGTTTATGTTGTGACTAGGAATAGTCATAAGCTAAATCCTCTGTAACTAGGAGAGTTAGAGAGTGGCTTGTGGTGGTTGCATCACAAGATAGTTTGAAGTCTTTGCAATCGGTAGTATTGCAAAGTGGCTTGTAATAGGTAGATTATAAGTTAGTTGAGTTAAAAGCCGACAAGAGTAGGTCGTGGTCTTTTGGTCCCCTTGTGTGGGATTTTTCCACGTAGAAAATCTCTTGCCTTCTTTAATTTCAGTTTTACTGCTTTCTACGTATCAACCTCATACGGGACCACTGACCAGGTACTCTATAGTTTGGTGGACTCATACAGGCTATCAATTGGTATCAGAGCAGGTTCCTCCTATCAGGCTAACACCTAGGAAGGATCCTTAAATGGCTGCTCCACAAAGCTTTGAAGAAGGACAATCAACTTATAGACCTCCCAGATTCAATGGTCAATACTACGGATGGTGGAAGACTCGGATGCATGATTTCATAATGGCTGAAGATTCAGAACTATGGGACATAATTTGTGATGGTCCATATGTTCCCATGAAGAAACTTGAAGAAACAGGACCATTGGTGCCCAAAGGGAGAAGAGAGTACATCGACACTAATAGAAAATCTGTAGAAAAGAACTATCGTGCCAAGAAAATCTTGATGTGTGGCATAAGACCTGATGAGTACAACAGAGTATCAGCCTGTGATACTGCCAAAGAAATATGGGAAGCCTTACAAACTGCACACGAAGGAATCACTCAAGTCAAACAATCCAAGATCGACATGCTCACCACTGAATACGAGCTCTTCAGGATGAAGGATGATGAGTCCATACTAGATATGCATACCAGATTCACCTCCATCATAAATGAGCTTCACTCACTTGGAGATGTCATTCCCAGAAACAAGCT